>NC_091539.1:63940000-65190000 GCF_042242935.1 Bactrocera oleae | reverse complement strand
TATTCCTGAGAGTCCACCGTTTTGCCCTGTTCACCTTCAATCAGCTGTTTGACTGCAGCACACTGTCGTGCCAATTGGATTTTAATATTTTAAAATTTTACAAAACTGATCATGCGTAGATCAGCGCTTAGCCGAAATCACTACTTCGTATTCGGCATACTCGTGGGTTTGGCGCTAAGTTTCTATTTGCCAGAAGATGTTTGGGATCTGGTGCAAAAAGAGGAATGCCCCCAAGAGGCTGCCGAGAATAGTCTGATAGAAAAGTTCGGCGAAGAATTCGAGCCACATTTGAATTTAATTAGTAAACCTTTGGCGGCTAAGAAACCGGTAAGTGTAAGTGATGAAGATTGGAAATTTAAATTTAAATTATGTACGCATATACTTGTGTGTATGTGTAAGCTATACGAGTTGACAGCTGATTTCATTAGTATGACTGTCAAATCTTTTACAACCAGGACTTTATTTTTTTTTAAATTAATTGTCTTCTTAACGTATTATTTGCAAGCCTAGTTTTGGTTCGATATTTCAGTTACTTCAGTACTTAAACATATTAACTTTCAGTTCAATATGCATAATATTTTAAATATTTCCACAAAAAATATATAATTAAAAGTTTTATTAACATTTTGTCGTCGATTTAGGTATTTTCTTGTATTAACTTACAACTCTTTACTTGGCTTCGTACTTGTTTGTTTCGACTTTAATTTTGTTTTAATGGATTCAATATTAATTGATAAACAAAAGCCACTTAAATATTCATACATAGTTAAGTATGCATATAAATACATACAATTTCTTCACTCACGCTATTAAATTTGCCGTTTGTGTACTTTTCTAATTGACTTGATTTTTCGTTTGTTTGTATGTATGTATTTATGTCACCATATGCTTTAATGCCATTCAGAAGTCTGCCTACACAAATACGAGTAAATATGTATAGTATTTATATATGTACATATGTAATACATGACATACATATGAATGTAGGCATGAATGAAGGTGCCATGCCACTTGTTCTTCGTCTATTTGTTTACTTTCTTAAAATCTTAAGACGAGCGACTTTGTTGGTCTGCGTTCTGTCCCATTGGTAGTCGTAGTATAATATAATATTAACGGTGCTTGTTATTCTTATTGCAGTAATTATAAGTGTTTATATTAGTAATTAGAAATTTAGAAATATGCCATGTAATCATATAGAACTTATTCAATTTGCTTAAGTACATATTTATGCAAATAACAATTATCATCCTTGTTAATTCCATTTCCGTTATACATAAATATGACTATTGTATGCGTTTTGTTGTTAAGAGCATTGCAAATAGATTGACGCCGCTATTTACACGTCTGTAAATACACCTGCACATATATTATATGCATACATACATATGTGTATGAAGTTCATTAGGCGAAAAGCACGTGTTTTGTTAACAACCCATTACTCGTACTTGGACTACTTCAGAAATACAAAGCGGCACCAAAGTTCACAATTATCGACGCATTAGTTTTCAGTTGAAACGATTTACGCCGCTGTTGTGTACATGTGTTTTACAAAAACGTACAGACATAAAAATATCATTTATAAATTTTATTTACAATTTTTACTCTTTTTTATTTAAATTTTTTTTCTTTATTTTTATTTATTTATTTATTTTTATTTATTTATTAATTTTTATTTATTTATTTATTTTTATTTATTTAATATTTTTTTCTATATTGTTTTTTATTAGTTTTTTGCTTTTTGACCTTTCGCTTATCTGGCTTATTATTGAACACGTCAACCTCCGTCTTCCTTCTTCGCTTCATTGCAATTATACATGGACATATATACATACATACATAGGTATGCTATACTGTGCCAATTTTCTTTTCAATTCAATTCGCCTGTTGAACGCGTTAATATTTTTATTTTAGCTCTTCGCTAGCTTTTTAAGTTTATTTTTCTTGTTGTTTTTTAGTTAATTTTTTTTATTTATTTTTTTTTTGGGAATAGGTGACTACGAACATGAACTATGAATGTGCATGTGTGTGTTTGGATATATACCCAATAAAGTTCGCGGTAATGATAAATAAATGTGTTCGTTGTGTGGCCGAACGCCATATAGTTATCTATATTGCAAAGGTGGGCCACCTTTAATTTGTTCTTTGGCTTCCACACAATTTTGCGTTTAAACCGATCGCTTCGATAAATATATGCACATACATACATATGTACTTATATATATATATATGTATATAGTCTTGTCAAAGCATTTTTCGCACATGATTACGTCAAAACGCCGAACACTCATTCATTGCTGTTATCATTAACAGTTCTGTTGTAGATTAATATTCATACATATGTATGATCATACATTGTTCATGTGTACATACATTATATGGCATTTTTTAAACATCGCTAAAATTAATAATATGTGTTTTATTATTATTAAGTGAAATACTATAATAAATAACTTTATATTGCTTTTTAGTTAGATTACTCGTTTATAAATCCATTATTTTCATTTAATCACGGCAAAATAGTTTAGTAGGGTTTTCCCAAACACACCACCCTATCAATTGCCGTGATTATGGAAAATTATATGGATTATTGCTTCTTGGTAAGATTCAAGATTTGGCAGCAGACAATATTTTGGGTTAAAAACATACATATACTATACATATGTATATACAGTGGTGGTCTTTTAATTAGAAACTATGTGCAGGGAAAGAAATTTTATGTTTCTAATGGAATCACGGCTACGGAATCGTTGAAAATGTTGCAGAAGTGTTTTTGGGAAGGTCGCGAAGCCAACGAAAACTTGCCTCATGTGAGTCGTCCATCCACCGCTGTAAATGACGATAACTTCATTAAAGTTAAAGAAACATTGCTTAAAAATCGGCGTGTTGGCATTCGAGAGTTAGCAGAGGATTTCAAGATCTCTTGTGGATCAACTCATCATGTTTTGGGTATGAAGCGGTGACTCGTACCAGAAAAACCTGAATCTCGACAATGTAGCTGAGGACCCTACATTCATCAAACACATCATTACTGGCGATGAGACGTACGAAATTGTTCAACAATCTAGCTAATGTTGCTCCAAAAATAAACCGAAACCGAAAAAACCATAATTCCGAACCGAGGTTTAATTTAATGTACCCGTATTCTTTTGAAAATATGCCGGCAATTTACCTTTTCCAATCTGATAATGGGTTAAAACCTACTAAAATTAGATAAATGTTATATATTATATACAATTGAAAACTTATTTGCAAATTAAGACTCGGTTCAATGGTTGCAACAAAATTGCAAGTACATACATATCTGTGCAAACGTGCCATAATTTAGTTGAAAGTTTGTAGAGAAGAAGACTGGCTCATATTGTCAAAAGTAATAGTTACTCACTAAAATATTAAATAATTTTAATGATATTTTGGAGATTCATGACATAATTATTATTGTCCTAATTATGAGAGCATGCTGGTTTAGATTTTCTATAATGTTCAGTGAGTTTTCTTCAATATTTCACTGGTATTTTCGATTTTTATACCATACTTACTTTTTACAACTATATCTAAGTTATAGTATTATATTTGGTGAATGAAAATTTTGACGTATATAAGCAGAAACAGAAGAACTAAGCCGTTTCTAATCATAAGACCATCACTGTATATCATTTATAGTTTCCTTTTGCCAATAATAACTCTAAGGTTACTATAAATACCACGTCCTATGTTTAAAATTAAATAAAAACACATTTTAAAAGGCGCAAATATTTATTACTATAATATTTCCTGTGTCCATTTGACCTATTTTTGCAAAATTGTCTAAATTATAAATAACATTAGCTGTCAAACACATTTAAGTACAACATATCAAGCATATGTACTCGTATGTGTGTATATCTATATCGCCTCGTTGAATTACTGTGAGATTTCCCTCATAAGATTTTCCTCATTGCTGCTCATCTTATAGTAGACACACAGATATGTGGCTAAATTTCAGCTTAAATATTTCTTCATCTAAACGCACTCACGCCGAGTAAATCGCTCAAATTTCATTATATTAAGTGTTGTATGTCTGATTGCTTCATTTGCCACAACTATAGCAACTTAGGTGTATACATATGTACTTGTATATACAGACTACAAATGGGTATGCAAGCTACGGGCAAGTAATAACCCTAGTCACTAATATCTTTCCTCGTCGCTTTTCGAATCAAAGTCCAACATAATTCGTACGCAGTAACTTTGTTTAGTTAACTGGCGTAGTAACGACTAAATATAAATAGTGTGACATAAAGTTATTTCTGTAAGATATTCGCTGCCATTCACATATCTCTATCGCGAAAACTACAATATTTACTATGTACCATACTTATGTTAGTGAGGCGTAACATCAAAAATACATAACAACAATGTAGTCGAGTGGGCCATAAGTCATTCATGTCATTACCTCTAACAAAAGGGAAAATGTGGAGTAGTAATTCAAAATTTTGCAATTATGTAAAATAATAAAAAAAATGTTTATGTATATATGTTTATAATTTATTTAGGAAAACTTTATTCAGATGTAAAATATGTGACGTTTTTCTTACAGTGTTTGCTACATTTTTAATAATTTGAACTGGTTTTACAAGTGCAACATCCATTATATATTTTTTTATAATTCTAACAAAAATTTACAATAATTCGAAACTTTTTTGGAGAAACAATAGAACTACAAAGCATTTTTCATTACTATTCCACTGCCAATTCAATGGAGTAGCAATAATAATAGCTATATTCGACAGACCATTGTAGATATTTCTTTTAGTTCCATTATTTTTGCTTTAAATTGAAAGTTTGAATACGATTTTGGTCAAGTAAGCACTGTTTTGTTCGAAACCGTTTCGAAGTTCATTTCATAATGCCACTTTCATTTAAAACCTCTTCCCTATTGACAAAGAAAAACTGAGACAGTCGATTTTCACAAGCTTCTCTTGAGTCGATTTCTTCAGCAGCAAAATCATTCACCATACATAGATAGCAACAGGTAGTAATCACTTGGTGCCAGAACCGGAATATAAGGTGGTTGCATAGGAATCTTGCAACCAAACTCCCGGAGCTTCTGGTGAGTCACTAGCATTCTTCACCTATTGGCCAAAGCTGGCCGCTTTTGAACGATTGCTTTCTTCATGCGGTTCAAATGTTGAGAGTACAGGTCCGAATCAAGAGTTTGGCTGTAGAAAAGCAGTTCATAGTAAATGATTCCCTGCGCAACCCACCAAACATACCATATAGCAAAATCTACCAGATCGTCAATCCTGGTAAGGCCACGGTTTGCGCTGGTTTTCACCAGACGTTGCTGTAAGTGATCGATTTTGTTGACATTCAGCAGCAATTTGCAGAGTGAAAATCTGTCAATGCGATTTTTTTGCGTTAGCTCGTGTCGCACCCATATATTGAGCTTTTTTTTGTATACGGACTTATTTAAATGGTTCCAAAAAGCTGTATAAGCAATTTTTAGCTCCTAGGCAATCGAAAAAGTACTTAGATGAGGGTCGTATCCGACGATTTCCATTATTTTACCGAGGTGTTCGACATTTGGCCCTCCAGAGCGTGTGACGTTATTTTTCAAATTTATATAGTGCAACTGGATCGCACTTATACAATATGATTTTGTGTCTGTTCCCAAACTAGACAATATAGTCTACAATTTCGGTACTAAAGCTTTCAACAGTGATATTTTGGAGATCAAAGGTGTTAATGTAATCAGCATTCAAGTATGTTTCTGCAAGCCTACTTCAAATTCTGATTGCAATTTTGAAGTTCACCAATGAAAATTTGCACAGTCATATCAGCTTTTGGGGATGCAAAATGTGGATATGGCCTCATACGATCCGCTCATTCTGTTTTTGATGAGATTTTTTCCAATTTGATTTGTTGCATACTGAATTTTGAAATCGTAGTTTTTCAAAATAAATCATAATTTTCTGGACTTTCTGTCAAACTGATGGACATTACAACATGTAGGAATTTCGCATCGTTAAGTTAACTTTTTGTTATTTATGCCAGTCTTTTGTAACTAACGTCAAACGTCAAAAGACGAACACTTGCAAATGTTCGATTTGCTTCATCAGTTACCAACCATAAACTGTAACACATCCGATTCAGATATATTTCAGTGAGAGAATGAGTGTTTGTTATTATTTCGTGTTTTTGCACACACACAAACAAAACTATGCAAGTGCATTCATGAATGCCAGAATATTGAGCTTTCTGCACTTCGCGTAAATGTTTGTACAAGTATGTATGTATGTGTAGTGTAAAAGCATACCGAACGTAAGTACAAGCCGTCGATCGTGTCGCCTCCGGCACTATGCACTCGCATCCATACACACACACATACACACAAATCCGTTGGCGATCCGTTAAAGAAGGAAATTGAAATACAGTCGCAAATTGTGTGGAATCGGCAGCGTTGGCTGGCTTTATGAATGGGTATTCGAATTTTTCAATTACAAACAATTCACGTAGATTACAACTGATTGCTTTGCAGGCTGCACGGATTTCTGTTTCATTGTTTACTTATTTGTTGTTGTTGTTTCTCTGTTTTCTTTTTTTTCTAAGTGGCCGCGATGTGCGAACGAGGCAATTGCTATGCAGCGGTTAATTGATATTTGCATAAGATTTGTAGATTGCAGATCACTTCTGGCGCGTGTTCTAAATGCAACAATAAAATGTTGCTAAGCGTCTTGTTGCATGCTCATAAATAAATACATATATGGATATTTTAGTTGTGAGTTCACGCGTTTATGCGGCAGGCATCAAAGTATGGCCGTAAAAATAGAAAGAAAAAAATTCACTATGGATTATATTTTCAACTAAAGAAGACTGACTTGATATGATGGTGTGCATGTATTATATAAGTATATGTGCGCACAATTCACCTTAACCTTGTCCACTTCTTATTGTATTTACTCACGTGTAATCGCATGGTTTCTATGAAAGTTTGTGATAACCTAAAAGTATGTATTTGCTCTTTACCCATATTCACAATGCACAGAACTAAGCACTGACGTACATACATACATATGTACATATACAGGTTGGTTAAAAAGTTACCTTACCAAGAAATAGCACTACTAGCTCCAATTTTTTTTCTTCATATTTTTCATGAAGAATCACATATGAAAAGCTGTTTGGAAAGTTATTGCCGCACACGTTAACAATTCAACAAAAACTGGATCGAAAACAAATTTCTCAGCAGAATTTAGAGCGTTTTAAGCAGAATAAAACCGATTTCTTGCGTCGTTTTACAACTATGGATGAGACTTGGAACTACCACCATGATCCTAAATTAAAACAAAAACGTTTAAGTTGGACTGAAGCTGGTTGTTCAGCGCCAAAGCAGGTGAAGTCACAAGGAAAAAAGAAGGTTATGGCATCCGTTTTTTGGGATGCAAAAGTAGTTTTGTTGATTGACTATCTGCAAAAAGATAAAACAATAAACTCTGAATATTATTGCAGCCATTTGAATCAGCTGGATGGAAAAAATTCATAAGAAAAGACCTGGTTTGCAGCACAAAAAAATAATTTTTTTTTCAAGAGAATGCATCTGCTCACAAAGGTGTTTTAACAATGACAAAATTAAACGAATTAAAGTACGAATTGCTTAAGCATTCACCGTATTCACCAAATTTGGCTCCCAGCGACTATTAACTCTTTAGAAACCTGAAACAATTCCTTCGTGGAAAGCGTTTTTCGTCGAATGAAGAAGTATTTTGCAGAGCTTCTGGAAAGTCATTTAAGGGACGGCATAAAATTATTGGAGGATCATTGGAATAAGTGTATTGAAGTTTAGAGAGATTAAAATATATTTCGTACCAAAAACAGCATTTTTTCATTTCGAGCGCAGAAACTTTTCTACCAACCTGTATTTTGTACATGTATTTATGAGGCAATTTTTATCAGGAAACGCTCGTGTGTGAAGCTCGGTTCTTATACGGAGCCAATATAAAATTTTAATTAAAGTTACCGATAGAAAAATACACACTACTAACTAATTACAGCACACACAGCCTAACTGATTAGAAACGTTTTAATATATTTGAATTTCAGTCAAGTTGTATCATCTTTCCAGGGTAATGAAATAGATAATAAATTTCAGTATTGTCGGACAATTGGTTTTTGACATGGCAAACAATACATAATGATGGAGTAATTGAAACACTGTTTTATGATGTAAAAATTATAATAAAAAAAACACATAAAAGAGACTGTTGCAAACAAAAAAAAAATATATATATAAATTCATAAAATTGATTTTGGGTTGACTTAAAATGAAGTTGATCTATATAGCTAAGACGCAAACATTATCAAAAAAAAATTGTTGAACATATTGTTCATAAATATTCGGGTTTGCGAAAGCTCACGAAAAATTGATAGCCGCGCGAGCTCGCAATCGATCAATTTACAGTGTCACAAATCAATGAAATGATAACAAGATTGTATAAATCATCATCCTTCAGCTTTCACTGAACCAATACTTAGTGGCATTTTTTGCTACCAAGAAAAAAATGGAAGAAAAACAAGAAAAAACGTTAACTACGGTTGCACCGAAGCTATAATTCCTTCACAAATCAAAAGATTTCTTACAAAAACTTGGATTGGCTTGTTTGTATGACGGCTATATTCTATATCTCTCTACTTGACTATGCCAGTATTTGTGATTTATACTAGCGGCTTGTTCGATTCGCCACTATTCAAGACTCGCATCGATTCGTGTATTACTAATAGAAAATTAACAAATTTTCCTGTGTAAATTGTTATGCAAATTTATTATTAATTAAATGAATAACTTTCTTAATAAAAAGTTCACTAATGTATTTCCATATAATTTATAAATAAAATCGACTTGCAAAGTAGCCTTTATTATATTCTTAGAAATGAAATGTGCAATTTAAAGAGAATTCCCCTAGCAATCTATCTTTTTTTATTTGCTAGTGAGGTGCACACACATACATTTCGTTTGGTATATATAATTAGTATATTATATTAGGGTAGGTCAAAAAAAAATTTTTTTTTAATTCATACTCTGATAAATTGGTTGATGTCGCTTGGATAAGACCACCAAATATGAGCTTTTGTAGAGCAGAAAATTTCCTACAAGACTATGAACTTTGCAATTTAAAATGATATTTTTTCATTGAGTTATAAAGTTCAAGAGAAAAAAATTTATTTGTCTTAAAATAGTCCAACTTCAACCTTTAATATATATTAAGGGGTTAGGTTTACAAAAAAGCCGTAAGAGATTATTTCGAAGAGCATGCTATTTCCTACGAAATCTATGAAACGAAAAATGTTTTCAAGTAGTTGGAAGCGAGATATTAACTTACTATCTGATAATAAGAAAAAAATATAAAACCGTTATTAGGAGAACCTTCTCGTTACTATTAATAGCGCATACTTGGAGAGCCTTTCCAAGAGGTGTCGATCAACAAATTTTTCACAATCCAAAGCGAAAAAAAGCATTACTTGTTTTTTAACCACCCTAATACATATGTGTATATACTCATGTCAGCAGACACGTAATAGCGTACTTCTGCCTCTGAACGTAATTACCTTCCCCCATGCATTAGATTTGTTATCATTGCTCTTAAAATCAATATTGTTTCTTCAATAGTTCTAAATAATCGTTTTGCTTTCGTGTGTGTTCGTAATCTGATTCACCGTGCAGCGACTTAAGAAGCTGTTTCAGCAATTATAGCGGCATTTGGTTTTATTTTCAATAACTGTATGTTTAAACACTTAAGTGCACTCATACTTCTGTGGACATACGTAAATATGCCCGTTTACATTTTCTTATACTTAATGGATTAGTATTAAAGTACTTGAAGCAAATGACACACCTTTTACTGCGTTAGATTCTCTGAGTGACACCTATTCGTAGTCTTGTAACCGGAGGTTTGTGTATTTATGGCTGCAGCCATGCCCGCAAGAGCCTACGAAGCCACTCGTATCTGCTCTATGTCATATGCATGTTTGTATGTGTTTGTGTGCACATGTCATTGAAGTTAAGTGTTTCAGCTGGAATTTCGACGTCAGACGATTCAATTTCCGTAGACTGCGCACTCTTATACATACATTGTCTTGAACGAAATTTGTTAAAAACTTCAAATTTTTGGGAATATCTGCTTATAACCATACGAGTATATACATATATGTATGTTTATATGTACTTATCTAAGATTAAGTGGACTTGAAATAACCCCTGTTGTATTAATTCGACTAGTGGACAAAATTGAAAGAAGATTAAAAATTATAAATTATAATAAATTTAATTTCATTCGATTTTTTTTTAGGAAATGACTGAAGATTTGGGTTAAAAATGGGAGGGTGGCATTGATCTTCGTAACGAGAGAAAAATTGTAGTCAGGGAATCTCCTCGTACGGCATTTTGGTATGGCTTGAGGTATGCATCACTATCACTTTGTCATTTAATCTCGTGCCACTTATGATAAGCGCATTCTAAGGCAGATGCTTGCTGCGTTCCTAATTTCTCGGGTGATTATGGAAATTCCTTAAAAGCTCAATAAAGCTCAAGGTAATTTCGGAAGTCCGCTATGTTTTGACTCCAATTTTGCTGTGAAATGGTTTTACTAATTCTCTACTGGACTTGGCACTTACGTTGCTTGTGCCCAGATGTTCCAATTATTTAATATGATTATGTTTGTCGTTGATTCGCCTAGTCTCACAATTAAGGTTCTGGAAAATCTATTCCTCGAGTGTATGTGTGTGTTTGGTGAAAGTTAAAATTTTCTTAAAGTCGGCGTGCTTTTCCAAGAAACCAAAATCTCATTTACTATCGATCGAGATAATGAAAGCCAGGTGATCTGATGACCGATCGATCTTAGAGCGTCGGAATGGGAGAAGTGATTTGCACTATTTAAAAGCTGTGATTTTGGCTTGGAAGACCAAGAAAGTTCTAGACGTCGAAAAAAGTTTAAGTATGAAGAACGGGAAGCACAGCTGTTAGAATCTTTGGGTTTAAACGAAGCCGGAAACATTTAAAAGCATTTTGAAAGACGTTTTTGCATTTCAGAAAAGTTCGTCGTTTTACCAACAATACGAGGCAATAATTCTTCATCTTGAAAACGATCGGCCTCATGTTGCAAGATCGGTTAAAAACTATTTGGAAAACAGCGGCTCAAAAGTTTTGTCTCACCCGCCTTATAACCCAGACCTTGCCCCTTCTGACCATCATTTGTTCCGATCGATGCAAAATGCCCTCACTGGAATGCGATTCACACCAGAACAGTGTATCAAAAATTGGCTTGATTCAATTTTGGTCACCAAGCCGGCGCAGTTCTTTTGGGATAGAATGCAAAAATTGCCAGAAAGATGGGAACAAGTTATAGCTTCAGATATTGTACATGTAATTATTAAATAAACGTGAAAAGTAAAAAAAAAAAATATTTTTATAAATCTTCACCATATTATGGTATTTATTGCACCACATAAGTTTATTTCTTAATTTAATCAACAGTCATTATTTTGTTATATCATTCACTATAAATACAAACCGATCAATACTCGGAATCACACTCGGAAAATTAGCTCAACTTCAGTTCAAATTTTTTGCATGCGTTTTTTTTTTTTATTTTGATTTTTTATTTCTTAGTGTGGCCAGATGTTACTTTGTGTTGCTAATTTATATGCTCACTAGTTTGAAATATTTCAAATATTTATTTTCAATTGGTTTCAGTTTTGAAAATTTTTGCACTAATATACACACATACATATTTGTACAAATATACATGCAATATATGTAGATATTCTATGTATAGTTGTGCATGCATGCGGCGATTATACATATAAATAATTAATACATAATAAATGGCTAGTATTTGTTGTGCTCCGCAATAGTGTTTATGTATTATGTATGTATGTTTCTATATATACTTATATACATATATAAGTTTATTTGCTTTTAATCAAATGAGTTCATCTCATTTTTTCGCTTTCAATTTATTAGCTTACGCAAATTAGTTTATTTATGCGGTCATTAAGTGGAAAAAGTACAGTTGCTGCTAAAACTTACTAATGCTCTGCGGTTTTACTCTTAACCCATGAGTAACATGCGCTTGTGTATTTGTGTATTTATCACATTTCATGCGTCGGCCTTGAGTTATGATTTGCCAATGTGAGTTTTGCAATTAAAAAAAACATCTCTACATACCAACTTATATACATATGTATGTACCTACACATTAGCCGACGTATGTACATTTTCAGCAAAGTTTTGTTTATCCTTGAAGAAGATTTGGCCCAGAAGCACAATTTCGCCGAACATAGTTGGTCGATTTGCAAATTTTTTATCTTATCTTTATTTATAAATAATAGATATTTCGCATGTTGCTCTGCGAAATTCCACGAAACCCACATTACTAGACTTTCCTCTTGTATATTTGCTTTGGAACTACATGTCGTAGTGCAAAGAGTACAAAAGAAGCGCTCATGCTCAGGTAGAAAACTGGAGCAATTGCTGAAAGCTGTATGCATTTCGTATATGTATTTGCATGTACATACATATGTATATGCATATGTGTATTCTGTTTCAATTTAAGAATTAAGAATACAGCCACTTGTAATACAATGAAGTTTATGCGTGCTCAATTTTTCAAAAGTTTTTCATATATTTTTTACAATTTAAATTTTTATTTATTTTTTATTTTAACAGTGGATTACTGTTGTTGTTTGCCGCTTTTAAATTGATCGATAGCGCCAATCTTGACATTTGCATACCAACTAGTATGGGTATTGCGTATTCTTGGGGATTAAGTTCTGACTGCTTTTTAAGCCGATAAGGTGCGCTGTGATGCATAAAATAAAATCAGTTAGTTAAAAAATCATTAACAAGTAAAAATCCTTTTTATTTTGCATTTTTTTGTATGGCTTTTTATCCCAAAAAATTTATAATTATCTATCATTTTGAAATATGGAGAAATAAATACGGAGAATAAATAAAATGAATAACATATATTGTCCATTCAAACCAGTTTCATAATGTTCCAACCAATTTATATACATTTTTTGGTTCATGTTTTTTGCGCAGAGCGCAGCCAAGTGAACGTTTTGGTAAAAATTAATTGCAAATTCAAAGTCTTAAGTTTTTTTCCAAATCGCTGGAGGCCAGGTCCGGTGTTCATTGTTTATACTGAAGCAATTCGAAGCCAAATTCATGCAATTTTTTTAATATTTGCAGCGTCTAAACCCAACAGTATACCAGGTGTATCGCAGTGCTACTCAGCCAATACAAGTCACATCGATGAAAACATATAGTAATCGGAGGAGATTTCAGTAATTTTTTTGCTATTAAATCATGTTATTTCACAAAAGTAGTAATATCGCGTAATATGAAGTCACGAAAATTTCAAGAAAAAAATTTTTTTATTCCAAAGCTATAGCTGTCTGTGCCAGTTCCAAAAAAAGGTCCTTGCGGTGACAATCTTAAGTCCTTGGAAATTCATCTAAAATCAATCGGATAAAAAAAATCAGTTTTATAAATAGATAATCCTGGGCCTGATCGAAGCTTTTTTTCAAAAATTAACAAAATGGCGGCCTCAGGAAATTTCAACAGTTAATTGGTCTTAAAAAGGAAAATTTTTGAAACAAAAAAAACTCCTTCGATCAGACCCGAGTTTATAATGTATTCTAAAAGCTGTACAAATTTAATTTTGATCTACTGAGCGGCTTACGAGTTACAGTTGTCACCAGTTCGAAAAACATAGTTTTGAGAAAAACGCATTTAAAGTTCCTTGCAGCTGCCGCTAGCTACCTGCTTCCGAGCGCTTTGAAGTGCCCGAGCGCTCTTTGTTATTTGTCGAATAACTCAAAAAGTAATTATCGGATCAACTTGAAATTTTCAGAGAATATTTTCAAGATATTATACTTAACAAAAATGCAAAAAAAAGCAAATTGATTTTTTGAAAATTCTGACCACCCCTAACCTTTTAATGTGCAGGTTCATTGTCGTGTAACAAATCTACTTTGCCGTGTCTTCTGGCGCATTATGGTCGCTTTTTGAACAATGCATAGTTCTAATTGGTAATTTGTTGTCTGTAGCGATTAGTATTAACCGTTTCACCAGGTTATAGATGCTTATGATATACCATACCCTTCTGATCACACCAAACACAGAGCATTGCCTTCTTACCGAATCGATCTGTTTTTGCAGTCGTTGATGATAATTGTCCCAGATTAACCTATGATTTTCTCTGTTTAGGTTTCTTAATATAAATACATTTTCCATTGCCAGTGACAATTCGATGCAAAACTGATTTTCTTTCATGTCTTTCATGTTTTCCATTTGTCTTTCTCACATTAAAATCATTATCCATATACGACTCTGCAGCAATTTTCTTCAAATGGAAACAAAAAATTAATGCTTTCCGCAAATCATCACTTTCCGATACAAAATTTGACATTTTCAACACAATGAAAAAATATCATGTTGTTGGTT
Organism: Bactrocera oleae; assembly: GCF_042242935.1. Lineage (NCBI taxonomy): Eukaryota > Metazoa > Arthropoda > Insecta > Diptera > Tephritidae > Bactrocera > Bactrocera oleae. The sequence continues at coordinate 65,175,518 of NC_091539.1, read as the reverse complement.
CAGTGACTGTAAGGTTATTGAATATGTTTGACAGATGTCATGCCAACTAAACAAAAAAGAAATTATGGCTGGTTCACAACAAATATATTCTACCCTACATTTGTATCGAAACGCACACTTCATACTGGTACACCTGGTAGGAAAAATGTGCTTGCTTAACAAACTAGGTCATTTGATTCATAGTAAAATCTTTTAAAAATAATATTGTATGAATATTTTACAAATATGATGTTGTGGTAAAACAACAATATACTTACCATATAGTTCAGTTGTTTTCAATATAAGCGGGTGTGTACACATTTCTCAAGCGATAAAACTGAATATCAATATTTGAAAACTGTATGACATACGCCCATTTGCTATTCGATTCACTACTCTCCAAGACTTTACGTAGCGAAGACAGCTTTTCTGTTTAAATACTTAAATACTAAATTTTCTGAACAAATACATTTTTCTGACTTTGGTAAAGTACGAAGTACGAGTAAATGAAATGAAATGAGCAGCTTAGCTGATGATGTCAAAGCTTGTCTATTAATGTACAAATCCAATAACTATTTGACGTTCTAATACGATTAAAATCAGTTTATTTGTAATGCAAAGTCATATTCTACTACAATAGAATGGGATATTTACATTAAAAAATGCTTTCAAAATAATCACTTTTAAATCTCATAAGTAGCATTACTAGTCTGTAAAGCTTCGATAGTAAGGAGCATCTAAAATTGAGCGAAATCAACCTTATACATATGGGCATTGTGACAACCCTAATCATTCTAATTCAACATCTTTAAATAACGGTGCCCATTGGCAGTTACTGTTACACCGTTTTCTTCAAAGAAGTATGGCCTGACAATACACCTTAATGAAACTATGCACCACACAGTGACTTATTCTGGGTGAAGTTCCGTCTCGTGAATTATTTCTGGATTTGATTCACTCCATATACGACATTTTTGCTTGTTTACATTGCCGTTTAGATCAAAATGGGCCTACTCAGACATAAACAGGCAATTTATCAAGTTATTGTCTTCTTCGGCCATTTCAATCATTTTTTGGCAAAATGGCAATGCTAGAGCATTTAAACGGCTTGTTATTTGAACTTTGTACGGAAACAGATTTAAGTCATTATGAATTATCCGTTGTAATGATATGAACGAATAATCTCCATTGCATAGCAGTATTACCCAATACTTTGAACAGTGCTTCCTAAAAATGTAAACTCGGGGTTGTTATCTTCGTTTTCAAGTACACTAGCTGCTGTAGCTTTCCGCAAAAGTGAAATTATGTTATAGGCAACGCAAGTAAGCCAACAACTATAATATAGTAGCCTTCCGAAATAGAAGTGCAGTATATTACAGGCCTACTCGACGAGACGGTTGTTACAATTTTGTATGAGAAAATCTTATTAAACTGGACCGCTCAGTCTTAATAAGTAAGTAATAATTTACAGTCCTTGCTTTGTTAGTGCTACTACTATATTTATGAAATTATCTCGATGAATACTTCTTTGGATACCTAGAAAAAATAAAACTCAAATTATAATTTGATGAACAAAATATACACGATTTAATTGTTTTCAAAAACCGTAAGTAACACGTTGCGCGCGGGTATAATGATAAAGTAATGTAGAAATTATCTTCCTTCTTCACTTATCATATTATTTATAAAAAATTGCAAGTCTGCTTATGTTATAAGTTTATTTTATGACATTTACGCTTATCCCCACAAAAGGTATAAAAAATCGTTGAATATCTCATTATCATCTGCTTGAAACAATATCTGTACAAGTCGAATTGAAGATAGAAGACAGGGGCAAGTACTTTACAGCTCTTACTAGTCTTATAAATTGGAGATTTTTCGATGCTTTGGCACTTTTTTTTATCTTGCGCTTATGCGCAATAAACCTACCACACTTCTGGTTTTTTCTCTCCTTCCATTCCTTCCATAGGAGTTACTTCGCGGTATACATACAATATACACAATTACACTCAACAACGCATATGCTTTATTAAATACTGTAATTATTAACTCCACTTTCAGGCAACGAATGTCATTCGTCCGCGCTATTACTCCTCCGAGTTGGGTATACGCGAGAAGATCTTCATTGGCGTGATGACGTCACAGGATAATATCAATACATTAGCGACAGCGATTAATCGCACCACAGCGCATTTGGTGAATAAAATTAAGTTTTTCATTAATGCCGACAATGTGAAAACGAACTATAAACTCAAGAATATTGTCGGCTTCACGGACACACGCGAGAGTCTACGTCCATTCCATGTGATAAAATACATTGCGGATAATTACCTCGATGACTACGATTACTTTCTGATCATGCCAGATACGGTATATGTGGATGCACGTAAACTGAAAGCACTGCTTTATCACATCAGCATCACTTTCGATCTATATATGGGTGCCAGACTGGAGCTGAATATCGCGAATGGCGGTAACAGTGCGGCGGCGGCGGAGGCTGTCGCGTCCGGACGTATCTCGAATTCCAATGGTGTTGACGATCTCGGCAGTCAAAGTGATCGTAATTACTGTGATTTAAATGCTGGCATTGTGCTCAGCAGCAGCGTGATACGCAAGATGCGCAACAATCTGGATTGGTGTGTGCGTAATGGCGTCAGCAATGTGCATAGCGTCAATATCGGTCGTTGTGTAAAGTATTCAAGTAATTTGTCCGGATGTCAGACAAGCTTTCAGGTGAGCGAATACTTGACTTAAATAGATGTACTAAATAGTAGTAGTTAAGTGAATATGTAAATATTGTATATATTATACATGCCTGTTTGCCTTTTCCGTTATAATCATATGCATTCTTATTAACGCAACTACCTCAAACTTAGCAAAATAGCTAGAATTATGTGAAATAAATAGCAAACATGGCTTTTGCGAAATACTTCTCTAAAAATATTAATGCTTTTTTTTCTTACGCGCAATGCAATCGAAAATGTTGGCAAAAAAATTGTAAAATTAATTAAAGCATTCAAACGGCGTACCTAATAGTAAACTTCACAGATCTCAGTCAAGCCAAATTTAGTTGAATACAACGAATAATTGAATGTTAACAAGAGTTAATGATGATTGCAACAAATAAGTATTGAAGACAGGCGTCAGTTAGACAGCAGGCGAATTATAAGTATTTATAAATGCAGACTGCGTTGAAGAGCAGAAGCCTTATGGTAGATAGTGGGTAGTCAAAAAAGTCGCAAGTGCTGCGAAAAATATAAAATATATTATAAATAGAAATTTAAATGGAAATATATATAATACATATGTAAATATATACATATTAGTTTAATTTCAAAATAATCGATAAGCGATTTGTTTGAAAGATAATAAGTTGCAACGTCATTTTGTATATTTTATATTATTACGATAACACCGCCACTCATTCAACATAATATCAACAAAAATGCTTATATAACATTGCGGCGTTAGAAGTTGTCGAACTGTTGTACAAAATTTAATTTCAGACGAAATAGCAGAAAAGTAAATATTTTATATATTTTAATTTAAAACTTATTAGCACATATTGTAAATAAAGTGAATTTAACGATTAAAACACACACTTACTTTTTAGTTTAATATATTGATATAAATGTATATTATAAAGCCTTAACAACATACCCACAACAGTTGGGTCTTAGCGTCGACCTGGTCGAGAAAAATAAGAGTTTACAAGTAGAAACGCCTAACTGAAATTTAACCAGGCATAAAAACATCAGACATACTGTATTGTATTGCATGGTACTAATTGTAGATCGATTTTTTAATGAATAATTTTAACTGGTAAAAATAACTAAAAAATATTTCTGTGGCATTCGCACGTTATACTCATTCTTCTGGGTTTGCAATTGCCATAAATATTCTTACTAATTTTAAGCTTTTTAGTCCATTTTAGAATACTAAAGGTAAGGAGACTTACTCTGATTGAATTTCAGAACAGTAACATAAACGTCAGAAAAAGTTTTTACTTTACTTTCCTTCAATTAGTTTCGATTTTGCAGTCTTTATTAAAGCGTTTAATTGTTCTTCACAGCATTTAATCGATTTTTATCAATAATTCAGTAAATCGTTTGTGGTGGTGGTATTGATAGGTTAAGTACTTCGTGTCTGGTTTTCAGATTTTTTGACAAAAACAAGACAACACGTTAGCTACAATATCAATCACAAATAAAAAATTTTTCATCCAAGAATTGCTTTTGATCGGTCAGTTGGTAGGGCAGCTATATGCTTCAGTGGTCCGATATCTGCGGTTCCGACAAATGAGCAGCTTCTTGGAGAAAAAAGGGCGTGTCTCAAAAACTGAGAGACTACCCAGTAAACACCTAAAACAATTTTATAGGGCCTTACATAAATAACTGTATACTTTAATCAATAGATAACATCAATTATCATTGCTAAACATATTTTCTCCCATACCATTCTACTCCGTTTCAATACTCATTGTTTTTATATTTAAAAATCTTATTACCATTGAACGGCCTCTTTAATAATAATAGAGAATAAAAATCCGCCAAAAACAATATAGACTACACTTAATAATAAATAATGCTGTCATTTTATAAATAGCAAAGGATTAGTCTGATAAGAGTTTTGTGATGTTCGAACTGTAATACAAATCGTCACGGGACCTACACATTTTCGCTGTGGCCATGAGGCATTGATTAAGAATAATCAGTTTGGCGAATATTTTTAACGCTCTACAGTGTTTCCAATATTTATTATAATGGAACTGTGTATTATCTTGAAACAGTCAGTATCACTCACGAAAGTAATAAAAATCTAGTTCACATTTTTAATATGACGGAAGTACAAAATCGGAGGTATTTAAAGATTTATATAATATAATATATGTACCTATGAATCCAGTCTTTGATTATGTTGATCAAGACCGATCGAAGATTTCTATCGTAAAATTTTTTTCCTGCGAGCATATTTTTTGAGGTTTGAGTTCCACAAAATACGGTCCAACTATTTGCAAGTCATAATATACTTGATATATAATATATTAATATATTGTTCAAAACTATTAAAAGTTCCACACCTCTTTAAGGATTCTCTATATGAATAACGTTCAAATTAGACAATAGGCGTCGCAGAGTAAGTAAAGTTGCAATGCTCATCGAATTATTTCCAGACAACAACGATATAAAACTCTTTTGAAACCCTCTACTTTATTTCATCCTCACCTACGTACTATAGTACAGAATAGGCAGTAAACAATTATCGAAAAATGTGTGAAATTCGTGTATACCTTCTTCCCATAAATCGATCAAAGTATGCTCCGCTTGATCCTTATTCTTTATGGTATATCAGTTATTAAGTAAGATATATGTATGGTATCAAATTAGATCTGTGTATTAAGATTAACACCAAAAAATTATCATATCGCTCCACATTTTCGCTTAGTTTGTTTGATATGTGAATTTTGCCCAAATATTTCGGATTATATTTGACGTCTCTTTTGGGCAATGACCTGCTAACCATATTCCCACTTAAATTATTTCATTCAGAATGTTTAAATATTTTGAAGCAAATATTTTTCTGTTATCTTTTAATCGAAAACAAACGGAATGGGTGAAAAAACTGCAGACATGTTCGCCGCATAGTCACGCATGTAGTCCATTGAAAAGCGTTAATCAAAAGGCTTGCTCGGCAATCTTCTGGGTGTCAGCGACATGAAAATGTGATGACAGCAGAATTTTGGACGCATGCTCTTGACTTGCGAACATTTAGATACATGCGTGGATGTGCTTATGTAAATATGTATATAGGTATATATACTTATGCTAAATGTACGTTTAAAAGTTGATCGTGCCACGCTTTGGCGTTTTTTCGTTTAACATAAGCTATATTTCGGTTTTAGTTGCGCTTTAATTAAATTTTATATTTTATTTGTTCTATAAATTATGTGTTGACTTCCCGAATAAGCATGCACGCGCAAACTAGCAGTGAAATTACACAAGCCTAATCAAACAGTCAGGCGAACAGGCCAACGGACGGGCACGTAAATCAAGTCATGCCACTTTGCGACCACTCAGATTAACGTAAATACTAGTATATATGTATGTATGTAAGTCATATATGTACATATATACATTTAGTTATGCATATACTGTTAACATACAAAATAATTCGATACCATTTCAAAAATATGAGGTGAGAATTCGTCAGTGATTTTTTATTCGAGTTCAATGATTTATTGCTGACCCTGAAAATATGTAAAAAGAAGCAACGCCACCAAGCATTTCATTACAAAAATAAATATCGTAAGTAAATATACATACATACATAGCGACATACATATATGCGTACGAGGATGGCTCAGCAAATACTTAACCTCACCGCCCGATAGCTGAATTATCACAAGATATACTTGCTATCGGGCAATGACCTCCTATTCATATTCCCACTCAAATTGTTCCATCATAGACGACTACTGTCTGCCGAATCAGACTCGAAGTTTTGTTTTGACGGCATGTGGAAGCGGCGTGTCCATAGATTTTAGACGAATTCGGAAAAAGCAATATCTAACGGTGATTCGAAGCAATGAATTCAAATAGTTGAAACAACAACATTAGAGTTTGTTGCTGTTCAAGCCCAATACGAAGCATTTTCTGCATAAGCTGCGTCAACGAAACATGGATCCACTGGCACACACACACACCACAAGGCAAGAAACTGTAGAAACAGTAAGCTATCCCCAGCGAACATGCTCGAGAAAAGGCGAAGATTGTTCTAACGACCAGAAAGATGCCACCGTTTTCTAGTGTTCACAAGGTGTAATCTACAGAAAGACTCAAAGGTCACAGGATTCTACTGTGCCAATTCGCTGAATTACAGAAAATATGGTCTCTTTTGAAGAAGAAACAATTCTCTTTCAACATGGCAAACCAGCGGATCACACCTCCGTCGTCGCCACGGCTAAAACGCCGAAATAGGCTACCATATCCTCCCGATTCTTCATATTTGGAACCGTCACTAGCTTGCTATAATTTGAGTCGAATATGGTGATAATGGAAGACACGAAGGCCCACTTTGCAGAACACCAAAAATAACATTTTTCCGAAGGAGAGACTGTACGAATTTGGTCGCTGCGTCAAGTGTATCAAGCTGAAAAGAGACTACGTTGAGACTTAATCATTTTACCAAAATTTTCGTTTTTTTTTTGTTTGTAGACCAAATAATTATCAGACCGCCCTCGTACATGCATACGTACAAATGTATTTATAACAGTAATTTCTTGAAATTGTATCACAACAGAGTCTCCTACTCTTCCACACTGTCGGTATATTAAATTTAGAATTTGATAGCAGATAGTTCTGCGTCTTTCTCCGCGGACTTACCAAGCGGCATTGTAGGCTCTTAAAGACCGCATAAATTGTGAGGTACGCCAAACCACTAGCAGACGCGAGGACAGACAGGCAATGCGCGACTCAGTCAAGTGTCGACTGCTGCAGCCGCTATGCTCAACGAATAAATCGAGGCCGACTGGGCATTTGGCTACGGCTGCTCAATTAAATGTTAGAGTACTTAACTAATTTGCATCTGACGTTTATTATTATTCGTTTTCTTCAGTTATTTCTGTATTTTCAATTAATTTTGATTGCTCGAATTGCCGTTCGTTGATAACGGTTTGGTGCGCCGCAGCTGCTGTGGTGAGTTGGTGAGTCAAATGCGCGGCAATGTCGTCGGCTGTGCAGGCACGACTGCGCATCTTCCGCGTGTCTCTCAAATTCAGGCACACACACAAGCAATACCGCGCTCGGAGCGCAATCGCTAGTCTGTCACTCATTCGCGCATTAGTTAATGGTGTTTGCTTTGGCATTTGACATGCTTAATGTAATTATCGTCAAATGTATTTGCACTCTACAAATTGTTCAAGCGAAATTGCAATGGCCCGTTAACTGGCGCGCTTAATTAAAAAGCAAGCTGCTGATTGCAATTTTTATTGTGCCAACGGCTGCGCGTTCATCGGCAAAGGTCAATGAAATGCACACTCGGCGGCAGTAAATATTGATTACAAAACAATTTGTTTAAAATTCATAACAATTCAACTTAATTGTATTACTACAAGCAAGTTTAGATCAACTTGATATAAGCGGATAATGCATTTTAATTTATTATTGCACTTAATTCTTGAATCGTTAAATTTTAATGGTGGAAAATTATTGCTTGCTACTTTTACGAGCGCATTTACTCGTTGAAATGATTATACATAGATATGTGTTGGCAAATATGTAGTACTATTAAATCTTCTACAATTAACGTCTGGTTTTGTGAATATTGACCAAAGTACGTTACGTCTTTGGTTCGCCGTGGAGTACTTATCGTCATTCGGCTCAAGGCCGTATATAATTGCCGAGCGATGACTCTTGGTTGTCACTACATTGGCAATAAACTCTCTGCAGACTTTCGCATAGAAAAACTAACGAATTTGTTGCGTATCAACCAAACTGCTGTCCCTCTATTGCTAACACTTAAAAGTTTCAGAAGTATTGCTCTGACTTTTTTCGTTAATTTACCGACGTTCTCATGTTTTCGTCATACTCAGGATCCTCACTGGCTTTTTATCACTTTGAGTACACTTGCATTCTTGATAAAGCAGCAATCATATTTTCTTCAAAGGTAAATTGCACGTCGTATACATACTAACAGTTATATCTCACTCTAAATTCAGCCAAGAATCCAAATAACTAAGGGAGAAATTTACGCTCCCCGTTATAACAGACTACTTCCGATTAATACTCCTGATAATTATCGGACTATTTTGTAAAAATTGAACGTGGACACAACAGTTCCACTAATGAATATCTTGACACAACAGCTCGTTTACCCGAAATCATTGACGGATTGGCAATTACGAATTGGTCATTTTGAAGGCAATTAAGGGTAATCAGGCCCACTTTTAAAACTTGTTACAATTCCTCCGCTCCCCATGGGACCCTTACCTTTTGTGGGCGTGTTAATAACAGAGTCGGTTTCATATCGATGTCCACTTAACTTATCCGTCACAACGAGAGATTGGTCAGCAGAATTCGAAATAATTTCATGCCGCATTTCAACCAAATTATTTGTGGATAAACTCAAAACAAATATTTAAGCAATTCACAAGCTTCGTCTTATGTCTTATGTCGTATTTCAATAGTCTTAAAAAATACGACACTTGTGAGCACCCCTTAATTGTTGTATGTCATATTGTGTAATATTTCTTCACTTCACCAGCTGGTAGTGAAAAATTAATAATATAACTATGCCACGAGAAAATAAAAATAATAAAATTAAAGCTTCTTGATATTGAACCGCCGGCATTTTAGTTTGCATTGCAACCACAAAAACAATAAAATATTTATACTTATATATCACTTTTCTTCATCTTAATTTACCTGAATATCGTGGCTTCCTTCCATATTTTTAAAGAAATTGATGAAACTTATTTAATTAATTAATTTGAGATACTTAAACGTCAATAATAAAAAAAGTAAACAGATACAGCTGATAGAGTAGCACACTCAAAAAACAGTTGCGTTTCTTATATCATAGAAAAGTATAAAATAATCTCTATTTCGATCGGTCAGTTTGAATGACAGCTACATACTATATGCTATAGTAGTCTGATTTGCACAATTTGTTCGGATATTATACCGAGGCCTTGAACTTATGCGTTTTTCGTGATGATATCTCGTCAAATGTAATTGTTTTTCATACAAAGACTTGAATTTGATCGATCAGTTTGTATGCCGGCTATATGCTATAATTATTCGATATCGGTGATTCCGATAAATATACAACATTTTGGGGAGAAAAGGACGTGTAAAAAATTCCACTTCGATAACTCAAAATCAGAGGCTTGTAACCCAACTTAGAAAGTTTCTTATTGATAAATACTGACAAGGGATCGCACTGTATGTAATTTAAGGATCTAAAGTATATGTAAATGATAAAGTTAAATTTTCTACAGATGTCGTAGGAATTCATTTTATCGTTGTTATTGATCTTGTAAATTTCCCCAAACAATATTGAGAAATACTACCGCGTCAACAGTCTTTCTCCGAATATAAATATGGGTACGTTCCCGTGATGTACTGTACTTTTTCATTTGGTATCTTATTTTATAATATGACTTAAAATGTAAATTTAAGGCAAAGAAGCATTCCTAGCTAGTTTCTAACTGAACACTACCCCCTTGAAAGCAAAGTGAAGTGGGTCAGGGTTGTCAAATCATAATATGACTTCGATATACGTTCTTCTATATATTCAACACAAAATTTGCGGTCTTAGACTCACTACTTTTTCAGTGGAAAACAAACAGTAAAAATGCCTGCACGCCACAACCGAAAACAAATATGCAAAAGCAAACACACACGATGCATAATGTTTACCATAAACGCATTTTTATTTGTATTTGTAAAATCATAAAGGTTTCCTGCTGAGTCATTATTAAAATTTGAAGTTTACGCCTTTTGATATTTCCAATACCCCCCACACCCCTAACACTGTTTTTTGATGATTCAATTCTTCTGCGAAAATGATCACACACACACACACACATAAGTATATATTTCTTAAGTTAGTAGATTCCCAACATGCAGCGTTCTACTTTGGCAATCTAAACAATAAAACTTCTTTTGCGGAAAATTTATTAAAACAGATATATGAAATAGTAATATGCGGCTACCAACAACAAGGCCCCCATGTGTGTGCCTAGAGTATTGACTTCCTAGTTGAGGCATAAACATTTGTAAACATAAAACGTTTGTTGGTGTTGTTGTTGTTGATTTTGATCTTTCGCGCATCTACAAGTATGTATTTGCTTTCTGGCAAGCATTAAATAGCACAAGAGATGAAATGCGAAGTTGAAAGCACACACACAAAACGTTGACAACGCGTGAAGATTCTCCAAAAAGCGCTATTGTCAAGCGCACAAGCACAAGAAACCACACAAAAAGGAAGATTCTTGGAAATCATTAAAGGTCTGTCGCCTAGTAAAAAAAAGCAGAGCAGTGTCGCGGCAGCATTTAACTCAAGGTTAAAATAAAATGCTCATAAAGCGAGTACATAACTCGCAAAATTTTTCAATGCATGACTTTAATGGCGGTTAAACTGGCGCAGATCTCACCAACCCACTAATAAAATACAAAAATGTACTCGTGCATACAAAGTATACATACATATGTATATGTTTATTTGTTATGAAGACATATGCAACACAGATGTACATATGTATGTATGTATTGGCATATACTCGTACATACTCACAAGTACCACAAATTTGTTAAATCATATAATTGTAGCATCGGCCAGATTGTTTTTTTAATAATAACTGCTTAGGCCCGAACACGTAAAGGAGATCAATTTATCGTATATCATTGTTTTGAAAATACCCAAAAATTATGGACAGTTCACTTTTTGGATAACCCATCTTCTCAAAATGGTGCACCAAAAGCTTTGCAACCGATTCGGTATAATAATTGTTGTCTACTTTTTGGAGCACTGATAAAAATCCGTCGATTATAATGGCAATATGAAAAAATTAAGAGTGACGAATCGAACAACAACTGGTATGAATCAAATATACTTTCATAATCAACATAAGTTTAAAGAGTAGCATTTGGTAATACCATCTAGTAATGCTGTAAAACAATCGATAGCATCGAAGAGAAGTAACTTTCATGGGGAAAAACTATCGATAGTATTTTTTAAACCATCGAAACCACATACCCTCTGGTATTAGATTCTTGCTGGAAAAATTGTAGTTAATTTCCTATGTTTCCTTTGTTTTCAAGAGCAGAACTCACTAACGCAGCGTAGTTGAGAACTGAAAATGAAATGAAAAGAAGAGTAATTTTAGCGAGAATCCAATTTTCCTTATACTTTTTATAAGCCTCGGCTGGGATGGACTTCAGTACCTTCAGCGAAATTTGGTTTTTTCGTTTTTGGTTCATTTATGGAGCGCCATTCGCTAAATTGTTGGACAGTTTCGACGTCATATTCATAAATACACAGCATACATAAATACACAACATTCTGCAAAATGTAAAAATCGAGCGGGTATAACCCCTTAAGTGAAGAGACCTACATACATATTTCTTTTCTCCGATCATATCATTATATTATTTTCGTAGTGGGGCCACCGCTATTATAAAAAAAAAATATCTTAGTCGAAACTAAGATCGCGACACGATTACGATTCGTTTATTATTAACGAATAGAAAATTTCTCATTATTGCTAGTCGTAATTTGTTGTGCACGGCGTGGTCGACATAATATTCTTGTTGTAACAGCTTTTAACAGTTTCCATGAGAGCGATAGACACTGAAGTGAGTGTTTTGTGATCGTTTGGCGAAGGCGTCCCAAAAACTGCTATTAGGATGTTCAATTTATAATTGAATATCCAATAAAATTAAAGGATGTGCTGTACGAACTCTTAAACGACAACAACGTTGTGGCAGTAATTAAAATTTAGTGGGACCCCCCTTTGATAGTGCTCAATATGATACTTAGTCCCAAATCACCTTCTCTGAATTGCAAAGACCAAATACAAAATATCTGAACGAAGCGTAGATACAGCCAACAAGACGGCGCAACATGTCACACAGCTCGTGCCATAATCGATTTATTGAAAGACATGTTTGGTGACCGCCTAATTTCACGTTTTGGACCTGGGAATTGGCCTCCAAGATCTTGTGATTTAACACCGCTAGACTACTTTCTGTGGAGTTATGTAAAGCCATTGGTCTATGCGATACGATATACGGCCACAAATGTTGGAAAAAGTCGCCGAAAATTGGACGTCCAGATTGGACCACATCCGAGCTATCCGTGGCGGTGGTATGCCAGAAATCATATTTAAAATGTAATGTCACAAGATTATCTTTCGGATAAATAAAATTCATGTCAATCGAATAATCATCGTTGTTTTATTGCAATTTAAAGTTCTATACCTCTAAAAAAAAACACCCTTTATAATACTTTCTTATATCTCTAACATTCTTTTTTAAAAAAAACTGTTCAACGAAATTGTAGTTTTCAAAAATTCTGCTACTTTTCTCAAGTGTGTCCACTAAATTCTTTTCTGGTTTTAAAGTTTTTTATACAAATATTTTAAGCTTAAATTTATTTGCTAAAACTATTCTACCAATTTATCAAATTAACTGAAATTTCAATCATATTTTTTAGGGTGTGCATGAAGACATTTACGGTTTACAGCCACACATGAAATTGTTCAAGGATTTAAATATACTTGCCAGAGATGAAGCTTTCCGAAAAGCGGCTGCTGTGTATCCCGTAACATCGATGGACGATTTCTATCGACTGCATGCCTATTTTTCTCGGGTAATTTTTGGCATTCTTTTTTACGTGATTAAAATAACACCCATACATAACAACGAATATATAATACAATATATACGAGTATTCAAGCCGGATATAATTTATTTACTTTTTTCAGCATCACTTAGAACTGGTGCAGCAGCGCAGCTTTGACTTGGAGCGCAAATCATATCAAATAGCTAACGGTTCAATATCGAATAACATACTCGAAATACGCTGGCCACTCGGTGTGCCACTTGGCTCAGCGCCCGAAACGCGACATGACATCATAACATGGCACCTCATCAACAGCACACACATCTTCCTACCCAACGCCGAAAATATCGTCGAGCCACTGAGTCACACTGACAAGTTGGATTTCGACAAAGTGCTTGAAATTGCAATTGCCTATGGCAAGCGGAAATATCCACACTTGCAATATGTTAATTTGCATACGGTTTACAGGAAATTCGATGCAACGCGTGGCATGGACTATCAGTTTCATTTGAATATGCGCGACACCACACGCTACACCGACGAATCGGTGACGAAGAGTTTTCAAGTTGTTAAACCGCTCGGTCGTGTCGAGGTGATACCATCACCATATGTCACCGAAAGCACGCGCATCGCTATAATGGTGCCGACTTTCGAACATCAGGCGGTGAATGGTGTGAATTTCATAACGGAATATGAACGCATTTGCATGCAGAATCAAGACAACACGTTTCTGCTGATGGTGCGTGTTAAGCTAATCCTTTGTTTTATTTTAGTTTTGTTGTTTATTACTGTTTTACTGCACAGATTTTCCTCTATCGCTACGACTCCATAAGCAAAGGTGAGCATGATCCCTTCAAAAGTCTCAAAACACTCGCTTTGAATCTGTCAACGAAGTACAAAAGCGATGGTTCACGCATAGCTTGGGTATCCATACGGCTGCCGCCAATGCTTAGTGATATGCCGCCAATGGCGGATATTATGCTGAACTCCATATATGGACGCAATGATATTTTAAGCGTAGCAGTCGCTGATCTGGCGCTGCCGAAAATCGGCCTGGATAGTCTGGTACTAATGGCCTCCACAGATATTAGCTTCAAAGCGGACTTCTTGAATAGAGTAGGTTTACTGTTGCATAACTGTAATTACAACTACATTTCCATACTACCTTAGGTGCGCATGAACACCATACAGGGTTTCCAAATATACTCACCCATCGGCTTCATGATGTATCCCTGCAGACTGGCGCACTTTTGCAAACAATGTGAGAGCTGTGATGTGAGCCAAAGTTCTGGCTATTTCGACAAGTGGAATTATGATCTAATCGCCTTCTACAGTCGTGATTATGTGCAAGGTTTGCTCATATATAAATATAACAACTACAAATTTCTTAACGCTCACAATAATGTCTCTTACCATTTCAGCGCGCAAATTGATTGAGTCAACATTGCCCATCACACGCACCGACAATGACATTGAGCTGCTACTCAGCCGCAGCGTTCAGAAAATCAACACCATTTTGGATATGTTTGTGGCCTCGCAGCTGCCGGTGCATATACTGCGCGGCACCGAGCCCAATTTGCGTTATGGCTTCGCGATCAGGAATCATATAAGTAATGGTAAAGAAATGCTTAATTGTCCGGCGCTACAATCTAATGCCGAAGCGGGTAATAAGGTACCGCCACAGTTATACAACGAAATACCACAGCGTTACGATGCGTTGCGCGTTGAGAGTGACACGGCGCATGCGCACGGCTTGGACAGTCGCAAATGCATACATTTGGCGTCGCGCAAACAAATCGGCGACGCGATCTTGCGTTTCGAAGATCGTAGCATTCTGCACAAATAGATAGTTAAGTGTACAGTTGCACAAAGCAATAACGTGCGAATTTAAGCGGTTGAAGAAAATCTGCACTAACTCATTGTGAATGAGCGTAGTGTTTGATTTTTTTTTTGTACTCTTTTTTTTTTGTTTTTTTTAATGCCAACTTGGCTACTGCGCAGTTAAACTGCATGCGTCAAGGGCATGCTAACTATTTAATGCTCAAACATTTGCTTTCGTTTAAGCATATTTTATGATTTTTCTTTTTTCTTAAGAAACGAAAAAAGTTAGTACTTTTTTATTTTAGTCTACTATGCCAAAATGCTTGCACAATTTTTTAATTATGTTACATGCGAGTTGTGTGTGTATTTTAGTGTTAATTAATTTATTATAATTATTTTATTTTTCGTATTAAAACGGCTGAGCTACAGTTGATTCCTATCGATTGAATGTAACGAAATGACTTTTTTATGTAATTATGTAATTTACAAGTGCATTAGTGCTATCATATACATACATATAAATCTATCTAGTGTGTAAATATGTAGTTTTGTAAGTGGCGCAGGAACTATTTGTTTGTAGTTATTTTTGTATGTATAATGGCTGTTAAGTGTGTTTTATCTACGTCATCGAAGTAGAAAAATGCCCAAACTTCTCCTTTCCAATTGCAAATACGTATATATATATATATTTACCTATCTACGCATACATACAAATGTACGTGATAATTTGTAAGCAAGCATTTTAAAGTAATTTGGTGTTCAGTTACTAATATGCGACTTTCAAATTACACTCTATTTGTTAGCCTCTCGCATGTGTCCTATCATTTTAGTGCCTTAAGTATTTTATATTCATCTCGCCATGACTGCCAAGTATTCTGTTTGCATGAAATATGTAATTTAAAAAAATGTATATAAATGTATGCACGGACGCACATACATATGTTAATATATTTTTGTATAACAGATTGTAATTAAATATTGTACGTAAATGAATTTCATTCCTTATGTAAAAAGGAGCGTGCTATATACATACATGCAAACCTATGTATGTATATATTTGCAGTTTCCAGTGTAATTAAGTGAATTTCCGTTTCTTTCTACCTCTTTCTCATTTTCCATAGGAAACTAAAAAAAAAAATATATAAAAAAAATAAAAGAATTTGTAAATAGTTTAATGTTTAGTTTTAAAAGAAATTATACTGTAGCTGTTATATGATTAAAGGTGCCAAAGCTTTTAAATTTCTATTAATTTGATATGCTCTAATTTGTTTTAAGAATATGAACAACGAAATAATTAAAGTATTATATTTAGTAATAGGCAAATTATATTAGCAGGGCAGTAAAAGTAAGCAAAACTCAAAGATCTATTGTATAAAATGATGATATAATTAAAATTTGTTATTTAAAAATCATTTCATATAGGAAAAATATATAATTTCACAAAAATTTTGTATTTGTGTGCGAATGTTCCCTACGAAAAGATATTCGATATATGTTGTGGCGGTTAAAAATGTTGTCGCTAAAACTTTTTTTTAATCTAAACAGTTCGTAGAATAAAATTACTTATTATAATTTATATACTCATTTATATGCAAGAAAATAAGTGTTAAACGTCTCAAGTAACGATATCTCATACAATTTTGTTTTATAATAATATATGTATGTATGTATGTATATTGATTTGCAGAAGTATAATAAATTCAGTTGAGTGCCTAAAGTTACATATATAATATTTAAATTTCACTTCTATCGAATATCTGCGCATGTATATTGCAGCGCTTATTCATAATACCAATCTGCATATACATAAAGGTATTTTATGTTTCGTAATTAAATTGGACACTAGAACTAGCGGCGCAAAACAAATGAATAAATGATAAGCTGTTTAAGTTATTTTACATGTGTATACTTTAAAATAAACTTTGTTATACATACATACATTCGTATGTAGATAAAATGCAGTTATAATATCGATTCAAGCAAATAAAATAATAAAAATCAAAAGTTGAATGTGGAGTAAATGCCTTTTATTTGTCAAATATTATACGTTAAGCATAACAGTTAATAGCAGCAGCACAATAATTCAGCACGAATGCAAGAACAATGTACATATATATATGTATGTACAATGACAGTGAAAAACACAACAATGCACTAGATATAAATACTTCAGTTTGACATTTAAATTCAATTTAAACGAATGTATTTCATTCGCTCATACAATTTAAGATCGACTTAAAAGAAAACTCAGGTCGGTGTTTGGTGCAAATTCAACTTGCTCCTTATTACTGCAAAAGAAAAGTTAAACATTTTGTGTTTAACTTTACATAGCTACAAAAACTACTTTACTTACGCCATAAACAATTTCGCATTACGATCGCCAATTAAAACGGCCTTATCGCCCTCCACCAATAAAGCGGTGCCCTCGCGTAAGCCCAACACCGGCTTTTTATGATACTCAATAAATTCGTTAATGCGTTCGTCACGCGTCTCACCTTTATGACGTGTCGTTGCGTCGGGTTCCATATAATGTGGATTGATGTTGAATGGCACCAGACGCAATGCGTCAAATGTGGGTGGAAACGTCACCGGCATATCGTTTGTTGTATGTATGGAAAGTGTGGCCACATTAGTGCCGGCACTCGAACCAATATACGGTATACCTTTTTTGAGTACACGTTCACGTATTATAGGTAATAGATTTTCATCGTAAAGCGCTTTAAGCAATACAAAAGTATTGCCACCACCGATGAACAGTGCCTCCGCCTGCAGCACTGCTTGTATGGGATTCTGTTTTACGTGTAAGCCTTCAACTTTAAAACCCCATGGAGATAGTGTGTTTTCAACAAGCTCTGTGTATTTATTGTAATCGTTCTGTGCATACGGAACAAAGAGCACCGTTTTCACATTGCGTCTACACACGAAGTATGTAAAAGATATATTGGTTAAAATTATTTTTATGCATTGTAGTGAATTTGTACTTACTTTGATAAAAATTCCTTTAAATGTTCTTTCGCATGCTCCAAGAACTCATAACCATGGACGCGTGAAGAGGATAGCAAAAAAATTGAACGAGGTGACATTTTTTATCACCACACTTTCGAAACTATGGAAATTAAGTCTGAGAATTCGCGCAGAGCAAGAGCTTTGTACCGTTTGTGCAGATGGTTGCGAATCAAATTATTTATGTGTAGACAACTTTACTACACATTTAATTTACTGAAATAATAAAAAAAGATACTGTTAAAGATAAGGCTTATTATCGATTTTAGCTATACGAAGAAGAATAACAATCAACAACAATTGCAGTTGTTAAACGTTGACAACTGAAATCAGCTGTTTGCGTATTTCTACTGATAAGAGAAAAACCGGTTATCTGTGTATCCGGTAGCTGCTCAATTGTCCAATGATGCTTTTAAATATATTTTTTTCAAACTATCTACTCACAAACGTAGTTGTTTTGTTCAAATTTGAATAAATATAAGATATATAGTATATAATTTATATCAATTAGCTGAGATTGTTTATATATATATAACAATTTTTCGATTAAATATTAAAAAATTCGATAGTTTTTATTAATTATATAATTTTTTTTGTAAAAGTAAACGCTGCCACCACAGTCATTTTAGCATTTTTTTATGCCTTTATCGCCCTAAAAGCATTGCCTTGAAGAAATGTACTGAATAACTTATATCTCTGTACGAAAGTTATCTGCAAATGATAGACAAATTTATTATTGTTTTTAATTTCCGTTTTATTATTATCTAATATATATATTTTTAACATATATTTTTTATATTAGTAGCAATAGCACACCATACTGTAGCTTTTACTCTCAGCTTTCCTTAGGAGCATATTTTTTCACCAAAATAAAAGTACATAATTGACATACATACATATATGTAGACGTTTTAACGATTCAAGCATAAATTTAAACATAAAATATGCGTAATAGTTGATAAAAGATATATATTCACAGTACATATCACAAAAGTTTTGTATAAACATAGGTAGCGAGTGCAAGCAATACTCTGTCTGTGTATTCTATTTTCATCTTAACATTCAAAATATATTAGTTTACCTTTTACGCAAAATATTAAATTGTTTGCCATTTGATTTTGTATTTTCAATACTCTAATGCATATCCTTGCCCTTAATATCTTTATCAAATATATGCACACCCAATTCTTTTTCACATCTTTCTATTTGGGTTATATAATCGGCTAACTGTTTCTGCGCATCCACTTGTTCAACAAGGAAATTTGTTTCTAAAAAGTCACTTAAATGTGGATCGTTGTGCTCATTTGCCAAAGCATGCAAAGCCAACAAGGACTTAATGAGGAAAATTTAAATATAATATTACTACGATTATGTGCATAGATTCAATAAGTAGTGGAGCTCACCTCGTTAACTGTCTTTTCCATATCCAAAGCTTCAATTAGCGCCGCCTTAACGGTTGTAAACTGAAATTGCGGCGCTGGTAACTCCTCCAAGCATATGGTGCCGCCTCGTTTGTTTATGTATGTCATCAATTGTACTGCGTGTTCACGCTCTTCTGAACTAGCAGACTTGAAAAATCCATATAATCCAGGTAAGGCGACATCGCTGCGGTCGAAATGATGAGCCTTTCAAAAAATATATATTTACATTTTATGGTATATGTATGTACATACATATATAGAAACAAACGTATTTTGTAAATTAAATACTCTTTATGCATACCATAGCTAAGTAATCGTAGCTTGACTTCAATTCCAAATGTATTTGTTTGTTAATAGCATTTTCGCATTCGCTGGCAAAATTTTGTCGCACCATCAAACACATGAGACGCCGGAATTGTAAACGACCGGCGAAATTCATAATTCCAATTGGAGCTAAAATGACAATCTGATTTTCTTACTTTTGAGACAAATGAAGTGAAAAATAAAGTTGATTTTTATCGTTTCCGTATTTTGTAAGTTTGTTGGTATAAATATGTATGCAGTTGCATAAAGTGACAGATAATTGACAGGACATACTGCAGCATATTCAATGCGCCGGTCCAATTTTTGTTGTTTATGCATATTTTACAAATAAAAATAATTAATTTGTGCGAATAAAATTTAACATTTTTAACACCCTTAAAAAGAATAACAACTACAAAGCTTTAGGCGATTAGCACACAGTTTATTTCAGTTTTTCATGAATTATGCGCTTAGTATTATTTTACCACATTACATTTCTTTCGTAAATATTTATGGTTTTTTTTTTTGATTTTTTGCTTCGATATTATTTATATTTTTATTTTCAGCACATACTTAAAGTATTTTATGCTTTTTTATTACGGCATGAATAACAATTTTATATTAAAATCTAAATAGGCACACTTAATTCTCCAAGATTGAATTTATAATATTCATAGATCTTTATATTTTATTAATTAATTGTTATTGGTTGTCGAATGATAAATCTCTCATCATTACGCATTTTGTTTTTATAAAACATGTATGTTTTTCTCTTTATAAGACAACAGTTTTCAAAATACTATGAAACAATTACATCTTCACGTCCTACATAATGTAACATCTGATACACTTGTTTTTAAGGCATAATTAGTAAGTATCGTTTTTTCATTTCGTAATTTTAGCCTTTTATATTTTTTTAACTCACTGCGCTAAATTAGTTTAAAGTGTTTATAGGAGTGTTAATTGTTTATTATAAATCGTTTACTTAACCACTATTATTTTTTCTTCAATTATTAATATTTTACAGTTCAGTAAGGAAGTAGCCAATGTACGAACCCATTACTCCGGCAAATCCAATATTCTGGACACAAATTCTGAAATATCCGTGTCGCGTTCTATGTGTTCGACAATGAATTCGTGTTTCAGCAGCTGTTCGTAATTGGGACGTGCCTTATAATTTTTCTGCAAGCACTTAACTATAAAGTCTTCGAATTGGGGTGAAAATTGACCAGGTTCAAGACGTGGTGGACTCTCATTCACCACCTTTAATTGTTTTAACAATTTTAGAATGATACAAAATTTATTTACAAAAAAATTACCTGTTTCAATTGCTCAAATGGTGTAGTCCAGTGATTGTATGGAAATCTGCCGGTTGCCATTTCAATCATACTGATACCCAGCGACCAGACATCAGAACGTATATCATATTGAGCTGGATTGCCCTGTGGGTCGATGCGCTCGGGTGCCATGTATGGTTTACACCCAGCATCAATCGTTTTTGCAACAGAATCAACCAAGTAACCTTAAGATAAAAACATATAATACAAATTACTGTTATATCAACATCAACAAGTGGCATTTAGAAGCGTTATGCAATTGCTTTCGCTTCAAGCATGCTGTTATAATGTCAAACTTATTGTGGACATTTATGGGCAGCAACATTACGCATTTTCGCTTACCTGAGATACCAAAATCACACATTTTTACTTCACCACTCCGGTTGATTAAAATGTTTGATGGTTTAACATCGCGATGAATAACTTTTAGTTGTGCATGCAGATAATGCAGCGCATTCACAACCGACATGGCAATCTATAACAACAATTACTTATAAAAATTCTGTAAACAAAAAGGTCACTTAGTTGCATACTTTGCCCAGCACACTTTCTTCCATAGTTAGGTTGTTTCTAAACACCTTTGGGTAAAATTTATCCAAGCTTGTGTCCATTACTTCCATACAAATCCAAACGTCACCTTCTCGGAATAGTGCGCCATAAAAATGCACTGTGTATGGGCAGTCGCTCGAACGCATGGATATGTCCAAGTCCATAAGTAGGCGTTTCTGTTCATTTCGGTTAACTGTCGCTGTTATGCGTTTCACCGCCATTACCGTGCCTGTCTGTTCATGCCTCATTTTTTCCACAATACCATAAGCTCCACGTCCTAAATCGGCAATCTTTTCCAAGCTGTCTGCATTGATTTCAAATTGTTGATTACCTATATTAATTGTAGCACTCGAGTCTAAATTTCTTGGTGGCATACTGCGGGTGAATACATACATAGATTAAAATCAAACATAACAGGGTGCTTTAAATGAATATACAACATACATTTCCGGCTCGGGTTCCTTCTGGATAACAAATTTGAAACCGGGTCGTTGCCTTCCAGCCATTTTTTTAAGTTATAAACTATTACGGAGTACAGGTAGCGTAATAATATTTACCAATGTAAATGTAGGTATTTCTGGTCAACCGACCTTTTTCGACCTTAAGCGAGTTTTCGAGGGGATGTAAACACTTTTTGACTACTAACAGTTTTTTCTGTGGTAATATTTGAAGTTTTGTCGTCCTAAGACTATTTTGAGTTTTCCCAAATTTGGAATTTTCGCGGCTCCATACACATTTACCTTTTATTTTCGGATTGGCTTTCTACCTCGTTTCGTGTGGGCTCGCGCTCGCAACACATTAACTTACTCCAAATGTCACTTTTCTCCTAATTTGGTAATATTTTCTAAAACATTTTACAGTGCAAATATTCAACGCCTTTATTAGATAATTTTCATTAAAAATTTGCCGCCAATATTAACCGATCAGTATTTCTTAAACTTATCCTTTTCCAATTTTTTCGCCGATTCTCGATTCCTATCAAATAAAATCTTGCAAAATTTTCTCGTTTTTCGTTTCGTTGTCTCGTTCGATATCTGCTTGACTGATGTTTCAGTGCTGCCATATCACTACGTAGAAAGTATATAAAGCGAAGAAAACGGTTTCGACATCAAGGGTTAATTCTGTGCGATATAAAATTACATCTTTTTACAAATAAAAATCTCACCGAAAATTACTATTTTATTTAATTAAAAAACAGAAGTACTTGTACAAAGAAAAAGTATGCAGTCTCTTATCATAATGAAATCGTAGGCATATCACTCCCATCTTAAATTCAACATAATTCTTTATTTTCTCAATTTAGTTTTAGCTTTTAATGGACAGTCCACTTAAATTTAAATCATCATTATTTTCATTTACTATAAAGTTAAATTTAAAACCACCGCCAGTTAAATGTAAGTCTTTGGATATGGTTGACCCGTTTTCGTTTTTAATATCTAAACTCTTTATGCCACTTAAATCGTTTTCCGTTGATTCAGAAACATCATCAACGTTAGGAGTCGAAAAATTGAAGCGGAACTCTTTCCCCGTTTGGATAATAGCAGCTTTTTTTAAGAAGCTTGACTTTTTATTTGCTTCAATAGTTTGTGTAAATTTAATTTGTTTAGCCGCTAAAATAAAAAAAACATAGATTAAGGCAAGATATATAAATTAAATGTATATTTGCATACCAAGAGCCATTTTCTTTTCCTCTTCTTTCATTTTAGCACGGTAATCTCCAAGTGCGGCTTTCATAACCTGACGCTTTTTAACAAGCGGTGCAGTTGAACTTTTAAGCACCCGTACATTCTTCACAGTATCATCGGCTGTGATAGTAATTCAACAATTAATAGCTACTCATATAATATGTGTATGTAGAAACTGACCTATCTTTTGAGATAGCTTTCCTGAATTAAGTGCGTTTTCCAACTGCTGAACACACCAACAAAGTTCCAATTCTATTTGTGCCTCATTTTCAGGTGTCTCTCGACGGGGCGCTACTAATGGAGGAGGCTTTTGGAAAGATTTTGGCTTTTTTATTTTGTTCATTTCTTTATTCTTATAGTTTTAATAAAATCAAAAGATATTTTTGTTTGACGTAGATTAGACTTGTGTTGTGAAAATCAAAACAAAATATTTTGACGTTTCGTTATATCTGTACACATGCTGCAGAGGATGTTATTTTTTTTTTAGTGCTACTCGAACAATTTGCTTAGTTATCGATTATAGGTATATAATTTCTACCATGTCATTATCATATTAGCTTACTTAATAAAAATTGTTTAAAAACATTATATTATCCTATTTCTATTTGATTTATCAATATAATTAATGACTTGATGGAAAAGAATTTCAAAAAGAGTTAAATGCATTAAATTTAAATACAACCCTGCACTTGAAGTTTTCTTGACAGCTGTCAACTTAATATTATTTCTTTTCTTACAAATCGTCTTTGGAGGTGGGTGCATTTTTCAATTATTCCGAAGTAAATTCAAAAATCTAAAAAGTTTTTTTTTATTTTAAAACATATTTCAGATTTCCATCTGACTTTGTATTCATAACTAGAGATCAGCAAACATGGTTGCCGTAAAGAAACAGGTATAAATTAATTTGTTCATTGACACGTGGTGATCTGTCCCGACGCCTTATTTAAACATAACCTAACTATGTGAATTTCTATTCTGTTTACAGAAAAAGGCTTTGGAAAGCACCAATGCCCGTTTGGCTTTGGTAATGAAATCGGGCAAATACTGCTTAGGTTACAAACAAGCTTTGAAGACGTTACGTCAAGGCAAAGCGAAATTGGTATTGATTGCCAGCAACACCCCAGCGTTGAGGTGAGCCGCATATACAACCATTTGCAATGTAAAAGTAGAATTACTTGCTGGAGCCATATGGAGTCTTACGAGACTGAGAAGTATGCTCCCACACAAGTTTCCCATATTTGTTTGCATTCTTTTAATCATTTGTAATGGAAGCTATGGAGTGGATACTCTCAGCCAATGTTGCATAGTACTCGAAAATTTGCGGTTTAAAACTACCTTGCAATAACAGACATCCAAATGGTTCCAGCGTAGTAATACAGGTAATGAAATTTTTTAGTTTCATTAGCTTTAGAATGCTTCTAAATGATGAATGTATTAGAATCAGACCTATTGTGTTGATATGCAATTACTACTAGAGACTCTTTCTGAGATGGCTAAATGCTATTCACTCAGATCAGTCGTATATATTTTATTTTATAAAGTGAATTTGTTTACTTTTAGGAAATCTGAGATTGAATATTACGCTATGTTGGCCAAGACCGAAGTGCAACATTACAGTGGCACCAACATCGAATTGGGTACCGCTTGCGGTAAATACTTCCGTGTGTGCACAATGTCCATCACCGATCCTGGAGACTCGGACATCATCCGCTCATTGCCAGACAACTAAATCCAATGATGTAGTTTTATAAATAAAATAAATTTTTAAAACAATTCTCTAGTTTGAAATTATTTGATGTTATTTACAGGGTTTCGGTGAAACGGAACTATAGTAGTGAATACCTTATAATAGATTCGTGATTTGAAAATTAACAATTTGCTTAATTCGTTCAATAACAGTTATTACTGTAGTTGAAGGTACTGATGCTGAAGATCTCGTAGTTGGGAAAGTTGGTTCACCGGCATTTAACGGTCAGTAAAATTTATATTGAAAACGTAAATACTACTTTCGTCTGTGAATACCTCTATAGGTTTATAAACGTCAGCTTGCTTTTTGATACAACCCTGTGCAAATGTTATTAGATGTCTTTTCGTTGGAAAGCTAAACAAAATTTTTTACAAAATTGTAATAAACAATAAATCGAAAAAGATGTTATGCCGATTGTGCATTAGTGATTGTGATCACGATTCTTTAGAATTATTTGATTCTGGTGGGGAAAATACCACAATTTACAATGTTGTTGCGAAATATTTTGAAAAGGAGGTAGGTTGTTCAAAATAATAGCTTCCACTTGTATTAAAACGTTATTTTGTATATAAAATGCATTAGATAAAGAATATGGACAAAGTAAAAGCAGAATTAGATGCAGAACAGTGCCAGGGAGCAGCAGAGTTTACGTCACAGGTGATTTGCGTGAACTGCTGGCGGCACATAGATGATTTCCATCAATGGCAGAAGGAGTTAGTTATCTTAAAAGATGAACGTTTGAAACTACTACAGCAACCATATCAAAGGGAACTGGTAGAAAGTGTTAAATTGGAGATGGAAATGGATGTAAACAACTTAAATATATATGCAGAATCATTTGCTGACGATACTTGTGATAACGACGACTATTTCAATGAGGACACTGAAGATCCTGTAGCTATATGTGAAGCCAAACTTTCAACATCGCCAAAGAAATCGCCTCCTGATGAAGACGTAGAAAATGACGATAATGACAGTCTCTATGACGATATGCCATTATTAAGCAGAAAAAATTTAAGGAAAACCAAAACATCAGCACTTACTAAGAAAAAGACCGGAAGACGAAAAAAAGTAAAAAAAGTTGCTAAAAAAGCTTCAGATATAGATACTGATTTGGATTATGATGATGATGAAAATAAGAATGATGCTAATGGTGTTGAAAAAGTTAAAGAAAAAAGCTCGAAAACCAAGGAGTTTGATGCCTTTATTGCTCAGCATTTCAAGGATCAGTTACCATGTGAATTGTGCGGCCATTTATCTGCTGATTTTACTGAACTACGCACACACTTTCGCGAAGTGCATAACAATAATAAAGGCTATGTATTGTGCTGTAAGCATAAATACAGTCAACGATTTCACTTCGTTGAACATTTGCAAGTGCATTTGAATCCACAAAAGTTTCAGTGCGCCGAATGTGGGAAATGTAGTGCTAATGGCAGAAGTTTAGTGGCGCATATGAATTCTATGCACAAGCCTGAAGCATTAGAGCGGCGTTTCGAATGTGAAGTTTGCCATAAAAAATTCGCAAAATTACCAATTCTAAAAACGCACATGGAGACACATGCGGAGGGTAATCCCGACCACATCTGCAAAGAATGCGGAAAGGGGTAAATAAATTTATTATTTGTCATTATGCATTTATGTATTTATTTGTCAAAACATCGTATTTTCTGCTGTTTCCAGCTTTATTTTAGAGAGCCGCCTTAACATTCACATTCGCAATGTGCATAGTACAGCTTATCACAGTGTTTGTGACCAGTGTGGTAAATCTTTTCGTGGACGTTATGCACTCAAATATCATTTGCTAGAACATGATGGTGCAGGCAAACAACTTTGGCCTTGCGACCAATGTGATGCCAAATTACATTCCAAATTTAGTTTGAAACGACATAAACGCATAACCCATCATGACGGTTCCACTGTGTACGTATGCGGTGAATGCGGAAAAGTAGCTTTAACCGAGGATGCACTAAAGTCCCATAAACGCTACGTACATCAACGAGAGCGTATACACAAATGTACGGTGTGTGATAAAGCGTTTAAGGCTTCAAAAGTGTTAAAAGTATGTACTCGAAATATATCAATTATTTTCCGTAATTATTAATATTACAATTATGTAGGAACATATGACAACGCATACAGGCGAGGACTTGTACCAATGTCCACATTGCCCACGTACATTCAAAGTGAATGCCAATATGCATCATCATCGGAAGAGGAAACATCCAAAAGAATGGGCGGAAAATCGCAGGCACCGGCCAATGTCATTCAAACATATGGATCTTAGCGCTATTTCGAATGAGGTAGTGCTGTAAATGAAGAAATATATAAAATTTACAATTCCATTAAAATAAAAATTATTTCCTACAATATGATTTTATCAAAAACATCAGGTGTTTACTTTTGTTTAAGTCAATTAGATGAATTCCTATCAAGTTTTCTAATATCTCATGAATATGTATCCTTTTTTTATTTTAACTAAAAATAAACCAAAGTATTTTCATTTGTGCAAATGAAGAAATAATACAACCAAACTTACCATCAATCTTATTAATATAACTGATGCTAATGAACTAAGTTTGTTGATTAAAAAACTGTGTAAAATAAAATAACCAATATTTCGGGTAAATATGCTTTTATTTATTATTTTGTACAAAAATTGAACACTAAGGCCTCTCTTATTGTTGGTTATGTTAAGAGCAAATACTTTTTTTTTGTAAAATGATTAAGTACTTAAAATGCTTTAGTATAAAGTGTAACAGGTTAAATACGTTTTGTTTTTTTTACTAAAATTTATAAAAATGTTGATTTTCCACAAAAATTTATAAAAAAGTGTTTCGTTATAAATAACTTTGTATAATATTTTAAAACAGTTCTAGAAACACATACACACACACACATGCACGTTTAATTTTGCTAATCCACCTTATAGTAACACTCATGAGAATGTGGCGCGCAATTATCATACTCCTTCAGCATCACCTCAGTTGTGTCCAAATCTTTTTCTTGCACACAAGCGCAGCGGAAGTTGTTGGCACCAATTTCGAACAACTTTCGTGGATAACCCACCCATTCACGTTGTTTGGCACCACTGGTTGTGGTGCACCAGACATGTGATCCCCGCTCTACTGACCATTCAATATTGCAATCTGGATACACTTCGCGTAATTGTTCGGCTTGCGCTTTGGCAGCTTTCGCTTGTTCCAAAAGCATCATGTATTTGTGATTGTAGACGGTAGCTTCACCCTTTTCGTCATAAAAGCGTCCTATAAGTTTACCTTTGTATACATATTCTTTCCTGTAAAATTGTTGCCAATTTTCTAGACTGATTAGGTCACTGGGTCTTAACGAGACGACATCATCGGCCTTTTCTTCGTCAAACTTTTCGAATTGACCATTTATGAATGAGACAGAAGCATCACGACCTACGAAAAAATTATAGGCGCATCCTGGCCCATAATGCTTTATCCCTTTCGTTACATCGAATACCGTACCAATTATGGCCAAATATAATGGTGCGTCATTTTCACCATTGAATTGTGCCAAATCATCACGCGTGAAAAGCCCTTCACTTAACGCTGCCTCTTCGGGATTTTGGAGTTTAATAGCTATACTTTCACTTGCCGGATCTGCATATTTGTACACAATCCAATTAATAATTTCATTGTAATACACACCGGTAAAAATAGCGATCACTATTAGTAGAAATTGTGGTTTAAAAAGATGTTTTACAAATTCGAACATTTCCACCTGGTCCAAATGCAATTTGATTGTTTACGTCCTGAATGTAAATAGTCAATTACAGGGTTGCCATATATGTAGATATTTATGCTTTTGTAATATTTGACGAATTCTAAGCCATGCCAGAAAAATTATTAATTAAACTTTAATGAAAATTAAGTAATTGTTGTAATTAGCAATAATATGCTAAATATTTATATATATATATATCTGTATATATATACACATAAGGTATAAGAAAGAATAGAAAGAATTCATAACTTATTAGCTCTAACACTAGTGCAAAATATTTACTATGGTATTTGTATATAGACTATTTATTCTATTCTGAATAGGGTATATTAAGTTAGTCACGAGGCTTGTTACACCAAACGGATACGTCCGAAAGCCTATAAAATGTATATATAATATAAATGATTTACGTGACGAACTGTGTCGATTTAGCCATGTCCGTCTGTCTGTTTGTATAACTAGTCCCTCAGTTTTTGAGTTATTCATCGGGAATTTTGCATACGTCCTTTTCTCTTTAAGAAGCTAGGAATCGGTCCTTATATGGAAAATGAAAGATTAGCTTCGGTGCAACCGAATTGTTTTTTAAAGTTTTTTGCTTTCGTTCGTTTTTTGTTAGTTCGTTGGTTTAAATTAAAAAAAATTTTTGGGCTGTATTTGTCTAATCTCACTAAAATATAGATTTATCAAGTCTAATTTGTTGCTATATTGTATTCTTCAAAATATTAATATTAAAGAGAACTAGGACCGAATACACCTTGTAACGGATCCGTGTAACCGCGGTTTGAGGTGTGACCTTCAAAAGTTGTTATTCTTTTTGATCGCCTAAATAATTTTTGTAAATTGGAAACATTTTTCGAGAATGATTCGTACACTAACACTATAAATGTAAAAGTAGTCATAAACCGACTCCTATAAATACTATAATTAATTTTTAGAGAGAGTATAAGATTTTTGTTTTTGTCGAGTTCGATTTACGCTAAGAAAAAATGTAATAAAAATATCGTTTTAGGAAAATATACCTTTTTCTTATCGTTAATTACTCAATCGTCTATGTCATTTCATATTGGGAAAATTTTTTTAAAAGAAACTTTGCTGCCAAGAAATTTCGTCGATTTTTTCATTTTCAGTTAATTCAAATAAAATATATTTTATTTGATTTTGCTGTCCAAATTAAACAACATTTTTACCAGTTAGAGCTATTTTTAATTCAATTCTTAGCTATAGAAATCTTTTCAAATGGATAAACCGCTGAATAAGGTAATTCAGGTAATATACATATAATGGCATTTGCTGAATGCCGAAAAGACAACTAGACTATATGTACAACTTGTTTCGCATTTCAGAGTAATGAGTCGAGCATTTCAACCACCGGTACCACGGGCTCACCACAGTTTTCCGACACATTAGAGAACAATGTGAAGTACATGAAGTGAGTAACTGATGAAGTGCAAGTATTCCAAGCCAGCGCTTAATATTTCCGTTACATTCTCTTTACAGTTTAAATTTTGTCGACAATTCCGAGTCTTCAAGTCAAGCTAAAGATCAAGGCATTGATTTTCAAAAGTTGCCACGTAAGTTTGCTAACAGCCAATTTTGCATTGCATCTACATTATTCTCTATTTTATAGAAACCTTTGATGCTGCCGCGTCCAAAGCTGCAAAACCACCACCCAGCAAGATACTACCGTCCAGTATTCCATTACCGGGCAAATATGATAGCCAAAAACAGAAAACGGTCTGCACGCTCAAAGAAAAGTCTCTACTCGAAATGGGTTTCAAAACTAATGAAATACAGGGTTGGGAAGATATAGTCCAGCCGCCCAAAGAGAATCTCTACAAATTGTTACGTAACATGATTGACAACCACATCAAACCGAATGTGCAGATACGTATCGGTGGTGTGACCTTCAACTGTCACATGATGGTGCTGCAGTGTTACTCGGATTTCTTCATGGAATGCAACAATGAGGTGTTGATCCAATTGCCCGAAGAAAAGATAACACCGGGCGCTTTTATGATGGTCTACGACTGGATGTTGGCTGAGGAGCCGTTGGTGCAGCGTGAGGGCATACTGGAATTATTTAATGCGGCTAATTTTCTGCGCATTAAAAATTTGGTGAATCAGTGCTGGCTCTGCTTGGACGACGATGTGCGCTTTCGGGAAGATACTGCATTCTTACTCTATCTTGAGGCTCGGAATTATGGTCTGGAGAGTTTGGAACAGCTAATGTTGACACGCATTTGTAAATTTTTCCTAACACTTGTCGCCTCCAAAGAGTACTTGGAACTGACCACGAAAGAGATTTGTACGCTTCTGAGTTCAAATACAATTGGCGTCAACTCGGAAATTGAGGTGAGTCCACAGAGATGCGTTATATAGACTAGGAATTTGTAATATATTTCACACGACCAAAAATCCTTAGGCTCAATGATTTTGTTGGAGCAGTTCTTCCAGAGCTCAGTCCTTGTAAACGACTGCCTTTTAAGTTAATAATCGGGCTTTTCAGACTTAATATCTAAATTAAGATAAGAATTTTTACGCCACTGACAAGGGGGGAAGACATATTTGCAGTGTGTGCCACTCAAAATGGTCCACCTGTGAAATGTGTCTAATATGAGGTTCAAGACTCTACATATTACCGGTAACTGCAGGGTCTTATAAATTTTAAGCTCTTTTCAAATGATCGATGGATATGTTGAAGCTTTTATGAAGGTCATCAGGAATCTAAATCAGTTGAACATATATATCTTGCCCCTAAAAGATATCCTAAACATAATTAGATTGTACAACTGTTGTTTAGTTCCGTTATTTTAACCAAACCCCTTATATTTTCATTTATTTTCTTCACTTCCAGATCTTCATGTCGGTGGTGCGTTGGTTGAACTACAATTGGGAAGAACGCGAGGCGGATATGCTGCAGGTTGTGAAGTGCGTACGTTTCAGCTTGATGCCACCGTGGTTTCTTGTGACACTCAACAAAAATATTGATTGCGTTGAGATCGATCGTATTGCTAGTCATCCGGAGGTTAAACGCATGATCAACGACGGCATCTCGTAAGTGAAGCCGCCTCTGGCACTCCTAAACTCTGCCTAATTTTTTTTTTATTCTCTACAATTCTTTCCAGCTATACGACCACTCAATTATACTATGGTGAAAATCGTGAAGAGTTCTTGCATTTCCTGGAACGCTACCAGCTCGTTGCACCGGTTCAACGTCAGTGGGTTTTCGACAAAGAATGCAGCTACCACCATCGGCTCGAATGCCCGAATATGCAGTATGTGACATACA
Organism: Bactrocera oleae; assembly: GCF_042242935.1. NCBI lineage: Eukaryota > Metazoa > Arthropoda > Insecta > Diptera > Tephritidae > Bactrocera > Bactrocera oleae. Next base: position 65,143,287 of record NC_091539.1, on the reverse strand, counting down.
AATCTTATCTAGAATATCTGGAGATGATCCATACGATTGGCAAGGATTATTGGCGCTCGCTGGAAATGGCTAAGGGTGTGGAGAAGTCGATGCAGTGTTGCGTACGCTCCGATTGCCGCAAATTGAACGAGCAAAATTTAGTATGTTAATATATTTTCTAGTCACTTACCAACACCAAATCACCTATTTTAGAAGACAACTTACGCGTATACGAACTAAATATATATATATTGCAAGTAAATATTGTTAGAAGATTTGATTTATAAAAATTTTTGTTGAAATTTGTGATTTGGCATTTTATTCGAAAATTATTGTGACTCAATTTATATATAATTAAATCTTAGAAAAAAAAAAAAATTAAATAAAGACTACTGATGATTAAAATTGAGACCGAGATTTCATTTCCTATTCTTTTTCTTTTCTCTGCATTCCAGGCCAGCGTTTTCACAATGCAATGTCGCGATCAGGGCGTACAAGTTGAGACCAGTTTAAGGCAACGTAAACCGGTTCTTCGAGGTAAATACGTAGTACTTAAATTAAGTATAACTTATTGCTGAAAATATTAACGAGTATACTAATAGTCAAAGTTATATAGAACTCGTATGCATTCGTCCTGATTTACACTATAATGTTACAAGCTTCTCGAATCGAAATTCAATTAATTTCGCACTCTGGGCTTACTTCAGCTTACTGAACAAGTGAAACAGTAGTACTTATGCAATCCTCTTTACGTGCTCACTTTGTCTCTAAAATACTTAGTTTAAGGTGGTTTAGAGATAAAACTCTCAAGTTGCGTATACTGGTCTGGAGAGGTTTCAGTAAGCCGAAATCACTTAGACTTAGTAATCTATCCCAAAGATCCATCACAGGTTTTAGCAATGTCTGAATAATGAAACATATAGGCTTCTCAGGCGCCTAAGTTTTTTACCTTGATAAAGTGAGCTGAAGTGTTTTTGAACACTACTATGTGGATCTAAGATCACTAAAATTTAAAAGTACTTAAACTTGGTGGGACCGATGTGGCATAACAGTGTGTCCACACTGCAAGACCGGGGTTCAACGAAACATTTCGACTCAAGTTCAAAAAATAATCGCAGTCACCCTTTGCCAGGGGCTATTTTTTATATGATACAGTCTCGCATGCATTTAGAGCTGCCGAGAACTTGAACGGCTCACCTTTTATTGAACAATATCTAAAGATTCTTCTCAAATAAGATAATAAACTTAGCTAAGCTTACAGAAAGGGTCTACTATCCAGCTATGTACAATATGTATGTGTTTCTACACTTTTCAGATCAACGTTGTTTTGGTGACCACATGACCACCATGGTGAATTCGGCGAGTCTGAAAAACCTCAGCAAAATAACAACAAGTCAAGTGTTGCCTTCTACCGCCTCTAGCTGCTATGAGTTTCCATATAGGCTGCAACAGGATCAACTACACCACAAACGCCATCGATATCCGCAACGATATGCACAATTTCAAGAACTAGATCCACAGCCATTTAAGTACAGTTATCAATGCAGCAACGCAAACAACAATAACAACGAGAACAAAGCAATTCCGAGTGAATTGCATGAGATGAAATATGACGTTCAACGCATATTGAATGATGACTGCGAACAAAACATTGAAGTGCATCATTGTATTGAGGATGGTTGCATGCAACGTGGCGTCTGTGCTATCGCCGACGGCACAATCGACGGGCCTAAGACAATGACACAGCCGACGCGTTTGCATACCAAGCGGTCACAAAAGCCATGCAACAATGGCGGTGACTCGAAGACGACAGTTTTGCCACGTATAGAATGTCGCAATGAGCCGCCTATGGGGCAGCAGGAGCGGCAGCAACATGTGACACAAATAGTGCAATCACCACAGTTTGGTTTGCCCACAGTCGAGGAAATTGAGTTTAAAGCGTGAGTTACGTATATATATGTATATGAAGTGCCGAGATTTTTCATAAATATTTTGTTTGGCTACTTTAAAGCATCAAAGGTCGTAAGATTCTCATATTTGGTGGCATCGATCCGTACTGTCAGCATTGCCAGCAGGATAAAGTTATGGCATTGCAACAACAACAGCAACGCAAGCGAACACAAACTTTGGGTGGCAGCGATGCTGATATTTTGGATCCGTTGCATTATCATAACGGTATTGGTGGTTGCAGTGCTTGCGGCGGTCTTAATCCTCAAATCAATCAGATGGATAATTTTGGTGATCGTGTGCTGTACTACGATGCTGGCGCGTTGCAGTGGAAACATTTGTGTTATTTGCCCTTCGGTTCACGTCATCATCATGCAGCTGTTGTCTGCAACGGACTCATCTATATTATAGGTGGCACGAAGACGGCGCTAGGTTGCACTAAAAAGTCGGTGAGTTGCATAGACTCTCTCTGACTATTCTAGCGATTCGGTTGAATTTATGGGAATTGAGAAGTGGATAATGGCTTGGAAAGGTTTTGCAACGGTCTATGGACTTATTGATATTAGTCAAGATCTTTTCTTAGAATGCGAATCCAAATCTCAAATTAAGAGTAAAATGGTTGGCACGACAGTCACGAAAGAAACTAACGAGCTCATTGAGTTAGAAACGAAAATTATGGAAAAATTGAGTTTGCCTTGTTATTGAAATCTTAATTTCAAATTCATCATAATTATTTCTTTTCTTAATTTAAAATCATCTTCTCTGATCTCCAAATTGTACTTAACAGACGAAGTCATGACTACCAGGTAAATATTTTTCATAACTTCGTTATTTCTTCTAAGAACTACTGAGAAAAGAAAAATAATAGAAATAGTAGTCGCATACGAGTATTTCGCTAAAAAAGAGATAAAAAATCTATGTACACTTTTCATACAGTGTCGCCAGCGGATTCAAAGTTGGCGGATCTCGTTTTCGACTAATCTAAACACTCTTTTTGGTTCTTGAAGTCTGTCATATTTAGTATTTTTATTAACCCTTTTAAGATCTGGGGTGGATCGTGGGCTACTAGGTTAATCGAATCATATATATCGACTGTGATATCGCACCTTAGAATTGTTATATCATCCATACCTATACATGAGATGAGAGGAAGTAATAATTTCTCTTGTGAAACTGATAAAATCCTTAAGGTTCTCTAACTAAATTTTCTTTAAATGATACCTTAGATAGCTTAAAAGGCTAAAAACTTTTATACATAACTGTATCTATATGAAATACTCACATTTTGACTCAGTGAAAAACCGAGAACATCGAACAATTTTTGGGTTAATTCACGAATTTAATTTCGCATATTCCAAAATCTTTATAATTTTATAGATTTTCGAAAAATCGGTGTGGAGCTTCGATCCACTGACTCTGAAGTGGACATTTGAGAGCAATTTACCAGAGTTGCGACGCGATTTCGCGGCGATTGTGTCTGATGAGTACTGTGGTGGCGAAGTGGCGTGCGAACATTGCAAAGGCATAAAAGAACAGCACAGGCAAAGGAATATCAAAGCAGTTAACGGTTTCTTCGTGATTGGTGGAGAAGGGGTGAATGGTACCGCTTTGCGTACAGTGTGGTATTACAATGTTGTGCGCAAAACATGGAAAAAGGTAAATAAATTAGCGAAGTTAATTTTTTAGTCAAGAAGGAGCGAAAATAAAAATAATCAAGAACCATAGAAATAGATGTTGCGACAGTTTCGCTTTATTACTACTTTGTTTCGGGTTTGACAGAAAAATACATTAGCTAGTGACGTCATGGTGACAATCTTAACATATACTTGTACTATGGAAGTTTGACAGTTCGTTTCGTTTACGATGTTGCGTGATATCTGATAATACGAAAAATCAAAAAAAAAAAATATCAACTGAATATTTAAAAAATATTTTTTTTTTCGTTTAATGACTTTCAATTATTGAACGTATCAAATGTCATGACAAATAACTTAAATAATTTACTTAAAATACAACTACAATTCATAAGGACTCTAAATATCTACAAATGCACAAGTGTTTTCTCATATCCGGCCCGCTCTTCCTCTCACAGAACACAATCAAACACATATGTACACTGGTTTATGACTGTTTAACTACATTGCCTGTCATTTATGGATTTTAGAAAGCCCCTTTGCATGTGGGTCGCTACGGCTTGATGGCTGCTATGGTGAATAACGAGATTTGGATAGCTGGCGGCATAATCGAAACCAAAACGAGAGCATCCGACAACTATGATGGCTTCGTCGCTACTTCAATGCCGACCGTGGATGGTAATAATCAAGGTGGCAGGGGTGCTGCCATAGATGGTGCCGATGGTGGCGGGGCCAGAGATAACAATGGTAGTGGTGACAGTTTTGCTGTCGAGGCAACAAAAAGTGCAGTCGTGGATGTAATCACCGATACGATGGAGTATTACAGTTTGAAGTGTGCTTACAGCGACGAATACGTTTCGGATGTGCCAATGGCTAAAGTCAATGATGTGAATAGTGATGCTGCCGTAGTTGCTGGCGCTGGTGATGGCACTCAACCCACTATTGGACGGATGGGTAGAAGCTTTGAGAGTGGACGTTGGATTAAAGCAAAGCAGCGTTTGCGCATACCCCGGTAAGCGGTTTAAATTTCGATTTTACGACAAAATACTCTTGTGGATTTCAACAAATATTGAGTGGCATTTGCGCTAGATTAACTTTGTTGTGCGGTTGGAGGGAGCCATAGTGAAATTGTTGATTCATTTATGACGGGTTTGGTTTTTGAGTAAATATCTTTATAAAAAGAAGTATCCAGAGTAGTGAATTAAAAAAAGATCAGGACAATATTAAAAAACATATGGAGAGCGCATTTTTTGCAATATATCGGTCTTTTTAATAGTAGCTAGTTCGATAAAGAAACTGGATATACATTTGTTCCATCCTGGTTTCCTAGAAAAATTAAAGCAATACTTTATGAGAGTCGCCAATATGAAACTACATGGGATAATAGGGGCGGTTCTATAACGGTTTTCTGTTCTACAGTGAACTTATGTGATATATTCGATCTTTTTCCAGTAACCATTTACTTGGGTTCCAAGGACAGGAGATACAACTCACACCTAAATATTTATAAGGAACAGCCATATGAAACAGCATAGTATAGTAGGAGTTAACAAGGGTTCTATTACATTTTTTGTGCTAGGAGGAACTTATTTTTTGAAAAATCCGATTTCGTTCCAGCAACCACTCTCTTGAGGTCTAAGCACAGAAAATGTAACTCACATTCAAATATTCATGAACGATATATCCAACTGTCACTGTCCTTGGATCAATTTCACTGTAGGGTCATTCAACATCATTTGTGGTAAATTTATGTTTTCATCCGTAACAGCTAATCATCGCCTTCGAGGCTTACGAGCATATGGCCACTAACGTATATTTGCTTCGCTTGGCGCGGATCCCGCGTAACACCAGTTTCATCAACATAGGATCAAAATTCCAAAATCATGGTACTCCAAATGCTATATCTCACGCACCAATTATCCGAAAGCTGTGAAATGAATATATACAATAAATGAAATAAGTAGACCTCAAATAATGCTTTTTTAACTTTTCAAGCGATCTCAACCCTGTACAATAATATTATTTAAATATTTGTTGTGATTCTTTCTCCATTAACTAATGTAACCAATTTTTCACTTACGACTTACTTCACCTACTGATAACGAAATAACTTAGTGGACAAACTTGAAAAAAGGTTCAGAAGTTCTACCTCTCAACTTCACTCAATATTTGAAAACTCAAAAATCTAAACTATGGCTACTACTATAGTTTAAACTTTTGAGCTCAAATTCTGTTAAAATTTTTTTTTTTTAAATATTTTATTAATCTTTTTAGATTATTTGGAAAATTCTGTAGACCTTCGGACAATGAACTTTACCTTGTCGGTGGTATAGGATTTGATTCGAATAATATACTGACATCTTTATCCTCCGTTGACCACTACGACTTTAGCGAAGGTCATTGGCATCATTATGGCGATATTAAATGGGCCAGGTACGTAAAATATTACTAATGATCGACTTTTAACAGGCTTTTGCTTACATTGTTACCTAGGTTATAACTTGTGAGCAATGTAAGTTGGTCATTAAAAAACAATTAGTTATATAATAATACTTTTACTTTGTTGTTACTCGCGCTTTTACGAAGCACTTACTAACTTTTGTGCTTAACTCTTTTTATTATGCAACAGTCACTTCATTCATTAATTTCCGCATTTACCTAACTTTAGACATGGGCATGATATTGCCACGCTTAATGACCGAATTGTTATTGTTGGCGGCGTCTCCACCATCAAGAAACGCACGCTGACTAAGGTGGAAACGTTTTGCATGGAAACGCGCAGAAACTTCAAGGATATGCCTGAGTTGCCGTGGCCGTTGTCTGGATGTGCTGTGCTCGCTTTGGACTAATATGTTTAGAGAAGCTGGTCCGGGTAGAAAAAGGAAAGTACTCAATGACAGAAAATGTTATTGACATACTTTGGTTTGCGAGTTATTTTATTACTTATATATTTATATATTTGCATTTAATTGTTTACAGAAATATATATTCCACATGTTCTAAGTTCTATTAGCTGTTGTTTTTGTTAAGTACGAAACCTTGTCGAGCGTTCGCTTTATGTACAAATTAAGAGTCTCATATAAAATTGACAGCAGTCATTGCTTAATTTGACAGTTATCAATGGTTCGTGGAATACTGTGTTTGCGAGCACATTTATAGAACTGACATGTTAATGATTCAAAAAAATTAATCATTAATCCATTTTATATAATTTATATGCGTATTATTTAATATCACTTACTCCTACTCTCTGAAATAACTTGAGCAATTCGACTCCGATTTAATACGTTATTTTTTATTTTTGCACGCAATGAAACCGAACTGCTGCCTCATTTATCTTCGCTGTTGCGCTACAATATTTCATGGTGCCTCCTGTTGCCTCATGGAATCGATGTGCGTTGTTTGTACGCGCCCACGCAAGTCTGTTTTGTTTTTACCTCTTATATAATATGTTAACTTATTCGAGTTTACCCTGCAGGTAAACGGATACAACTCAGACGAGTTTCTGATTCCGAACATTTTTCCAAATTCGGTGCAGGTTGCTTGAACTCGATTTTTTCGTGTTTGGTAGTTGGTTTTTGCATTCCGAATCCATTATTCGAAATCTGCGTAAAACGAATTTTAATGTAAAATCAGGAAATTCCAAAAAAATATTTTATATAAATGTGAGATACGAGCTTCCAAGAATGTCCTTGAAAGCCAATTTTTGGAACGAATCACTTTTAACAGTAATAAGATTACAAAAGCCATACATTATCTTTTTGCATTTTCGAATTTAAATTCTTTGGAGCAAACTAGAATTATTTTAATGACCATTTACACATTAACTTTGAATTCAAAATGAATTCTAAATAACTTAAAATATGACTTTCACTTATAACAATTTAATAATTAATGTCGTTTAATGTTCGAAAATGCTGACAGCTCTCTTAAAACCAACAACTTGTTGAAAGACTTTGACAGAATCATGAAATCGATAAATAAATATGAGAAACATGAACTTTCCAATCGAGTTGCAAAATATATATATAAGATCTGTTCAAGGTTGTCGCAGCCTTAAAAATAAAGGGAACACTGATAATGGCGTAATGAATTTCAAAAAAAAAAATAAAAATTATTCGAAAGAAATAAAATATGGTAAAAAACAAACAATAATTTTGAAAAATTTGTAAGTGAAAATATCGTGGATAAAAAATCAAAAACGATAAAAATATGATAAAACATAACCGCAAAACTATAAAGTGCATCTAAGCTTAGATTTTAATTCAAGGTTTGGTTAGATTTTAATTCACTCTTTCAAAATTTTGAACTTTATTTTTTTCTATAGTATTGAAAATTTATGCAAATTCTACGAAATCCTTACCTCAAATTTGTCAGTTGTCGAACAGAGCGTTTCCTTTAGGGTACTTATGAGTATATTTTCATCTATTTACTTATGCAGATACTCAGATATACATACTTGTATGTAAGAGCAGCAGCTGTTATTTTAAGGAAAAGAACAAAAAAATAAACAATGTCGACATCAGAGTTGCAGCGCGCCGGTAACAGTCGCCGTTTCCGTATCCTTTCGCTTCCGCTTGACACCATGTTGATGATTGTTGCCTTGACAGCATCATTTATTTAAAACACTTTTCAAGTAAAAATGCTAAAATTGACAGCTCTGATGTTGAAGGCGGCAAATATTGGTAGAGGGAGAAACAAATACAATAAAAAGTAAATAAAACCGCTCACAGGAAAAAACCGCTCACACAAAAAAAAATTACATCAAGGCATAACTACAAACATAACGTTTGCGCTTGGAAGTGAGAAAAACTAATGTAAATATGTATGCTGGCAGCTATATTCTATATAGTACATTATATAATATATGTGTATATAAGTAATCTATGGAAATTATGTAGGACGGGAAGTCCAAATTCTCATGGTCATTTGATTTGACAGATAACAGGAATAAAAGAAAATAGCCTTGCTGAGACAATGAGAAAAGTAAAAAGCTTATAACAATAATTTGTGTTTATCATCATTAACTAAAATGGCAACAACGATAACAAAAAGGTGGCAAAATAATGTAGGATGCCTAAATGGAGGAGATCGCAGAGGGGATTTGCTAGATGGTAGCGAAAAGAAAGAGTGTGCACATCAAATAAATGGGCAACTACTTGTACAATATATGGTTTGTATCGTTCGTAATGACGGCAAGGTGACTAAAATGGTACAAGAAAGGTGCTTGAGATAAGATGCCAACAATAGAATTAGATTATAAAGAATCAATTTTGATATTATTTGTTAACTGAAATCAACAACTCGAATTCGGACCGAAATCAAGAGCGCAAAGTCTTTACTTTTTTTAGATGAGTCGAGAAAATTTGCCAGAAATATGAAAATACATTTGAGGAATATTTATTTGAAACGATGATGACGCAGTGTTACCACCAATATTAGATAAAAAAATAAATAAATCATCGAATACGATTACATCATCCATCCATGGGTTGAGAATATGTGTGAAATAAACTCTCTACCATTCATTCACCTACCATTTTAGATCTATTATTTAAGAAGCCTCTAAGGAAATTAATACAGTTTCATTCCAAAATTTTAAATTTTCATTTATTTTTTTCTGATATTATGCTCAATAAACTCATTTTTATCCTTCAAAGACTGCCAGTTTAAAATTAGCCCACTGTAAGCTTACCATCTTACTTAGTTAGAAAATTGTGTAGGTGTCCAATTAAATGGAATGAAAAGAAAATAAACTTCTGAGACGGTAGTTTTTATGGCAATAGCAGTAGCATAGTCATTAATTTTGCAATTGGTTGATGGTACGGCTATAAACCATGTCGGTCAATATGGTTTCCCCGTGGGAGGAATAGAAAAAAATGCTCATAATAAAACCCTATTGGATAAGAAACTAAAGCCGACTACAAAATGAATGCATAGAAATAGTATAAAATTAAAATCCTTTGTTTATCATGATTATAAAAAAAGAAGTTGTGGTCCTTCTAAGATTTCTAGAAAACTGTTTGTTTTAATAATAAAATATTGAAAGTTTAATACTTTCAGCAGAAATAATTCTTAAACCAGTTTAGCTTGCTGCTTCTATAGCAATATGCCATTTATTTTGACAATTTAGACTTGAATATCACATTTAAAAAATATTGACAACCCTTCACACAAATATTTTCAGCTTTAATATTTCTGTAAACTGTGTAGTTTATACCAATGTTGTAATAATTTTTCCATAACATCAATTTCAGTGGAAAGATATATTTAAATAGGTGGCAACTCTTAACAAAAATATTTTTAGTTATAAGCTTTCTTTTAGCTATAAGCTTTAAACCCTTTTTGGGTTTTTTGTTACTCAAATATTTGAACAGGTGGCAACCCTTTATAAAAATATTAAAATTTATGATCTATAGCTATCTGAAACGTTTTCACACTATATATGTAAAATATTTGGACTTTTAGCTTTTTTTAAACGTTTCAGTATGTATTATATTCATATTAACAATTTTTATTACTGAGAATTATCAAACAGGTGGCAATACTTAAATTATTGCTTAAAATTATCAAGTTACTTTCTGCGAACATTCCAAAAAATATATAGAACTGATTTCAGCCTTCATTTTGGCGCTATATATTTTACTAGCGTGACTAGATTTCGTTTCGTCACACAATTATGTTGCAAATTAAAGGAATGTTATGTAAACAATAAAAAATTTTAGTTTATAATTTAAAATATAAACATTTATTAAATTAAAGGCTTTTAAGAATTATAATATTTGGCACGAAAGTCTTGATTTATAATTTCTAATACAAAATTCTTTCCAAGTGAAATTGATAACCTTTTCCTTTTCAAAATGTATATTCTAATTTGAGCCAGCAGAATTGCTGCATATGTTTTAAGGCATATACATGCAACGATGGCGATTTAGGAACTGAGAGTCAGAGAGGAAGGGAAAATATGAGAAAACAAAGGCACAGCTGCCATTTGCACGTGTAACCACTTCAAAGGTTGACCTGCTATCATATGCATAAATATTTACCTATGAAACAACAAATACATACATACATATCTTTAACTATGTGAACAAAAAGATTTGAGTGTGTGTGTGTGTAAAGCCATGTCACATAACTCTTTAACTGTAAAAATGAGATTAGTTATTTGAGTATTTATACATGGACTAGTTTAAAAGTGACTACATTTTTACAAAACAAAAGAAATTGTATTAGCAAACAGTTTCATACATTACCTCATCCAAGAAGTTTCCGAAATTTGATACTACAATTAATATATATTATATATAATATAATTTCCTCTAAAAGTCTGGAAAAAAAATTGCCAAGGTTAAAGTCCACCAGCTGGAGCCAGTTGCATTTACTGCAGGATATTTAATCCGACATCAATACACACACGCATACAAAAAACAGAAGCTATCCTTCGTAGAGGTTGAAGTGCACACACATACGTGTGTTATTACACAAAAATAATATTTATATACAGTTATGTATCTATAAATATGTCCGCCACTGTATGCTTGCATACATAAATAAGATTTACTAGCGCTGTAAATTGCAAAGTATTCAAGGTCAGTGGTGAAATTAACAGTGAAACGAAAAAGTATGTGCATAGCAATTTTAATGAAACGAACACACATACATACACTCGTACATATATGTACATCACATACCGAAAAATGACAAAAACATTTGCTGTCGTTGAGCGAAAGTAAAAATCGATGAATCTTAAGTGCAACCTCTTGAAAAGCTCTCGAAGGACTTCAATGCTTTTGTATAGTAGGAAGTGATTGCTAAAAGCAAATCTACGAGTGCTAGATTGCTCGCTACAAGGACTTGCAGTGAGTAGAAAAAGTCTACGATAGAAATTCAATTCTTACTGCGACGCGAAATAATTATTCTGAATTGATTTTTTTATCGAAAGTACTGAACAAGAAAAAAACAATAATGAGTAAGCTTACACTTACAACCAGCTTTTCCATTAAGCACTTCATCGCATTTTGTTCAGCCCTAATGTGCTTATAATTGTAATTGGGTAACCAAGGCAACGCATACCCGAAAACTTTCACTTGCGAAATTAATTAAAATTGTTTGCTTGCTCAAATAGAGGCGATGTCAAAAACAAAAAACAAAAGCAGAAACTGAAATCTAAAGTTGCACAAAAAAATAGAAGTTCAAAGAAGCAGAAACAAAGAAAAACAATAAAAAACGTTAACTTCGGTTGCAACGCAGCTATAATACCCTTTACAAATACAAAAGACTCCTTACAACAACCGGATTTCGATCGGTTCGTTTGTATATGCCATAGTTATTCGATATCGGTGGTTTCTACGAAAAAGTAGCTTTTTGAAGAGGAAAATCTCAAAAACTGAGGGACGAACGGACATGGCTAAATCGCCAATTATTTGTATATACTCGTGTGTTGTAGAGGTCCTCCTAGGTGTAAAAAACTTCGTGATAAACTTAATATACCCTGTTAAGGGTATAAAAACAAGTAAAGTACGGCTAGATTCGATCGCAACCCCAATAAAGGGAAGATGTAAAATAATTCACCTATATTAATTTTTAAACATTTTAAAGGTTTCGCTTAAAAGAATTCGCTAATCGTGAATGCCATCTGCTAATAAAATAATAATAATAAAATAATTTTGAATACTTTTAAAAAGTATTTATTTATTCATCAATAACTATTTTCTCCCCTTCAAAGTAATCCCCTTTGGATATAATACACATGTGCCAACGCTTTTTCCAATCCTCGAAGCACTTCTGAAATGCGCTCTTTCTTTCAAAAGTCAAAAATCGAAGAACACACTAACATGTGACTAACCTTTTCTGTTGTCAATAACAAACTACTAGTCGAAATTGGCTCCTAATACAAGCACATGATAAACATATGTGTCCGATTGTAACAAAAACAAAATATCGATAATCGAATGTACACAGCTCGCGAAAAATCAAAATTCATCTCTTCCTATAAACACACGTATACGGTGTGCGACAAAACTAGAGCACGCAATCGACCTTGTCGGTATTTAAATGAATAAAATCATAAAGTAGGCATCAAAATTATTATTATTATTTTTTTTTTTTACTAGGACATTCACTGTTCTTTTTAAATTAATAAAAATTAAACAAATTAACTTATTAAAAAAATCGATAAAAATTCATATATGGCAAATTTAAAATTCTGGTGTGATATGTAAGGTATGAACGTTATTTCAGATATATCAGATACATTTTTAAAATCACATAAATCAATAATTTTTTTTTAACAAAGGTTAGCACATATTTAAGAAAACGAAATTCACAAAGATATATAGCTTGAAATCAATTACTACAATATGTTTGAAAAACAAATTAATATCAAATGTAATATTTCAGTAATATATCATATACGGAAAAATATTTCAACCAACGTTGCCACTTTATTAAGAAAAATTTAAGTACTCAAATCTATGGTATATTTGGCATCATTTACTATATGAGTATTTGACAAAGCTTTAGGTTGAAGATATTTTTGAATAAAGTTGCCACTTATTTAAAAAATTAAAATGCGGTAAGTTCTGTTGTATCGAACTTTCATTGTATTATTCATATTGTTTAACGGTTCAAATTAGCCAATTAAAGTTTTCGTTTTCAAAATACCATTTTCGAGTGATAAGTTTGAAATTTTGAAAATGGCCAAAAAAAGCATACTTATGAGACAAAAATAAATGTAATTTCTAAGTCAGCTCAGATCTAACTCTGTGAATTTTTTATTTTTGAAACTCAAATGTCTGCGAATACGATCATAACATTATCCTTTCTGGCCAAAATCTTTAAAAAATGTTTGCTGAAAATGTTGTTTTCTGGCGGATCGTGACTAAAAATCGATAATACTCATGCGCACAGCTTTGTGCTTGGTTATAATAAGCGCAGCCAAACAACGAAACTTTTTGAAAGATGAAAGAAATTTATTTTTTGTAAGCTACGGCAAAGCAACAACACTAACACATACTCGCATAGTACACGCACCAAGCTCCCGGAAAACAGCATTCAAAACTTTTTATGGCGAAAATAAATGTAATTAATTTTGCGCGCCCACGAGTGGATGGAATTTTGTGTGCACGTAGATACATATAAGTATATACATTAAAGTATGTATATATTTGAACACTAGATAATTTATTTGATATTTGAAAACGAATATTTAGTGAAGCGAGAGATAAACAATAGTCGGGAAAACTTTAAAATTGTGAAGGTTAAATTTTAAAAATAATTTTTATGAACATTCTAACAATTAATAATAAAGTTGTCTAACAAAGTAAATTAATTGAATGTTCCTTGTATATGTTTGACAACTTTTGATAGGTGAAACATTTCTGGATGATCTTTACAAGTTGAATATATTGGTATATTTATATAAGCATATTTTCTGGTATATAAGAATTTTCTACGATTCGTCAAAATGTGGTGAGTGGCGGAGCAAACAAACAACTGGCATAAATAAAATATGTTATGGTATAATTAGTTAGAGATATGAGAGCAAGCGCTTATGCTGCTTGAATAAGGTATACACATATATATTTTTTTGTTTTAAATTTAATTTATTTTTGCTTAGATATGAAGATTTTTGGACAAGAGAGCAGATCTAAAATATAATGAGAACAGAAGTGCCATGTTGTATATGACGAAAAGATTTGTTCTTATGAACTCCATATTGGTTTTGCTTGATATATCTAAATTATTAAAATTGAAGCACGGATCTATACTCAAATCTTCTTAATGTTCGTACTTGAGAGGTAAAACTAATTTGTGCTTAAGTTAGTTCCGTGAAGATCTAACACTAGCACGTATCATTCGGTATAGTTTTTTTTATCTGAGATAGGAATTGATACTTTTTTTTGACGATTGTTTAAAGCAAAGGAAGTCAGTGGAGCTTAACTGCCGAAAACTCTTCATCAATATGAAAATCAGCCATTTTAGGGTACTATGACTTAAAAGCCTCGGATACACACCTATAGCTGCGTATATGTTTGCTAAGACCGTCAATATTGATTGTTATTCGTTGGTAAATACTTATCAACATTTCGTAGATCCATTTATATATTACACTTCCATTCCTTTCTTCTGCTTATACATTTTCTTCATAAGTATGCTTCTGCACTGTATCCTTTTATGACAATTACCACTATCTTGAGCTAAACTCACTTAATTTAACTTTATCTACTTTAATGGTATTATAAGCTAAGAGAACTTTGCTGAGTGCTAGTTCCTTGCTACAAAGTGGAGGCCATCTTTAATACTCTTGACAAAACAACGCAATACTAAAACAATTATTTTATATGAACCAAGGCACTACCGAATATACTCTATATATGCAAATTTGTAGGGAGCACATCATACATACATATATACACACATGTAATATATACATATGTATATCCGTCTTGCTGCGTAGGCGTTTAGGAATTTGCATACCATCTCCTGTGAAATTTCCTTCACTCAATTGCTGTTACGTAATCACAGCTGTACATAGCTACGGCACACATGCACTTACACACTTACACACACTTATATGAAACACTTCCTACAATGGTTCGTCCCACATGCTGCCGTTGTAGCTAAAATCGACAGCATGAATTTCATATCTGCTGTTGCAACCAAATTTAAAACGACTCGTCGAGCTGCAATGCAGCTTTGCATTTGCACGAGGGCGCCCTTGTGCGCGGGCGGAATGTGTACGAAGACGATGCGATTCAAGTGCAGCACGTGGCGCAGCAACAACGTCAACTGTGCGTAGACGAGCCCGGGCAAAGCTCCCAGCATAGAAATGTCAGAGTTCACGTAGCAAAGGCAGGTTGACGGCCAGAGCGGAGAGGGGTCCGCTGCAATAGAGTTGAGTTAGTAGCACCGCTTTGGGATGATGACGCCAACGCGTCCTGTTGCATATCCGTTCGCGTGTCATCCAGTTGACTGACCAAAAGGTAAAGTCACCAGGCGGTGGGTTCAACAGATACGGTCAACCAGTGGCGCCCAGGAGTATGCTACAATTTCCAATTCACTCAATAAAGGTGGTTGTTTAAGTGTATTTTATATACAATATACCCGTACGCAGACGTATATATATTTATATATATCTATATAAATATTTATATATATATGTACATTTGAGATAGATATAGATGTTTTTATCTCTATACTGCTATGTATATATTATAAAAAAATCTCACCCTTGCAATAAAATCTGGTATTTTGTTGTTGTTCTTAAAAATCTCAGCGTAAAATCACAATCAAAGTTGAAGGTCATGCGCAAAATTGCAGCTCGTCGACAGTGACGCCAACGCCAACGGCGACGTCAGCATCGAGGCACCCTCCTGTGCGGTAAAGCCCTGTTATTGCTCTACTCATTGTCGTCATTATTGCAGTATGCAAATATTTTGCGTATACATACATAGATATATAGTATGTATATATGTATATATTTGACTTTGTGCATTTACATTGACAATTTTATCTACCTAATATTCTAATATACCTTTTTATTCATAAAGTTTAGTGTGTATACGGAGCAACGTTTTAAAAATGAATTGTAAAAAAATTATTATGGAATATGAAATTTTTTAAAATGAATATTTGTAGTAATTTTGCTGTTGTGGAGAGTAATAAATACATAATAGTATAAATTTTGAAAAAAAAATCCATAAATGTGCTTAAATGGTTTAACAAAATTTTATGAAATTTCGAGAATCCATTTTTGTGGACCCTGTTCTAGATAAGAAACGGAATATAATCGGAGTTATAATCAATTAAAAATTAACATACCTTTGCGCAAATATAATTATCAACGAAAATAAGTAAAAAAAACCCAAAAAAAATATTCATTGTACCATTTGAATCGATCTGAAATTTTGCACACGTTCCTTTCTCTCCAAGGAGCTGCTCATTTATCAGCAGCGCTGATATCTAATTGCTATAGCATATAACTGCCATACAAACTAAACGATCGGAATACCATACTTGTATGGAAAGCATTTTCATTTCATCAGATATCGTCACGAAATTTAGCATGGATCATTATTAAAGGCAATAATGCAATCTCCGCAAAACTTATTCAGGTCGAGTCACATATAGTCACATATATATAGCATATAGCTGTCATACAAACTGACCGATCAAAATCAAGTTCTTGTAAATAATCAAATGACGCTCAATGTGAAGTACAAGGCAAAACCTGTACAACCTTGACTCGAACGGTTTCCCAACCATATAAGGTCTTCCAGCATTGCCTCTTAAAGCATGTGCCTCGAAATCTGAAAAACTACTCTAGTTTTAGAGTGCTACATTACAAACCAGGTGTATTTTTCTGAAGTTTATATAATTAAATATTACTCTTGAAATAATACGAAATTGTTTAGTTAGAACTTGCAGTAACTTTTGTAGTACAAATTTACGGAACTAATATGGAAGGTTCAAAAGTTATATTTTCTCTCATAAATTTCTTTATTTAAACCGGATGCAGCCTTTGAAGTATGAGATGTAAGCCTTTTGCTTTACACCAAAGATATTTATTATGCAACCACTTTTTATATATTTAGAAATTCAAGCAAAATACATATATACATATGCAAACACATACAAAACTTTGAACGACAAGAGGAAACACTAAAATTTACGTGACGGCAGATTTATTGTGGTAACATGTCACGTGCCACATTTAGGTCAAAATTAAATTATCCTGACCCTGAAAGGCTGCAAGAAGAGGAATGTGTTGATGTATGGGCCGCTCTCATACAACGGCACAGGCTGAAATTCTAATAAACCGAAACAATGCGCGCGCAAACATGTCCCTACAAATTAGAGTGACGGCGACGCATACCAAAATGTGCGAATATGGCAAAGCCTTGCGCAGCTGAAAACAATAACTCATATCGGAATACAATAACAATTTCCCACTGTTTATTAATAAATTATCTACTTAATACGGAGGCGCCATGAGGCATGAGAGTGGGCGTAGGGAGGAAAATATATCTAAAATCCATCTAATGAGTTTAGAGGGGTGGTGGTGGCAAAGGAATGTAGTATAAAATTATGCCAACGACAGGAGCGTACGTGTTCCGCATAAACTCATTAATAATTTGGCAAATAATATTTGAGGCAGAATTTATGAGCACCAAAAATTGATTTCGCAATCTGTGGTGCTCGTGCGAGGCTCGAATGGCGTTGTCATGCAAGGCATAATGTATTGTATATATGTATGAGTGTATATGCTAATAGAAAAGCTATTCAATTTGTGCCGCGAGTAAAATTTGTAATAAATGTTGTGGTTGTAGTAATTCCTAGCAATTTTAGCAACAACGATTTAAGTACAAACAACAAAAAAATTCCTATTGCCATCAGCATTTGTCAATAAAATGCCAATACTACCCAATAATAGATGTGGTGACACAGCTGCAATTTTCCAATTTTCAATTTACAGTTTTGCTATTTATTTGCAGGGAGTTAAACAGATGAACCAACAAAACAAGCACCGAAATGTAAATGTGAATTGTTGGCGATGGTTGCGGTTGCGGTGTTTTTAATAGGATTTATTTTAAATAAAAACTTTAATATATGACGAATAGATTAAAAAAGCGTGGAGCTTATGTAAATGAAATGCAAACTTCATGAATAAATCTATTTGCGGATTTTTTTGGGTTGGTATTATTTAAAATATTTTATTTTAATTGAAATCAAACCTCAATTTCATGAAATATTCAAACTATGTGATTTTGGTGGTTTATTATTTTTTTTAATAGATGATGTATGAAAAGTGAAAAACTCGGCTTTGAATAATTATTCATGCACGAAAAATAAAGAAAATTTCTAAAAAAAATAATAAAATATGCAAGTACGTTTTATAAATTGAAATTGATTTTTTTCTGCTTAAATATACGGATTTTGTCTTGTCATGATTTCTTTAATGGTTTTCATGTGTTCCCCAACTTATTGATATCTATTTGACTTTGCTTTGCTATTTCCTTTGCAAAACGTGTGGGTCGTGCAGTGCGTTTGAGTGTCTTTTTATATGGCATACATGTGTATTACTCATTAAATATAACTCATACGCCCAGTGGCTCTGTATCATTTCAATGTGCACATAAATCGAAAAAATACTTATGTGAGTTTTGTTGGAGTCATTTGTCATTTGGTTGTGCCGTAAGCTCAATGATTTGTTTCTATTGCGGATATCCTGTCCAGCGGCGTGTAAGTACAGTTATATACAATACTCGTATGCGAACAAGCGTATGATTGTACATATGACGAGATACTATATTATCACCCAGCAGTAAATTGAATTAGCTACGTAGCAATAGTAATTGTAGTTTGAGTAATCGATAAAATTATAAGAAAATATTATTGCATGGACTAATCGATTAATGAAAAAATCTGTTGATTAATTGATAAAAATATAAAAAATCGATAAATTTATATAAAAATACATATGCTTTTTATAATATATTATTAAAAAAAATTTTCTAGCGCTTAATCGATAAAATTATAAAAATCGATTTCTTAATTTTTTATTCTGGATAAATGCCATTCACTGTAGACTTGTTATTTGCATCATTTTAGAACTGTCAGTTATTCAGTTTTCGATATTAATTCCTCCATATCTGTAAATGTACATACATACATATATACTTATATGTAAAGACACGTGGCTTTAAAAATTTTCGATATATTCATTGAAAAAATAAGTATATTATATATACAACATGATATAAATTTTAAAAATAAAAGTATGCATGAATTGGATTGCCATGTGTAGAAAAATATTTTTAAATAAAGATATTAATTTTTTTTAATAAATGCAGAGGATATAATAGTTATTACAATAAAAAAATATACAAAAGAAAAATTTTCTAGTTTTCTCTGTTCATATGTTTATTTGCCTCAGATTAAGAAAAATATATAGGCAAGTTAGCAAAGCCAAAGTGATAATTTTGCAGCAAGGCAGCTAAGCTGACATAGAAAAGAGATAAAGTGCTTTCATTTCCAATTCATTTTCCTGTCAGCATATTTACTAATGTCACCCAACCAACCACTGATTGAATGCTTATGTATAACCGACATTTGTATACACATAAATACATATGTGTATGAGCATGTAGTTGCTGTAGTAATTTATCACATATGCTTTCAAGCACTTTTCTATGAATACTCATTTGAGTTATTACTACTCCTTATGTCACCAGAGCACGCCTATAAGAAATCAAAACAAAACAAAAATATATATAAAAATAAAATAACAACAAAAAACTATTTTAAAAAAAATCATAAAATATGAAGACATCATCAAAATTCGCAACATGAAAGGAAACACATTTGAACCAAGTGCCGTTTCTGCTTTCTGTTTCGACTTAATTGTGCAAGCCACTATTGTTGTTGCCACAGATTATGCTCGAATTTCGTTTCCAACTTATTGTCAGCAACTTCCCAAACTGTTTATGGTTAGCGCTGCTGTTTTATTTTATCCTTCAACATTTTTTGTTTTTTGTTTTTGGGTTTTGCTTCGAACCCTCAATGCTTTGATTCGCCCCAAATATATTCCACTTCATTTCATATTTCGTTTTCATTAATTTTTTTTTTGTTTGTTTTTTTTTTTTGCTTTCTTTTATTAACAACAGATTTTTATTCGAGGGTATTGCTATTTGCTGGACCTTTTCACGATTTTCGATTATGTGGCACAAACCCATTTGACATCAATTCAACTTTGTTTGACTGCTACTTATACTTGTAGTTTAATGCATTTGCGTTTGTGTGTAAGTGTGTATGTTTGTATATAGAAAACATGGCGTATATACATTCGCATTTATTCAATGAAGTGTGGCAAATTCGCGTCTTAGCGCTGCAATACCCTTGGAAGAGGGGTTCACTTTTTATATTGCTATAGTTGTTGTTGTATGCAGAGTTGAAGTACTTATTGCTTGGTCCGTAAAATTTACTGTGCTACTTTTTAAGTAGTAAAGATGCTACAAAACTTATACGTTCGCTTGGTTGGTTGCTGCGGTCAGGAATCAATAGTTTGCATTAGTGTAAGTTGATGGTGGAGAGAAAATTTAGACGCTGTTAAAATAGAAATGTTATTATTTAGTGGTTTTCCAACAACAACAATTCGTTTCATAACTATATGCATTTGATGACCTCCTATCACTGAGTTTTAAAGCTTTCCTTGATTTTAATTGGCTTTGAAACCACCGAATTATTGTTGGCAATTCGAAGTTCAGATGCTATTTCACTACAACAAAAAAAAATATATAGACCAGAAGGAAGTCGCAATCGCGAAGAAACTGGTCGTCGACCAACCTGATAAGCACACGTGAGGCCCATATCTCCGGGGTAAGAGTGCACCTTCTTGCTAGCTCATCGGCTTTTCAGTTTCCAGCGATTCCGCTATGACCAAGCACCCAAACGAGTCTGAAACTGAAGTTTCCTTTCTTATGCCGCCTCCTTCTCCAATGACTTCCGCGTTTCCACATATACCTCGTCGGTATGTGAGCGGGGATACAGTCTCCAAGAGTAGCCTCTGAAAATATTGTTTAAATAGAAAATGTATGAGAATTTATGTCCATTGAAAGCGAGTAATGATGCTTTGGTCTGATCTATAGATGAATCTGAAGATCTGTGTGGTTTTTTAGAAAATCTTAGCTAGAATTCAATGTCATTTAAATATCTTTAGTTGGAACTAAATATATATGAAGCTCTTTTTGTGTGTTATAAATGATTATGCATGCTTTCTACAGTCAAAAAACTGTTGACAAAGTTCCTTACGCTCAGAGCTATTAACTTCATTCGAGTCCGTAAATAGGATGAAATAGTCAATGTAATATAATCAACTTAAATTCTTACTTTACTTTCACTCTAAAGGTACAGATCACATGCCCAACAACCTCTTACAACATTTTTGTTCCCAGTTTCGGTATTTTTGTCATCTGCATAATGTGACAATGTATGTGTGCCAAGGTGTAAAATTCAATGCGCTTTTCAAGCCAGGTACATTACAGTATCAGCGTCAAAAGCACAAATACTGCATTGAAAGTTTATATATATGCATATCTAGCTGTACGTGCATGTATATGTGTGTTTTTTGTGTGCGACTATAAAAGCATATTCTTTAAGGTGTTAATTTCTTTGGCGTTTTGACACAACTTTCTCGTGCTAAAAAACGATTTATTCACTTGAAGGTTGTGAGAGTTGAAAAGAGCCGCACATACTCACACACATACATACAATACCCCATAAATATATAAATATACACATACACACATACTTCGAGTATATGCTTATGCTGTTGTGGGGCAATTGTGGGTGTCAAGTGTATCGAATTCTCTGCTGAACACCACCACATATATATATATTTACATATCTTTATATAGTGTATACATGAACCGTTACACATAAAAAGTGCTTCTTTTAGTACCGTTTAAGTGAGTGCATTCGTTACGGTACATTAAGCGTCGTCGTCGTCGTCGCCGTCGTCACGCAGCACGTTGGCATATCCTGCAACAGAAGGTGTCTCTAAACGGCGACTTAATGTAGAGGGGAAGTTGAAATTATACAAAGCAACCAATGCTAAAACAAAAAAGTAATTTCACTTAATGTGTCCATAAGTATGTGCTTCCTTAAACTTAGGCACTAAGAAACGCTAACAAATATATATAGGGTCGTATATATATCCATATATTCATTAATTATTTTTCATTTATTTTTAGTTCCACTTTGCCCTTCCTTTTTTCTGTCAGTTTACGATTTGTATAAGCGTTTTATGTATCCAGTATAGTCCGCCTTAATTTCCGTTTGACCATTGCGTGTTCAGATGCAAATCGATTGGAAAACGTACTATGCATATCATTCCAAAAATTACCCTTAAGCTTCATATACCAGCTATATACTACAAGTATATCGGTTGTGTGCTGACTGCGTTTCTAGTATGAGACAGTAATTTCCTTAATCGATCACCATTCGATTTAGGTGGTGCAAATGGTGTTCACTTCTTTTAAGTTGATATGAGGTACCTAGAGTGGTGGAAAGGAATCAATATAAAAATTTATTCTTAAAAAAAATATTTTTTTCTTACAATCATTACTTAAGCAAGGATCCATTTATAATAAAAAAAAAGTTTCTAAGTTTATTGAGAAATACATGAGAAAGTAAAATTTAAATTCTTCGAGTCTTGAACAGCTTGCAGCATTGTATTGGATAATATTAAAGATTTTTAGACTGAATTTTGGAAACGGGGACAACAAATCAATATTCGAAAAATACGAAAAAAAACCTCACTAAAAACACTATATATCCCAGAAACCAATTATTCGTAAGCTATGAAAGGAGTCACATGTCTTTTGAAGGTTAAAGCTTCGCTCAGAAAACCCATGTGAGCTTTTTCTGCTGCGAGGTACTGTTGGGTATTCATATGTGAAGCGATAAAAATAATTCTTTGAGATATTTACTCGGTGGTTCAACTGAATGGCTCTTACGTGTATTATATATTTTTAGACCTTCTAAGCACAACTGAGCTCATTGGACTATATCAGATGCCAATAGCATACAGCAATCTTTGTTTGCCGATAAGTAAAGTTTCTGGTTTATTAAATCGCTTTTGTCGAGAATTGAAAGTCTTCAAAAGATTTCTACCGGTGCTGAAAATATTTCACTTACCAGTCTCTTGATAGGTTTGTAAAGTGATGCGCTCTTTATGTATAGGGGCAGGCATCCCCACATCTTCAATCAAATCAATTGAGCCATCACAGCATTCTCCAAATGCCAGTATGGAAACGAGTCTGAAAGCGAACAAAAAATAACGAGTAGCGAGTTGAGCTTCTACACCAAACAATCAACTTACCCGAGTTCTAAAACATTTTGCTATGAGGTGAAATTACTGCAAATATACTGACAAGTTTACATATGTATAAGTAGAACATATTAAATGCATATATGTACATACATGGAGGGGAAAATCAGGTCAAATTGAATATTCACGAACAAAAACCAATTTGTGGTAAATATTATTTGAAAGTTCACATTCCTGCCTTCGAATGCTAAGTAATTTGAGTAGTTTTTTATGTAAATAGCTGTTTGTTTTTGGGTTTATTTGTAACAGAATTTTCAGGGCATAAAGTGAATACACATGAGAGCGTGAGAGATATTTGTTTTAGATTTCGTGTTTGAGTAAGTTGTTTGTGTGTCTATAACCGAAAAATGGTGTAATTGTGAGTGATGAACCCCAAATAAAATCAAAATCCAGCAGGCTTATCACAAAAATCGATTTAAAAAAAAAAAACCAAAAATATAAATGTTATTTAATGCCGTAACAGCTAAGTAAGCTTTGTATGAGGCTTATCGTCTAAGCTAGCAAATTTAGTATATTTTCATCCTGACCTTTTTTATAAAACATAATTGCATGAAATATGTTTGGCAGATGTATATTTTGATTGCAGCCATAAAAAGTTGTTCGAAATTGAGAAGAAGTTATAAAAAAGTTGGTGCATTGGAGCTAACAGTTTTTTTGTGAGCCTTGTAGAAACCAAAAGAATAATAATGTACTATTCATACAGAGCTTGATTAGGTTAAGTTTCAGGTTCATTTTCGCTATGAGCATCATAGCAATCCCACTTGAATACCTGTGGTGCCAAAACTCCTAGGTATAAATCAAAATACTCTAAGTTTTCGACGAAGTTTTTTGAGCCAACCATAAATCTATGGATTCTAGTCAATTCTCCCGGTTTCCCGAAAGTATGATATCCAAGATTTTTTAAACTCAATCTTGCGAAAGCTAGACAGTCGGGGTTCACTCATATTTTTACTTAGGCTCAGCCTTTCTCCAGACGATTTTTACAATAGGCATCCGTCTAAATTTTAGCGTCAACGCCTGTACTGTCTAATGACTAGTGTCGGTTAAAATTCGTAAAACTGCGTAAAGAAGAACCCTGCTGAAAGCAAGTAGTTCAACGGCTTTATACTTGAAGTTTCTAGTGATTCCACTTGGTCCTGTAGACCATGTAAAGAGCCAAGATGGTATTATGTGTCAATCGAGGAAATTCCCTCATAGATTTTTTTCCTAAGACTTGTTGTACTGTGACATTAATAACGCAATAGTAGTATGATTTTTGAAATTGAGAAGAAGAATCTTGCCTTCTTGAATCCACCCAAAATATGTCACTTGTTATATATTTACAAGTAGTCGTAAGTAAATGTATGTAAGTATCTTACATAAATGAGTTTGGCATTTGCTTATCTGCCCTACTTACGCGTGGAAAATCTCACGAAATGTTAAAATCGTAAATTTGATACACCATTTTATTTACTTATCATAGCTTGTTATAGAATTTCAGCGTGTCAAGGATTTTTCTATTCCGCAGACAATCGCGAAGCACCACTGCCACACATTTTCGAAAGCGTTGCTGTCGTGTTATAATATCATAAATAAGTTTGGCGAAAATTTTCAGCTATTTTGCCGCAGCTCACCCGCATGGAGCACGCTTCGTAGTGTCGAGTGGCTTGAATGCGTGTGAAATGCGCTCAATGGGTGGCACTCGCCTGCGCGGCGCACAATGGGGTGCAGGGCACAAATAGAAGTAAAAACAAAAAAAAAACGTTAACTTCGTTTGCACCGAAGCTATAATACCCTTCACAAACACAAAGGTCCCTTACAAGAACTTGATTCCGAACGTTGAATTTGTATGGCAGCTATATAATACAAGTATAATGATCTGATCTGACCAATTTCTGCGGAGAATAATTTGTTGCCTTAGGCGATAACTCGTGCCTGATTTCGTGAAGATACCTCGTCAAATAAACAAATTTTCCATGCAAGCACATTACTCCGATTGTTCAGTTTGTATAGCAGCTACATGCTATAGTCATTCGATCTATACAATTTCTTCGGCGATTAGACTATTGCCTTAAATAATAATCCATGCCAAGTTTCGTGAAGATACCTCGTCAAATGAAAGAGTTTTCCATACAAACACTTGATTCCGATCATTCAGTTAATATGGCAGCTATATGCTATAGTGGTCCGATATCGGCCGTTCCGACAAATTAGCAGCTTCTTTGTGAGAAAAGAATAGGTGCAAAATTTCAGATCGACACCTTAAAAACTGAGGGATCAATTTTTATATATACAGACAGACGGACAGACAGATGGGCATTGCTAAATCAACTCAACTCATCATGCTGATCATTTATGTATGTGTTTTATAGGGTCTCCGACGTTTCCTTCTGGGTGTTACAAACTTCGTGGCAAACTTAATATACCTTGTTCAGGGTATAATGAAAAATGTGGAACGAACTTTGGCATCAGTTGGAAGAGGAGTAAAAACCATAATTATACACAGTGGAAGATTTTTAGTTTCTTCTATTAGTGTTTTGATAAATTTAACAGAGATTCTGATGTTTTAGACCTCAAATTATGTATATATTATCATTTTGTGTCAGGCATTTCTAATATTCTAACAGCACCTAATCTGGAAATATGATGCCATATCTTTTGTAATTTGAGGTTATGAATACAAATGTGGGCGAAGGGAAAACCACCCATGGGAAAGCAAATATGGATCAAGTTTTTCGTAAGCGTGATTAGACTTATCAACTTTCTAAGGTTCAACAAGGACGTCACTTAAATCTACACAGATTTCTGAGAAGACAATATATGAACTTCTAATTCAAAAAGATGCAATATTATAGGAATCAGGGCCTCCCGAATAGATCGGGAAGAAGTACGAGTATTTTTAGGTTATTTGGAGAATATTCTATTAAAATCGCCCTACGTATAATATCCATTGTCAATGTTTAAGCCTCCCAGGGAATTAGGAATAAAACTGTAAACTTTCTCCGACAGTCCGCATCTCTTTCTCGCGTACCTCGGAGAGACCTAGAACGTTTTCATATACCTACTCGCAAGCAAAATTATAAACAAAGTCACCATATAGTGTACGAAATGGAGTTTCATGCGTTATATGGATTTCGAAGAACAATTCGTTATGTTTGGAGTAAAATGTAATGATTTCGAAAATTGCATGAGTGCATATATTTATCAGATTTCACTCAATTGTTTAAATTCTCCGAAGCTTGTCAATCTGAACAGTTAGGAAACTTTTAGAAATAATAAGAGGAAAACTTCCGAAAACATTTTTTTTCTTAATCACGAGATATATTCCCCCATTCAAACTATAAGCCCCTACACATATTCTACATCACTTTTTTTGAATTATTCCACCGTGCAATGAGATGTCAGCAACGCCAATGAACAACATCCAAGAGCCAAAAAAAACATATTAACACTTGTAAAAATACCGTTAAAGTGGTAAATGTGACAGAGGGTTACCAAGTTAAAGAGGCGTGTGGAAATCCAATTGAATTTTCGTCACATAAGCATACAAACACACTCCACTACATAACTTCAAATGATGTACAAATTATATACGAAACTCACATACATACAAACATACACATGCACAACTGCTTCAATATGCTTGCAATGCATGCACAAGTTGCTAGTGTTGCTGCTACGTGCGTGCCACATTGCACCAACACAATGGTAATGGTGGTACGCCATGGTGCTAACAACTGCTATAACGGCAACACGACCGCGCTATTCAACACCACAAAGCGATGAAAATGCAAATATATACACATGTACACACACAAGATTTATACGTATCCTTGCGCTTGCACACACACCCACACGCACATATGTATGCATTAATGTATCGTTTTCAAGATGTATCCGCCCATAAGTGCGTAGTACATACAACATATTCGTCAGTATATACATACATACATATATACGAAAGCAAAAGCAAAAAGCGTGTGGTCGGCGGCAGTATTGGATTTGTGTATATGTGTGCTGCATAATATGTACATATGTATGTATGTGTTTTTGCATCTCATATTGCCTCCTGACCTATTTTCCCAGCGACGCCAGCCAACAAGCTATGCAGCTGTCAGCTCTTCAGCTCGACGCCCACGCAATAAAATGCATCCCTGGGAATGTGCAACACATTGCTTGCAACGCGCACCGCTTGGCGGTCGCCCGCCTTCCCTCGCCCGCGGCGCTATTTCCGAACAATTGTTGTTTCGTTGTTGTTTGCGCGTTCGTTATAACGGTCGGTCGGTGGGTTTGCGGTATCGCCTTTCGCTTCGCATAATTTTGCGTCAATTCCGTTTTGCGGCAGCGCCTTCGGCAATTTTATTGTACAATTTATTGCAACTACTATAAACATCTAGGTTTGTTTGTTGTTTCTTTGTGTGTGGTGTTGTTGTTATTTTAGTGTTATTTTACATTCATTATTGTGGTAGATTTCATGGTGTGGCTTGGCAAATCTAAACTCGAGAGAGATTTTCATAACATATTCTGGCGCCGTTATGGAGTTGACGGCAAAGGCTAAATATTACTTTAGAATTTTATAGCACGGTAAACTCGTAATGCATCTGATTTCCGCTAAGCGCGTCGTAAATTTTTTAGGACTGATTTAGTAGGTCTAAGATGGTAGGTGTTTTGTTTATCAAGGAATTGGTGTCTACAAATGCTAATACAAATATCAGAGGTTAGGCATTTTAAGCAGATACCCGATCAGTTCATTCGTATTGGAGCTGTCTTATGACTTGTACTTGGCTTTATTTCCTCTAGAAATTAGTGTATAATATATCTTATTTGACAAAACTTTTCAAGGTTATTGGTTATCCTATTATTTAATATTTCCAATAATATTTTCATAATCTTCATTAATTAAAATATTCAACTTAACTTTAAAGTAATTTCTGTAAATTTTGCTCCAACATAAGCTCTAAAAAATTATGTAATATTTCTATTACTTTTAGTGATCTCGTATATGTACCTAAAACTATTCATTTGGTGTTTCTTTTGATATTACCCAGGCTACTGAGAGCCATTTTGAGAGACTTATTGAAATATAACTCTCTCATATCCATAATTCAGCGTAATTTTGTGTAATTGTCAAATTATCTGACATCTCTTTCTAGTAAGCAGATGAATAACGAACATAAATTATATTAGTTGGTATTTTTGTGTCTCTGTATCTATATACGACATTCTCTCTATTGGACGAAAATCTATCTCTTAGGGGGTTATATTCACAGTACTTCAAAAAAACGAATTACATATATGTATATATAGTGTAAATACATGTGAGATTGAGAGTAATGTAAGTGTATTTTTTAACTTTAAACGCGTTTTTCTTGAAACGCTGTTTTCAGAGTCGGTGATAATAAGTTTCTCTTCCTAACAAATCTTAAAAGCGATGTTTTATGGCAGTAACCTAGTGACTATATGGGACCTAAGGCATATATTAAAAATTTCTACACCAGTTTATAGCAGAATCGAATTAACCGAGGATCACATGGAAGAGACAGTTATGGAAAAAATTACTTTTTATTTGTATACTTTCGTAAAAAACAAATTTTTAGACGACTTTTGGTTAACACTGTATATGCTTTGGCCTTAGATAAAATGAAAGTTAAAAAAAAAATGGCAATATCTTAGTTTAAAATATGATGATAAAATTGTGTGCTGCCTAAAACTGGGGATCCCTCCAATTCTCTCTAGCTTTCTCTCTACTGAAGAGTCTTTGTCCAAATTCGGTTGGTCGAAATTTCTGCATTTAAAACGATCAGTGTTAATTCAAGAAAAATTATTTAAAAATTTTTTCATTGATTTTCAGAAGCATTACGGTGTTGCGGCGGCACTCCTAATTATTGTGACAGAATTAAGAATCAGGTTGTTTTAAATATTTACAAAAATTTTGGTTACTATAATAATAAAATATATTTCTTTATATAATTATAAAAATTAATTATTTTCCATTTTCATTATATCATTTTTTAATTACTCTGCAAAGAACTTGTTCGAGAACTGCTCTTTAATCATATATCAACAAAGTTCGTATAAGAAATATATAAATTAACTTTTCTCCTGCTTGTGTTGGTCATTGCCAGCAGTTTTGTGTAGCCACAGCTACTTTGACATTTCATAATTACGTCAACAGTAAATCGAGAATATCAAAATGGGAATAATTGAATTCCCCTAAACGAGTTATTTTTATCTTTTCCCGCAGAGGAATTTTCATTGTCCCATTTAAGTGGCTCCATTTTCACATACTCTTTCATTTTTATTATTTATATGCATATTTTTATTTCATTATATTTTTTCATTTACAGCAAATCGTGGGAGGACTACTTATTTGCACTTAAATCTGCACAATCTCAATTTTTTTGTTTCTTCTTTAAGGGGCCGCGGAGGCCTCAACGTCAGTTGTGTTCAGTTGATGCGTAAAATTTCAACATTCGTTCGCACATAGTCAACGCAACGGACGCAGATGACGGAAGTGCGAATACGCTGGAATGAAAAAAATAAAATTAATATAATGCTGAGGCTAGCTGTCTCGTACCATATCAATGTTTGTACCCGTGTATGGATATAATCGTAGGCGCTGCTGTAGAATATTGCCAACGATAGCAAACAACAACGACGTAAGTCAGCGCCATTTGACGTATCTAAAATCGTCTGACGTCACAACATTGAGGAAAATTCAGCAGCAACAAAAACAAACCGTTCCTTACCCTTCGTACAAGGACTCTTCTGAGCAACAATAACAACAACAGCATCGGTATGGACACGAACCAGCCAAACCAAACAGTAGCGGAAGGCCACTCAGATTGCGGGATGAGTGGCGTGATGATGCGCATGAAATATTTTGGAGCTATTTGACGTCATCATAAATGCTTCGCAGATTATATAAAAGCTTTAGTTCCGGCTAATAAGCGCAAAGGATAACTGAGAGAAAGAGCGGAGAGCGTATACTGGTGTGAGAGTAGTACTGAGTGGTAGCATGAGTAAATGTTGAATGAGAGAGTGAGCGTTGTTTAGAGACTAGGCGAATGATTAAGTAAAAATATTTATATGTGGTTTTTTTGAGAGTGAGAGAAATTTGCTCGGTGATAAACAGTGTTACCTACACAAAAAAAGGAAATATTGAAATTATATTTATTTTATTCTGTATATATATTTGGGAAACCTAATTGGCACACATAAAGGGTTGCTAAAATGGCTTTGAGGCCTTTTGCGTAATCTTTGAGAGTGAGACATCATAGTGAATGAGTAGTTTTGATGTCATATAGTCGGAATGTCATGAATCTGTATCTTGAAAAGAAATTGAAAATAATAGTTGAAAAAATATACAAAAATTATTTCCAAACGGCAACTCTATTAACAATATCTATTTTTATGAAGTGCTAAGTTCTTCATGCTTCCTAAAAGCAGCTGTGTTTACATTTTCTACAAAGTTATACCCCCTACGACAAAATTATGCCTTCTTTTCATCCGAGAGCCTTCTAATCGACCAACAACTTACAGCTGTCCAAACAAGTTTGACATTCAAAGCATACTTTTAGGGCTTCGGTAAACTGATCAAAACGAAAGGAAAGGAAAGAACGTCTATAAAAGAAATGATACAAATTTGAAAAAGTTGAAAAAAAACATTTGCGGCAAAACAAACAAAAATATAAGAGAGCAGCAGGATGACCAATATGGCTGCCAGGCTGGCTGGCAGCCATGTGTCTTAAAGCTGCATAAATAAAATTGAGTGTAGGAAGGGAATTTGATTTGGTAAGCTTTTCGCCTGAAGGCAAAATAAATATTATGTAAAAAAGCATGACAGGGATGAGATTATTAGTGGCTTCAGGCTGTAAACAGCATACAAAATTTTAACGAGGCAATCGCAATCCAGCAAAAGAAGCATGCAGCACGAAACATATTTAGGTATGTAAATATGTGTGAGGGTATGAGCTTTGAAACAGTGTAAGCGTATAGCATAGAAAATATGATTTCTATTTATGCACATATATACTTATACTCGTATATAATATATGTATACCTATGTACTCATATTTTTTCATAACTGAAATATTTTTTCTGTTTTCTCAGCTTTATATTTATACGCTTTACTTTTATTTTTACTGCTTTTATTCATTGTCATCTAACATCTACTCTAGCTACTCTCGCAAATCTGTTATTGACATTTAATATGCTGGCGGTCTGAAAAAACTAAAGGCATCTTAATTGCTTGCTTAAGTTTTATACCGATATATACCATATGACTGGAATAAAAAATTGAAGAAATAAAACGGTAAATGTGTGTATGACATGCAAAGTGCACACATATATAAACAAATAGTTAACTGTTAAAGAAAAAGAGCTAGATTGATTGCTGTAGCTGAGCTGAGGAGCTGCAAAAGAAACAGTTAATGACTCGCAATATCAGCTTGCTAACCGGATATTAGAAAAGAAAGCTCAATATTTTATGAACAAGCTTATAAAGAGCTCTTGGCGAAACGTGTGTACATATGTATGTACCTATTTAGTTAGAAAAACATGCATTCACATATATATATTATGCATAGGAAGAAAATCGAGACGTTAAGGCATACGAGGGATTCGAATGCCTTAAGTTTGCTGAAGTTCTAGTTTGGGCACATGCTTAGTAGTGTGTAATATATTGTAATATTGTCACAAAACAGGTTCTCGAAAACTTTCCTCTATAAATATCGTCACTAAAATTTTCGATCAACTTATAAGTTGGATAAAGTCTATATATTATATGTTATTGTCATACCAAGCTTGTCTTTAAATTTTTTCTCGAAAATATATAATTATATAATTTTAAATTAAAGTAAACGCGAAAAAGATTGCAGTTTGATACTTTTTCACAGCTTCAACGGATTAATGGCGCATTCCCTGAAGCTATTTTTCTGTTTCAAAAACAATAAAAAGTCACAGGAAACCAAATATGTCAAATATGATGACTAAGCGATGAATCTCGTTTCGTATTTGGCCAAGAGGTTAGTCATCATCATGTTAGAATTTAACGGCGCATTCTCGTGTTGAAACATCCATGAATTTTACGGTCCATGAATACGGTCGTTTACGACAAATTGTAGACCCCTCAGAATGACCAAGTAATAACTCGTTCTTCCGAACTTTTTGGGTCGTAAAAAAACAGCTGTCAAACACATACTAACATAATTGACTTTGGAATACAGATTTCAAAAGAACTTAAAAAAGTTTGTACCAATATAGAGAAACATTTTATATCGATTCGGCTTGCGCGCGCATTTTAAATGGACCAGTCTGGGTCAAATTTGATCAGCTGGTATATACAAATATATATTTTTGTCGATCGATAATGAAGCAATTTTATGTAATTCCCTTTGCAAGAGAATAGATGCATAAAAGAATCTATATATGTCTAAAGTGACTTCATCTTAAAGATATTAAAATACGATGAAAAAATGAGAAAAAACGTTGCTTTGTGAAAAATTCCTTTTACTTGATAAGCAACTTCTCCTCAGCCGACATAAAGAGTTAAACTAAAAAAAATTCAAAAAGTATCTACTGCGGTTATCTGTACTACTCTTTGTCAACCTCTTCCTTTATGTGAATATTTTCTTAAAATAAACTCAAACTAGTTAAATCTTTGTAGTTTGCAAGTTTACAGCGCATAAAAACTATGTTTTTAAAGTACTTTAAAATTGATATTAAAATAAATCCTGAAAACTTTAAATGAAACTGCTATATATCACTAAAATATATAAGAGCCAACTATGTATGCATGCACATATGTACAAGACATGGTTGACTGCCACAAGCCACAAAAGCTTCGAAGCCATACATTGCAACTCTGCGCAATGAAGTCACAAAGAGTGAAAGCGAGAGAAAGCTCGCTGGGTAGAGTGGTAAATGGTGGGCTAAAGTTTGAGTTATTGCATGAAGTAGATAGACTATACCTTTATACATATATATATATATACATTCATATATACTTATGGTTTCAGTAGACTATATAGTTTACCGGCAACAATTGCATTATGTGCTTGCAAGAATGCAAATGTGTGTGTGTGTGTGTACAACAAAATTTCAAGCATGTATGTATATGTTCGAATTGTATTAATGCGTAGGCTGAGCTGGGCAATATATATGTATATCACTATATGCATAAGTATATATACAATAAGGCATTATGCTATGTGCGACAGCGTGTTTGAGCTCAAATCGCTGCAACTTGCATTTTCTGTGTCAGTGGTGCGCGCTTTGTAGCTTTTATTGTAGCCGAGTACACAATAATTGTTTGTACATAGTATATAACAAAGTAAATGAGATAGTTGCTGCCAATTGCATATGTATTTACTTTAAGCACTTTAATGCTGGTAAAAAGGATACACTTATTGCATTTGTTGCCATTTCTATTGGTATTTGCTGCTAATCCAGATAGATGTGTATATTTAGAGTGATATGTGTTGGTTATTTGTATATTTCAATTCTTACATTACATATGTTTTGGAAATTAAGTGTATGTGTGTGCCCTATTTTCCGTCAATATAATTGTGTCGCCATGTTGCGTATACGCACTGCTGGACATGTACGACTGAGCGAGTACCCTGCAAATGCAAATGCTGGAAATGGGCGATGGCTTTATTCCACCAGACCGTGCTTTTCTTTGTCATAATTAATTTTATTTGTGTTTTTATTTAAATAAATCATTTAGAGCACATGTCTGGATTATTGCTTAAAGTGCTTGCAATTAATTCGAAGTAAATGTTAATATGTATTGAAAGTTGTGGTTGTTATATGGTCTAGTGTATACCATCAATAATTATGCTGTAAAATTTCAATCAAATAGATTTAAGTTTCTCACTAAAGGTTTCTATAAATTTCGAAATTTTTTGAAAACGAATTATTATACAAAAGTATTCTGTTATAAAGTGGTTGCAATTACTACTATTAAGATTTTTATTGTTATTTAACAAGATATGTATATATTTATTGCATTTTTTGCTTATGGTATTAAAAATTTAATAGCAAAAGTGTTTCTTAATTTCAATTTCTGAGTAAGACTTATCACATGGCTACGCAACATCAACATTTACAATTTCGTTAGGTTATAAATTTCCCTATCTTTAAGTTAATAATTGTTTAGTATATGCAAGTGGTACTAATAAAACTCATATAGACAGCTATATACTTCGCTTTTAATATTTAGTTGGCATAAAGTTTTGATCTTTGATGACTCTTTTCTTAAAGCAATAATTAATATAATGAAATTTTT
Organism: Bactrocera oleae; assembly: GCF_042242935.1. Classification (NCBI taxonomy): domain Eukaryota; kingdom Metazoa; phylum Arthropoda; class Insecta; order Diptera; family Tephritidae; genus Bactrocera; species Bactrocera oleae. Next base: position 65,108,567 of record NC_091539.1, on the reverse strand, counting down.
TATAATGATAGTCCAAAGGTGATTTTAATACAGGAAAATCACTATAGAAATGAAAAATATGTATAAAATTTAAATTAAATTTTTTTGTAAGATTGATAGGGATATTGCTTTAGGTTGCCACATGTTTTGGAATAGTATACTTTTTTAGCTGGGACACATTGCTAAATTTTTCGGGAAATAAATCAGTTTTCTTAAATTCTTGAACAGAAGTAATGATTTCAGTCTTTCTCACCGCCAGACACCTTTTTGCGAAGCATTTCCTGAAGGTCAGCTACGGAATCCAAAATTTTTCATAATAAATCAACGCTTATTAAATTACATTAAACTCTTTAAATATAATTTTTATTTATTTATTTATATACTCTTTCAAAAAACTCGTTGAAAGTGGATATAACCCCTTGGGTCACTCATAAATTCGCCAAGTTTACAAATTCTAGTAACCTTGAGCCACTCATTTATTCGCTAAGTTTACTAGTTCTAGTAACAGTTAATTCCCTAAATATGTGATAGCGCGTTGTCTAAAATTATCTCAAATTCCATTTTAACCCTTTTACTTAAAACTTTGACAGGTCAGACATTTTTTTTTGCCTTACAGAGCCCAAAAACTACCACTAGAAAGTGTCTAATCCAAAATGAATTTAGCATTCCGAAATACTGCTCAAAAGCAACTTAAGAAGTTGTATTTTTTTTTTTTACAAATCTGCCAGGATTTTAGCACTTTTTTGTATATTTACCACAGCCTTTACTTTAACGCAGTAATTCCTTGCAAGCACCTACATACATACAAACATACCATCTCGTGTATGCACTTAGCAATGATTTTGTTATTGCACGCTCTGCGCCAACTTCGTTCGCTGCTATTATTTCACCTACTTCGCAAGCCAGAAACAACAAAAACAGCAGCAGCTCAACTGCCATCTACCTGTGCAACACAGATAGCAGATGCTGAGTCTGACCTAGTAAATGGCTTTTTCGGATATTTTTTCAAACGCACAACCCTTTCCACCATATATTGTATATATATACATACTTACACACCACTATATGGAGAAACTATCTAATGCAAAAACTTAACTGTGCATTTGGTAGTAAGCGTATATATATATGTAGCTTGTAAGTTTGTGTGTATGTGTGTGCGTGTAAATTTTCGTTTGCGATCTGTGCACATGAAGTGCCTTTAGATAACTGCACATGTGTGCGTGTGTTTCGGCATATGTTTTGTGGCATTTATCATGTCCTGCGCACTGTCGGCTATGCAACCCACAAGCGTTTTCCGTCGCTGGCAAAACTGAACAACACTTTGATATTCTTTGTTTCATATTTTTGCCAGTTTATTGTTTTTGCCTCCAAACCGCAATGTTTTGTGCATGAAAAAAGGTAACTTTTTTTGTTGCTTTGTTGTTGCTGGCAACTTTCGGTTATCTTTCATTTGAAAATTGAAATTTATTAACATGAAAGCGACCTTTTTCACTTGCCATATTTACTTTGCATTTTAGACTTTTCAACGGCTTCTTAAAAATATTATTGTAATGTTGTTATTGCTACTTTTAATGTTGCATGGCATAGTTCGGGGGACTGGTACACTGTTGTTGTGCCCTTAATTACAGGAGTAATGTGGAAAAGTTATACCGTTTTTTTTGTTTTTGTTTTTTTTTGGTAAATTTTTGCATAAATAGCAAACAATAAGTTTACTGTAGAGATTTGTGTTGTATACTTTAGGGCGTTGTTGCGCACCTTAAGTGGGATTACACATAAGTAAACATGTAAATATGTGTGCTTGGAGACCGTTGGCAAATTAGAAATTTATTTAGTAGTCAGAACACTCTCAGTTGCTGTTGGGATTGTGGTTATCTCTGGTATAGGACATAAGTACATATACATACCAGTATATATTTGTATACAAAACCAAACAATTATGTGCAAAATACACACGTTTTGGATATTGAGTTACTAGACACACTGTTGAGCGCAAATTGCCAGTTCATCAAATTAAAAAGTAAATTGTATAAAGGAAAGAAATTGCTTTAGTACAAATCATTATTATGTTCTCCGAAATAATCTCTTTTTAAGTCGGTATAAGCATCTCACCTTTTCATAAATCTTTTATAAACTTTTTAAAGGTATCCGCAGGGGTGGCCTTAGGGGGGGCGCCTCACTTAAGTTATGGTGCTTTTCTGGGAGCGTATTTTAAACTTTCAGTGAGAGGAAAAAGTCCCAGCGACATAAAATCTGATCAATAAAGAGTCTGTTTTTTGCATTTAAGCGTCAAGCTACTCTTTTGTGAAACCTAATCAATGCATTGGTTACCCAAAAAAATCTCTTTCTGAGTCTCTTGGCGATAATTTTCATCACAAAACATTAATAAAAATCAGTTAAGTCGATCCAAGAGCGATGCTAAGAGCCCCACCTCTTCTCTTTTGGTGCCAACACATCGATTGTCCGGATGCTTGCTTTCATTTTTCCGATGTTATGATCATGGTTCTCTACGGCCTACTTAAAGTAGACTCCCCAAAACAGTTTAGCGATCTTTTCGGCAAACATATTTCCATTCGAAACGGCAAATGTTAAAGTAAACAATTTCTATCTTTTTATCTATTTTAAAGTTGCCAGATAAAATTTTTAAGCATTATTCAAAATAAAACTATTTTTATAAAGATATGTATGTACATACATATAGGTATTATATGATTTTCATGAGTTTCGAGTACGCTTTTTTTGGACGAAAATCTCACTATTTCGTATTTCCTCTCCGAATAATTGTATTTAATCATATTATTAATTATTTTTGCCTTTTGAAAAGAGCAGCTTAAGGTGAGATTGTTTTATAATAATATATTTATATGGAGAACTTTTATGAGTCGCAAAATGATTTATACATTTGAAATCATATCACATCACAATGCCTTAAAAGCTTCCATATTATGTCACCCAGTAGGAAATTAAAACTTGTGTTATGCAATGCCTCAATTTTCATGAGCGTATATGGAGGGTAAATAACTAAATTGATGCTTATGAAGAGAAAACTCTTGAAAATATATATTTACTTACGAATTCTGATTGTCAATGGAATACATATTTTTTTTGAAAAGTTCTCTGACTACATAGCAAACCTATCTATTATATCAGAAATGTTCAACTGAGATGGTGAAAGAAAGAGCAGAGACTGCCAGTCTTTTTAAAAGAATTTATGAAAATAAATTAGCAATATTTATAATTCGTTAAAATTTGCTCGAAGCATTATCAATCAATTATTTACAATTAAAAATTTATCTTTTTTCTTATTGGGTCTTTGACGAAATGGAAAACGAATGCATGCATTGCTTAGCCGCCGTTTAGCATTTCGTTTAGCTTATTTATTTCCCATTTCGCGCACAGACTTGCAAATATGTGGGCGGCAATTTGTCTGTAGCTCTTAATTTGCATAAGTCTAATGGTCACTTTATGATCGTTTCAATGTGTTATTAATTATTTTTATTGCCCACGTTAATTGAGTTGTTTCTGTTTTAATTTTCAATTATTTACGAATGCTTATTCGTGATGTAATTTTTCTTTCATTATTTTGTATATTAAATTTGTGTTTTCTTCTTTCTTTGTTTATGTGAATTGTCGATAATTATTTATGGTTGCTTATTATGGTTATTCACATATGCTTGAATTGTATTGAAGGTTGGATGTTTTGAGATTAATAAGATAATGAATGAAATACTTTATTACTTTAAATTTGATGAGTTGGCAGAGCTTAGAAAACAATGAATACTATTATACTTTTAGGATATCTAGGCAAGCAAAATACACATGCAATTTAAATTTGTTTAGAAAATAGTGAATTCAGGGTTGCCAACAAGTTATAAGATGTAAAAGGGAGGGGAAGATTTTTTGAAATGAAATCGATGATCGCTTTAAGTGTTTTTTTATAGCCAATAAATCGATGAGTTTTTCATGTTTTGAATATTGTCTCACGTGACAATGCTTGGTAGACATATTTCCACATAAAAAATTTAGCCAACTATTTTATATTATATGTATTTATTTCTAGAAATATTCTTCGAGCTGCTTAAGAGATTTAGTATTCGTTTCAATACATTTTCAATCCACTTTCTCCGATCAATTTGAGATATCACCGAAGTAGCCAGTTGCTCTGGTCGGTTTGGTCTGGGTCGTTGACTATACGAATATTTTATTTTGTTTCAGCGTGACGAGCTCAGTCGATTTAGTTAAAATTTGCTCTCTACCCGTCTCTCTATCCGTCCGTCCGTCTGTCTAGACAGTCGGTTGTTGGTATATCGAACTTAAATTGTACACACGTCCTTATCTCCCAAAAAAGCAACTAATTTGTCGGAGCCGCCGATATCGGACCCCTATAGCATATAGCTGCCATGCAAACTGAACGATCAAAATCAAGTTTTTGTAAGATTAACTTAATCCAGTAAAGGATATTATAGCTTCTGTCCAGCTAAAGTAAACATTTTGTTTTTTAAACAATCTAGGTTTATTATTAAATAGGAATCTGAGTTGAATTATTAGCCGGTGCAAGTCTTATCAGTTCTAAAGCTATTAATATAATATTGGAAGAATGTATTTATAATTATTTTTTAAAGAAAACGCATACAGATTTTCGTAAAATTTAATTTTGAACTAAAATTTTTAATTAGAAAATTCGCAATCCTGCGTGGCATCAGATTAAAATTAAAAATTGAAAACTTAATTTTTTTAGTTATAAACTGGAAATTAAAATTTTATTTTATTTTTGAGTCCGGCATTTTATTAATTTTTAATTTTCAATGAGGTATTTGGAAATAAATTTAAAATTATTTTTAAATAAGGTTTTTGGGACTAAAAAAAAAATAATTTAATTGTCAACTCAACTGCATATTTACAACCCCTGCCATGTGGTCTGATTCTCCGGAAGTTGGCGTAGTTTATGTCAGAATATGTAGGAAATGTAAATAAAATTACAAAAAGATAACCTCAGCTAAATGATAACCAAACAAAAAACGTTCGCGATTTAAAGTAAGATAAACGGTCAAATAGAGATAATCCCAGATTAAACTGCTCGTTTGTGTTGTTGTGTCAAATAGAATAGAGAAATAAGTTAGATTACCGTAAACAATATTTTTCAATTTTTTCCCCCTTTTTCTAGGTCTGCCACCACAAACTTTACACTACAAACCACTACATGAAGGCCACTTGCCACACACACATACACATTCATAAATAGCTTGTTAAGCGATAGTTGGTGTTCAGAGTTATACAATGCAACATTTATACTCGCAAAGGTACAGTCATGCACACATAAGTATATATATACATGCATATATAATACATATACATATATATATATATATATGTTTGTATATATGTAGTTTTTATATACATATATGCACTTCTCACTCTGGTTGCAAGTTTGCTTGTATAACGGCGTGCACTAGCACTTAACACGCGTCCGTCCGGCCGACTCTTCTATTGACATAAATAAATTACTAGCTAATTTAGTTGCCCGCCAGACACAAAACTAGCAACTAGTGAAGAGTGTAAAATGTGCCACAGACGAGTATTCGAGCACTAAACACTTCTAAACTGTGCTAGCAAGACAACAATGCACATATAGATATACATACATGTATATATGAAAGAATGTTGTAATATTATATATATATATATATATATAAATGGAAAACAAAAACAAAGTAACTAGTTCAAGTTTGCGCATTTCTGTTCATTCAGCGCTACTCGACCGACTCGCCGCTTCGTGGTGGACTTGCAACATTCAACTTTGCGGACTTTATTTGCAATATTAGAGAAGCTTTCTCATATGTATTTGTTTAGAAAAACCGAGTGTTTAACTAGACAAACGAGAGTTTTTGCTATGCAATTTATAGACAGACTTTGTTTGGCTCGATACAGTTGATACAACGATGTTCCAATTTCTTTAACCCGTCTGACAAATACGTTTGTTCCATTTTGTAAAATAAAAGGAACGGCACCGAATGGACAGTCTTCGCCTTCTTCGGCGCAAGAACACCAAGTGAAGTCCACTGTTACGGCTCTTCCTTGGTCCCTGGAAGGTATCAGTGGATCTATATTTCGGTGGCGCTCATGAAACGATACAGTAACTGCTTCATATTGCTCAACTGGCTGTCGCTTCGGCTACACAGGGTGTAGAAAGCCCTTGGATTTCGGTCCAATATACTCATTGGGTTTGGGCCTTCGGGGAGATTCGTGGTGGCTGTGGTTTAAACCTAAAAGCTGGAAGAACTGAAAAATTCAATTCAATTTGGAGTTGCATAAGCAACCAAGTGCCGGACCACAGCACGGCAGAAGTTTTAGGTCGGCCTCGAACCAAGGTGGAATAGGTGTCTCTTTCACACTACAAATTGGTATCCAAAAAATTCTTGCAAATAGCTTGCGTTATTTGGAGCGCTGATCAACGCATTGTTTTGATCCGTCGTGTTTTTGAGCACCGTGAGGTTAGGCCGTCGTCGGCAGGTTCTCACGTAAATCACTATAAAAGTTTTAGGCAGCTATAAATTTGAAAAGTGAATAGTTCGTCCATCTCGAAACGAACATAAATGCCACCAAAAATCTGAGCCTAGAGATTAAGCGCAAAATAGCTCTTGCCAAGAGGTGGAGATCACGGCGATTTATTAGTACGATATCGAGGACTTTTGTTACGCTATCTTCCGTGGTAACCGTTTTCGGGATACTTGGGAGTGGTTCATCGAAAACCGACGATGGTAACCATTGAAGAGGAAGCGTCAAATTAAATAATTTTTCGATTTCAACAAATTAATACTTCCTCTCTTCCCTACATATTTCTGACCTTATTAATGTTTTGTTGCCTTTCGCAAAAAGTCGCTTGCATTTCTCACAGTGAAATATTACCACAATTTGTTGCCGTCAACGCTGCAACCACAGCCGCATGCACAATAATTTGTAAAACTACTGTAGCTCGTTAATATTGCCGCGTATGCGACATTAACTACTTATGATTATGATTATTGCTTTCATTCAGCGGTTGCAATGTCCATGCACATATCCTTTATTGGTAGCATGCTACAAAAGCATTCACCAACACCACAAAATTACATTTACAGCAATCCTTACATGCAGCATGTTGCATATAGCCGCTCAGAAGTACATGAAAAACCGCACTTAGTATTGTGTATATGCATTACACTTGGGTGTGTGTGTGTATGTCTGTGAAAGCATAAATTACATATAAACCTTATTTATACTCTCTTGCTTTTATGTGAGCATTACTGCTCACCAGTGCGCTGGCAAGTCGCAGCGTTGTAAATGATGAAGGCATGGAAGCATGCATGAATAAATATGTGTGTATGTATGTATTTTTGTGCAACATCATCGGCAATGTCACCCACGTACGCGCATCGCTTCCATCGCTTCCATCATTGTCATCATTACTTCCATTATTAACAACATTATCATCATTGGCCATCAATCCATCAGTCGGTCTACCACCAGCCACCTATTCAACCCCAGCACAGCCAGCCTTATGAAATGCATCGTTTTGCAGCGTTGCCACTCGCCGGCAGCGTACTACTTGACTCATGCAATACACTTATATACTCATTCATGTAATTTTGTGTACATTTCTGATTACATATGTGCACCCATCCACATAGACACATGTACAAGTAAATACACTACATACATTCACAACAATATTCCAACAACATTTGCTGCGCCAGTTTATCTGCCCGCTGACCTAATTATTTTAAATTCGTTAAATGCACCGTTGCATTAAGTAATGGTTATGAATTCTGAATTATAAGTGCTTATGCCGACACCCTCTGCTCAATGGTTATTTATGCAAATAAATAACGTAATGGAACGAGTAAATTTTTCAATATGTTTGCATATAAATGAAATATTCATTTGCAACAATTATGGCAGCGTAGTTCCTGAGTGCATTCCAGAGAATTTTAATAAAACTTACAATTTACATATTTCAAAACATTGCATACTTGTACTTTCAATTGTATGTTAAATGGTGCGGTGATATTAGCGACCTCATATTACAGGTCACAATCAGACTTTGCCACCAACCAACACTTAAATTATTGAAATAATTCACTGAGGGGTACTCCAAAGCGAGCAAAATCGAACAACAGTTGACGATGGCTTTTCGGACTTAATGGTTATGCTTTAGAGTAAAGTTAATTCTGAAAACTATGCAATCCTTTACTTGTACAAGTGTCTGTTAAAATTTTTAAGAAAATCAAGAAAATACATCACCAATAGCAGCCCTTAAACATAAGCTGACAAAATGAGTCATTAACGATAAAAAAAAATTAATGCTTCAACTGTGCGAGAGGCAGTTCTGATTTCAATATTATCACTATGTTTTAGCCTTGCTAGTTTGTAGTAGTTTATTGGAGGTTAAGTTATAGCTCCAAAAGTGGTGTCTATGAGCATGTTTTCGATATGTTTAGGCTATGGTCTTTTCTCAAGAAATTTTACAGACAATATTCTTACCCAATATACATATATTCAATTCAAGAACGTAACTAGTATATATATTATATTTTATGCCATATTTGTTTCATTTGTCCACTCTCCATATCTTGGCCAATCGAAGATAAAAAAATAAAAATACCTACATATACGTATATGTGTATATTCAATACAAATGAGGTTTAGTTCTTGATACCTAACAATTTTGTGGTAGGAATACCCTTTTTTTGATGGTTTCAGCTCTGTATGGTTTGTTTTACCATTCTTCTGTAACCATTTAGCACTAAGATGTACCGAAGTCTGCAACTATAAAGCAACATTGAGGTTTGTTTTGAAGAAAGTATCGATCACTAATATCTTCGACCTGCAAACCAAGTATGTCAGTAACTTTTTATAGATATAAGAGAGCCTGGGATTAATTACAACATGAGTAAAATAGTTGGCTCATCGCTAAAGAAGTAAATTTTGAAAATAAAATAACAATACTGAACATAAATGTTAACTATATGAGTTTACTTTGACAGCTATCCCTCTAGGAAACTTTATAAATACAATTAAAAGTCACATGCTATTTAATTCTTACAAAGGGTTCGTATGTTACAACTTGAAGCACACATTTAAATTAACTCTATATCCACACGAGTTGGATATTTCCCGTAACAATATTTCCAAGGCATACATATGTATTTCAAATCGTTTTGCCAACAAAAAGTAAGTGCTATCAAATCACATACTTGTATGTATAACAACCAATTCAACTTTTATTTGCACCAAATTGCTGACAATTTATTACAACGCTGCAAGACATCGGTCACGAGGTGAACCTCCACACATACGCCCTGCACAAGGTGGCATGGAGATCGGATACGCAGCAAAGAGAATCGAAGGAGCAAACTGGTGGAGAGGTGGTGGGTTCTGAATGTGGTCTACTGAGTATCGACAAGCACCGTTGTGGCAAGCAAGTTTAAACTTATTGGCAATTCTGCAACATATTTAGCCTTAATGGTGTAATTAGAGTTGAGAATAAGCGAAAGTGTGCGCTTGTGAGATTGTGCTGGCAACAGGATACAGGCAGTCAGCGAATGGTGTGTGTTCAGGAGACTGAGGTGGATGTAAGCAGAGCTCTGGTAACTTAAAAACTTTAAGGTAAAATTTCTACCGGAAAGACAAACTAAAAGTGTTTTATTTAGAATTAAATTTATTTGTAGATTTGCTTAGTGAATATAAACTGAATATGACGTCGCTGTTTATCCAAATGAATAACCTTGAACTTTTTGGGCACAAAATTAACTTTGAACAATTCAGCTGTTTCAACACGAAAGCACAAAGCGTGACGCATAACATAGGTTAATGTTGTCACAATAATTGTAGGGTATGTTGTAAATGGTATTTAAATATTAAAAATCACAAAGAAATTAAGTGTATTCAATAGGGATGTGTTTATTTTTTGGTATAAAAAGTCATAATCCGTATCTTGCCATGTATTTTTGAGAATTCTCCGATCGATGGATATAAATAATATTTATGTTTACTTATTTCGGAAATATAATTTTATAAAGGGTCTCCGAAAGGACATTTGCACGGATGATGGTCGTTGTAGGTATGCTAGCTATAGACTTCAAAACTACTTGGTCTATTAATTATGCATAAAAAAGTGACATTGAAACTACAATTGATTATAAAACACCAAACAGTTCCCTAAAATATATACATATGGGGCTGTCCATAAATTACGTCATCGATTTTTTCAGATTTTAGACCCCCCCCCCCCCCCCCCCCCTCTATAATCATCCTATCGTCATTTCTTAAAGACACCGTCTTTACCGACTTTGACTTTACCGTCATCCGCAGACCAACCCCCCCCTAATTTAGAATGACGTAATATATGGACGGCCCCTATGTATATAGGCCTAAATGTGGTTCCGGAGGACCTAAAACCAAAATTTGAAAGATAGCATAGATAACTATAATATTAGACGACACGGAAACCCAACGGAAAATATTTTAAAACTCTAAAAATAACTTTTGCGAAACAGAGTTGAGAACATATTTGAAAAGAAACTGCTATAATGAATTCTAGCGTTAAAAGTAAGAGAGAAAAAAATTTTACATTTCCGGATAATTATGTAATATTATTAGGAAATAACATTTGTAGTTTCACAAAAATTAAAAAAATACTGTCTCGAAATATTAAATTAACTTAAATTGAATTAAGCCAAAGTAGGTACATCAATTTCTTGTAAAAGTCCAGACTTATTCTATACGTTTATTTGATCGTATTTATAAATTTCAAATATGAAAGCAGTGTTTATGATAAAATATAACAACAAATGTTGAATACGTTGGTCAGAATTGCTTAAGTTGTCAACATTGACTTAAGTCGACTTAAGCCATTTTAACATAAGAATGCATTATTACCTAACAATTAAAAGCGATAAAAATAAACAAACTGTAGATAAAAAAGCAATAATATAACAGTTCTACGCTTGGAATACATTTCCACGTTTAACTGTTATTGACACTGAAAGCAGACAATAATGTTATTACATAAGAGACAAAACGAATTTGTAAACATTTATCCGCATAATTAGCCAATAATTACGGGGCATTTGTAATTCGCCACTTTGCGCATTTAAAAAGAATGAGTACTTGCGATTACCTTCACATTAACTGCCGCTCGTGTTTGCATTTTCATGCACATTTTCCACGCGCTCTGCTCGAAATCAAACCAGGAACCTTTATTTAGACACAAGCGAGAGCTAACACAAATTCATAGCGCTGGAAAATCGGTGTGACTTCACCAAATAACTCACAGAGCATGCTTAAGTTAATGGCGAACGATTGCAATATGAACGGTTGTGTGGAAAATTGCCATGAAGTCAAGCACAGTGGAGCAAATGTGGATCTTTGCGTTAGTAATTATGTATAGTTGTAACTCAAACTTGTTGAAATTGAGATGGGTTTGAATTGAATTTTGCAGTAACAAAGTTGTGTAAAAAAGTTTTAAAGACAATTTTGACAATTTTTTTTGAAAAAAAAAATATTTTTCAAAATTATATATATTTATATGTAAGATATTCTTGGTTTGTTAAGTCTGAAAAATAAATTTATACATGAGTTCGTAAAATTTCAATATTTTTTGAGTGATTTTTTCTATTTGTTTGCTCTAGAAAATGTTGACTTCATTAATATGAAAAGTGATTTTAAGTAGTTTTTGTTGATTTTTTTTGTCCAAGAAATGAGCGAAATGTCGTCTGCAACTATATAACGGCAAAGAGTTTAGTCAATGCCCCTAATTTAGAAATTATTGTGTAAATGTTTTATGAATTAAATAATGATAGTAGTTTTAAATATAAATTGCATAAACAAATGAATATATATGTATACACATTAATAGCTCCGACATAGTCATTTACAACATTTAGCCACCATTCGCTGTTGCACGAGTTGCCCAGTGGAGTGGAAAAAAGTGCTGAAAAAAGCCCAAACAAATGTCATTCTGTGCCGTCAATGTGACTGTCTTCGCTCATTTCTATTTTTTGCTGTTTTATTGTTTTCGCTATTTGGTTTTTCTCCTCAGGTGGGTGGGTACATTTATTACGAATATAAATGGAAAATTAGTGTCATCGATTTTGTGAGTCGGTCAAGGTCAACTATTCACGGTTGAGAGTTGAACAAAATACCGTGATTTAATTGCGGGTTATTTACCCATTTCATTTATCATGATCAAACTCATGCATACATATATGAGCTACTATCGAAGTACTTACATATGCATGTAGCTATACTTACAAGTATATTATAAATGTGCCTCAAATTAGTATATGTAATATAATATCGTTCGAGAAATTACTTATTTGAAGCAGTGGGTTTCAAATGTGGTGTTTGTAGGTTCTTCTAAAAAATTATTCTTTGATTTTGACAATATTTTAACTTAGTTGTAAGTCAGAATGCTAATACAATAAAGCTATTAGATTGAACTACGTGATAAATAGAAAAAGTTATCACTTATTGATCGGCTTCGAATATCAAGAAGTCATGAGTATTTTCGTTTCTGCTTAAACAATTTTACCTCGTCTATTTCCTAATAAAATAATTTGAATACACTTTTTTGTACAGTTATTGCAATGCTGTCCTTTTCTTGCAGCTTTGTTTCAAGCGACCAGGGCTATAGTGAAATATTTTCACTGATTTTTTGTTGTAAGTTTTCATATAAATCTCATTAAACAAGACATATTTTACTAAAAAGTATTTTTTTCATATAGGCATTCAATATCAAACCTCCTAATAGGCGTCGATCAAAAAGGTTTCACTCCAGGAGATGTGAGTCTTAACAATTTATGATACTTTTTCCCGGAGTGACGGAGTGTAGTTATATCCCGCTCTTTTCTGATCAATCTAGTTTTGTATATTGCAAATTCGAATATCTATAACGTTTTGTTTTCTCGATCGATTTTTTATATCGTTAGGTTATACCAGTAAAAATAACATCCTAAAATTGCAAATCGATATCTCAAATAGTTTTTGAGTCACAGCCTTCTAAAGTGTAGCCGCTCAGTGATCAGATCAAAAATCCAATTTCTGCTATCCATTTCATTAAAATTCGACTTCTTCGTGTTAAAAAACGTTGATTTTTTCCGAACGTAGGTCAGTGTACGGACAATGACGCCTTTTTTTAGGCCGTCAAACAAGGTCTGCCCCTTAACACGTATTTTTGCTCAGCTTATTAGTTTTTTTTTGGCTAAATGGGAGAGTCTTGCTCCAAATTTCCTTAATATAGGTTATCAATTTTTTTGTCTATTTCATTTTCACAATCTAGACTAATCGAAGCCATCTAAACTCATCCATCCATAAGTCACATAATCAAGTGTCAAAGAACTGTTAAAAATCCTCATTCTCTTACAATTTATATGAAGCAAAAAGTGCCTTTTAAACGGGTTAAAGGTTAAACACGGATATTCTAACCATTCGTCATTTCTACACTCGCTGAATTTTGAATGCTGCTCTTTTGTCAAAACATTTACATGTAAAAGAATAAGAAGTTTGGCGAGTTGAATTGGATACAAGCGAGTATGTGGACACCTTATTAATTTGGTATAGCCGCTTTCTTCAGTGCTGCTAAGTTTTTTAGTTTTTTGTTTTACAGATTTTAGACCAGTTTTTATATTGTAAATGGCACAAACGAAAACTTTCTGTCAAAAATGAAAAATCCAAAAAATGTATGAGGGATTTTAAAAACTTAAGTTTAATTATTAAATAAAATTCTTTATAGAAACGCTAAGCCGTGGACATTGCTCGAAACCAAAGGGCTATTAAATGTTATTTGGCACGGAATGTATTTCTACATCAAAGAATGAAGCGCAAAACAATCGCGCAAGCGGTAAAGGTCATGTCAGCGCTAGATTTCTCAGTAAGAATTTCCAGTATCTTTTAAAAGCTTAATAATTGTGCTCGATATGCAATCCTCTAACGACAAGTGAATCGAAGCCAGCTTCTAATGCAATTTAAAATACGCTGTTGGAAATTATATTCGGATGGTATACCTATTACAGATTTTTCAGACTTTTAATTGATTTTTCTACTGCAACACTACAACAAATTTCTCAAATGTAATTATCCAAATGGTTTGCATTGGTACATACAATACATTTATTACGAATATATATATATACCTATATATATGTATGTAAATACACTCGTGTGCATTGTATTACAACTCATTGTCACTTTATACGCTTCACTTGCCATAATTAATTAAGCCGGAGCCGAAATTTCAGTGTCTTAATTAAATGTTGCATGACACGCAAACAAATGCATGGTTCATACATATCGACACACTGACAAACATTGTATGGAGTTAACGCAATAGAGGCGTCAACCAAGCCACTATTTGACAAATGGCCACGCCACTCGAAAAGTGATCATGTGCGCATGCGCACTATGCAAAACCACAAAGGTGTAGTGCAAAACTTGACCTCACACGGTGACATTCAGTCATTTGAGCGACCTCTAAAAGTGATCTGGAATCGCACAATGCTTGAATGGCGCGAACGCAAAGCCAATTTAAATCAATTTAAATGTTCGCACACATTTACCGTTAAGAATTGCCTGATTGCGTATGTGTTTGTGTGAGTGTGTATGCATGTACGGTAATGGGTTTGGCTAACACTCACCGGCTTATTGGCGCAGTGCACGCGTTTACCAGCTTGTATCTTGGCCGCTAACTAGCTTGCGTACGCACTTTTACTGTTGGTCATTAGGCTACATTAAAGTTATTTGTGTATTTCATTGCTACTTCGATTTTGTGGCGTGCTGAGTGCGTTTAATTGATTTGAATGTTATATTCGAACAAGTTTCCCGGCAAATAAGTGTATGCGCATGCGTTCACATAATGATAAGTGTGAGCGTATTTAGCAAAAAAATTTAAAACAAAATAATAAAAAGTTGGTGGCAAAAAAACGCATGTCATGTAGCAAATCTTAATGGGATCATAATTGTGATCTTTATGATCTTGAAATGATCGCTTAATTTGTATACAATGAGTATATAATTTTTCAACGCTCTTTATATATACATATGTACTTTTGTGTATGTGTATAAAGCTTGACACATCGACTTATATTTTTAAACGCTTTTATATATCTTACTGGCGCTTACCGGCCTTTACCGCTTATGCTTTTGCCTTCTCACGTTTTGTTTACAATAAAAGTTTTTGTTGTTTGTTGGTTGGGATCGTCTTTCCAGCGGATACAGTTGTTTTTTGTTATTGTTTAGGCGATATTGTTTCTCTTTTATCTGTGTGTTTGCCTGTTTAGCTAAAATGCTTCGTTGATTGACAATCAGCTGACGAATGAGCTGACGCAAAATCAACGTGTGAGTCAATGGAAACAAACTCATTGAAAGACACTAATTAAAGTGGGGGAGTAGAGAGATGTACATATGTATATAAATTTTATTATCATTTAAGTTTAATATAATTTTTATGCATGTATACAAATTTTATTAGTATGTAAATTTTATATAAATTTTATTTGTAATCAAGACAGGGTTAATTTGCATTAAAATACTAGAAATCAAATAAAATTTTTGCCAGTGACAGGCAGAACTTATGTTCATTTTGATTTGCCGAATTGACAGAAAATGATTTGACGACGGAGTGACGGTAATTTTATTGACTGGAAACAATCACGAGTTGAGGAATGTTAAATATAATTTAATAAAAAAGAAAATTACAACTATAACATCGAATAATTTGCATATTATAAATTATATTATAACTACTTTTCAACAAAATAGCTGTTTTAATATTTTTAAAACACCTACATTGACCAAACCTAAAACATAACTTAAGCGCTTTTTGAAATTATTTGGCATTTAAATTAATTTTGCGAATATAAGAGAATTTTGCGGCGCATATCTATGACAGATAGCCCTAAAATACCTTCCACAACCTAACTAAAAATAGAAATGAGTATATATTAAGGTTCCTTTATATCTGTACATAAGTACACACAAATGTTTCTGACATTGTGCCGCCCTATTAGACATTGACTGTCGCCTTGATGTTGTTCACAATGTCACGCTAATTACGGTAATAATAATACGAACGTAAAATTAAACAAGTAGCGCTTAATAAGAACGTAAATGCTAATGGAAAATACTTAAATACATATACAGATCTGAAAAGTGGGCGGACTACAGAGTTTTTTATTTAAGTAAAGTTAAGAAAATAAAAAAATATATATTTTTAGTTACTATGGGCTTAAAAAGATAAGTCTGAAAATATACTGGTGATGTGTACTCCCTACTTAATTACTTTTATAAAACTTTTCAATTCCATGTCTAATCAAATTGTAGTTATTAATATAAATATTATAATTAAAAAATGCATGTAGATGGAGCAGATTATTAAATTTCAAACATATGCACCTCTCAATTTGACAACCCAATCAGTTGAAAAAAAAATATGAGAAACTTAACTATTTTGCTAATTAACTGTATGAATTTTATTTAAAACTTTTATAAAAAAATTTTTATATGTATTAAAATCAATTTATTCTTTATTTTCGTTCCTAAATTTTATAATAATTTTTTTTACGGAACAAATAAATAGTTAAAGTTCATACTAAATTACATAAAAACTCACATACAGCATCTACCAATAGGGATGACGTGATTTTGACAGCTCGTGGCGGCCGTGTTTCTTTACGAATTTGTGTCAAATTTTGTCAGTGTGTTCAGTAAGGTTTGCCATTTCATCATTTCACATTTCATTTTGGTGCAATTCTTGGAAATTGTCCAAGATTATTTCAAAAATTTACGTTCTCCGAAAAATTTACAAATTCACGTTCATCGAAATATCATCTTCCCAGATGAGCACCATTTTTGGCTTAATGGCTTTGTTAACAAACCAAATTGTCGGTATTGGGGTGAGTCAAATTATCGTGTGGTTCAGGAAACGCAAATGCATTCCCGAAAATTTACCGTTTGACCGTATATTATTTTATCTGGGGGTATGTTTAAACAAAATGTCGAAATGCTGCAGGGGGTCATCGAAAATTGGAGTAAATGGGTGGAGATATGCAAACGGCGTGGTGGCTATTTCGCCGACATTTTGTTCAATTCGTAAATAATATATAACACAAAAAATAAAAATAAAAATATAAAAAAAAACAGTACACATTTTGACCAAATTTCATTTTAACATCCCGTCGTTCTTGTTGGTAGACCCTTTACATATGTACCTCACCTCAGTTTGAACATTATATAAGTACTTTTGCTTATTTCATAAGAGCTTTGTTACTGATCTGCTTTTGTTAAAATTAGTGTGATATTTCACAGTTTAGTGAAAAATTATTTCTTGTTTGTGCAAATTTGTAGTCAGCACTGTGAAGTTGCAAATTTATAAAATCGAGTCGAGAGATTGTTTTGTGGGGGATACGGAGATGTAAAATTGAAAAAAATTAACAAAAATAGATGTATATATACTAGGTCATATGTATATGAACATAAGAGCTCTGAGTCAAAAATTAAGTAATAAAATTTCGAATTGTGCGCGCAGATTATGACTTATAAATTAATTCATCTAAAAACTAAAAATAAATTTCATAGCTGGAGTTAAATTACACGTATAACTAATTTTAGAAATTTTTTGATTTCTGTAAATATTTCCTAACTTATGACTATACTTGTCTTTATGACTTTTTGATACATCCTATTTGTTTTTCATATTTCCTAAATTAGATCTATTTATGAGTTCTGTAAATTTGTTATATATATTTTAAGTTTTTATTAAATATGCAAAACTTTAGAGAAAATTTAATTAACTTTCTAATATTTGGTGTAATATTCGTTTTTTACAATATTTTTTGGAGTATACAGTAAATTTGCGAAAATTAAAAATAAATGACAACATAAATATAAGAAAAATGATGGGAGTACTTGAAAAACTTTCAGTGTTCTGCTTTCGTAATAAAAGTTAATTATTGCTGCAGTAATAAGAGAATAATAGAAAGGACAATAAAACTTAGGACGTTAAAAAGCATATTTTATTAATAACAGAGCGTAAGTAATATCACCAGAGAAATACTTTCCAAACAATACCATATATTTACTAAGCATGTTCTAAATATAATTGAGTTAACAAAAAATATACACACACATTTTCGAATAAAATGAAGAATTATTTTATATATGTTATATGAACTTTGGAAAATTTTTGATGTTTCGATGGCAGTTGGTATCACTAGAACCATTCAAACTACATTTATAGTTTATGTATTTCTTTACAATTCCAAATTTATATGACAACCCTGGCAATATTATTTTTTACAACATGCTGTATTAAAACGAAAAAGTTTGTAAACTGGGTCAATCTTAAGTAAAAAGAAATTCTAATTAGAGACATTGCATTAAAATTGGACAAATTGAAAGTCATTAAAAGTGTGAGCAAAGAGACGGAGAGAGTACAAGTCAAGTTGGGTATATAATCAGAGTATTTGGCACTCAAATAAAAGAATAATAAATATCAGCAACAACAACAGCATTAAACTCATTATCACCATAGCAAAAAGTTGTCGCTGAGATCCCTTACTTGCAACTACCCGCTCCGGCACGAGCACACCTCTGAGTAACGCACTTTTCTAAACGGTAGTTAAGATGGAAATCGCTGTCAAACGGTGGAAAATTTGAAATTTTATGCTACAGCTCTTCTCATGACAACCATAAGTATATAAATGTATGCAAAATCTTTGCAGCTTCCATCCAATTCGACTCACCGCCATCAATCCGTGACTCGTGTCGTTGAGTGAGACTGATGAAGATGACGAAAAACAAGGGAAAAAGATAAATAAAAATGTTATAATTAGTAGTCACGACAAACCATTTTCAACGTAAAACCGCAGGGGAGACGGCGCCACAGAGGGGTGGGTGGCACGTGTGCGGGGTAATGGAAAATGTGATTTGGCCCTTGGTGGTGGCAAAGGAATTGAAATGTACACGTAAATACCAACGTACCAGTAACCTTGGCCTTAACTTGAGGGTCGCTTCAATTTAGCTTTGCACTTCGGTTGATTATGCTGTTATTGTTGGATGGTTGTTGTGACAAAAACGTGTGGCTAAACCAACAACACACGTCTCATTCTTTCCTTAGTGCAACCGAGGCTGTTTGCTTTTGCGGCCGCTGAATCTATTGTCAACGTTACGGTAATTGGCATGGCAGTTGAAGTGTGAATTACTCAGAGCGGGAGATGGGAGGTGCAGAGAGCGCATTACACAAATGTAAATTAAAATAAAGCCGGAAAATTGCTGCAAGCTAATAAAAGTTTATTTTGCCTGTGTTACTAAGTTTGGCCTGGCATCTTAAGTGTACGAGTTTGAAAATTTATTCGCTTTCTACTTTCTTCTAATTTTCTTTTTATATCCTGAACGGGAGACCCTATAGAATGTATATTATATATAAATGAACAGCATGACGAGCTGAATCGATTTAGCCGCAGAGCTAGATAAACAAAATAAAATAGATTACTGATTTCTCGAAATTTGTAGAAACAATATTCCGTTGTAAAAGCTCCACACCTCAAGTGAGTGTAAAAGCTCAGTTAAGTAGTTAGCTAAGCTTTCACATTAATTCTATTATCATTCGAGCAAACTCTAAACGGATGTAATAAAAAATTTTAATTTGCTTTACACTTGTTTTTATCGAATGATTTTAGTTTTGCTAAGAAAAGTTAAAAACTAAGGCAACTAGAGAAACTGAAATTAATTTTAAAAATTTATCATTAATATTTAAACCATCGTGTAGATACATATATAGCCGTTAATCTTTATATGACCCGGTACTATTTATACTTAACTAGAATACCTTAAAATATTAACTTACTTTCGCTTTCTCTAAAGTCTCACAAATTTACGGTTGATGAAAACACTCTTTCTTTCATTTTCCTTTTTTCTTTCATTTCATTTGCATTTCACATTTTCTATGTTAATTTATACAACGACGATTCTTAACCGAAAACGCTTTTTCTACGAGTTAATGGAATTGCTCTAATTTTACGGTAGAACATTAGATGTGTGCGGGAGAAGTGAATGCGGAGTTCGTAAACATTTCACTACGACAAACTTCATTTAATTCGCAGTAATGACTAAAGTGTATAAGAAATTTCGGCAGAATTCTCCGATTTTGTTTCAAATTTTGTGAGCTAACAGTAAAGAGCGTCAATGAAAGCTATTTGTATACAAATTCGCTGCAACGAATTATAAATTATGGATCCATAACTGAATATTCTTAATTTAATAGAATTGAAATGTGTTGAGGGGAATTGTGGCGGACAGATTTATTTTGAGACTCACTCATTTGTGAGTCTTTTAATATTGCACGACACATCGGAGTATCTACGAATTTTAAGCTGACCCAGAGCCTAGATTTTTATTGAGTGTAGGAGGATTGTTTGATGGTATCGAGATATATTCTGTAGTACTTTAAAAAAGGTATATAGCTTATTTAAATACTAATTTTTTGTAGCCTTTCGTATATATTGTCGCTGTGTAATATCGGTATTAGATCTGTTATTTTTTTTTTGGCAAATGTTTATAACAACAGCTACAACTATTTTTGACACCACATAGTATGGTTTCTGTTATATATCTCTTTGATTGTTTTCTTGCCAATAAATTGAAAGATAAAACTTGTTTGTTGATACCAAAGAATTCGGTCGTCTATCATTGGTGATTTTAAAAAAAATAATGCATGTTTTTTATGTTCTAGATTAAGAAAGTTATAGATGAAATGAGGTTCCTGTTGAGCTCAGGTTCCCGATTTTAAATTACATTTGTTTTTTCTACGGAAAATTTTCTAATATGACTCCTGTAGAATCCTTCTGCTCCACGGAGTTTTGGGTGAAAGAAGTTTAACTTTTCTCTTTTTTTTAGGAGTTAGTTGGTCGCATTTTGTTTACCGAACCATCCTAAATTATGATACATAATTAACCAAAGCATAACTTCTCAAACGCAGAAAGCTAGTATCTTTTCGTATACGAGCAACATTTGAGGTACAAAGCTCATAATTTAAAAACAAATTGATTCCATATTATATTATTTATTTTACACTCTAATTCCCAATTGCATAGGCACTGTTTGCATTAAATTTTTAGAATAATCATTAAATCGAGCTTTCGCTTTTCGCAAATTTTCTATGTTAATGAAATAACTCATCTTTTCTTCAAGGTAATTATTGATGTATGATGATGCCAGATCTCGAGCGGCAGGTATTCACAAAGTCAGACGTTTTATCATTAATTCCATCAATTTCTCTTTACATCCACCCGCGTTTCTTGCATTCTCCAGCGACTTAATTGAATAGCCTGCCAGCTAAGCACAATTTATATTCGCTTTCTTCGAAGCCATCAGTGGAATGGCGCGATTTTACGCTTGATTATTTGGCTTCATCATATTTGCATCGGTTTTTCTTGGCGCACTCACTAATTTAATTAAATTTCATTCTTTCGTTCCTTGCAGGTGTATCAGACTTAAAGCCCCTCCGCCCCATACTGTTTATATATCGTATGAATGTATTTGTGTTCGTTAAAGTGTGAATCTGCAATTGTACTCGATTGTATTCACGCACAAATTTCATCCATTTTTTGTTGGTCTCTAAATATATAAGTTGCTATATACCTTTGTGCATATATAATTAGCTGAGAGCTGGAAATTGGATATCCTTTTTTTAGCCATGCGTCCATTTACCTGTTTCAACTTTAATTGGCTGGCTGATGGACAGCTGTCACAGCTTTCCCTTCCCTTCGCAACACAGAAGTTAGTCAACTGGTTTGAGCAGAACTCGTTTACCTGGCTGTTAATCCTCTGAACAAGCACATATATATATTTATACTCTCGCAACCTGTTGCTACAGAGTATAATAGTTTTGTTCATCTAACGGTTGTTTGTATCACCTAAAACTAATCGAGATAGATATAAGTTAATGCCGAAAATATGTGAAATTGGTTCACAAATTCCCCAAACTATCATATACTACATATTATATATATTGATTTTCTTTGCTCTAACAAACCGTATGCACCTGAAGATATTTCCCTGGCTTTGATCGTGGCAAGTTGCAAGAGTACGAAATGTTCGGTTACATCCGAACTTAGCTCTTCCTTACTTGTTTACAATATATTTAAATATAAAATGGATTATTTGAATACAGTAGAGGCTTTTAAAGGAATTGTGAGTTTTTGTTTTAAAGCAAGGCGCGTTGATTAAGAGTGGGTTGAGTTCGGAGCAGTAGAGTAAAAACAAAAAGACGAAAATTATAATTTTTCTCTTTATAGTGTCAACATTTTACAACAAATGCACGATTTTGACATCTTAAATACCCAATAGAATATAATAAATCAACACAGCTCAATATGCCGGCGGTTGAGCTCTTCAGTGTATAAAATTAGCACTTTTGGAAATAGCAAATTTATGAAGCAAGATTTTCTGCGTAATGTAATATAAAATATTTTATTTCGAATGTAAAATGATATCAGGTATGCAAGTTCGGTCAAAATTGATTTGAATATACCTCAGGTAAAATTTTTGAAAAACGCCAATTGTCAAAGTTGTTTAGAAGAAGGCGATATAGAAACATCTCGAGACTTTCTCCAGACTGAGGTTAAAATTATGTTTGGTGGACCGGACGAATTGTATATACATATGTATATGTACCTATATTAATAAATGATTATGAAACTATTGTTTAGATCGGATCACTATAGCATATATGTAGTTGCCGTACAAACTGACCGATCGAATTCAATTTTGCGTGGGTTATTGCCTAAAGCAATGGTAGAATCTACAAAGAAATTTTCCAGATCGAATGCCTAAAGCATAAAGCTGCCATACAAACTGACCGATCAAAAACAAGTTCTTGTAAGGAATCTTTCGTATTTGTGAAGGGTATTATAGCTTCAGTGCAGCTGAAGTTAACGTTTTTTCTTGTTTCTTGTTTTTTTGTTTTAATTAAAGTCCAATGGAAATCTAAAAATTTCGGATACTTGTCATAAAATTCACTCTATTTTTGACATGATTGATTTAAAAAATTCCTAAATAATAGTATATAAAAGATTCAATAATTTAGGTATAAAACTCACTGAATTTTTAGTTCACTAATTTCAAAAATTCATAAATTTTTTTGTGTAAAAATTTCGTAGTTTCTATTATATGTTGGTATGTCTAGTTAAATAAACCAACTGATTTATATCAAGCACTTAAGTTTTTTACTACTCATAATAGGTATACATACATATATAATTACCCATATACACACGTCAATTATCTTTGTCTAATTCTTCCATCAATAAATGAAGCAGTTAATTAAGTCTTTTGACGTTTCATTTCGCGTACTTCTTCGTATTTTCCTTTTACTTTCTATGAAAACATTACCGAGTACAAGCAAACCGTTAGCTGACACTTAGCAATGAAATCTTCTTTTGTCGAAGAAGTAAGATCGCAAAGCATGTCAATTGCCCATGTTTTTTCTAGCCATAACTGTATATTCATAGATTTATTTAGTCAACTATTTATTATATTTTGATTTCGCTGACGCATTCTGAACGTAATAATAACTTATTTTTTCTTTTTATTATTTGTTTTTCATTTGATTAATTTTTATGCGAAATCATTTCTACAATTGCCATATTCATCATCGTTGGCGTTCGCTTTTATAAGTCGATAAGTGAAAATTCTTTTGCGTACGCGGTCATTAGTTGAATGCGGCGTTGTAAGCGAAAGTGTGAGAATGCGTGTGTGTGTGTGTTTGTATGTGTGTCGCTCATTGGCAACACTTTCATTAACATTGATGACATTTTCACTAGCACTATCATCGTCGCTTCAATTGCCATTATGATGACCAAATTTGCGCTAAGATAAGTTGTGTGTCTGTCTTCTGCCTGTCCGTCTTCACACGTCTGTTGATTTGCCAAATACGATTCGCCACTCTCATCAATTGAACTATTTCATTTGTTACACTTTCATTTCATTTCATCGCGTTGTTGTTTCTGCTGTAGTTTTTTCTGCTAGCGATAGTGCAAGTGTTCTAAATTTCTGCAATGAAATTTTATGAATGGGCATTTGTAGTTTTTGAATAAATTTAATTTTGCCTCATTTCAATTGTGGAAAGTGTGTCAGAGTGTATGCGCTTTGAGAGGTGTATGATCTATGTATTGTGTGCTTGTTAGCTTATTATTGGATCTTTAGTGAGCAGAGAATTGTAGGTTATGATAACTTATCGATGGGTTGAGCGGATATTTTTTTGAAGTTTGATATTAATGTATCGAAATACCTTAGACAAAATATCCAGTTAAGAAAAAGTTCAGACTAAGCTGCAGTTAGAATAGAAATTGTTGAACAGAAACCGAGCTTTATAATTATGCTTATTCTATACCTGATAATCTAGCTTATACTCCATTTTTCGATGATGATTCATGTGGGAGCCTGACATATGTATACATTCACGTAGCTTTATTTCTCCAACATTTTTTCTAAAAAAATTTATGTTTTGACTTTCGTTCTGTTATACTTAAAAATAGCATTTGCTACGCTTATTCGAGTTATTGGTAGTTGGTGTATAACAGTAGTCTTATAGCTATATGATTTTTATTCTCGAAACTGCTATAAAACACTTCTGCTA
The DNA here is from genome assembly GCF_042242935.1 of Bactrocera oleae. Taxonomy (NCBI): domain Eukaryota; kingdom Metazoa; phylum Arthropoda; class Insecta; order Diptera; family Tephritidae; genus Bactrocera; species Bactrocera oleae. The sequence goes on along the minus strand of NC_091539.1, from coordinate 65,083,921 downwards.
ACAAATTTTATTCTCACAACTGTTTCTTTATTTTTCATCTCGCTATAAATGCCAGGGAAAACTCCCACCAAATGCTAATTAAAAATTCTGACTCTCACAAATAAATTTTTGTCTCTCATCTCTTTTAAATTCCAGACCAGAGAGAAACCTACCCCCACATGCCACTTAAAAACAAAAAAAATTCAAGTAAAAAAAGGCTCACCAATTTACTGATTTTCGGATTACAATCAGTACCACCACATAATTCTTATCAAAATTTTGTTTTCAAGCCAACAATACCAAACCGGAACCAAAGATGCAACTCTGTTTTATTTTTACTTAGATTTATAACTATTTCTGTTCATCTCATATGGCGTACAGCAAAGTACTAGAAAAAAATTTTAAAATTCTTCAGAACACCCTTCATAACATGCGCATATATGCAGTCATTCATCATATTTACCCACAGCATCATTTCCGTGGTATTGCGAACTATACTGACAGTTTTGTATTCAAATTGAATGTTAAATTTGCAATGCAGATTTTCACACTTCCACAATATATTCATTCATTCATTCAAATCATCCGTTTCGCTTTTTACAAAGAAATTGCACAAGAAAATTGGAAGCAATGAAAGCATGATAAGAAAGAAGCAAACACACAAAGTCATAGAAATTGTTCGAGTAATAGAAAATTCTAGATTTCTTAGAAATGCATTGTGTCTGCTATGAATTCTGGAGAAGTTTGTAAAATATCTTCCTGATACTGACACATGTATATTATCTATATTTATTATACATATGTCGAGTGAAAAATATTTTGCAAAAAGAAATATATTTTAAATATTTCTTATATTTAATGTAAAGACAATTTCTGGTAAGTAAGTCTTTAAAAAGCTATTTCGAGTTTAACGACGGTTTGATAAGATCTCAATTTGCAAGAAATAAATACATATATGAAATGTTTGAAATCACCTGCCAAAATGTATTATAAAAATTTGTAATTTTATTCCGGGGCAAAATTTTGAATCCATGTACCATAGGGCGGTTGCTGACTTAGTTTCATTAAGATAACCACACTATAAATATGAAGACATGACTGTAATATCAGCATGATTGACGGACATGATATAATCATTACCATTATTAATAGCACACAATTTTATGACCGGGTTACATTATTCCAAAAACGTAAAATTTTTACTAAATTTTACTGAGCTATCTCGATCATCAGTTGATCAAAGCGAACTGGAAGAATGGAAAAGCTCATACTCGATATATGGAGCTAGAGATGGTACGGCTCGTAGAATATTGGATATACTAGTAGACTTCTCGTGCGATTGTTGTCTTCCAAGCGACCTTCTACTTCTGGCGATGCTCTATGGTACTAGCATTACGAAGTCTATTAAGTCACCATAATACAGAGAAATTGAAGAAATTAATGATCAAATAAATTGAAAGGCTTCTCTTGTTGTCGGTATTATTTGCTTAAAAAATGTCTAAAAAATGTACAAATTTAATAATAAGGTCAAAATATTGAATTTCTACGTCTCTTTAGAGCAAAAAAAGAAATCAGTGAAATACCAAAAAGTCAAGCAAATCAAGTCTTCTTATGTTTGGTAGTCCTGTTTTTACTGTTTTTTATGAGTATTTGCTGAAAAGAAGAAAGAATTCAAAATTAAACGAAATTAAGTTCGAGAAACACCACAATATGGCTTTCATTTCTCTCATCTGAACATAAAATACTAACGTTAATGTTTTTCGAGGACTTACACAGTCATTAGCCCATTTGAACTGGTCAGCGTAATATTTGCGTTTTAATACCTTAAATATATCGGCCATGGTTTTTCAAACGATTTACTAAAGATGGTGTAAACTGAACATTTTTATTATTTATTCTTATTAATTATTGTAACCACGTTCCATGTAATGACTTATTGAGTGTTGTTTATTTTACTATATTTTCTTAGAAGACACTTTAACTATCAAGTATTTTCAACACTAACTGGTACTTATTCGCTATAGCGCGTCCGTGTCCGCGTTATTGTTTACTATTTACCTAGTTCTCATTAATCACCTAATATATTCGTCCAGCTGGTTTGTTTAGTTTGGATAACTTAAAAGTAAGCACTCGGCTGTTCAAATGGGTTACGTTGGTGTAAGTATACCAGCTGTTTTACATGAAGTGATTCAATTCTGACAGTTTGATTAACCTAAACAAAATGTTTATGTTTGTTGAAAAATATTTCCATAATCAGAAATTAAGTGACTTTTGTTTAACTTTCTAGTAAATAAATTTAAGTTTATGGCGTAATTAATACCACATTAATTTAAGCAAGCAAATCCATACTTAAACTGTCGAGAAATAGATGGTACACCAAAGGATTATTCATAAATAGTGGATCCTCTAAGGTTATGGTTGCAGTAGCACTTTGACTATATAGTCGAATAGATCTCTGGCAACTGATTCATTTCTGTTTAAAATGAACATAACGCAATTGTACTTGAGCTATCACAGCAAGTCGGGCGAACAGCATGACGAGGCGAATCTCATAGCTGCTCATGCGACCATGCAAGTCATACACAATCAACTTCTCCAGATGGGTACATTCTTTACGCTCATTATATGCTGTCGTAATCCGCACACGTGCAATTTTTACAATAATCTCATGGAAAAGCTCTTTCATATGTGGGGTCTGTCTATGGTACGCTTTGTGGTGCTCCACAAGAACTCCAAGCAACGCGTGGACGGCACAAAACGTTATAATGTCATACTGACGGACTCATTTGAAGCATTTCGGTGAGACAAAAATCGTTGGAATATTAGACTATAATATAATTCTTTATCAATTGCAGTGAGATTGACATTGCGTCCGACACGCGTCACAACAACTACAACGAGTATTATTATATCTTTTTGCAAGTGCGCGATGATCAAATGCAGGCCAATCTCCAGCAGATATTTGCATATTGTTGGGAGAATTCCATGATTAACTGTAGTGTACAGACACAGAATGCTCATGGTGAGATAATGGTATACTCGTATTTTCCATATACGGACGACTTTTGCGGTGGCGTGGAACCGGTACTTATAAGCCGCTTCAATGGCACGCACTTCGTGAACCCGACACTATTTCCACGCAAGTTAATGAATTTCCATGGTTGTGTCTTGCGCGCCGCCATTTGGCACATACCACCTTTCGCCTACTTGCGTACTGATGATCAGGGCGTCAATCATGTAGTGGGCGGTATTGAGGGTTATCTGCTACGTGAGCTAAGTAAAATATTGAATTTCACAATCGAAGTGAAAGTACCATCAGATAATATATTTCAATTTGGCGCAATTAAAATGGTAAATCATTTAACAAAAAAAAAACGGCCACTTGTGCAGAATTACAAACTAATTTATATTTGTCTGCCTGTCTTGCTTTAGCTACAGCACGGCGAAGCCGATATGGCTTTGGGTGCTTTCAGTCAAAGTCCAGTACTGCTGGATGTTGTTTCAGGCGTCTCCAGCTATTACCAGACCCGTCAAATTTTATTCATCTCGAGGAAGGCATATTTTTTAAATTCCTTGGAGCAGTTCATTTTTCCCTTCGATGCGATTACTTGGTTACTCATTTGGTGCACGTACCTCGTATGCTGGGCCTTGTTGTCAATGTTGAGCAAATATTGTAAGCAAGGTTTTGAGAAGAATGTACAGACGTTCCTGAACTCTCTAGCTATTTTACTTGGCATGCCAACAACACATACTCCAATGCGGCATTATGGACGCCTACTATTCATCATCTGGTTATGCTTTACCCTACTGATACGTGCCGTCTATCAGGGTATACTCTTCACTTATGCACATCATGATACGATTGCGTGCGTCCCGTCGGATTTTTATGAGCTTGTTGCGCGCAATTTTACAACCGTTATATCGTTTATGAATCGGGGTTTACTAACTGATGTGGATTTTTTGAGAAAACTACCGGCGATTACGACAACGGGCTTGGATGGTATGAGCGTCTTTGATTATATAAAACACATCTCCAAGCGGAATTACTTCGCTATTGAAACGCTAGATTTCTTGCATTACTACGAGAAGCGGCACAAAACGACGGATAATTTTGTGATTTTGAGTAAGGATTTTATGAATTTTCAAAGGACCATGTATTTGGCTAAGCACTCATTCTTGATTGATCAGCTTGAGCACGTGATTTGGTGGATACGCTCGGCGGGCTTGGTGCAGGGCTGGTATCGGCTAGAGATAGGCGAGAGAAAACAAGAACAAAATCAGGTTGATGTCATCATTTTGGCAGATTATTATGCTGTGTTTGTTATGCTTGGCATAGGATTGGGTTGCGCGTTGTTGGTTTTTGTCTTGGAGATTTTGTCATTTCGTGTAAGGATTTTAAGAAATCTGTTTTTGAAAATATAGCAAGTCCATGTAAGTGTCCTACAGAAGTTCTTAAACATAACTTTTGGCTATTAACATTTTATGAATGCACCAAATAAAAATATTTTCTTTGGAAAATTATCAAAAGCAAAGCTTATTTATTGATGATTTCGGAAGGTATTGTTCATTATCTAAAATTATCATGCAAATACAAATACATTTCCTTTTAACCAATAACAAAAAACAATAGTTCTTGGAAAGAAAAATTTGCTTTCTTTTAACTTTTCTTATCTTTAAAGAAATCAAAATATTTTATAAGTTTTTATGGAGTCTTTAACAATAAAATAGTTGGTGTTCTCAGAGTCTATACGTCTACATTAACATCTTTTGACTACGAAACCATATTTCTATCTCGTTTGGGTATAAAATCGTAAATTGTGCCTGCAAAGTGTTTGTCAAAGTCGCCAGACCATCTGAAACTTCTTTGAAAACTCGCGAAGATCTAGTATACAATATTAGGAAAAATCACGTACTGTAATATTTTAAGATCTTAGATTCAACTGTAATGACGTTAGCAACATACTATCTCGGATACCGAACGCATACTCAAAGGTTTTCAAGCTTTACACTCTTCGCACACCTGTAGTTCAGGCAGTGCTCTTATAAATTGGTTTTTTTTAGACGTGTGGTTTTCAAGAAAAAATTAAACGCAAAAAAATTAACTTTATGGCCAAGAATTTTGCTTCATTAAAAAGATAAGGGTTTGCCTTATGTTTTATAAATGACTTCGGGAAAGTGACCGTCGCGACTGGTTCGAATAAATTCAAACGGAGCATCGTTTCAGGCTTATCTGCGCAGATAAGCGACTTCACATAACCTCACAGAAAATAGTTCAGCGGTGTTAAATTGCACGATCTGGGACGCTTATCAAAAGTTTTCTTCAATAAATTGATTTTTTCGTTGGCTGTATGGCATGTAGCGCCGCCTTGTTGGAGCTAAAGATCGTCCACATCCACAACCACAAATTCAGGCACGAAAAAGTAATTAATCATGGCTCTATAGCGTTCCCCATTGACTGTAACATTATGGTCGACTTCATTTTTGAAGAAATATGAACCAATGATTCCCTCTACCCATCACTCCAAAAGAGACGATTTTCGCACGATGCGTTTTGTTTAAGAATATCGTTCAAAGCGTTATCAAAATGCAGCGGTTAAGATTTTTCTTTGCTTTTGAGACGTGTATAACCATAGTTGTTTGATCTAATCAAGTATTGGTTCGGCCTTGATCGGGACTGATGTTTTTAAGTAAAAAAAACTTGCCTTTCATTGTAGTTGCGAAAAATTGAAAGCTAACAATAAACGACGGTTATAAAAATACAAAATTCTTGGTTGTTTGAAAAGAGAGTTAAAAAAGCATCGTTGCATGTATCATTAAGGACTTATAAATAAAGTATGCAGGTTTAATGGTGTCACCTTCACTAAGCAGCAATTTATGCGGTTCCATACACTTGCTACCACTCAAATGGTTTATTTTTATTTATTCACATTTTTTTCACAAAAATTCGTCACATTCCAGCGACACGTGTCAACAACTCTATCGTTAGCCACGCCCTACAACAACCAATTTCAGCTCAAAGTTGAAAACTAAATGCATTGAGTATCACACTCAAATACCACTACGATTTCAAGGCAAAAATGTATACTATAAGGAGGAATAAATATAACAAAAAAAAAAAATGTGTATGTGAGGAAAACAAAAGACAAGTGAAGAGTTTTGACCTAGAAAGTACCTATGTATCAGTATCACGAAAAGAAAACGTGCATTTAAAGTGTTTAACAGCACAAACTGTATATAGTATATTGAGCGTGTGTTTGCGTATTCGACTCTTGTTGTTGTTTGGTTGTGTGCGAGTTCACACACTTTGCTGTTGTGCATCCATAGAAGAGGTGCACATTTTACGTTGCACTTGATTCAATCATTTGTGCCGTGCATGACGACCTACTACGATGCCAATTTACGAGTTTACGCCTCCTTCCGGCGCTCACCCGCCTTCACTTGACCGTCGAGATAGCCGCTGGACATGTGCACGCGTGTGCGAGTATGTGCGTAATTTTCCATCAACCAGCGACCTGCATGCCACCTTGAGCTCGTTGCATATCGCTTTATGTTGTTGTTGTTACTGTTTTTGAGTAGAACCCTTTCGACGCTGGTCTTGCAAAAATCCAACGGCGCCTCATTAGCAAGTTATTTGTTGTGCTTGCATAATTTTAACGCCTCGTGGCAGTCAGGTGTACACCGCTCTCCTCTCGTTGGTTGCTGTATAGTAGAGAAAATGAAAACGCAGAGAATGCGAAAAATAATGGGTCAAAGATGTGTCGCCACTCATGTGGTAGATACGCATTTGAATGGCTTCGATGGCCTGCCAATTGTTTGCATTTATCACCCTGTCGCTAGTGAACATATTGTCTTTCTGGTTTTGATATTGCTGGCATTAATTGGACAGCATAACTACATACGTAGATCAGGGGCAGTGTCTAGGTTACCAACCTGTAAGATATTTCAGCGAAATTATTACGTTTAATATCAATTGATGTGTGCGTATGGATAAAGAAACCCTAATGTATTGGCAAATCACTTGGCCAATTGTCATTGGCTGTTAGAAAAGCGGATCACAAACCAAAGACAAGGATAACTATGTTTCGAGGACCAGTAGAGTCGATAAACATTAGTCTTAGGCAATCCTCATAGAAATTACCTGTGAGCGATTATAATCTGATTGTGCAAAGTTTATCCTGGGTTTAGAACTCAAGCCCGTTGTCAAAAAAGGTTCTCGGCGACCATATCAATGTTCCGTAAACAATGTCCGTCCGTCAAAAGCCTTGTATACATAATATAATTCGATGAAATTGATCAGAGATCTGTAGAAAATTAGCGAGAGGACTATGTGAAGAGCTTATAAATCTGACCATGTAGGTCGTGCAGCCGAATGGGAGGCGATTGAATGTGGAGAAAACTGCTGGGTTTGCTTTGTGTATTGAAAATCATCGATGAAAGTCCCATAAATTTCATACATTAGTGTACGCTTTATAACATTTTGTTTAAGATAACTTTTCTTAGTAGGAGGGTCTCCATTTAAAAATATTTCTAAATTTAAGGCAGGTTTTCTATGTATTTGGCAAATATTTTTCTTATTTTTTTTTTTATATGAATATGAATCTTGTTTTTTTTCTTATGGAAGGCCTCCATAATACAAGCATTAGGTGTTTTACTACACCATGATCTATTTTGCAATATCTATTGGAAAAATAATGGATTTAATTATATATAATATATAATTATCTTTATTTATTATATTTGTTATACTGTACTTAAATACCATAGATTTACTACAGAAGATTTTTGAGGTTAGGGCTTTTACTGCATTGGCAATCTATTCGACGTATTTCTAACGGCAATTTAAACAAAGCTAACCGAAAAAAAGCTCTTAATGTCATCATTTGCATTCAGGCTTTCCGCTGCTGTTAATTATTTAAACATTAATAACGTTGTCAATGTTGGGGGACATGAAGACTCATATACTTGTAAATGGACAGCACTCAACAGGGACACCCCACCAGCTACCCTCGTAAAAATGGTCATGATTTCACATCTATGTGTGAGTGCTTGTAAGCACGCTCAATGTGTGAAATTAAATTTAAAACCGACGTTGAATGGTTTCCTCTGATATCCACGAATTGTCGCGGTAGAGGAAGGGGAGATATATACACGTAACAATGTTGTGGGTGTATTGGAAAATCGTCGGTTTGCCGTTGGTAAACGGAAAATGTTCGAGGGCAACACGCAAGCACACACACTTATCAGCGGATACATGACAGGTCAGTGGATCAAGTGCTTTAATTGCCACCATGCCCCCACCGTTTTTCAAAGGCCACACACCAGAACACCAGAAGGCCGCAAGTATGGGTATGCGAGTACGAACATATGGTGGCGGTGGACTCGTTATACGAACATTGTTGTAATTTGTAATTTTGGCTCTGTGTTTTACTTCCTCGTTTTTGTTTGCCTTTTCTCCAATCTTTTTTGTTTTTTTTTTAGTATTTTTTGGGTGAATTAAGCTGATCGAAGGGCGTAGATACGTATGTATGTATGTACGTATAGTACATAATTTTTTACTTCCGCTTTCGGACTTAATCGCCCGGAAGACCAGAATGCCAAATGCATGCAACTGGGTGGGGTTGTAATTAATTTGAGGCTTATAATTGGTGAAATAAAAATGGAAAAACAAAAGTTGAAATGGGGGTGATACAAATATACATATATTTATATTAGGTTGGTAGTAGTTTTTTATGTTTTTCTCGTACTTTTTTTCAAGAGGGGAAAGAAATGTTTTCCGGTGAAATTAATTAACTCTTCGTTGTACTTTCTTTACTTTTTTCCTTACCGATTCAAACAGGGTTATATCTTCGAAAGCCCTTGGCTGGATAAAATCTGGATCAGTTCCGATACTGTACAGCAGGCTGTTATGCGAATTGCTTCTTATTTATGATTGCTTCATTTATATTGATTGCTGATTTTCAACTTTTACTATTTAAACAAGTGACAACGATATTGAAAATATTTATATGCACCTTTAAGTGTCAATTATATTTCGTTCCAAGTCAATATTTTAATAATTTTTTTTTTAAATTTATTTTACTGAATTAGTTTGACAAAATTTTTTTTCAAAAGGTGGCAATCTTTCTTTAAAATATCTGCTACTGAAATTGCCCACAACGTTGTTTAGTTTATTGCCCATTTCTCATTTATTTCATTTATATTATCAAATTAATTGTATACAAAAATGAAATAGGTGGCAACCCTCATTCTAATATTTTCGGCAGTAAGGATTTTTGAACATCTTTAGTTTTTTCCCCAAGTTGTAATAATTGCTTCAAAATACCTTCAAAACAGTTATTCACTAACTGCTTTTCAACTGTTGGCAACCCTACATAAAAATATTTCTTAAAGCTTTTCTGTTTTATGCCCATATTGTAGATAATGTTTATTTATAGATTTTTATGTTTTAAAATTTTCAAGTAGATGGCAACACTTTCTTTGCTTTATATCAGCTGATTATTGCATTGGATAACAAAAAAATACTCAATTTCGTTGCAGGCGATCGATTTTACTGTGGTTTCTAAAGATATTTAATCAGAAACGAAATATCAAGCCACCCTAATGTGCTTACTAAGCTTATGTATATATCAGAGTGACGTCAAAAGTAAGAATATATTTGGGTGCAGGAGTATCTCAAGGTTGCAGGAAAGTTACGCAATATAGTTACGTAAATAAAGGAGAGTTGCCTTCGAAAATATATTGCTATTAAAAGGAGTCATTAGAATGAAATTTAGGGGACTCGATAAAATAGTCTCCATGCTATGCTCTTCAACAAATCTTACAATTTTAAAGTCAAGTGACTACAAAAGATTGGAAATAACTTCTCTAAGAAAATTGATTTTGAACACTACTTACATAGCATATCATAGCTCAAATAAATTCGGTTCGAAGATTAAACCTCTATACCACCATATTTTGGATATTTTCTAGTTTTTCAAGTTATATATTTTGTTTAAAAATGAACAATTTCAGACCATAAATAACCGCTTTATAAAAATCTGGACACCGACGCCACCTAGAGAGTTGAGTTATCGATACTATTGCTTTTCAGTCAAATTCTAAATATAGCTTATAATTATTGTATATAATGAATACATGCCATTAAGTATTTGAAGTCTAAAAAATAGAGTCAACAAGTCATAAAAAGAATTTCAATAAGAAATTCATTAACTCAACACAGCTACTGATGACAAAAATTCAAATTTTAATTGTATTGTACGCAAATACGTTGTTTAAGAATTTTAATGCTAAAATCGCATGTCAAACGCCTCCGAAATTTGTTTTCATTATTATTTTTTTATTTTTCCCTCTGATTGCCGGAAGAGTTTAAGTACACATAAAGGCGCCACAAACGATTATAAAATATTTCATAAAGCACGTTATGGGTGGGTATACGAAAAAAAAAAACTCACGAAATGTTTATGTGCAAATAGGCAAATGCACACAAAACACAGTTTGGGGGTTGTTTGCGGTAGTACGAGTAGAATTTTATGATTGATTGCGGTTGACATGACATTAAAGCCGAAGCGGCGACATTCGAGTGCCGAAAATTACCGCAAGTGAAATTCGTTCGTCATTCGTTGACATTGTGGGGTCTGAAATTTCCCACTTTCATGTACCACATTCAATTGCTTGCAAATGCAAAGTGATGGTATTAAAAAGTTTTGATCGATGAATTTTAAAATCCTTAAATGGATTTAATTTGAAATTAATTGTTTACATAAAGTGTTCGGATCATGTTATCAGAACTCCAGTATGTGTTATCTAACTGACACAAATGATGAAATAATTAGGTTTGTACTGCATTACAACGTTTCAGCGTAATTAAAAAAAATTTAATTTAAAAAAACGAAAAGTTGGGTGGCGATCTAAATTGGTAATTTGGGGTATTTTGGTGAAGTGTTTGGTAGCAATAAATTTAAGCAACAAAACTTACTGAATTTTTTAAACTTTCTGAATAAATTTTGGGAGAGTATTGTTACGTCATGTTTGAAATCGAGCAGTCCAGTTTCCTTTAGATTGGAATATAAGGAGGGAAAGATATCCCATCTTAAATGCCTGAAGGCTGGACATAAGCAAAGGTAATGTGATAGCGTCCCATCTTACTTACTTACTCCGTGCTTGCTCTAAATTCTGCTAATACCACATTTTCAAGTTACTGCCGGTGATATCCCAGAGTTTATTACGCTTTGGAGCCCTACTTCCTTATTTAATACTCTACTTCCTAAAAGCGGTCATTCCACCATCCACACTACCTCGAATTATTTTTGTGGTGTCCATGTTTTTGAAGGATTCCAAAACCAGTTCCTTCAGCCGAAAAGAAATATATACGACTGATTTTATGCGCTGGATTTATAGTCACCATGTATATAGAAATTCACATTAATTTGTTGGGAGTTGTGTATAACCACAATTTCTTTGCGTTAATCCTGTTTTCGACGAATAACAGCAATATTATTTTCTGATAACCGTCACAACTTCGCAAAAAACTGTAACTTTGCGTGCGCATACTCGTATATGCTATGAAAATGCTTTTAATCGATTCCACTTGCGACTTGTAGATCCTTTCTTTTGTAGCACAACATCGAAGAGTCCGCTACAAATGAGAAGAAAAGCTTCTGCGAGCATCTAGCAAATTTCTAAGCATTATTTACATATCTATGTATATGCAGTGTGGATCTACGGGATGGTTTTGGGTGTCAAATCCATCAAAAATCTGCGAATGATAGTTCGGTAATAATAAAATAGTGATGAAAAATGTATATCAGGGGGAGTATCAGTGGAAAAGGGAAATATGTTTTGTTTACAATATTTAAGGCGTCGAGAGAGATTTCGAAAATGCTTGTCTGAAGTTCACTGCTTTCATACCTTAACATCGATGCGGAAAATTTTTTATGTAGAAAACGTCAAGCTTAAATTTAGTGAATGGGCGATATAATGAATGAATGAGGCCGCTTTACGCAAAAATCTGCTCGAATTTAAAAACATATGTCACAACCATCATTTTATCTGTATATGTTAGTTGAAATAATATATATTTATGTATTGTTATAGACTTAATTATTGAAATATTAAACATGGTTAATTAATGCATATAATGCTAGAGCTCAGATGTATAACCTTTTAGTCAAGCTCGGCTTTCTTCTTACTCATTTACATTGTGATAGCCTCTCAATTGATTTAAGGAGTTATATTCACTTGCAATCACCGGTGACTCATTTTTAAAAATTGTGTATTCCCTTATTCGGTATCCGATCTCCAGAAGGAAAACTAAAAAACGTATTATTATTATAAATGAATACAAGTAATGATCGAAAGAACGAATAGTCAAAAATTTGAAATCGCGGTTTTTAAAAAAAAGTAGCTTTTTGTGAAAAAATTTACACTTTAGAATCGTTTAAAAAAATCAAAATATAAATATGTCTAAGAAGGTCGTGTGAAAATTTCAAGTTAATCAGTTCAATCGTTTAGGGTAAATTTTCTTCACCGATTATTTTGCGAACAACGCGTTTAAGTTTAAATATTTAAACTATGTGTACCGAAAACATCAATGCATTGGTTAATACTTTTCGTACAACATAATTGTCTAAGTACAATATAACTATACACCGAAGTTTAAATTCATGCATAACAATTGTGTACATTATCACATTGCTAAGCATTTGACTTGCAACACACAAAATATGCTCTGCTACGTGGGAACGGCAACATTTGCTGTCAAATATTCATGTACTCGTAGTATACTACATACATGTGTTGTACAGTTTTAATTTAGTTTCGGTTCTCAATATTTCAATTAACTTTTTGTTTGTTCTTCAGCTGGCATCTGTAGACAGCGAGTAATGTTCTGCAATGTCATACATACAAACAAATATTTCGCTAAGCAAACGCATTTGGCGTTTTGAAAGCACGCATCGCACCGCACATATGTATGTTCATACATAAATGTCATATATATACATATATATTATATACATATCTACATGTTTTACTTGTTATAACTTGCACATATGTATGTGTGTATATTGCTATATACATATTATAGTACTTTAAAAAAAATGGTTTATGCAGAATAAATGAAAATTATTTTACCATATAACAAGCCGCTATACTATTTGAACTACATGTGTAGATATATTATATAATATTATATTTGTGTACTCATTCACAATATTTTTGCGTCCATTTCACTTGAATGTACAAATTAATGAAATGTTATGAATATTTCTCCCCAGACGAATTTATTTTCGGTGTGAAATAAACATTGTATTTTGACGAGTTTTGCAATAGCTCTTGTTGTTGTACAGGTCAGCGTTATATTTAGTTTTTTATTCTACGAAATTTGTATATTGAAACCTAAATTCGCTGAAATTTTTAGAAATTTCCAATAAATGCCGAGGAACCTTCAAAAACATTTGATGACCAAACAGCTTAAATAGAAATTTAATGACTTACATATGACTTAGTAATAAAGAACTCGTCAGAATTGTATTTTATTGTATAATATCATTTAAGAGAATTTCTTGTAAACATTTTCTTAACTGACTTAACTAATGAAGAAACTTTTTCAGATTAGGTAACTGATTTTTATGTAACTTGACTTTCCTACAGGCCTTGGCAGGCATAATATTCAGTTCCTCCTACAATTTTTTATTACCTCAAGAGACACATAGCGCGGGTTCCGGCGCAAATATTTGCGGAACAACTAGAGTCAGGAAGAAATTAATCTCGCGAATAAAACAACTGACCAAAAGTTGATGCGTTCGTATGTGTTTTACGATCTTCACTATATTGACTGTACTGTCATAAAAAATCCATCTTTTTGATGGTGGTATCTTTTATAGATACAACTTGTATATCACAATAACAAACAAAAGTTGGACAGTCGAGTTATAAGAAATATTTCAAGTCTCTGCTATCTTTCTATTCTGGATATGAATCAGACATGCGCTAAATGTCTCGCTCACAGAAGGTTAGATTTATCTATGGCAAATAGTTTATTGATTTCATTTAGGTGCAAAAAAGTATTATTTTCCTCATACGCATTTCGGCGCTCCATATATTGCAGAGTTGCCAAATGACTAAGAAGTTTATCTGTTTATTTGAGAGAAAAGCAAGTGTGCAAAATTTCAGATCGATATTTCAAAATCTAAGGCACTACTTCGCGTATGTACCGACAAACGGACGTGGCTCGACGAAACGCTGATCATTTATATTATATATTATTTTATAGGATCCCCGATGTTTCCTTCTGAGTTTCACAAGCATCGTAGAAAATTGTTTATATACCTTGTCCAGGGTAAAAAAAACTATTGAAATGTTTATGTATTGCAACCTAAAATAATTATAGATAAATATAAATTTGTTGAAAAAACCACTGCGTTAGGTTCAATTGTGTTTCTTTGGCATTGTGGCAGTATCTTTATTAATTCTTGTTGTTTTGTTTTCATACTTTTCTAGTGTTGTTATTAATTGTTTGGTAATCAGCAAGGCGAACGTGCTGTTGTTATGATTCAGACCATTGCGTTTTTGCCAGCAAGCAGAAGCAGCAGCAGCTGTTAAGCTTGATAGCGCCACAGCCGCACTCGCGCTACTTACACACCTGCGTCCATCTCCAGTCTTCATTCTCCAACCTGTTTGCTAAACGCTCCACGTTGTTGGCCCATTGTTTTTATTCGTGGCATTCTTCATTTCTGATATGCGCCAATTCGTTTAATTGCGCAGTCTTTTTTCCGAGAATTATTTATGCACCCACAAATGCGCCAACCTCTGGGGCACTTTTTGTATATCCAAACACATGTGCTTATAAAGTTATGTGGTTAGGCGTTGTTTCGACTTATCAAATTTTGTATGAAATTAATTTTGTTGGCTTTTATTTTGGTGCTAATAAAATCATTTATTATTCGAATTATTAATGAGTTTATGTTTATCAATTGGATTCATTTAACTTTGATTTCACCTGTAATAAATAAAACTGCGTGCCAAAGAGTATTTATGCGGCTTTATTAAAGCTTTTATGGGTTTCATAAAAACACCGAAAAAATTCAAAACATTTTTTCTTACTTTTCAAAAGGTTAAAAGTACACTACGTTTTTAAAGTATGGAATTTGTTGAGAATTTTTTAACCTGTCAACCGAGCATATTAAATTTTTTGTAGGGTTTTCTGTAGAAAATGTATGTAACTCAATGATTTTGTACTTTTTTATAGTTGTTGTTAGTTTAAGGTTATTTTCTGATAACTTGAAATTTCGAATCGAAAAAATATTGAGTAACAGGAAAAAACATGAAGTTCGGTTGCAATAAACTTCCATACAATACAAACTTCTGCCATAGTCCGATATGTAAAATTTCTTCAAATATTGCAGCATAGAAAATTATCCCATACAAATTTCGTGAAGATATCTCATCAAATAAAAAAGTTTTCCATACAAGAACTTGATTTTAATCATTCCGTTTATATGAGAGCTGATAACGGCCGTTTCGACAAATGAGCAGCTTCTAGGGGAGAAAAAGACGTGCGCAAATTTTCAGAGCGTTATCTATCTTATTGGAACTCGTTTCTATCTGAACTTTTTTAACCTCTATGACTTTTTATTATAACCTAAAAAGTTAATCTGTTGACATTTCCATAGAAAAATATTTCTTTGCTTGAAATGTTATGTCTTTCAATAGGTCTCGTACCAAAGGATGTAATTATTTTAAAATAAATTTCGGCTCAGTGTCTTAAAAGAGAAGCATGTGAATTAAACACGAAAAAGTCTTCAAACAGAAACTTTATTTGAGTGTATAAATAAATTAAAATAAGTTATGTAAGTATTTGTATGTATTTTATTGTTGTAGCGGTTAATTAGACTTAAGGAAGCATAAAAAGAGGTGGTTAGTTTCATGCGTGGTTCCAATGCAACGAGTGTTCATTCTACGTTATCGGATTCCTACCGCATTTTATCCATCCAAGAACTGTTTTTCGGTGATCTACTTTGTTTAGTTCGTAAGTTAGTATAACCATAAGTTCGATTGAATTGGATAAGCGAAAATACATTTTGAGGTGGATTTGTTTTTATTGGAAACCTTGATTAATACTTAATTGCAAAACTTTATACACTCTTCCTAAAGTAGAAAATTCAACAAGAGTTATTTAGTATTATATGTATTTGTATTTTTAGGTATTTCTAGAAGACATTTCCGTATTTTGATCAATAAAGTGCTTGAATATTCCATATATACAATAATTCCTGATACAATTAGAAAATAATCTATAATAATGTAGACATTTAATTATCATATATGTATGTTTCTGAGTAATTCAAGTTTATTGATTAATTAGGCAAACTTTGGAAAATCACATGCAATCTATAAAATGCAAGCACATGTTATAATGCACTCTCCTGCGCTTTTGTGGGGTTTCCTCATTAAAATGATTCAGCCGAATTTCACACTTGATTGCTTGACCCAGTGCAAATAATAAAAGCCCATTGACTAACCGCCTATATGTGTATATACATCGTACATATGCATATACACAACTGGGAATATTATCAGCTGATAAGCAGTGCCTAGTCATTTCGTGAATCACGCGCTATCATTTGCGTAAATAGTGACAACAACAACAAATTTATTTTATAAGCTAAATTCTCTAGCAAATAGAAATATCAACGCAAGTACTGATATATGTAATCATACTTACGTATGAGTCGTGTGTATGGTAAGTGTATTAGTTCTATAAACACCCTGTTGGAAATGGCTTTTATGTAGATAGTTTGTTAGCTATTGGGTCGTTCACTAAGTCATTTCGTTTTTTAGTGCAATTTAAATACGAGTTTTTTATTGTGTAAAATATTTTATGAAAAATTCGAAAAATGTAATCTTTCAGCAATCTCTCGAGTTGTTATTCGACGATTTGCATCGGCTAACGACTTTATTTTATCCGCATAGGCTTCACGAGGCCTTTCAAGACGTGGGGCATGTCCAAGAGCGATATTGCCAAAACGAAATTGTGCAAACCCATTTTGGCATTGGTGTTTGGTCAACATATCTTCTGCGTAGACTCCACATAATTTTCGACTTGCTTGACTGCATTTTTACCCTTTTGATAGTGCAACAGTAAAAGAGCGTGAATATCAAATGAGAGACTATACCTCAGAAACACCATGGTGCAAGTGTTTCACCTATATTACGACTTGTCGTTTTTTAAGGATTTGGCCCCAGAGATTTTGATGTTTTCTTTGTACACAGATCTTAAGAAAATACCAACGACTGCGGCATATTTTGTAGCAAAAAATAAACGTAATACAAAGCTGTTTTCAGAAAGTTGGAAGATCGCTCATATCAGTGTACAGCCCTCAATAGCAACTAGAAAATGTTCGAGTCTTTAATTTTACATCACCAACTCTAAACATATACTTACTTGGATCTTGCGAAACTTAACCACCTGTGAATCTCACTTAAACTTACTTTCATATAAAATCGAATAACTCGGGCAAAAAATTCAATTCTTTAAAGAAATCTATTATTTGCTCCACTGGGTTGTCATATTTACTAATTTACAAATATGTGTGACCGTTTATACTCAAAATTTTGTGTATTCAAGTCTATGATTGCTAAATTGCGAAATGAACGCGCAATTGCGATGTACGCATACTCGCTTGCCAAATTATATAGAGTTGAAAAAGTCAACGGAAATTTTGCGAAAAATAAACAAATAAATACAAAAAAATAAACATCACCAAAAGAATAGCAAAACATAATAATTCGCGCGTGAAAAGTATTTGTCAATAAACATAATTTCGCAGGTAGCATTAACGAAGCAGTGCATAAATGGTCGTAGAGGTGTATATCTGTTAATGTGTACTTATGTAAATAAAGCTTAATTGTATATAAATCAATCTAACACTAATATGTGTACAATTTTTTGATCATTAGCTTATATAATTAGAAGTTGAAAACATTTTTGAAATTAAATTATTATTTTTTTGGAAAGTTTATAAAAATACTCGAAATTATTGGTTTTTCTACTTATTTGCATTAAAATATTTTCCAAATTTCGCATTTATTGCATTATTTATGGTGTTATGTTATTTAATCTCATAAAATTTTTTTAAAAAATTATGTATTACCTATTTTTATACTAAAGTAACATATTGCGTAGAGTATGATTGCTTTGTTTACGCTAACGGCTGTTTGTAACCCTTGAAATGCTCGAGATAAAACGAAAATTTTATGTTTCGCCCGATCGATTGGAATCAAATTTAAAGAAAAACACTTACAAAATCCTCTCAAAGTAATTTTAAATAATAAAAATTTAATGAAATCAAAACAACGCTTACTTTTGTTATTTTTGTGATTTGGAAACTGATAAGCTTATTTACAATTACAATTGATCATCATTTTCTGTAGAAACTCTATTACACGCATAAATCTGGATATTAATAGTATGGGAATAAAATGTTTTCCGTTCCTCTGGTGAGTTTACGATACATATGGATTATAAGTGTCATAATTTAGTTATACATATGTATATTTTCTCCACCATAAGATTCAATGTTATTAAGAAGTCGTAATATGCGCACAGTAACTCCAACAATTATTTTTCTATTTTCACTGATTTTGCCGCCGTTTTTATAATAGATTTGGATAGACATCACATTACATTTCTCTATAAAAACTTTATATTTAAATTTTTTGTACGGCATATATAGTATTCTCAGTTAAAAACTGTGCCGAAAAGAGGTATAGTTTGTACTTTGAACAGTTTTCTGAAGGTTTCTGAACCTTTAATGTATTTAAATAAATATTTCAAATTTTAAAATATTTTTTTTATCATTTCCTGTACTACTATTACTTGGGTGGTATAATAACATATATTTCCTCCATTCAAACTCAAAGTGTGAAGTTACGTATACGCCCTGTATTACGATATGTAACGAGTAATCCCTGCATAAATGTCAACGTTTATGAGAACATTTAGTAATATATCTTTCTGTTGTTGACATTTTATAAAATCTAAAGCAATTTCTTTCACATGTTGGAGACTTTTATGAGGTAATCTAAAAAAAACTTTAAATGCAATCTCTTCATTATTCACCGTTGGGTTGAAAATTTTTCTAAAATTCTTTGGGTTGTAGAAGAATATAACTTTAGATATTTGTAATTGAAATGAATTTTACATAACCATATTAATATTATTTACTACATAATTTTTTGTTTTATAACTCACATAGAACATAGAAACTTCAGCACCAATGCTTCGAATAAATTTTTGATAGCGAAATGTTTCATAGAGTAAATAATACCAAAAAAATTCTATGGAGCCATTAACATCTTTTGCTTGATCTACCGTTTTCTATAAAAAACAACTAAGGAAGGGCTAAGTTCGGATGTAACCGAACATTTTATACTCTCGCAAAGTCAAATGGTATACTCGTTTGAGATTTCTTTGTGGATTGGCTGATATTTTCGGTAGAAGGTCAACTATAGGCACTGGGGTCCACATATTTGGTACTTAGGGGCTTGAACAGTTTTGGTTCGATTTAGACAATTTTTGGTCACAAGGTGGCATACTTTAAACGTATTATTCACGCAAAGTTTTACGCCGATTTAATCATTGTTACCTGATTTCCATAGTGGAAAGTGAAAGAATCAGATGGAATTGAAAATGGTGTTACATAGGAAGTAAGCGTGGTTGTAGTCCGATTTCGCCCATTTTCGCACTATGCCATAGAAACATGAAAAGAACGTTATGCACCGAATTTGGTTGAAATCGGTTAAGCAGATCTCAAGATATGGGTTTTCCCCTAAAAGTGGGCTGTGCCACGCCCGCTGACTAATTTTGAACGCGGTTCCTATAAAGTCATCTTATACCATCTCAGAGATAAAATTTAATGTCTCTGGCGTGTTTAGTGCTTGATTTATCGCGCTTTTAGTAGTTTTTAACAGTACCGTTATATGGGGAGTGGGCGGAGTTGCCACCCGATTTCAACTATTTTCACACTGTGGGTAGAGGTTCTATAAGAAATTTGCTTCCAGTAAATTTTGTTATTATAACACTAGCGGTTTAGGAGATATGCACATTAAACCTATTAGAGGCGGGACCACGCCCACTTTTTAAAACAAAATTTAACTGCAGATGCCCCTCCCTAATGTGATCCTGTGTACCAAATAACAGTCTTGTATCTTATTGTGGAGCTTAGTTATGGCAAGTTATTTGTTTTTGATTAATGGCGTTTTGTGGGCGTGGCAGTGGTCCGATTACGCCCATCTGCAATACCAACCGTCTCACCGTACCAAGAAACATGTCTACCAAGTTTCATAAAGGTATCTCAATTTTTACTCAAGTTAGAGCTTGCACGGACGGACAGACGGACATACAGTCACCCGGATTTCAACTCGTCTCTTCATCCTGATCATTTATATTTATATAACCCTATATCTAACTCGATTAGTTTTAGGTTATACAAACAACCGTTAGGTGAACAAAACTATTATACTCTGTAGCAACAGGTTGCGAGAGTATAAAAATACTATTATATGTTGGCTCTGCTTTGCACTTTCGATGTTTATTACACTTTGTAATTTTCTGTAACTGTACTAAATTATAATATATAATAATGTTTAAGGCATAGAGAGCATCTACCTAGCACTTTCGTGTCACTATTTTATTTTTATTATGTGTGTATTTGTAGATATTAACATTATTATTATTCGAATACATCCAAAATGATTTCCCCACTTTAAATTATTTTGTAAGTTTTTAAGGCTTTTTGAAAAGTAGCATTTCTCATACTACAATAGTTCTCACACTTTTTCTCTCTCTTTCTCTCTGATTCATATTTTAACTGCTTATTTGCTTTTATTTCGCAGCAAAATATTTTTCTATGCATTTGTGTACTTAATTACATGTTATCTTCTATCTCACTTTGCCTCTGCGTATTTCCGTTGTTGTAATTGTTGTCGCTGATCTTCATTTTTGTGCTTCATTTACCACACAAACTTCGTCAGATTCATTCTCAGCTCGTGTTTACTCGCTAATTTTTTAATAAGTGAATATGTCTGTATGTGTGTGTCATTGTGTGTTGTTTAATTGCTCTTGAATGTAATTTATGAAGTTTGTTTAAGTGCTGTTTATCATTTAAATATTGCAGTTAAGTGATTTAATTATTTGCTCTGAGCAAACATGCTAAATTACGTAGTAAAACTGATGAAACTCTCCAAGAGAAGCGATTAAATGCCAAATCATATGAAGATACTAAAAATAGTGTGTTTACTAGCTTGTTACCGCTTTTCCAGCACGCCAGTAATTGCTTACATAACATCTCATAAATATTTGCATTGTTTGAGGAAATTAACCCAATTTTAGCTTTGTTTTCAAATCAGAATGGCGCGTCATCGCACTCGGGCTATCAATGCGATCGATCTATTGCGCACTAAACAAGGTTATCGCTCGAATCAAACAATCAATTTGATAATGGCAAGTTGTGAGTTAACAATGCTGCTGTTATTTTTAGTTTCAAATGATATATTGACGATGCTCTTGTGATAATAAAAATTTGTTTTGTATTCCCGTTAAATGTGTCAAAGTTAATTACTGTTAAAATTGATAGGTGTAAATCCACAAAACGTTAGCTCCACTGTGTATTACAGAAAGTAGTTCTTTCCAAATTGTTGATATTTTTGAGAATAAATGTATCAATACATCAGTTTCAAAATAAATTCCTCGAATATAATATAAGTTGGTATCAATTTTATGAAAGAGCACCACTAGAGTGTAATAAAAATTTCTATAGTTAAACCTAACCTTAAAATGACAACAACAATATATACAAGTAATAAGTGTAAAATTTTACCAAAACACAAATTTTTCTTGAAAAAAAGTTCTGATATTTTTTATTTATTTTTATATTGTTTATATTATTTTTTAATTCCCTAGAGAAAGATATAGATACTGAGTACTTTTTGAAATTTTGTTTAGGGCTGTTCAATCGTGAAAACTAGAATTTTTTGAATTTTGGAATTTTTTTGAAGCATGGAAAAAATGCATCTTTCAGTTAATAAAGTTAATAGGTCTACTTATACTTTGAGATGTATATAAAGATTTTCAACCATTTGAAGAGGGACTAGTCTTCAAATTGCCTAATCAACTTCATAATTTTTCGGATATGAACGCCAGCGATTCTTTTTCTGTCCTTAGACCTCTGATCTAATTTGACCCGAATTTGCAAAAAAATTATCGTTTTCAAAAAGGTCTCCTTTTAAGCGAATACATGTCAATTCGTGATCGAATTTTTAATTCACTTGTTCTAAGCCTCGGCTGGTATAGTCTTTAGCTTTCAGCGCATTTTGTATTTTTCGGTTTCTGCTCATTTTTGGAGCACCATTCGCTAGATTGACATCGTATTCATAAATCCATGTCTCGTCACCAGTATGGATGCGTTTGATGTATGTATTTTCTTCAGCTATGTTATGTTGTCATCTCTTCTTCAACCTCTTTTTCAAACCCAACTTAACATCCTTTTTGCAAAAGATTCAGAACCTTTAGGTACGGGTCTATCAAGAACACGCTTTATACCCAATACACTAACTAAAATGTGTTGAGTCGATCCATAAGAGATGTTGAGATCCTCTGTCATCTTTCTGATACCAGTATGATGATTATTAAGCCGTATTTTTTGATCTATTCCACGTTATTATCATTAACACAGGTGGATGATATATTCGATTGAGGCAACGTTTTGATGACTTCTCGGCCTTCACTGAACGCTTTGTTTCACTAAAATACTGGTGATCGTTATAATGCATAAATGAAGAAAACAATTTAATTTAATTTTAATCAAAATGGCAACACTTATCTATGTCACACACTTACATACGAGTACAGGCTCTCTTGCGTTTGGAGGTCGAACACGTGAAGGTATCTAAATTCTCTCAAATCTCGTCAACTTACCGCATAATTGTGTTTATAACTGTGTATTTCATCAACGTCAAAATTGGCATAGTCAGAATGCCGACGCGCAAAAAGCGTTCAAATTCAAGCGCCATTCGCAAGATATCTGATAAGATAAGTGCCAGGCCCAAAGTGGTGACTAGTCGCATGATATTATACTTTAGCGCTTGGAAATTCACAACAACATACCAATCTATTATAAAACATAAATACATACATATATCTATGTATATACATATTTACATATATACAGATTTACATGCGAACGCCACTGATAAGATTTGAATTTCGCTTGAAGCAGTGTTCGTCTCAACAACTGAACTATCAACAACTGAACTATCATGCTCAAGGCATTATCTACGAATACAGTAATTCCCACAGTAATGATGATTACGCTGATGATGAGATAATTAAAGCTACATCACGCACACTGAAATACTAACTATTTACAACAACAACCAAAACGCATAACTTTGAAAAAGCAGGAAGTGACTATGTACATTTAGCGGACAGCAGGCAGAGGAGGGTGTTACAATTGGGGAAACTAAACAAATATGTAGCCACGAAAATATTTGTGCACAACCCCATGATATAAACATGCATAAATATAGGTATGTATTAACATATAACCACACATATACATATTCGTTCACACACACATATCGTTGAGTACAAGCGTGAAATCAAAGTGCGTGAGTTGCCTTTGTAGACTAAGAAGCCGCAGGCAGTAGAAATTATATTGAATTATGCGTAAAACTAAACACACACATATACACATACACATATACATTTTTCGACGCTTTTCTAGTTGCGAAACTGCGTCATTTTAGTAGCGTGTTAAATGCGATAACAAATGCTAGCGATGAGCGAGCTTAGCCGCAACAAATAGTCAAAAATTAACAAAAACAATAAATAAACTAAATATTGCAAAGGTAAACTATGTACTTGTAGTATATTTATTTATTTTTCTTAATACATACATATGCCACTACGCAGGGAGCTTGTTAGTTGCTTTATAAATAAACTGTATTATTTTCAATTACTAATATCTTTAGAAATGGCGAAAAATAAATAAATTAAAATTTTTCTAAAATATATATAAATAAATAAATAAATACATAACATGCATATATATTTTAAAAATATTGTGTGTGTTGAGTTCAGCGTGTATTTAGTTTTGCAAACTCATTAAACCAAATTCCAAAATGTGAATAGTTTCACTTCATTAGCAGCTAGTAAAAATACAAATATTTATTAATATTCACAGCCAGAAATAAAATTGTTTAAATAAAATGTATGTATATAAATATTGAGGAAGTTATTTTCAATTGTTGAATTATGATCTGAAGTATTATAGTATGAGGAGATGTTGAGACTTACATAACAATTAAAAAAAAATATTTATACATATGAGAAGATTTATTGGAAAAAAAGTTTGAAGTATTGAAATTAAAATACAATTAAATTTGTAGCGGAAATTATTATCACTAAAATTTTGATAATTTTTCAGAGCCGAATGAGCAGTTCATCAGAGAGACACTAGCTACAATTTTTAAAATTTTCAACTACTTTCGGTCTACAATAAAATATAAATATTATATTACATATACCATACATATATTTACATACTAGTTCAAGTTAAGTTTTTGAAATCATTAGAAAAAATGTTTTAATTTTTGCAATAATTTCTCATTTGAGTCATTTATAGCTGTAAAAATTTTCTGAAATCTATAAAACAAAACTTGATAGCATTGAAGATGCCACTTTAATGAGATATCATTCAACCATCGTGTCATTATTCAGCTCGTTAACTTTATCGCTGCTTTTACACAAACCATTTTTGACAAGAGAGCCGTGGGAAGAGATAGCGAACAGAGAAATGGCGAATCGAAAACAACTTATAGTTCTTTATTGAAGCAGCAAAACTATTACGATTATATTTAGTAAAAATTTCACACCTAGCATGCACCTAGTGACTAGTCGACTTTTTTTTATATTTCAATAATTTATTACTTTAAAAATAACATGCTAAAATTTCAAATCAATATCTCACATAGTTTTTGAGTTACAACCTTCCAAAGTGAAGCTGCTCAGTTAAGTCCACTCAATCAATTTATCTTTAAACTCGATTTTCTCAAACGACAAATTTTTATTTGATTTGTTTGAGACAAATGATCCGATCATCAAAAATCATTTATCTGTATTTTATATAATTACACACACACAATGACCTATCGATTTTTAATCTGAACAAAACTTGTATTTTGGGTGGCCAAAAACGACCAAAATTTTGGATAAAATTCAATTTTTATTTTTAAAACACCGCCATTTTGTAATTTTTTGATTTATTTTTCGGCAATCTCGTATAACTCAAAAAATATTTCATATTTTTTTTAAATTTTACTGTGTATTCTTAAAACATGTCTATATATACGCTGAACCTCAAAACAATCGATACGGTAGTTTTTTTTTTTTTAATTTCAAAAACACACTATGCCCTTATGTTCGAAGGAGAGCGCTCTCTCAGTAAATTTGACACATAGCATCACTTCTTTAAAATTTCGACAGTTGTTTAGGTTAATTAAGTGAAACATTCTTGTCACCGTCTTTTCTCCACTCTTCGACTCCTCAGATACGAACAATAGTCAATGGTTTGGTAAATTTTTGTTTCAGAATTTTATTATGGAATAGCTTCAGAACACAACTATTTAATTTATATATAAAAATTTCCTCGAGCCTTTATTAAAATCTATTGGTTTCTCATCAATTGACATAGGAATTCCCCTATAGAGTTCTTATAGTCAACTATAGGCAATTTAGACATAATGGCAATGGACGCACTAGCTCTTTCGAAAAAATAATTCGTTTTCAAAGGCACAAAACGTTTCGCAATAGATTGAGTAAAAAATAATCTGCTGAAGTCACTTTAGCGTAGGAATTACCATCGCTCTCCTGAATAAAAGCTTCTTGCAAATTTGAATTTTTAACTCCATTTTATTCAATATTCCAATCAATATCTAATTTTGACAAAATATTTTTTCAAGATATATTCTAAAAAGTATTTAAAATCTTACCGATTCTGGTATAATACCTCTTTAATTACTCATTAGTTTTCCAAGATTTTTGTTGCATATAAATATAAAATTAAATCAGGTATTCATTGCTTATGATTTTTCGCTGCTTCTTTCTACTTCTGTTCTTGTCGTTACTCAAATGATATGTGAGAGTTAGGTATATTTGATCACTCTCCTAAAGGTTTAAGATTTTTTTAGTCAGTTACAAGTTACGTAAGTGTTACGTAACCGAATTTTTATCTCAGTAGCATGCCCAAAAGCAAGCTTGGATATGGTTTATACTGCTACGGCTATGACATGCAGCCTTTCCAAGGTAAAAATACAACCGTTTCTAGATTAACATTTTCTGCTGGCAGTTTTATTAAAATTATGTAATTATATTAAATTTTACGATTTCTTCTTTCATATATTTTAAGTTCGTGATAATCGTACACTTGGATTTGGTGTTCGTCTTACTGAGCTTACGTTTAATACCGAAAATTCCTCATTTACTCTACTAACAGCTTTTTCACCAAAAAAAAAAGACACGGAATATTGATAAACACTAAGAAGTTGTAGCCTAAAGCAAATTGACAGATACCTATGAAATGGAAATTGGAGCGAAGCGCGTGCTTGACAACGACTTTAAAGAGTTGACACAGTTTCGAAGCTATCGCTCTGCGCCTCGCCATGTCTATGGTATATGTACATGTGCATTTATTCTTTGTTGATAAGGTGTTGCCAGTTCTCTTACTAACCGCTTCCACAATTAACATATGAGTGTATTCATTTTTTTTCACGCGTGTTTACTTGCTTTCGCGTGGTTCGTGTTTTATTGTTTGTTTATTTACCTTTTTCGATATGAACATGACGTCTATTGTACAAGTATGCATATAAAATTTAATGCGCGTCTTGTGATCGAAGGCGTGATGATAGCGCAGACGCTGAGGTGAGCGTTCAATGTGACCGCGTCAAATGTTGTGTACAAATATGTTACTTGGCCAACATGACGTACATATAAATATATGTATACACAAAAACAGTTACTATGAGGCTAGCGCACATTAACCGTTAACACACCACACATAACCGTTGTGGCCTTTGTGGTCTACGCATTGTTTGACCGTCTTCAGGGCGCTGACGATAAGCGGTTTAGCAGTTCACTCAGCTAGAATGTTTCTCAAGCGCTTGATCAATGGCAACAACGCTGCTCAGCGCATTTGTCACTTGATACATTTGACGCGCCAACTGCATTGCGACTCAGCTCGCTGGCGCGCTGGCATGTGCGAGCGTCCACTTGGTATTTAGAGCGACGGCTCATTAGCGACTCCACCCGCCCTTAGCGGCTCATATTCGTTGATAGCGCGCGCTGACTATCAGCCCTTCAGTCAGTCTATCTGTCGATCTGTCTGTTCGGCGTTGGCGTTTATTTGCTAATTTTATTGTTTGTCTTCCAGTTGTATTTGCTGGCGCATTTCGTGTGACATAACTTACGACACGAGCGACTGCAGCGTTGTTGTAGGCGTTAGTGGTGGCGGCGGCGAGGGACGCTGCGAATGTTGGCGTGTGGCGAGTGCGGCTTCACTACCACGCGAAAGCGCTAATTAAATGAGCTTTGTGTTTGTTAAGTGTGCAGCGCTGCACGCGCCTGCCCGCCGCCGCCTGCTAATCAGCATGAAATGCCTCCACAATCGCTCGTATTTGCATCCGTACAACCACATGTCGACAAGTATGCGATCAATTAGGCAATTTGTGTTGTATCGGGATGGACGGACATACACATGCATTCCACTTTGTCCAATTATCGATTCTATTGTGCTGCAACTGTGACATTGTGCTCCCCGACTTCCGTATACAATCCAATAAATCCCTCAATGAAATGAGAAATGGAAATTTGTACAGACATGCATAGAGTTTTGAAATAGCTGTAGGATGATAGGGTGGTTCTTTTGCTTTACTGGCTTTATTTTTTTCAGACCTAATTGTTTTTAGAGGCAGGCTTGTTCTTATATATTTAGTAGTTCTTATATATTTAAATAACTAAGACAGGGTGGTTCTAATATTTTTAGTAGTTTTAAGTTTTTAAGTAAACGATAATTATTAAGGAGGTTGTCGTAATGGATTTTGTAGTTTACAGTGTTTAACTTCATTAATTTTTAAAAGCAGGGAGGAACATACGTATTTTTCAGTTTTAACGTTTTAAATTCAAATTGATTTTCGGAGACAGGGTGATTCGTATGCCTTCAGTAGCATGTAATGTTTGAAATTATATGCATTTATTCGAACAAGGTAGTCCATATGTCGTTAGTTTTGTGTTTTAGTATAAATCACTTTATAAAGAAAGAGTGCTCCTTATGTATTTGTTAATCTCTTATTCCTAACTTCAAATTAATCAACAATGTAACGGTGCTTCTTACCTACCTATGTAGATATTAAACATTGTTTTGTAAATTCAACATTTTCTTCTCGATATAAAATTAATTTTTTTCATCCATTTTGCAGCCTCAGTTCATCTTAAACTTGTGAACGTCAGACCTTGCGACTGTTTCTGGCCATCTCCCACTTTTCCAAATTTGCTTTAAGAATCTGAATCATTAACAGTTGGATCACATAAGATCGATCTTTTAATAAATCTCATATAAAAATTTTAACAACTTCAAATCGGGGCTACAAGGTGACCAAGATATTGCCACACCAGTATACTCTTATGCTGACAAAATAGAAACCAAACGAAAAATGTTTAGCTCCTAATTCTCCTTATCATGACCGATATTGTTGCTAGCCCCTCAATGTTTTCGCAAAACCTTCCAAGAGATCTGGTATGTTTCTCATTTCGGACAAAAGTCAAACTGTCAAAATGAAAACGCTGGTCAAATAACTTATAATTAAAAATACCGATAAACCACCGTTATGTTGTGTATAGTAAATAAGTAATCCTCGATTTTATTAATATATTCTGTATATATAGACTTGTTAGATTTCATACATGCTAAATCTGTTGTTGTATGAATTGATAGCTTAAATTAAAAGCATACATTTTTCTTAGAGTTCTCTACTTAAAATTCTTCAAATACCTGCCCAATAAACTTGTAAAAGTTTCCTATCAATTTAAACTGTTTTACTGAAATAAACGTGGATATTGGACTACTATAGCATATAGTTCTAATACAAACTGACCGATCAAACTCAAGTTCTTGTATCGAAGACTTTTTTATTTGTCACAAAATTTAGCATCGATTATTATCTCAGGCATCGCCACAATATCCGAGCATATTGTACGGACCACTGTACCGAATTGTTGCCATATAAACTGATAGATCAAAATCAAGATAAAGATCTTTTTAGACCCTTTCATGCTATAAGAAATGCACATGTGAAGAGTATTAATGCTTCGGCGCAGCTGAAGTTTTTTCTACATTTAATTTCATGAAAGGGGTGTGTAAGTATATAAGTACACTAATATATTTACTAAATGCAAATTAATCAAAGATTCTAATCTGATCAAGTCTCCAGTAGGAACACACATCTTTCGTGTCTCAAAAACACTATATTCGAGTGCTTAGACTTTGCACTGGTGATGTTTTCAAACTTGACCAAAGCGATGTCTAAATACTTGAGTAGAAAAAAGTTTTTATCGAAAGGTTCAAAAATTTAAGCTTGAAGATTACAAATGTAATACTAACATGAAATTGTTGAAATCGCTGCTATATTTTTAGAACACTAATTTGGCTAAAGTATATTTTATTACAAATTATGATTCTTACAATAACAAGACATGAATGACGACACAGAGTTGTATTAGTTACACTTATCAAGGAAGCGCTGTAAATGTTGGCAGTATAGATTTTGTTACGCAATTTTCAAGTTCATTCAGCCGTAAAATTTGTTCTACATATTAGTAAAAATAAAATTATCTGTGTATTCTATTTTATTTTTTCAATTATTTGTATATACTTACAGTGGCTTATATAATCGCTAGTGTTTACATTCGCAAGTTTGTTATCAATCTGTTTGCCTTAGGGTACATACAAATACTATATACTTTGTATATAAGTATGTACTTACACTCGTGTGTAAATGATCGTTATTTTTAACGCGGCTTACAAACTTTTAAACACTGCTATTAAATTTTCAACATAAGTTTTACGATAACAATGGGAATTGCGTGACAAATTCGCTAAAAAATATTGCTTTATGGTGGATTATATACAGACACATTTTGGTGTGTCGTTTTAGTTTTGCCAACAACAACTTTCAGTTAAAACCATGCAAACAATTTGAATTTAGTTTGAAGACTTTAAACTAGATACGGTTGTTAAAAATATAGCACAGAAAGAATGGATAAATAATTTTAATACATTATTTTTTAAATATTTTATTTAAAATGAAATAATATTTTTTGGTCCAGGCTACAGAGGTAAAAATTATGTTATACTATTCCTTCAATTTTTATATATTTTATATTGTAAATGCATATATTCAGTTAGTTTTAGTGTCTCAGGTGTTAAACATGTTTTCTACTTATTCCATCCATCTTTGCTTGCAATATTATTTTCAAAACCTATAAATGTGTTAAATAAAATATATAATAGTATATTCTATAACAATTTATAAATAAACGCTTGATTTTGAGATAGCATGTCATAAATCTAGAACCGTAAGAAAATAGTTTACAGTAAGAAAAACTATATACAAATTTTAGTAATATAAAGTTTTGCCATTATTTCTAAGTATCACTCTTTTTTGAAAGATTCGAAAGTTCTCTTAAATATTTCTCAATCATTTTTAATTTTATGAAAAACCCCGTTGTTTACAAGATACATTCAAAATTCGATGTTAATTTCAATTTATTTAAAACATATCAGTACTATGCATCTGACACTTAATCAGTAAGCACCTAGAGTTGCTCCTGAGTACAGAGATGAGTGAGTACTTCGAGTGTTTTGAAGATATGAGTACTCTGAAGTGGTTTTGCGTTCTTATGCTTACTGAATCATTTTGACAATTGAATTTCCATGCATACATGTAGCTTCAGTGTATTGGCATCGGTTAAGGTGACAAAAAACTGTTGATAGATATGAAAATTACAGTACAAACCATATTTGACGAAAAATTCTCGAACAATTTTGTATTTTGTATTGGCAATCATTTTAATTTTATATACATATATATGAAATTTTTCTCGAATCAGTTTCGTTGGATACTAATATTTTAATATAATATTTTATTAATTTATGCAAAAAAAATTTAAAACTGTTGGCAACCCTTATAAAAAAAATTCCAACAGACTGCGTTTTCAACCTCTTTAGCTCGTAGCCTATGTTCTTATATATTTATCAATAAATTTTTCCCGAATATGTGCAATTGAAATCACACCCATATTGTAAAAATGGCGCTATCTTCCAATTTTATGAAGTTCAATAATAATTAATAAATTTTAACTACATATAAGCACTCTTAAACCATTTTAGCATGATACTCAAATTTTAATGATTCATTTGCCACATTAATTCTAAACAAGTGGCAGTCTGCTCAAAAATACTTTCAGCAGTAAACGTTTATAAAACTCTGCAGTTTGTTAGCCAGTTTGTAGTTTTTTTGCTTATGTTATTTGATTTTTTTTTTACTTAATATTTCAGTTGGCAACCCTATCAGTTTCATTGTTAAACCTGTAACTAAATATTATATAAAAATATATTACGCACTTCATATATTTAAATACTTAAATGTACATTTATTTTTTAACAATTAATTGTTATTCTTTCTTCAGCGGCTTAAAAACAAAGGCGCAGCTAAAGCATTTGTAATTTACTGTTAATTATTTATTGCGAAATTTTCTGCACTTGTTCCTCATTTTGGCAAAAAATTCCATTATTGGTTGACAACAATAGAGACACATACACAGATATGTATGTATATATGTACATATAACATAATATACAAAACGACGAAAATTAAATATTTTATAAAGAAAATAAATTATGGTAATACAAGCATTTCAAGATAAACGTCACTAAAGCGCAATATATTTGTATATAAAAAGTTTATAATACAAACAAATATATATAATATATATATATTGCAAATATATGTAACATATGTACATATAAAATTTGCAAATCACAAATAACAACTAGTCAAAGAAGAACAGTTTTATCTAAGTTTTTGTGCAAATAAAAATAAAAAAATATACTAAATTTTTCTTTAAAAACAAAATTGCGTCTTTCGTGAGGAATTTCGGTGACAAACGTCAGTGAAACTAAAAATATTTAATGCAAAAGCAAAGCAAATAAAAGATGTGTGCCTAAATACACACAACACATATGCTTATACATACATACGAGTACACTATTATTTATGTGTGAACAAATGACAAATATGTTGAGATATGATATTTTCACTTACCTTCTGAAAGTAAATATTTTTTTCAAGGTTGGGAGCGCCAGTAAAACATTGCTCTGTGCGTAGATGTAAGATCGTGTTATAATCAGGTGACAACAGCATATTAATACAGAAATATTATATATACGATACATACTCAAAGTATAATATATAAACTTTAAAAAATTAGTAAAAGAGACTTTAATTGTTTTTAGATGACTAACTGGGTCAAATTATTTAATATATGCTAGTTTATAGATGCTACTTCTTACTCCTCTCAAATGATTCCTAATTGTGACATAAAATTAGATTTCTAAAACACCAACAAGATTACCGACTAAAATTTTAGACGGTAAGAGTCTTCGGTATCACGTTTTTTTTTCTTTTGAACAATTTAAAACTTCCACACCTCTAATTTTCCCACTTAAAGCATGTTAAAGGGCATACCTAGTGGAATAGCTTAAAAAAATTTTAAAAAATACAATTTTGGGAATTAAAAAAAGTTTGCTATATTAATTTATAGTAAAATTTTAAGGGTATATATATACATATTAAACAGAAACACACTAAATTTCTTAAAGAAAACAATTAAATATTTTTCGGTTACATGCGATCTCCCACGACTCTAAAAAAAAGGTCCTCCCCTGCTGCAGCGATTCCGGGCTTCTCCGTGAAGGAAATTCTCTAAAAAACTTCCATTTCGAAAATAATATCGGTAACAAATCAAAACTTCTCTAAATGGCAGGGTTTTTAAACAAAAGTTAAATTTTACCCAAACTTTTGGTCGGCAAAATTCGGTTTTTGATCAGATGGAGCTGATTGAACAGAGATGTGCCCCTTAAAAGTATATATTAAAATCTGCATTACACTTCACTGAATTTCTTATTCTATAGTTTAAATTATTACTGAAATTGAAGGGAAAGAAAGCACTACCCTAATAATACTTTGAAGAATGCAACCGAGTTGAAAGTTCTTGACATGTCAAAAGCCTTCTCCGTGCCCATTCCTTAAACCCAGAATAACGAATTTTCTTTAAGTTATTTATGCGTTTCGGCATATCTCGCTGCACAATACAAAAGTATACTGTACTGTACTGTAAATATTTCCTTGAATTTCTTAACATTTAATTAAGAACAGTGTAATTAAATTTCACCTATTTTCCCTTTCTGCCACAGAAAAAAACAGGCCACTATTGATCGGCACGTGCACCGTTATTTCTTTGCATGACAGTGCGTTTTGCGTGCAAACTTAATTGCCATACAATTAATGTGTTTAATTGAATTTTGAATCGCATTCATTACTCGCATCATCAAAAAGTGATAAATTAATGAATATACCGTTATGTATAACTGTGACAGAATTGATTAGAGCATTTTTATGATTGCGTATAATTTATGAGTACATATATAATATATATAGGCGTAGCCACATGTAGAGGTATGCAAATACTGTTGGAACAAATAATAGCAGCTACTGAGCTGCTATCGCATTCTCTTTTTTAAGAGATTACATGGGTTTCAAGGCTTCAAAAAATTTTTTTTTTTTTTGTATTGAAATCTTTTGCAGATACAGCCTTGAAGGTCAGCTATATATATAGTATTTACTAGTCATTTAAAAGTTTAAACGCGTTTTGTTCCAAACTGTATTTTTAAAGACGGTTGTCAAGATTTCTCGCGAAATACTCAACCGATCTTAAAGAAATTTTACACAGGTCTTCGAGATATAATTTAAATGTTCTTGAACAAAGAATTGTGTGTTCAATTACTACTATTTAAAACACAAACTTCGAACAATTTGCACCAAAACTTGCAATTTTTTGTAAAATGTCGACCTAAAATACAATTTTCACTTGTTTTTCCCTCGTCCAATACCTACTTTATGGTCTTCATTAAAATCGTATTTTTTTCTGTAATATCCTGTATGAAGTTCTGCTATCAACGCGGTTGGACCTTTCTTCCGAGGGACTGCGGGAAATGACGTTGTAATAGCCGAGTTTCCCATACAAGCACTTGACTTTGATAGTTTGTTTAAGTCATCCGACAAATAAGCAGTTTTCTATGGAGAAAAGAACGTGTGTTAAATTTCATGTCAATACTTCAAAAACTGAGGAACTAGGTGCCATATATACAGATGACAGAAGGTTACGCAGATCTTTTATATAAATGTTTGTATTTATAGGGTATCCAACGCTCCCTTCTGGGTGTTACAAATTTCGTGGCAAATTTAATAGACCCTGTTCTGAGTAATGCTAAAAAGAAAAGTCTGACAACACCAGCAGAACTTTGCACCGACTCTGCGTTAACTTCTGAGAAGTGCTAATTACAATATGATGTCCAATTTCAGATTTCAGTCAGTACTTTTGTGGCGAGTACTTCAAAATTTTCCGCCATCACTGTATTAATACGAGCATAGTTGCACCAGCCCCTCGCAGTATCTCAGTACCATTGCTCGCTATCGTAAATTAAAATGAATAGTTGTGTTGGCAGTTTGACAAGATTTAAATGCCACAAAACAATATGAAAATAAATTTAAAAAAAGCTTGAAATATTTCACTTTTAATTTCGATATATCTATTTACATACATATACCTATATAGCGCATAAATATGTATAGACATATTTTTTTGCATACTATACGGGGTATTTATTTTATTATTTTATTTATTTAAGCGATTAATTAATATGTATATAAATTTTTATTTTCATTTTAAAAAATGTTAACCTCTAAAATAAAGTTATGGAAGGTATATTAGGTATAGGAAGACATGTTATAAATATTTATTAAGGTAAAATTTCTTTTTAATGATTTTCCCTTGTGAAATTAGTTTTTGCTACAAAAACTATATTTTAGCAATCTTTACGGACTATAAAAGACCTCTAAAGGATGTAAAAGAACACTTAGCAGCATAATTCGGTTTCAAGATTACATATTTTATAAAGAAAATACAAACATTTACACAAAATGGGCACCCTCTTTTACGAGTATACATCCCATATATAAAAATTCATGCGTCGGAAGAAAGACTAAAAAAATAAATATTTCCCTTTTTACGTTTAAGATTTATACACTCATTTCTTATTTATTTTCCTCAATTTTTCTTCATTGTTGAGTGGTTTGTTAATTGTCACATGAATTTTATGTTTTAAATTTAGTTTTGCAGAGCATTCAAGAAATTTTTTTGGTATATGACTAGATTGACTAAACGGCACGTGCGTCTAAAATAAAAACATAAAATTTTCAAGCCCTACGAAAAAACTAAAAATTTTAATTAATGTTAATAAAGTGTGCTTTATCATAAATCTTATTTCTGTTGAATATTTATACAGCACAAAAATATTTAGGTGAAGAGGGTTTTGAAATGATTTAGACTGAAACAACTTGTAAGTCCAAGTTCACAAATATATTTTATTTCCTTTACAAATGTTGATTGCAAGACCATTTTAAAACGATTATGTGCAAAAGAGTCTTGTTAACTGTTTTTTGTATTCACACTAAGGTTCTGAGCTCTTTTGGAACCCAGTCTTAATTATTATATGTTATCGAAAATATTTGCAAATATGGTTGCTTGTATGCAAAAACTTATTACATATAAACATAATATTATTATCCATAAAAAATTAAAAAAAAAGAAAATTTCTAGTTCTCATATAGATTTTTGAGGTCTTATGTAGAAAAGTAACAAGCAACCCTGGTATCAGCTATATCGGCATTGTCAATTTGTTCACAATTCTGTTGCTCAACATGAAAAATTTTGACCGAAATATTTTCTAAAAATACCATATATACTCTTATTATATGTTTCTAATGTCACAACTCTCTAACCACTATGCCAACAAACACAATAAAAATTGCACAAAAAATCAGGTGAGTATCTAATCATAAATTGTAAAAAATGTCGCATGTTGCGTCCGCGCGTTTAAATTATATAAATGAATGTATAAATTAAATTATATATGAAATATATGTATGCTTGTTAGCTATCAGTTAAACTTTTATGCGAACGCCAACAGATGACTCGACTCGATATGACGTCCCAACAAATCTACTTACGCATCGAATTTTTATAAATGAAACTAGTAAATGCCAGAATAAATAAGTATTTTGACGAGTAAAACCCACAAAATACGTACATATGTTCTAATCTACACGCCATAGAGTTAGAGCTTTCGGTTTATACAAACTATATTACTCGCTTACGAAATAGTACGCGACGCTCGTGTCAAACGCCCACTCGCTGTCACCTTACGTCAGAATGTGTACTCCGCGTATCTCCATAAATGCATGAATAAATACATACATATGTACTTATATATGTATAGGTAGATACGTAAATAAATGTACATTTCAATTATGACCGTCAAAAATAGAGTTGTCGCCAGCTAGTCGAGCAAATAGGAGTTTATTTCTGGACGGGCGAACAGGTGACATTTTAAATGGTTTACGAAGTAAAGCCCCTTGGCGAGGCTTGTAATTTAATGGCATAATTAAATAAATTTCAATGTTAAATGCTTTTAAGCGTAAAATATATAGTTATTAGTTTAAAGCTTTATATTTCTCACGCACAGGTAAGGATTTATTTAATTATTCCTTTTAACTATTTTACTATGTTCTTTAACTTTAATATCTTAAGAAACGAAATTATTTAGATATTTTGTCAATTCAAATGGGTTCTATATAGAAATTTAAGTACCAAATTGTCTACTATTGAAAGTCTACCAAAACTCCAACTGACGATCGGAAGCCGGACCTCGCAGAATTTGGCGCATACTATAACTTTTTCTTTCAAATAACGGTTGTTTGTAATACTTAATACTAACCGAGCCATAACTATCTATATCTAGTATATATATGAGAATTATTTATAAAGATGATGAAACGAATTCATCTCTGAATATTCCACTATCCATCCGTCTTATAGTCCAAGCGATTGTATGAAAAAACTTTCAGATATACAGATAAAACTTTGTAACCTTGTGTTCCTTGGCCACCTAAAGAGTTTGGCCACAGTCTGACTCTAACTACTTTTAGTCGCTTTAAGTAACACAATTATACACGATTTTTTTATCCTGAACTGGGTATATTAAGTTTACCAGGAAGTTTGTAACACACAGAAGAAATTTACCTCTCAAGAGTATTATACCTTCGGTGAAGCCGCAGTTAACGCTTTTTCAGGTTTTTTAATTACACTGATAACTTCCGTTGCATTCTGGAGCTTTTCAATTACTTTCGATTTCATCATCAAATTTTGATTCTACTCTGTCCGACATTAGATGAAGCAAACTAAACAGGAATTTTTTAATATATTATTCAAAGGTCTACTTTATTTCTCCGACCTTCATTCATGACTGAATTCTAAATTTAGAAGACATTTGTTAATTGCAAAAAATGTTCACTTAAGAATTGTATATCTCCAAAGGCGTATGATTCTTGCGGTAATCAGAAGAATGCTTAAATGAATTATGTAATTCTAAGAAAAAAACAAGCTCACTTTTAAAATATAATATAAATGTTATAGCACGTACATAATTAAATAAGTAAGTTTGTAGTAGAACCGAACATTTTAAGACTAAAGTTTAACATTTCCTTGTCGAAAGAGTTACAGACAATGCCATAATTAATTATATTAACATGCAGATAATAAACAGGTAAGAAGTAAGAACACTTTTTAACAATGCATTGAATGATTTCAAAGAAATAACTCTTTTCGTTTATGTCAAGGTCGCAGAATCGGGTGCGTTAGTTACCGACCCAGTAAATAAAGATATTTGTGTATCTGATGTGGTCTATTCGGAATTGCTTAATTGATTTAGTGTTGGCCTTCAAACTGATTCCCCAAAAAATCATTCGCCCTCGTAGACATAAAGTTTTTACAATCAGTTCACAATCTTTTCTAGATAAGGAACATTTTCAAACTTTAAAATTTAGTCTCGATACACAACCATAGAAATATAGTAATCGCTTGAACAATAAATTGATAAAATCTTTTTTAGAAGAGTTTAATATTCAATAAAAAACAAATCAAATGTAGAAATATTAGACGTAGGACCGCATCTATTGCAGTGAAAAGTTTACAAGATGTAAAAGAAGCTTACAAATATAATATATACAGCAACAGGTTAAAGCATGCCCAGGAAAAACCAGTACATATATGTGCAGGTGGATTGGTCGAACTAGGCCGGAAATAGAAAGACGCAGATAAAAGACGTAGAGCTAGGTTTCAGCCCTTGATAAAAAATTTCTACAAAATAAATAGTGGAGTCGCAAATTCAAGCGCATAAGAAGATGCAGGCAGACACAGGGAGAATAACAGTTTTACAGTCAAACGGAATGGCGATTACAGTTGGCAGTTAATGTTATTAAAAAGTATTGTTAATTATTTTATGTTTGATTTGTAAAAAGCTCTTTTGAGCGCAAAAATGTGATATTATTTTTAATAAAAGATACTTTCATCTGAGTAAAATATGTTAAATTATTGAGTATATAGGTAGTATCTTCGAATGATATGCAGCTCTTGGTATGCTTTAAGCCTTATAATCCATATAAAGATTATAATGGGGAAATATAGTGAACAAGAGAGCCACGCTCAAGGTAAGCGGGTAGAAAAATGGCGAATAAATAACGTTTACTACAAGTACAGCTGTATTATACAACCGAGGTGTGAAAGGGTAAACGTTAACTCGACGGTGTCTATAGCAATCTTATTTTGTCTTTTGTATATGGAATTCGTGACAGTCATTAATTCTTGTTAAATTGTAAAGGAATTCACATTTCAACAATTCGAGAATTAAAGCTCTTCACAAAAATTTTTAATCCATGTACATATACAAGTAGTATAGAAAAACATATTATTAAGAAATCTTCGCTAATATGAAGTTAAGCAGCCTTGATGCCAAAATTAAATTTGTGAGAATTATAAAACTGCGTCTATTAAATGCATATTATACACATACATATGCATATATATGAGAGCATTTGCGCGCTTCTAAGCCAACACAGCAGAGAAGAAAGCTATTTTCTTAAACGCAAATATATTAAATAAATACCGCAGGCAGGCAGACAGTAGGCGGATATCAAGCGGCGAAAATGAATCGTGGCAATAATCATAAATTGTAGCAAAAATGCACATTATCGAAGAATGCCTTTTTTCACTTCTTAATCCGACGTCTACACGAGTTTATATACCAAATATATAAATTGGATGTGTATACAAATAAACATCTAGAAACTTGGCTGCTTGTACACAGAAAATATTTTCAAAGTCAACACGTTTCATACCTTGCTTCTAAGTAATTCGATTCGCTTAGGAATATAGAATTTATAACAAGATATTGAAGCCCATCGTCAACCAACTAATTGCTTCACGGGTAACTGTTGCTTTGAAAATGTACGAATGGTATATGATATACTTGGAAAAGTCTTTCGAAAAATTAAAACCTAACTATAGTTATGGACAGTATGAGTCTCTATGGTGTACGTCAATTTGGAAAGTTATAATAACGAAAGTAATTTCACCTACATATTGATTGTAGACTTTCCCTCACTTACAAGAGCAACTGCGAACTGAGTAAGACTGCATTCATACGAGGAGTCTTTTGTCACTTATTGTAGGAAAATTTATTTTTCGTGTCGCTCATTGCATTCACACAATTCTGCCAACTTGTTCGAACAATTTTCGGCATTCCCTTTCATATCACATTCTCAAATTCTTGTACGTTTCATGAACGCAGTGCACAAATATATTTTTGATTAGTTAATTATACCCTAAACAGGGTACATTAAGTTTGCCCCAAAGTTTGTAACACCCAGAAGGTAACGTTGGAGACCCTATAAGTATATAATTTGTCAAGGGTATTATAGCTTCGGTTAATTCGGTGTTTATATCCCTATTCATTCTTTTTTAAAACATTACTGTTATATTATGGGTATTACATACAAAAAATACGAGCAAATGAAAAAGAGTGGCAAATTGCGTAGAAGGGAACTGCTATATTGCACCAGATGCATAAATTACCTTTAAAAAGTAGATAAACAATCTTCAGCGACCATTGAGAAGAGATCAGAAGTCACTTGGCGAGGCTTTGTAGCAAAAACAATTTTTTTTATGTCTCTCATCAGCCTTCTTAATTTTGTCCAAAATTCAAATCAATAAGCGACTCTCTTAAGAAAGACTTTATTTTATTATTCGGTTTGGCAAAACCGAGCTTTGTAGCAGTAATTAAAATTACAGGAAGAAGATGTTAAAAAAAAATTGCTTGTATATAAAAACAGCATTTTTTTTAAAACAAAGTTTAAAATGAAAGCAAAGGGAAACCAGAATAAAATAGGGCTCTTTTAAAACCTCCAGAGTTTCTTTTTTCTAAGTAAACGGCGTTTTTCTTACAAGTAAATTTTTTTATTTTTCCGGTCGTTTGGCTCACCGTATATGTTTACAGATTTATGTTTGCCTTGTTTTCAGACAGACTTTATCTTAAAAATTAGCACCAATCTCTTTTTGACTCTTGGCTTATTTCAGTTATTTTACCCAAATAAAAAACATCTTGCGACTTCTCAACCGCTTTATCAATGTATGACAGCATGATAAGCATAAACTTAGCATAACAAGAAAATATTTATTAAAAGTTTTATTATTATTTACTTTCGTAGGCAAGTGTTTGCCCACTACACAACACGTTGCTGCCAATAACCGTTAAAGGATAAAATAGTGCGAAGGGTGATTCCAATGTAAATTAGTAGTTCAGTAACACTTAGGTGCTAATAATGCGCTAGTAAATACTGTTTGCTTATGAAAAATATTTATTAGAAAATTTAACTTTTACAAAGTACTCAAATGATTTGTTTGACAACAATAAATATACAATTTATTTATTTGACACTGCGGGTCGCTATTACGAGCGTCTTTTATTGTCATATTTAATTATGATTTATTTCTCTAAAGACAAGCCGCTTTGGAAAATCTTCCAAGATTTTGCATATTTGAATTTCCAACTAACTAAAAATCACACAATTTTTATACAATCACCATACAAACTACTTCCTCGCGGTCATAAATATTTAAGTACTCGTTCACGCTCGTATGATTTTTTTTTCCAAAATCATGGAAAATTTTAATATGCTGATATGATATTTGTTTTTGGTTTTTTCCACAAAAAAATTTCACACTTTCGGTGATTGTGTCACGTGAGTTGTGATTTAGTTGCCTATATTCAATTGCAGTTCGCCTCCCACCTTGCTATCACTCATTTTTCATAGAAAATGAATTCATAGACAGTACTTGGTAAGTCCATTGAAACTTTTATTGTGGCATTTTATCTAAATTGCTTTGTCGTTAAGTGTGTGATACTCAAAAGTGAGATTAGTATAGTCACAAGTTTCATTATAGGTAAATACTACAAATTTTTGAATATTATTTGGCACAGATTTGATTATACTAAGCGGTTGTTTTAGAAATCAACATTTACGATATGAAAGATATGACAAAAATTGTTTAAATTTGATATTTTTTTAATTATTTCGAAGATTGGCAATCCTACATAACTGTGTATGACTTCGTCATAAATCTTTCGTAAAACTTTTAAGTATGATGCTCATTTCATGATATTTTGTTTTATTTAAATTTAATTGTGTGAAAATTAAACAGGTGGCAACATTGCTTAAAAAATGTTCCATTGTAATATTTTACTTTTTAATTTAGTTGAATAATATAAATTATCTGATGATAATCTTTCTCAAAAATATGTTCCACAGTGTGTTCAATTTAATTTAATACAAAACATAAATGTGGCAACCTTTCTCAAATATATTTTTATTTTTTATATTTTTATATTTCAATTTTTATTTATTACAGTATATAAGCCGCTGATGAAATTAATCAAAAATATTTCCACGGTAGTATGTTTTTATTTTAAATTTTACTAAAATTCAAAATTTAATTTAAATACAAACTAGCAAAATAGTTTCAACGGTAAGCTTTCTTAAACCTTTCTAGACAGTATTTATCAGTATTTATTTCATACATATTTCAAACAGAAGCGCATCCGTCTAGCATTTTTGGTTTTCAAAAATTTA
Organism: Bactrocera oleae; assembly: GCF_042242935.1. NCBI lineage: Eukaryota > Metazoa > Arthropoda > Insecta > Diptera > Tephritidae > Bactrocera > Bactrocera oleae. Next base: position 65,041,468 of record NC_091539.1, on the reverse strand, counting down.
AAAAATGTGGCAACCAACTATTTTTAATTTTTTTATTTCAAATAGGTGGCAACTTTTAATTTTCCACTTTTTAAACTATTTTAGTTTGCAGTATTTTTTCATAGTAGTTTGCATGACTTGAAAAATCTTAGCCATTTTTGTTTGAAAATTTTCAAATAGGTGGCAACGTTCTATTTTGCACTATTTAAATTATTACAATTTGCAGTTTTTTATTATTAATTCGCATGACTTATAATTTTTAACTAATGTTGCTTTAGAAATAGGTGGCAACCTTGTGTTCGATTGCACTTTGCTTATATTTTTGCAAATAAGAAGTTCTTATGCCCGATAAATAAAATTCTTCTGGTACCAAATCAAAAGCATTTTTAATACAGTCGCCCCTTTGGATATAAAATATATCTTTCATATGACTACATAATAAAATATGCACACAGCCAAATATTAAAACAAATACAAATACATACACACACATATATTTGTACTATTCCATTCTCTGTCAGTTTTATTGCATTATTTTTTTATTATCGTTGAAGTCTCCATATTTGACCGTGAATACTATATTATATGTATTATACACGTACGTCTAAACTGTTTTTAATTAGATTATTCACTTCAAGCCAGATGCTAATCAAAAACACAATAATCAATAATTGAAGGAAGCGAACTCAAAGGCAGTGTGTACATATACTCGTTTAAATATATGTATTGTATATATATTATAACAAATATGTAGTTGACTGTGCTTGCAGTTGGTAAATACGATGTTCAAGCAACACAATTTATATTGAAAATGAATTTTACATAACACAATTTGATTAACACCCACCCCTTCGGTCGGCCCACTTTAAAAGTTGGCAGGTAGAAGTTTATTTGGCATTTTCCTGACGATAATTGGCATTCGAATTGAATGTTTACACAGTTCATCATCGGCGCCACCACTCACTACTGCTCACTTTATAAGAGCAAATATTACAAGTGCACTAACGGGTGGTTCAAAGGCGAGGGAATTTTTCCAATCAAGTATTTAGGTATATGAAATGGAAACATTTACTAGTTTCAATTGAATGTTTAAATATTTTACGTGATTTAGCTAATTAAAAAATATAAAAAATTGTTGAGTTAAATTTAGGCAAAAACCAAAACCTCCCTGTATTTATTATGCACCCTAAACACAATTAACAGTTTACTCAGTAAATTTTGTCAGCTGCTAATTACTTTTGGATCGTTGCTGTGTACCTATAAGACTTCTAGTACTACACGATATGAAAATCGACGACGACAAAAGGGCATTGCAGCTTCTTCGCAAAAGTTATGTATCTACACATACATAATATAGACGATTGAGGATTTTATTAGGAAACGTACGAAGAAGAAGAAATATTCGAAACATTTAATTTTTTCGATTTTTTAGGATAGTAAAGAAGGCAGACTCAGTTAGACCTTGTAGTTGTCTCTGCCATTTACGGATTCTTCATATATTGTGATTGCTGCCTATGTTAGGAATATGTAACAAAAATAAGAGGTGATCCAAAAGTACACCTAAATTTGAATTGATACTCTGTAAAAGAAGGGGTGAAAAACAAAGATATTTTTTAAATAAAATAGCGAATAATATATATTTCCGAGGCAGTGTGAGTCTGAAAGAAGCATAGAAACCCACAGAATTAACCTAAGGTCTGTATGTGAGTAGCTTTTTCAAAAAATAAAATTATTTTTTGGAAACATCTTCGATAAATAAAAAGCCTTTCTATAAGATTTTTCTATAAGTTTTCTATAAGCTTTTTATCGCTATTTTGAAAGTAACAAAAAATTTAATCGAAATGTAGTAGCAAATGTTATATGTTAGTATAAAATATTTTATTTATTTTCATATTCAAACTTTTATCTTTTTCTAGAAACATTTTTGTTTAATCAGCACATAGTATTCAAGGTTATTCTCAACGAATAGTGAATTTCCTTTAAATGTCTGCTTAGATATCGGAACTATAGATCGTCTGATCTATGAAAAATGTAAAATTTACTTTTCAAACTCATATAGCCTCACAATCTTATGTCCTAAAGAGGTATTCAAAGGCGATGAATATAATAGATAATTGTTATGTAGAGAATTTTTTTTACCGTGTAGAAATATACATACCACAGGTTTAATGATTGAGCCACTGTACAACACCTACTCTTCCTGCAAAACTTTACCAACGTGCAATATTCGACAAAATAATATACATACTTATCGTGGATTCGAAGTATTTGCATTAAAGAAATGTAAATTAAAATTCTCTCATTTCGCAGTCAAGTGCTAAGTGGCTGATATTTTTATATAAACTCAGTACCGAATTAATAATACCCTACACAAGTGCATTTCTTATAGCAAAAAAAGGTATTAAAAGATCAATATCTTGATTTTGATCGGTCAGTTTATATAGCGGCTATATGCTACAAGGGTCCGATTCAAAGAATATGTTCGGAGATTGTAGCGTTGCCTTGCACAATAATCCATGTCGAATTTCGTGAAGATGTTTTGACAAATTTCCACACAACTTAGAAACTTCGTGTTAAACTTAATATACCCTGTTGAGGGTATAAACAATTTAGTAGTAAATAAGGAAATATTTACTTCATGTGCTTATTTATTTAACATTATTTGTATTTCAATAAAAAAAAATGTTCCAAGCAAAAAACAACAAAACAGTAAGGACAACCAAAACATATTCGAGAAGTAAGAGGGGTGATTTGGAAATTTTTTAAATATTTTTTTATGTGTATAAACATGTACACATGTATGTACAAGCATGTGTAATTCAAGTTCAGAAAAGGGTTGACACTGATTTCTATTTACATTTCACAAGTGCTCGCTGATACACACACCCATATACAGGCCTAAATATGTACAAAAATCCGTTTGGATACACAAATTAATATGATGGGTTGCAATCAGGTCAAGGACTAAAGCAATTTTTGGCTTAAATAAAATGAAAGTGTCACTCTCAAGCGTTTGCTTTATTTTGTTTCTCACGCTTGCTGACTTATACATTACAGTGAACTGGCGTCTAACGGGCACCTTTTGAAGTGTATATAAATATTTTTTTTATTTTACATTATATGTATTGTTTTTTTGAACCACAATTTTTTAATTACATGCCTATTTGCTTAACTGATAAGGAGTTTTTATTATGAAACTGCTTCTATTAATAAAGCGATAAATTTGTTTGAACAAGTTTTTATTACTTTTGCGCTTTCTAAAGACACAGATTTTGATTTCATAATGCAAAAAACTATAACAATATTTCAAATTAGAATCAGTGCTGTAACTAAGAGCTTATTGCGCAAGTAACTATCTTTATCCTTTATCTCTAACGTAAAGACAACAATAGCAATAATAAACCCCTTTTGCTGCACAAAAGCACTCCTCGTCAAAGCATTTAAACGAGTTAGTTGGGTTACTTTGCCGAAAACGAACCATAAATTCGCACAACACTACAAAGCACACACATACACACACCTAAACACAAAGCAGCAGGGTGTAGTGCAATGATATTGACATTATACAACATAATTTGGCGTTCAATGTTTTTGCTACTTCAGATAACAACAAACGTGCAGAGAATTTTATTTAAATTGCCTAAGGCCCGAGTAGATGCCTTTAAGTATCGGGCATAATTCTTATCAAAACTGTTATCACGTAGTACGACGCAATTGAGCATTATGTGCGGGGCAGGTATAACGAGGAGTATTCAATGCAGACAGTGTGGCAAAAGCGAGAACAACGGGTGATGAAGAGTGACAGGAGAGCTTGCTGGGAGCCATAAAAACGTACAAGAACCGTCTATATAATCATATATATAGAAATACTTATACTGAATGCTAGTTATTCAGCCGCGGTAGACAGAGCTGATGAAGGCAGACAGACTACCAAACACACATACACATGGTACACACGCACTCATACCTATACAAATCAGCATTTGTGGGTGTGTTTGCACGCATGTTCTTACAAGTTTGTAAATAGGCGCGCCGTACGAATAAACTGTTTGCATGGTAAAACGCCAGTCTGCCAGTGCGTATACGTAACATTACCATTTTAGGCGCATTGTTTCGTTCAAGTATTATCTCAATTTTAATTGTAATGTCTGTCGATATTTCAACAAGACAGCTAAACTGTTTTAAACTGCAGTTAACTCAAACACGTGGAAAATTACTGTCGCGTACATTCTTTGACTGCCAATAGGCAGAAACGCTTTGCCGCTGCTGATAAGGGCACAAAATGCCTTCTTTCGTGGTGTTTGCCGCTCTTTTCGTCTTTGTGTCTGAGTGTCTGTCTGTTGGCTAAATTAAATTTGTTAAGTTTATTGCTTTGTCTGCACTCGCTGTATATAATTTCAGTTTACTTTCATATTCTGTCGTTTTGCTTCGTTTCAAATTCGCCTAGTACATAAATATGTATTAGCTTAAGTCCCAGCACAAACAATTGGAAATATGTTATGGTATAAGAAATGTGCTTACAGGTTTCTGCTTTTAACTATTGCCAGTGAGTATTGAGCTTAGGAAAGCCTGTCAAAATAACCTAATTTAGAAGTTTTATCATAAGTTCTTGTTAAGTCAAAATGAACTTTTTTGGAGATTATATTATTATAATTATAAGTAGTTACAAAAATCGTAATCGTATCAACATCCATACAAATAGTAATGTCAGTACTAATACCAAACTTATATTAAAGTCAATATATATATCAAAACCAATATTAATACCACACCCATACCAGACAAAAACAAAAACCAATAACCTATACCAATATCAATTAAATATTAGCAACAGTACCATTACCAAGTAACATTACCAATACCATTACGCCAATATAAATAGCAATAATAATAAAATTACGAACAGTAATACGAATATCAACAACAGTACCATTACCATTACAACAGCCACTATCAATACAAATACTAATACCACTATCTCTGCCAAAAACAATAAAAATGTACCATTACCAATAACAATACTAATGCCAGTACCAATACCGAGACTAGTATCAATACAAACATCAACACCATAACCAATACCAACGCCAATACCAATACTAATACCAATACCAACACCAATACCAATACCTATGTCTATGTGAATACCAAAATAAAACAAATACCGAAAGCATCAATATCTGTATCAACATCAGTGCCAGTATTATAACCAAAACCAATACTTCTGCCAATACCAATAAAAGTACGATTACCAATACCAATACAATTACAAATGCCAGTATCAATACCAAGACCAATACAAATAACATTATTAATATAATACCTGTAACAATACTTATACGAAAACTCATACCGATATTTATGCTATTACCAACACCAGTAACCAAATCAGTGGCAAATGAACATTACAATAGAAAACTTATGAATTTGGTATATTCACTGGGATCACTTTGTTTCAGCGAAGCAAAAGAACTGTAGCTTTTCAGTGCAACTGATATTAGAGCAATTTCCAATATTTCAATTACATTTTTGAGCACACAGTAATGGCATTTTAGGCGCAAAACAGCTTCCACTTAATATTGATGCTATTTCAAAGAAAAATTACTACGAACCTAAAGTCATTTGCCATAACGATACTGCAAAAAGAATAACAACTGTAGACACATATATAAACAGACAACACACCCATAACAAACAGCAACAAGAACAAATAGAATCTAAGCAATAGCCGAGAAATATACATCAAAATGACGGCTACAAGGACGAAAAACAGTTAATTTACATGAATCGGAATGCCAACGACGCTGCTGGCGAAGGTAAATGAAAAAGAAAGCAGACAACAATTTAAAAAATGTACAATAAAGATGAGTGTGTGTGTGTGTGTGTATATTAGTGAAAAGTGAAAGAGTAGATATGTATGTATATACAAAATTTGCATGATACAAGTGCGTTGCTGTTGTTGGCCGTAGCTTGGCGCTTGTTTTGCCTGCGCTGTCGTCATTACGCGGCAATGATACCGTTTCTTCGACCAATGCCAACTATTGTTATAGGCTGCGACACAGAATTATTATTGTTGTTGTTATTATTTTCAGCGGTTATTATATTGTTGTCACAGCGCTAAGGCATCACCGTTATATTAACATATACATACATATATGCAAATGTGTACACTGTATTATATCGTAAGCTATATTTAAAGCTCACGAGGTTTGCTATTCACACACCTGCCAAATGGCCTGCCAATTCGCCTCGCGAGGGAACACGAAATAGAAAGGATAATAGAAGTGCAAAAATGTGTGTTCGAAAGTCGACCGCATTGTAAGCACACAGCCACACACTTGTATATTCTCTTTATTGCTCAGTTGTTTGCTCGTAGATTTGTGCGCTAATGCCTTCTATATTGAGTACAAAAACGATATAAAAAAAAAAACAAAAAAATAAACAATGAAAAAGAAAAACAAGAAAAACGTTAAGTTGGCTGTAATACACTTCAGAAATAAAAAAGTTTCCATACAAGAACTTAATTTTGATCAGTCAGTTTGTATGACAGCTTTATGCAATAGTGGACAACTTAATGCGAGTATACCCTGTTCAGGGTATAAAAAGCTAACCAACCAAATGCGCAGGCTGAATGATAATTTTTTGCTTGCGAAGACGGTAGGGGAAATTAAAATACCACGCAATGTTTTTTCATTGTTGTCATCGCCGCCAACTTGTCTGTGCTGAAAGCACAAACTTTTCGCCGTGTTATTGCCTTGTTTTCGCCTTGCTGCACCCATTATGTATCTACATAAATAAAACTAACTGTGCGGAGCTAAAAATGTACACGCTGCCAAGCGGCTCAAGCAAGTACAACACGCCCATATTAAGCATGTGAAAGTGTCACCAGGGATAGGTGGGGGGAGGGTGGATGATAGAAACTCTTTAACTTAAAGCCCACAATGTTTTGTCATGCACGTTCTCATTATATAACTGTAAATGAATTCGAAGACAATGCAATAAGACGTTTATGTTGTGGAACTAAGGCGAAAGTAATGAAAAGGAATTTAAGAAAAACCGAAAGTAAATTAGTTGCGTAAACATTGCTTTATGTACAAAATGGCGACGCCTATAAACACTAAGGGAATTTGGAATTTTCCCTTAAATAATGGAAATTTACTTTAGTAAATGAAACGAAATGTTGAATGCAAATATTTGAAAAATTCAGACTTATTTTGGTACCCGCTATATTTTCACGTATTTTAATACAAATATTTAATATCGTCTTCAAAATAGGATCCTAAGCCAATACTCGTACAAGCATGCCAATGTTTAATCCAATTTTCTATACACTTGTTATAAACCTCGGCTTGGATGGCCTTAAGTGCCTTCAGCGAATTTTGGTCTTTTGGCTTTTGGCTCATTTTTGGAGCGCTATTCGCCAGATTGTTGGACTGCTTCGACATCATATTCATCAACCCACGTCTGGTCACCGGTAGTGATGCGTTTGATGAGTGTAGGGTCCTCAGCTACGTTGTCAAACATCTCTTTGCGACCTCTACTCTACGTCGTTTTTGCAAAAGATGCATGTCTTTTGGTACGAGTGTATCATTAACACGCTTCATACCTAAAACATTAATCAAAATTTGTTGAGCCGATCCATAAGAGATGTTGAGATCCTCTGCTATCTCTCTGATGCTTACCCGACAATTTTCAAGCATTGTTTCTGTAACTTTATCGACGTTATTGTCATTAACAGAGGTGGATGGACGACACGCATGAGGCAAGTTTTCGATGACTTCACGACCTTCGCTGAATGCCTTGTGCCACGCAAATACTTGTGTTCGTGATCAATTCCGATTTATAATGACTTTTTTAATCGATTTATAAAATTCAAGAAAAAAGTTGCCTTAAAATAACTAAAATTTCAACCGTTAATAAGTCTTAAACATCTAGGTTTACGAAGAATCGTACGAGACCTTTTTATAGAGCATACAATTTCCTAAAAAATTTATGAAATAAGATATTTTTTTTGAAGGAGTTGAAAACGAGATTATGATAAAACTTTTCTATAAGCTAAAACTAAAATATATGTAAAACTGTAAGACGGAGGACCTTACCGTTACACTTAAGAGCTCATACTTGGAGATGCTTTCTTCGAGGTGTCTAAGAACCTATCTTTCAGAGTACCAAGCGAAAAAAAAATATTCGTTTTTTTTTAATCACCCTAAAATATACATACATGTACACAAATACGGTCATACACACATAAGTACGTAGAGAAAATGTTTGACATGTGCATATCCTTCATTCAAGGTTACTGGGGCGCTCTTTCGACATGACACTCTTAGCGCTTGTAGCTGCTAGCACAAGCCGAAAGGGGCTGCATTTTCATTTCAGTGATGAAACGTCAATTGAAATACTGAAGACTACTTTACCCACCAACGGTAAAAATAAGCATGCATATCACGATGATGCTGCTGTTGTTAGTGCTAATGGACACATAAATCATTATTGTGCGGCTTATCATTTGACCGACGTGGCAGATCCTTTCAGCACTCGGCAGTTACTGCCGTGTTTATGTGACTTTTGTGGTGGCCTAACATGTATATATATATGTGTGTGTGTTTTTTTTTACATCGCTAGCATAATAATTCTGTGACGGGTAATAATTTTGCGCTTTAATTGCAGCATTTACTCGGTGATAATTATGTAAGGACTTTGAATGCAGATATCTGCGGACCAAGCAATCACAATGACGTGTTTCATAGAAAACATTAGCTACACACAAACACACATTCGCCAGCGGGTATGTGTGTGTATAATGAAACCTTTCACAGCTTGCCAACAGCAGTTATCCTTGCTATCTTCTATTATTAACAAACCCCACCCCACGCACATTTTGTACTTGGCGCTACCTTTTCGGTGTTGTTAATTTTATGTGCTGCTTGTTTCCATATTCGAGATTATAATTATTGTTGTATTTTCCTCGACGCATTCGGGAGCCTTAATTACACCTGCCGCCAAAGGCTAAAATTGAGTTTTCCTGTTCACGTGTTGGCGCTTGTACCAAAGGGAAGGGTGGATTAACAAGATATGCGCTGTCAACCCATAGCTATTCACATTGTCTACAACAACACACCCCCCGTTGATGCTTCAAATAACGCAAAACACGTGGCCGCAAGTGATGGCGCAATAACGGTTTGGCAGTATGCGTGCGGATTTAGCTGCATCCTCAATAAGATAAGTTAAGCACAGCCTTGTACAGATTAATATTTACAAGGCACACAATACTTATTTCTGTCTCTATGCTGTTATATAAAGTCATGCATATTTTAAACACACAACATCATTCATTTTGGATACATAGCCGAGCGCTGCATTGTAATCTCCGTTTGGTGTGACCACAGCTTTTTGACGAAACATTTTCATCTACCAATTTGGTAAATGAATATTTATAAACTCACACATTGCCGACAGCGCCTGGTGTACTATAAATATGTAGCAATATTGTAGAATAGCTTAAGTCCGTTTATTTGAATTTGAATATTTTGAGTTATTCTGAGTTACTTTATCGCAAATCGTTGTTAAGTTTTGTCTTAAACAATATTTTATAAGTAAATGATTGAAATTTCAATATAACTGCATTTAAATATAATGAAAAAATTTTACAACAGGCTAAAAACGCTAACTCCGCATAAGTTGACTTAAGCCTTTTTATATGCTGCCGCAGTTATAATTTACGCATTCACCGATCATTTATGTATGTACATGTTATGAATATTATTTGACTTATTAATGGAAGTAATTAAACATGCATATGTATGTATGTATTTATATATATTGTATGTAAATATGCGTACGAGTGTATTGATAAATATGTGAAAAATATTTTTTGAGGTTTTCGAAAGCTCAAAAATTGGCTTCGAGAGAGTAAGGTAAAGGTAAAAGCATTTATGATAGCATTTGACTTAATTTCTATGCCTCAAACCTCATACGGTACTTATAAGACTTCCTCAAAAAATAAATATTTGCTTGATAGTTCATAGAATAAATAATATCCTTTCCATATCCAGTAATATTTGTATAAAAAATTAAGTATTACTCTATTGAACATCACAGCAATTTGAAATAAACAGCAGATCTTAAAAGGTTAACTGGAAATGGAGACACATTCTGTTCACAATACAGCACGAAACTTCTCTTTATTAAAACAAGACTTTTGATCTTTTTCACGAATAGTTCGTTAATTAGAGCGAAAGGTGGAACGTGAGTTTTCTGTAAGGAGCTCTCCCTCAAGCATAGTTTTTGGCTACCACTGTAGAATCACTATTTTCAAGCAGATGTGGCTGTCATTAAGGGTGCAGTAGATATATTGCCTTCAAAATTCAGCCTCTTTCAGGGAGGTGGGCATTCAATCCGACAGCAGAGCGGCAATACTGGCTTTTAACTCGTTCATTGTGCGCATAAAAGTAGTCAAGGAGTATCTGTATTCATCAATAGCATCAAGCTACTTCATTATCAGATTCATTTAGGTGCCTTGTCATAGCGGAATCGCTTGGAACTTCAAAGCCGATGACCTCCTAACACCTTTGTATCGATTACAGCGGGTTGGGAACGAGTTCGGTCTTCGTTCTAGCGCTGGATCTCTGGACTTCTCGTGAGCTTAGTGGTGGTCAACAACTACCTTCTGTGCGACTGCGAGATCTTTCTGGCTTAGTGCAGAACGCTAGAGATCCTCTGAACTATTAGCTCTCAGATAGGGTTCGTCTTGCCGCAATCGCAAGAGTTCCCATCAGGAAAAATCTAGACATTTTCTTCTACATTGTTAAGCTTTGGCGAAACTGAGGTTAAGACGTTTGGGCTGCAAAGACTTCGGCGAACTTGGCGAAATAGCCGGAATTGATATCAGCCGCCCCAACAAATTTGTAATAGGTTCAAAGCGCTTTGTCGATATTTGAGAATTGTTCTTCTAGATCATTAGTTGAGCTTACTTCGGTATTACAATGGACAGGGTTTTTCATTATCCAAGTGTTATCCGTTTTTGATCGACTTAATCTAAATAAAAGTGTGAATTGGGCTTTGCCGAAACTTTCCGTTTTATCCAATACGTTTTTGGATCGCCCTTCAAACTTAACCTAAACTAAATAAAGGATGAAATAGGTCTCTACCGAAATTTTCAGAAAAATCGATTCGATAGTTATCGAGTATATATGGTACATACTTACATAATTTTAGCCATAGTATTATATACATAAATTGGTATTAATTTTTATCAAAAGAATCTTAGTAAACTATTCACAAGCACCCTATCTGAGAACTCGATTGAAAATCGTTCTATTTCCATAAGAAAAAAACTTTTTATTGCTGTTCACCTGTGGTGAAAAAACAAACAATATAAACCCAAAGCACTTAATTTCAGTAGAATCTTATTTATTTTAAAACAAAAACTGCATATTTTTTTCATTTACGAAATTATATGGATGTAGTATCTCGGCGAAATTTGCATGCTCTGAAATCAAAATATGTCCATAATTAAACTATTTATTTATATAAACATGAAGAAATACTTTTAAGCCAGCAACTCTCTTATTTATTTTTGTCGTACATATTATCTATGTACATATATTTACATACTAAAAATTGGGTTAAACATTCACCCACATAACGTTTTGCTACATGTGCAATACACACACACACACAAACACTTGTAGGTAAAAGCCTTAATATGTACCCTGGTGTGGTTTTATTGATTTCCGAAAAATTGTGTATAAATAAATGAGAGAACTGGAACACAACAGCAAACTGACAAACAAAACAGCGTCAAGTGTAAACATACAATATAATATAAATACATATGTGTGTACACAAGCTTTACCCTTGCTAGTAAATACAAGAGAATATGACAGTAAATTGGAGCTGTTCATATTTTTATTTTCTTCTACTGAACTATTTAAATGTTTTTGCGTACATGTTCTTAAGTTTATAAAATTGAAAGAAATTAATTATAGAAGTGAAATAGTTGAGTAGATCCGTCAGCAACTAAAGGCAATACGTCAATAAATTGCATCACTAATGTTTCCGTAATGAAAATAGTGTTATGACAGCGTTTTGTATATATAAAAATAAATCCGAAATTGTTTATTGCTCTGCTCTGAGCACGGTGTTTGTTAACCCAGAAGTAAATGTCGAAGACCTTATAAATTTGGCATAGAAATGTTCAGAGTGACAAGCTGAGTCAATTTAACCATGTTCTTTTCTCCCCAAGAAGCTGATCATTGGTCTGAATCACCGATATCGGACCACTATAGCATATATGGTAGCTGTCATACAAAGTAAACGATCAGAATCAAGTTCTTGTATGGAAAGCTTTTGTATTCGACGCTACAATCAAAAATTGTTCAGATCGGACTAATATAGCATATAGCTGCCATACAAACTGACTGATCCAAATCAAGTTTAAGTATGGAAAACTTGTTTTTTCTTGTTTGCTTAATTTTTATGCAAGCTGAAAGTTACCCCAGAGTATTTCAAGTTTTTATAGTGTATGTATGTTCTCTCTCATAATCTTCTAGCCCTTTTTTCTTTATTGTTGATTTATAATCAATACTCTTCTTTTTTTCAGCAGGTAGGACGAGGCGAATATATTATATAAAGTCACTATAAAAATAAAAAATATATATAATTTTGTTGCTATAATTACTATTTAGACCACAAAATTTTTCTAAAACCCCATTCAAGTTTTCTGCAAAGTTTAAAGAGTTGCCATATCTATCATAAAATTTTTGCTTTTGATTTCTTTTTTTCTCTTTGGGGCTTAAACTTGTATTATAAACTATTTCATTATATTTTTTACATATTGTTTAATAAATTATGCTACATATGGTACAGCATTGCCAACAGGCAATCTCTTCTTTTTATATTGAACATTATTGTTTACTCTTTTGTACAATTCTATTTTTATCATTCTCGCATTCCCGAAACAATTTATTTTTGACATGCTTCAAACAATTTAAAAAAGAATATTCGCATACCCTACATATTAACAATCCACTTATACACTAAAGTGAGCAAATTTAATTTGAGGCTTACAAATTCGAGCTAACCGTAAAACTTTAATTCTCCATAGTGACAATAATATGTTTTTGGAAAGCCGTTAAGGATAGCCGTTTTTATTGCCACAGCTTGCTGTCAGCCACATATTGTGCATTGTTGTTTTTTCTGCTGACGCGATTGCACCATTAGTAAATATGGCAAATGTGGCAGAAATTCCAAAGGCAAGGCCATAACAAGCAAATTTATGTAGGAAACTACCGAAATGCATTAACACATATGCACAGTATAACGGTACATTTGTGTGTTAGTTTTCGTAAAAAGTCTTTACCCGACTCTCACATTCCGCTTTATTGTGGTTTATTAACAATTGCGAAAATATGCCGCATACGCCATGTCGGCCTAACTCATAAAACACCCACACACACACAAATATAAGACAAGAATAGCCATTAGGACGATAATAAAGCTTTTTAGCCGCCTGAGAACGAGACAATTGGTGATAAAGCTGTTTTTGCGAATATTTTTATTACTTTTACACTCTGGCCATTTACTCGGCTAATTTGTGGCAAATGGCAACCCAATCGAGACTAAAGAAATTTGGAATAATTTGGTTTAAATGACATTGCATTTAGAAAGAAGAAGAATGTAGCGGAATAGATTAATATTAGACTGAAAAGTTTCATGATCAAGCAAAAGAGGTTTATGTTGCTTTTATCTCTCACTTTATGTATATACATTCACATTTCTCTAGGAAAGAATAATAATTGTTATCTGAATAAGGTGATTTAAAAACTAAATAAGATTGATTCCTTAATATGTATTAGAGCTTGTTCTTTCGTTATGTAAATTTCAAAAATATACAAAACAAGGATTTGATAGATTCGACTGTCATGGGAAAGCGTTCAACTCTTTGGTCTGAAACCTACCGCTCATCTATACCTTATAATATCTCGGTCTTCTAATCTGCTAGTTTTCTTTGCCTATATTATTCCCCATAAGAACTGATGATTTATATCAATATTTTTATTATGATATTGATCGTGGTTTTATTATAGATATGGTCCGGTTTGAAAGAAACCTTATAAATTATACACTAAATATAATATAACAAAAAAAATAAATTAAAAGTTTTATAAAAATATTTCAGTGCAGGACTTGTAATCGGTGGCTTGGTAGTTCAACGCCACCAAAAGGTAACTCAAATCCACAATATATATGTCTATGGAAGATGAAATATTACTAAGTAACTGCCAAGAAGAGTCAAAAATTTGAAAAGACAATTAAGAACATGATGAATCTTCAAAGGGATCGATCCGTCTTCTGCCATAAATTTTGCAGTTTTTAATAGCATATATTTTTTGGATTTCATGGGGCACACATAATGTGGGAAAATTATAAAAAAAGGGAATTAAAAAAACTATATTTATATATTTATACATATTTTTAGAATAAATATACACGTGATCTCTGACAGTGTTAAAAAATTTCTCAACTGCTGCACTCCGGCCTTCTGTGTGGATGAAAATCAAAGGTTGAAAAAGAGCTGCGTTTAAAAAAAGAGTTGGATTTTTTGTTTTAGTTAAGTTTTTGGTCTCCCAAAATTCGATTTTTGTTTCGATCACAAAAATTGTAGGTCATTGTATGGAGAGCTAGGTATATATACAACATGTAGAAAAAATTTGATACTGTTCGGATCATTTGTCTCCAGGTAATAAATACCTAAGCAAATTTGAAAAATATTGTTTCGAGAAAAACGGATTTAAAGAAGATACATATTTAAACTGAGCGGCTACACTAGTAGAAGTATGTAACTCAAAAACTATTTGAGATATTGACTTAAAATTTTAGTATTTATCTTTGAACATATATTCTATGAAAAAATCGATTTTTTTTACACTAAGTGTTACAGTTAAACCTTTTTGCCATCCGTGGGGTCATTATAATTCATGTTCAAAAAAATTTTAAAAAAATGTTGGAATCGATAGCAGTTTGCAAAAACAGTTTCCAAACATTTTCAAAAGCGTTCTTCTGAGATAAAAACGGATAAGCATATAGGTTAGAAATTTAGAGTTAAATTTAAAAAAATATTCTACAAAAATTGGCAACACTAAATTTTATTGTGAAATTTTAAAGATGATATCAATAGATATAGATTTGCTCGACATTTTTCAAACACTTTGTCAAATCAATTTCAAAGCGCTCCAAAATAATATTAAGATGCTGGTAGTCTTCTGTATACAAAGTTGTCATACCGCACTTTTGTTTTCCCATTTTAGGTAAGGCAACTTTGCAATGTATTATTGTATGCAATGTATTGTATGTGTCATCGTCTCAAAAATGAAAACTCAATTCTCAATACATGTATGTACAAGCATATTTCTAGTGTGCCCCCGCATTTACCTTAAATCTTTAATGCAGACAACTCCCACAACGCGTCTCCACCACGCAACAACAGCAAAAGCACAGGAGTAAATGCGCACTTATGCATATTAGCTTCCAGTCCCACTCTGGGATCAGCTGTCTGTTGCCTTAGCAGCTAATAAAGGTATTTACCGTTTTATATGTATGCATGTGTGTGTGAAGGTATTTTACATTTTTTATTTATATCACTGTGCTTCAATGTCAGTAAATTTGCTTTTAACGCAATTGCCGCCAACCCATTACCCTTTCCGCCGACATCATTTACCCTTTTGCTGTTCCAGCGTGGCTTTCCCCATTCTATCAGTCTTAGCAAACGTTGGTGTAATCGTGTAGTCAAGTGTTTTTCGCAAAAGATTAGCATAATTCCGAAGCGCTTGGATGTGGGTTAAGCCACGTTATTGCACTGAAATTCTCGCTATCTGTTAGATCGAAGGAAATGGGAGGAAAGAAAATGGAGAAATATATGCATATGCTACTGTATATACTATAGTATATGTATGTGTTTGAATTTTGGTACAACTAAGCTTTAAAATTTGGAGCTTAAGCCTCCACCAACCTAAATCTACAACCGAGTCTACTGCGTTATTCTGCACTGCCCACCAAATTTATTTATAAAACACTTGCATATGCGCATAAAATTATAATTTGATGATTATCACTGATGTTTCTTGTGCCTTTCTTCTTTTGCTACAACGACATTGGTTCGTCAATAATTCAGCAGCTCTTTACAACTATATTTTCAACATAGCTTTCAACATCTCTTCTTTGTGTGTATGCCTTATGTCTGAGTGTTTGTTTCACCCAACAAGCCAAAAATAATATTTTTGTCCATTAATTTTTTTTGTGAAATATGGCATTAAATTATAATTTTTCATTTAAGTTGCCTTTCTCAAAAAAAAAGATAAATGCTTAATTCATTATAATGAATGAATAAAATATAATATATTCGTTGCAAGGATGGTTATACTGCAAAAAAATCGAACGATACCGCGATTCGTTTAATACAAATAAACTTTATTCGGATTCTTTATTCTGAACTGTGCTCATTACCTTATATAAAATTATCAAGACTTTGTACTTTCTAGCACTGAAGAAAGGCTATCAAAAGAAATATTTTCAACATGGAATAAAAATGTTTAAAATCCGTTAACCCGGCAAAGGCACACCTAGTTTGAAAAAACTTAAAAAAAAACGATTTATTTTTCATATTTCCATAGTCTGTCGATACCTTTACAAATAACATACTAGAATTTTAAATCTATATTACGAATAGGTTTTGGGTTACAGCCTTATAAAGTATAGCCGGTGAGTTTAGTCAGCTCAATCAATTTTTAAACGCGTTGTTCTCAAGCTATATTTTTCAAATTTACTTCAGTTATTACTCGGTGACACACGAACCAATCACTTGAAGATTTTTCTACATTTTTTCTAAATAATTCTCCATTAAATGATCTACCAATTTTTGATGTGATCATGTGAAATTCAGTTTTGGCATTTAAAAAAGGACCAAATTTTTTCCTTAAAGGAAACTATCAAAATTTCACAAAAATTTCTCATATTCGCAATAAAAAAAATTAAATAAGACAGATAAAACAGATAGTAGATTTTCTCATAATAATGGCAAATCTTGTGCAAATGTCAATAACACAGCGTAGCAACTTTGATCGATCAGCAAGATTCAAAAATTATTCTCGATACATTCATATCACAGGTTACGATTTTTTTCCCCTCAAGCTAATGTTATATATTTTTTTGTTTTGTTTTGTCGGAGCAGAAATCATTTCCCACATAATTTTGGAATTTTGGAGGAATTTTGCTGTTGTTGAAAATTCTTATAAAATAAATTCAGATAAAAATCTAAGGTCTTTTCGCACACGTAGATCTGCCTTTCGTACTACATAGTTCGAATCCATTGATTATCGGCATGAGTACAAAAACTGAACTAACCTTAGGAATAATGCTAATAATCCAAAAAATGGAAGAATCTGATTAAAAAGGGTTTTGGGAGGCACCTCAGAATGTTGAATGATCCCAAAAACATTTTGTTTTTATTCCAATTAGAATGCGAAAATTAATTTTATATAACCTTTCACACTTCACTTTACGAAAATAATTTGAATTATTTATTTTACGCTTTCAAGTTTTATTTTTAGCACCGTTAGTATGCATGCATACATCTATTTACCTTATGATATGAGTATATTGCGAAAAACCCTTGTCAAAAATTAAAAAAGGTCATTTTACCTCTACAGCCTCAGCATTAATATTGCGTTCGTTTTTGTATTTTTTGTCACTTAGTACTTTTTGTGGGGGTTTTCTTTTTAATCACCATAGCCCACGAGACCTCATTTGCGCAAAGCAATGCCACAGCCGTTGCGTCGCGCCGTTTAAACGTCTCCAATGCCACGAAAATCGCAGTGCCGCCAGCTAACCACTACACTTGTGTGATAAAAAAAAAAAAAAACACACGCATGCACACTACATGATACCACTACATACATGCATAACAAAAGAAGCATATTCTCGCCAAATACAGCTCCCCTGACCGCTCTTCAATCCCCTGCGCAGCTTTGCTTATCATATGCTTCGACTTTCAGCTGCTGAACCAGCTGCAGCTTAGCTACCTTCCACCCTTACCTCGGCCTTGCATGCATTACTTAATATGTAGTTTGTATGTATGTGTGTGGATTTTCACAGCTCACGCCCACAATCCTACCTCAAGCATATAAACATCGGCACGTCTCGTCGGCGTCAAAGGATAACTGCGAACAGCAACTTATTAGTGGATGGTTGTAAATTGTTGTTGTAGACATTGTTAATGTTCGCAGTGTTATTGTTGTTGTTGTAGTGGTTTGTGCTATTTTTAACACGAATGCATAACCTACTCTACTCTACAGTTAGTCGTGCTATGCTTCGTGCGCTCTTTGCTGCTCCTGCCGTTGCACATTTATATATAAATATGTCTGTGTATGTGTGTGTTTGTCGTGGAAATGAGCAATGGAGACCGTACGCACACATTACGAGCCTTAAAGCTACCGAGTATCTGTCGTCTGCCTTTGCTACTTCTGCACATTTTTTTTCCTTACTAACTTATTTTTGTTGGCCTTGTTTATTATATATATATAGATTGCAGCAATAGTAAGAGGCAAATATATACTGTTATATACATTTTTTTTTACGATTTTTTGCTCGGCTCGCTACAGAAAGCTTACAAGCCCGAGCTCCGAGCTGAGCGCAAAAGCATTCAGGAACAGCAAAGGCTCTCATTTCTTTCGAGACAACCGAAGATATATGCAATTTATATATAAAATATTTACACTAATGTGAAGTATCTATAGTAAAATAGACGAGCATTCGAATCACTGCTGCGCTATCATTAGCCACTTGCCTTTTGCTTTGCGAATTAGTTGCTCATACGCGAGCGCGTACGAACGCCAATAGGCCCCGCGCACCGCTGCCAAACGGCTGCTGCTCCACTTTTTTACGCTTTTATTTATTTGCTTTTCACTTTTTTTCAATTTGTTGCTATTGTTGTTGTTGTTTTGTAGATATCTCTAGATACATATGTGTATACAGCTTTTAAATATATCTATGTTCTTGGCGTTTTTGTTGTTTGCTTTTTGTTGGCGTTGTTGACGATAACGCAGCTGTTTCTTCGACGAAAGCGCTGGCGACTCGGCAATGCCATCGTCATCGACAACGACGACGGCGACGGCGAGCACTCGAAATTTGTGTTGTCATTTTTGTGTGTGATTTAGTTACTTCGACACCTTCTAGCGCTGCGGACGTACAAAACGGGCCAAAACTGAAAACTCTCACAGAAAATACAAAAACAAAAATTCTCAAAATAAAGGAATTCAATGTTTTAAAACGGTAAAAAATATAATTAATTGGAGAAAACAAAATAAAAAAGTTTAAACGAAAAATTAAAAAAAAAAAAAACAAATAGTTAACGGTAAAAAGTGTTGAAACAGAAAGTGTGGCAAAGTACTGGTGTGTGTGCTGGTGCAGCAACAAAGCTCATTTGTTTTTCCTCTTTTACGCCTGTTCGCTGCGGCGTTGCACTCACAAACGGAAAGGGGTAATGCAAACACATAACTACCTTAATATTTACAAAAACAAAAAATATAGCTGCTGGCATATGTAACAAGTAAATATGTATATACAAATTTACCGACTAGCAGTTGTAATTGCATTGAGTTGTTGAGAGGGGCCGCAGTTGTCGCCAGCAATGTCGTGCCCACTGTCAACGCTCAACAACAACAACAATAAATAAACATCTACATCAAAACGTATATATGAATAATATATATATATATATATATATATATATGCATTTATTTAGCATATAGCTAGAGTAAAGCATATAAAGAATTATATAAAGTGCCAAAAATACACACATATGTATACACATACATACATATACATATATATATTTTTTTTTTTATTTAAATGTTTGCACAAAAAATATATCCAATTTGTGTATTCAATTGCATTGGAATTTTGACGTCGTCGTGTTCACCGTTAGCGTATGAACACACTCACCTGCTCCGCGTGCTCTGCTAGTCGGCCTATCAGCCGGCCAGCAATGTCTTCGACGCCATCATCAACAATCTCATGTATTTGTGTGTGTGCGTGTGCAGAATCGTTTTGAATGTTTTCTTTTTTAGCTTTTATTGTGTTTTTTTTTTGTTTGTCTCTCCTCCTTTCTTCGCAAATTTGTACGAATTGTTGACAGTGTTGGTGTGCAGTCACCTGCCAGCACTGTAGCTGTGTAGCTACATGTTATAAGCATATTTCGACAGGCTTTCAAACGACACACATACATGCATATACACTTAAACACACATGCAACAATTTTAGTGCCAAAAATGCTCGTCTTGCACTTGCAGTCGCCGTTAGTTGCAACGAAATTCGTTTGTCCTCTCGTGTGTTGCGCCTTCAAAATACGCTTGGCTAGCTGTTACAGTTGAAAAGTTAGATAATATAATATATAATATAAAGCTATATATAAATAAACAAACATGTTTATGTAAATATTCTTGTATATTTACAATGCGAAAACACTTTAATTGCTTGCCTCGTGCCTCGTGCCTAGTGTGTGTGCTGCGCTTTTGTAATGCTAATATTTCAAGAGTAAAAAACAATAAAATAGTAACAAATAAAAATTAACTGCTTACAAATACAATAATTTAAATAAATAATAATAACAATTGGAAAATATATATGACAATATATCAGTTGTGCAATCATTTATTCAGGCGTATTTACCCACAGCAGTGTGTTAATATGTAGAACACAAGCGAAATGAACGTGCAAAAAGAAAATAGTTTTAAAAATAGCCATAGAAACTAAATAAATAAATAAAAAAGTATTAAAAATAATTATACTAGCAAAGGTGATTTTTATAACTAACAAATTTCTTGAAATTTTTAGTTAACAAAACTTATTGCAAAACCGAAAATTTACTACAAAAATTTGGCAACATTTTTTTGGTACTTTTTTTGCTTTTGTTGCCCTTGAAATGCTAATTTTATAAAGATTAATAATAATAAAAAATATAATAAATAAAATAAATAAATTTTATAAAGTAAATAATATTAAATAAATATCTAATGATAAAAATAAATAACAGTTATGATAAAAAGTTATTTATTTTTATTACATAGAGCAATTTAATGTAATTGCTTCAGTTTGCAATATATAAATATAAACAGTTGAAAAAATGCTTAAAAAATAAATAAACTTTTTTAAAAATTAAATAATATAATAATAATTAATAACATTAAAATAATGGAATAAAATTTAATTTGTTTTAAGAACTCATATTTTGAAACTAAAATAACTAATAAAGTTACAGAAAAAATATAAATATAAGAAAAGTAAAAATTAAGTACTCATAACAGTTACAAAAGTGTTTAAAAAATAAATAAATTTTTAAAGAATTTAAAAAGTTATTATTGTAATATAATAAAAAAATATGTATATAAAAATTTAAGAGAATTAAAAATAATTTAGAACTTAAATTAACTAATAAAATTTAAAAAATATTGTATAAATATGAGATAAGTAAAAATTAAGTAATTTTTAAACAAACAAATTTTTGAAAATATTTTTTTTTAATTTAATTTTATATGAAGTTTATACATAATATTAAAATGTGTTTTTAATCCGTCGGCAGTTTAAGCCAGCGTTAGCATAAACTTAAACTAATCTATCTTCGAAATCGTAACTTTCGAATTCAAATTTATTTAATTATTAATTATCTGCGAATTCACATTTTTCGAACTCGAATTAAATTACAAGTCCGTTCATGCCATCGGCAGTTCAAGCGAGTCCCGCTATAAACTTGAACTATCCTATTTTCGAAAACATAACTTTCGAACTCGAATTTATTTAATTATCTGCTATCTTCTCTACATTTTTCGAACTCGAATTTAACTGCAAAATTATAAAAGAAAACTATTGTTTCCGAACCGAAATCTCTGATTTTTTCAGTTTTTAGTGATTTTTGCAGACCAATATTTAAATTTATTCTATTTTGCTCATTGGGACGTCATACAAATACTCTAAATGTACAATTTTATTACAAATTAACAGGCCAACTTGGTTGAGAGTTTCTTTAAAACTACACTCGAAACATCTCAGCTTGAACATCTTATTGCAACTCGCTTACAAGAGAGCTATGTTTATAATGACTCATTATCCCTCCAAAATGAGTAACTTTGCTGGTATACACATATTTTCTAAAGTACTTTTGCAAAACATGTCTTGCCTTTTAATTGACAAATGCCAACAAGATGTTCAAAATATCATTTGATTGACTCAAACGGCACAGGTAATACCTGCAAGTGCGTTATCAAAACAATAAGCTATCTGAATTCAAAATTTCCAAATATTAGTCACTACAAAAAAGAACTGATTTAGCTAAGAATTTTTGAAATAACAAACGAGAAGTCAAAAAGAACTCAAGATAAAAATCAACGAAGTCTAGTTGAGTTAAAGTGACAGATAAACAATTTATCAGCTGTCTGTCAAATTTGAGTAGATGAAAGCGATGATCCGTTAAGAATATAACGTTAAATACATATTTTAGAAAATGAGCAGAAATCAGTGACCTTGAATTTGCTGCTGCTATCTCTACAAAAGGGAGCTTCAGTAAGGTATACCACGTAATTTGAGAATAATGAAATTTTTTGTCATACGCGAGTGCTTGGGGGCGTATGTGAAGTGAATGTCTCGACTGAAAATCATCTTGAAATTAAACAACACTGATATGCAGTCAAAAATATGAATGTAAACTCCCAATAAAGATAAACAATTATTATTAAGAGGCGTAGAGGTGCGGTCAATGTACGCGGTACTATGCGATATTTCGAACCATTTTTTGAGTAATTCAAAGAATTATTGGACTTGACAAGATAAATTATTTACTAAAGTCTAGCAATTTGTTATATTTCACTAATATTCAGAACTATTTAATAATTGGGGCGTAACGACGCTTTACAATTTCGAATAAGGTTGCCATCCGTTATTTAACTATTGTAAATTTATAAGCATAATCCTAACTTTGAGAAGAAAATTCAAAGGAATAAAGACAAATTAGATATAGAAAAATCTTTAAAAAAACAATTAAAATAATAGGGTTGCCACATTTTTTCAAAAATAAATAAATAAAATTCAAACGAAATATTCTATAGAGAGTTAAATTTTTATTAGAAAAAATATTATAAGACTTAAATGTATAGACTGGCTGATATATTTTCAAAACTATTAAAAATACTAACTGATTTCTTTTAATTTTAAAATAAATTTGTATGTTTACTTAAATATTGCTTATTAAAGTTTCAATTGTTGATTTTATAAATTTTTAAATATTCGTGTAATTTATTAAACAAATTCGTTCAGTGTTGCCATATTTTGAATATTTAAACATTAAAACTTAAATAAAAACTTTTGGAACTTATGTAACAAAGTTCGGAGCGTTAGCTTTTGATATACAACTAATATATAAGTTTTCTAAATCCGCTAACTCCTCATTCTCTCATTTTTGTAATGTCGATTTACATACATATAAAACAATAAATTATTTATTTTTCAAATAATTGAAAATTTAATTGGATATAGCTATGTGTGCGTGCGTGTGAATCTAAAATATTTTATTATATCCGCTCATCACAATTTTTCTTTCTGTAAACCGATTTAAAAATTGGAATATTTCATACAAATAATACTTCCAAGTTTATTTGAAAAATTTCTAAACAAAAAAAAAAATACCTTTTAAAAGTTATTAAAAAATTTAAAATTAAAAAAATATAAAAAACAAACAACAATTATTTTTATTTCAAATAATAAAAAAAAAATTTTAATAATAAGTATTAAAAAATAATAAAAAAATTAATTAATTAAATAAAAAAAATTTTAAAGTATTAAAAAAAAGTATGTAATTTTTTTTTTATTAATATTTAAAATATAATTGTTTTATAATTGTTTAAAAATATTTTTTTTAAATTTCTTTAAAAAAATTACTAGTTAATTTGTCAATATTTTTGCATACAAAATTTCTTACAAAATTTCCATTTATTAACATTTCAATTAAATACGAATTAAAGACCGTCATTATAAAAAAAGCCGCTTAAAACGTCGTTATTGACACACTAAAAAAATTAACTTCATAAAAAACAATTGCTTCGAACGCCATAACACAGCTTAAACCCCATTTCTACTGCATTCGCTTAAAGTCAATTTCTTCGTGCTAAATTAAAAAATATGTGTACACACAACTACATGTATACAAGCAAACAAACTTATATAAATATAAATGCGCGAGTGTGCACGCCAACCCCTTCCAACGGGTCAATTGTACGGTTTATTTACTATTTCATTTAGCTTACGCTGCGCTCACTTGTGGGTTCTTGAAATTTGATTGGCGCTCAGCAGCGCTCTTGCGCGCTCGCTGGCACTCCGGCCCACTCCGGCGCTCAACTCTGGCGCTAGATTTGTTGGCGACGGCACAACAAGCAGTTGGTTCTGACTCGGCTGCTTTTGGGGCTGTTGTCAGTCATTGATTGTAACTGTTGGACGACGCCAGCAAATGACGGTACAACCGCTCCGCGTGCTCAACCAAAACACAGCCACACAAATTATTAATAAAGAAACAACGTTTTTTTTTACGCTCAGCACAGTTCGGTCGTTTTAGCAGCGCAGTTGTACGCCAAAATACATACAGACGCACACACAAACGCGCATAACGACAAGTGTATGTAAACAGTCAACAATAACTACAACAGACAAGAAACAAACCGCCCAGTCAGTGAGGCAGCCAAGCAGTGGGCCAGCCAGCCATTGAGGCACTCAGTCAGTCGGTCGCTCGTCGCTCGGTCAGCTGTTTTGTGTTTTGTTGTCTCCGCTGTGTGCGCTCGGTGTGCGCATCTCATATGTAGCGGTGCCCGCCACCTTTGCGACTACACTTTTATTCGAGCATTGCAAGCGCTAAGTGTTGAGTGTGTCGCGCGCGCGTTTGTCGTTATCGGTGCCGCAACTTGAACATTCTCAGTCGGTTATAATAATTTCAATTTAATTAATTATAATTTATTTTATAGTAAAACAAGTCATACATTCAACTAATAAAAACAAAACATACACACACGTATAGTTTCAAATTCAAATCGGCGTGGAAAAGTGCTTGTGAGTGTGTTTATGTGCGTTCAATTGATATAAATATTCAGATTTAGCGGGAAAGTGTTTTAGTAAAAAATCAGCAAACATAAAATATCATACAAATACACGCCTATACATATATAGAGGCAGGGCGCAACGGATGTTCTAAAAGGCAAGTTAATAATTCTACGAAAGTCAGAGGAGTGGAAGAACACTGTATATGGAATATTCCATATATGGTATATTTTTAAGTGCATAAGGAATATACACATATATATATAAATGTGTGTGGCTGTTGGGTGTAAACACATTATAAACAGTTTTAAGTCGAAAATATATCAAATATAAATATCGTTATAAATATCGATATAATAAAAACAACGCGATAATATTTTTAAGTGCCTCAAACATAAAAAAAATTATTTTGCTAATTTTTAATGTGCCAAGAATTTCACTTATCAGTAACCGAGGTCGATAAATAATTTTTCTACTGAATTGGTATTTATTTTAAAATTAAATATATTTTATAATTTAAATAAAAATTCTTTCCAGTGAAAATTTCAGTTAATTTCGATAAAAATATGTGTTAAATCTTTTGTTTTAACACAGTCACAGTCATCACATTTTTCTACGGAATAGGATAAATTGTATAGTTTCAGCACTGAAAAATACTTGCTCGGGAAAATTCCAAGTTATTGCGATAAAAAACATGTGAGACAAAAATTTTTGTAAATAAAAAAAGTTTTTTATTCAAGACTAAACTGGTCTAAAACTTTCAACTAATAATAAAATAAATTAAATGTGTATACATATATACAAAAGCATGCATAAATATATTTCAACAAAAATATTTTGCATAAAAAATGTTCTTTTATTAAATTCTTCTTTTTTAACTCTAACTTAGTTTATTCTAAACTTTTCCTTTTAATTGAAAAAAATATATATCTACATTTGTTTCTCTAAAAATAATTTTCTACAAGAAAAACCATAAATCAGTCTGACTTCAGCACAAACATTTAAGGTGCCGAATTTTATCAAATGAAACTTCCTCTTCCTTCCCTCTATAGTGTTATCTAAAAATATAAATACGCGTAAACGCTTATCTGCTCAAAGTTTTCAGTTTCACATTATTGCCAGCAAATTTCATGAGTTGCCATTATATTATATTGTATGTGTGGGTGGAAACTACAGCCAAATAGGCGAAAATGACTTTAAAGTTTATGTGCAAAATTGTTAACCTTGAAAAGCTTATCGTCTGCTAGCTGGCTGGGGGCTACGGAATTTGCTAGTGGCTGCAAAGAAGTGTGAATCTTAAAATGTGTTAAAATTGTCTACAAAATGTGTAAATTAAATTTTTATTTAGAAAGCATAAAATTAAAAAATAATAATTTAATAATTTAAAATAAGCAAAACAAAAACAGAATTACTTAAGAAATTGTAAGCAATATAATAAAAATAAAACAATATGTGAGGAAAAAATATACATAAAAAAATATATAATATATTTAAATTTTTTTTCAAATTAAACATGAATATTCATGATTAATTATTTGAATCATAAATCGTGTTTGGAACTTCAAACTGCTGTAAGGGTTTTTTATTTAAATTTTTTAAATGAATTATGCATCAATCAGTCTAATATATTTTAAATAATCTCCCTTGAGAAAATGTTAAAAATAATAATTGTAAATAGTTTTTTTAATCAATTTTACCTTTAATGGAAAGTATGCTTAATAAAGTGTTCAAATAAAATTTTCACTTGCAAGCCAATGACGCCTCGATTCGCAACCTCTCTGTTAGTTATGTTAGGACGTAACTCTTATAAAAATATATATACAGTGGAACGCAAAAGTAAAACTTATTCAGTTGAATTCAATTCGAGTTTAGTACTGTATTCGGACCCCTCCCTATTTTTTCTGTATTTTTATGGTAGTCTTTTTGTTGGACAGGTAGTTTGTTCTATTCGACACTTCTAAGAAACTGATTTTATTTAATATAAAAGTGCAAGTTTTTTTGTATGTAGTAATAATAATCTAGTCCACCTATTTTTAACTTCAGATATATACATATATATATACTTGAACTTTTTTGCCTTTACTATTTTTTAACAATTAATTGTACATATGCTTTATATTTTGTTTCAATTGTTAACTTATATTAAAATTGTTTTCATATTCGAATTAATTTTTTTTATTCATTTTTTTAATTTTTTAAATTTTTTAACTTTTGTTTAAAATTTGTGTTATTTGTTTAGTTTTTTTATTTACTTAATAAACTTTTTTTTTAAATTTATTATCTTATATTTAAAATTTTTTATTTTTTAACAGATTTAAAATTATTTTTGTACTTTTATTTTCGATCAAATTTTTTTTTTTTAATTTGTTTTTCCGTTTTTATATATCTTTTGCAATTCTTACATTTTTTAACACTTCTCAAATTATTTTGCTTTAAAATTTTTTTTTAATTTTCTTAGACTGTTTTACACATAATTACAGCGAAAATTCTAAATAATAGTTTTTGAGCAAAAAACTATTTAGAAATTCAGCGCTTAAACCACTTTCGATAGTTACATTTCACTAGCGATTTCATATTTTTAATCTAGATAAAAGCCTCAAAACTCGTAGTTTTCTACTTGAATGAGCACACGTGTGAAAAAAATCAGCAATGCAAAAATATAACTTTAAAGAATAGAAAATAAACTTAAATGTATCTAAATTAAACAAAGCACTGTTTGGCACAGCTGTTTTTCTCAAGCGAATAGCACGAATTGAAATGCAAATCACAAGCAAAAACAATTTATCTCTTAATAGTAAACACTTGTAGGCTTCATAAAAATTTTAAAATTGTGTTACTTTTTTGGAAAATTTCCCATTTGCAGCGCCGCGCACGTTTTTATAGGCGATTAAAGTATTTCGCACTTCGCTCGGCGCACTTTAAGCCACACACATACACACATACATATGTCTGTATGTGGCATTATCATTAAACGCTTATTCATGGAATTTGAATCGAACCACAGTATCAGCGCTGAATCGTACCATAAACACGCGGCATTCAGCATTGACCGGCGGGGGAAAGCCCGCATCATGCCTAGGCGATTACGCGAAAGTCTGTCTGTCCATTCAAAAGTCCAATGAAACAAAAACAAGCAACCAACTACAAAACGTTGCAAAACGTCATAAGCGGCGGCGGCGCTTTATGAAATTCACGTTTTAGTTGAGTTTTATTTGGATTTGGCTGCTCTCGCGCGTAACGTAAACAAAGCAATTAAAAGTAAAGTAAAAGTAATTACGTCTATATCTATGTCATCTCCAGCGTGCAAGTGTGTTCTGTGCCATTCATTCTTCATTCAATTTATTTAGTTTTTTCCACAATCCCTTATCCACTTACAAAAGCCGTAGTGCAAATTGTTTGAAATGCAAAAACAAAAAACAAAATCAAAAAATCGTTATATTTTCAATGTAAAAGCAGTTAAAAATGAAAGCGAATTGTATTCAAAGCTGCAGCTTTCAATATTTGTTGCGAGCTTTTGCTCGACTCTAAATTGAGTCACATTGATGGCGCAGACTGTTGTCAAGTGCGGTAGAAATGTGTTTGGCGGGAAGTTAATTATATAATTTAAGAATGTACGCAGGTTAGTTTATTTTTACGGTCGCAAGAAGTTACAGTTAATCACAATAATTAAATATTTAAGCGTATACTACATTAAAGACTTCAAACATATACTCAATACAATATAAAGGAAATTTTCTATAATGTGGTGTTCGATTCACCGTTTTTTGCTCGTTAAGTTTGAGCTTTGAGCTCTTACCAAAAAATTGACATGTGAAAGCAGCAACAAAGTTGTACTCAATATATGAAAGATTTTTCGTAACAATAAAATTGTATAACTTTTTACTATTTCAATTCAATTCCTAATTTTTCTTTGCAAAAGCATTGTATGAAGTAAAAAGTGCTCAATTTTCTTAGTGACAAAACCTGACTTACACAATATTTTATTACTATTATTATACTTAAATATTTAGTGTAACTAAAACATGATTTAGGGCCCGACCCTTGCAAACATTGTAGCACTTTTATTGTGCATAAATCTCTCACCCAGTAACTTAGCTATACATTTCAAATTTTCAATCACTTAGGCCACATAAAAAATGTAATTCATTATAATTATATTTTCTTCATAATATAAAATTAATATGCGATTATTTAGAGATTTGTGGTTTAACGGAAATCTGAAATTGGTGATTTTTATAACAAATTGACACGTGATTCCACTGTGTTAAGCAGAAGTTTGCTTTTATATTTAGGTATATTACTCTAAACATATTAGTTGTGAAAAAAGTGATAAATGAAAGCGAAAATAAAACTGAAAGCTTCGTGTTCAAAGTCTTAGATTGTGTATAAAATAATTATTTTCAAGTATTTCACGACCATTTTTAATTTAATCTGAGTAAAGTAATAGTGAAATTTAATATAAAATATTAACAAACGAAGTTAGTTGTATCACGTTTAATTAACAGCTTTCGTAATTAGCACAACAGCTTAAATTCTATATTATTTAATATATACTTAAATTAGATTTTTTCATTTGCTTCCATAACAAAAATCTCAATGCAAATAACTCAATTTTTGACTAAAATTGAGAGGTGAAAAAAAATTCGATTTCTTAAAATTTTCACACAAGTTAGGAGAATCAAAAGTGATTCAAAAATTTTATTCAGTTTTTAATGAGCAATTTTTTTCGAAAACTCTTACTACTACTCTTTTGTTCTTAACCCGAATTTGTCTAAATCTTAGCAGATACTTATAAATAATATAATTTTTAAAAAAATTTCTGCAATGAAAGTACATTTTTTTGAGGTTTACGAAAACAACAGATATGTATATTGCAAGTAAAATGATTGTGATTTCAGAAACTATGAATATCTTTGAAAGGTAGTACACATTTATATTTTTTAATTCTGAGATTAAGTCGCTGTTATTTCTAGTCATTATTTAAATCAATATATTTCTTAAAACAGTTTTACTGTCTTTACAACATAACAGATACTTTTATATAATTTCTAACCTTATTCTACGAGCCGAAGCGCAAAACTTCGTACTACTATATAATATAAATAAGTACCGTTAATGTATTATATATATTGTCGAAACGCGCGACGGTCTTTTTGATCACACTCGATTAAACATTTTAATTTTAACTGCTTCTCTTGCAGTATTAACAGTATAAAAGCTTTCCATCACAATTATGCGTCAAGTAATCCAAAATAAATACAAAGTTTACCGTTGTTATCAAAGCACACATTCATTTGTAAGCGCATGACAAAGTATGTTGTGCAAATATTTACTTTCAATCAATCTAAAAAAGCAGCATTATCAAAGAGTCTTCTTGCGACGCCCCGAAAACTTCCACTGTACACATGTGTATACATAATTATGCATATACATACATATATGTGCATAAGCATTTACATACTTCCTTACACGCTTGACTTAATTACCAGCACGCGTTTTTCAACTTAAATTAATGTTGCGCCGCGTAACACATTTATTGGCAGCGAACTATTTAACAGACCTTCAGTTGACACTCAGTGATTTCGGCAAGACATAAACAACAAAAGCACTACATAAGCATGACTGTATTTGTCGTCTGCGAACTGCTTTAATAGCAATCAATCTTTTTACTTTAAGTTTTATTGCCTTCTTAAGTGATTGTTGTTGTTAATAGTGTTAACAAAAAAACCACTTTTGGTTAAAGGTCATTTGAGTGCATTACTTGCTATACTGATGATATTCTTTCGGAAAATTTATAATTACTTTTGGGTGTGTGCTTTGCTAGCAGCGAAGAATTTAAAACGAAAATTATCAAAATTTCACAATTTAGTGGCTGTCACTATTTGCTTTTGAGTCAGCGAAGTTGTCACCACATGTTAGCAACATTTTTTTATACCACGATGTTTGTAGCACCCAAAAGTAAATGTCGGAGACCCTATAAATTATTTACATATGTACTTGTAAATTGATCAGCGCGACAAGCTAAGCCCTGTCCGTCTGTATATATGCGAACTATTCCCTCAGTTTTTGAGATATCGTTATGAAATTTCGCACCCATTCTTTTCTCCGCTAGAAATTGCCGATATCGGACCACTACAAGTATAACATATAGCTGTCATCAAAATGAACGATCCAAATCCAGTTCTTGTATGGAAAACTTTTTTATCTGACGAGGTATCTTCATAAAATTTGGCATGGATTATTTTCAAAGGCTAGGGCGCAATCTTCGAACAAATTGCTTAGATCGGTTCACTATAGCATATAGCTGCCATACAAACTGAACGATCCAAATCAAGAGTTTTTTATACACTTTTATGCTATAAGAAATGCACCTATGAAGGGTATTATTGTTTCGGTATAGTCGAAGTTAACGTTTTTCTGGTTTCGTAATTTTTTTGTTCAAACGATCGATTTGGAAATCAGATAACAGCCTTCGAGATATTTTGACTGTATATATGTATGCAAATTGTTAAATATTATATTTGTATACGCTTAACAACATTAGTAAGTTGTCTTAGATTTATTGCCATAATTCACGGTGCACTTATAGATACAAAGCTATATACACATTATATAATAAATAAGTATATATGTTAAGCGCTGCACTTGGCTGGCGTCGATAGGAAGTGCCACTTTGAAATGCCAAAAAATTAAAAATGCCCCATATGTGTTAGTACTTACATACATACATACATACATACTCGCACATACAAATACAACCAAAATCCAACTACGCGACAGTATTTGCTAAAAATATGCTCACGTGAGCTAGAGCAAGATATATAGCCTTAAGGTGCACAAAATTCTTGTCTTTTATATATTTGACGGCACAACAACAACAAAAAGCAACAACATTACTTTAGCTAAAAGCTAAAACCAAAAAAATAAAATGTTCAAAATACCTTTCGCACACTCATACATACATGCATGTATACGCCGTGGAAATAACGCGCGAGGCCAGCCGTATCGCATGTGCGCAATCTGCTATTGCAAAGTCAACGCAAACGAGCCAACAAAAGACGAAAGATATTCCGGTGTTTGTTTAAAAATAGGTCTGCCATTAGTAATCGATTCTATTTCGGCAGCCGGTAGTTGATGGAGATACCAGCTACAAAGTCAAAATTTTGACTTAAATGCTGACAGGCGAAAATAAATGAATGAATGAGTGCGTAAATGCTTATGTAAATAGAAATTGTTATTGTTTTTGGTTTTCAGAAATTGAAATTTTTTCCAAATTTTTCGGCGCGTGGATAATGCGATGGTGGCGTCAATGTACAGCATTGAGCAAGTGACAAGCAAGAGAAAACAGCAGTGGCTAAAAAATATGTGGTACTTCGGGAAAACGTGTCGCTACGAGATTACTTGTTAGCACATGTCAATGTATAATATATGGGATTGTTTATGAAGCTGTTACATAATTTGAAATGTCTAAAAATTAAAAACTTATTTTGAGTGGCATAACAGTTCGAAGATCTGTGACAATTGCAAATGCAAGGAAAATGTAGTTTATTATTTTACTCTCTCGCTGAACAATAGGCTTGGTTATGAACAAATCATTTAATATGCATTATGAATTACTATATTTTGAGTTATAAGAACTAGTGTACCTAAGAAACGGCAAAAATATGCAACGAATATCGAATAAGTTACTTCCGAAAGCCATAAAATTTAACTTGTCCTAAAAAAAATCCGTTAAAGGATATACAGTAATATTTTATATAAATATTTCTCCATTTTTATATTAAAAATAACTGTTATCGAAAATTCTCGACTAATCGATAACAACATTTAGAATTAAATTATCGATCAAAGCAATACCATTTTTCAAATAAAAAATTATTATTTGCGACCCACGATGAGAATAGTAGATTACTTTGAGCTTCATTCATGTATGGCAAGATTTATCATTTACTAAATATCGAATATTTATTCTCAAAGTATACAAGATCGTATTTTGTACCCTCCACTGATTAGTTGGCCGTTTATTTTGAAACAAAATAGTAAAAACACATTGTAGGTCATTATTAAAAACAAAAATTATCGAACATTGCGATTCATCGATATCAATTTTAAAAATAGAAAAATAGATTGCTATATTTGAAAGTTATTTATTTTAATCAAAAATTAATCGATAACAGAGTTTTGTATTGAATGATCGATTTAAACATGATCACATTATAATCGATTTTATTCGAAAAATTACATTTTGCACTCTAATTACTATGTTGAGAGAAATAAAAAGTTCCATCAGAGCATTAAATTTATTTCCATATTAAAATCAAAACTTATCGGTAATTGCAATGAATTAATTACAACTTTAAAAATTGAAGTACTAATTATAGCTTTGCAAAATTTTAATCAATAAGGGGAACTATTCAATTTAAATTAGTATTATGAGGAACACGAACCTACTAGGCTGCTGGATTGACCACAAAACGGAAAATAAAATTTATCGAAAATTTTATTAATCGATAACACTTTAAAAAAATATTGATTAATCGATTAAATTATTATAAGCAAAATTACTAATGCACAACTAGATTATGTGGTGAGTTGGACTTGGATTTTAATCATTTTATCAGAGCCACAGCACTTAATAAAGCTGGATTGAGTAAAAAATATAAACTATTTATTGCCGCTCTACACTTGTAATGGATTCTAGCGTTGAGAATACAAATACGTTTCAAATAATGGAGTAAAATACACTATAGAAAGGTCAAATTAGACTCTATAACTATCCTCCCAATAACCTTTACAAAATAAAAATACAAATCTAGTATTCCAGTAGAGTGGTAACTCTATTAAAGTTACGACTTATTGATTTATAATCTATTTTCATACTGTTTGCTTTTTCGAAATAATATATGTATAAATAATTTTCTAAGCATTTATACATATATTGTATACACACAATAAATAATGTATATATAATAATAAATACAACTCGATTTCGACCTTACTAACAACGTACACAAATAAATGCCCGTTATGTACAAAACTAAAAGAAATACATATCATCTGTTATATTTATATAAATAAATAAGCAGCCATATATTTTTGTATCCTTTAATGCGCATTATGTGCTTGGTCAGCATACACATACATAGCATACAAATTTACATATCTATATTTAAATACAAGAACAACTTGATAGAATGAAAATTGAAAAGAAAGCTTGAAATTCAACTTTCGCTCCCCCGACTACCAACTAAAGTGAGCTGTGTGTATTTTAATGGCTGTCATACATACACATATACTTGTGCATACACGAATGTCCCACGCAAGGAGGCGAGCCTTTCACTGCTTCTATGCCCATTATAGTAGCAACAACAATCATAAGCATTTACACTATTCAGTGTACTCAATGCGCACGCAATGCTTTCGCTGGTTACATTGTTGTCAACAACAACAACATGCAACAACAATTTTACATTTATGTTATATACATATGGTATGTATATGTATAATGTTAGCTGCCTGTAGACACCGTCCGAAATAAATGCATTATAAATATGTTTGTCTCTGTATGTATTTGTTGTTGGTGTAAAAAATTCTATGTGAAAAATCAATAAAATCTGGGGCAACAGCTTTTACGTTTACGTACAACCACTCAAAGCGCTCACACCACAACTTTAAGCGCGACCATATGTATTGAAAGAGAAAGGATAACACTCGGCACAGACGTGAGAATATAGAAATATGTACAGTGTTGTGCAGAAAAAATGCACCAACACTATCACATTCACATAAACATATGTATATGTAGTTACATTCATGAAAATATGTCTTCGTTGTTGCTGTTGGAAAATTACTCAGTCTCGCTCTTTCTCTCACTGTGCAATATTTTAAAATTGATTTATATTTAGTATGCAACAACACACACACACGCTCACACATGCGCACTCTCACTCTCATTGGGAGCTACGACAGTTACTCATTTTCCATAAGACTCCGCAAAGTCATTGAATGTTACGTATACGCCATGTAGACGCTATATAATTCTGCTAGAGCAGCTGTGGCGCTAAGTTGCCTGCTGCAATGGCTTTTGTGTTGGTGTTGATTGTGTTAACGACACTGCTGCTGGTGTTGGTACATGTTCCTGCATGTCAGCTGCCCATTAACATAGTGACCCACAACAAACTACGCTGCTTTGGGGCTGAGCGCAAGGGATGCTCAAATATTTGGCACAGAAACGACGTGGTGTCCTGCTAGTGCAGCGAGTGCTCGTGCAGGCACCAGTAGTAATACATGGCTGTAGTTGTGATACATAAAGTTGAGGCTGTGCTTCGGAGACTGTCGTTTACTATTTTGATTAAAAGTTATTTCTCGCTCTCGGCAGCGCTCTCTCGAAACGATCTCTCGGGAGTGGCAGTGGGTTACCCCATACGCTTTGCATAAATTTTCATTGCCATATTTGGCGTAAAAATAACTTGAATTGCATTGACATGCACCAGCAGTCGGGCAGTTCGGCTAGAGTGCAAGTCTGTGCTTCTGCCTTCGCCAGCCGCCTTCGGCAACACACCTGCGTGCATGTAATGAGTTTGGGTTTTGCGTAACCTAATTTTATTTTTGCATTCGCTTTTTATAGCATTCACATAATGATGCTTCGTGCCTGCAATTCCTCAACCAGCAGTCCGCCTTTGGAGTATGTGTTAGTGGAGCTACTCTCGTCTCACTCCTTTAACGCCATATACATACATGCACAACATCTCATAAATTGTTTTTCGTTTGCTCACAAACTTAATTAAATTTAAATTCAACTTCGGCCGCTGTAAAACTGGCATTCCTTTAAATATCCACCTCGTCACTGTAACGGTGTAATCAAGTAGGGGGGGTCGTAGCGATAGTTAAAACGACTTGTTGTTGTTCATTAAGTTTTACATTATTCATAAAAACAGCTGATATTTCGTGTTTGTGTCTGTATGCGCTGGTGTGTGTGCGCTCGTGCGTGTTTCACTTTAATTACATAATTTACCACAAAGTGCGGTGTAAAATTTGGGTTAAATTAACTAATGATATATTGAATGGTTAATTTGGGTGTGTATTATGGAGCACTTTTAATTTGAAAAATTGTGTTTTTGTATTATTTCATGTATGTATGTGTCCTAATTTTATATAATTTTATAATAACATGATGTTTTTGGACATTATGCTTATTGGAAGGAATTATTGTCTCATTCTCTTATAAATCAAAAGCAATTTTTAATGTTTTTCACATAAGCTTTACACATTTCTTTCTTTCAAAAGCTTTACATTTTTGTAAGTATAAATAAAATAATAAATTAAAATAAAATATAAATAAAATAAAATAAAATCTAAACACAAATTATAAATTATAATCGATTATATTTCTACTATAAATATAATTTATAATTAATAAAAATAATTTTCTTTCATAATACGAAGGTATATTCAGAACACTAGTAATACTAAATCATTAGTGCACCATTGACACCAACGCTATCTAGCAAGTCGATTTTTTTGCAAACGTATATACTCCCCAATTTTTTTTTCCGAATCGTGAATGCGATATTAACTATTACTTTAACTAGCTCAAAGAGTGAATTTTTTGTAGTGATATTTTTCATTCCATTACTAAAATATCGGCAAATAATTCAGATATCTCGATTATTATAGAGTGCAATAGGAGATATTATACCTTTAGAAGTGTTGACTTATTTGTTCAACGCTTCATGTATGGTTATCGTATGTATAGTATAAAAATACATACAAAAATTTTAAATGCATCTGTAGAACAAAATCTGCTTAGATTTTTGGATAGAGAGCGCTTAATTTCTTCATAGAGCCTCTAATGACTCGAAGAAATATTTAAAAAGAATTTCTTCTTTACCCTTAGCTCATTATCTAGTCAATGAGATCATTTACCTATACATAATTTTTTTTTTAATATTGTAAAAATAGCAGGTGTGTGACTACGCTAATTACAAAACATCAGCCTAATTGTAGGCAACATTTATTTTTTGTTTTGTGTATGTGTTTTTATTTTTGCGTTTTTTTTCTTACTATGCCAGCAACTTTATAAAGTTGACTTTTGGTTCGCAAAATAATTCAACCAGTACTCCCATTGATTTTAAGTATATTCATATCCATTTATAGCTCAATACGATTATGACGAGAAAAGATTACGCAAACAAAAATATACATGCCCCTTTCCAACACTTCCGACATATTTACTTACACAGTTGGGATTTCCAAGTTAATTTGTGTTACCAAAATTTATTTTTATCATATATATAATATATGTTCATATATATAGCAAATTCAAGTGAGTATGTGGGCGTCACGCAGTTTGTGTAAATAATTATATGTGTAGATTACGTTGCCTGCGTAGTTATGGATTTGCATACATACCTACTTATACATTTATGTTGGTATATATATATGGGTATGATCAAATCAGTAATCACGCAATAAAGTTTATGGGCATCTATCTAGCTTATTTATATACATTAGCTGTATATTTCTACGTCAAAATTGTGTACATTTGTATATAAACCAAAGTTTGTGTATCGATGTGCGAAGTTTTTTTGAATTAAAAACGTGTTGA
Source organism: Bactrocera oleae (assembly GCF_042242935.1). NCBI lineage: Eukaryota > Metazoa > Arthropoda > Insecta > Diptera > Tephritidae > Bactrocera > Bactrocera oleae. The sequence continues at coordinate 65,003,751 of NC_091539.1, read as the reverse complement.
CCACATGTCGCTTTCATCAATGATGCATAAATGCGGACAAAATTACTTTTTTTATTTATATAGTAAATATATAGCAGTAAATATATACTATTAAATATATAGTAAAATAATTCTGGTATATATGCACAGGTGGAAACACCTCTATAGAATGTACACCAGAAGTAAAATATATAATAATAATAAAAAAATAATAATAATAATATGCTATATAATAATAAAGTACGCCCACATATACTTTGCTGCTATTTTTTTAGCAAATAATATTTAATTAATCAAAAATGTTGTTTTTTCTTAAAATAAATCAATTAAAAAAATCAAAAAATCGCTTAGTTGAAAATGCAGGGTTGCATTAGAAAAAAATTGAAGTTAATATAAATAAATTTAGCACCCATTTACAGCCAAATGCATACATATGTAATAATAATATATTTTCAAAAAAAAAATATTCCCCAATTAAAAATAACTTATATATAAATTATATAATATAAATAAATTTTAGTTTTGCATATTCTTTTTTACTAATAAACATTATCCATTCATTAACTACAATATTGCACAATAAAATTTTCGTTTTTCAGGAATAAAATGAAATTAATTCATCTGCCATGGCGTCCATCAAAAATCACATGCTCATTAATATTAATATTTTTGATATTCAAAAATTATTCGCAGACATTAATAGCAAAACACATAGTATTTCACATATAATAAATGTTAACAAAATTTGCGTTAATAATTTATAAATATTCGCATTTAATCGGCAAATCATGTCTAACAGAGATCTTTATGAAAATGTTTTATTTACGAAATGAGCACTACAAATATTTTGGCTCTTCGTAAATAATGATTTTGGTACTTAATTGCTAGATAAGGCGACCAGAGATACACACACACTAAAACACATACAAAGCTTATATAAATGTATAATATACTTGTTAAGTTTCGAATGTACTCTAGAAACTAATGAGTGAGCAAGAAATCGACAAGTGAATTTGCCAAAAACTGTAGCCATGCAACAAAAAACACCAAAAAAAAAATTGTAGCAAAACAATAAAATAAAATAAAAATTGAATTACGATTGTCACCATTTAGCCGTTTTGGCTAGAATCATTGCGCAAAAATGTGGCGGCACCGTCCGCAGCTAAAAATACGCGCTAAAAATAATGCGAAATTCGCAAATAAATCGCCAGCAAAGAGGAGACTGCACATTTATCAAGTTGAAAATGCAGGCCATTTGTAATGCCAAATGTATATGTACATATGTATATAAGTCTGTCTGTCATATAAAAGCCTAAGCCAAAATGTAAATAAACAATCTTTGTGATACACAGGCTGGAGAGTGTTGATGAGAAGGGTGGGTAGGGGAAACTACAAATAATATTTCTTGCATCAAGAAATTTGGCATTTCTGAGAAATCGTAAAAGCCCCAAATGCCAGGGTTAGCGATATCGTCAACAGGCAGCTAGCACGGGATCCAGATGCCTTGTGGTTGAATAGTTTGTATTAGAAGCGCAAATAATGGGTGTTCGATGAAGTAATTGAATAACATAAATTAAAAAAAAAAAAATAAACGAATATAGTACTTTAAAATTAAAGAATTGTCATTCTGAAGATTAGAAAATACCATACTCATAAACTTATTACTCAGCCCGGTTTACATTCTAACATCTGCTCCAGCAACTACAATCAATCACAAACTTCTAAAACGCTTAACTTCGAATAAAAATTCAATCATTTCAAAAATTCAAAAAAAATTAAAAATTTTGTTTAAATTATATAGAGAGTTTCCTATGCAAATCTTTACATATTCTGTATGAAATTTTGCCATGCAACCCTGATTTAACGCGACTTGTTTGTTCGTTTTTTCAAAATACGTACATCACTATTGCTTTTGGCAGTAAAAATTGTAAAACTTCATTACGAATCATAACAACAAAGCCAATGTGAACAGCCGAGATCAATGAGGAGAATTATTTGGATTTGAAGAAAATAAATTTTGGTTTGAAAACTGGTATTTTGATTTCAAAAAAAATAGTTTAGTTGGAAAAAACTCTATAAATTGAATATTCGTTTAAAATTCATTTGTGAAGATATCCGAATTTATGATTTATCTTCGTAGTTCGGAGATTATTTCCATAACTTTATACAAATCGAAATACACGCTGCAAACTTATAAGATATTGCTAACTTATTGCTGACTTATAATCTAGAGAATGAATAGGTAATATCCGAAACCTACTCACGTACACTATTATTCATTCATTTATTTATCCTATGTTAGATTTAATCAACTTCTGGTTTTCCGATATCGAAATATTATATACGAATCTCCGAAATTACGCATTATGCTCTTACTGAAGTCTTCCGATATTGCTATATTCGATTTCAGCCGAATAGTTATTCGCCAAAAATTTCCAGTCTAACATTAAACCTTCTATATATCGAAACCTAGTATGGAATTATATTACTTTTACTTATTTTAAAAAATTGTGGGTAACAAGTCTATTTCTAAAACTTCTCTGGTCGCCTTATCTAAAAATAACGTCGCTTCTTATTAAAAATATTTGAGAGAATTCTAAAAAAATCGAAAAGTGCGCAGGAAATACGCCAACTCACTTTAGTCCACCATTTACGCATTTACCTGCTAAGCATAAAACGCCACTCATCCTTTTTGTCTACTGCAAGCTACTTCGTCTGCTTCCATCGCAGAGGCACCGCCCCCTGTCCATTGCCACCAACACTACGAACGTCACCTCTGTGTTTTTATGTCACGCTGAGCTCTTATTATACAGATTTTCTGTGTCAGTGGCGCAATTCGCCTTAAAAATAGCCAAAAGATCGGACAGATACAAAAAGGTGCAAGCAGACATCTTCGATGTACAGTGTCTGAGTATATGTATGTTTGTGTGGACTGGGTAGTTGATAAATGAAAGTAATATATAAAGGACTTAAGAAATGAAAAAAATACTGCTATGCCAAATGAAGAAGAAGAAGAAGAAAATTATAAGCTATAGATGCATTTATTATACAGACTTATGCAAGTAGCTATAAGTACTTGGCTTAGTTTTCGGCTTGCAAAAGTATGTAATTTACTGCAAACTTGCAAACTTTGCAAACTTCTCTGATGATACTGAGGGGATATGATGAAAAAAAATTATTACTAATAAAAAAAAAAATTTTTTTAATTAAAAAATGTTTATTATTATTTTAAAGAACATTTTTAAAATAATTAAAAAAAAAAAAGTAAATGATAATAAAGGAAAAATAACATATAAATAAAAATTAAGTTAGCTATGCAAGATATTATATACATTTATAGCAACATATTTTGCATATATATGTATATACGCATTCCGCTTCTTAATTATAGAAAATATGCTTGTAAATTGCTCATAAAATTTTCTACTCACAATTTGCCGTTAGTTGTCGTGTCTGCGGCTTCGCTGTAATGGAGGAAAGCGCGCGACGTAATGCACAATTTGATATTTGATTTGCGCCTCAATTGCAATTCTCGCAATGGTAAACATTTTCAAATTAAAATAAGAAACATAAATTTTCAAAGTTCATAAATTTCGTAATTTCAACACACTGCAACAAATTCTCTTACAACAACAGCTACCGCACAATTTTTCTACAGTTCATATACATATAATATTATACATATATATATTATATATATATGTATTATAAGCATGTATAAAGTCATATAAGTGTCTTATATATTCACGTGAGTTATTCTATATAATTATTACATTTTATAGTAACAAAGGGGCTTTTGTTTGACAATACACTTCACATGCGATTTATGGGCGTCAATTTGATTTACGACACTTTTATAGCTTCTATATAATAAATATGTATAATTATGTGTGCTATGTGTGTAGGTGCTGCTGTGAGTTGTTACAAAGTAATTTGCTATTCATTAGATTATGAATTGATTGGTTCATCGGTCACACATAACCACTTTTTGGTCATTAATTCTGTGGAAAAAATGTATTTAAATTGCAAATAATTATCTATAATTTTTTTATGTTTTTGTAAGAGAAAGCAATTATTCTAATTTTTTCACTAGTGGCAATAAAATAAGAACTATTTGTGTTTGAGAAAATTAAATATTTTTTAGTATTTTTTCTTACCTTATTGCTCTAAGCGATGCCCGGAAATTAAAACAAATTTTATGAAAGTACGAAAATGATATTAATAAAAATTATAAAAATAATATTACCTAGATTTTATACCGTGAGCAGGTTGCATTTAAAGTTGCCACGAACTTTGTAATATCCAGAATATTTTCCTCCAAAAGAAGGTGCTCATTTGTCAGAGCCACTAATATCAAACCACTATAGCGTATAGCTGCCATACAAATTGACTTTTTTATGCTATAATAAATACACCTGTGAAGGGTATTTTTTTCGTTGCCGTTAATCGTTTTTTTTTTTGTTTTCCATTGTGTTATTGAATATTTATTTATGCATGTACAACCTATAAATTACCTCCAAACAATCTGCAACAAGCAATAATTATTATTTACACAAATTTATGCAAGAAAAGTTCAAAGCGAAAAGTAATCTCTACTTACACATATTTACACATGCCTATGTGTAATCAAAGTCGTAAACGTGCAACATTTGCAAAAACATTTCGAACATCTATGAAATGCCAATTCACTTCTAAAAATACCAGCAACTACTTGCCCCATTTTCAAGCGAACCAAATTGAGCAGAAAGCTATAAAAATCCAAATTTATCATTTAGAAAAGTAAATATTTAGAAATGCAATAAAATTTGTGCGGGCAGCGTTGACATTGAACGTGAACTCGCATTGGTTGTTTGCTTGATTTACATATTTATTCTCGCTCATTTTTTAATTTTGTTTTTGTTCAAAGTTTTTTTTTACATTTTTCTGCTTGAAACAATAAAATTATTTGTGAAATTCTTCCAAAATAAATTAAAATTACGAGTGTAAACACACGCTACCTAGCCCAGCTAGCGCACAATGAAAACAAAACACAAAGCAAAGCGAGCAAACAACAAATAAATGAGCAGCTAAGTGTGTAACAGTTTCAGATGCCAGCGAGGCGTGTTGCTCCAAGGCCAGAGGATGTAGTCAATGTACTCATAGGTACGAAATACGAAAATCTAACGAACAGATTTGCACGTATGTAGGTGTAATTGTAACAATAGATATATATATTAATATAGATGTGTGCGGGGGAAAATAGCGCGCAATGGATTTCAACAAACAAACTGTAAAGTTTATTTTCCTTGCCTGTTGTTGTTGTTACGAAATAGCAGCATTTTTGCTTTTATAACCCCCAACTCGCTCATATGTAGTCGCATAAAGAATGCTTTAATGAGCAATAAAATGGCGAACACCAAGCACAGCAGAGAACATTTCAAAAGCGCACTATCGCCTCATCTGCCCCCTGTGCACCGTGCGGGAACTAACGGTTGTACGAAAATCTTGCAAACAAATAAACAGCACATTTCTCTGACAGGTAAATGCACAGAGACGTCAAAACTTTGCGCAAAATCTGCGAATGGCTAATGTCGACTGCCGCGGCGGTCGGACAATCACTAAACTCACAGCGACTTAATAATTCAAGCCATAAGCAATTATAACAGCAAGCTGCTGTTCGCCAATGCAAACTATGTGTGTAAATAAACTGAATGAACGCCCACAACACAAATGGTTACGCCACACAGAGGCGAGCGCGCATACACACACACCCATACACACACTAAAAGCCACCAAGTAACTTGTACTCCCATTCCCCGCTCTAGCGCGCTCATTTCACTTTGTCATTTGTCCGAGTAGTTTTGGTCAATTACCGAGCGCTGCCTAGCGGTACGCCTGATTGAATGGAAAGCAATGCAGATTTTCATTTTCATTTTAGTTCCCATTGAAAACTGTGCTGCTGTGGCCAACGCTCGCTCGCTCGTTCGTCGCGCTCGTCATCAGCGCACATTAATTTTAATAAAAAAGAGTTTCAAGTGCATAGAGTTCCGGTGGTGCGGTCGTTGTCGTTAATCAACAAGCAGCCAGCCCTTCGAGCGGACGCAGTTACGTATACGCCTCAGTGTCTGCAATTGTGTGTGGGAAAAAGTTTGCAACTTACATAATAACAAAGCGAAGCTCACACGCGAGTGTGTTTGTGCGCAAGGCGACAATCTACATTTGTGTAAGTGTTTGTGTGTGTGTGTGTAGCGAATTGAATGAAATTGAATGCGTCCTCTGCCAATTAAACGTTTTAACGCTTGAGCGCGTCACTCATACGCCCCGCCGGATGCCTGTGTGCTTAACTTTTGCGCGAATGTGTAGTTTTTTTTCTAATATTTTCAAATGTGCGCGTGTTTTTTTTAATTTTTTTTATTTCGTATAAATGCACATATGCAATCACTGTACTCCGCTTGTGTGATCTAACAAATGATGACTATTTAGTAGTGGCTAGCTGGAGGGTATTGTGTGACTACACAAATGCTTGTACAAATATGTATGTAGAAACGTTATTGTGCATTGATTTAATCAGTAAACACACGTTGGCTCGTAAAGTCGCATGAATGAAAGGTTTCATTGTTGCGTTGCAAGCCTAAAAATGCGGAAATGTGAGCAAATAAAACAACACAGTTCTTAATTGCGTTAGCGTATCTGTCTACTTTTATTTGAATTTCATTACTTTGTGAAAATTTATTACTGCGCAATGTGGAGAAATTTGAGAAGGTTTCGTGATCTAATGAAAATTTACGATATTTTGAAGTTGAATATTTATTTTCGAAAAAACAGTAAGCAATTCTCATCTATTCAACTACAGCCTCAATGTGGGCAACCTTTTCTTTAATGGCAAAATTAATTAAAATAAATATGACTAGATGTTGAATATGTTTAAATATAACTTTTTAAATAAGGGCATATTAAAATATGCAAAAATAGTAATAATTGAAAATCTAAAATTTAAAAAAAAATCTTAAACTGCAAACGCAAGGTTATGAATGAAAAAATTAACTAAATAAATAAACTCAAAAAAAATACAAAATGCTTAAAAGTAAACCTTAAATAATAAACAACAACGAAAAAGTGTCAAAATAGTTAAAAACGAGACTTCAATAATGAACAAAAATAAGAAAATATTTAAAAATATAATAATATAAATTAAGACAGAATTAAATCGAAAATCAATCAAAAAAAAATATATTAATATAAATTTTAAAACAAGTATTTATTTAAAAATAAATCCAAACATTTAAAAAACAAAACCAAAATTTTTAAGCACATTTCAGAATACACATATATTGTTAATAAAATTTAATCATTAAAATAAAACCATCACAAAAAACATATTTTTTACTATTTTTTTTTATAACAATTTTAATTCATATTTTTTTATACACGTGTTTTTCAAAGTTAATGAATTAATATTTGTAAATTAAGAAAATAATATTTAAGTATTCTTAAAATGAAAAAAGTCAACGTAGATAAATAAAGCAAACAAAATTGCAAAAAGATAGATAGAAGCACTTAAACAAACTTTCTAGTACACTTGTTGATAAATAAAAATTAATAGAAAAAAAATTCTAGTTATGAAATTGTAAACATGTTTCCAAAAAATTTAAAAAACAGAAGAATTGAAATAAAATCATTAAAATACAAATATATTATTTAAAGAAATTTTCAATTTCGGAAAAAAAAATTCTAACGAAAAAAATTTATGAATTTTGGAAAATTTTTCTGTAAAAAATTTGGCAATTCAAAAAATGGCAAACTCATAAAAGTTCAAAAATAAATCAATGTTATTACATAATATTTTAAAATGTGTATTAATATTTTTTAAGGCCGCTTTAAAATTTATGAAAAACTATTTTATTCTACTTCTTCTTAAATATTAAAAATACGTATTTGCAATAAACAAATAAAATTTACTTAATTTTTTTGTCGAAATGCATGATCATACTTATTATTTATTTAAATAAAGTAATACTGTTTGTTTTATTTTTAATTTTTTGCAAGAAATGCGCATCTCTATATAATTTTTATAGAGCATATGTTTTGCAAGTAAACAATAACAATTCAACATTGAATTTTAAGTTAAACAATTTTTTTTTATTCTTCAACCTATTGTAAAAAAATATGTATTTTAAAAAAGTTATTACTTTTTGAGAAACATTGTTCAATTGAAACTCATTCTTTTGACCCGCAAATAATCTAATTAAAATGCATATTTATGCCACAAATAAAAGCAAATGTATTAAATGTTGAAAGTTGTGTGATGAAATTTTCAAATTTTCGATTTTGATCAGCGCTTCAAATTGGACATATTAACCACATTACTTTCTCATTTTTTATTTTTTTTTTTCTTGATTCTATTGACAAAATTCTTAAAAAGTTCAATATACGCATTATAATATTTAAAAAACAACAAGAAAAGAAATAAATTGTCAGTTGTTTATAAGGGAATCACAAGCAATTCTTCTTCAGTACACACATATGTATTTACAAGTATGTTGTGTGTATGTGTATATTTAGAGTGACTTCACCGCAGTTAAAAGACATTGACTCGGGCGAACAAGTTTTCAAGTAAAGTTCAAGTTGCCTTTTGAAACGCAATTAAGTGACATTTTAGATAAAATTTTTTAGCTGTTTATTAACTTTGTATGTTTTTTGTTTGCACAATTCTTACTTGTATATCCACTAGTCAAGTGTATATGAGTGATTTTAATTAAAACGCATTCAGGGTTAAGGTACGGAGTGTTTCGAAAATATTTGCATAGAAATCAAATACTTGTGAGATTCATATCTATACTAAGCTATAAGTACGTAAAAGGAGTTAATGGAGCAGGAAATTTGAATATTATTAAAAAACCAATTTTTTGAATAAAATAATCTTTATATAAAAAAATTCTATTGAAATCAATACTAAACTTTGTTCTGTACTTTAGAGAAATAAACTCTTGTTTGCTTCTAGGCACCTAAATTTAGTCAAACCCATAGCAGTATCGGAATTCTTTTTCAAATAGAGTTGCCAACTTTTAATGAAATTTGAGTTATTGAAATGATAAGGTGCATTTGATTTGCAAGAAGTTAAAGCAGAGTCCAACTGAAAATTAAAATGTATTATTACTTTTTTATGTTTAATACTATTTTTTTTTTAAATTATTTCAAAATAGTTGAAAAAAAGTATTAAACACGAAATTTTTAAATATTTTTGCAGCAATTTGCTCCAGAAATTTTTGTATAGATAAAATCAATTTTGTTAAAATTCATAGTTACCGTTTTTTCCTTATGCAATTTTTCATATATTTATTAAAGGATTGCCATATTTTTAAATAGTGTATGAAAAACTTAATTCGTCACTTTTTCAATACTAGCAGTAAAGTGTTTATTAATAATCATAAGTATAGGTAATTTGTATGCAAAGCAGCAAATAACTATCGCTTTTATACGTTTATTTTATAGGATTGCCAATTATGTAATAGCTACAATAGAAAATTTTAATTTCTAATACAAAATGTATCAGAAAATGTTAGCAGTGAAATTTTGTAGTATATTTAAATCATTTAAGAAAAGCATGAATCTTTTTTTTTACAGAGTTGCCACCCTTAATTATGTGCAATGATTATAAAACCAATATGGGTATCAAATTAAAGGTTATAGTCTACATAGTGTTAACAATTAATTAGTAAGTTAGCGCAGTAGAAGTTTTTCTGTTCAAAACTAGTTAGTATGTATATATGTAGCGAGTATTTACAACAAATATGTGCATGCAGTTACAAAATAGCGCTGTTAGCTGTAAACTAATTACAACAACCAAAGGGATTGCCGCAAAAATCACCGCAAACTAAACAACCGCAAGTGCAAATATGTTAAACACATACATACATATATACATATACATACAAACATACATATACACATACACACTTGCATATATATTACATTAGGTACTTAACAAAGCAGTGCAAATATTTTCAATGTCAAGCCAACAAAGTGTCAGCAATAATAAGTACAATGTGACAACCAACAAATACTGAATGTCAAAAAATTCAACAAAAAGCAAATCAAATAAAATATACATGAACTGTAAAACAAAGAAAACGAAAAATAAAAAAAGCAAAACCAAAAATAAAGCTAGTTAAAAAACAACGACAAATTGGCTAGCGGAATGCATTGTAATTGTCAATTTCTGCTGAGTAGATACTTAATGCAATTAGAAATTGTTATTGTAAGTTTTTCTCCTCAACGTTTTATTTTTTGTCTTACAACAACAAAACGGTATTGTAATGCTGTGTGTATGTAGTTTGTACTGTCGCTCGCCCAAACGGAATGCGCTTTGCTACTAAACAAATGTCACGTGACATTTGTAGACGGGTGCATGCTAACACACAGACTTAGATGCACACATACAAAACTTTTTTGTGTGCATACATCTGTAATTCCTTTTCTCTGCTAAATGCGGCTTCCTTGTCAAGCACAACAACTTAGCACCAAGTATGTTTTTGGTTTTGTTTTCGTATTAGTTATTTCCTTTACCATTGCTTCTGGGTGGCTGTGACCTAAGCTGCCGCAAGACTATGCGGACGACTCACATGGCATGCCATGTTCTCGTTACGTTAAGTGCCAATTTTTATTTCTAAATGCGCTGACACACTGGCATTTATTCAAAAGCGAGCAGAAACACCAACAACAACAACGGTAAAATAGCCAAGGAATTACCGAATCGAACAAACAATGAGTGCCACACAAGGAAGGAGTTCTATCACCTCCATACATACATACAGACATATGTATGTCCCACTGAGGCGAAAATGGCACACATATTGATTGAAATGCAAATATTTGAAAAGATACAATCGGCGCTGTCTACTTAAATACAAAAATAGACAGAGAATTACATATGCTTTGAAAGAATGTGTATGTTATATATGCCCACTAAACTAAAAACGTTTTCGATGCAATTTGGCCGAAATCATTTCGAAAAAGTAAGGAATTTTGATTTTTACGTGAAACTTAGCTTATAAAATCGATTAGTACACAAGTTGACGTAATAGATTTTGAAACAAAAATTTTCCAATTAAATCTTCGAAAAATACCTGAGTTATCTTCGAAAAAAATAAACAGTTAACAACTCTCTAAAACCCAAAAATAGACAGAGAACTATATACGCTTTTTATGTATGGTCAGTAAACTAATTGAAGCTTTTTGCGAAGTTATTTTGGGCGAAGTGATTTCGAAAAAGTTACGAATCTCGAATTTTTTACGAGAAACAGCTTACAGAATCAAATAAAACAAAACATAATCGAATAAAAAATTAAATGTTTACGAACTAAATCTTCGAAAAACTTCAGAGTTCATTTCGAAAATTGTTGGCTGTAAAATAAACAGTTTCCGACTCTCAAGAACATAATTTCGAAGTATATGGTTAGAAATATATTGAGCATAACTAAAATAACCAAAAAGATTTCGTTAGGAAGCTTCTTCAAACTGAACTTTCTGAATACTTCAATGAAAAAGTATGAAACAGCAAACAAAAAAATAGAACACAATTTCGAAATGCATACTACTAAACAAATTGAATACAAAAATAATTGAAGAAGTCCTTTCTAGAAAAGAAACTTTTTTCGGTTCAAACTTTTTCGAACTGAATTATCGAGAAACTTGAAAGAAAAAGATATGAAACAGATTGCTAATGCAAAGAACAGAGTTTCTAAGCATAAAATACAAAGCGAGTTTAACAACCATTTAACTAACGATTTTGAAAGAAAAGTTTCGAACTCAAATTTCGAAAAATTTCAAAACCGATTTTTTAATAATATTATATAACTTTTCCGAGCTCATAGCGAAAAATTTGCATAGCTGATAAACAATGTAACATGAAATGCTAATTATTGTCACTACTGTACAATTCGATTTCGAAATATGTAAATACTACTACAAACCAATATAAATGTACATTATTCTAACAAAAGTGTCGATTTTCAATAGTACTAAGTTTTCGAATTTCGAAAGTGCGAAAAATAGCATCAGTTGATAACACTTCTCTTATATAATTTTGTAACAACTTTCACACTCGATACATAACGAACGAGTGCAAGAGATTTCGAAACCATTATTAAAGGCGACAGCATACGAGTTGTCACATATTCGGATATGTTTAACATTTCTCATTCGAAGCAATTCGAAACTGTTTTCTTTATGTGTAATATAATGTGCTAAATTTGAGCGTCGCTTTAACGTGACTATGACCTAACAACCTGACAATGATTTTCATTACTTTGAGTGCCAAATTTTATTTCGATGCGAGTTGATGGCCCGAGTCACTGCACAAATATTGTTGGCAGCTCTTATGACATACGATTTTTTTCTATTACGCTACGTAATACTCGTTTAAACGCCAATTTTTACAAAATACTACATTGACATACTGGCAGTTATTCAAAAATGAGGAAAATTAATGATTCTAATGGTTTTTTAAAGAGTTGGCGAACTAAGCGAAATTGAAAATCTTTCGAAATAAAAACTTTTTAAAAATGAAATTCGAAACTATTTTGTAACTGAAATTGAAATTAATTTCGATTAGAAGTAGGATTTTGGAACTTATGTTAAGTTTAAAATTATTTCCAGAAAAATGTGATGTTAAGCCATTTTGCTCGAATTCGTAGTAATGAAAACTCATGAGGTCAGGTTTATTTGCTGTCGAACTGTTTTAGTACTCAACCGATATTCTTAGGACCAGTTCATTTTTGGTTCTAAAATTCTAGCTCTAACTAAAATTTTGCTCACTAATTCGATCCTATTTAAATAATCTAGTGACATACTAGTCCCTTTCGGTCTAGTTACTATTTTCTACAAAAAGAGCAGTTGAATACTAAATCTTAACTGAAACTAGTATTTTTTGGTCTCATCGGTCTGTATGAACTAAAGTTCTTTTGTATTATTGTAGTTTCATGTTCAAACATTTTCAACAAAAAAATATGCAAATCGCAGCAGTGATTTATGGAATATGATTTGCACTAAAATGAAAATAACACTCATTTGCCTAATGGCAATGAAAATTATGCCATAGGGATCTTAAGAAATGCTCTGCAATATTTATCCTCACACATGCATACATTTTTATTTGCATTTTGGAAACTGCTGCTATCTCTAAACTTTAATCAAACACAAAAGTCCCGTAAGCCAGATTATGCAAATTCTCTTTTTTCGGCCACAAAACTGAACGGAAATTTATCATTTCTTGGGTCATAAAGGCTTTCAACAGCAATGCAGCCAATTTTCTCAGCAAAAAACCATTTAGCGAATTTAGAATTGACGCAAAACTTTTATATGTGCTCTGCCTGAATAATCCCCGTTCGCTCATTGTAATGAAATTAAGGCTTTGGATATGCAAAAAGTTACAATAAATAAATGACACATGTGCTTAGGCATAATCATGCACAAAATACATGACTACAAATGTCGAAAGAGAAAAATACATAGAAATACACACACACATACATACAATTGCTCACACATATGCTTTACCAACACTTAAGTACACCGTACGGCTCCAAACCAGCCATAGACATTGTGGTGACAGCTTTCGAGGGTTAAACGCCTCACCCTGCCTTCCTCCCTCACACCCATTTTGCGCTGACAATTTTCTTTCCACGCCATTGAGTCGATTTGGCGACGAAAATCGTTGTATTGTAGTATTTACTTTAAATAAAATCAAGTCAGCAATAACGCAAGTTACGAATGAGGCAGCAGAGATATATGCATGTGGTAAACAACAATAACAACACGGGGGTTATACGCAGTGACTGGAGTCAAAGTGTGTCTGTTGACATGACTACCAATCCTTGTTAAAATATTACTTTACAGTAACACATATGTGAGCATTTACACATGCATAACAACACACACATACACATGCATATGTATATATATGCACATATACATAGTGTGTACATAAATTTTTACTTAGACGCCTTGCAATCATTTACTCGCAACATATCTGCGACAGCAAATCTAAATGGAGCAAGACACAGTTATTTATACACAGCCACACACACATGCGAAACACATTTACATACATGCATATATTCTTAGTGTCAATTTATGTGTGCGTTGGGCTGAAATAAAATATTATGGAATTTTTAAGCCTTAGATATTTTATAAATTCTCTTTATGTCATTGCAATGGTGTGAGTGGAAATGTGATATGTGACATACGCACACACACACACAGCGGCAAATATAATTCACAAAAAGTATTTGATTACATTTTACAAGGACTTGTTGTCGGTGTTGTTGTTGCTGTGAAGCACTTTAGCAAATTTTCGAAGCGAAAGTGAAATCGGAGCAAATGTATCGAGAAATTAAGTGGTTGCCATAACTTTTACAGCAAAGCATTTGTGATAATGCGGTTAAAGTATGAGAAAATAGAATTTGCTCAACTCGTCGAAAGCAGCAAAGTGACTGAAATGCTATTACATAACTTTCGGTTTAAGCGATTTTTCTGAAAGGCATTGAGCTTTTGCTATTCTAATGACATTGTTTCATTGTGTTTTAATTCAGCTTTAATTTCATGCGGTCTCAAAAAGCCTTAGAATTGAATTTAAAAATAGAAAAATATGTGTGACAAAAAAAAATATTGCGAATTCGAAGTCAATAAACCAAAAAATTTTACAAATATTAACTGTTGTCATAATTAATTAGTCATCAATCATAATTAATTTGTTGTTCATGTTATTCTTATAATTACTTTGCTATTAAACATTTTATTTTGTTGGCATGAGTTTTATTAAAAAAGATGTTTAGATAATTAAATTGATTTTAATTTACAATAACTTCGTTTTTACTTCAAAAGCTCGGCAGCTTTTATTGATATTTAAAATTTGATAAATCTTTTGCGAGATTTTTAATAAGGCCTTAAGGTTTCACACAAAGCACACCCCACATTGTTAAAGTGAAATCACCAGTGCCAGCCAATGAAAGTTTGCACAGCATATTTATTTTAAACTTTAAAAAATTTCATAATCCTCTAACGTGTGTGAAACGTAAAAAACACAAATTATAGATAAACTAAAATATGGTTTGAACGCATTATCAAA
Source organism: Bactrocera oleae (assembly GCF_042242935.1). NCBI lineage: Eukaryota > Metazoa > Arthropoda > Insecta > Diptera > Tephritidae > Bactrocera > Bactrocera oleae. Next base: position 64,988,666 of record NC_091539.1, on the reverse strand, counting down.
ACATATACTTTCAAAAATTGCTAAGAATTTCATTTATACTGACAATGAAAGCTCCGCTTATGAAAGCTCTTAAAACAATTTATTATATTACAATACAATTAAAAAATTCAAAGTCATCCGGAAAGTCATACAAAACTTTGGCATTCCAAATTATATTATATCAATTTCTATTGTTGCATTGAAATAGTAATATCACAATAATTTCGTTTAAAAAAATATCATATTTTTTTAAATTAAAAAAGTGCATTATTAATGGCAACTTTGATCTTAAATTTTCTTAAAGTAAGACACTGTGACACTATTTTTTCAATTTTCATTATTGGACTGAAAATCCTAAATTTTAGAACCTAAAGCTCAAAAGGGGTTAGTATTAATGGGACTCCCAAAATATCAACATAAGTGTTTTCAGAAATCAGTTATTTATTATTATGCCATATAAGTCATTATCAGCCCAATATCAATCTTAGAGAAAAATTTAAAAAAATTTCATTTGAAAACAGCTTTCGGGGAATTTGAAGTTGAAACTAATTAAAAGCTTTCCATCAGTCAACGTAGTTAATGTTTACAAAGTTTATAGAAAATTAAATTTTTAATAAAAGTTAATTTCTCTGTGAAGTATAATTGAGTTCATTTTATCTTACTTAAAAGGCTCATGGTCACATGTTCCGAAAAATTAATACTTTGCACTAACTCAGTTGTTTCTATTAATTTCATTGACTCATTTTGATGAATTTGTTGTCACGTGAAACCACAAAAAACTTGCGAAAATTTCATATATAAAGCTATCACATTAAAATGTGGATAATTATAGATTAAGCAAATAATACGGCAATAAAAAGCTTAAGCTCTCCACAATAAAGGCAAAGGGAAAAAACCTGCGACTAAGGTTACAAAAGCGCAATTATTTTTCAATTCAACTTGTTTGTTTTTTTTGGCTGGCGAGAATTGAGTCAAGAGCATGGCGCACATAAATAAAAATCATAGCAATAAATAAAACCGAAAATTTACACCTTCGAAAAATGTCTGACACTGCACTATGAAAAATTTGCTAAATAATTTCGAACAACAACAACACACGCGTAGTTTTTGTTGTGCTGATGCGTTTGCTGCTGCAGCGGACAGTCAAAGCAATGCGGCGCAGAGATTTACGACAGCTGTTTAGCATGCTGTCACGGGCATTCGTGCTACCTAAAAGCAACAGCAACAATAACAAAAAACAAAACAAATAAAACTGTATTTAAGACGTTGCAGCATTTTTCCTTTTTTGTTGGCCTTAACGCAAAAACGCCCAAAAAAATTATATCAAAGCGAAATCTTGAAAATATTCTAACAAAATAGTAGAAAACATTATAATGGTAGCTCTGAGCTAATAAAAACCTGAAAACTCAAAGCTAATGCAAGCTCACAAAAAAATATATTTTATATAATATCCCCCCAAAAAAGGCAAACAATTCATATGGAAACAGCGAAAGCTCTGTACTAAGGAAAGCTCTCAAAAACATATATTTTGTTTTATGGGATAAACTAACATTTTCTCTCAAGAATTGCTAACAAAATTCATATACAAAAGGTGAAAGCTCTAAGCTAATTAAAGCCGTTAAGATTAATTTTTTATAATATCCCTAAAATATGGCAGAAAATTTACATGAAAACATGGAAACCTCTGAGCTAATAAAAGATTTCAAAAATATAAGTTTTAGTTTTATAGTAAAATTTAACATTTTCTCTCCAAAATTGCAACAAAAAATGCATCTACAAAAAATAAAAGCTCTGAGCTTATAAAAGATCTAAAAAATTTATTCTCAAAAACTAATTGTTTATAGTATCCTTCAAAATGGCAAAAAAGGTAAAAGCTTGAGAGCTTGTTTTACCTTAGAGTAAAAACTAATATTTTCTCTATAAAATTGCAAAAAATTCATTCTAATAAAGGTTAAAGCTCTTATCTTATGAAAGCTTTTACAAATATGATTTATTTGATTATAACATAAATAAATATTTTCTCTCAAAAATTAAAAAAATTTAAGCTAATGAAAGCTCTCAGAAATATTATTTTTTTAGGGTAAAATTTAATATTTTATAAATTTTTTGTTACAGGTAGCCAAGACAAATCTCCAAAACAAATAAATGCGAAGCTATTAACGTGAAGAAGAAATTACACAGCTACACAAACAACGACAAAGCTCCCGGAATACTTCGATGAGTTACACAGCAATAGCAAATACAAGAAATAAGTAAACCAAAACAAATAAATGCGAAGCTATTAACGTGAAGAAGAAATTACACAGCTACACAAACAACGACAAAGCTCCCGGAATACTTCGATGAGTTACACAGCAATAGCAAATACAAGAAATAAGTAAACCAAAATTTGAAAAACCAAAAAACAACAAAAATACAACGTATACAAAGAATTCTCAAACAGTTATAAAGTAAACTCAAGAAAGCAAGCTTAATATATACTACAACAACAACTACATAATACGCGACAACAACAATAAGAATGCGCTTAAACTTAAAAACCCCCAGACGACAACCACAAACATAAACAAAGACAGACAGACGACCACAGACAAAAGTCAAGTCATTTCGGAATACGAAATTACAAATTTATAAGAAATTACCAAAACAAAAGCAAATAGCAATAACAACCATTAAATAGTTTGAAAAACGTGCAGCCACCAAACGCGAGCGATTAAATTTGCACCCAACAACAACAACAGCAGCAACAACAAGCATAAAAAATAAGCAAATAGTATCGGCTTGCGAACAAAAGGCAGTGGCAAAGGACCAGCCAGACAATTGAAATAAACCTGCGACCCATAGCAACAACAACAACAATAATAATATTAGCTGCAACAACACGTTCGTTATAATTAAATTATCACGACGCGACAGTATTCGATAACAAAGGCAACAACAAATCAATATATTAACATTGCTATAAAAACGGCAACAACAATAACAAACAGCGCAATTTTAAAACGGTGACAGCGCCATCTACTTGCATACAGCCATACATACCAACAACCTGCAATTAAACAAATATAATAAAATAAAGTGCGTCTGCACCAACGGCAATTACGATTGAGCATACATTGTAATACAAACATACATAAAATAAATCACCAAGCAGTCGCAACAACAATAACAACAGCAATAAGCAGCACATCAACAGTAACAGCAACAGCAACAAAATGCATATAGAAATTCAGGTGGCGTTAAATTTCGTGATTTCGTATCTTTATAATAAACTACCAAGGCGACGCGTAAACATTTTCGGCGAAGAGCTCGAGAAGGCGTTGAAGGATAAGTTCCAAGGTCACTGGTATCCGGAGAAACCCTTCAAGGTGGGTACTTAATTATTGCGTAGAAATTACTATCTAGATGTAAAGTACTTGTAAGGACATTCTTGAAAGCTGAATTAGAAAGCTCGTGCTGGGATGCAGGAACAGTTCTAATTGTCACAACAACAATAAAGCTTGGCCAAAAATGTTCGAAATAGAGCTTACATTGCCATAAATTTCACAGTTCGTGTTATTTATGACCCTAATCTTGTATCTATCATTGTAACACCTTGCCTGAATATAATACTCTAGTAATGTTCATATTGGACGCTATTCCTAGTTTCAAACAAATATCCATATATGATAGGGATTGGTTCTCAGCAGGTAATAGCAAAGAACCGAGAGAGTTTTCGCCATTTAATTACTCAAGAATGGCTTAAAGCTTCATGTTGCAAAGGTAACATTAAGTCAGAGAAAAAGTTCGAGCAACCGGCCAAGTAAACAAAGGAACGAATTAGAAATTAACCTATTTATCAATCATACTACCATAACTGTGTATGGACTCTACAGTTCTTCTCAGTAAAGAAAACTGCTATACCTAGTGGAGGACTGGTTAGAAGCACCTAAAGACCCAGTCAAAATGTTGTAGTAACTTTTTATTATAAAGTTAAGCCCATTGGTACAGAGCACAATAGGTCTCAGGTCGCAATGCAAATCACAAAATACTCTATAGCTACAGATTTAAATCCACGAATACTCTGAGAATACTCATCCGTGGAAAAGATTTTGGTAGTGTCATATACATTTTTTTCATAATTATTTTTTTTCGGGTTAACTAGAAAACAGTTTCCGTTTGAGTCAGTTTTTTCTTTTCATTACGATTTTCGCTGAATTTTCGGAAGACATGTGTTCCAAACAAATCACTGAGAGGCAGTTAATCATTTCTCGGACCTAATGTGTAAGTCAGAGTTGATTCTATGTAGAAGACACGTTCAAGGATTCATGATAAAGTCCAAACTTTTATGACAAGTATCAAATAGCTTGAAATTATATGCCCAAGCTACTCTCCAAACACCGGACCTTAAGCAATGATAAACTTTTGACCAGCACACTACTTTTTAGAGGATTCTAGATTTTAGAAATAGATGAATACTAAAAAAAATAGATTGTACTAATATTTAATTAATGACTCCTAGTTTTACTAATACCTAATGTTTCAATCCACAATTCAGGGATCGGCATTCCGTTGCTTGAAAACAGGCGATCCAATTGATTCGGTTTTGGAGCGTGCTGCGCGCGAGAGCGGTGTACCTATTGCTGATATTTTAGAAAATTTACCAGCTGAGCTGTCAGTTTGGGTTGATCCCGGCGAGGTCTCGTATCGCATTGGCGAAAAGGGTGCTGTGAAGGTAAGTTATTTCATAGTTTTGTTTTCAGCTTATTTAATAACTGTTTATTGTCTGCACAGATTCTCTACTCGGAAAATAGTGACAATCATGAAGACAACACATCGGCCGATCGTGAGGTCAATAAGACCTTCAATCCTGAAGCGCAATGCTTTCGTCCCATCGATGCGGTCAATACAAGCATGAACAACTTGAGTTTGAGTCCAAAGACTTCACCGCATGCTGGCTCATCGCCACATTCGGCCTCCTCCAATTCGCCCACCTACAAAGGTAGTCCCAATCCGGCTGCAGCCGCAAACGGTTCGTTCATGCAGCGCACACAAGCGCCACTAACATTCACAACAGCCACTTTTGCTCAGACCAAATTCGGTAGCACCAAATTGAAAACCAGTTCCAAGCGTACCAATAGGTTAGTACACTCACACACACATACTTATACAAGAGAGTAACGGTTTCATTCTTTTGTTCGCTCCTTACTCACCAGCAGCAGTTCGTATCGCATGTCGCCCACTGAGTTCTCCAACTACATTAAACAACGTGCCATGCAACAACAGCAACAGCAACTACATCACGGCGGCCATGGCGGCCCGAACTTGGCGCAACCACCGAATCATTTCGGTCCCATCGGACCCGTCTCGCCAGCACGTTCACTCTCGCCGAATCCACTTTCGCTGGGCCTAGGCCAGAATGGCGCCACAGTCGATCCCTTCTACTTCCCCAACATGGCCACCATGGGCATGTATCCACAATTCAATGGACATCGAAATGTCTTCGACACGCATTTCCACGCCGCCGAGAATAACGCGCTCTACGGCGGCGGCGCTGCCAATCCAGCCAACGGCGGTCACGGCAAATTCAACAACTACCTGGATCCACATGGCTTCTACGGCCTGGGTGGCAATCAGCATTTGCAGCAAGCTGCTGTGGTGGCGGCTGCTCATCAGCAGCAGCAACAACAACAGCAATCGCAAATGGCACCACCACCCGGCGTTGTGGGCGCACCGATGTCGGCACAGCAGCAGCAACAACACATGAATGGCAACAGCAAACATGTGGTTGAGAAGAACGGCGCCGACAACAACAGCAACGGCAATAACAATAGCAATAACGGCATAACTGTGACTGTGTCGAATGGCAGCAGCGTTGCAGAAACAACAAACACCATCACCAACAACGCAGTCAACAGCACTGCCAATGCAACAACACCAACAGCCGTCAGTCCGTCACCATTGGCTGCCGCAGCCGCTGCTGCCGTCGCTGCCAGTGCTGCCGCCGCCGCGGCGGCCAATAGCAGCAATCAACAACAACAAGACTCAAACAACTCGAAACTGATCGATGGTCTCAACTCGTTCTATTCCAATGCAGCCGGTCCCTACCAGCAACTGTTGGTGGCCAACTAAGATGTTTGTAATATATTTTATGGTTTTTTCACATTTTTTTACCGTTGGATAGTAGCAGCGTGGGCCTTGCATAAGCGCATAGCGCCGCTGCAGTAGGCAAGCATAGAATTATTTTTTTAAATGCTTATTTTTTTAGAAGCAAAAAACACTGCAAAAGCAAAAACAAAAATTAATATAAATATATATGTATGTATATTGTATGTATTACAAAAACAACATAGCTAATGTGAAAACAAAAATAAGGAGAGGGAGCTGTAGCAAGAAGACAGTGCAAAGCGTAAACTTTTTTAAAGAAAAATTATAGAAAAAATTCAAAGTTATAAATAGAGAAATTCTGCTAGTGTAACTGTAATTATTACAACAAAAATATGCAAATAACAAAAACAAAACACACATACATACGTACGTACATATAAATATATTTAAGCAATGCTGGCAAACAGCATGTGCAACAAAAACAGTGCAATATAACTGCAACAACAAAAACAAAAATGCAAAAAAAGCATAAAAATAACAAACTACAACCACATATAATATATAAACATATTGTATAATCGGCGCTTTGCAAGCAGCGCAGCAAAAGGCACGAAGTTTTGTAATTATGTATGTACTAGCGAAACCGACGGACGGACAAGAGAAATGCTGCAGCGCGTTGTTTTTATAAATCATTTAGCTATTTATAAAGAAAAAAACAACAACAAAGAAAAGAAAACCTAACCTAAAGTAACACTATCAGCATAGTATACAAATTTCTCAAGTCGTTTTTTTATTAACTAGTTGTAAACGGGACAAAAGCGGAAGCGGAAATAAAAACGCAAGCGGAAGTGGGTGTAGCCGGGCATGTAGCTAAGGCGCAGTTGGCAAATACATATAGTAAATGATACGAACTAGATAAAGTCTTATTATTAATAAGTTTTAAAATTAGTCAAACAAAAAGTGAAAATCGTTTTGCTGTTTTTTATACCCACACATTTTTCTAATATTCAAATGTTGTATGTATTACGTAAGAGAAAACAAAACAAAATATATATATGAAAATATGAGAATGTTAAATGTTTTATAATGCTATATTATTGTATAACTACTTATTACTATTATTATTATATTATATTACATTATTATTATTATGATTATTATCAACATTATTGCTATTATTGTAACTAAAAAACAAACAAAAAAAAACCAAAAAAAAAAAACCAAAGTGAAATGAAAGCAAATCTAGTGAAAACAACAGTTATGTAAGCTAAACCGGCGAATTATTGTAGAAGCTTCAGCAAAAACTTAAGTGCCGATGCAAAAGCTTAAGTACACATGCATGAGGCACACACACAAAAGCGCACGCACGCTGCTGGTCACGCAGAAGCAAGCAAACTAACGGTATATCAAAGAAAAAGAAGGAGTAAGGAGCAGGAGTAAAGTGGCAGACAAGGCTGTAAAGCAACACTACTTGTAAGAAAGAGCGTACAAAAAGCGACTTAAAGTCAGTAACAATCAATATGCCATAGCTGTATGTGTATATATTACAACAACAACAATAAGCAACACCGCTTTCAAGTTTCGTGTGCGCCAGCAGCGTTTATTTAGCAAATGTACCTACAACACTTCGACGGTGTCCGACCTTAAGCGTTTGCGCATGCGAGTGTGCAACAACAAAAATATGTAAACTAACAATTGTGCAATACATATTATATATACATATAAACACATATAATGTTTCACCAAAACTACCTATTATTTGTCTAAAATGTTTGTAGATAAATTTTTTTTTTAATTTTCTAATTAGTTGAATTTTTTAGTGCAATGTAATTGTTTTGCATAGATTATTATAAATAATGTTAAAAAGTACATTTCGTAATGCAAATTAATATACATATGCATATATACATATATAGACATTATATAAAAATATATATTTTTTCATATTTTTCTAATTCAATTAAATTTGTTACTGTGTATAAAAACGTTTTTTATTGCTATTACTATTATTATTATAAATATTTTAAATTGTATTATTACTAAATGTTATTATTATAACACATAACCTACACTTACCTATAAAAACCAAAAATAATTATGCTAAAAAAAAGAAAAACAAAAACAAATAGCAAATATGTTAGGCGTTAATTGCAAAAACAAATACAAAAGCAAAATTATTATTACAAAATCAAGCAAAAAAAACAACTGCAAAAGCTATGAGCTGTTAATTTTGTACAGAGTCTTTTGCTAGTACATTGCAACACACACATACATACAATAATCGTTTTTATTTTTAACATTAATGATTTTTTTATACTTTTTATACAAAACAAAAACCAATGTTTGTAGTGATTATAAATTCTGAAACTTTTTTATTGAGAATATAATAAAAACTTTTCCACGTTACATAAGTTAATGAAAACAACAAAAATATAAAATGAAGGACTTTTTCATTTCTATAATTTTTAATGCGGGTAGTGTGAGTGTGAAGGTAATTGTTGAAACATGGTGTTCGGTGGTTGGTGCGGAAGCAAGTTTAGTGAAGTGTTGATAGTCTCCTCTTTAACGATAAATTTATCGATAGTATGCATACTTTTATTGTATTCCAAAACTTTTCAAAAACTTCAGTAAATTATTTTTTTTTAAGTTAAATTTTATATTCACATATATATATATACATATTTTATTTTCACTATTATAAATATATGTATATTTAGCTAAACAAAAATATATATTCTTTAACTTGACAAAAGTATAATTTTTTCGAAAATCCCACACTTTGCTTTGAACAGTAGAACAATGTAGGAAGAAACTAGTGAAATTTAAATTTTTTCAAACTCAGTTTCTAGTTTCAACACTATTATATTATATGCGTCTACTGGCTTCTACCTTTTCCGCATTTCTTCAAATTCTAAACCATAACCAGCTTTCTAATATTATTTTAGTTTATAGCTTGAAAATATATTTTAAAATAGACGTTATATACATAATTTTGAAATTTCTAAACCCCAAAACTTACAATAATCACTTATATATTTGTTTTCTAACAAACAAAATGAAGTTTAGAACTAAAACAAACAATTTAATACCAAGTGAACGTAGCTTCACTTTTATGAGTGTAGCTGAATCGGTTTCTTGAAAGATAGATAAAAAAACCACCATTTTAAGTGTCTATTTGCATTTTCCAAATCAAAACCTTAACTTAAAAGCATTGACAAAGTCGCATCCTCCCAAAAAAAAATACAAAAAAACTATTTTTGAATTTATTTCCGTTATAAACGGCTTGTCAGTTCACTAATAAATTCCTACTATTCTAATCCAAAGTTACTTAAAAAATATTAAATTTCACAAAATTCATTAAAAAAATTATTTTTCAATATTTCAACTCTATTCAAAGTCAATAAAACCTTAAAATTATCAAAAAAAAAAAGTTTCAAATTACAATAAAAGATAAATATATATTTTGATTCTTAGAAAAACAGTTTAAAATTATAAAAAAGTATTAAAAATATATTTTTATTCTTGGCAAAATGTTAACGCGTTCTCAAAATCTTCTAAATACCCTTTCTAAACAAAATAATATACCAAATGTTTCTAAACTAAACACACAGTTCATATAATACCTCTAAATGTCTTATCGAGCGAGTTCTTGTTCAAATTTTTCTATTAAACTAAAGTTTGAAAAAACAATTCTAAACATCTTGATGTTGTCACTTAAGCTCAATTTCAAAATTATAATTATTCAGTTCACTTACATACACCAAAACAAATTCCGAATTGTTCCAAATCTTCTGAAAAAAATCGTTGACTATATAAAGTTATTGAACCAGTAAATTTCTTTGAAAAAAATTCTTTCTAAACTACAATCCCGAAATTCAAACCGACTAACTCCTAAATATAATATGAATTTAACCAAAATACTACCAGTTTTGAGAAAAAAATTATTATAAGTCGTTTTTGAAATAAAATACCTAAACATTTTTAAACTAAAAACTTAACCACCTTAAAAGTGTCTTTTCGAAACTTTTCCCCTTAATGAAGTATAAAGCAAACTCACATCTTAGAAAAGAATGCGTTTGCGTTACTTTGTTTTCGAAAAAAAAAAATGTATTTTTTCAGTCCATCATTTTGTAATGATCACTAAGTGTGAAAGCTTTTTATATTGCTTTTAAAGCTTTCACTTGTTTTCAAACAAATATATAGTATTGTTTTCTCATAAATAAACTCTTATAGCTTTTAAGCTTTCACTTGCTTTAAAATAATTATATTTTGTTTTTTTATTTTACTGAAAAATGAAGTTGTATATAGTTTTTTAATTGAAAGATGAAAGTTTAGCTGCTTAAAACTTTTTGAGCTTTTAAAGCTTTTACAGCTTTAAAACATGTATATTTATATTCTCACAAAGATTTCAGCATTAAAAAAAAATAATATGTTTATTTCCTGAGTAATTAGTTATTAAAAGATGAAAGCTTAACTTTTTTAAAGCTTTCACTTAAATCATATTTTTTGTACTAAAATCATTAACACGCTTTAACACTTTAGTTTGTTTAATTAGACGATACATTTAAAGTGTTTTTAATAATATTTTAAAATAATATTCTTTATAACGTTTTTATTTATTTTTAACCATACATTTTGTTAAATTTTCAAACCACTTGTAAATACAAAAACACTTATTCAACAATTTCTAACAAAAAAACTAAAATATTTAAAAAATATTGATGTGTATAGCAAACCAATTAAATGAATCTAATGTGCTAGCGTTGTTGTTGTTTAAATCGACAACGACACCATTTTTATAGAAAAAAAAACAATATTTTTTAAACCATTAGTATAAAATTCAAATTGAAATGTAAATTACGTAAACATAAATTAAAGATTAAAAATAAAATCATTTCAATAATATTTATTACGCTTCGAACTCCCAAAATTATATAAAAGTTAACCAATAATTGTATATATATATATATAAAATAGTAAAAAAAGTACCCAAATTACGCCCCACCCGACGTATTATTTGTTGAGGTTAGATAAAGTACGGAACACCACGCCGAAAAAGGAAATCTCAACAAATATTGTAAGACTGGCGCTAAAGATTTTTTATATGAAATTATTATATTAGTTGTACCTTACTTTCTAAGACAACACACATGTAAATCTCTACGTTTAGACGAATGCCTGGTAAAATCGAAGTGTCGGCGTCGGAAGTGTAGCAGCAGTTTTCAATGCGTGCGCACGAAATGGCGGCGCGCTGCTCGTGTTAACTTGCAACACACGACGAAACGACGCTTTGTAGACACAAACGTACCTACGCTTAGTAAATAATATGAATAACTGTTATAATTTGTAAAATTTGTTCAGTTACATAAATATTTCAAACTAACGGAATGCATAGAAAACTTGTATAATTCAATAATATTTGTGTGTTAGTTGTGTGTTGAAATAATTTAACGAATAACTCTTTTTTAACAAAACTCAATACAACAAGTAATAAACACTTTACGTACCTTTAAACAAATTTAATATATAATATATATATATATATACATACTTACATATATGAATATGATAAAACTGTGTATTTAAAAAACTGAAAATTATTTTAAGTGTAAAGAATGTACTCTAGTAGTTAAGGAGCGCAAGTATTTTAGCAACTAAAAAAATGTATATAAATATATAAAAAATATTTCATACAAACATACATACACATGTAGTAAACTATCGCGAAAACAAAAATTAAAATATATAAATTATAAAAGCAAAACCATAGAGAATTACAAAAACTCAAAAATTATAAGCATAGTGCATACTATATATACTTATATATATAAATATATTGCAGTAGTGAATTTTTTATTCTTGTCATAATTTTTGTACTTTTATAATAAAACTCAATTAGAAAAAACATTTTATTTCAACACAAATGGAGACATATACTAACAAACAAAGCGTAAATTTGTGTAAACTTTCGAAAATCAAATACAAAAAGCGACACAATCACTTCAAAAAATAAAAAATACACTGAAAAAAAGAAACACTAAAATTACTTAAGTTCTCTTAAATGTGCGTAGAAATTTAAAAAAAAAATGCATATTTTATTATAAAAAATTATAATTATATAGTAAAAGCTATATACTATATATATAAATTTATTTAAGCAATTTTTCATATTTTTATAAAAGTAAAAAAACATAATTTGCTGCTTATACTGGGTCTGGTGAGCAATTTAATTTAAAAAGAAAACAATTTATATGAATTAACCGCTGCCAATTTCAGTTTATTACTTCAAATAGTAGTGCAAATAAAAAACAGAACACAAAAAACAAAAAACAAAAAGTTTAAAGAAAAAATATTTATTTGTTTTTGGGATGAAAAACTAGCGGCAAGAGATGGGTAGAGTTCTGCTTACAAATAAAAAAAATGTATAGAAATATAAAAATTGAAAGTAACTGCATAAAAACAACTACACACAAGCAAATAACCACAAACAAATTTTTTCAAGCAAAAAATAATAATTAATAAATAACTATATCAACAAAAACAGACACTCAAAATTTTCAAAAGTTTGTCTCCAAATGCGAAGAGTTGAAACAAGCAGTAAGCAAGCATGTAGGCATAGCTGAATGTAAGCAGTAACTGTTAAGCAGCTTAGCAACTAATGGGCCTGTAAAGTGAAAAATAATAACATATTTTTTTAATTTTATAAACGAGTGAAATGTCAAATATAAACACAAAAACAAAAATAATACAACAACTTAACTAAGCAACACACAATTATCTAAACTCCATAACGGAAACTGCAAATTGTCTACCAGAAAGTATTAACTAGAAACTGAAAAAGTAGCAGCAAACAAAAAACCACAAAAAAAAAACATAAAAAATTTTAAATATTAAAAAACTAAATATAATTTATAAATAAAAATATATATATATTATAATTAATTTTTAAAAATTAAAAAAATTAATTATAATTAAACAAATTAATTATAATTTTTTTCTATACAAACAAAGCAAGCAGGAAATGAAATTTGAAATTTGCAATATATGTTTGGAGTATGTTGAGCTGGCAACACACACACGCCTACACGTATACAGTGAAAAATGCAACAGTGTATAACAATAAGTAATGTAATTAACTAAAAAAAAACTTGCATATCAGTAAAAACAATAATATTTCATAATATTTGTACTACTACAATGTAAGGTTATAACCAAAAAAAAAAAAAAAACAACAAATATACATAAATTAATTAAACAGAAAATACACGCAAAAACTTCAAATAAAATATTATAACTGTATAACACAGTAATCTATTTAGCTAAGTGCAGCTGTACCTATACAATTTTTGCATAACTACTTATATGTATGTATGTAGTTTCTAGCTGTAAGGTCACATGTCAAGTTTATAGCAAAATGTAAAACAAGCAGAAAAATAGAAAAAATTGGCAAAATTTTAAATATTCCATTTTTAACATTTTTCGAAATCTCTACGTATTTTTTTCAAATACAAAATTGCTAAACTCCAAAAAAAAGCAAAAACAATTCTCAATTCTGAATGTTTTCAAGCCGTTTTTTGTCTCTTTTATACCTTGCATGTAAATTCCAATAATAATTACGCTTATATTACATATGTATGTGTATGTAAATACGTATAACAGTACAATATTATGTGCGTTTGCTTACGAATATACCTGTGTATTAAATATAAATATTCATATGTAACCAATATTCACTAATAAATACCCAAAGCAAATACCGAATAATCAATTAATCCAAAATGCAACCCTGCAACTGCATGCAAAATACATTATTACACATACATACATTTAAATTAACCGACTTAGTGCTTAGAGCATTGATATTTCGCTGTGGTCCAATTTACCACCTGAAAGTATGCAAAGTGAAATTTAAAATTTACAAAGCAATTACATACAATTTCGGCTTATATATGACACAATATAATTTTTGTTTAACCAAAAAACATAAAGAAACGGCTTGACAAGGGTTAACGCAGTATTTGTAAATGATATAGAAAGCTCTAAGTTGTTCCAAAGCTTCGTAATGTAAATCCAACTGGACTTTAAGTATTTGAATAGCTAACTCAAACCGTAAAGCTTTTCGAGCTTTCATTTTCTAAATCTTTTCTTTTTTCTACTTTTTTTTACATAAAATTTTTATTAGTAAAAACATTTTAATAAATAATATAACTATATTATGTTATTAATAAACTTTTTCTAAATATTTAAGAATTTTTAAAATTCTAATTCAGAAAATTATTTCTTTTTTATTCATCCCTTTTTATACAATACAAATATGTAAGCTTTTTTGGCCCACTTCTAATAAATTTAAAAGTTTTAATATTCATCTGCGAATCAGACTTTTGACCAATCGACTCCCACTTAGTTGAAAGCTTTCGAATACGTTAAATCAAAATGAAAACAAAACTTTTATTTGGTAACAGAAATTTTCAATTAACTTGATGCTTTATTAAACTTAAAAAAGCTTTGTAAAAGGTTTTGATCGATCGAAACCTACATACATAGGCGAAAGCTTTTGAATACTTTACAATAAAAGGTGCAGAAAAACAAATTTTCAATTAGCTTGAACTTTTTAGAAGAAGCGTTTTGTTTGTCAATTGAACCTTATATAGGTGAAAGCTTTCGAGTACCTTATAATAAAAAGTACACACAATATATATGTTAGAAAAAAATTTAAAAAACTGGCTTCTACTATAAACTTTCAAGGAAGTGCTTTCATAAACTATAGCTAAGAAAGCTACCTAAGCTAATTATCCTTTTCGCGATTCAGTTCCATTTATAGCCGAAATTATTTGAAATTCTTTTTACAGAAAATTTTTCATTTTCTGTTTTTTAATCATGCTTTATATCTAAACCTTTATATTGAATTTTTTTAAAGCGTTGCTTAATATTTCAAAAACTTTCAAATTCAATATAAAAACTTATTTCAACCGAAAGCTTTTTATTTAATCTTTACGAAAAAGTTTACTTAAATCTTTTTTTAAACTTTTCAAATTAAATATGAAAGCTCTTTCAATCGAAAGCTCGAAATAAAATTCCCTCAAAGCTTCTTTAAAAGTCCAGTTTTGCAGATTTGTACATATAACATTGTATATAACAGTAATTGAATGCTTGGTCGGACAATTAAAAAATAGGAAAAAATTATTGATGTAATGAATACTCGGTAATAAGTGCGTAAGCTTACCGAAAAAAAACTTTTGTTACCGAAAATATGCAGTTACAAGCGAGCTAAATAGCATGTAAAAGTAGATAAATGTAATAATCTCGCGTTCAACTTGTATAAATAGTACGGCAATAATGAGACGACGAAGCACGAACTGGAGAGAGCGCGGTCAATGTTTGCTTTGAAGTAAATTAAAACGGTAAAACCAAAATTAAAACACTAAATAAAGTTAAAATAATGCTCAATAGCAAAATATATTAGTTGAAACAATCAGAATTCGAGGTAAAAACAAAACATTAAAATAATATATTATATTTAAAGTGCATAGCAACAAAAATAATGGCAAAATCCAAAATATCTAAGCATAAAACATACACACCTACAAACATACAGCAAACAATAAGATATGTAGCAATTCATATGAGATATTTTTAATTACTTCAGGTACCTTTTTTGTACATGTATGTGTATGTTTATATAAAATGCTCTAAAGTACCTGGTTCTCTTACATAAATGTCGCACAATTAATTGAGAATTAATATTTATTAATAAAAGATAAAAGTTACGCTTTACCTGCTGGAATAAAATATTTCTATGTATTTATTTGAGGCAAATAAAAATACTGTACATAAAATTATTATGTTAATTAATGTTATGTAATGTTATGTTGTATTATGTTATGTTTTGTTAAGTTATGATATGTTGTGTTGTGTTTTATTTTGTTGTGTTATGTTATGTTTTGTTAAGTTAAGTTATGTTATGTTGCATTATGTTATGTTAGGTTATGTTATGTTAACTTATGCTATGCTATGTTATGTCAAGCTATGTTTGTTTCCCTTACTTTTAACAGTCTAGAAGTTTTGCTTTTCTTGAATTCATTTAGAGAGCTTTAATTTTTAATGTTTCTATTAAGTTTTTTGAATGCTTTTATATATAAAATAAATAAAAAAATATTTGGCCAGACATAAAGCAGCGAAAGGTGCACATTCTTGATCTGAACTCGTTTAAGATTAAAATTGTTGACAAAGAAAGACGATTTCTAAAGTTCAAGTGAAATCAAAGTATTTCAGCGTTGCCAGCAGTTAAAATATTTGCCAATTTTTATTAATTTTTTTCGAAAAAAAGCAACTTAAATATTAAACTAATGCTCTAAAATACAGTTGTTGTACAAAAAATAAATGTTCAATAAGTTACACAATGTAAACATAACCTAACAATATTATAACCACTTAAATGCGACATTTTTATACATTTATACGACTATATATGTGTGTGTTAAATGCCAAACGAAAATAGTGATCATCTGTTTGTGAATATTCTTTGAAAAATCTACGTGTGAATCCTTTTGTAAAATTTCAAGTTAATAAAATAAAAAATAAAATCGTAAGCACTGCAGCAAATTCGAATATTGGCAAAAGAAAAAATATTATATATATTTTTTCGTTTTTTTATCTTTTTCAATTTTCAAATAAAAAACGTAATCTAACAAAGAGAACTTTTAAAATGTTTACTATTAGCATGTAAAATTTGTAGATTTTTTATTCGCATTTCTATTTGGCATACAAACATACATAAATGTAAATTATGAATATATATATTTGTATTTGCAAATATGCAACTTAACTGAATATATCAAAAGAAAGAAGAAAAAAATCAATAATTAACAATATAAAAAACTTAAATTTAAATAAACACACTGATAAAAATACTTACTATACACATACACTGAGAAGAAAACACATACAAATTGTACTTATGAAGAATATTGTAAAAAATAAATTAAAATAAAAAATATGTATGTAATAAAGTAATGCAAAAATGTGTATATTAAAAGTGTTTTTATACTAATTATTTTTATAATTGGCAAAACAAGTTTTTTACGTGATTTTTATACTAAACAAATACAATTTATTTGAATTTAAAAATATAGAAATGAAAACTAAATTCAACAACTGTAGGCAACTAACTGAAAACTTATACTCAATTCAAGTAGAAATCATGCAAAGCAATTGATATTGAAAACAAACAAAAAAATAATAATAATTGCAAGAATAAAAAAATATATAAAAATTACAGTTATCGCACTGAAATGAAAATAAAAATTAAAAACGCTCATATTTGAAAGATTAAGCTAAGAGCACACGCTACTGAGTTTCCCCAAAAAAAAGAGTTCCAAATTCGGCCATAAACTGTAAAAATCACAAAAACAGTTGCAAAAGCAAAAGCAAATGTGCTTCACTATTTTTCAACAGAAGTCAAAAAATTTCGCTCAGTGTATACATGTTATAAAAAACAGCTGTACTGCAATTCTTTACTAAGAATTTCACTGCAAGAAAAAAGGTACTTAAAAGCTTTTCTGTTCGCCGAGCAAGTAACAAGCAACAACAGAAATATTTTGCAAAAACAAATGTGCTGGACACGAAACATTTTGTACGACTATAACTGTAAAATGACAAAAGGATTGATTTGTGAGCAGGCCCTATCGGATATTGACTGTGTACTGGAAAGTTGTAATGGGAAAATACAAAAATTTTACTATGAAAATTATACAAAATAACAGAACGATTTGCTATAAACTTCAAAAATCATTAATTTTTACTTTTGTTATTGTTGTAATATATTATATATATATATAATACATATATTTCATATATTACTGTTTTGAATTTATTGAGAATTTAGGAACTGATTTTAGAAATGGCATTTTTTTAAGTGTAACTTTAAACTCTACTCTTTAAGTAAATGCCATCTTCTATTCATCACAACTCTGCTAGCCGTTTGAGCAGTGATCGCTTGTAAAATAAATTACATGCGATCACAAAAACAAAATTTTACAGAGAATACTTCTGCGTTTAGCTTATTAAAGCGACATAAAGTAGTATAACCTCACTTTCTTAATCTCTTTGATCAATGGCGGTTGTCTGTTCGATACACCATTCTTCAAATTTTGCCAATAAGAAGGCAAATTCAAATTATTTTCAAGAGCAAAAATTCAAGTGAAATCTTCCATAAGCGAACACTGGCGGGACCAGCATTACTGTACGGTTAATAGAGTTGTCTGCTTAATTGGTTGTTCTTAATAAACATAAAAAAATGTTGAGACCAGTCAATGTGCACAATTAATGAAGATGTCCGCTTAATAGAGCTTTGAAGTAGATTCACTTTTTGTTCTTGCTCTTTTTCCCATATTTTTTTTTTATTATCTTGTTTTTTTGCACTAAACTGTTTTTGACTTTTTTTTTAGACTAAACAGTTTTTATTGCTGCATTTTTTATTTAAATTGTACCAAATTCTGCAAAACTTAAAACATAATAATTCGAATAGCGAAGAAAATACAAAACGCAAGTAATGATAACAAGTAAAACTCTCAGATTACTCCCACCAAATAAATTTTGCATACGAAAACCGAAATAAAAATAAAAAATAATAATAGTAACTGTAAATGAGAGCCAAATCGCTGCTGCACTGCAAATTAGAATCACAATGCATGCAGTGTTAAAAATTCCAAAAATTTTAAAAATAAAAAATTAACAAACGCTCCTAAATATGAACAACATTTTGAATGATAAAGCTTACAAAAACAACCAAACAACAGCTTATTTTCAAATTTATAGAGTACTCTTCATACCCAAGCAACTTTACACGAACAACTGTAGAAAAAGAAAGAGAATAAAATGTAATTAAAATAAATTCCACAATCCGCGAGTTGTAGAAAATTAATGCTCATTTTAATTAAACTTTGGTGTATATAATTTAGTATTAAATTTACTATAATTTTTTAAAGCAAAAAGAAAATGACAACCGTAGTAAAATGGTAAAAAAGTAGCTGAAATGCAAAACAAAAACAAAAACAAATTTATATATATTTAACTTAAATGTAATGTAAGAGAAAAAACAATTAAATCTTACAGGCGCTACAATATGTACATGACTAATTAATGGAAAACAAATTAAGCAAGCATTAAATTTAAATAACAGCAAAGTAAAAAACGAAAAAAACCAAAACACTAAAAAGAAATAAAACGCAAATGTGTTTGAAATCAACACGATCATGTAGTCAAACGTCATTGTCAGAACCCAAATACCCGAAGAGCGGCAACGCGCGAGGAATTCAACTTTTTCATACCAAATCATCAGCAGCAATTGCAAAAACAACATTTTCATATTTGAAAAATCAAAAAATGCGCAGAATTGTGAAGAACACTACGCATATTCCAAAGTCTAGCGGCATTTCCAACCTCTAAGCTAACTCTAGTCACTAGAGCTATTTAGTAAGCGTCTTAAAGAGAGAAACAAACATTAGCAGAATTTACTACAAAGAATTTATTACAAAAGTACAGTTAAAGTAAAATTCTGTAAATGCATATTTTGAAATACGTAATTTTTTCAATAATTTTATATTTTAGAAAACATTTTAGCTACTTTTCGATACCAACTTTATATATACATACATTTGTAGATAAATCCGAATATAGGTTAGTTTTTCATGAAGATACTTATTTTTTTTTTAAGATACTACACTCGCACATTCGAAAAAAAGCATTTTCTAAACTTACTTTAACGAGCATTATAATTCGACTTTTACCCTAGAAGGTTGCAGAAATAAATATAATAGCAGTATGACAAAAGTTTGCAAATTATTTTATTTATGCAACCTGCTATGGTAGTGTTGCTATAATAAGCAAAAAAAAAAACAAACATTCATACATTTGGCAAAAACAAACACTGAGCAAAATAGACCAGCATAAATAAATAAGAATAAGCAAACAATGTGAAAAACAAAAGAAATTAAAATACTTATATAAATAAAACATTGAATGCAACACTTAAGAATTTCGTAAATGTAATTGTATTCAGATTTCTCAACATAAAATAAAAATACAAAAAAAAAAAATAATATAAAATAACATAAAACAAAAATGAATAAAAATAAAAACTATATATTATATATGAGCATATAATTATATATACATATGTATGATCTGATCCATATAAGTAACAAGTAATAAAAATAAAGGATTGAGTTATTTAATTACAACTGTTATTTGCATTTTTAATTATTCGGTAAATTGCGGAACGGTACTGTACAATTTTTCACAAGTTAAATACATACATACACATATTTATGTACATAGGTAGCGAAAGCATTCGGTTCAAAAATTACCATTACAACTT
Organism: Bactrocera oleae; assembly: GCF_042242935.1. Taxonomy (NCBI): domain Eukaryota; kingdom Metazoa; phylum Arthropoda; class Insecta; order Diptera; family Tephritidae; genus Bactrocera; species Bactrocera oleae. The sequence continues at coordinate 64,968,223 of NC_091539.1, read as the reverse complement.
ACAACAAATCTACCCACATGCGTAAAAACCCTAATTATGTATTGAGCTACATATCTGTGTGTTTGTATGCAGGTTAGTATACATTTTGTTGGTACATATATTTCCAAGTATACGAGCATATGCTCGAGTACCCCGCAGATATGACGGTTTGGCATTCTGAACAACCATCTGCTGCAAATATTGCAAAAAAGGTACTTTAGGTTATGCCTGAATACTTGAAATGAATGCGAAACATACCAAATCGACCAGTGTAAATAAAAAATTATATAAATTATATTAATTAATATTTTCAACACATTGGATAAAGCATAAATATTCTTGCTTTTTATATAATATATAATTTATATAATTTTTTTTATACACAAGCCTCATTAAAACTGCTGGTACGTTAAGGGTTAATAACATCTGATCAAATTTAAGCCGGACTTTTAAAAAACAACCATTTTACGTATTTTAATACAAATCTTTATTATCGCCTTGAAAATACTCTCCTTTTGCACCAATACAAGCATGCCAACGCTTAATCCAATTTTCCATACACTTGTTATAAGACTTGTCTGGGATGGCCATCAGTGCCTTCAGCGAATGACTTTGGATGGCTTCAATGGACTCATGACGCGTTCCCCGTAGCATATTTTTCAGTTTCGAAAACAGAAAAAAGTCGAAGGGAGCCAAATCTGGCGAATACGGTGGCTGAGCGATGACTCTCGTTTCGTGTTTGGCCAAAAAGTCGAGCACCGTTATGTTAGAATGTAACGGCGTATTATCGTGGTGTAAAATCCATGAATTTTCCGCCCACAAATCCGGTCGTTCACGACAAATTGCTTCATGTAGACGCCTCAAAACGGCCAGGTAGTATTCCTTATTGACCGTTTGACCCTGTGGAATGAATTCATGATGAACCACACCGCGGTAATCAAAGAAAACGATGAGCATCACCTTTATTTTGGACCGACTTTGACGTTGTTTTTTCGGTTTCGGCTCATTATTGGTGCTCTTTTCGGTAGATTGTTCGACAGCTTCGACGTCATATTCATAAACCCATGCCACGTCCCCAGTAACTATGCGTTTAATGAATGTATGGTCCTCAGCTACATTGTCAAGCATCTCTCTTGCCACCTCTACTCTACGTCGTTTTTGCAAAAGATTCATCTCTTTTGGTACGAGTGTATCATTAACACGCTTCATACCTAAAACATTAATCAAAATTTGTTGAGCCGATCCATAAGAGATGTTGAGATCCTCTGCTATCTCTCTGATGCCTACCCGACGATTTTCGAGCACTGTTTCTGTAACTTTATCGACGTTATTGTCATTAACAGAGGTGGATGGACGACACGCATGAGGCAGGTTTTCGATGACTTCACGACCTTCGCTGAATGCTTTGTGCCACGCAAATACTTGTGATCGTGATAAAGTGTACTCCCCAAAACACTTCTGCAACATTTTAAATGATTCCGTAGCCGTGATTTCATTGGCAACACAACATTTCAAGCAAGCCCGTTGTTCAATTCTTTTTTCCATGGTAAAAATTGCCAAACTTTCTGGGTCGCAAACAAACAACTGTCAAACACGTAATAATTGACATAGAATATCAAGTTTTAACGGACATAAAATAGGTTTCACTTATCGAGGAAAAATCTTTTATCGTTTCGGTTTTCGCGCGTAGTTTAAATGGACCAGTCTGGGTCAAATTTGATCAGATGATATTTATTTTCTTACATTCCTGCATTCGTATCTACACGGCTGTATTTATTTACCTTCTATGAATTGTTAATTTGGCGTTGCCGTATAATAAACATATAAATAACCTAAACTGTAGCTTTCCTGATTAAAGTCAAAATTATTTAGTACCAAAATCTTTTTATATTTGATATAGTTATCACGCTAAATTTAATATTTCTAGTAAGTTCATAAGCTTGCTGTACTCAAGAAAACATCCTAACGTATAGCATACTCCAAAATATCTATAAATGTTTTAGAATAACTGTACATTACAAAGTAATTTATAAGCAATTACGATACTCAAATTCTTTTGTAAGCAAAAAGTTTAAATTTTACTAATATAATAAACTTGTTGGTGTTTATATTTGTGTAAACGCGTTAAATATATAGATTACTTACAATTTCATTATTGTATTCAGCAATTCAGCGAACTTCAAGGCATCTGGCATCACGCTTCGCCATATTTGTTTAATATGGTAGTAGCACACAGCAACCCTGGTGGCGTCGTTCGCGCCTGTTCGGTCTTTCAACGTCGTTATATGGTCGGCATTTTTCACTACTTCATCAAGATCTTAAGAGGAAGGAGGAAAAGCAAAAAATTTGCACCGATTAATTTAACAAAGTGCGGCATCGGTGGTTTCAAATTTGTATCTCTATTTAACTGCAACTAAGTAAAAAACTAAGCATCAAATATGTCTGACGAAAAGAAGGTAAGTTTGTGCATCTGCTGAAGCTAAAAAATGTGGAAAAGTATAACTGGGATCGTTCAAAATACAAGAAACAAAGTGTACTTCTGTCAAAAGTGTGCGAACTAAATAGAAAAAAAATGTGTATGACGCCGACAACATGGCGCGGTATGTGCGGATTTAGGCGCTTATACTGTGAAATATACTCGTATTAAACATTAAAGCGAAATCAGAAATTTGTTTGTCTATACGCACACCTTGTCTAGAGCCTGTTTCTGACTTAATTTGTTAACTAAATTTGTGCTGGAAGAACCTGGCTTTGACCTAACCTTAAATTAGCTTTGTTTTATCATTTGACTGCCCAGAGTTCTCCGTCCGTGCTATCATGACGGCAGGCAACGCGGTATCAAAAAAAATATATACATGAACGCTTAGTGGTACCACTAAATTTGCAATTGTGATTTAAAAGGTATATTTTGGATCGACTGCACAAATATGAAATGCAAGCCCTTCTATATGGTTGCACAGTGGAGCAATCGTTTAAAAGTTGCAAAATTTTGCATCCAGACTTTATAATTTTTTAATAACTACTTGTAATATAATAGCTGAAAAAAACTAATTTATATTTCATTATCTCTTATTTCCAGGGAGAAACAGAGCACATCAATCTGAAAGTGTTGGGACAAGACAATGCCGTCGTTCAGTTCAAAATAAAGAAGCATACACCTTTAAGAAAGCTTATGAATGCATATTGCGACAGAGCGGTAAGTCAATGAAATTTAAATTTACTTATAGTATGGAAATACTAATTACTTGATTGTTTGCTTGCAGGGTCTGTCGATGCAAGTAGTACGGTTTCGCTTTGATGGTCAGCCAATAAATGAAAATGATACACCAACATCATTGGAGATGGAGGAAGGCGACACCATTGAAGTATATCAACAACAGACGGGAGGTCGAAATTAATTTTGAAATTAACCAAGAAAATCTATAATAAACAAAAACTTAAATATTACAAAAAAAAAAATCAATTTAATAATACATGCAGAAATGATAAGAAGTTAAAATAAGTGTCATCCAAAATATGCTGAAAAATACTATCTGAGCAGCAAAAATCCCTCTCAAACACAAAATATGCTGCTCAAAATTGAATCGGCTCACATTTCACAATTACAGTTTGAATCAAGAAGTCGTTGATCATGTGCGAGACGAAATCCAAAGCCGCTCAAGAGTGCTTGCAACAGAATGGATCACATCATCCATTTATAAATTTTACATTTTCTAATACTTTAACTTAACGATTATTTAATAAGCAGTTTGTATCGAATTACTTTTAATTTATTAATGGAAACTAAAGAAAGCATTTATTATTAGCCAGACAAAACCTTTCTCATTATTTCAAAAATCCTTGCCGAGTAGAATATGTTGCAGTAGACGCGAGCGGTGCGGAACTTACGAGTTTGGTCACATATCTTGGTTTGTTTTTAATGCAAACGAATCGGTTGAAGATACAGACGAATGAACGGCAGGTTTAATTTACATAAGTGAATTTTTAGATCATATAACTGTATTAAACAAATTATAAAAATATACTTATGAGTACATAAACAAAACTGCCTACATGTTTCATTATTGAGAATGGTTTTTACGATGACTTCAGTTAACAAAATATTTATGTATATATACATATGTTAGACGTGTCTATAGTGGTGGTGGTTGGTACGAAAATATTCGGTCATTTTGTACCACTGTGCGTTTGTGAGTCATTGCTGTGAGTAGTGCTTGTACAGTTGCTTCAAAACATGTTCCTTAGAATGTTCAAGAACAATGATCATTTGCGCCACCTATCGTATGCTTGAAATAACGTACTTCTAACCTAACCATCCTAGTGGGACCACCAATATTTCAAACAATAATTCACGAATTTATATTTAATGGAGAAATTAGTCATAAGTACATATGTACATATGGATCTCTTAACTGAATTTATATTATCTGAACAGGAGCGGCTTCAGATTAATAACCGGGCATTTTTCATTATACCCTGAATAGGGTATATTAAATTTGCCACCAAGTTTGTAACACCCAGAAACATCAGAGAACCTGAAGCATAAAGCTACCTTACAAACTGAGCGATCAAAGTGGATTGTTGTCCAAGGCAACGGTATAATCTTCGAAGAAATTGTTCAGATCGTACCACTATAGCATATAGCTGTCATACAAAGTGACAAATCAAAATCAAGTTCTTGTATGGAGCCTTTTGTAACTGTGGAGGGTATTTTAGCTTCTGTGCAACATTTTCTATTTTTTTATTAAAACGTTATTTTCTAGAAGTATTTGGGATTTCAAAAGATTTATTATATTATATAACATTATATATATTTATACAATACCTCTTCATCACGGCGTGTGTCACAATTTCAAAGCAAACGATAATGATTTTGAATCTGGGTATAATTTTTTTAGGGCCCCGTCCGTTTATTGAATTTAGAGCGATTCAAAACTTACATGATTATTGTAAACACTTAGTATATGTTTGTTAGCGTACAATTCTACTATGCTAAGAGTATACATACATACATGTGTAAAAATATTGCACTATGTGCTATTGATAAACGTTTGCCTTTTGCCCGACAGCAAAGCTCGGCCTCCTTCATTCAATACAATCATAAGTTGTATTACAATAAATATTTTGATTTTGTTGATTTGCATACGTGTTCTATTAATTTCGTTAGCAATAGTTTTTACCTTCTGAAAATAAAACATTTAACATCAAAATATGCATTAATCAAGAGCTCCAAATATTAGTATTGCAAAGCAGCATATACATATTTTGCAATTCACTTTCTATAATAAGAACTGCAGAGCTAAGTAGAATTACTAAGCTGAGTATATTCCTAAAACTTCTATATTGCAGAACCAAATGATTAGGTAAAGCCGCTTAGAGCTTCGAATCGGTTTTGGTTTTAGCCTTGTCTTTAACTTCGATAATTTTTTTCATATGCTTTTTGCCCGCCAAATGTTGTTGTAACGCTGCTACATGACACATGGACATATTACAGCACTCACAATAATAGGAGCCGCTTGGTGTGCGATACATTGAGAAATCTGTACTTGGGTTACTTTTTTTAAGGCTTTCTAGTATCGTATCTTCGGTTTTAACCAATACAACTGGCGCACTGGATACAACTGGACTTTGTTCAAGCGACTCGTCCAAGCATAAAGTTTTCAACTTTTTTTTGTGTTTTATGCCTTTTAAATGCATTGACATCTGCACCTCAGACGTAACATTAATTTTACATATTTCACAGCGCAGGGATAAAGGTTTTACTTTGAGTGTTTCACCGGTGGACACTGAAATTTTGTCGATAGAGCTAGCCACAATGTTTTCTGGCGCAGATGTTTGCATAGCAGTAGTGTCGGCAGTGGACACAACGTTGATAGTTGTCTCATCGGTTTGTTGCTTAAATAATTCACCTATACCAAAACGATTATCATTATCGGTTTTTGGTATAAATTTCGTACCAGTTCGAATCCATTTATTTTCAGCATTATAATAACCAGATCCGGATGGTTGTGATATTTTGCTAACGACCAGTTTATGTTTGCGACCCGCATAATGTTGGCTTGCATGTGCCAAAGAACCGAATTTCAAATCACACACTTCACAATAGAAAGTATCTGGTCCGCATGGACCGTCCTTAATGAATCGTTTCACTGTCGGCGCAGTTAGTCCTTTTTCAATATAGTTTATTTTTAACCAATTTGTTATATGACGATCATGTTGTTTAGATTCGTAATGATCTTTGGCACTTTTTGACGAATTCATTTGTACGCCACACAACGTGCAATGTAGCGGATGCAACAATTTGTTCAAATCTTCCGGATAGCTAACATCCCGACCGTAAAATATGACTAACTGGCCATTTGTGGGAGTTTCTGTCACAACGTCCTTGCTGCCGGGACCCACATCATATTTACGTTTTAGTGGTTTTGGGGGCGTAATCGGTGCGCTGTTTGTACCTTGTAAACCTGGAGGAATATATCTATTAACATTTTGATATTGATTGTCAGTCTCCATAGTTTGCAGTTGACCCTCATTGGAAAATGGCACTAGCGTTGTTGTGGGTATTCCGTGAGATATTGTTGGGATGTGATAACCAGCCAAAAATTCGTAGCTCATCTTAAAAGTTTCATCAATATGATTTCAGGTGAATTATTTACTATTTTTAAACAACGATTACCACACAGGCTGCAATGTTTTGAAATATAATAGAAGAGTTGCCATGGCAATAGTAAATTATGTAAACCAATATACACTGTGATATGAAGGCGATATTTTGCAAATTTTGTTTGTAGTCTTTTTGTATAAAATATTGTGCTTTCTACTATTTCTGATATGTAATTTGGAAATAGTCGTTTTTAAAGGTTCAGCTCATTAACATTTTTCTTTATTATTTCTGTTTTATTTCTAAAAATTTTAAAGAGGAGAAATGCATCGTTGTTGTTGAACTAGATTCCATACTTGTCATAAACAGCTGATACCGCGGATTGTTTCACAAACAAAAATGATAAAACGTTTACGAGTTAATTTCTCAATAATTTTGTATTTTTTAACGTGAAGAAAAATAATTATAACTTGTTTAACTAATTGGCGAAAATGGATGATGACGATGTCGGTGTGCACCGCCTTGAAGGCTCCACCGGTAACGTTCGTGGAGGACTTGTAATTAAAAAACTAAAAGAGGAGGGTGGTGATACTAAATTCAAAGTGCCCAAACCGTCCATACTAGGTTTAGATCGTTTAGCAGCGCAACGTCGTAAAGAGCGAGATGATGCACAACGATTGATATCCTTTAAGGATAATGAAAATGATGAAGATGACCACAAAGGTGGGGTATCTGCTACATCCGCTGGTGATGAATTTGCTTTCAAAAAGCCTGACACCAATAATCTACATAAGATACCAAGGCAGTTAAGGGAACCAAAAGTGGAGACACCTTCACATACCGGTGGTGTGTCTGACGAGGCGCGAGAACGTTTACGTGAGCATGTTAAACGGGATAGAGAGCGCACTACTAAAGGAGGAATGCGTTATTCCACAAGTGACGACAGTAAACGAAACAACAGAGATCGTTCATCTTCAAGTCGTGATCGAGATCGCGATAGAGTTCGTCGTCGCGATAGAGATAGACCAAGAGAGTATGAGCGTGATCGCAACCGTGGCAGATATCAGGATAAAGACAGAAATAGAGACAAAGAACGTCGAGATCGTAGCAGAGATAATTCAGAACGTGGTAATCGTGGAGATGCATTTTCGGCTCGTAGCGAGGAGCACACACCGCGTTTTAAGGATGAGCCACGCACACCTATGGACGTGTCCGTGAGTGGTAGTGCCTGGGATGACGACGACAATGATCGACCTTCACAGACAAAAAAATCTTCTTGGGATTTTCCAACGCCCAAGTCGTATGCCAGTTCAGAACGCTCCGACTGGTCTGTTAGAAGTAGCAGTAGCAGTGGCATTGGCACTAGCAGTTCTCGTGGTCGTTCTCGTCAAGAACGAGAAGATGATACGCCAAGACCGACACCTGCCCACAACTACAATGTTTGGGCAAATGACCGCAAGCGCTCTGGTGCTACACCCGCAACTGGACGGAGTAATCGGCAACCATGGGGTGAAAGTGAAGAAGATCGAGACATGTGGGAAGAAGAGCAACGCCGCCTAGATCGTGAATGGTATAACATTGATGAAGGTTACGATGATGAAAATAATCCATTCTCAGGTGCCAATGCAGACTACTTTAGGTAAGTGAATGCATACATTTATAAACGTATATATTGTACGAGTACCATATACTCATACTAAATAACTTGCTACTTACAGAAAACGTGAAGAAATAATTGAACAAAAGCGTACGAAACGTATTAGCGCACAACAGCGCCAAATTAACAAGGATAATGAATTATGGGAGCGCAACCGTATGCTTACGTCAGGCGTAGTAATGTCCATAAATGTAAATGAAGATTTCGATGAGGAGGCACTAGAGCGTGTCCATTTGTTGGTGCATCATATCATTCCACCGTTCCTTGATGGACGAATCGTATTCACCAAGCAGCCAGAACCCGTTATACCCGTCAAAGATCCAACCTCTGACATGGCTTTAATTGCACGTAAAGGCAGCAACTTGGTACGTGTTTACCGCGAACAAAAGGAACGCCGAAAGGCGCAAAAGAAACACTGGGAGTTGGGCGGTACCAAATTGGGTAACATAATGGGTATTGAGAAAAAGGTCGATGAGGAGGATGCCAAGTTCGATAAGGACACAGATACGGCAGACTATAGACGTGATCAAAAATTCGCCGAACACATGCGTGACCAAGATTCTGGTGGTAAAAGTGATTTCGCACGCAAAAAGACAATATCTGAGCAGCGTAGATTTTTACCCGTATTTGCTGTACGCCAAGAGCTGCTGAATGTAATTCGGGAAAACTCGGTTGTAATTATTGTGGGTGAAACGGGTAGCGGCAAAACTACACAATTGACACAGTATTTGCACGAAGACGGTTATAGCAACTTTGGCATGATAGGTTGCACGCAGCCGCGTCGTGTTGCAGCCATGTCTGTGGCGAAGCGTGTCTCAGACGAAATGGGCACCAAGTTGGGTGAGTTGCAATAACTTTAGTTTATGCATTACTTATTTTATTATATGTTTGTATTTTTATTATATTCTTATTTTTATTATTTAAAGGTGATGAAGTGGGTTATGCTATACGTTTTGAAGATTGCACTTCTGAGAAAACTGTTATCAAATATATGACCGACGGTATCTTATTGCGTGAAAGCTTACGTGATCCGGATTTGGATGGTTACTCTGCTATTATTATGGATGAAGCGCATGAACGTTCTCTCTCCACGGATGTGCTCTTCGGTTTGTTACGTGAGGTAAGTGCTTGCCAAAATTTTCAAAAGTGTCCATTTATTTTCAATAGCTATAAGTTTGAAAGCGATGCAATTTTATTGGCAACGAGAACCAATCTGTCTAGAATTAATCTAATTTGTGTGTGTGAAGTTGGTTTTTTTTACTTTTTTGGTTTTAAATATGGTGAGAACTTGACGATTGTTTTTACCAATCAAGACAAGATAACCCGAGAGGACGAAATTCATTGCATATAGAGATATTATAGAGATCAAATCGAAATCGAAAAGTAAGTTTTTAGATATAAGGGGTACCAACATCTAAGCTAGGATTTGTTTCGACATTTTTTTTAATACTCTACATTATACAGACACATTAAGTTAGCCACGTAGTTTGTAATACCCAGTAAGAAGCGTTAGAGACCCTATTAAGTATATTTAGCCATTTCGGCCTCTCTGTATATATACGCGGTTACGCGAACTATTCCGTCCATATTTCCAGATATCGATCTGAAATTTTGCACATGTTCTTTGCTCTTCAAGAAGCTGCTCATTTGTCGGAATCGCCGATATCGCACCACTAAGCATATAGCTGTCATACAAACTGATCGCTCAAGATCAAGTCTTTGTATGGAAAATTTTATTATATGACGCGGTATTTTCACGAAATTTTGTAGAAATTATTGTTGAAAGCAATGGTATAATATCTATTTTTAGATCGGACCACTCTAGCATATTGCTGTCATATAAACTGAACGATCAAAATCAAGTTCTTGTATGGCAACTTTTTATTTGTGAATGGTATTATAGCTAACAGCTTTTTTTGTGATAAAAATTCCACACATTCTTACAAAGAAATACACGCTTACAACTTTTGTTGTCAAAAAACGAACCTTTATTCAAATTTCGATGCAAAAAAAAAACGTTTTTTTAATTCAATATCATAAGCTTTTCATATATATCAGAGCGGCTTATCGCTTTAACCCTTACGTGCTAATTTCTAAATACAATACGATATTTTTACATATCATTTCTATTAAATTTAATTTATGTAAATACTGCGATTCACTGAATTCGCCAGCAATATTATTGAATATTTTCATGATATTCACCATATACATACATATGTACATATGTATGTAAAGTGTTTGTGTTCGCTTATTGATTACTTCTTAAAAATGATATAATTTAAAGTTTTTATGTTTTATAATAAACAAAACAGATCACATCAATTTCCACTAGCATTGTTGTAAGATTTATCCGTATGCATTCAGCATATGCAAAAACTTAGTTTACACGCTAACGCTTCTCTCAGCGATAAAAACAATAATAATAATCATAAGTTTTGCAGCTTCACTTAGATAATAAATATCAAATACATATATACTTGCAGTACATAGATAAATAAACGAAATTTATATAATAATTGCATATACACAATAGACCACAGCGAAAACGAATAAGGATAAACTTTTAAAGTTTATTTAGCGCTATATTAGGCAATACGCATATGCATGCAATGCTAAAGTTTTACAGTTTCATTTTTTGGGTACATAAATCTTAAATCTTATATAAATAGAAATCAAGTCTTTTTTCATATTAGAAATTCACAGTGTGTCAGTAACGGGTACTGTAATACAATACTCGTCGTGGCAGAGATGAGCGCACAATGCCTATATATACATATACATATATGTATGTAACTATATATATTGTATGTATATATTGTATTGTACTTATATAAATGTTTTATGTATGTGTGTATATGTATCCTTAAGTAATAGTTTGTTGTACAATAAGTAAAGCTACAATACAACAACTTAACAACTTTAAGGTCATGAATGTTTTTGTTGTTACAATAGTTCCATATTATTGATTGATATTTGTTTTGCTTCTGAGTACTAACACATTATGCATACCCGTATGTATGTATGTGTATGCATGTGTGCATGTGTGAATGTTCTTTGTATTATGTTGGAGGGGGGAGGCTTCTGGGGCTTGGTTACTGATCCGTTCACTGCAATCAATCATCATAATCAGCGAGAGGAAGAACGTGCGCCTAACGGCGAGTTATACGCATGTACACAAGTGTGTATGTATGTCAGAATTGGCGCGCAACTTAATTTACGTCACTTAATGAGAAATCATAAAAATTATATATTATATAAAAATTATATATTATATAAAAATTATATATTATATAAAAATTATATATTATATAAAAATTATATATAATAAAATAATAATAACGAAAAATTGTTTACAAAAACATGTTAAAGTTGCCAACCGCTCCTTTAGTAATACTTTGGTTGCTTAGCAAGTTGCAATTTATATAACTCGTTACTAGTTATGCGAAATGTCTGTCGCTGAAGTACATTTTTTTTTTAGTAAATTAATGCGTTTTTAAATTTTTTACAATTTTGTTTGCGTTTTTCATACATAATACTTGTTTTCTTTTTTGCTTTTTCTATGTAAGTTTTTTCTTTTTAAATATATTTCACGTTTAAGCGGCGCCTGCGCACTAACATTTGTAACAAATTTTTGCAAAAACAAGTTTCTGTGATTTGAGCAGCGCATTTCATTTGGTTTAACAAGTTTACATGCCAATCTGTGCATTTTAAACAATAATAATACAATATTTATGAACTACGCTTTTTATCAATAACATTTTAAAGTAAATAATTTTGTAAGTCGCTTATTGGAAATCAATTATGAAATAAGCAGCTGGACATGTGCTTACAATTGGTTTGTGTTTTTTTTTGTTTTGTTTTGTTTTGTTTTGCTTAACTTCAGTACAGTATTTCGTTCTTTATCTCTCTCCTTTGATTGATCGATTGATCGTGAATCCTCACTGGATTTGCTGAAATCTTCTACGCCGCTAACAATTCTGTGTATATGTGTATGTTCACTTGGAGGTGGAGTAGGATTTCTGTTTGTTCATGAGCAATATCATGCCGGCATTCATGCCAACGCTGCCCCACTTCACGCACTCGGACATCTGCAATGCATAAATAAAAAAGTGTGGTTATGTTTTTTATACAACATACATTTATATAACATTATATTATGTGTGTACAGTTATATGCACGTCACTGTACCAACCTGTCGCTTCCGCACGTCCTGCTGGCGGCTGCCGTACCGACACCAGTACACAAAATGCTTGTTATTATTCCAGAGACTATGTTTGGCCTTGCGCGCAAAGGACACCTGTGCGTGTGCGAAGAAAATAAAATATGTTAATGAGCCACATGCTTTACTATTTCATATATTTTCTATAATAAATAACTATTTTAATAATTTTATTGTAGCATAATTATATACGTATGTATGTACAGCTAAATTTGTGTTTGTCCACCACCAACCTGATTGCGTATGTCCTTTTCATTGTGTGCTGATTTCTCCTTGTCGGCGAAATTATTGATGCGCAATTCCCAGCCTTGATTCCAGATATCCTCCAGCGTGAGTTTGAGCATTTTGAATGTACCGCTTTCACGTATTTTCACAGTGTAGATTTCAATCGTCTCAGGTTTGGGTTTATTGTCTGCAAGAAGAGCGAGAAGCAAAGTTAGATTAATTATTGTTACTCAAAATTTTTAATATGCTGTGTAATATACACATACCATACATATTATATGTACATATGGCATGCAAATAATTGAGTTATTTTTAAGCACATAAGATTTATAAATTTATTTCGGGGTAAAATTCCAGAGCAAAAGAAGTGCTATAAATCAAGCTCAAGCGCATGTGTATTTTGCGCTTTAAAAATGCATTCTCAAGTTCATTGTGCCAAGATACTTCTAACTTGGTTAAATGCTGTTATGTCTAAATAAAGCTGAAGCTGTATAAATGTATACATGTTTATTTGTTGATAGATTTAGTGTAGCTTTTTATAAATTCTGTTGAAATCAAGAGTATTATTATTTTCGAATTTTCAATATTAAAAAAGGAATTTTAACTTATACTTGTATATACAATTTTAGGATACATATTTTTATATAATATTCCATATTTTTTTATTAATTTTTATAAAATATTTATAACATTTTGTACATTTATTTATATATTTTAAATCATTTTAATTTTATGTATGTGTTATTATTTTATTTAATTACAATAAATTAATTTTTTTATTTTATCTAAAAGTTGTTTTTTTATTTTTATTTTATTTAAATTTTTTTTTATTTTATTAAGTTATTATTCTATTAATTTTTTTTCAGGTATTTATATATTTTTCTATATATTATATATATTTCTATTCTATTTTAGTTTTTATTTATATTTTATTTTATTATATTTTTTAATTTAATTTAATTTTTTTTAAATTTAGTTTTGTTTAATTTTATTTTATTTTTTTTTAATTCCATTTTTTTTTTAATTTCATTTTTTTATTTTGTTTCATTTAATTTAATTTTAAAATTCTTTTTATTTGTTTTTTTTTAAATTATTTTTTTTTAGTTTTAGATTCCATTTAATTTTTATTTCATTTGTAATTATTTTATTTTTATTTTTCTATTTATTTATTTATTTTATTTTTTTGTATGTTATTTTTTTATTTATTTATTTTTTTTTTTTAGTTTAGATTTTTTTTATTTATTTCTTATTTAATTTAATTTTTTAATTTAATTTAAGTTTTTTTTAATAAAATTATTTTTTTTTTACAAATCACAATTTGTATGTTGTTAATTGATTTTTAAATAGTAAATAAGCCTTATCAGTTACAAGAAAACAGCCGAGCTAAAAATAGCCCTGAAATGCGCATTCCAACCACAAATTACAATCGGTTCTAAAGTAAACAAATAAATCCTATAAATTTCATTAACAAGCAATTTAATCTCTTTCCCATTCTAAAAAACAATTAGTTGAAGTGACTGTGTGTATGTATGTAACAGGGTTCTGTTTAAGGTGTACGTGACGTGTCGCTATATGTCAAGACTTATTGTGTACATAAATATGTAATTGTTTGTATTAAATTTTGAAAAACTTTGAAATTATTAGTATTCAAAGAAAAGATTAATGTATTTGCCATTTTAAGGTTAAATGTTTTTAAATTTATTTTATTATAGTTTTTGTTTTTTTTTTTGAATCAGCAATTGTCTTTGTCCACTAATCAACTATTCCATAAATACCGCAATAGTTCAATAAAATCTGTGTGAACGACGTACAAGGTTAATAAATAGGGGTTTATCAGTGTAACGGTAATTTAGCGGTCATAATTTATTAACTCATCAACGATGCTCTGTGCGCCAATGAAGGCTCATTAATTAACTGATACACATATGTATGTACATACACACACATACGTATATGGATATGCATCTTGTATGTGTGTTTATGTCTGAAGGCTGCGATTTCTAACATTTCTAGCTTTTATTTTTCTACATAACCTCCAATTATTTAACGATTTTTCTGTAATTTAATGTTTACAAAAATATATTATAGCCTCAAAATTTATTATTTTGTATGAAAATATCGATGAAACACGACTTAAATGGAATTTGTTTTGGAAGCTGTTGGAAATTCATATTTTTCATAAAAAAAATTCTGTACATATGTATATGAAAACTTGCGAATGTATTTCTTTTACATAATTACTCACTTCGCCCAAAGCATGTGATGACATGCTGACAATATTCCAAAGCTATCAATGAAATTCTAACACAAAAAGTTTCTAATTGTATTAGCAATTTTAGCCTGAAAGTCGCAGCTGCTTCCTAATTGTCTGTTTTGTGGAAAATTTCATTCTTTCATTATTGCCTGTTGATCGCTATTTCTTTGTGTGGAAATGTGAAACTTGCATTTATGATTAGTAATTCCACTTAACAATTATTGCAATTGCTAAAAGACTTGTAAAAATTCAAATGATAACTGAAGAATGCAAAGCATACAATAAAAATATATACAAATGTTTGTATGTGTGTAGTAACCGTTATTTTTCGAAAACACGAGTTTCGACATGTGCACTTTTTGTGTTTGCAATTAAAGTCGCATATGCTAAGCGAGTTTTGTAAGACATTTGCTATTTGTTCTTTTGAGTTATGCAATTTTATTGTTACATATTTTTTACCCTATTGAGGAGATAGCATATTTTCCTCGCGTATAATTATAAATTGCTGATAAGAACCGAGAATTCTTATTTTAAATACATTGTGTGTTGTTAAATTAAACTAATTTGTTGTAGTATGAAAACCATATCGTACTGAATATGATGAGGTATATATGTATATATTTAATCTATACATATATAAAGCAATCTAACTTCATTCAAAGTATAACTATGTAAGTGTAGTTTTCAAATAAATAATTTGATTAGATGGCCTGCAATTGAAATACAAGTACTATGTAGTCGTCGTTCTTAGCTATTAATCTGAAACTATTAATAATTTGTCTTTTAATTAGCTGTAGATAAAAAGTATTTTGTATAAACAAAGTTGATAAGAAGTGTATAGGAATTTAGAAAGAATGTTTCCTACTAAGAACATTAATGGCAAATACTTTATTATACCCTAAGCAGTGTATATTAAAAATTAGACCCTTAGTTTTTGAGATAAAATCTTGCTTTGAAATTCCCTTTCTTCCCAAGAAGCTGCTCATTTATCGGAACCACCGGTATTCTCGACCACTATGACATATGGCTGTCATACAAGCGGAACGATCAAAATCAAGTTCTTGTAGGAAAATTTGTTTATTTGTGAAGGGTATACTTTTGTTATTTTCTTGTTATTTTTTTAATCTTTGTTTAAAAAATTAATTTTTTTTATAATAAATTAATTTTTTTTTAATATATTTTTAATTTTTTTAATATATTTTTTTATATATATATTTTTTATATTTTTATTTTTAATATATTTTTTTTTATATATATATTTTATATTTTTATTTTTTTTTATATATATATTTTTTTTTATATTTTTATTTAATTTTTTTTATATATTTAATTTTATTTTTATTTTTTTAATTTCGTTTTGTTCATTTTTTTATGTTTTTTATTTGTTGTTTTTTTGTTTTGTACATAATTTATTATCAAATTATTTACAGACCCCTGAGTTAATTATAATTAAAATTTTCTTTTTAAAAACTGTTATTTGTAATGATTTACAACAATTTATTTAATATTTATGTTTAATTTAATTTTTATACCTCATCAATAGACATTGTAACGTGAACAATTTTTTTATAATCTTCTTAAAAAGTGAAAGAAAAATAAGAGATAAAACATAGAAAAATATATATTTATTTAACCCCCCTTCCCTTTGATTTAACCAAATTGCATTTATTTTACTCATATTTAAGTTTTTAGAATTTGTTAAATTTTTTTTTTATTTATTAAAAAAATGCATAAAAAATCTCTAAAATTTTTGCTTCTCATCAAAATCTAATAAACTCGTAAATTTTAATTATAAGAAGTATATTATATTAGCCATTAAAAATGGGGATATGATAGATAGTTCAGTCCATTTGTAGTTAATGCGCATTTAATTTTTGTATTATTACTTTATTATTATATTATTTTATATTATTCTGTTGTTAATGTTTTTATTTATATTATATTAATTTATTTCGTTTTTTATTAGTTACTAAAAACTCTCCTTAGTTGAGAAAAAATAAACGTTTTATTCTAATTTACTGTTATTTTGTTTATTCTAATTTAAATGTGCAGAAAACTTCTCCACACTTCATGGTGTATTTCATATGTGTGCGATAAATTGTGTATAACAAAAAATCCGAGCAGCACAAATGTTGCCTTCATTACAGCGCTGTGGCATAAAAGGGTTGTAAAGACATAGCATTAAGTTTTGTTTTCATTGAAATAAGTGGTAAAGTGGTATATGTTTTATTGAAAAAAATGTGCTAAAACAATTTTTATGGGGTTTTAGATTTTTGAAAATTTTAGCATATTTAAATTTTCTATAATTTTTTTTTTTTTATGTGAAAAGATAAAAATTAAATTTTGTTAGGCACTTGCAATATCGCCTCGCCTACGGACGTGGCTAAGTGCAGTGCAAACATATGAAAGCGTTTAATACTTTAAAATTAATTTATCGCTTACCGCGTTTGCGTGTACAACAACAACTGCCTGCCTATCTATATTGCAAATAAGACGACTTACTCAAGTGCTTAAAAGTTGCGATAGATGTAAAGCACGCGACTACTTATATATGTATGTATCGACAAAAGCATATGCGCAACTACTCATACAGACATATCAATATATATACATATATACATACATACATACATACAGAATTATATACATACTTATACAGAAGTAGTTCAGTGCATACGGTTTGAATACAAGCATATGTACATACAAGTCTATATACTGATGCACCTTTGTGCTCCACTCAACTGAGACAACTCCCAGGACCTACCCGATTCAAGAATTTATTTTACCATTGAACCGAAGATGTGGCAATCAGCAATAAAGCGCTACACATTTCCAAACATATGCACTTATTTGCCTACGTGCCTCGTGATAAGAGTGGCCGCCCCCCCCAAGTGTGGTGAGTTGCAATTTAAGAGTGAACGACATGCTCTTCACTGCTGAGCGCCGTCAAATACAAAAGAAATACGGCAAAAGCAACTAAAAACAAGTAATAAAATGTTAATGTAAAAACATAAAACTTGTAAATAAGGCGCCACACTGGGTAAATGTGGGAAATCATGAACTGAACGATCGACGGAGCGCCCATAAGCGCTGGCTCCCAAGCCAATGTGTTTTCCGCTTTACATTTTCAGCGCAAATTATATCTGTTGGTCTCACTTTATAGATATCATACTTACATATCTATATACAACACATGTATGTACATATGTTTTATATGTATATTTTGAAATATCTAAGCCGCCTGTGCCTCGTAGCGTAACTGGACAAATTACGGCTTGTAGCCGAGGAATGCGACGAAGAATGCGTCGTATCATTTCTAGGCCTACTTCACGCCCTTTTAATTGGCTAATAATAGCAAATAACCGTTAGAAACTATACCAATTAGCTAGACTAGACTCTAGAGTTGTCTGTATATACTTAGATTAGAAACTAGTTTTAGCGCGTTCCAACAGGCATTAATTAATGAAATGCTATAACATTTTGTTATTTTTGTTTTAATTATTTGATTATTGGCTTATATTTACGCTCTTTGCGCTCTCCATTTAAATTTTTGACGTTTTCAAGTGATTTCACACGGTTTATGTCAACACTCGAAATTAGGCTGCGTGTGATATGTGCCAGGCAGCACATCGTTCACAACCCATGAGTGCTTCGGTGTTTCTAGAAGATTCGCGTCGCTTGCTGCAGCTTTGCTCTTGCGTTTCATTCTTCGTTTACAAGTATTTATTTATTTCTTACCAATTGTGGTATGAAACAGTGAACGCAAACGCTATTCGGCCCCGTTTCTTATTTTGTTTTGCTCTTCGTTGGCGCAAATGTTTAGTCGGCGGCGTATTGTATTTCAAAAATCATAATGAAATTGCAGAATTTTTTGTTTTTGCATGAAATACGATTTTTTTCCATTGAGAACTTTTATTGCTTATTTAACAGGTGATTAGATTAGATTATATTAGACAAAGCAAGTGTGTGTAATTGCTTAGTTCAAGCAATTCAAATGACGTCTCACGGAATAAACGCGTATGACTTATACATACTTATTATACATACACACATATTTATTGGTTTACTTTTTTTAGTTTCAGTTTTGCGGTTTTGCTACCTTTTTAAGATTTGATTCATAATTTTATAACTGTATGAGTTATTAAAGGATTAAAGTTTTATAAATTTAGTGTGATTGAATTGGCTATAAATACTTATTAATCTCATATTTTGGGCGGACGGAACAACAGTAGCAACCAGCTATATATAGTATGATCTGTTAGTTGCAAAATAAAAATTAATTCCAGAGAAATTTTTCACTATCGCAAATTAATTTAAAAGAACTATATAAAGTTATTAAAATTCGATTTGAAAATTGAAAAAAAAAATTAAATTATAATTTTTATGCATTTTCTAAAACATTTCAAATTTAAAAAAATATTTTTTCCCCTCTTTTGAAAATTAATAATAAAATAATTTTTTTGACTTAAAAAATTAAATATTTTTGGGCTTTTTTAAAAATTTAATTGTTTGTTACTGCTTTAAACCAATACTACCATACACCACTGTACTTGTGCAAATATTCACTAATGACAACAACAACAGTAACTATGTGACACTATTCAGTAGTTCAATAATAAAGCAAATATTAATTTAAATATAAACTATAGAAAAGCAGTAATAGACAATCGGTTTTACTTTCGTTACAACAAAAACAACAATTAGCACTTTTCTTTGCGTGCTTTAGAAAGTGTCTGACAATTAGTTTAGCATACTACTAATGCCATCTTGCGCCAATTATATATTTACAGCCACGTGTTGCCATCGATTATACAAATGCAATCACATTTGTAATATTTTTTCAAATTATTTGCAAAATAAAATTAATTCTAATGGCAAAAATCTACAACAATTTGAGGCATTTCGTAAAAATCGTAAATCGTCTAAATTAAACGTGTGCCCGTGTTGTGATTGACGAGCTTTGAGCGTTGAAAACTTCGAGCGTATCATTGAATCGCCTAACGGCTCAAGAAATGACGCGCGCAACGAGGCCTATTAGACTAATTAGCACAATTTAGCTGAAAATTCTTTATTTTTTTTTATAAAAAGGGAATAACATATTTTGCAATTAAAATTTCTTAAGTAGAAAACTTTTTTAATTGGTTTAAATGGTAATTTTGGCACAAAATGATACTTTTGACTTTTAAATTGGTAATTTATGTACATATATGTATGTACATATATATATATATGTATGTAAACAAATGAACTTGCCCAGCTTCACAGCACACTTTTCTTTTCTTTTAACTAACACACGTGATTTTGTGATAAATAAAATAAATATTATCAGTCTCACCTATATAATTTTGTCGCGTGCGCATATGTTTGTATATATATATAACTATTTAATATAGTACATATGTACATATACAATAGTTATATGGGTATGTATGAATGCGGCATAAATTATCTAATTAAATGTTATAGGCTATACAAAGTACATATGTAGGTATGTATATACTTGTAGCTAAAAATTTAAGTACAAGCATCATGGGATGAGTGTATAAAATATGCGTTTTAGTATAAAATATATATTTTATATATGTTAGTAAAACAAAAAAAAAATAAAAATTTATTATTTTTAGTAAAAAAAAAGAAGAAAAAAGGTTAATTTTGTGAAGATAATTCTCCATATAAAGACGTTTCGCATAAAAGGGCTTAATTTTGATCGGTCAGTTTGTATGACAGCTATGTACATATATGACATAGTGCTCCGATCTGAATAATATGTTTTGTAGCCTTGCCTTGGATAAAAGTCTATGCCAAGTTTCGTGAAGATGTCATGTCAAATACAATAGTTGTCCATACAAGTACTTGATTCTGATCGGTCAGTTTGTATGGCAGGTATATGGTATAGTGCTCCGATATCGGCGCTTCTGACAAATGAGCAGCTACTTGGGCCGAAAGGGACATGTGCAATATTTCAGATACTTTATGTTTAGAGTACAATTAAGTTTAAATAAAAATATACATTTTTGCACACCAAACTTGCCCACAATATGCGGAAAAAAGGATTATATCTGCACTTTGAAATAATATAATTTGTTTAGTATATACATTTGTATTGTATGTATCACTTAAAACAATGCATTCCACTTAAATTATCTTTTACTGTTTACAACACAAGCTTAGCAAGCTGTTTAAATACATACATATTTATGCACATAAATAAATATAGTTCATATAAATATATGTGTATGTGTGTTTGTACATATGTGAGCACTTGCTGTACATTGGCCCTGCATTTAATCTGACCTAAAAATGTACAAGCATACACATTCAGTGCTGTATACAGCACAGCACAGCAAACACGAGGAGCCTCACTTTTGAGGCACCCAACGCCCCAAAATCGTCAACAAAGCCTCGCTATCTTCGCAAGCACATACAAATATACAATGTTGTTGCACATAAATACCTAACAAACCCACTTTATATCTACTCTATACATAAATATGTATGTATCTATGTAGGTATATGTGGGCACAGCTATTGTCCTTCATGCCGTTCGTTTACTCACCTTTAGCCGTTTTGCACAGGACAATGCCGAACCATGACGTCATCGGTGTTTCGTTTTCATCCTGCGCCCGCATTGCCAACTGCAGCGTCTCCTCCTCCTCATCCTCCTCGTCATTATTGAGATCCAATTCGTACTCATCGACGCCGCTGCCACCGCTGCCGCTGCTATTGCTACGCATCGTACGCTTATTGTGGCTGGTGGTGGTTTTCGTATTGCTGCGCAACTCCACGATGAAGCCGCACTCGACAACGGCACAGAAAATGCGCTGCTCATCACGTTTGAACCACTTGGATTCGCGCAGCTTTTGCACTGCCACTGAGCTGCCGAAAGTCGCCGTCTTGCTGTGTAAATGCCCCAACAGACTCAAGCCACTGGCGGTGCTGGGGCCAGCGCTGACACAGCCACCACCGCCGCCACCCGCGCCCACACCACCGCCACCACCATGCGCTGCATGATTGGACTGCTGGTTGTGACCCTGCAGTGGCCACCACTTGAGCGCGTTCACAAAACTGTGCGAGCGATTTATATTTGTTGCTGTTGCACTTGTCATTTTAAGGCTTTTATTGTCGTCCGCTGCTTGGCTGCTGCTGTCGCTGTCACCGTTCCGGGCACCTTGATGCGTTTGCTTGTTGGCGAATATGGAACCGATTCTGTGGTCAGTGCTGACTGCCGTGTGATTGGCTAAGCGTAAACAACAATTTGCTGCACCCAATGTAACGATTTGGCTCGTCAAATGCACGTAGAATGCAAATTGTGCACAACAACAAATTTTGCTTTTCAAATGCTCGCTAATTCGCTTTGTTGTGTGTTTTCAGTGCAAGCTTTTAGCTTTTGTGACTTTCACTACTTGTTTTTTATGTTTTGCAATTAAAAAAATTTTCTACCAAATTTTCACTTGATTTTGTGTTGTTTTTTTTTTGTAAAAATTGCAGTTCGTTGCGTGTCTCACGCACTCTTTCTGGCGCCTATTGGTTTTAGCTAACTATTAGCCAAAGTATGATTTCTAATTCGCTAGTATTTATTTTTGTTTTTGTATGACAAAAAACTCTAGACACACTAAAATGCACTTTGGTTGTGTTTGGTTTGCAGTGGGTTAGTTGAAATTTGGTACAAATACTTTGTTTAACCCCAAAAAATCTATTTGAAATTAAATTTTATATTTTCCTTGATAAATCTCAAATTTATTTCAGAAAAATACTTGTAAAATTCTCCTTATTTCTCGTAAATTTTCGCAAAATAAATCACTTAGTTGCGCTAAATTCAAATTCACTTCTGCTCTGCAAGAGACCTAAAAGGCGAATACCAGTCTGCAGCACTGCATGCGTTTATTTAAAGCCGGTTTGAGGCGTTCGCTCGCGCTCCCAGCTGTGTGCCACGACATAGCGCGAGATTACCTATGGTGTCAATTGGTTCTCTTATCAACATTGGCGCTTGACTCCCCCTAAAAACATTTGGCCCCACTCATCAACTACAACAATATTTGTGTGTAGATATGTATATGTCTGTTTACATTGTGTGTATTGTTGTACGAATATTTACATACAATATGTCATACATGCATGTGGCTTTAAGTGTGGTGAATTGTTGAATTTATTTACCTCTTTTTATGTCGTTGAAAACGTGCGAAAAGTCAAGAGAGAGAATTGAGTGAGAGCGTTGTAGCAGAAGAGAGATGAAAACAGATAACTTGTTGTTTTTGCAGTTAATAAATATATACACCTACTTACATACTACGAATGTATGTATATAAAGTATAGCTGTATGCATTCATACATACATACCAACCTACAAACATACACATATATAAAAGCATGGGCACATATTTAACAAATGATTTCGTGCAATTTGTCGTATAACCACATGGTTTTTATTGTTCTTGTTATTGCAGACAAAGTAATTATTCAATTTTTCCTATAATCTTCATTATCTTTTATTATCAGCACAACCTACTCACTTAAGATATATTTTTTGATTTCTTATATTTTGTTTTGGATTGATATGTAGATGCGTAATAATGACAGTTGCTTGACGTTCATTTAAATTTGACTGATGCACGTCAATCGTCAAATCATTGCATTAAATTTAAATAAATACATGAAATCGTATTTAGTATATTCATATATACTTTTATAAGTGATCTTGACCTACCAAAACAAGTATTTGATCCTGACCTAACCCATTTCGAGCTCTGATGCCGTTATTGAAATCATGACGCTCAGTGAGTCTAACAAATATTAGAAACATATTGAGCATGTCTGAGAAATATGTAAGTAGCTGCTCGACAGTTTTTTTTTACCGACAATTATTGGCTGTTAATAGCTCATTTTGTCACGTTACAGTTTTTATGAGACCATTTCACGAGATAGCTTGAATTATTGGCAAAAAATACAAAAAATAGTACTGCTTGAAAGTTTTTTGTTTACAAAGGGTGGTTGTCTCTCACAGAACATTACTAGTATGCCGTTAGTTGCACTAAAAGTAGATCTGTTCATGTACTGTTAAAAACTAGTAGAACTGTCAAAAGACAAAAATTCTTTCAGAGCGGGAGAATAACATCAAAAAGTACAATAACATGTTTAAAAAAAACTGTAAAAATATGTCGCTATTTGCTCTAACAGTTTGCTTACATTTTTGCTTATTTTCAAAATTCAAAAACTGTATTAATAAAGCGGCGATTACTGACATTAAATGAAATTTTCAAAAGGTAGAGAATCAACAAAATTTGAGATAAACACCAGTGCTTGCCTAGCTATAACAGAATTTTCCGAAATTTTTTTTTGGTTAAATCTTGCAACTTCTGAATGAGAAAAAAGGAACGATTTTGTGGTAAAATCTTGCAACTTGTTGAGAGAGAAGGCTATATATTCCCGTTTGTTTTTTTATCTGTCAGAATATAGTGTCTGCTCGCTCATCTAATAAATTCTGGTAAAATCTTGCAACTTCCGGAGAGTCGAGAAACAGTAATAATTTGTATTGTAATTAAACGACTAATATTGAAATCCGTGATTTTTGATTATTATATATTAGAAATAAATTTACAATAACAATAACTTGTAAGGATATTTTGATATTCTTCACTTTAGTTATTTTGGAAATATCGTTAAAAGTTGCCAGATTTTTATACAAGTCGTGTGAATTTGTTTACGCCATTAGAAAAAATCACCCAGAGAGAGTAGTAGATTGTGAAGAGAAATTATGTTCGCTCAAAGCGCTCAAAGAGAGTAACAGTACTATATATTAACTAAGTAAGAAGTTATCAAATGAAAAACCGGAATTATTTACAGAAAACCATATTAATGTCGAATTTGTTCAATTACCATAAATTCCTTGCCAAAATGAAAAAACGGTAAATGTATAATTTTGAAAATGTTATAATAAATTTTGTAAGATTGTTACAGAAACTTCCACAATTAAAATTTTTACGCATGTGACAACACTGAAAAAAGAATATTTTAATAATGTTCAGATATGCTTCGTATCGTAAAGCTTCTAGAATATTTCTGACAACAGAAGTAGAGTCAAAAGAAATTAAAAAAATTTTACAAAGTAAGCTCATATGAAAAATCGACTAAGCTTTCGTATAAAATTCTAAATATATGTATATAAAAAAATATATTTTAAAAATATTTAAATTATTTCATGAATTTCGTGTTTTAAAAGTTTCATAAAATTAATAATTAAATAACTTTAATTTTGCTCACAAATACAATATTCATTGTTACTAGTTTACATAATTTTTATTACGCATTATTTAATTTATTGCTTCTTCTGCTTATTTTTTTACGAAATAAAACTTTCCATAGAAATATACATATAATAATTTTCAGCTATTCAGTTCAGATATTACGTTTACATTTCACAACTCCGTTTATTTCTACTAATTATGTGTTTATATTTGTGTTTATTTAAATTTCTATTCTCATATACATACATACATATGTACATACATTCATTAATAAACATTGAGGTACAAAAGTCAGTTTAACATGACCATAATTAACCAGGCAATACTTTTATAATACATATGTATATAAGCTGCTGTAAAAAGCGGAAAAATTGTAAACAACTTTGTGCTATAAATAGGTCTAAAATATATATTAGAATTTGATACGTTCTAAATATAAACGTCACATGAGCACACTGGCACTCTGGCACTCATTTACTCACCCACTTACATAATTGATAATTAATTTACATGAATGCATATTAAACTGGTATGGGTGTGATATTCATTTACTTTTATAAATATATACATCGTTATATACCTACTATATACATATAGGTATAAATTCATCTATGGCGCGAGCTTATCTGCTAAACACTGGTAATAGCCTGTCGAAACTTTAATGTGCTTGAGTTCTGTAAATATCTCATGCAATTATATGGAAAACATATTCAAAATCAATACTTAAACAGAGAAAGCACTTTGATTAGCACATTTGCATTTGATTTTATAATGATATTTGAATATAATATACAGTGAGGCCTATACTACAGGCGCATGTGTAATATTTGTATGGCTTTTGTAAGCGCAAAGTAATTACGTAACTGATATTAGTTGTTTGTAAGTAGAAGGAGAAAATTAAATAAAGCCATTCGATACTTTATTGCAATAATCAGAGGGATTAGTTTATATAGGCGGATTTGGCGGCCCTTCCACTATAGCACAAAGCTGCCATACAAATTGAACGGTTGAAAAAACTTTTTTATTTGACGAGATATCTTCACAAAATTTGGTATATATGATTGTCCAAGGCAACACTACAATTTCCGAACTGATCGGATCACTATAGCATATAGTTGCCATATTAACCAATCTATTAATTTACTTTTTTATTTGTTTTCTTACTTTTCATTTGGACGATTCTATATTTTAACGTTGTCTAACTGAAATTAAATCTGTTTTATATAATTTCATACTATAATTGTGAGTTATAACTCTATAGTGGCAAACTATTAACTTGAAGTTCAAACTATTTTCTTAGTTTTCAAAACTTTTTCCTTAAAAATATAAAATAATTTACCCCGGTCTTTAGTTATATTACGTTAAACAATGCCTTTCCATCATTACTATTATATAAAGTTGTTACAATTTTAATTCCTCGACTGTATTTTCGATTTAGTTCAACTTGCTTGCGCATAAAAGTCACTTTGTATTTATGGATAAACATTTTATAATATACATATGTACATACATTAATCAATGCACCATTAATATTATAAGTATATTCATTCATCATCTCATTGTATAGGCTGTATCAATAGGGACTTCGCAATTATAATAAATTATCTCAATGTCAATAGCTGTATTTGATTCTCCATCTCTGTGCTCGGTTGTCAAAAAGTGTAAAACAACAAAGTCATTCAGTTAAACTCAGTATAATCGAGAAGATTGCTGTGTCAGTTGTTTGTTCGATTCTTCGCTCTGTAAGGCTTAGTAACAGTCGACAACAATGATTATTTCCTTACACCTATTTTATTAAATGAGTTCCTTAAGAAAAGTTAGCGTCTACTGGAGATAAAATATTAAACACTAGATATAAGAAATATTTTCGTCTCGACTCACCCTTTACATGCATTAAACCAGCTCTATTTGCATTAATCTTAATTTATCCGCACAAAAGCAGCTAAAATATACAAATATATAGATGAAATAAATACATACCGGCATTTATAGTGCTTGCAAATCTACCCAATGAACCATTTCTTGCACTTTGTACGATAGAAAGCTTTAATTGAGACTTCATACTCTGTTCAGAGAGAGGTTAATGAAAAGTCGTAATTAAGTTTTTTTCCAAAATCAGCAAAATAAACGGCATGTGCTTAATACTTCGATGTTAGAAAGAACCGCAATTCAGCAAACGTTCGAGTTTTCTTAAACCTGACGGACAACCTTCATAAGTGGGAATAAAAGCGTGGTGCAATCTAGAAGAAAGGGGTAAATGTAGTTTGTTCAACCAAATTGCACAGTCGAACGAAATTTTGAACTAATGTGCTTATTTGCATAATACATAACTGCGTATATAAATCAAACGACAGCATGAACATCATTATAAATATATCTACTAAAAGTGGATTTCACTCAGCTTCGAATTGCGCAATAGAATCTTAACGCTTCGTAAGCTCGATGACTGTATCAGTCAGCTTAGAAAATCAAAATGGTTGCATACAGAATATGTACATACATATGTATGTATGTAAGTATATATTTGTAAGTTTGAATCTCCCTTTCATTAAATTTATGGCTTCATACCCTTTTTGATCATTTCAATATTGAATAAAAATTATCGTTTTTTTTTGAATATAAAATTATAAATACTATTTAAATCTTCACTAGATTTATTATTTTTAGACTTCATATGGAATTATTATTTACTAAAGGCTACACTTAACTGCTGTTCAGATGTGTTTCTCTTGCTTTCATAATTGTGTCTTCTTCAAAAGCAGATTTTTACTATTTTAAAATAATAACTTTTTCGCTTAGATTTGCTAGGTCTCTGTGCACATATTATGAAATATAAGTACATATATGCATTTTATGCCAATCAGTTTAATATTTGCGTTGCTACTATTATTACAATACTTTTTTTTTAGCAATTAGGGACATTTACAGCAGCTGGCAGACATAAAGGGACATTGACAGCTTGATTATTGGACTCGTGGGGAATTTGATACAAACATAATTGGCAAAACTTATGGAATTTTATATTACCAATTCAATAGGTTTATTTTATACCCAACGTATCATACATTTAGTGCACTTAAGCATTATACAATGCCACTTATTTAAGCAATGCCTTGTAGAGGGTTCTTAATAAAAAAAAATTTTGAATAGAGTTGCCATTTATCATATAGAATACTATAAATAAATAAAACAAACGAGTACAGATATTTTTCAAGCTTTAAAATGTAGTTTTGAGAAAAACGCAGTTAAAGTTAAATTCATGAAGCTGATTGAGCTGAGCGGCTACACTTTAGAAGGCTGTGAATCAAAAACTATTTAAGATAGCGATTTGAAATTTTAGCATGTTAATTGTAATGGTGTAACGTAATGTGTAAGAAATATTTTTTTTTATTTACCCACTAGGTGTGCCCCTTAATTATTAACGACTACGTTGGGTTAAAAAATATCGCTCTACGCTTAGGAAACCCATACTCATTATAATTAGACAATTATATTTAACAATACAATTAATAATGCGACTGCAATGGGTAAATGTCAAATGGAGTGCTCTACATTTTCTGACAGCGTATAAAAGCTGACATATCAAGAACTATGTACATATATGCTTGTATATACATATGTACCGAGATCGAAATTGAAAATATTTAGATAAAAGATAATACACGAAATAAATTGTGCTGAGCGCTATCGATTATACAAATATTTCGATTGCAACGTTCTCCAACGCACGTAACACTTTTACATACAATTATTACAGTTAGTGAGCAAGAAAGTTTAATTTTCGATCCACGAGTGCTGCCACAGTAGTAGAAAAACTTAAGAAAAAGAGTTCAGTTCGTGACCTTGAGTAAAATAATTTATGCAAATGCCTTGATTATTGACTAGATTGCAGCAAAAAAACAGCTTTTTATTCAAAAGATTGACGTTTATGTGGTGAAATTTTGATTGGCATCAAGGGCGAATGCACACACACATATATATACACCATGCATGAGTTCGTGTGTCCAAATTTAGGCGTTTGCACATACTACCTTAATTTATTCTATTTTTTCTGAGTCACTGTACTTATCTGCCTAATTCTTTATCTGTACTTTCTTTCTGTGATTAGTAAAATTTTGCTTTACCTTGACACCGTAGATAAGCTGTGATGTGTTAAGTGAACTAAAGTAGCCTAGTGCAAATAACTGGCTCTCTCGTTGACTACGTCAGCAGGTGACGTAGTGCCGCACACCTATTTCACATTCCGATAAACGTCGTTGTTGATATAAAAAAAAACACTGTAGAATTGTCTCAAAAGTCCGCATAATTTACATACATACCTAAGTAAATATGTTTGTATTCTGTTATGTGGTCCAACAGTTTCTCGTACAAATAATTATCTCGAGATGATGCAGCCATCCGCTCTATTATACTTTCAATATTTTTTTATGCAAATACCTTTATGGATACGTCAGCAAAGTTTTATGAACGCGATGAATAAATACAATCGACTCATTTGTATTACACATTCAATGGTACTTTTTTATGTACGCAAATGTAAAATCTAGAACACAGTGTATCATAGAACCAAGCTCTGTTCACATTTTAGAATGGACTTTATTGCTTTGCTCTACATATGCTCCAACTCTAAAAGAGTGCGAGTTAATTTTTTTTTAAATTTAGAGAGGTTTAAGAATAATTGTTTGAGAAATTTTAGAGTCACTGGTAGCCATAAAGACCGTTGCGATAGCGTACTGTTTTGTTTTTCTTGACATTGCTTGAATACATTTTGGAACCACAGGGATATCGAAGTCAGATGTTTATTGTTTTCTTTTCTGTAAATATAATATATGTAGGTTAAAAATCGTCTAAACTCACTTAATCGGTTACTGACATTTGGACTTGATTTAATTACACTTTTATTCTGGTTGCTATATTTGAGCTCCAATCTGCTTAAGCAAGGGAAATAAAAAATATTATATATTGCATAGAATACGAGGTATACTGATGCTAACCTCATTGAAATGGCATTAGGCCAGTGCTGCAGCCTTTGAAAATGATAAAAAGTGACAAAAAACCATAGTATGTTAAAAATCATTGGATATGGAAGTTAAAACAACAAAAATTAAAGGAAATATAATTTTTGGGCGGGACTGTGATCGAGAAGAAGAAGGGGTGGGGCGTGGTTGAATTTTCAAGAGTCAAAAACTGTTTACCTCGTTTTCCGGCAAAGCTACTAGTCCTATGGAAAAAAGTTAAATGACTATGTTGTAGATAATTAAAATATGTACCACTTCAGTATATACATACATATGTATGTATGTATATCTTTTTCACATAACTTCAAAATGTATGTGGAAAATTCAAATAACCAAGTTTTTAATTTATTTTATTATTATGCTTTATTTTATCTTTTATAAAATTATTTTTTTAAAGAAATTTGGTGGGAACCTACGCCCCAAACACATTGTATTTTTTCAGGATTTCAAATATTTATATTTTACCCTATTTTTGCTTTCAAAAATTATCGAACCTGGTCCACATGGCTCTTTCCCTATTTTATTATGTCAGTTTATTTCTTTCATACCAGTTGTCTGTTTGATTCGCCACTTTCGAAGCGGTGTTGAATCGAGGAAAGCTATAGCTCACGTTAACTTTGAGCTCTTTCATATTCAATGGTTTAACAGTTAATTAAAGCTTCCTGTAAAATAATAAAATAAAAACCTCGAGAAGAGTTTTAGAAAACTGTTGCTACTGATTCATTTCTAAAACTAGCGATGTTTCGCAGTTAGATTGACATAATTAGAGACTCCGAAACTCAAGTTAGCCATACAAGTAAATTTATTTTCAATATTTTCGAGAACTTCCCACCTTCAACTGAAGTCTAGTGGGGTATACTTTTTTCTCGCTAGCTCTTAAGTGCGCTTTACCCTACCTCATCTATTGACCAGTTGTCATATGAGCAACTTAATTTACCTACAGCTTTGACTAAATACGGCATGTATTCAAATGCTAATTCGCAAGAATGTAGTACTCGCACAAAATTGGTCACTACTACGTATCATTCAATTCAATTCAGCTCGGACTCGTGTACTCGGTTTCTGCTGCACAACAACTTTTTATAGCAATGCTTTCAAGTGTTTTTGTTTACGTTTTTGTATTATTGTAGATATGTAAGTATGTATTTATGCATGT
The DNA here is from genome assembly GCF_042242935.1 of Bactrocera oleae. NCBI lineage: Eukaryota > Metazoa > Arthropoda > Insecta > Diptera > Tephritidae > Bactrocera > Bactrocera oleae. The sequence continues at coordinate 64,936,870 of NC_091539.1, read as the reverse complement.
AGGTATACCTACAAGAACAGTGACAGTCATCTGACCGGTGATATGACAGTAGTAGCTGAAAAAGTTTCTATCATTTTCTTAAGAGCCTTGTGCTCTCTTTAACATATTGGCATTCGGAAATGATTCACTATATATCCATACTGCTTAGTCTCATGTCTTTTTCTGAGTCATTGCTGACCATAAATTCATCTTAGCTGAAAATTGTCTGTTATGACTGAAAAGCTATCACAAGTGAAAAATTCTTTTGCGCAGTAAATAATATAATTTTTATTTCTTTAATAAATTCAAAATTTTAATTTAAATTAGTTATAATAATATATTTATTTATAAAAAAGGAGTGCAACAAAAATATAATTAAAAAATAAATTATGAAAAGAAATTTTCACTTAATTCCACGCTTGTTTCTCTTAAAAGCTCTGCTGTACGTGTTTCTCCAGTTCATGAATATTTCGGAATTTATGTCAAAATGCCTGAATAAAAAAAAAATATATAATAAAATAAAATGAAAATTAACTAAAAATATAATTTTATTTCAAACTTAATAATAACTTACGTATATTATATTTCGTTATTTATTTATTATTCATTTATTTTTAATAAAACAAAAATTGTTATTGCACAGAAGCACGCAACACTTTTGCTTCATCGCACAGAATAACAGCTAAATAGGTATTTCACAACTTCTCGAAACTCCTATGGAAATGTGTGTTGTCTCATTTCGACAAATTTTGCTTTCGGAAAAATCGTAAACACTGACACTCATTTTACTGTTCATTTGACTATTACTGGTGACAGTACTAAAGCATTCAGCTATTTCATTCTTACACATGTAAGCAATATAATTCGAAGATGTCTCTGTTTAACTACAAGTTGATAAGTAAACTGACCGTCACGACTGGTAAAAAAAATTTGAGTGTATTGGTGAGCCCATCAGCAGTTTCTTGTAGGGTATGCATGTTTATACAAATGTAGGTATGTACAAGTAAACACTATGTATGGTTCTTATGTAAAAAGGTAGCTGCGCAAGTTGGAATGCATATAATTATAAAATGTGCAAAAACGTTGTCTGTTTGAATTGTCGCCGTCTGCTCGTATACAACTCGGTATTTCTACACTCGTCATCGTTCTGGCGGCAAATAAAGTAATTTTTTTAATGTAGTACGTATGTACTTATGTACATGGTAAATATAAAATTTTCAATTTAAACTGAAAGATGTTAAAAATATAATTTTGTAGAATTTTGTGTAAAATATTTTGATGTAAACAAAATTTTATTCATATAATATCAAAAATAACTAATTCGGTTCCTTATTTCTTCTTGTATCAAGGGTTATAAGTTTTTTGTGAAAAGTGTTTAGAGTTTATCCTCTAAACCTCTTCTAAATTTAATCTGGACTAGTTTTTGGCAAGCTTTTTTCTATGTTTGGCACATACATACGTATGTATTTAGTAATATTTCGACAGTTTTATAGGTGGTAACTCTATTATAGAATATATCTCAAGGTATAGTTTCTTCGAATAATATTGATACGCGTTTTAAAAGTATTTATTATGATCGGCAAATATTTTTTTTTATTTGTAACAATTCGACTTTTTTAGTGGGACTCAATATGCCGCAATGTGTCTTACAAGCCTGTTCTGATACGCTCAAAACTGGTTGTGAGACTATTTGCATTTTTATTATCTTTCTTTACACTTGCAAAAGTACTGGATATGCATAAAACCTGAAGAAATCTGACAATATTTTCTCATCTTCCATTAGAGGGCTTGTTCCCCGTAACATACTATAAATTACTTACATTGTTTGTTTAACGCTTGCACTTTCGAAGATTTTTTGATCCAATTGTAGTCTCCGTAGAAACTCATTATCGTTTCATTAATCATCTACCAGTCAGTATTGATGTAGAGTTCATTAATTTTTTTAGCATTGTGACGGTTTAAAGCGATTTTCATAGTTCAATTTTGTATGGGATGTATTGATTCGAAATTGAACTCGTTACCTTTTCAAGATTTTAATATTTTGTCACGCTATTCTCTAAGTTTCAGCGTAGAAAACTGCTTAAGTTCTTTTTTAATATTTTTTATATATTTTATAATGATAGTCATATTATTTATGATGCTAAATGTTGAATTAACTAACCATAATAGGTGATCAACGATGTAAAAAGCTGTAAAGCTTGTTTATTACCTGCCGAATATTAAATAAAAGCACTTATGACTCCTGTCAAATGAGAGTGTTAGCATGTCTCTCTTGAGACACTTAAACGGGCAATATAAGGAGAGAAATAAATACTACTCCCACTTCCGATATAATACCGTTAAGAGATACGAAATGAGAACGTGTATTACACTCTCATATATATACCTGTTTAAAAACAAACATACCTCTTATATATTACAAATGGGACTACATAATAATAATATATGCGTAAGATCTAGTAAATACTTGTATGTAATACTACAACGAGTTGTGTCTATTTTTAGACTCATATGTATATATAACCGTTGAATTATCGAAATAGTCATTTGCGGTGTCGTGCTTCACATAGTCACGTTCACGTCTGTAGAATGCGAAAATAAAATTGAAAACAAAACAAATCAAAAACAAAAAAAGAAATATGTAATTGAAACAATAAAAATATGTAATGGAGAGCAGAGAGGACTAAGTTTGGACCGAGCCGCATGTGAAGCACGTAACGCGACAAATAAAGAAGTGTCTCTTCGTTTATTACAGATTTGTGGGGATTAATTGGTGCATATTTCAAGTCTTATCTTTAGCCACTTCCGTTGTTTGATCAGAAAACATCGATTTTAGTATTGAAAATGTTATTGAATCTTTTATTGTGTACATGAATTGTAATTTTTTACCCTGAAGAGGGAATATTAAGTTTGCCACGAGTTTGTAACACAGAAGAAAATGCTGTAGAGACCCTATAAATTATATAAGTATGTACATATGTGTCGAGCTTGAGTCGATTTAGCCATATCTTTCTAAGTATAAGTATATACGGGAACTAGTCCCTCAGTTTCTAGGATTTCGAATTAAAATGTTGCACACATCCTTTTCTTGCCAAACTGCTCATTTGTCAGATGCGCTGACATCGGACCACTATAGGTTATAGTTGACATACAATTTGATCGATCAAGATTAAGTACTTGTATGGAAAACTTTTTTATATGACAAGATATCTTCACGAAATTTGGCATGGATTATTGTCCAAAAACGCTACAATTTCATATAGCTGCCATACAAAGGGCTCGATCAAAATCAAGATAAAGCACTTTTTATACTCTTTTATGCCATAAGAAATGCATCTATGCAGAGGTGCAGTTGAAGTTAACGTTTTTTCTTATTTTAACTGCAGTTTACTTAGACCCCCCGCAAAGCTTACAAAAACATATGTTTGGAGATCTTTTTTTTTTTTTGAGACACACATAAGAAATAGATCTTGTCCTAATACACATACAGTATGTACTTATATTTCTCAAGCCGTCTTTTAGAACTAAACATCCCTGCTTAACCCCATATACTATTAAAATCAACCGTTATTTGCACAAAGTTGCAATACCCGAATGCAATAACAATACATCGGATGCAATATGTCTGCTGCAGTGTACACGACCGTTTCAGTCCCACCTGCTGACAAATCTGGCTCGTGCAATTCTCCAACGCCGCGTCAATGAGTTTAGTCTGTCTGTGATCAGCAAAAGCACAACAGAAGCAGAAGAAAAGCAAATGCAATAAACAAAACAACGGCGGTTTCTTAAAGCAATAAGTTGTTGCATTCGACAAGGTTGAATTTATTCAAAGTGAGTATGTGGAAATAAATAACCCGCGCGCTCGCACATTCGCTTGTTCGCCTGTTCGCCCACCGTTTCAGCTTCGTTTGCGTGCTGTGCATATTCACGATTACCGCGTTTGGCACACCGATGCCGCCTCGCGCCACGAGAACCGTTCATGGTCCAGTCCATGTGAATGTTGCTTCACAGTGTATTCAACTTTGCATTTTTTATGGGTTTACACGATATTCGTCGTTGTCTGCTTCGATGATTTATTTTGCAAATCGAACACCGCACCACAAAGGAGTTTGATACGTTATGCGCGTGTAATGGGGAGAGTACGATGATTGCTTGGAATATATGCATATTTTTTGGTGATTTTCACAGTACCTACAAGTATAATAAATTAATGTCAATTTCATGAATCAATATTAATGAATGATTGGAAATTAGAGAGACTACAAAACTACAAAAAACATCGGTGATTTGTTGCGTGAGGCAATTTTCCGACTTTTTTCACAATTTTGGCTTCGCGATCAGCTGTGCATGAATCATGTATGATTTCTTCGAACCCTTGCGAATTTGAATAGCTTTCTCTTTGAGCGCCAAAACGTTTAAATCCGCAGAAGCTTGCTGCCGGTTTTATACTTTTTCAAAAACTATGCGAACGGAACTACGGATCCGTATAGAAATACTTACATATGTGCATATATGTATAATTATATGTAAGTATGCATATACTTTTTGTGCACTCATTAAACCTCTTTTAAGGTATTATCTTTTATTGTTGTTTTGCTCAACAGTTTTATCGGGCATTTCGCTTTGTGCCTCACTTTATTACCTCGGGCACGTTGTTCTGTTTACATTTTTTCTTCCGTTTTTAATTTTTATTACGTAGCGCTCCGTTAAATTGAACGTTGAAGTTATTGTTCGTCTTTGTTTTCATCGTTTTTTTGCAACCAACTCAGCGGCGTCCTAGCTCTCAGCTCTGCGCGCCACTTCAATCTCATTTATATACATACATACATACATATCTACAATAAGAAAAAAAGTAATTTGGAGCAGATTTTGTTCGTGGCTTCATACGTTGGCGTAAAAGAGTAACTCAAGTGCTACTCTTTAGTCGCTAAATTCACCACACTCACCTCATTTCATGTGGTGTACAAGAGATGTAGTTTGCTCTCTTTTCATAACTAAAATTCTCTTGCAAACCACACGATGTTTTCACTGGTTTCGTGCCCGTGCAGTTGGCTTGCTTCGGCTGCTTCGATAATATTGACATGAATACAATAATTTTGCTTAAATTTAATGGTAAAAATTTACTCGTTACCTATTTACTTTGCTTCTCTGTTTACCTTTCATATTTTTGCAATTCTTGCCAATTTCGGAATGCCGCAAATTTTTCAAATTCATTTGCGGTAAATGTGCACTGGTGTATATTTGTTTGTAGCTATGTATGTGCATGTGTGCAACATCTGCTTGAATTCGCTTTTAGCGTGACGGATGAGGTGGATTTCGGAGTTTTTATATACTTACAAACATATGTATTGTATATATTCCCATATGTATTATTTGTATGCATTCCCTGCATTGTATGTATATACATATGTATATATGGAGTTAGGCACCAACTTATGGAGGCGTAGAGTCATTTCATTTCATTCATTTCATTTTTTATAGCTCCCAATACGCACTGAATTTATGTCGGATTTTAAACATATATACATAAGTACTATGTAAACACGTATATACATACATAGATGTATACATAACTACTTGTTTTTGTATTTTTAAATGAAATGTATCCTCACTCGACTACTTCTGTGCCGATTTGGGTATTTTTTCTTAACAAATTGTTCATCAATCACACCGATAGCAGAAAATAAATATTATATTATTATAATAAATAAATAACTTCCGATTATTGTGTAAAACAATTTGGAGATTAAACTATGAAATCTTAAGCTTTTGATTTAAAACATTCGAAATTATTTTCCGAAACCGCTTTTAAAGCGCAGTAAAATCTTTCTCACGCAAGCTTTGTGACTTCTTGCTCCCATCACTTGCTTTCCATCACACCTTTCATTTTCTGACACGTTCCTTAATACTTAGACAGAAAATTGCTGACTTTAGTATATACATATGTAGTTATTGGCCAAGCTGAGACATCACATCACACACATACATCCATAAATAGTAGGTTGAAAGTCAACTATGAAATTTTATCTGACTTCCACGTAGTCAGGGCGCCGCACAGTGGTTTAGTCACATAAATTTTTTGAAAAAAAATAAACCGTGACAAACTCAACCAAAAGTTTACCTTTCTTTTTATGAAAACTTTAGCAAAATATAAGAACAAATAGGTAGTGTAGGCACGTTTTAAATCAAAACTAACCTAAAATGAAAACTTAAAATTTATATAAAATGCATATTGATTGGCATACGGCTATAAAGATTTGTCTTTGGAACAAACATTTTTCGCTTGCATTCTATAAGTTCGTATGAAAAAGATCTCCAGAAACAGCAGAAGAATCAAAAAATAAAGATTTTTTAATGTAGCCAAAATTAGCCTACTGCCTGGCCCATACACAAAAAAACTAGAAATTAAAATTAAAAGCCAAATCAAATAAGAGTAGTCACAAAAGAAATGTGTTAATATATGGAAGCCAATTTCCATGTACTTGCTGAGGTTCTTCAGCTAGAGAACTTCAGCTGCATTTCATATTTAATCCTAAAAGTATGCTATACTTTTCAATAAGAATTCAGCATTTTTTTAAACTTAAATTCCCGTTATTACATTAAGCATAATCTCTTCTGCGTCCTCTACTCTACGTCGTTTTTGCAAAATATTTAGGCCTTTTGGTACGAGTCTAGCATTAACACGCTTCATACCCGAAACATTAACTAAAATATGTTGAGCCGATCTATAAGAGATGTTGAGTTCCGCTGCTATTTCTCTAATGCCATTTAGATTATCATTTTGATCACTTGGAGACCTCAGCGTAACCTTACTGTTTCAGAAAATGCTCGCCGATTGCTTCGATGAACAGCTATAATTTTAATTTCTGATACTTCGATGAAGTTTTTGTGTTGTATAATTTCTAAATATCATTGAGTTCCATCAATAGTTGTTGTAAAACTTTGTATCGTCATAAATCATTCCCATCACCGCATACAAAGTGATTGCACTGTCTTTAACAATATTTTTTGAAATTTTTTGTTTGTTTACGTTTTCATTTTTTAAGAATAAGCAAATGCTTTAAATGTATTGACTTTGCTTATTGGCTGTTTTTATAGTATTGACCGTGTATTAATAGTAATATTAGTTGTGAATGTGGAAACCTGTTCCGAAAGCCGGCATCATCACGTGCCGCGAAGTGTGTTTTCATATCAATTAAAGTGTCTTAATGTGCCTCTACTCTTTCGTCAATTAACAAATGCGCAAATTTAACGTATTTTGCAAATATACAGACATATATATATATACGTGTGTATTACTTAAAAGCAAATTGTTGTAGACATGTAGATGAGTAATTGCAGTAAATAAATATTGTAAGCTTGGAGTTTCATTCTCCAGTTTCTAAATTTAGCAAAGCAATATTAATTGTATTGCAAATAATAATTTTTTGTTCTCTTTTAGAATAAATATTTTGCTATATACACATACGTACATATACAAATCTCGTGACGTTTTAAAAAATATAGAAAAAAGTTAGACAACTAGACACTAATTCTAAAATCCGAAAGCGAGCATGTGGAACTACGCATTGAAGTGAGAACGCTGATGCGTCCAGAAGGCGGGAACCGCAATGCAAAAATGATTGGGAAGGTCGCATGAGCGAGTTGTTGGAAATGTGCCAATTTTATTTTTTTCTAATTTGTTGTTGTTTTCACGCATTTGTTTATTAATGGCTATAGATATGTTTGTATGTATGTATGAATGCGAGTTTATACGTTTCATAAATGTATCTTTTCTTAAACTTTCTTATTTTTGTTTGGCGCGTTAAAATAATTTTTTAAAAAGCGTGAAAATTCGCTGTTATAAATTAGTCCATAATTGATTTCATTTTTTTTTCGCTTTTATGCGCAATTAATTATATACTTACGTATATATAATACTTATTAATTTCGTCTACTAATTTAAGAGACATTTCGTTTTAAATTAACCAGCTGACATTGAACAAAATACATGGTCATAAAATTGCATAAAAATTAGAGACGAAAAAAGTCGGACTTTCTCTGAAAAAAAAGTAAAGAGGTCGTCTACGAAAAAAAATATTATCGCATTAAAGCTGCAATCGTAATAAATACCATTTAGAAAATTGTTGATCATGATAGAGTCACAGTTAGATTGTGTCAGGTGATTTTTTTTGATCTTTTGCGAATGAGTTATGTGTTAAGCGAAGCTTATTTTTCAAGTTCTCAATTCCGAACAAAACAAATGTCTCATGATCAACGATGCAGTGACTGAATCAAGAAATTCCGTAACGGCAATAAACCTAACACGATCACAAAGTATGCGCAAGATGTTTGCATACTTTTAGGCTTATCGCATACTTTTAGGCATATCACATTTTCGCATGTCTCAAGCGGAACAAATCAATTGAAGAGCAGGGTGATTCAAAAATAATAATATTTAAGATACAATTTTTTTAAAGGCAAATAAAAATATGGAATTTAATAAATATTTAATTAACACAAAATAAATTATTCAAAATTCGGAATCATAATATTAGTAACATTATTATTATTTTGGTAAATAGCTACCTCACCTTTTGGAACAGTATCTCGCTTGAATTGAACAATACAATTGAAATTAGGTATTTCAATCGGATTATTAATGGTAATAAATAAACCAGAGCTGTTCAAAACTTTTCTTTCGGAAGAATTGAATTTGAAAATGATTATTGATCCACAAGAATCCACAACAAAATATGGGACCACCATTGATACGGTATTTTCCAGATATTTAAAGGATATCAAGTCTCAAACTTATGTTTCTTATTTCAGTTACCACAAACCTATAGTTTCACTGATCAAAATTCCTGAATAACCTACATGTATTGTAAGATAATAAAAATATTTTAAACAATATAAACTTCTCATTTATTCAATAAAAGAAAAAAATTTGTTTACTTATCGGTCATCACGCTCAAAAAGTTTAACTTGATAATAGTTTTTGGGCGGACAAAAATTCGAGTCCGTTGCGGTTACATAGACGCGTTTGTCGGGGAACTGATGTTTATGACGTCGTAATTAAAACTTAGATAGATAGTTAGCTCATTAATTAAATTTTTAAGAGTCACGTTTGCAAAGAACAACTAATCTTATCACCAATATGAAAGAACAATGCTTGACCCTATCTACTCACTTTTTCCAAAATTTTTTTGGCGAAAAACACCACGATTTTTGCCGAATTTATTGTCATGTTCGTTTTATTGTTTCCGCAACCGAAACATCCATGAAAGGATAGAAATATGCTGCCATTTCGAAAATAAACGCTAAAACAGTTCAAGACTGTAGAGAAAACTATCAACGACGCTTTTAAAGTTTGAAAATATGTTGAAACAAAATTAAGATTAATATATAAATAAAATATTTTCTAAAGGAAAAAGTTAAAACACTTTCTCAACATAGACTACATATAAAATATTATATGTGTTTCTTAAAATAACAAAATATTTTTCTAAAAAAAACTATAGCAGTCGCCATTTTGCAAGCGATGTACAATGCTGAGATTTCTAAGTTCTACCAGAACCACCATCTCGATTTCAGACATTATGTAGTATTTCCCGGTAAGTTCTAAACCGTTGTCATTGGATTGCTAACAATAGGCAGGAATGTGAGAAAATTGTAAAACGAGCTTTTAGGGTGGCCCGAATAAAACTTTTTCCTACCTTATTACTTGGTCTGTTGGCATACAACCACCAATGTACTGTATAGAATCTCAAGAAGAGACCATATATAAAAATCAAATATTTTTATTTTGATTTTTGCATCATATTTTTGTCATTCTAACCCACTGTATCGTACAAAAATGAAATATTTTTGCATCACATTTTTGTCATTCCAACCCACTGTAGTTATGCATGCTTATTAGCAAAAATATAGTAAAATCAAAATGCTTTAAATTTGCTAATTTCCTATTTTGTAGGTATATTTTCAGCAAAAAAATATGTATGTCTGTATATTCGTCTGTCTATAAAATATTTAAAAGCAACTCGTGATAGCCTGTCTTAATTTTGTCTGATATATGGTCTTTTATGTATGTACATACATACATATGTAATGTGTGTATATATTTTTTTGTTTTCTTGTATTTTTAATTTCGTACGTTTCATTGCAAATCTTTCGCTTATTTGAAAAATAAAATTTTAAATTAAAATTTTACAAGTGGTCTCATGGCGGATAGTAAGTATGTTTGTATATATTTGCATATACATACTTATATGTGTATGTATGTATGTATTTTTGCCTACGTAATTTTCGTGGATATACATATAAACAGTTTTTATTGTGTTGAGACATTGAAATTTTGTTTATGTTCTTTTCGCCATTGGCGCCATTTACAGACTAGCCATATAAATATGTATGTATGTTTGTCGGTTTGTTTTTGTTTTGAATGCTTGTCTGCCATATTTTAGCGCATTTCCTCTTCTTTGTATTTCATAGCGCGCGGAAAAACTGCATTGAAAGCATACAAACTGTCGCATTTTTGCACAAATTTGCTCAATACAAATCTTTGAGGGCAAGTATTTAGCACATATTTGCAATACAGCTTCCGAGTACAAGCCTCCATTCCTGAACATTGTTTTCCCATCAACACTGTTTGCACCACAAACAATTTGCATGCGATTTGCGTAAGTGAATTCCATTTCAAAGGCCTGGCTTCTTCCAGCCGTCGCACGCGCTGAACACCTGGTTGAATTTCAGCGATGTAATTTTTTTTGTTTTTTTTTGGTGACATTGCATTACAATTGTGCTCATTATATGAATTCTTCTATGTGTGTTGGTACGTATTGCTTCAATGACACACCTTTTAAATACACACACACACACACACACACAATATCTAAACAATAACCACTGCTTGCTTTCTTTTGTTGTTGCTGCATTTTTATTGTTGCCTGTGGCGTTTCTATCAATGATTGCCGAAGAGGTCACAACAAAAGCCTCGCCATTGTCATTCAAAGCTACACAATAAGCTTAAAATATACGTGTTATATAATATGTGTGTGTGTGTGTATGGCGGCAAATAAGAGCAAATTTGTGAAAAATTAAAACATAAATACACCTCAGTATATATGTATATATATATATATATCTAACAAAGTAAATACTTTTGTGTTGTTAGTTGCTGCTGTTAGGTATTTACCCACAATCCAAGTCCATGTCTACGTGCCTTCTCGCATGTGTCTCTGGAGCGCACACTGCTACCGTTTCATTTCTTCTTCTTCTTTTACTTTAGACATATCGACGCACCTATGCACATACAACTGTCGTACACACCCCTTTGGTGTGGTGAATTCGGCATACACTCATATTTCATGCGTTGTTGTTTTTGTTTTTTTTTTGATTCCAACAAAAACAAGTTTGTTTTTTGAAATTAACTCTTATTTGCCGAGCTCTATTCGTTAGTTACGGTTGGTTCGTGCCGCTATGCTTCGTGTATGGCGCAGAGCAAGGATTTCGTACACAAATACAGTCGTATGCAGCTCTAGCACGAAAGCTTTGTTATCCATAAGTTTCCTATATTTTTTTGTGTATGCATGTGTGTGTGTGCGTGCATTCCTTACTTTATTTTCGTTTAATTTTCACCACAAAGCTAAGGACTCTGCTGGAGACTGTACATTACTATATTGCGTTATTACATTATACATGCTTGTTTGTGTGTTGCGTGTGTGTCTATGTGTATATCTGTATTTTGAGAATTAAAGTTGAAGTGTAATCTGCACATAGTCACATACATACAGCCATTACAAATACATAATCCACGTGTTGCCTTGACCTAATACACACTATGATAAGATGCTGACATTGCAGCACATAACTGTTAGTAGTTCAATATTTCGTTTGTCGCTATCGAATCAACTAGATTTTGGTGCATAAAATTTGAGACTGCAGTCTAGCCATACACACATACATACAGCCATATACTATAAATGCGTATTTATTCATTTTTATTGGTTCACATTTTAGCTAACGCTGTGAAGATGAAATTTGTAATCTGAGTTTATGATCATTATATTATATATTATATGTATACCATCTGATCAAATTTAAAATTTTATGTTTCCGCTGAAATCTCGGCTACGGAATCGTTGAAAATGTTTCAGAAGGGTTTTGGCGACACTAAGCATTCGGTGAAGGTCGTGAAGTCATCGAAAATTTGCCTCATGCGTGTCGTCCATCCACCTCTGTTAATGACAATAACGTCGATAAAGTTACAGAAACAGTGCTTGAAAAGCGTCGGGCAGGTATCAGAGAGATAGCAGAGGATCTCAACATCTCTTATATATCGGCTCAACAAATTTTGATTAATGTTTTAGGTATGAAGCGTGTTAATGATACACTCGTACCAAAAGACATGAATCTTTTGCAAAAACGATGTAGAGTAGAGGTGGCAAGAGAGATGCTTGACAATGTAGCTGAGGACCATACATTCATTAAACGCATAGTTACTGGGGACGTGGCATGGGTTTACGAATATGACGTCGAAGCTGTCGAACAATCTACCGAAAAGAGCACCAATATTGAGCCGAAACAGGAAAGAACACGTCAAAGTCGGTCCAAAATAAAGGTGATGCTCATCGTTTTCTTTGATTACCGCGGTGTGGTTCATCATTAATTCATTCCACAGGGTCAAACTGTCAATAAGGTATACTACTTGGCCGTTTTGAGGCTTCTACATGAAGCAATTTGTCGTGAACGACCGGACTTGTGGGCAGAAAATTCATGGATTTTCCACCACGATAATGCGCCGTTACAATCTAACATGATGTTGATTGACCTTTAGGCGAAAAACGAAAAGAAAGTCATCGCTCAGCCATTGTAAACGCCAGATTTGGCTCCCTGTCACTTTTTTCTGTTTTCAAAATAGCAAAATCCGCTTGAGGGAACGAGCCATGAGTTCAATCACCCAATATAGTATAAAAATCGCCAGACAAACTCCAAAGCAGTTCGGCTCAAATTAGATCTTGAGTGTACTCGTCCTTCAGGTTCGTCGGCTCAGCGTTTTTTCCAGAATCGACCCCGCGTTCCCTTATATAAAAGCAGTTCTTTGGCTAACGGAATATTTGATTCTCTGAGTTGACTATGCAAATAGTAAGCAAATCTAATATGTACATTTTCCAAATGCAATAGGGGTTTTTAGATCAGTTCACTTCGTTGAATACCTGTTTTCGTTTAGGGTTATAGTTAAGTAGTACTGCTTAGATCCAAATTAAGACATGCATGCTATTGATTTTAAGGGCGCTACGTCTGATAAGCTCATCAGCTCTTGAATTCATCTTTGGAAAGAAAGTATTCTATTTTTTATATTTTTTACCTCGGTGAAGACGAGTGTAACGGCTTTAATAAATTGCTTTATAAATAGAGAATTCAGACCGCTATGGAACGAACGTTCGCATAAGGCAATGTTAAGCATCCAAATGTGTTCTAGCCTGAAAACCAAAAATTCTGTGAAGCGTTTACATTTATTCATAAGTAAAACTAAGTCGCAAACTTAAAAAAGGATTCTAGGAACTATAAGATCCTCGATGAACAATATATAATAAATCGCATTTTTGGTAAATTTCGAAGTTTTAAAAAAATGTATAGTCGTCTTATAGTTTTTAATGAGTATTACCGCAATATGTATCGAATTTTTTCATTTTATTTCTATATAGCTCCAAACCTTTGATATTAAAATGTATTGTCTCATTCTTCGCTTATAACTTCTTAATTCTCTTTATATCTCTCCTTCCAACTCTTTTCCAGATCGTTGCCCGACGTCATGATCTCAAGCTAATCGTCACTTCTGCCACTATGGATTCCACAAAATTCGCCACATTCTTTGGTAATGTACCGAACTTTACCATACCCGGACGTACTTTCCCCGTCGATGTGATGTTCAGTAAAAATACTTGCGAGGACTATGTCGAATCGGCGGTCAAACAAGCACTACAAGTCCATCTTACACCCAACGAGGGCGATATGCTAATATTCATGCCCGGTCAAGAGGATATTGAAGTCACTTGTGAAGTGTTGGCCGAGCGTTTGGTGGAAATCGACAATGCACCTGAACTATCCATACTACCAATCTACTCACAGTTACCCTCGGATTTGCAAGCGAAAATATTTCAAAAATCACCTGAAGGCTTACGCAAATGTGTGGTCGCTACAAATATAGCAGAGACCTCACTTACCGTCGACGGTATTATCTATGTCATCGATGCCGGTTATTGTAAACTAAAAGTCTATAATCCGCGTATCGGTATGGATGCACTGCAGATTTATCCCATATCACAAGCAAATGCCAATCAACGTTCGGGTCGTGCCGGTCGTACCGGGCCCGGACAGGCGTTCCGTCTCTACACACAACGACAATACAAAGAGGATCTACTGCCGCTGACTGTGCCCGAAATACAACGTACCAATTTGGCGAATACGGTGCTGTTGCTGAAATCGTTGGGCGTTGTGGATCTGCTGCAGTTTCATTTTATGGATCCTCCACCACAAGATAACATACTCAATTCGCTGTATCAGCTGTGGATACTCGGCGCTTTGGACCACACTGGCGCATTGACACCGCTCGGTCGGCAAATGGCTGAATTTCCACTCGATCCGCCGCAATGTCAAATGTTGATCGTCTCCTGTCAAATGGAGTGCAGCGCTGAGGTGCTCATCATAGGTAAGTGTTAATATTTAATTTGTTTGTTTGCTTATGCTTATATAATATTTGTATTTTCTCACTTTTGCAGTATCCATGCTCTCCGTGCCCTCTATTTTTTACCGCCCCAAAGGACGCGAGGAAGAAGCTGATGGTGTTCGAGAGAAATTCCAAGTGCCGGAGTCGGACCATCTCACCTACCTCAATGTGTACCTGCAGTGGAAGCAGAATAAGTAAGTAATTGGCGTTAACTTCTACAATTCACTCACTAACGGTTTTCAATATATTTTCCACGCCCCGCAGTTACAACTCCAGCTGGTGCAATGAGCACTTCATACACGTCAAGGCAATGCGTAAAGTACGTGAAGTTCGCCAACAGCTCAAGGACATTATGATACAGCAGAAACTCAATGTGAAATCCTGCGGCACCGATTGGGACATTGTGCGCAAGTGCATTTGTTCGGCATATTTCTACCAAGCAGCGCGTCTCAAAGGTATTGGCGAGTATGTCAATTTGCGTACCGGCATGCCGTGCCATCTGCATCCTACCTCCGCGCTCTATGGTCTCGGCACCACTCCCGATTATGTGGTTTATCATGAGCTCGTAATGACCGCCAAAGAGTATATGCAATGTGCCACAGCTGTCGACGGCTATTGGTTGGCCGAACTGGGTCCTATGTTCTTCTCTGTAAAGGAGACCGGTCGCAGCGGACGTGAGAAGAAGAAACAGGCTGCGGAGCATCTGAAAGAAATGGAGACACAGATGCAGTTGGCGCAAGAGCAGATGGAGGAGCGTAAATTGCAGGCGGCCCAACGTGAGGAGCAAATGACACCGAAGCAGGAGATCATAACACCCGGTGATGCCACGCCCAGACGTACGCCGGCGCGCATTGGCTTGTAATTGTGGCAAGTTCGCAGCGTTGCACCGCCGACAAGCACACATGTGTATGTGCATAGCTACTCGTGTTACACTTCTTATGACCGTGGAGAATGTGTTCTCTGTGTTCACTAGGTCAATTTAATATTCTGTATTTTATCATTGAAATAAAGTGAATTGCAAATGTGTGTTAAAAATCGGATTTGGATTCTTATTCGAACAAGGATATTAAACGGAATTCATTTCTTAGAGATGATTGTTGTGAAAACGGTTGGGAATTCGAACTCTACCCTAATGGATTTTACATACCTCATAGCACATACATTTGTATGTATGACTTGATTTGAGATAATTTTAAGCAGAAAAATATTTCCATCGCCAGACACCTTTTTTCGGACGTGTTTCAATAGATCGGCTACAGGATCTAGGGAATCCAAAAAATTTCGAAAATGAATCGCCGATAATGAAAGTACATTAAATTCTGCAATTATTTATTAAACAAAATACCTCTCCTAAAAAAGTACACAAAAAAAAAACGAATTTCTTTCTGATTTCCAAAAATTGCTCGTTCATTAGTTTTCAATGCTTAGTTCGTGTGCAAAATTTTCATTAAATATGTCATAAATTCTGTTCAGAAACAACTTATTTCTATTACTTATTATATTTTACTGATAATTAATTTTTATGACCTTCATAGTGCAATAAATTGGTTGGAGTAGACAAGCAAATCGAGTCTATAATCTCTATGGGTTTTTTTATAAACTTTGTATTTGCTGAAAAGATATTTTTGACGTTTTATATTAGGAAAAGAAGTATAAATTTTCGAAATTCAAAAAAAAAAATATTTAATTGAGCTGCTACTTTACAAAAGTTAGATGCACTAATTCACAGTTGAAAATCTAATTTTTAATTCCGACATCTAAAATAAAAATTAAATTTTTATTCTGTTTTTCGGAGTCTGAGATGTTTGGGATTGAAATTTGAAAATTTTATTTTTTAATTTTATAGTAAAGTTTTAAAGTTTTATTTTTATAACCAAATTCAGAACTGAATAATTATAAAATATAAATCCTACGAATGTGTACGATTGCCGATCAGTGGTCTAGACTATTGAAGATGATGGCACTGTGCGAGCTCTGGTTGAAAATGGTAGAACATACCTCAAACGCGAAAGAATGCAAATTCTAAAACAATTTGTTTTTATTAAATTTTTAATCCCAATCCTATAATTAAAAAGTAAAAAAGAATTGTTTTAGCATTAACTTTTTTTTCACATTTTGAAAATAAATGTCTAATTCGGTTTTCGAGATTGCAATTTTTTTTATTTTGCAATCCCATATTTGGTATTAAATCTTATTTAGTTAACATTCCGGTATTTGAAATTAAATTATTTTTAATTAAGATTCAAGAGATTCCAAAATAAAATCAAATTTTATTCAAATGTTAATTCAATTATTTTTATACCCTGAACAGGGTATATTAAGTTTGCCACGAAGTTTGTAACACCCAGAAGGAAACGTCGGAGACCATATAAAATATCACATACATACATATTCAGCATGATCCGCTGAGTTGATGTTGATTTAGCCATGTCCGTCTGTCTGTCTTTATATACTCGAACTAGTCCCTCAGC
This sequence comes from Bactrocera oleae, assembly GCF_042242935.1. Lineage (NCBI taxonomy): Eukaryota > Metazoa > Arthropoda > Insecta > Diptera > Tephritidae > Bactrocera > Bactrocera oleae. The sequence goes on along the minus strand of NC_091539.1, from coordinate 64,919,710 downwards.
TTTTAAGCTAGCTGACATACAAACTGAACAATCGGAAGTGCTTGTATGGAATACTCTTTCATTTGACGAGGTATCCTCACGAAATTAGATCGGAATCAAGTTCTTGTAAGGAACCTTTGTATTTGTGAAGGATATTATAGCTTCGGTGCAACCGAAGTTAAAGCTTTTTCTTGTTTAATGAATTATTTGCAACCCTGCTTCCAATGAAAACAGTTATTAACATAATTAGACTTTCCTTTATTCAATATATAATAGTTGAGCGCAATAACAAAAATATATAATGTAGACAATGTAAATTTCCAATAGGGAATGCTTACATAATGTGTGTATGTGTTAAATCATGTGTTTTTTTATATTTAAGGTATACAAGTATAAATCATTCGTAGCAATCTAATCTAAACGAAACAATCAATATATAACGTGCTAGATAATTGCTTGCCAGGTAACAGCTTGCTTATTCCTTGCGATTAGCCATGGTTTGTTCGATTTCCTCCACGGTGCGTGGCACTTTGGCGAAATTCTCACAACCGACCTCTTTAATGAGGACATCGTCTTCTATGCGCACACCACCAAATTTGCGGAAACGTTCATACACTTCTTTCACGATGAACTTGTTGAGATTGGGATCGGCAAGTGCACGATCCATAAGATATTCAATGAAGTAACAACCCGGCTCAACGGTTACGTACATGCCCGCTTTCAAAGTGCGCGCGAAACGTAATTTGGACAGCCATGGTTCAGCTGGGCGTTCTGGGTGCCCTGTTAGGTAGCCACCAACATCGTGCACATCCAAACCAAGTAAATGGCCCAGACCGTGTGGTTGGAAAATGCCCGCCAAACCAGCGTCAAGCATATCCTCAACCTCACCTTTTAGCATGCCACCTTCTTTTAACTTCGTTAGCATAACACGGCATGCCAATTTGTGCATATCCACCCATGAGACGCCTTCGCGTGCTTCCGCCAGCACAGCGTTTCGCCCAGCCAAGACGGCATTGTAAATGAATTTCTGATCTTCGGTGAATTTGCCATTTGCTGGGAAGCTGCACGTTATATCAGCTGCATAACCACAATAATTTGCACCCATATCGAACAGGCACATATCACCATCGCGTACTGGTCCATCATTTGGTGCACCCGCGTGACCGTAGTGCAGCACTGACGAATTCACACCACTACCGCAAATGCAAGTGTATGAGGCGTGACGACAGCCACCCACGGCATAGGCGTGGTGCAGAAATACCGCCTCACCCTCATACTCTGAACGTCCTGGACGCATAAACTGCATGACACGTATGTGAGCATCCGAAGACACTTTTGCGACATAACGTAGAACCTCAATCTCTTCGGGTGATTTGATGACGCGACACTCAGCTATCACTGGATGCAAGAGTTCACAATCGACGATGAATTTCTCGATCCCCTCAAAACGTGCTGGTTTCGATACTAAGCCACTATCCGTGTTGGGACCACTCAATGTCAGAATGACGGAAGGCTGTGCCCTCTCGAAGAATGTATTTAATTCGTCCACATAACGCACCTCATCTACTTCGTACATTTTTTTGAATTCATCACATGTATACAATTTTCCCATCCAAGTGGCATATTCTTCAGGTAAACGGGGCACAAATAAAGTAGATAAGCCAGTATGAACTTTCAGCACACCATAACAACCTGGCTCCTTGACACCAAACAAATATTGGAAATAGGACTCCTGACGGAAAGCATAATTCACATCCGTATCGTTGAAGCTAACATCGTCACCACCAGCCAGCAAAACATGAGCTTTAGGTTTAACAGAACTGTGTTCCTTCAGTGCAGCGCACAATTTCTCCCGGTTTTTCCGGAATAGTGACATTGGCACAGAGTGCGTCATTGGACCCAAACGAAAGGTGGCCATTTTGTTGTGACTTTGATTAGTTTAGTACTGTAAAAAAAGCTAGCTGTAAATTATGGTTCTATTATTTATATGTCAGTTTTTCTGCTATCACTTACGTGTGCTTAGTTAAAATTTCAAACCGCAACTGGTTTTTGTTCCCGTATAAGTTTTATCTCGTTTTCTGTGGTTGTCCACTTAATATTCCAATGGTTTTATTGCAGTTCAGCTAATCAGTAAACTGGGTGGAAGACACAAGTTGTAATCGTCAGCGGAGAAACTTTTTCTATTTTTTATTTTTGTTATTGTTATTGTTTTGGATTCATTTTGTTGTTGCACATTCAGCTGATTAGAGCTGACACTATGATTTTGTGCTAGTACTGACAGGGCCACAATTTCTGAACGATAATTTATCGATTAAAAATTATCGAAATGTATTGTGTCGAAAATGTCAATGTCAAAAAGGTTTTTAGACTTACATTTTAAATTGAATAAAGTAAGATGATATTAAATTTTTTTATTTTAATGCATGTTTCCGCGGTAAAATAACTTTTAAAATAGTTCGGAATATAAGGATTACGTACTTGCAAGCATACTAGATTATCAAAAATATGTCTACTATTAAAATCCAGGTCACTCACATAGTTGCAACGGCGTATCCATACGCAGAAGGTAGCTTAAACCAAATTACTTCAATTCAGTTTTTCAGGCGGAAAAGTTTCTACTTCTAAGTTCACTCAGTAAAATTTAGGGGTCATCACAGTTAACCTTTGAAAAATTGGTAAAGTGGATTCGGCGGAATGTTGAACAGGCTGTTGAGACGCTTTAATATTACCTTTGCGAATGCCCAGTCGTCAGCCGGTTGAGACGGGATATATTTCAGGGCTCCCAATGCTCCATATGAGACATTGGACAGCTGGGGTGAAACAAACCAAGTATTTTAGCAAATTCATTGCGTTGTAGGATAAATTTTATTTGGTTACCACTCGAGAACAAAATGGGCCTAAAGCATTATTTGCAGAACACACTTTATATAAAGCACCATGTTTCCCAATATTTCTCTCTTAATCCGATTTTTACTGCTCTTACGTGCGCCCACAGATGACACCCGACGGATGACAGTTGTGAATAATAAAATGGACCCAATCTTCAGCTTTTTAAGTGAATTCCCAGTCTTTACATTTATTCAGCTTGATCTAATTTTAGTTTGAAAAGGAAAAAACCCGAAAAAAATATTGAATGTTAAAATTCCTAGAGCTATATTAGAACATATAAATTTAGATAAGCTGAGTATCGACAAAAATATATAAAGAGCCTATAAACGGAATGAAACTGAAACTGGCTAGCGTTAGGCATCTATGCAAAATTAAAGCCTTATTTTTTACTGATCACCACTTTTTCAAAGTGTTCCTTGGCGGTGTGAGTAGTGTGAGCGCCGCCCGCGTGACGTGGCACACACATGCGCATCGAAACTCTCTGCTGATTGAGCCAGGCGTTTGGTGCATGCGGAAAATCATCTTTTCGATAATAGCCCATAATGCCTGACTTGCGTATCGAACCGATTTCGTAGGTGATTAGTGGGCTCAACAAATTCGAAGCGTGCGCATTCGGCAGTTTTGCCACTTTCGATTTCTCCATCGTACGCATGACACATGTGGTGTCGCAGGAGATGCAGGCAAGATCTTGCAACACCTTTATACGTGCACCCGCTGCGGCGCACTCGTCATTCGTGGCGTCCATATACTTGCGCAGTGTCTCCTGTAGTCCCTGTATTTGCGCCTCTATCTTCTCCTTAAATCTATTCAGTATATCATCTACAGATGCCAAACCGAGCGTTATCCTTATATTATCCATAGCCTGATACATATTCTTATCGTTGGTTTTGATTTGATTTTGAACTTCGGTGAATTTCTTATCCAAACGGCATTGAAACTCTTGCATCTGCTCGTTGGAGACTTTACGTTGTAACTGATTGTAGTCGACTTTATCGGCTAGTAGTATCTCAATTTCACTCTTATCGATCTTATCATTCATAATTTCGTCTATGGTCTTGGTGAGCTCATCAATGGTCTCACTATAGTTAATGTTTTTCGATTCCATGCGATCGGTAGCCTCTTTCAAACTGGTCACATAAAATTTCAGATCTTTGAGCTGTTCCTGTAGATCGGCGATGAGCCTTGTAGTGCGTTGGCAATCCTGTTCGAGTATGGTGGCAGTAATTTCATTGACTTTATTCGTAAGCATACAGAACTCTGACTTCAGGTCCATCAGTTGATCCAATAGCTTGTCAGGTGAGTAGCAGAGATGACCATCTAACTCGTATTCTTTTTGTGTTTGTCGAGTTGCTGGTTGTACCGTAATGTGTGAGGTCAGTGGCGATTTGTAGGAGGGATCGCTACGCACGCTTTCCTCCTCACCTTCCTCATCTTCAACTCCATCTTCCAGACGGTCCAAATCGGGATCGAAGTAGGTATCGTCTATCCGAAAGCCATATGCATTTTCTATATATGTATTCTCCTTTTGTATGGCAATCATTTTCTTTACTAAGGATTGCAATTGTTCTATTTGCATGGGCGTGGCTCTCTTTTGTACTGTAGTAGAAACGATAAGCCGCATAAGTTCCATTACCAATTCAAGTTGGTCCTTCATAATGGTAATGCCACGATAGACGGAACTCGTTAATTGTTGATGTTCTAACTGTATAGCAAGATCAATTTCTTCACCCGAAGTTTTTGCTTCGAGTGGTTGATCGAACACCTCCTCACCAGTTGCTGGTACAATTTCTAGTTCTATTGGTTTGTCAATTGATTGCTTTGTCGCTTGTGGTGCAGCCGGTTCAGATGGTGGCTCTAAATGTCCTTCTTGCTCTACTTCCTGCAGAGGTTCCTCTTGTGCCAGTTGTGCTTCCTCGCCTCCTTCATCTCCCTCTCCTCCTTCAACACCTTCACCACCTTCTGCTTCTTCAATTTCTGTTCCTTCAGCGGTCACAGCATCATCGGGATCAGCCCCACCCGTCTCTCTTTTACGATTGCGTTTCATCAATTTCTGGTTAAATTCCGCTAACGGCTTTGCTGTTTCTTTAGCATGACGTAGTGCGGAGCCTTTACTATGTGCAAAAGTGACTGAGCCCTGATATTGATCACAGGAATAACTACCGAACTTGCCACTGCTCATAACTATCGAAACATTTTCGTACTTCGTGTTGTCCACTGGTTCATCGATAAGGTTCAGCTTTTCGGCGAATGAAAAAAGTAAAAAATGCAGCGCGTAAAAATTTACATGTCCCGGCTCCGGTGAACCGATAGCCAGATCGATAAGTTGTCGAAAATTCAGTTCTGTTGACATTATAACTTGTAAAGTTTAAGAAAAGAATTTATTTGAAATGGAAAATGTTCTAAAAAAATAAGTTCTCCGAAAATATACTAATATTCTATTTCTGTTGTCAAATTTGAAATGTAATTCAATTCCTTAAAAAATTAGTCAATTACGAATACTTCGAAATGTGAAAGCTTTCAGCACTGATATGTATTTTTTTAGTATAATTCAAGGGAGGGGTTATGGGATCAATCTTGATAGAAAATTTAACTTACATACAACTATACTATCGGGTTTTTAAACGTGGAGCCTATAGTAAAACAGTTAGATAATATTCTTACTCATAAGGTAAGGTACAAGATATTGGTCACAATAGGTTTTGGTTCCTATTTCTTATATGGAGGAGAAATATTAGATGAGATCTGACTTGAAAAGACAATATCGAAAATTCGAGACGATTAAACCGATAACCAGTAAAACTGAGCCTGCTATGAACCATACCCTTTTTTTAGAAATCGTGAGGAATAGCACATAGGAATTCGTTATCTATAAACATCTTTATACAATTTTAGCTTGATAATGAAGTTTTGAGTAATTTTTTTTGTTTTTGGTTAACGTTTGAACGAAGCAGAAGAGAAAGTGTAGGTGGGAAAGGAATTCGTTTTTAATGCAACAGACTTCGAACGATTTCGTTAAAATCATCGATGTCGCCAGACAAAATGCTCAGAACTAAACCAACCACGTTAAAATAAGTTTTAGGATGGAACTAATATTTTTCTAGAGCCTAACAAGGATTCTGATCATTATCGTGTAGGGCCGTGACACACATGATATCATTGCCCTACTGCTTGCAAAATAAATACATCCAACAAATTCGCTACTCGAGTTTTTTTTCGAGTATATCGAGAGGTACAACGATAATTTCCGCACGAATGTTTACCTTCAGCTATTCAAAGATTCGAGGATGGATAGTGTTGGGAGATTTCAGTCTGGAGATATGGATGGTTGGTAAGTGGCATATTTTTTTGACACCAAATGTTTTGGAAATATTCGGTGTAGAACTGAATGGTTTAATTTATAGTGTTTCATGACGTGCCATCTTGTTGAAACCTGGAAACCTTTATACACAGATATAATGAGCTAAAATTAATGGATATCAATTTCCATCGATTTTTTTTGCTTTATTTGAAAAAATATTGACAGCGTGCTTCGACCTTAACAGTCATTGGTTGGTCATAAACTGCGCTCCATTGATCTCTAACGAAGTTTTCATTCCCTAAATACGAAAATTTATTAAGACCAGACAGTGCGAAATGGGTCTTAGGGAATTAAAAATATTTCCTAATAAACAAAAAAAAATATATATATACCTATATGTATATACATTGTCTTTACAGTTTAAAAAAAGCCTTTTAAATTCGTAAAGCAATCGAAACTCGCTAATATTTTCACTTTGAAGAAAACCGCCGCGTATTTTTGAATTGAAAAGGAAGAACAAGAATCATGGGCAAAAGTTACGCACTCTTCAGAGCTTTTCACGTTGGCATATATTTTATAGTATTTATCGAGAAAAATCGTAAATATACAAATTTTTTAGCCGTTACACAGAACCCGATGCTAACTTTTTAACCTTAAAAACAAATTTTGAGCTGAGTTTAAATAATGAATGAAAATTTCCCACGTAATTTGTCAAAATATAGCAATTATGGTAAAATGTAGTCTAACTGCAAGCCATATGCTCATACTACAACAAAGATTCACGGGTCGATATAGGTTAAATGCTTTAAAAAAAAGGTGAAAAAATAGTTAATAATTAATTTGTCAGTCAAATGTTCCAAACTCGCACGCTCTCTGTTTCGCTTGCAGGCAAATGACGTCACGTGCTGCCTGCGGGTGCAAAAAGCTTCGATAGCACGCACACAGTTCAGTATATATGTACGTATATCGGCACAATTGTAAACAGAACAGCTTCGCCGTCGAGCTTTTATGACTGTTAATCAATTTGGCGGCTTTCTGCCAACCAATAAAAGTCTCAATGCGACAGAAGTTCGAAGGCATTCAAACGTGCGGAACGTGTATTTCGGCGAAAGTGAAAAAGTGGAAAAGCGGAAACGGAAAACAAATTTAAAAACTAACTGTGTAAATAAACAATCGAAAGAAGGGAAGTAACTAAAAATAACAAATGGATATACATATGTAAGCGTGTGGATAATGGAAAAAATATAGTGTCTAAGTGACCTTTGGGCAAAGTGTGTAAAAAACAAAGCAAACAAACGCTCGTATACATACATATGTATGTATGTTCGCGTAGGCGTGTATGTTTGGCTAACGTGTGAATTGGCAAGGAATGCTGGATGGCTAGAATCATCAGGTGGCAGGGCGAAGAGCAAAATAAGTGTTTCTTATGTTTACAACGATTTACACACATAGTTTACGTAACTATGTAAACGGGTAAATTAAAGTACAAGGGAAACAACTGCGTGAGTGCGGAAAAGAATTTTTTTGGTAATGTAATTAATAGTTGGTTGTAAAAACAAAAAAAAATTAACTATAATAAAAATAAATGAAAAATTATACTAATAATGATGAAAATATATTTGTAAAATTGTGAATATATGTATATAAAAAAATGACTTTTTGGAGTGTGATATTTTTTTATTGCTTAAAATTATAAAAAAAAATGTGCGTGAATTATGCAACAGTGTTTTGTGAAAGCATCAATTCAGAAACACTGAACAAAAATATTATATTTTAATAACTGTGCTGCTTTAAAATATTATATGAAATGGTCAGCCAACTGGATTTATGCGAGTAAGTACATATTTTTATATACATACATGTATATTAAGTAAAATGTTTTTAAGTGTATTTAAAATTATTATAAGTATTTTTGGTAATTTTTTGAAATTATAATTTAATAATTATTAATTGTTTTAGTTATAATTAATTTAAAAAAATATATATAAAAAAATAAAATTATTTTAAATATAATTTTTGTAAATTTTATTTTATTTTTGGTTTCATGCAAATATTTTTTCCACAACTTCTATTTGCAATAACTAAATTGAAATTTATCACAAAATATATAAAATAATAATTATAACCTGCAAGCTCCTATATTTATATAACATCCTAATTGCTACCGGTTAGAGCTACTACTATATACATACATATAATACATACATATGTATGTTCATATATAATATACAGATATGTAAATCTAATTTTGTATTCAAATTGTTGGAAAAATGGTGATTCTTTTTTGTTGCGCTGTTAAGAAAGGCGCAAATATTTTAATATCAGTTTCCTTACCAACAAACTTACCTAAGTTTTTTCTAAATCGAAATGCAATCATTCACGCTAACTTAAAAGTACAAAGATAAGATAGCAATGCCGCCAGGCGTCGTAGTAACAAAAATTGCAAAGAAATCAAAAAATAATCGATTCGTTTACTTAAATAAATACTTCAAAGTGGTAAATTGATATTTACAACACGGTGAAATACAGATAAATTTATGTAGATGTATATTTAAACGGACCCAAAAGGGGGTTGGTTAGGGTATCAGGAGCCCCTGAAAAATATTGTAGTCTATTTGGATTATATACTACAAAATAATCCTATGGTTTAATATTTAATTTATATATATTATTACAATTTTAAGTTTCGTTTTTAGCAAAGAATTTTAAAATTTTTTTATATACAATAGGTTTGAATCTAATATTTTAGATTTTCTTATACGTCAAACATATAAGTAATAATATTTAAAAATTTTTCACTCTTCCCCTTTTTTTGTTCAAGTGGCAACTCTATTACAAAACATATCAAAATTAAGCACTTTTCGTAAAGCAGTAAAAACGTACTGAAACGTCTCAGAGTTTCAAATTTTTTTTATTCTTCCTGACTTTTTTCTTACACGTTTTATATTTGTCACAACCTTTAAAATCTCAGTATTATAATTATTGTTTTCTCCGAATATATGTATGTACATATCTAAGGCATATTGTGAACTGATTGATTTAATGAAAATAAAGCAAAACCATAAATGCTCCTCCCTTAAAAGTTATTAACGTTGTATTATCATTGGCGATATTGTTCAATAAATTCTCATTTTATTATTTACAGTTTTTATTTTATTTAGAACTGTTGCTTTATTTCTAGCAAAGCGCTGTTTTTGTTAGTCAGATGACTTCACGCTTTTATAGGTATTTATACGAAGATATTAAAAGGTTGCCTTTTGGACTTAAATCGCCGCCAAATGACACTACCTGCTTGTGGTAATCATTACTTCGAAATGTTTATCAATGTTTCTTATACGTCGTGGACTTCGAGCCTTTTGTCTGCTGAGTGATAAAAATTAGCGAAGCGGTTTAAAGTTAACATACACCATTAAAGCACAGACATCGCTTTTAATTAAAAAAGAACGGAGGTAGATTGTCTGATTTTGTTGTCACACATTTTATGTTGCTTGTAAAATTAAACTTCAAAATAGCGCATATGACCAGACTGATATATTGTATTTCTACAGAGCCAATTTCGGTGTATTTGTGGAGCTTTCTATATTATATGTATTATACTAACAGCAGTGGAGTGTATTTAGAAATTTGAGAGGGGGTTGAGTTCTGTTTTCAAATTTCAATTGCTCGTTTACTTGATGTTGAAAACAAGCTTTGTGCGAAAGATTTGTTTCGAGAATTCTTGCTGTCTGATTTGCAATTGAACTAACTGTCCACATTATTTATTAGAAATCGTTTCGGTTTACTGGAGGGGTCGCTTTTGGATCCAATTATAACTGTGATTTTTTGAAAGTTCTTTTATATCCATTTTTTTCATGCGACTTTTGAAGTGGCTTAGTTTTTAACTAACTTTCTCGAACTAAAAAAATACTAATTTTTGTGTTGTTGGTTTACTTACTTGTAAGAGAACGGTAATGCATTAAACAATATCTTGGAATGCACATCATTCAATATACAGAAGAGTGCTTGAAGAATGCTTGTAAGTGCTGCTATATGAGAGGGCCATAATCTCTATCATGTTCTCCAGCAACTCTATGAATTTCAAGAGATGCCCGGTTAGAAATCTATTTATAATATAAGAGTATGTAGTATATGAATCTTAAATAACTTTACTAAGTGTTTGGTTGGCCTTCTGCTCTTTATTTGTGGGTTCTGTGTTGATGTGTTCTGACACTAAGAGGGTGTTTTTAGTTTTAAGCCGTCACTGGACAGCTGATGGATTTTATTGAAAGTTTTTGCATGGCAGGTATACACTCGAGGGTTTATGATTGTTTGCGTAGACGTAACGGCTATTGGAAACAAATTTTTTTGATGTTGGTCGGAAGGTGTGTGTCTTGATTCTGTTGACGATTAGGGCATCTAACTAATTCAAATAAGTACCCTATTTTGAATGCTTTAGCGAAGTCGACTAGACTTCACCGAACAACCATCATTGCCTTCAATTCAAAAACGTTCTTTAATAATTTTTTTTTTGTGCCACAGCTATGAAAGGCTTGGTAACATAATATTATTCTAACTTATGCACCATTGATTGTCAGATACAAGTATACCATCTTTTATATATATGTATGTATACCTAAGTGATATAAAGGTGTGTATGTAAAAGTAGTTTGGTACTTAAGATTACATAATACATTAAGGACGTGTCTTTAGTCCTCTAAGTCGTAGTGAACTGCATTTATCGCAACGCATTAAGTTTGATATTGTGTGGCATCGTAAGAACGGAATAACGGACAATTGCGATATGTACATATTTTTCATCATAAATCATAATGACAACATTGAAAATATACAAAACAAAAGAAAAATAATCAACACTTAGGCAGATACCTGCTGTACAGCAATGGCCAGCTTATTAGTGCAATAATTTAATATTATTTTAAACGTTATGGGGTATTGGTGTAGGAAAAATATTATATGTTCTTGCTTTAAAGAAGAATTACTAAAAATAAACGGGCTAGAAATAATATTCAAGTCATTTTGAGATCTCTAATTAGCTAGCCAGCACTGTGAATGTTTATGTTTTGAGGGTTTTATTTTTCTAGGATAATGCCGAGACGTCACTGCTACCTGAAGCAATCTTCTTTGCGGTTGTTAAGGTATTATGAGGCATATTTGAATCATGATTACAGCTAACCGATACGAAACCTACTTCGGTTTAATTAATTATTATAAATAGTTTAATCGAAATTAAAAAGTTCCACTATTAGAAGTTAAGTATTGTGGTGAAAATGATAAATATGAGTCGAGTGTCCCAAGATGTCTCCATAGTCGACGTCATTATAGAGCTAGCGCCTCAGAAAAACTTATTAAGTTATGTATAACTAGAAATATTTGGAAATGGTTTTGAATCATAATAGTTTTTTTGTCGTTTAGCTTATCCAAGCTTTTCTACGTCTGGTTTTTATACACTGTAATGAAGGGTCATACAAATTTCAAGTCATTTCCGAAGTTAGATTCTATGAGAAGCTGTTTGATGACTAAAGTTTACTTCGAACTTTTACAAGTATATTAGCTGCCATTCTTTCGTTAAGCGTTAGAGAGTAAGGATTCGAACAAATTATAACATATGTTGAAGCTATAAAAAAATATTTGTATTTTTATTTTAAACCGAATTTTGATATATGAAGTAAAACTGTTATAAAAACTAAGCAAGTCGGCATTGAAGATGGCATTTATGCCAATTTTATGAGATCTGCGCATACTCTCTTATATCGAATTTAACTCACTAACTTTGTAGTTGGTATTATTGCATGTACATTTTTTGACAAGAGCGCAGCGCATTGAGACTGTGAGCAGAGAAATGGCAAATCGATGATGTATGGTATATTGTCAATCGATCGCTATCAAATCGAATATGTTATATTTTAATTTTCATTATTTTGCGACACCTATATATCTTCTACAAAAAAAAAAATGCTATGGTATAGTTATATTATCGACAATAAAACATTTTTTTTTACAAAAATTCAATTTTTATGAAATAAATTTTATTATATCAAAAGAAACTTGCACTCGGATTAGCCTTTAGTCACTAAAAAAATTTAAGTTAAAACAATTGTACTCATACAATGCATATTTGTCATCTAAATCGTATACTACATACCATACATACCTAAGTGCATACAAATGTATCTAGACACCTAGTGTCAATTGCAGACATATATACATATGTATTTTCATTATCTATTATTTACGACCCTTTATAAATTTCATGGTACAAAAACACATATGGTTCATTTAACTGTTCATATACTTAAATATTTATTTATGTATGAATGTATGCATATGCATGTATGTGTGTTAAAAATAATAACTAGCTGTCAGCGTATTATTTTAAATTGGCCAAATGCGCATCTTCGCCTTCGCACATGTGTGCGTGTGGGCGTTTGTGTGTTTGACACTTTTTTTATTCATCGTCTATAAAATGAATTTATTGCCGAAAATTTCTGCGAAAACCACCTATAACTCAGTTTTTATTAGATTTACATAGCTTGACACATAATTGGAAAATGGTTAATAATAACACAATTACTAATTTGTTGTACATGAACAAACACATGTTTCCGACAATATCATTGCGCCCATTTATCAAACAAAGCTATCAATAAATGCTCAATAAATAAACAGATTCCATCAATAAACTCGTGTGTAAACATGTTTCGCGCATTTTACCGCTTATTGTGCGAGAGTCAACTGCACACAAAATGAGTGGTAAGAGGGGTGAGAATTCGGGAGGTTTGGGAACCCACCCAAATAACGGCAATATGGGTTTTCAAATGTGTAGAGTTCGCTTTCACTATAAAGTTAACTTGTACAATATAACCAACATAACTGTATATGAAAAATTATTTGCTTTTGGTGAATAAACACAATTTTTAACAGCTGACAATTAACTAAATTTGTATGCATACAGGGTGTGTCAGCCATGTAAATATGTTACGTCATTATGTAAATATTGCATCAATAGACTAAAGTAGACATCTCTTTTAAAAGTCAATTAAGTAAAATTTTAAGTTAGGGAAATTTTTTAATTCTAGCTAACTTTTAGGTTGCGACAAAGTTATATTAACCGCTGCTAGCTGGACAGTGGAACATCTAATGACGCGCAAATAATGGGAAAGGGACACACTTAGTGTGACAGCCTAACAAAGACGACTTTTGAGATGTAGAAAGAAAACAAAGCTACAGTATCAATTGTTTTCAAATATTAAGTGTATACTTGTAAATATTTTAGGATTACGCAGTAAATTTTTTTAGAAAAAAAATTAATATTTTTCGAGACACACGCGCTCTAAAAAGGTTGCTCCACTATTGCAGTTATTACGGCATACTTCACGGATGAAACCTAAGAAACCATATCGGCAAGAAGATATTGTCCGTACAAGGACCTATAGCAAAAAAAAAATTGTCTTAATGTCGACTTTTTTAAAAAAGTTGAGTTTTACCCAAAATGTTGGCCGCTTTTGAGCTGAACTGGTAAGTCACTGTATGGAGAATTATATATAGTATACATATATAGTGTATATATACAAAATATGCAGAAAAAATTTGATAGTGCAACTTCGAAAATTGAGAAACACTCGTTTAAAGATCGAGAAAGACTCGTTAAAAACTCCAAAATTTTTTGAAATATTCATGTAAAATTTCAGTATAGTTACAGTTATTTTTGTAGTTATAGAAATTTCGCTCTAGGTCTGCTCTTTAAAGAGGTGCTCAGTAGAAGGCCTACCCCCTTATGTGGATGTGTGTAAAATTTCAGAGCGATATCTCAAAAACTGAGTAGTTCATGTATATACAGACGGGCAGACACGCAAACATGGCTTTCGATTACTTATATTTATACTTCCATAGCGTCTCCGATGTTAAATTGAATACATATTTATACGCGCATACAGCGATTTACGTATTTTGACATATGTCAGATTGTCATTCCATAAGCACTAAATACCACTTTGCTCGTTTATCTCTCCACTCTTGATAAAGGAATCAATGTTGACGGCGGGTTCAATTGATGGTTAAGACTATAATTATAATCAGGACAGCTGTCATTGTTTTACTCTCTATATCGTACAGCATGTATTTAAGGCTTTTTTTCTACACTGGGAACTACAATTAATGCTACATAGCTGATTTTGGTTAATTAAATATAAAGTTCTTTAATAAGAGAGTCATTTAATGAGAAAAGTGTAATGGCAGAATATGAGGAGAAAGGTTAAAGCTTGCTTTATAGTGAAAATGAAAAAAGAAGCAATATAATATACAGTTATAAAATGGGTAATTTTGTCTTCTAATGTGCGTAATTTTGCCATAGTTAATTGCAAGCTTTATTTTTTTTTTGTTCTTATAGCACATTTGCTACATTGCTAAAATATCAATAAAAGTGTGTTGAAATAATTTTTCGTCTAACTTTTATATTTGTATATTGTTCTAACAGCCACATGCTGCACCAAATTACATGTACATACATACATACATAATTGCGTGTATGACGTGGGCGGAAGCAATAGCCGGAATGGCTGTTGGGGAGTTTCATCATTTATCATTGCGATTTCGCTTTTTATAGCGTTAGCCACCAAAGGCTGATCGAACGGATTCAATTAAAATAAAACGTACACATACATATATACGTGTATTTTTATACTCTTGCAACATGTTGCTACAGAGTATAATAGTTTTCCTTAGCAAAAAAGGGCGACCTCGTAGATGGGTGTAATCGGACCACTGCCACGCCTACAAAATTCATAAATTGCCATAACTAAGCACAAAATTAAGTTATAGAACTGTAATTTAGCACAGAGGATTGCAGTGGTAAGGGAAACCTTTAAGCAAACAATTTTGAAAATATGGGCGTGGCCCGCTCTCTACAAGATTGCATGTATATATATTTTCAAACCATTTAAGCTACAATAACAAAGTTCTCTCAGGACGAAACTACTTAAAGCGCGATTATTCAATAACTTAATACTCCAGAGACATTAAATTTTACCCCCAAGATGGTATGAGATGACTTTATAAGAGCCGTGGTGAAAATTGGGCGATGGGCTTGGTACCGCCCACTTTTAGGTGTAAACCTATATCTTGGGATCTGCTGAACCGATTTCAACCAAATGCAGTGTATAACATTCTTCTCATATTTCTATGTTATAGTGCGAAAATGGGCGAAATCGGATTACAATCACGCCCACTTCCCATATAACACAATTTTAAATTCCATCTGATAGTTTCCCTTTCGAGTATGCAAAATCAAGCACCAATGAATATATCGGGATAAAACTTTAACCGAATAGTACGCTTATAGACATTATATGACCAAAAATTGTCAAATCGGACTATAACTGTTCAAGCCCCCAGATACCGAATATGTGTACCCCAGTAACTATAGTTGACTTTTTACCGAAAATATCGGTCAATGTGTGGGATATATAATTGAAATTCAGAGAGGAGTCTTTCCTGATAATAGTATGTATGTATGTATATCAAAAATGGGTTCAATCGGGTCAATACTTCCCTAAGCCACCATATACCTAATGTAAAGATTTTCGAACTTTCGGGCTTTTATTAGTCTGTGGCATATAAGTAGTATGTGGTATTGGCAAAAATTTATAAAATCGGGTCAATATTACACCCATGCCCATATGCTTGTACTGCTTATAAAGTTTTCGTTATTCAAACCAATTTTGTGCCGAATATATCGGTGTTAATATTTTTTTTCTCAAACGAGTATACCTTTTGACTTTGCGAGACAAAAATGTTCGGCTAGTTTCAAACTCAGCCATTTCTTACTTGTTACATATATATATATACAAACAAATGTATGTATGTAAGTGAGAAATATGTATTTGACAGCAAACCTTTACTCAATGCGATTTCCACTCAATATAAGAAATCAATATTACGCATACGCCGCGTAGTACCCACTCTGCTGGTCGTTAAGTCCAACGTGGTCTCTTTGGCGCCAAAAATCGACTGGAAATTGCTAATTTGGCCATGCAAATTTCGGACATCAAATCAAATTCAGTCAGTTAGAATGTCTACATATTTTTATTATGGGGCGTGGTGGATATTTAGCTGCTACTTGCTTAAGGCGTCAAGTGCGAAAATACGCACTATATAATTGGATGTGCGTGTGTGCGTATATAAATAATTTTATTTCAAACTGACATAGTTGCATAAATAAACACAATACACGAGCATGTAAATTTCTTGATGATAAAGTCAATCCATAAATTGCTTCATGCTTCTTCATGTGTGTATGTCAACATACATTCATACATTTAATTACCGTTAGAAAGCGACAAAATATTCACTAGATTGTATGAAACTATGAAATTCTAGGATATAAACATTTTCATGTTTACTTTTTAGGTAAATATCAACTTTCAGAAAGCAAGATATTGCTAAAGGTAACGTTAGTTCTGGGAAGATTCCTTTAGTTAAATCAGTATTTATTGAACAAAGAATTTTTACCGGTAATTCTGACTTGGCTACTATTGGCGCAGATTCACAGCGACTCGACCTCTACCACTTTCTCTTGACTCTGTCATAAGTTACCCACTTTATATCACCTGAAATCATCTGCTTTGGAAATGGATCGATCTGTCTGCGATTCAGTAGCGATTCGCTGATGGTAAACACTCATAATCCAGCTTCTTTTTACATACTTGTATATATACTATTCACATTTTTAACTAATAAATAACGATCATTGATCCGTGCTCAAGCCATACTGAGTCAAGCAATCAGAAAATTGTCTGAGACGTTTTTTAATACGAAATCTTATCTTTCAACAGAAGTTACATATAAGTAACTAAAGTCAGCCATTGAAAGAATAATGAATTTCTTTTTACTAGATTTTATATTTATGGCAGGCGAGAAATTTTAACCAGTAAGTTATATAAATGCTTTTAGAAATGTAAAAGCTTCTCTATTCTGTTCCAACAATCTCCTACAATTGGGTGAGTCGAATTCTGAAGGTCCTAAAGGGCTTTCATGTAATATCTGCAAGCGACAGTGATCTAGTTATTACGATTATAAAAATGGTTTAGATTTCGAAAATACGGTAATACCCGGTTAGTATGATTAAGAAGCTCCAAAATCTTAATTTTCGAAATGCAGACAACTTTATGTACCGAAATAATTTTATTAAAACTACCGAAACCGTTACGCTTTTGGCAGATTTATATAATGCGAATTAACTATTATTTAAAAATGATTTGTTAATGCTATAACAAACATACACTAATACTAAATAAAACAAAGCAATCTTAATACAGACTTTTCTTAATACTTTTGGCTTTGTCACTTCTTATCTTTACCAAAATGTATACAAATACCTGCAAGTGACAAAGTTTTGGTGTTATGAAGGTGTTTTAAAATAAAAATGCACACATAGACTGTGATGATATGTATGGTATGTATATGTATTTTGATAGCGCGCTTATGAGTGACCCTTCTAACGGCGTCCATAGACTACACCTGCGTAGTGGAATTTTATTTTTATATTTGCAGCAGAATTTATAAATTATCAATAAATAGATTTTCAATTTCGAATATTAAATATTGTGTTATCTAAAGTTTGTGGGTGTATGAAGACGCTTAGTGATACTTATCCAATGATTTTGGGCAGAGCTTTAGGAGTTATTTAAAGTAAGTAATTTTCTTTTGGTTTGAAGAGCGGCTGGAGGGATATACCCTTTAAAATAGGGGTTATAGCGTGGCCTATAGTAGAGTGTTTATAATCATGAAGAGAGCGTTGCTATACAAGCCAGTCCAACAGCACAAAGTTGTCAGTTCTCTACATTTTACATTTTCTACAATTTTGAAACAAACAAACAAAGACAGCCATTCGTTATGTCATTTCAATACTTTTAGTATTTTCTGTTTCGTGTGCAGCAAATGTCTCTCCAATAACTGTTAACAAAATTTATTTTTAAAAAATGTTCAAATGGGTGGCAACACTTCTCCAAAATATATACGATAAATATTTTTCTCAAAGCTGTTTAGTTTGATGTCTTAATTTTAAGATTATATTATTTGTTCAACTAAAATAAAAAGCAATTTAATAAAAAATGTAAACAGGTGGCAAGTCTATGCGATAGTTTTTAAGTTAAAGTCTTTTTGAGTTTGACATTCGTAATAGAATAATAAGTTTTAAATTTTTTAAGTTGTTTATGAGCTTTAAACTTTTTTGTTGTAAATCATCCTAAACTTCAAAAACGGTTTATCAATTCGGGTAACAGTATTTTTTCTAACTTGTCTCAAGAAGTTTCATTTCGAAAATGCAATGTTGTTTTGAAATGTGTGTTATTTAAGGACAGTATAATGTGATGTTGCCACCTCATTTGATTTAAGTATCTTTTTTATAGTTAAATCTTTCCTCCATTTTTATTTAAGCAAAGCAGCAGACACCGATTTATTTAACGAAAAAAACTTACAAAACTATTATTATATTATTTACTATTTGTGTTTTGTTGTTTTACTATGAAAAATGTTGGCAATCACGACTGTGATACTTAACGATCTAAAAGTTTGCTCATTTGATTAGTATTTCTTATTTTTCTTGTTCTTAAAGTTTACTGTGATCCCTAGTATGTATGTACCATATATGCATGTTATATGTATGTGTTATATATGTATGTGTTTATGGTATAAATGTATTGCAATAACAACAATTACCATACAGTATTAATTCTGTCACCAAATATTATATATTTGTGATTAATCACACTTGACCAATATGTACATTCAACTGAATAATAATTTTTGACCAATCTTCCATGAAACGAATCTCTCAACAAGGGAAAATCGATCACTTCTTAAATATGTTTACGTCTCTGTCTTTGTTTATCACAATGCAGAGACTACGAAAATTTCTTGAATGAGTGTTTGAAACTTACTCGCCGGCAATTGCTGGGTATTTATATACAGTGTTAATCAATCAGCGGAGCATTCAAATAACTTATTTGTTTCTTTTATCCAATATGTGTGTAGCTGCGTAAAAAGTATTTTAAATTTCTTTCAAAATACTACAACAATAGCTTATATATCATAAGCATTGCGTTGTACATACCTATAGTTTCATGGCTGGCGAAGAGTAAAGAGTTATAATAAATTGTCTTCTCATATTTACTCTACTAATGTAGCTTAATGGATGAGTGGGTAGTAAGTCAAGCTGACCAAACAGCATAAACACAATAACTTATGCTCATATTTTGCGCTCCACAATTTATCTACAATACATAACGCTGAAATAAACAAAATGCTTTGAGTGTTTGAACAACACTCGCAGTTGTTGTTGCCGCGCGCCCTCTACTGGAACATACAAAATGAAATACATACATACATACAAAGTATCATACTTTCAGGTGAAAGTTGTATTTATTTATTTTTTGTGACCTTACCTTAAAGTTTATACAATAAAATAAACAACTGTTAACTCCTCTCTCTCTCAGATAAAATGCAGAAATTGCCACGATGGCAACATCAATATATGTTGTGATGCTTAAAGCTTTAAAATTGTTTCTAAATTTTTATCTCCTATACGTGTGGAAACAAAAACAGTAAACATAATTTGGAAATGTTTTTTTTTACAATAGTATAGCTTATTTATAACTATTGATAAGAATAATATGATATATTCACGCTATGCCAAATATGACATGAAAGTAGACTGTCTATTTTGAATATAAATATTATATTGAATTTGAAATAATTTTTAATTATACATAGATTTCGTTATATAAACATAAATAGTCTAAAGGGCTTCTAAAGCTTGACATTTCTTGAAGACATACAAGCTCATTATAGTTATCATAAAATAAATATGGTATATGGATGTCTTGCTTTCAAGATCTAAGATTTCGTAGATATACCTGTCAAAAATGATAACTCATAACTCTGATGTTAGATTAAAGAAATCGCACGAGAAGGTTTCGTTCATTTCTTTTTTTCGTTTAATGAGCAGGCATACCTCGAAGAGAGCATTCCCAATCGAGATGCAGCTGTTGTATTACATAAAGCCATAATTTTATGTCATACCACAAATCGAAGTTGAATTTAAGATCCAAAAGTAATGATTTCGATACTGAAATTTAAATCTGACAAATTGGGTTGATAGAATTCTGGAAATTTATTAAAGATTTACTGCAATCTTTCGTTTAACAACCGTGATAGATCTTAAAAAGGAACAGATAGTGCGTTATCGTTGATATGCGAAGGTTATAGCTCAAAAGCTCCCCATAGACTTCGGCAACATGATTGCCTTTCGAATGACCTCCTTGGTAAATTCCAGTCATCAAGTTCGCCCGACTCTTATTTCTCGCTGAATTAAACTTTAGCGGTGAAACACCCTAAAACCATTCCTTCCATTGATATATTTGGTGTACGTATTTCTATTTGGAGATAGTGATTGTAGTCAAGTTATTTACTTATGCTAGAACCAGATGGTACAAACAACCATGTTAGTAAAGTCAATCAGTCACCGTTATCTAAGGTATATTTATTATCGTAGGAAAAGGTTAGAGGACAACGTATTTTCTTCCATTCTTCCTTCGTAACAAGGGCAAAAATCAG
This sequence comes from Bactrocera oleae, assembly GCF_042242935.1. Classification (NCBI taxonomy): domain Eukaryota; kingdom Metazoa; phylum Arthropoda; class Insecta; order Diptera; family Tephritidae; genus Bactrocera; species Bactrocera oleae. Next base: position 64,898,934 of record NC_091539.1, on the reverse strand, counting down.
TTGAATGTTTAGAATCTTTTTATACCCTGGGTTTGCCATGAAGTTTGTAACAACAAGAAGGAAACGTCGAATGATCAGCAAGCTGAGCAGAGTCGATTTAGTTATAACTGCCTGTCTGTCCACCTGTATATACGCGAACTAGTCTCTCAGTTTTTGACATACCGCTCTGAAATTTCACACGTCCTTTTCTCCCTAAGCAGCCGCTCATTTATCGGAACCGCTATAGCATATAGCTGCCATACAAACTGGTATGGAATACTTTTTTTTTTTGATGAGATATCTTCACGAAATTTGGCACGGATTATTAACTAAACTGCCATACAAACTGAATGAGCGGAATCAAGTTGTTGTGAGGAATCTTTTGTATTTGTTAAGAGCAACTGAATTTAACGTTTTTTCTTGTTTTTTAGATAAATTTTTGCAAGATGCCAGCTAAAATGAGATCCCAAATTTGAGTTAGTTTAGTCATCCTGCTGATAATAATCCGGAATTTTGTTTTCTGACAACAAAAAACAGTTCGAATAATTTTCAGAAATGCTGTCGAGTTGACAGTGCTTAGCCATATATAAATCAGAGTGCATTCCAGTAATGTAAACTCGACTATCGTGAGTATGGTTTTGGTCTGGTCTATTCGAATATCTTGCTTCGACTGTTTGTCATACTTGTATACTACAGCGGCTGAATAATCTGTCTAAAAGCGCCAGGTACCGATTTGTGTGAATTTTTTTCTCTGTTGCATAGTGTAATTACGTATATTAGATTGTTTGCGAAGAAAACATACGATAGTGATAACCACTATTGCTGTTTATGAAATTTTACTACTTTTGAGTTTTTGCTTTCTGTCGCTAAAGCAATAACTGCACTTGTATGTGTGTATACTAACTACCACCTTAATTAGTTAGCAAGTGTTGGTATGATACATCTAAAGCTCAGAAAGTGTTTTTTTTTTAATATTTCAAACAGTGTTAGTGTATTGTTGATAACTGTGTATGACTTCTATGATATTGTACTACGTACTAACTACGTATTTGCGTATCGTATGTACTGTAATGAACTTGAACTTAATCAGTAACAACAAGTAAAATTTCACACATTATCTTTGTAACAGTTTTTTTTACAAAAGTCATTAGCTCAAAACAAATCACGCTTTTTACTAATCGCTTTGTTACGAAGGTAAATACTAAACAATAAAGATATCTGCGCATGCTTCTCCTATACAAAACACGAACTTATGTAGATGATCTTTATCTGTTTGTATTTCATATGACAAGATGTTTGCAAATCGTATACCAAATTCAAAGTAATAGACAAGTGCGTCACTACTTTAGGTTAAGCGGAAGATCTATGGAGATGAAGATGTCAATGAGTGAAATAATGAAATTCATGTGAGAAATTGACAGATCTCAAAAAAAAAAAAAAGTGCAAGACTGGCATCTTCAAATGATTGAAAGCCTAATGACAATAGCTTATGCGGTGATTTGCTCTTGTCGGCGACGTCACATCAATGTATGTTAATGTTAATATAGGCAACCAGTATTGCGTAACAATACATCTCCAGCAAGTCACGAATAATGAAACACTAATCCTTTGAAATAATTATTGTGGAGACTAAGCCATACACATCGTCCAACTCATGAGCTCTATGCATAATAAAGAGTTAAACGAACACACGTACACAGGAGTTTCGGTTAAATTTATGAATTCGGCCTTTAGAAACTCATAGAAACTTTAACTCTTAACTTAATCTCTAGTAACGCTCTTGGGTGATTAACCGATAATTTGCTCGCAGTGATCCGATATACAAGTATGCTTGTATGCACAAGCGAATTTTTTTTCGTATTATTGTCTAGATATATTTAGCAATGGAAAATTCTATTCGTAATTAAATCACATAGATTTAGATTTGCGTCCGTTGACATTTCTTTACATTTTTCAGTACTTAAAAAAACAAATAAATATAATATACAAATAAATACCATATATTAATAAAAAATTTATATACCAAAATTAAGACATAAAAATAGACTTTTTAACATCTCTGACATTTTTATGACACATCTGTCGCGGGATTCCACTTTTTTGCACCTACAATCCTACAATAGCAAAAAGTAGCATCAATGTCAGAGTAAACGTTACGTAGTTGCGTAAATATGCTTGATAGAGCAGTCAATACCGAAAATTAGCGGTTTCGGGACTTTCTAAATTTGAATTTCTAAACTAAGAGATTTTTTTTATTGAGAACACATACAAATTTTATTATTATCAAAAGCAATAAACTTGCCCTTACATTAAACTAATATATGTATATCCCGTCCGTACTTAGCTTCGCCTTACTAACTATGTTATTATTGGGTTGAATGCTTGATTCAAATACTTTAGCTTAATCGTCTCTCGTATATATTTACATACACACATACATTTCACACTTTAATAATAAGTTATTGATTTTTTCTATTTAATACTAACATTTTTTTTTAAAACATAAAGATTAACTTCAACTTTTGCTGTGCTTTAAATTATGAATTAAGTGAATGACAAACACGTTTTGACAATAAGTTGTTTACAAGCGTATTAGCTCCGTGAGAGTGTTTTTTATCGTCAACTTGTGGCATGCGTTTTATAGGAGACTTCAAGAAGGTCAAATGACTATTTATTTTTGTTAAAATTAAAGTAGTTTAAAGTGGTCCCGACTTACGGATCTGCATGAAAAAAACGATAAATTTTAAAGCTATTTTTAATAAACTTTTTTATGACTTTTAAGAGTTTTATTTTTAGGTCTTATATAAAGGCCTAGTAGTTCTTAAATTTATGTTTATTGTAGCTGTTTTCAATTTTATTTAAATCCCGATCTAATTTACTTTGTTTGGTCCCGAAGAATATATGGTAGAGCTATATTTTAAGAGGATTTAATTTGTATGTGCTTTTTCAAAAAGCTTCCGAAGAAAAAATGTATAAAATTTCAAAAAAAGTCGCGGGATTGGGTGAAAATTTAACCAACCTCATTATAAATATTAATATTTTCTATGTTTTCATATGTGATTTTTTCTATTTACACTTAAAAAATTTTAGAAAAAAATTAAGTCCCGTAAGTCTTTTACAAATTATATTAAAATCTCAAACAATTTTTTGGAAATCGATACCATTTTTTTCTAATTTGAAAAAAAAAAACGTTTGAAAACAGTTTTCGAAGCTAAAAGTTTACAATTTTCTTCAATTTGATCTACACCTTTGATCTATTTGATTTTATTAAAATAGTATCTCAAGCTTCATGTTAACAATTTTATTTAATCGCATTACGTGAAATTTTAAATATTTGTTGTATTAAATAAATTAATTTTCAGCTTTTATAAAATCTTTAAACGGTTTAAGATTTTTTATAACCATTTCATTAATCCCGAAACTCTCAGCGAGCTTTCACTTTCACAGCACTAATGATAACAGTATACGTTATAAACCTTTTCTTAAACTTTAGTGATGAAATGTGAGTTTTGTTTTGAGATAAAAACGCTAGTAAAAAAGCAAGACAAATATTTATATAAGCGAATGAAGCTAAGATATTATTTATGTATAATATTTGGCAATTGTGTTTGAGTTTCGAGTAGTGTGAACCAACAGTACACCGCCACCAGTGATGGAGTTCACAAGTCGAAATTCCGTTACCAAGCACCAAAGAGACTCGCAAATAAACTAAGAGAAATCCCATAGTCAACCGTACACACACAGACATATACATATATATCTGATTAAGTGCAACTAGTTTAACGGTTAAACTGGTTTTCTGTGCAAAATTATAACGCTGTAAAAGTAAAGCCAAAATATGTTGTTAAATTTGTGTAAAAATTCACAAGGCGTTTTTCGCGCTGAATTTCGAACGCAATTGCTGGCGGCAGCGAGCGGTAAATACATAAAAATATGCAAAAAATAGTTACAAATAGTTACAAGCGGAGTGAAGGCATGACAGGTGGAAAGTGGTTTCGTGTATTTTTATTTAAGACTATAAATTTTTTAAATAATTTTTTTAATGCTTTAAAGTGAGTGTTTATTGTTGAAGTTTGTGGAATGAGCTGAAAAATTTAAATAAAAGTAAAAGTAAAAAAATTGAGAATAAAATCAAAAAATAAATGTAAATATTTGCTAAAGATTATAAATATTTTTATTTGTCATAAAAATATATTGTATGTCTAAAAAAAGCTTTACTATCATAAAAAAAAACAACTAAAAATTTAAATTAAATGGTAATTAATTAAAAAAAATAAAAACGTAAAAATATTGTACAAACAACATACATGCAACAAAACCAAACATTTCTAAGATAAAAAATAATAATAATAAAATATGAAAAATGTTTTTTTGTTTAAATAACAAGATTAATTTAAAAAATTCTTAAAATAAAAAAAAAAACAATTAATAAAATGTTTTGTTTTTAAGAAAATATGTCATAACATAGTTATTTCTTTATAATAACAACTACAATAAAAAAATAAAAAACATATCTTATCCAAAAGAAAAATTTTTATTTAAAAACCCAAAAATAATTAAAAGTCCAAATAAAATTAAAAGAAAAGCAAATTTAAAATTATATTTAGTTTTACAAACAAACGAAAAATATTACAAAACAAAAATAATAAAATATTAAAATATTAATTTAAAAATAGTGTTTTTGTTTGTTTAAATAACGAAATCAAACTGATTAAAATATTAATAAAAATTAAATAAAATTAAAAAAAAATAAACAATTAAAAAAAAAATTTCTAAGAAAATATGTCATAACTTAGTTATTTCACTACAATAAAAACAAAAAAGCTATAAATAAAAAATAAATTAAAAACAAAAAAAATGTAATGTCAAAAAAATTTTAAATCAAATTCCAAATAAAATTAAAAAAAAAATATGTTTATGTGTGTGTAGTAAATACTTGGTTTTAAAAAACAAAAAAGTGCTAAGGAAAATAGTTTTTTATATTTAAAAAAATATGCATATAGTTTTTGGATATTTGATAAAAATTTAATTTGGTTGGTTTTACATATCATAATTTAGTTATTTGCCTACAATGAAAACATAAAAATACTCTTAAGAAAAATAATTAAGACATATGTAAATAATATTTCAAAAAACCTAAATAAAAATAAAAAAAAATTAAATATCACATAAATATAATATTTGTTTTTACAAAAACAAAAAAGTTCTAAAAAAATAATTTTAAACATTTAAAAAAAAATGATAATAATACAGATACATATGTATTAAAAAAGTAAAAAATATAGTTTTAAATATTAAATAAAAATTTAAAAAATTTTATTTCATTAAATTATGCCAAAATTTTATTTTATATTAATAAAAAATTATTTATTATATAATATAAATTTAATACAATAATATAATATTTTTTCGCTTTTAATAAAATATGCGATAACTTGGTTGTTTGCTTACAACAAAATAAAAAGTTCAAAAATTAAAAAAAAACAACATCCAACATAATCCGCTTTCATGGAAATCTGCAATATTATTATTGCATAGCAACAACAGCAACCACTCACGAAAGAAACAAAACAAACAATTTAATTGCCACTTGTCATGCCTTCAATTGTCTTAAGAAAGAAGAAGAAGCACCACTTGAGCGATCTATTACTGAAACTGAAATCTAAGTATTTGTACTCGAAATATTAAATATTGCACTTGCCTTCGTGTTGCCACCTAGTAACCATAATCACATTTTGCCATGGAATCGGACTTGGCTGGTTCGCGCCTATGCTGTTTAAGCTGCAAACACCCGCTGAAAGTCCGCTTGACTTTGAGGTTTCCGTGGAGCAGGGCTCCTGGATGGGTGCGCTGGTGTGCCTAGGCAGTTTAATCGCCAATGTGTTCTTCGGTTATCTATTGGATATAATTGGGCGTAAAGCCTGCATATATTGCCTGGCCGTACCGCATATTGTAAGTATACTCAATAAATCAAAATAATAACAACAGGTTTACTTCAATTGAATATTTTGAACCGTAGTGCTTTTGGTTTCTCGTCTACTTTGCACAATCTATCGAGTATCTTTATGCGGCGCGCTTCCTTGGCGGCATGACTGGTGGTGGCAATTACGTTGTCATACCGATTTTCATTGGCGAAATCGTCGATCCAGCGTAGGTCAAACTTTTTTCATTTTTTTTCGACTTAAAATATACAACACGCTCTACACTATGCACTCTCACATAGGATACGCGGTCGTCTCACTTCATTATTCACACTCACCTTGAATTCGGGCATGTTGATGGGTTTTACCCTATCTTCGAATGTGCCCTATCACACCATACCGCTGTTGGTGATCTCACTACCCTTACTCTTCTTGCTGATCGAAACATTCTTTCCGGAAACACCGACGTATCTCTTGCATCGCGCGCAAGTGGAAAAAGCCGAGAAATCATTTAAATTCTATCAGGGCCTCAATGCTGCGAGTAAGCAGGATACCGATAAGTGCAATGCGAAATTTTCGGAGTTACGCGATGCGGTTATGTCACAAAAGTTGCAAACAGACGTTGTCACTTGGCGAGATTTCTGTAAGTCGCTTTCAAAATATATATTTTTTTTTACTTCACCGATAAAAAAATATACCGTTATTCAACTGCAGTTAGCAAACGCGCCATGCATGCGCTCAGCATGGGCAGTCTGCTGATTATAATTAACGTATTTAGCGGCAGCTTTGCAATACTCAACTATACTTCGTCCATATTCGACGCCGTCAAAACGGATATACATCCGAATACGAACACCACAATAATTGGCGTGGTGCAAATCATCGGCACCATAACCGCCATCATTTTGGTGGATCGTTATGGTCGCAAAATGCTGCTTATGCTCTCCACCGCCTCCATGGGTATTTGTTTGGCTGCATTCGGCATGTATGCCTTCTTTGCCGAAGAGACTAGCGTGGATCTTACACCTTATCGCTCGTGGTTACCGCTGCTGCTTATGGCGCTTATCATACTTGCGGCGAATGTGGGCGTAATACCCGTCACATTTGTAGTGCTGGTGGAGATTCTACCACCGAAGGTAATTTTCAATATAGCAAAAACACACAGACATACCATTCGTTTGAATTTGTCGATATTTTTGTGCTCGAGTCGTTTAAGTGGCGTTAAAGTGGCTTACATGAAAATCAGATGTGAACTCAAGTGCGTAAATGTTCGGTGTTGAAGACCAAAAATGCATAACTCAAAATTTTTGAAAAGAAATGAAAAATAATTTTATTGAAATAGGTAAAAAAGTAAAAAAATTAAATGAAGTATGAATAAATGGATATGAAAGATAAATAAAAGAGTTGAGGGAAGCAGATTAATGACAGTTCAGGGGGGCACAGATCCCACTTGACCAGCTAAGAACGCGGCCACATTGTGATACATATATACTTCTAAATATTGATGGAAAAAAACTCTCGAAAATCTTGAAAGTGAGCCTGCTCTAAGTTTGACTAGACGGCTAATATCAATTCCGGCTGTTTCGCACGGTTCGCCGATAGTGGGGACAAACACTCCTTAACTAACTTTTAGTGCACAATGTGCGAGCACAAAGTTAATATTGCCGCTCTGCTATCGGAGTCAATGCTCACCTCCATGAAGGAGCCTGTATCTCGGAACATAAAAAGCAGTTTTTAGGAAGATTCCAAGCAAAGAGTTGGCAATTGAGATCGATTATGCGACTTTTGGGATACTCTCACGATTTCTCACTAATGTCATAAAAATATAAATAAATGACGTCGTTACGCCAGTTAATATAAGGGAGCGACGAGCAGAAAGCGTAATAAATTTTTACGGTTCTTGTATCTTCTATAATATATACCACGATTTATACTGGTTTTGCAGGATTATGCCGTGAAATCATCGCGTTATCTTATCTGGAATGCACTTGCATGTTGAGATTTACATAACTATATTAGTTTGAATATATGGCCTCACCAAGTTAGACAAGCTAAACAGTGTTGCTGAATTTAGTAATTTAATTCCAACCTATGATTACAGTCGAAAACTCCACAGTGATATACTTATGCATTTTAAAACTAGAAAATAATTGTATTGTATTGCGACAATTTCGACCCTCGACGTTGTAATAAAAAAAAAAATGCTCAGCAAAAAGAGTAATACTCAATTGATCGCTTATAAAAAAAGGAGTACAAAAATGTCGCGTAATTCGTAATGAAAATATTTAACTAATTAATTCAATGTTTTTGTAAAATAATCGCATATCTTTCTCATTCATGCAGATACGTTCAAAGGGCGCATCCTTTTGCTTGGCACTGCTTAGCATTTTGACATTTATATTGATAAAAGTATATCCACCCTTCATGCAGGCCTTCGGTTTGTCAGCGTCAATGTGGGCCTGCGCTTCGTTCGCCGCCCTCGGCTTATTCTACATAGCCATATTTTTGCCAGAGACGAAAGGAAAGTCTATGAGTAAGGAGGATGCGTAAAAAAGCATTACAAGTGATTATTATAAGTGTTTATGTAAATATGTTTTAATAAAATTAAGCTTTATATGTATGTATTTAAAAATTATTTGTTTTGGCAAAAACCTTACTATAATATATGTATGTATCTAGACTCACGAGTTGAAATTACAAAGAAGTTGTTCTAATGAATATATTATTATATTATTTTATATTATTTATTTACTTCAATAAAGACAGCAGAATTACTAAAGTCGTAAAGTAATAATTTGAATAGTGTGAAATATTTTTTAACGAATTTTCTAGCTGATTAAATGAGCTAAGCCTTAGTATATCTATCAACACTCGCTTCGGCCACCACACAAGTTAACAACACACATTATTTCATCTCTCACCCCAACTAACAATAAGGATGATCCGCGCAGCTAAGTCACATCATTCGCGAACCATATATTCTTTTTTCGTGTCATCTCGATCGGCAGCACCACAAGTGATTTCGACATACTTTATATTTATTTATTTTAAATAAAAATGTGTATTATAATAATATAGTGCGCGAATAAATATAAAATATTCATTTTACTTAAACATTAATTGCAAGTGTTTCTGTTAATAATAACATTTCATGTGTGGTGGTGAAGGCACTTCTCGCTAAATGGGGTGCCTTGTAAGCTGAGGATTTTTGTTATTTGGGGCTACACTACTACAATACAAAATCTAAGAAACTCAAGTGATTAAAGTTAGAATGAAATGATTGTTCCCTAATCAACTTATAAAATTCTTGGAAGTAGAAGGAAGTGGAAAGTAGAAAGAGCAGATTTTAGATTAATTGCGTCATTAGAACGTAGTTGAGCTTATATTTTTCAAAGTGAGAGCTCTAAAAGTTGACTCACAGCGTAAACTCGGAATTGGAGATCAAACTTCATAGCCGACTTTCGCGCAAGCCGCCGACTGATCATCAAATATGTGACTTCATTCCTTCAGTTACATTCGCTGTGCTCTGAGAGAACGTATGTGAAGAAACACCAGACGTTCTAGAAATGAAATGAGGGTTTTATGATGGCGCTCAGAAAGCATAGCGAAATACTTAGGATATACTTTTTTTCTATAAAAACCATTCTTGCAGACATTTCTTAATACCAGAGTCAACCTCACACATGCTGTTCAAATTGTCTCCAGTGCAATATATAACTACAATTTTGATTTACTAGTAGGTTGAGCTGTTAAACATCGAATTTTCCAGTCTTAAATCTGACACATGCAATACTGCACTAACCAACTTTTTGCATAACCATCCAAACTCATTTACTCATTTAACTACAGTTCTCTATTCTATACTCCAACGTTATAGAGAGGTGTCCTTTTCTTCGTCAAATCATTAGGTGAAATCGATAACAAGACTACGCACTAATTTCAAGCCATCTTAAGTACTAAATTGTATATTGGGTATGTGAAGGTTCTCCACAAAAGTCCATTGGGCGTTCCAAATCTACTTTAAGCTCTATTACCCGTCTAATGCAATATACATACATGCCTTATAATTATTTGTAATCTAGGGTGTTTTGCATTCAAATTAAAATTTAAATTTTTAAATTGATATCGTCTATTTAATTGGTACGATTTAGTGGTCCCTGCAATTGTGTAATTAAATAATTATTATTTTTTGCCAGGGACAATTATTTTCATACTTACTACGTTACTACGAGAGTCGGGTATATCGAACCGGAACCAACGCGGATTTTAATATGTCCAAAAATCGTCAACTCGACATTTTGCGAATGCATTCTGCCACAACAACAATAACAAAGCAGTTAAGAGAGATAAATCATGAAATGCTTATCAAAAGCGGAGAAAAACGTGTGGTATTCTGGCTTTTGACCAAGCTTCTTATTACTGACTCGAAAATGTTACGTCCCACATCCTTTTAAAAAAAGATTCCGTATTCCTTTGGACTTGTAATACAAATTATCTTCGCTTCGTTCGTTCGTTGTTCAAAGCTAAAGTTCGACGCTGTCGTTACTTTAATTATTTTTAAAATATTTCCGTTACAACCAGACTTTTTCCTTACTACCAGACTAAACCGTTGAAACTAGGCATTTTTTAGGCCTCTAAGCTAGTGTAATCCTTTAAGCTGTTTTTATTTACAGTATTGCCAGGCGCCAGTTGACAGGTTTAGTGTTACATTTAAAGCGACATGACATTATCTTTAATGTTTAGTGATAAGAACACTTAGATTCTATTTTGCACATTCTGCAGACCGCCTATTTAGTCTTAAATATATTCACATGTATAAAAACAAAATAGAAAGCACGTGTTTCAATCAACATTGTCTTCGAATCAGTATATAATAATTAGTCTTACATCCATTAGTCTAAGAATATACATAGAGCGCTATATTTACATATTTGTATATACTGTATTCAAGGCCTGTAGGAAAAATCTGTTAACTGATGAAATTTAACAAATGCCATTTTAATAGAGTGGAGAATGGGGTTTTGGAATTTTTTTAACTTTTAATTAGGGTTGCAAACGAGCTCGTAAAACTGCACGATTCGAAGCGGCAGCTAAAATAAAGTTATTAATGCTCCTCTGCAGGAGAGTGCTCTCGCTATTCGTGCTACCGCTAGATGATATCGCATTCAATATCTCCAAATCTGGACTTCTTGATGTTGTTATGGGGTATATCCATCTTATGCGATAAGAACGCGGTTGCTTGTCACTGACATGTTGTTTTTAATGTTAATAAGTCGATAAGGAAGTGTATCTGTTTTTCTCAGGCCATTTACCAGATTTAAGTTATGATAAAGACTGGAAATCTTAATTCCTCAACACTTCGAAGTAGAATTTGTGTTGGGCGACTACTATTTATTTGCAGAACCAGGTTATTCAATTATATCAATACTTAATCTCTATAATAATGTGCGAACTAAACACTCTTTCCTGCAGCTTTTATTAAAGCTTAAGGGGTTACATGGGTTTCGTCGAGCAAAAACACCATATTTTCAGTAATTTTTTTTTTCAAATAAAAAATTAACTATTTTATTCAAACTTTTTTAATTTTCCAAAGAAACATATTGATGAAATTTTCAAACGAAAATATTCAAAATTCGGTTATTACGATGTCATTTCCGGCAGTGCCTCTGAAAACACGTGCTTCCGCGTTGACAGCAGAATTTCTGACAGGATCATCAAAAGTAAAAAGAAAAAATACGTATTTGAACTAAGAGGGTTAAACTAGGTATTGGAAGGGGAAAAAACAAATAAAGTGAAAATTGTATTTTTGGCGGACGTTTTTACAAAAACATGCAAATTTTGGTAAACATTTCACGACGTTTTTTGTTTTTTAAACAGTTGTAATTGAACAAAAATAAAAAAATCCTCTGCAGCAAAATCTTGTATATTAAATCACAAAGACCTGTATAAAATTTTAAGATCGGTTGAGAAATCTTGACAACCGATTTTGAAAACACAGTTTCGAGAAAAGCACGTTTAAAGTCTTAAGTCACTATATACCTGATCTCAAGCGCGCAACTTTCAAAGCTGTATCTCCAAAAGTATTACTGGTATCAACTTGAGAATTTCAAAAGGAGAAAAAGAGAAAAAATGTTTTTTTTTCAAGCCGTGAAACCCATGTAACCCTTTAAGCATTGTATCTAATTCAAACTATTCCTATAAGGCAACTGCATTCACCCAAAGAAATACTTGTATAGTAAGTTCTTATATATTATACAACAAACATAGGTATATATACTTGTATACAAAAGTCGTATAGTTGTATAGTTGATGCAAAGCTTAAGGGTGGGCGGTGTACTTACATATAACACCAATCCATCCACACATTTTTACCGCATGTTGACATTTCACCACACGGATGGTCGCACTTTTCATGCTCCCCTCTATCTCTGATATGTAGGACAAGTAAATGAATGTTTCAAGTTTTTGACGTTAAATTTCCCAGAACGTGGAGGTTACTTTAATTGATGAGCATTTATTCATTTAATTTACTGTCACTTCGCGCAGGCTTTGGAGGTTACAAATCGCAATTTGTTTTGTATTAAGTGACACATACATACTTGTATGTTAATGATAAACGACACAGATAATATAAACATTACATGGGGTAAATATGTATACGCACGGTTTAGGAAAATTTGTACAACTTAAAGTTAAAATTAATTAATTTAATACTTTTTATAATATTAAGGTAACAGAGATTAGCAGTGAGTCATACTTTCGTACCTGGACTTCTCGTAGGTTAACACAAAAAAAGTTTGAAACATATACGTCTATTTTTAATTATATTGAACCTTCCGGATTTAGGTACATCGCATATCATATTATATGTTTGGGGAGTAAAGAGTGTACACGTAGATGTTAAATGGGTCTCATATTCTCTTCCTTAGATTTTTGTGTCATCATCAATAATGCGCATACGGCTCGCATGTGATGCCAGTAAGTTGCGACCTGTGACTTGTGGCTCGGATGCATAATTTATATGCAGCCGCTTTCTGTTAGCCACCATATCTATCGGTTTCCTTTTTTTTTTTTTTTTTTGTAAGTAGGGGGAAGCATCGAAAGCCGAAGTGCGGAACTTTAATCCGCTAAACCTAACCTATTCCCACCGCATATCCCTCCCACGGAACTACCTGATTAAGTATTACTTCTGTTTCCTTCAAAAGCAGTAGATTTGCTACAAGTGAACACAGGAGAAGCGACAGTACACTATTCTTAGGAGTTTCTGTTCGCGCTAATGTGAGCATACTGGCTTCGTTCCATTTTACATTAATCTTCCTGCAGCTCATAAGAGCTTGTATCCATGTTATGATTGAAGCTTCCAGATTATTAACGACTGCTCTATTGGAGGCATTATTAAATGTTCCGCTTATGTTAAGAAAGACGCTCAGGGCATATTCCTTATGTTCTAAAGCTCTCTCTATATCTAGGGTTAGAGTGAAATGTAGTATCAGTGGTTCTACTCTTCGTATAGGCATTTTCTACATAAATATACATATTTATATATACAATATAATTAATTATTATTTACACTCAAAATTCACCAAATTAATTTTGTATTTCTTCATTTATCTTCCAGCAGAAGTCAATGGTTCAAATCCACAACAACATGACCGGTGCCAAAGTACGATGAGTAGAGTGTGAAAATGTGTTCGAAACTCTTGTATATGCAGTGTGTGACCATCTTGTTGCTTTCCATTTTAACGACCGTCACTTTACGATTGGTAACATCCACAACAACAACAAGCGCAGAGGCCGCGGGCGCTCCTGCTAAGGTAAATATTTGCGAACGAATGAAGCCATACAGACTAATATTGTAGTACACCTGTATATGCATACATATGTACATACGTATATAACTATTTAGTAGTACAAATATGTGCGTATGTGTATGTAGGGAAATGTTTTTGTTTATTGGCTGCAATAAAATAAGAATGAATAATTTGTTATATAATTATTACCAGCAACAAGGCAGATAGCGCCATTAATATTTTATTACACATACTACATATGTATGTATGTAAATAATTGTGAATTACAATATATGAATGAATGCGTAGTAGGTGTGCGTGTGCCTCAGAGCCATTGTGCAGCAAGTAAAATAAATAAAAATAGAAATTATTTAATTGAAGAAATATTTTTGGGTAGAGTTGTTTGCAAATTTTTTAATAGTCTAGAAATAAATTAGGATTGCCAAGCAATTTTAGACATATTTTTTAAATTATATTAACTGATTAAGAATACTTAGCTAATTTAATGAAATCTTCTTATTACAGCGTTTAACACGTTCTGGCAAAATAACAGGTAAAATATAATAAATATTGACATAAATTAATCAGATGAATAAATATAGATAAATATAGAGCGTCTTTTTTGTGGAAGAGAATTTACTACAACGTTCAATTCAAATTCATAAAATTTTCCAATTAAGAAAGCCACTTTCGTTAATTATACGCTGAACAGGGTGTATTAAGGTTGCCACGAAGTTTGTAACACTCAGAAGGAAACCTCGGAGATCATATAAAAGACATATATAAATGAACTGCATAATAAACTGAGTTGATTTAGCCATGTTCGTCTGTCTGTTTGTCTGTATATATATACGCGAACTAGTGTCTCAGTTTTTGAGTTATCGATCTGAAATTTTGTACACGTACTTTTCTACAGAAGAAGCTGCTAGTTTGTTGAAACCGCCGATATCAAATCACAATAGTATATAGCTGCCATACAAACCGAACGATCAGAATCAAGTAATTGTATGGAAAACCTTTTTATTTGACGAGATATCTTCACGATGCGTATAGAAATTTTGCACGGACTATTTTCCAAGGCAATGATACAATTTAGGATCTATCGAACACAAGCATATAGTTGGCAAGATGAATCCCTTTTCTGCTATAAGAAATTCACCTGTTAAGGATATAATTCGGAGCAGACGAATGCAACGTTTTTTCTTGCTTTATTTTTTAAATTAAAATAAATGTTCTCCAAGAAAACACCCTATATTTTTATAAGCGTATGTAACAAAAGCTATATGTTAATCAAATTCGAACGTCTTTATATTGTAGAATGAAAAAAAAGTTGCATACGGTTTCACTCTTTTTTAATGTGATTTTATAGTATTCACAAATATTTATGGTATAATTAATTAGAGTGGTTCATTAAAACTCTTGACATTGAAATGAATCGGGTGTAAAAAAAGTGTTTTTGCTATTTAAAGAATATAAGAATAAACTTGAACTTGTCCTTTTGTTCGACCGTTTGTCCTTCACTTTACATTAAGTCTTTTTACATATTTTATAAAGTCAATAAAACGGATAGTACCATAAATTTAAAAAAAAATTTATTGGACGAAAAAAAAAAATAAGAACTTCTGAGAACTCTATGTAAGAGAGTAGCGAATATAACATATGCATCACTAATATAAATACTATAAAGTTATCATTGTAATGAGTTAACAAAAAAGATAGCGAATCGAAGACGAATAGTATTTCTAAAATACTCATAAGCTATCCTGAACCAAGCAAGCTTGTATTAAACTACTCATACTCGCCAGTACAGGCTGGCACAGTACTCAAGCTTCTTTCTGTTGCGGTTTACAGAGAAAAATTTATTTATGATTTTAACAAATACCCATTTTTCAATATGCTGAAGGCGCAGTAGCTGTCTTCAGGACTTATTAAATCACTCTTTCAGCTGGATTTCTAAATATAAATTTCATAAATCTTCACAGGTGTTAGAACTAATGTAACATTACACGAAATAGGCGATATTGTGCAATTATTGATCAGCTGGGATGACAATTTGCCCAAAGGTATATAAAATATATTAAAAAAATAATAATAATTATATTAAAGAAATATTAATGTGGTTTTAAAGGTACCTCATACAACGTTATTGTGACTGCAACAAACTACACGAAGTGCAGTGAACCGCCTTGCAGTGTCTACGGCGTTGTTAAGGTTGGTTAGAAATTCTAATAATGCTAAATCTCAAATCTTAATTATTGTGTTCAAACAAGAAAGTTCAACAGATTTTAAACCAAAATCATAAATTGTTCTATTCAAATGCAGGAAACTAAAAGCATGATCATACCGGAGAATCCAATGACGCATGTGGATCAAAATGAGTGTGGCTTCATGTTTGGCTGCGATTATTCAGTATTAGTGGAAACCTCGAATACATTGGTATCCGAACGAACGACAGTGTCTGTGCCATGTAAGACAGGCGAGTTAGTTGTGTGGACCGTAATTCATATTACTGTCTTTCGTAGATTGCATAATGGGCGCGTGTTCCTGTCGACACGCTGAAACACTACCCAAAGTCATATCATATGTGAATATACCAGATAATGAGACGATAATCTTCAATTGGTCGATTGAATATGAAAAGGTTATGAACAAGCATAATCATGATGATATATACACAAATAATCACTGGAAATTATATTTAATGTGAGTGTGGTATTATTACAAAGAGCTTCTACAAACGAATATTTTTTTTAAATTATTTTTTTTTTTTGATATGCCTACATTTTAACATTCACAGCATCAGCGAACAAACAAATCCTTCACTGTCGTGGGGTGGTCGCCTCTTACCCATCACAGAGCATTTGTATTCCATAAAAAATGCAACACATCTTAATACCAAGGGCACAATGAAGGGTGTCTTTAAAATACGTATACCAAAAGAAAAGCAATTAGTTGCCAATGCTGTGCTCAAAATTCGCTCATATATAATAGACGATTTGCAATGCGGCGGTCCAGAGTATTTCTCAAATGTTACAGGTATGTTACAATTTCCTACAGGGATAGTAGATATTTACTCTTTTATTATTATTTGTGTTTACTTCGCAGTTCCTGACTTTTTAAAAGCAGAAGAAAATGTTGAAGCTGCTGACTTCGATTTGGTAAGTAAAATATCGTAAAATAAATTCTAGAAAAGCGCTCAAAAAAGTTAATATACTACAAGTATTCTGAAAAATTACCAAACGTTCCAATACATTCCAAACATACAAATAGCACTTAAATGGCTTTAAAAATGTGCCGAGAAGCATTTTTTCTTAATACCACTCCAGTTGATTTTCGATATATTTTCAAACTAAAACAGTGAAGCTATGAGTTCTTCAGGAAGAACCTTCATATTAATAGAAAAGCTTAAACAAATATTATCCTTAATTTTATCTGAATCGAAATTTGCAAAAAGTTGGCAACCCCAACTAGTTCATGCATATAAAAATCGTAAATACTTCCATTCACTGTGTCCATTTGTCTCATGTTTTAACTGTTGTCATGCTTCGAAAAGAGGTTTAAGGAAATATTTTGAAATAATTTCCAAAATATTTGGATTCTTATTTCATCTATGGTATATAAACATATTTATGTTATTTTCTCTACAGGGCATTGCCTTAATTATTCTCAGTGCGCTTTTTCTCTGCATTGTCGTTTTGGCCTTGACATTTTGCTATTGGAGACGTAATAAAATTGCCAAATTCCATAACGGTGTTCTACAAAAGGAAGAACATTGTCTGGCGCCATTTTCCACAATGGTCGAGTAAGTATGCTTTGAGCTTTATTTATATGATTTCGAATATATATAACTGATTTTTAAATGCATTAAAATTATAATCATTTATTAAAAACAAGTGTTGAATTGCCAAAGGTTAGTTTTTATGCATTTGTATTTCAAAAATTTTTTTTTTATTGTTTTTAGAATGGAAGACAACATCAACTACGTCGATAAGTATGTTGAGGTGAGTAATACTGGATAATATCTCATAATAAGTCTGATTTTAGATACCTCATAGCCTGAAAACCTCTCAAAATATTAATAATAACTGGTAGACTCATGGTCTCCTCCCCAAAAGTATATAGCGATATTAAAAATATTTTCAACTTTTTAATATTCAACCAGATTCGTTTAGGTAAATCAGTTAATCTGGAAAACCATAAAATATCTTTTTTTATACCCTGAACAGGGTATATAAAGTTTGCACCGAAGTTTGTAACACCCAAAAGGAAACGCCAGAGACCCTACAAAGTATATACATACAAGTATTAGGGTGGAGCGAAAAAAGAATTTTTTTTGCTTAGACTTAGGGTAAAATCTGTAGATTATAACAAAAAAAAAAAGAATTTTGGACAAAAAAAAATTTTAACATCTAGAGGCAGTCCACTAAGTTTTAAAGTAAATTTCGAGTTAAAATTTTTTTTGGACAAAAAAAATTATTTTTAACCCACATTTACATATTTATATAAAAATATACAAAATTTATTTAAACGCTTAAGGAAAACATGTTGTCATTTAAGACTTTTTTTAAAACTCCAATAATAACCACAAAAAAATTGTTTAAGTTGATAACTTTTAATTTTAATCCACAGCATCTAGAACACTTATCAAAAATTTTAACTCGAAACTTTACTTTAAAAGTCACATGCCTTTAGATGTTAAAAAAAATTTTTTTTCCAATAATTTTTTTTTTATAATCTAAAAATTTGACCCTCAGGCTAAGCAAAAAAAATTTTTTTTCGCTCCACCCTAATACATATATACCATAATTTAATCAACGAGCTGAGTCGATTTAGCCATGTCCGTCTGTATATATGCGAACTAGTCCCTAAATATTCGAAGAAATTGTTCAGATCGGGACACTATAACATATTGCTGCCGTATAAACTGACCGATCAAAATCAATATAATGATCTTTTTATACTCTTTTATGCTATTAAAAATGCACCTGTGAAGGCTATTATAGCCGAAGCTAAAGTTTTTCCTTGTTTTATATAAACTCTAAATCTAAATTATGAATTAGAGCATCTTTTATGTATTTAAAAAAAAAAATGTTTTAGGTTAAGTTTTTAAAAATAAAGTCGCTCTTGTTTCTTTCCCTAGGAAGCACAAGCGAAAGGCTTGGCTGATGTATTCGAAATACCACATACCGCCATACAGATTGGTCCCGAAATTGGCGAAGGAGCATTCGGGCGTGTCTATAAGGCCGTCGCTGTGAACATACGACGAATGCGCGGCAGCACTGTTGTTGCTGTAAAGCAACTGAAAAGTGAGTGCCTTAAAGAAGTTCAATATAAAAAAAAAAATGTTAACTAAAAAAGATTTTATTTTGCAGAAAATCCAACTTCGGATGAAGTGGGAGAATTTCTAAGTGAAATCGAAATGTTGAAGGGTGTGGGAACACATCACAACATCGTGTGCTTCTTTGGTTGCTGCACCATACGACCGCCATATCTGATGATCATGGAGTTTGTGGGTCGTGGTGATTTGGTAATATTTAAACATGAATATATTTTTCAGCACAAAATCGCTTAAAAATCATTTTATATTGACCTTGGCAGCTAACTTACCTTCGTACCGTGCGTCAAGGGTCCACAAAATTCAAACCCAACGGCGACGTCGCTTACACAAATCGCAAAACAGCCGAGCCGCCAAAGCCGAAGGTTAAATATATTGAATTAAAATTATCCTCGCAATCGGTGGATAGTGAATATGAGACTGAACGTCAGCCGAAGACATCCGTAGCGGAGAGTGAGTAGCAATGTCTTATTTGAAAAGAAAAAAGTATAAAATTATTTTATAGCGACCTATACGATAGTCGAAGACGAGGACTACAATGAACAATTTGAGTATATTTTGGATCACAAGGAATTGCATAATTTTGCGCTACAAATCGCGAATGGCATGCAATTTCTGGAAGAGCAGGATATCACTCATAGGTAAGGGTATCTCAGGGGTTTTTTTTTTTGCAATTTAAATATTTATTTAACTTTCTATATTTACAATATTTTAAAATTTCAGAGATTTGGCTGCGCGTAATGTACTCATAGACGATCGCAAGACCTTGAAAATTTCAGATTTTGGTCTCTCCCGCCATGGTATTTACACAAATACAAAAACTCGAAAGGTTCGTAAAGCAAATATAAATGTACATATGTATATGTATATATATTTTTGGTGGTTCATTCCAAATTTTCTGACCGATATGGAAAATAGTTAGAAAAAACGTATATACTTTGAGATTAG
Source organism: Bactrocera oleae (assembly GCF_042242935.1). Taxonomy (NCBI): domain Eukaryota; kingdom Metazoa; phylum Arthropoda; class Insecta; order Diptera; family Tephritidae; genus Bactrocera; species Bactrocera oleae. Next base: position 64,878,961 of record NC_091539.1, on the reverse strand, counting down.
AACGTATACATCTAACTTTTTAGAAGAGTATCTGAGTCGATCTTGTATTTTAGCTATAGTCGGATCACGGTACAGATTAAAAAGCATTATTTCAAAAAGATTGGACCATCGATGTTGTTGCTCGGCGAGTTTTTACTAACTTTCATCGTGGTCATAGAATTTCGAGTCCAAAAATATGGTAATTTCTTTAAGATCCGACCGATCGTGGCACCTGGTTTTTAAGTTATATATCTTAAGGTTAAGAGAAAGCGTATTTTTAACGTAGCCCAATCACGTGAACATTTTTGTTTTGTTTACAAACGAGTTAATAAAATGTACGTATACCTCTTTATAGCTACCACTACGTTGGCTCTCTATTGAAGCGATACGTGACAATATCTATTCGAACAAAAGCGATGTTTGGGCATACGGTGTCGTTCTATGGGAGATCGGCACGCTGGGCGCCTCACCATATCCAACTATCAGCAATCATGAGCTCATACCGTTTTTGCTGTCCGGAAAAAGACTGGAGAAACCTGAAATCTGCACGAAGCAGGTTTACGCCATAATGTTGCAATGTTGGGATGAGAGCGCCGAAAATCGTCCCACCTTCGCCGAACTGTACAAGGCATTGAGCCCCAGTGCGGCCTATGTTGATATTAACAGTCTGAGTGATGATTATGTCTTTCCACCAATTTAGTTAGTAAATTTACAATAAGCAAAAGTGAGCAAAGAGCATTAAAATAGCTGTAAAATATTCTAAGTTTACACAGAATGTAAATTTGGTGTATGTGTTTGTAAATATGTCGGCTTATGTTTGTATATGTTAAAAGAAAGTAGTGTAAGTTCGTGTAAAATGCTTTTATAAAGTGTTTACTAGATGATTGTAATAAATAGTAGATAAGACAATTATACAATTTGTAGCTGTATACCATAGATTAAGGAAAATCAAACAAACGCTTTGGCGAGAGAAAATCGAGGTGTGTTGAAGAAATAAAAATTGGAATATATTTTAAATGACAAAATATATATATTTATATTTGGAAATATGCTACGATAATGGCTTTTTCTTAGCTACAAGTTAGTATAGTATTCGGTCATAACAGCAACAGATTCTGTTTTCGCTAAAAAACACGCAGAAGCAGAATATTGAATTTGCTTAATCTTCATAAATAATAAAACATTATGTACATACACATGTATGGTATATATCTCAGTAATTAATTAACCGATTCATTGCTGGAATCATATTGAACTTCGCTTTCCTTCCCATTTTCATAGACTATTTGATTTTTCGTCAGATAGAAGACCTCAGCATTGGCATTTCTTTCAGCCAAAGCGATTTCCTCATTGCCCACTAACTGCGAGATTTGCAATTTTATTTTCGCAATCGACAATGGCGGGAATGTGCGCATAGTACTGGCAATAGATTCGAAAAAGATTTGTAAACTGTCATTCTTGGGTAATGTAGACGGCGCTTTCGACGGCTTAGGCGGTGGAGGCTCTACCAAAATTTGACGTTTATTGCTAATTAACTCGGTCGGTGTTGTTTGCTGAATTTCAGCAACGGCACTAGTTCGTTTTCTCACAGTTCGTGGCGTTTCTTCGGGTGGCGCAGTAGGGGTGCGTTCCTTTTTTGTATTAAATACGGCGTGGCGAACCTTAGCGCTGGCAGTGTGCTGCTTTGATGTTCTAGCGTTTGCTTTCACGCTACTAAAATTAAAAAATTAAATATTTATACAATTTTTTTAAATTATATATTTGCAATAAGGTGTTACTCACGATTTTTTTCGCAGTGAAGTGTCCATTAAGAACATAAGTGATTCGTCTCGTTTAGTAAGTGGCGCGACCGAGCCATTGCCTCTCTTATCTTTAGTTCGCATAAAGTAATCTCGCATAGTGGTCCATTTTCCCTTAACGGCCTCAGCTATAATTCATATAGCAAATTTAATTTATATATATTTTAGCATGCACAAACAAACAATGTATATTGAAATAAATTAGTCAGAAAAAAAGCTGCAAGCAAACGCCTTTGTGGCTGCAGTGGGTCTTTCAAATATCAGTTAAAGAAGTTAAGTAAATTAGTTTCTTAACGCAAATAAAACAATAACAAACAACTACTCACATTTAATATCGAGCTGCTCTGCTATTTCAAGCCACAAGCGTTGTTTTTTCTCACTATCACGGAATTCTTTGTGACGCTTATTATAAAGAATTTCGTGATTCCTTACGAAATCTATTATTTTCTCCTCGTCTTCAGTAGTAAATTTAATTTTCGTCATAATTTCTAAACAACTTTACAATACAATTAATACAAATAATTAATATAGCGCTTTATTTCTGTTTATATTGCTGAAATGATAATTTCTGCAGTTAACTTCACTGTAAATGAATTTTCTTTCTGTTGGTGTGCATTCTGTTTCTGTTTCGATTAATAAACAGAGAGCCGAGAAAGTATAAACAGAGAACTGTATTAATTATATTATATTATAATATTTGCCTAACGTTTACTTACTTTACACGCTTTCTGGTCAACTAAGTGTTTTATTTATAAACGGTATTTTATTATTTATTGATAAAAACAAAAATTTGCTAAGATTTCTTCCTACTTCCATTAAAAGTAAGCAACGACAATAATTTATTATTTAAAAACGTACCGCATCGGTAATTACGTTCTTTGTTATCGATATGCGTAATTTCAAGGAACGGCAACCCTACCTGGTTATGTTTACGAATGAAGGTAAGCAAGCTAAGTAACAAATTTCACATGTTTTTCTGTAGATTTCCCGGCTGATTGTGTTGGAAATATTTAATTAGAAGAATTTACGTTTAAATTTAAAACGAAAATCAAAAAAACCAAGTCTCTATATGCCAAATGCAATTAGAAACGAAAAATACTTTTCCAGCGAAACGAATTATTGTAAAGCTAATCGAGGAGGCACTGCACCAATACGAACGAAATACGAGCACGGTGGATATAGAGTCAAGTAAGTTTCATGCATGCTTCAATGGAAATATCAAAAATCTTATTTGTCTCTTGCTTTATTTAAGGTGTAGAAGTGCACACAAATCATTTATTGCAGCAACTCAAAGCTCTTTTGGGCGATATCCTCGTTGAGGCATTGTGCATTTTGGATGAGCAAAGCATAATTGTATACACTAATGAAAGTTGTGCAATTGCCGAGCTACAGATCAAACATCAACAATACAGTAGCTCTATTTGGTTGTTTCCCGGCGTGAACTATTGCAATTGTAAACAGTTCAACGAGCGTGTGTTGGGTTTATCAAGTGAGCTACAGCACTCAAATTCAGACACACAAAGGGAAAACGTGCAGCGGAGTTATACTTGTGCACATGTATTGGCTTTACGTCTCGCACAGCTGTTACGCCCAGTGCCAAGCACTTACAAAGTGGAAGCAGTGACACAACAACAATTTAAGAATCTGAATGATCGAATGGAATGCAGCTTTTTAGAAATATTTAAAGAAAATTCGGATTGAAAATTAACGAATGCAACATTCAAAGACCCTCTATGAGAAGGGACTCTTAAAGAATCTGAAAATGTTAACGCAACGTCAATATTCGAATTTCAAATTTGTAGCACGTTTGGACCAGACTAAGACATTTTATACAGGCATAAAAGCTTTAAATTTTGAAAATGTAAGTAAAAGAGATTAAAAATCAATTTTATACCTATAATTTAAATATCTAACTTCTTAACAGAATGGCAAATTTCAAATAAGTGAAGAGGGCCTACGTGTAACCGTGGAGGAGGGTAATTGTGTGCAAGCTAATCTTTTTATGACCGCATCATGTTTCGCCGAGTTTCATGTTGTCGACACGGTGACCTTTGGTCTAAACATGAATATCATCTCCGAGTGTTTGGGACTCTTCGCTGGCATACCATGTAGCTTGAAAATGTTCTACAAAGGCGACGGTGCACCATTGGTGCTCGTGCTGCGACCAAACGATGAGCCGGATATATCAGCAGAATGTTCCATTAAAACTACCAACGTCGACGAAGTAATCGATTATAATCTCGATGAAGAGAGTGCCAGTTTAAATGTGGTCTTTGTGCGCGGACCGGCTTTGGCAAATCTCATACAAGAATTAAATAAAGCGGCCGATGAGTTGAGAATAACTTTATCGCCGCGCACGCCGCATTTTAAAATCGAGACATTGGGTGTGATGAAAACTGAGACATTTGTTGAAGTGGCCAAAACTAGTGATATGATTATGTTATTTAATTGCCGTGAAACGACGTCGGCGTGTTATCGCAATACAGAAATGCGTATGACACATAAAGCGCTGGCGGCCGCCACCAAAGTTGCAATCAAAACGGATGCAAGTGGTTTGCTCGAAATGCACTTTATGATGCAATCCGAAGACCAGGCAGAGGTATATGTACAATTCTATATAATGCCGTTGGCGGATATTTAAAATTTTACACATTTTTGTTGTTGTTGTTGTTATATGAAATTAAGAATTTCTGTGAAATCTAAAAATGGCAAAAATGTTACACTAAGCGAAGAGTTTAAAAATAAATTAAGTTTTAATACCAACATTATACTAATTTTGTTTTTTCTCCTTAATTATTTCACTATTTCTTCTAAAATTGTCAAGGGTTAATAATCCTGCAAAAAGTACGACCGTTCTTTTACATTGTTGTTGTTGTTGTTTGCTACCTGTAGTTATGTGTACTTACGCTAATCACCGTTTAGCAACCGCCATTAGTACCTGCTTGCAGCCTTACTTAAACATAAATTCGCAACTATCATTTCATTTGCACTCGAAGTCTTGTGAAAACTAAACAAAATTCAAAAATGCTAAAACAAATATTATTTTGTCGTGTAATTTTATTATTGACATGCTGTGTAGCATTTATATTTGCACAGCTAGAGAGCACATCTGACGGAATGGCACAACTTGCCGATTTATTAGGTTTAAGTCAGGCCAGCGCACGTCTCAAAAGACAACCATCGTTGAGGTGCGTACTCGCAATAACTGATAATTTTTTTTTAATTGAGGAAGAGCTAAAATATAAACAATTTATAATTTATAGCAATTCAGCGGCGAAATTTTTGCTTGAGGTTTACAAAGAACTAAGCGATGAGGATGAAAAGAATTTACCAGAAGTGTTGCAGAATCTACATAAAACGCGACATAGACGTGCGCTCAGCGAAGACAACTTCATAACACCATTCGATCGCAGAGAGATTGAGTTAAGCAACAACATAATCACATTCGCCAGTAGACGTGAGTGCGATATTTTATATTTTGAGTTTATTACAGCTATAAGTCTACATTACTCAATGACTTTTCTCTTACAGCCGTGTCGTTGCATGCGATTTCTACACATTTGGGCGACATGCTTATCAATTTTAATTTGAATGACATACCAAACGACTTGGAATTAACACATGCCGCCATACGCCTGTACCAAGATCCACAACTGGGACAATATAGCACGAATGTCGAGTATAATTGCAGCATCGCTGTCTATCAGCCCGTAGGCGTTTCTACGCTACACATTGCAACGATAAACACCACCACCGCATTCAGTGGTTGGCTGGAGTTGAATGTAACAAATGTGCTCAATCAATGGTTACGCTTTCGCACACTTAAGCAGATACTCAACGGCAATGAGTTGCTAGTTGGCGTTACGCTGCATACGCCACACACAAACGCGGCAGTTACGCTTAAATTGCAACAAGTTGCTGCTACTGACGTCGGTTTAGTGCCGGCGCAAATGCAACCGGAACTGCTTGAACTGCAGCCCTTCATTATCGGCTACTTTAATGGTCCCGATTTGATGGCCAAGTTGCAACAGCGCACAAGTCAACAAAACAAGCGTCGCGTGCGTCATGCCGACTCCTTTCGGCAGCAAACAGCGCCACATTTGCCGCACACCATTCATATTAACAAGGAGATCGTTTTTGAGCAACCCAAAGCATGTGAGCGACGCAACTTTACATTGGATTTCAAATATTTGGGCATGGAGAAATCGGTAATTGCACCGAAAACTTTCGAGGCTTTCTACTGTTTTGGCGAGTGCAATTTCCCCTTGGGTACGCCTATGCATAATGCCACTAATCATGCTATTGTGCAGACGTTGATGCATTTGAAGCGCTCAAATCTACCGAAACCATGTTGCGTGCCAGTCAAGTTGGCCTCCATATCCATACTGTACTCGGTCAATGAAGATAGCGTGAATTTGATGCGTTTCTCGCACATTGTCGCCAAGGAGTGTGGTTGCCGTTAAATGTTGACGTGGTTTTAGACATGGTGTGGCAGACGAAATTCAGAATAAGTAATAGTTTTAAATAAAGTAGCATAGTAATTATAACGGCAACATGTAAATACATACATACATATATTTAATTATTGTAAATTTGTTACGTTGAACATAATGAGATTTTGCTTGCTTACATACATAAGTATATACTAAGTGTTAAAATGTAAGTATGTGCGCGCGTGCGTATACAAAAAAAAATGTGTTAACAACAACAATTTACTTTGTTTGCTTTTAATTTGTAGTAACTGGGTTGGCTGCAACGAAGTAAGCTTCAGTAAAACTTGTAACGACTTTTAATGGACTCAAATATTACATATTTTTACCATATTGTCAACAGTTTTTGGAGTGTTTTTTTTTGTTTTTTTTTTAAACTCCCTAATGTTTAATAGTATTTAAGAGTTTCGTCTTTTTGAATTAAGGTACGTCAGAATTGCACATATAAATTGAACTAAGCTCAAAATAGAACCGAAAAATAAACAGAATTTCAGACATAACCTAGAAATGAGCGACCACTGCTGCAGCAATCGTACAGTTTATAACAATTTTTAGCACTATGGTTAGCATCTCAGCACACATTTTATCCAGTCGGACATTTCAATTTCGATAACATTGTCTTGATTGTGATCCTTGCGTTGGAAGTAGTCGAATGCGGCGGTCAAATGCAGCACAGCGGATGCAAAATCGCTTAAACGCAATGTGCCATCCTTTCTTATGTAACGCTGCATCAGACAATTCATGATCTCGGTGCTCAGTTGGAAACCGACATCGTAGAGTGCGTCACGCAAGCGTTCGGCGCGCAAAATACCGGCCTTCTCTTTTGTGTAAATCTTAAAAACACCTTGCCATGACTTCAGATTGACCATGAATGTTTTGAATTGTAGGAAATTTATGCGTCCTGTGCCGGTTTTGTCTTGTAAGGCAATCACCTGACGACATATATCGATATTGGCACAACCTTTGATGTAATCGTTGGGCAAACACGCCTCTAGCAGCTCGTGCAATTCAAAACAGTTAATTGTTTTGTTCTCATCAGCCAATTGCATGAACACTGGCTCATATTGGCAGACATTTTTGACTTTTGTGGTCTCCACCTCGTTCTTCAAAGCTGGAAATGGATCTAACAGCATCATTGTTTGTGTTTCAAGTAGTGAGAGACGCAATGCGGCGGTGCCCAAGAAACGTACGGTGAAGCTGGTCTCCTCGCCGGGCTCATATGTGGTGGGCATGAGCACATATTGACCCACTTCCAGTTGACAACGATAGCTGACGTGTCGCGTATTGCCGTAGTCCGAGTTTAGGAAGCTCACTTGTGTTTTGAAGAAATCCTTTGGCAGGCATTCGCTGAACTTGCCCTTACCGCCATTTACTAAGCCACTTAATTTGTACATTGTAAAGCCGATGACTTTGGGCTCCACAGCTGTGTGTTGATTCAACGCAATCACAATTTCCTGCTGCTCTTGTATGTTCAACAATAGCTGTGGATTTATGTGAAAGGATTCGTGATTGCGGCAACCACCTGCAGTGACGCCACGCTTCCATTGGCCCTGAAACATTTTCATTTGCCAGCGCTTAGGGCGTTCTTGCAGCGTTATTTCATCTTTGGCTGTGTCAGCGTCCAGATAAATGCATTCGAGGCTGGTGAATGTTTGTGTGAAGTCCAAAAATGACATCCAGAATTCACCAACATCAAGTTGACCGAAGAGGCGATCACGCTCCTGCACTGAAACGCGTTCCCACGATGCCGAGAGGGCTGACCAATCGCCTTCAAATACAGTATTGTTGTCGAAACCATTGCAAGCGAGTGGATCCTTTAAACGTACCAATTGCACCGCATCGCCCAGCAGTGTCTCTACTTTATCCAGCGAAGAAAGTCTGCGCAAAGCATCAAAAGTTTATGAAATAAATATGCAAAAAATTTAGTTCCAATACTAATATATGTATATGGCTAGTTGTTAGTGCTACTAAGGCAATACTAGTCCACCTACGCATGCGCTCACTCACCTGTAGTTGACATTGAATGCGACACCGTTCGGTAGCCGCTCTGCAGTGCTTTTGTGTTGTCCACTCGCTGTGCCGCCCGTTGCTACAATACACGTCACTATGCAGGTTGTTTCCAGATGTGATTTCAATTGTTGTGGCCGCAACAGATCTGTAGCATTACTGCCCGTCTTAAGTGATATACACTCTACCACGCCGCCAAGCAGATCGCTGAGACCATCTGAACGCGTGCCATATTTAAGTGCCTCATAAGAGCCGTGCAACTTTGCAATCGCCTTCTCCAGCAGTGATGCCCAATAACAGTGTGATGATTGTGGTTGTAGGAATGCTAAGCGCCCGTTTATGGTGGGCAGGCGATCGTCAACGAGCACCTCCACCCATTCACCACACCACCACAAACGAAACCGAAATACACCGTGCGCTTTGTCTAGACTCTGATCTGCGGGCACAACGCGATAGAATAGATTGCGCAGCGAATGCAATACGCCCAAGCATGATACCAGCCAACGATCACCCATTTTGCCAGGGATGACGTCAAAATTTTCACCTTCATTCATGAAGCACGCCTGCTGTGCTTCCGCAATCTCTGCAATGCGCCGCCACTGAAATGTGAAGGGCGGTGTTTGATAGTAGAAAACTGATGTTTGCACGGCGGCAAAGTCGGGATCCTCCCATAGGACCTTGCGTGCCACACAATCAGCTTTGATACGCTCATATCGTGAGGTCATTGCGTAGCGTTACGGTTACACAAAATCACCTGTTGTCTTCATGCAATTAACAATATGATTGTTACGAGTTGTCTAGCTGTCTACGCCTTACCACCAACACTTGCAATTCGTGTATTGCTGTAGGCTCCGTAATAATTCAATTGGAGCTTAAGCAACAACAATAACATTTATAATATACACTCCCAATTGGCAAGTACTAAGCAGGTGGTTTGCTTGTTACTTACAGCTACACACTATAATTGTTTATTAATGGTTTATGGTCTTGCTGTCACGAAATTGGTTAGAATTCTAATATTCTTGACGCGTACGATTTGTTTTTGGGCTTCTTTTCCGTTGACCTTGTTTGATTGAATTCCACAATCAAGTGGAGTGTGCACACACGGCGGATTCACAACAAAGTGAAAGTTGAGACAAAAAATTAATGCAGAAACCCAAAAGTTGAAAAGAAAACAAACTGGTGTAAAAGAGTGGGCCAAAAATACGCATGCGCAACTTGTTTAAATGATAAAATAAATGTAGCGAATAAGCAAAGAAACGGAATGTGCAAAATAATAAAAGTGAAATAGCAGTAATTGTGAAAAGCGCACAGGGTTGCAACAACGTGTAGCTAAAATATTTTTGCGCTAATAACTTAAGATTATACCAGAGAACGTAAATGAATAGAGAAGGAGCAAATGTTAAATGAAATCTTTTTGAGTACTAATTTGTAATTCCAGATGAGGGAACATCGAAAAATATAACTTCGAAAAAGAAAAATACACCACGCAATGTGCGAAGTGCTATAAATAGACACAACGAATATTCCTATATGAAAATTTACGTTCTCTGATATTATCTTATATTCAAGTTATCAACCTTATTTAGATGTATGCCTTCGCCGAGAGATGCCTCCATTGACACACTGCGTATTTTATTCCTAGAACACAGTTAACAATACAGTTATTGCTAATTCACACATAACTTTTGCTTCGCTTTGCTTCAGAGAGGTGCGTCGACAGATACTTTCGAGATATCGGTTCGTGCACATTGAGGCGAAGCTACGAAAAATGATGGGTCATAAGTGTTTAGAATAATTAAACAACTAGGTCTTTCATTTATGGTATATTTACGATAAGTGCTATCCAAATTGAGAATAAAACGAGAGGAGCATGAATTAAACCAATTATATATTATCTGATTAAAAGGTTATTAAGGTGCCACTGTTGTAGCGTCAGAAAACATGCTTGAAGTAATTTGGAGGAATGCTAGCGAGTTGTCTATGGGTGCATTAAAAGCCGCGTTCGTTCCGGTTACGTTGACCTAAATGTCTTCAGAACGGACTTATTAAGGTGGCGGCTTCGGTTTACCGCAACGAGTGCCCTTTTACTGCTCATCCCATTTCTCCGGACGCGTATTATATTCCCCTTAAGAGTTCTTCAGCGCAAAACTGCCAAAGAACCAAATTCATATGCAATAAAAAATTTTATACTCCGAATGTCACCACAGAGGAGGTAGTATTGCCATTCTTAACTCCATACCCCTTCGACTCTTCTTCTTTTTTTCTTTCATGTGCATCTAAAAGAAAATTTAATGTGTTCAGCATTTGCATTTCTTGATGCAGCTTAAGGATATAACATGAATATGCTTTGCGAGTAAGCGCTAACGGTTGTTTTTGTGTAAGCAAGAGGGGAATGGCGGTGGGAAGAGTCGCCTTGCGTTGCTGTGGGTATGGCCAAGCTGCCACAATGGCCACACAAATCGTCATTACAAATGGCATATGCAACTATGAGACTGTGTGTGTGTGTGTGTATGTGTGAGAATGTGTTTCACAGGATAACGAAAGACACTGTAATGCGACTAAGTGCTGATGGACGAAGGAGTTGTCGTCTTTTCGAGGCAAAAGCTAAAGTCGGCTGCAATACATTTCGCCTACAAGTGAGTGCTTTCCGAGTTTTGTGAGGTCAAAAAGGATGCTAAGCACTTTGTAGAGCATGTACCTATATATATATATATATATATGTGTGTGTGTGATGTATTTATGTTATTTTATTTGATTTCATTTAAATGTATAGTTGCTTGAAAATGATACACTCGCAAGCACATAAAAAGCAGCATTAAATACATATGTATGTATTTGCATATGTTCGTACGCTTCCGTGTCCTTTACAAATGGACCTGTGATGTAGGATAATGCTGCCGACGCATGTGTGTGCCTCAAAGATAAAAAAGGACCTGAGAGCATTAGTTGCCGCGCCCAGCTGTTGGCTGCTTTGTTTGTGCGCATACGGCAGCTGTGTGTGTGTGTGTGTGTAAGGCAAGTATGTATTTGCTGTAGATATGTGTAAGTATGCAAATAAATCAGCGTTTTGGTGTGCCTGTGTGTTTTCATTTAATGAAATGCGTAAAAGGATGCTGAAATTATTTAAATTTGTCAAAACTTTTCTTTTAACTCCGCCCACACTCCTCGAAAGGGTGTTTTTCCTGCTTACTCTACAACATTTTGCTGAAGGTAATATACCATACATATACATATAATATATATATATGTATATATATATAGAAATGTCTGCAAGTACACACATGTATGTGCACTAAAAAGGACACTCTCCACTTTCGAAAAGTTAAGCAGCACTTGTTTCGAATTTGTTGTTGTTGTTGCAAACACATGCAAATAAATGCAAAGTTATGTGGGCAAAACTAATGCAATACATTCGAAAATATGCACGATTACAAAAACACTTCTGAAAGCCTACAATAAGTATGGCTCTCCTCCTCTAAAAGCATAGCCAAGTTCAAAGTGATTTCATATTCGAATGTGGCTGCAAGTGGTGAGAGTTTAATGCTAACCGTTAAGGTTAGTTAGTTATCAAAGGGCAAATATGAGCAAAGCCTCGATTTATTGAAAAAGTTCGCTAGCTAGTGGACAGTGGAAACGCGTTAGCAGACACGACTGTGGTTCAAGATCAAACAACTTGTTAGAAAGCTAGGAAATAGGATACAGAAGAAAATGTCTACAAAACCTTATAAGATATAAAAGTAATAAAAGAAAATCGAGTCAAAATTGAAAGGTATTCCCACTTTGCGACATAGTGTGAGACTATCGAGAGACTTGTAGTGCCTTATTCGAAGACATTGTATGAGACTTGTATAATGTGTTGCCTTTTGAACACTTGATCGGCGGTGAACCACAGAAAATTATATTAGTATGAGCTTTTACGTTTCTTTCTTTTTTACTTTCTGTTTTTTTTCTGAAATTTCCGTTTGAATAGTTATATTGCAACAGAACTAAATACAGTTGTTTAATAAGCTCTACTTTTTCTTTATACAGAGATTTATTATTGCAGAGTTCAGAGACTCTGTCGCAGAGGGTTAGAAATCACTCGCATAGTTTTAATTTTTTGTACAGTCTTCGCTGCTTACACATTCTTTCAGAGCCTCAATTATCGTACATGTCTTCATGTTTGAAATCTCTTGTAAGACTGAAAGATTGCCCACTGACAGACAAACCACTCTTCCTTAGTTGTGAACGAAAATCAGCTGTTTCCTTCGGAAGCAAGTAATATCTTAGCATAGAAATGGGCACTAGAGCTCGTTGTCAACTTAGAATATGAGGAAAATGAGGCAAAAGTATCTGTCGCAGAAGAAGACCACAACTGAAAGTAGAAGAAGACCCCAACTCTTACCTATGTTACTGAACCTTTAAAAAGAAAATGTCACTTAGCGGGTATACTAATACCCACAACTAACAATAAAAAGGCTATAAGAATGATTATGACGTGACCACTAATTCCTTCCACAAGGATGTAATATTTCGTCTAGAAAAGTAATCCCTGCGGTTACTAGTGCTTCTGGATGGTGGTCAGATTTTCTGTAGAGTTTTTTTTAACTGCGAACTCGAATGTAGGAGAACAGCTTCGCCAACTAGATGACACATTGAGCTTTCAATTGAGACTATAATATATCTTTCTAATCTAATAATTGTCTCAGCTCATCATAATAATCATTTATAGACATATATAATTTATAGAGTCTCCGACGTTTCCTTCTGGGTTTAAAAATTTCGTTGCAAACCCAATATACTCTGTTCGGGGTATAAAAAAATACATCTTGACATATTATGCATTGAAAGGATCGAAAAAGCAAAAATTAAAAACTCTACTTCCCCCATAAATGCTCTATGTATGCAAAAGTTTCAAAGCGTCCGACTTGGGCGACATCAAAACCCTTCACGACCGACTATGTGCATATATATTATATATATTAGGTCAAGTAAAAAGTTCGTTCGGTTTTTATTTAAGAGATGGCGTTATTGTCCATAGTACTAGTGTTACGTGTCGCATCATGTCATACTATACGGCGCTGAAAACGTGTTTATTCGCGCTAAAAGTTTTTCATTGACAGTTTTTTGATTGATTGACTCAGTACGTTGTGAGCGCTCGTCAAAGATGGACACCAGCAAAGAGAAAATTCGCTATATTTTACAATTTTTCTTCGATCAAGGCGAAAAAGTAGCCAAAGCGGCTGAAAAAATTAATTTAGTTTATGGGCCCGATACTGTAAACGAACGTGTAGCACAAAAGTGATTTGCTAGGTTCCGTTCCGGTAATTTCGATGTTAAAGATGCACCACGCGTCGGGAGGCCTGTCGTCGAAAATTGCGATAAAATCATGGAAATAGTGGAAACAGATTGTCACGTGAGCACTTATTTAATTACTGAGGAACTAAAGATTAGCCAGAAAACCGTTTGGAACCATTTGCATAACCTTGGATTCAAAAAGGAGCTCGATGTTTGGGTGTCACACGAACTAACGCAAAAAACATGATGGACCGGATTTCCATCTGCGAATCGCTGCTGAATCGCAACAAAATCGACCCGTTTCTGAAGCGGATTGTGACTGGCGATGAAAAATGGGTCACTTACTACAATATCGAGCGCAAACGGTCGTGGTCAAAGCTCGGGGAAGCGGCCCAGACGGTGGCCAAGATCGGATTGACGGCCAGGAAGGTTTTGCTGCGTGTTTGGTGGGATTCGCAGGAAATCATTTACTACGAGCTGCTCCCCTATGGCCAAACGCTTAATTGAGCCCTCTACTGCCAACAACTAGACCGCTTGAAGGCAGCACTCATCCAGAAGAGGCCATCTATGATCAACAGCGGCCGAATTGTGTTCCATCAGAACAATGCCAGGCCACACACGTCTTTGGTGACGCGCCAGAAGCTCCGGGAGCTCGGATGGGAGGTCCTAATGCACCCACCTTATAGTCCGGACCTGGCACCAAGTGATTACCATCTTTTCCTGTCCATGGCGAACGCGCTTAATGGTGAGAAGTTGGCCTCAAGAGAGGCCTGTGAAAATTGGCTCTCTGAGTTTTTTGCCAATAGGGACGCAGCCTTCTACGAGAGGGGTATAATGAGGTTGGTATCTCGTTGGCAACAAGTTTACGAACAAAACGGCGCATATTTGACTTAAATCGGACAAATGTACACAAAGTTATCATCTTTTGAAAAATCAATAAAAAACCGAACGAACTTTTTACTTTACCTAATATTATGTATATAGGTATATATGTACTTACTATAAGTACAAATATAAGTACATAGGTGCTTGAAATACATAGTTCTAGCTACTTGTAAGTAACCAGGTTTCTATTGGTAATCACTTTCCTTGTAAGCTTTCAAAAGATATCAATAAGTACGGCCTTAAAGCTCTTTCAAAATTCTACAAAGATTTAAGTATTGCGTTGAGTTTCATTAAAAACCTGAGAATTTAAAGACCTTTAATTTAGCCTTGCCTTGCTGAAGCTGACAAAGTTTATGATTAAAGAATGACAAATTCAACAGCATATTAAAGCTTTCTTACAGTTTCTTATTAATTTTGCCAATTTTACTAGCCTTTATGGTTTGTAAATGGCATTCGAACAATTTATTATTTTAAGAATTGATTTACTTAAAGCAAATACTCTCAATCACTCCTTCCTTCCGGCTACCTGTGACTACAATATGCTTCCGCATGCGCTTCCGGCACACTTACACTTCAACGCTCAAAGCGAACATACACATGCATACACACAGACACATGTGTGTATATATGTATGTGAAGTTGCTTGTGTGCAAGTGTATTAATGTCCTTTTCGTATTTTACAAATTGGCTCAATTGCAACTTTATGTCACACACTTGTCCACTCGCTCACTGGCGTTGTTCGGTTGGTTCGGTTCGGTCAAGCGACGCAATAAAAAGGAGCACAAAACGGGCAAGAATAATGAAAAAAGCTTATAAAAAAGACAGAATGTGCGCCGAAAAAGTGAATCAACAGCAACTTTTACCGCCATATGTGTCCAATTGTGGGCAGTCGTCGGTCGGGTCACTACACTTAATGCGATGTGGCCGCCAACTTCGCCAACGATGCTACTAGACACCCCCGCACACACGCGGGCGCAAAGCTTACACAAACACACACGCATATGGGGAAGCCAACAACAAGCTCGTGTCTGTCTGTGCGCGCAGTATCTTTGTCATCAGGATAATAAACGTTTGCGCGCCATTGTAATAACAGTGCGTCTCCAACCATATATACACACACACACACGTATATCCATACAAATGTGCCTGAGTGTGTGTGTCGGTGTCTCGGCTGCTGCGGAGTGTCGGAGCTGTCCGCCGACGCACATTATCGGGGTATCATGGCACGAAATTGTATTACACCTCAATAACAACGGTCAGTACATGACGATATACTGGACACGCGAAGACATTAATACACGCGCTTAACTGCAAACATACACCTATCCACACATGCACATATACATATATACACAAAGGCACGCATGGTAGTGCGCTCGTTGGGCACGAAAGGCACGCAGGGTTGCTGTGTGACAAGTGATGCGTGTTTTGTTGCGGCACTCCTTAAGTGGTAAGTGTCCTTTTGCCATGTACTTGTTGTCTCGCTTACTTTTTTTTGCAACATTTTTTATGTGCTTTTTGGCCATCGCCTTGGGTTGCAAGTTTTTTCGCCGTTTTTGCAATAAATTTTTGCACTTTTTTCATGCTTAATTGAATGGGTCACTCGAATTTCAATGGCCTTCTCCATCACTCGTCCACTTCATTTCGCTCCGTAAATTCGATTGCGCTCATGTGCGCCCAAATCGATGATGATAATGATGATTCCAATAGCTCGGCGTGTGTGTGTGTGTTTTTTGCAATTGTTGTTTGTGTTGCTTCATATCCGATGTCCTTAAGGATATTGTTCAACACGCACAAGCGTTTCCATTTCAATTGAAAGTTAAAGAAGTTTCAATTCAATTTTGAATTATACAGCGCACAGTGGGTCTCTAGTGGTGATATTTATTCCAAAATCCTAATAATTTACTTATATGGCAACCTTCATATTCAAAATTTGGTATCCACTCAAAGTGGACAGCTCACAAGAATAAAAGTCTTACTATTTGAACCTCATTTTGATTTTAAGTGGGATACCCATGAAGTCATATTCATCTAATTTTCTGACTTATCAACAATTATCTCCTCGAACAGTATACAAATTCCGAAGGGTGACCAGACTAGGGAGAACAATAGATTGACTGGGATTTCGTTCGATTTTATTGACCTTCTCTTTCCTGAATATCGCTAAAAAAGCCTCAAACATATTGGTCGACTGAAGTTGGAGCCTTCAACATATACGAGACCTTTCATTACTTTATTTCTTTCTTTAGACTTGGGAAAGCGCTGACGGTTCATCAGCATTTTCATAGCAAGTTCATGTGTATAATTATACTTCGCTTGCCGATCTGTTTTTTGCCGATGTGTTTTTATCAAATACCAAAGGCTTGTATTATGTAAAAGGTCAATCACTTTTCTTCCACACTTTCCTTCCACACTAGACCAAGCTTTCTATGTGCTGTGAAGAAAGCTCATTTCATGATAGGTGACCCAATATATTCGTTGTTGCCTCTTATGAGCATATCGCATGTTCTTATGTTCTATTATGTAGACTAGAGTTAAGTTCCAATCTTATATTAAAACCTTCCATAATGCTAAACGACTCATGTTTCCAACTCCAGATTTGCTTAGATCTGTTGTCATAACTTTCGACTGTGAGATCAAAGACACCTTACTTGCTCGATGTATGCACTTCAAGTACTCTTTGATTCATTGTTGGATCTTTCGTCGAGGAAGGTCGATACATTTTGGATTACAAGACCAGAATTTATCGGAGTTAACGACAGTAGTTGCCGATGGAGTCTACTTATAACTTAGGCAGGTAGGTAGCGTGACTGTTTGACGACGCAACTAGGCCCTTTGGGGGGCCCATTATGAAACCACCGGCACTAAAATACCTTCACTTCCTGAACCACTTCTGATGAAGTTCATCAGTACAAAATATTTTATCTATGAAACCTCCAAAATATTTTTGATATTTCGTTTTATACGTTTCATCACCGAGTATAAATTGTCTGATAAATGGATTGAACATTTTTTACTCAGTACGGAAAACTGGTCGATCCATGGCGATATGCTCATTCAATATGTTTAATGAAAGAACTCTTCAAAGGAGTTTACACCATGGGCGTTATAGTGAATAGGCCTTACACTGTTCATTGAATTTCTTTGATTACGGCGTTGCTAGGTTTGTTCAAAAGAATAAGTATTGCGGCTCTGTTTTACCACACGATAGGATCTCAATACTAATGTATCGGACATTTTTAGTAGATATATTGTACGTTGAATCATTGGATAGTTAATCGAAATATTATAGAGAGGCTTTATTGAAGCCCAACCTCAACCAACTGCGACCCAAGGTCTCACATAAGTTGGTTACCGCATTTTGTATAAAGTTTGCTCACATTGCTCAGGGTCTTGAATAGCATACATTTTGTGGATCCTATCAACTGCGGGTGCAAACCCGGCTATATACAATATATGTATATTCATTTGCTTGTTAATTCAAGAATATTAATCACTGTGCAGCACTTCAACTCTCTGGCGGTATTGTTATCTGTCGGATAGTAAGAAGTAGATTATGAACGACAATGGTCAATTTGATTGTATTTGGTCATTATTTCTGCACATCACTTGTTGTTATAGTAACAGTTGTTGTGGCAAATTTTATTGACAGAGGTGGCAAAACTCTCCCGACATCATTATTATTTTTTTTGCAGACAATATTATATGTGAGTTAGGGTGGAGCGAAAATAATTTTTTTTTGTTTAGCCTGCGTTTGTTTTTTTAAGATCTACAGGCGGTACTCCTGCTCACTTTTAAAGTAAACTTCGAGTCAAAATTTTTATTTCGTAAAAAATCTTTGATAAGTGTTCTAGAAGCTGTGGAGAGTCCTCTTTATGACCAATTAAAATTTATCAACTTAAAATTTTTTTTTGTGTTCATTATTGGAGTTTTAAAATAAAAGTCTTAAACGACCACATGTTTTCTTTCAGCGTTAAATAAATTTTGAGTCAAAAACCGTCAAATTCGGTATATTTTATATAAACGTTAAACCAACAATTTTTTTGTTTTGTCCAAAAAAAATTTTAACTCGAAATTTACTTTAAAACTGAGTGCGCCGCCTCTAGGTATTAAACAATTTTTTTTGTCCATAATGATTTTTTTAAATTTAATTAAAATTTAATTTAAAATTTTTTACGATCTACAGATTTTACCCCCAGGCTAAGCAAAAAAAAAATTTTTTTCGCTCCACCCTAATGTTCGTACATATATTGTATATATAAATATTTCGATGAGTACAATTCGTATTTGTTTTTGTATTTTTTCAATGGTCAACATAAATTTATTGGCGAAGTTTAATTCAGTACCAAGGATAGTATTGTGGCTCCTTATTAAAAAAAAGCTGAGTGGCATAAAAGGCAGAGAGGAAGAGTGAGTGGTTTTGCTCATTCACCACACGTAACGGGTCGCAGCAAAATGCCAATGACATTGAACATACCAATCAAGGGTGGTGAGGTGGGTGTGGATAGGTTTTCGGGTATACACAAATATATATATACTTATATATAAAGGTATTTTGAAAAGAGCCGCGGTATATTTTGCCAAGAGTTCCAATTAATTACGAATTACAAATCACATAAATGAATTGCAACGGCTTTTTCTCTCAAATAAATTTTGCATAACAAAAGAGAACATGCACATTATAAAAATTGCGGGAAACATTGAAAGGATTTCTTGTTTTTGTATTTTCAGTTATTGATGGTAGTAGTAATGCCGGAGAAAAGGGCTATTTAACGCAACCCTCCTTAATTTGTTGCAAAAAATACCGAAGAAATGGGGTTGCGCAAAAAATGACTCCCCGCAAATAGCGAAAAATAGACGTATGTATATATGCACATACGTAAATACTTGTGACCGAGCTCGCGCATGTCAGTGCAGCGGCAAGGGGGCTGCTTTTTAAGCGGCATATTGTCAAATTACCTTCGTATATACTCGTACATACTTACAATTTGCCATTTTGGCAATAAAAAAAGAGTGGCGTAATAAAAAAACTAAAGGAAATAAATACCGTTGATCAATGGAAACAAACCATAAAACGCGGTTACGGCTCCCATGTGTGTAATCGAAACCAAGTCGTTGTAAGTACTTTGTATTTCGGAATATATTACTGACATACGATCATATGCCAACTTTTGCGTCGGGCGCTAGATTTGCGAAGAAAAGTGAGACTATTCAAAATTTGACAAAATTGAGCTGTCATTGCTGAGGAACGAAGGTGAAATGAAATTACAGCTCAATGTATTGATTGGTGGAAGAAAATTATAACAATTTACATAGACTGTCTTTTATATTTAGGGATTTGGCAAATTTTGAAATTTTTGATGTTATACATACTCCGAACGTTTTGACGTACGAGCACTAATTGTGTGGTTTACAGTAACTTAAAATATTCACCTCGGCCAAAAAATATCTCTACCACTAATGCACCGGCTCATACCGCAGCCGTGATCATTGCCATATTGCTCGAATTAAACTACGAACTGTTTCTCTTTTATTTACAACTTTAAAAAGGTTACTTGCCGGACAGACATTTGTGAGAGAGTGTGTTTTTTTAAAAACCTCCAGACCACTTCACCATTTTTTAAACGGCTTAATGAAGTTGGAGAAACTCTGTGGCAACTCTGCAGCGAATCGAACAAACTATAACAGATGCTCTAACATACGGGTTGCACTTGTGGTGCAACTCTGTGCTAAAATATCTTCTGTCGCATGCGCAAAAGTGTTATGATTCTTTCTTAGGGGAAAATAATTTTTTTCGCCTCAAAAACGTTGCTCTCTCTCTCCTTTCTGGTTTTCTATAAATTACTATAAATGATTTTATATTTTATTGTAAAAATTGTGTTTTCATTTGTCATTTGAACTATTCACAATAGTAAAACTAGCTTTGAAGATAGCGGCAATACCACTTTAATAAGTTATCCACATACTCTCTTGTACAAATTCAACTCGATAACTTTGTTTTTGCTTTTACATGTAATTTTTTTGACAAAAGAGCGGAAGCGACAGAGGAATGACGAATCGAAGACAGCTAATATCATACCGTTGCTCTATGTTCAAGTCGACTGAATAACTTGTTGTTGTTTTTCAGGTGAATTTTTTACAAACGACCACAGTAGTGGCGAATCGAAGAAAGCTTGTATAGAGTAGACACCTATACATATACAAGTATTTATTTTTATGTTCAAATAGCTGTACTAATTTCGATTGATAATTCGACGTTGTAAAGGAAATTGTGACAAATGACAAAAGAAATGTAATTTGTTTTGGCCTAAAGAGCTTACACATTTTTATGTACGGATACCGATGCACTAACAATCAAACATTATAAAGAATATATTGCTTTACCGACATATGCGCGACAAAGCTACACCCTGAAGACATTAGTTGTAAAAGGGTTTCAAAAACTTCCGGCGGCATTTTCAGTACTTGTAGACCGAAACGTCGAAACATGTACATATATACTCATATGTAGGTAAGCATAAGTAGACATCACCTACAACCAACTCGCAGAAGAAGGACTACACTTTGCAGCTCCTCCCCCTACGCTAGCTTACCAGCATTCGTCATTGCTAAGCCTTTCATTCATTTGACTGCTTTTCGTATTCACATATATGCATACATATGTATATATGCATATTTTAAAGGCTTCGTGTGTTTTCGCGTCAAGTGTTTACCGTGTAAATATCCCTGTGCGCGACTCGGAGGTTACCCTTCTGTCATTGTTGCTGAGGTTGACAAATGTGTCAGAATGGAAGTCCGCAACAATTAAAATTAACAACTACAAGAGAGGCGAAGAGGACGAGAGCATGAAAAATCAACAACGCTAAACACAATAGCAACAATGTAGCAGTATTAGCTATGCATTATGTAAACAACAAGGAATACAAGAATTGTAGATTCTTGAAGAAACAAAAAGAAACAGCACTGCAAGTGCAATTGAAACTGGCGCATTTATGTGTGTTTGTTTGTATTGTTCAGGGCTTTCCTTAGTAAAATATTTTTTAGTACTATCCTGCATGTATTCTTATTTAATATGCGAGTGCGCTGTAGGAAATTAGAGACTATTATGAGAATTGCATATGAAAAAGCTGTGGAAAGAAGCAGTGAATCTGATTTTAGTTATATAGCAGAGAGGTTATAATGGAATTAAAAAATAAATACTTTGAATAAATACTTTAAGATCTAAATTGATATAATTATTGCAATAACTTATTTAGAGTTTAGATGATGGCATATGCAGAAAGATTACATATGAGAAAAGGTTTTCTACACGGTACAACTTCTAGGTAAGTATATATATTTCTGTGTGTCGTGCTTGAGCTTTCGCCTTGGGTATATTGTCACAGTTGTTTTGCTTTTGTTTTTTAGCTTAATTTGCGCTGTTTGTGGGTGTGATGTAAGCGGAACCAACAGTATTGCCGCGAGACACACTTTCGGCCTCTCAGCGCTTGCCACTTTAGAATGCGTGTTTTTGGGTTATATTTTAATTGGCTACGAATATGAAGAACCAGAAGAATTTGTATGTAGAAGAATTTTTAATGATTATTGAAACTAACGGCATTTGGTGGGGTAAGTTCGAAACTAAGCTCAGGTTGAAATATTAAAGATCTTGAGTTAGGAGGTAAAATTTCGTTGCTGCTAGCTTTGCTAAAATTTCGTATGTTAGGTGAATGTAGTAGACCGCCTATCTAAGACCTTGCTGATGCGAATGATCTCAGTTAATCGGAATATTGTAGAGAGCACTGTATATCGCAGAAAAGTCTTGTGCTCGTTGCAGATCCAACAATGCTACTAATCTTAATGCAGAGAATACATGTGCAGAAGAAATGGAATCGAAGGTTTTTTTTACCTTGGTCACATAAAATCGGGATAGTCAAAAAGGAAGTACTGAGAGGATTCCACCATAGCACCTTCTGAGATCCGGCACTCTTTTAACGCTTATCACATGTATATCGATCGACAAGTGATCAGCTATAGCCCATATATCAAGGTCGGGGAATGCAGGGCCAAGATTGTTGCCTTGCTAGAACTCCCTTTCGGGGTGCTTTCCCCCATATAAATACCCCTTAAAGCATTATAAGCTTAAATTCGTGCTAATAAACTAGTATTCTTAGTGCGAAACCTTCTCGTATTTCGATGATAATCGACACTTTCTACACTCTATTCTAAACCTTGGTATTTCACCTCATTAGTAAATTGAAGGTAAGTAGTCTTTAACAGAATATTCCGGATTTCTAACCTTCTTAAGAATGTGTCCAGACTTATTCAGTGAAAACTTCATAAAAATCGACTGTAAATTTACTTATGCGAAACCTGAGCATTTATTAGAGTCTTAGCAATCTCTGTATTCTTCAGATACACTCCTAAAAATCTTGCAGAAGTGTGGATAAGATGCATGAAGCTACGTTCTCATGCTACAAGCTCACAATCCTTTTGGCTTTAAAGGATGAAAAATATTTTACTGAAATCTAAGAAAGCTTTCTTGGGTGTACCTTTTTTGAAAACATATCTAATTACTAGTAAGCCGATATTGTTTATGCCGTCGGGGTAACCACAAAATCAAATAACAAGAACAATTTGCTTTCCTTACACACATATTGAACAGAAACGTACGATGAAATTCCGACGGTAACGAAAATTGTACAAAACGACAATGAGTGAGACTTTTAAGAACGCAAGAAAATCGCCTTAAAAGACGTGATAAAAGCAGCTTCCAGTGAGCAGAACGTCGGCGGACATAATGGAAAAAAGAAAGGTGAAATAAATAATAAAAATGCAGAGAAGATGCTTAGCAACATTTGACTTGGCAACCGAAGGAGAGTGAAAGGTTCTCAAGAAAGTTCATTGGAAGTGTTCGGGTGCTGATTATAAACATATGTATGTATACTCGTAGTTGGGTGCCTCTGTAGTGCGAGTTAGACGAAATGCTTATATACATATAAATATATAAAAAGTAAATAAGTGAAAATTGAGTGGAATATTCGGTTCAATATATAAGTACAATACATGAAATAGGTGAGTATCAATGTTTAGATGAAATATATACACTTAGTTATGTACTTAAGATATATAAGCCCGGAAATATACTATCATGAAGGATTTAGCATATTCTTTCATACTGAAATTAAGTAAATAGTATGAAAAGTGCAGCGCGAGCTGGCAGGACTACTCCGTTGCTGTTGTTATGTACCTTTAGCATATTTTCGGTGGACCACGAAACGTTGTCAGTGGGAGACCATTCGTGTGTAGCCGCAATGAGTTGCTGTGGAAAGGCTGTGTAATTTGCAAATACAGGGTGATGTTGAAAAGTTGTAATTTTACTTGTGAATAAAAAAAATAATAAAAATTATATAAAATAAAATAAAATAAAATAAAATAATATAATATAAAATATAATAAAATAATATAAAATAAAATAAAATAAAATAAAATACAATAAAAAAACACAAAATAAAAACAAAATAAAATGAAATAGAAAAAATAAAACAACTAAAATAAATAAAATGAAATAAAAAAAATAAAAAAATTAAATTAAATTAAAATCAAAATAAATGTAATAAAAAATAAATAAAATAAAATTAAAAAAAATATAATAAAAAAATTAAGTCAAATATAACAAGATGATAAAAATATAAAATTAAATAAAATAAAACATAAAAAAAAATAAATGAAGCAAAAAAAAAAAAAATAATAAAAACATTAATTTCGGCTACAAAGTGAAGATATATTGCAAAATTAAAAAAGTTTTCCATACAAGAACTTGATTTTTATTGGTCAGCTTCTAGGGCAGATATATCCTATAGTGATCCGATATCGACGATTCCGACAAATGAGCAGCTTCTTGGGAAGAAGTACGTTTGTGTGCAAAATTTCAGATCGATATCTAAAAAATTGAGGGATTGTTCGCTTATATACAGACATTTCTTAAACGGCTCAGCTCGTCACGCTAATAATTTATATGTATATACACTTTATAGGGTCACCGAACTTTTCTTGTAGGTGTTACAAACTTCGTGAAAACTCAATATAATCAGTTCAGGGTATAAAAATATGATTATTAATCGGCCAAAACCGCATCAAAAACTTACTTATGTCGAAAGAATGGTCCGATTAGAGTATCTGTGAAGTCGAAATTCGTTAGTGAACTTCACTGTTTGGACCCTACTTTCAAAACAATCCGATAAATATATGATTTGAGTATCATAAAAATGTGCCTCTAACATCAACAGGTTCCTTCTAAAAGACTTTTCATAAAACACTTCAGCCTTTCGGAGACTGATTAATGCTAATAGATCTCTTCATACATATATCTAATAACATTAACGCATGTTTCTATAATTTTCTAAATAAAACTATTTAATATGATCGTGTATAATTTGACCCTTTAAAACTGACTTAAGTTATGTACCGACTTCGCTTGCATGGCACTACAGCAGTAAGTAGGCACGCCATTTTCATTTCTTATCTCCTCAAATGCCACAATCAGTTCAACCCTGCACTCCCAATGTCGTCGTTAGACATTTTTTCGCCAGGCAACCTCATTGGTCGGCAAGTTTATACACTTATCGACCGCAGTGAATAATAATTCTTGCGGTTTTATAATTCAACCACAACCACACATGGCGAGTGGCGAGACAATGCATCTGTGGATGTTGCACAGCGAATGCGTAGCGCTCAGAGTGAGTGAGTGAGTGAGAAGCAAGGCGTTTGCACACACCCTTTTGGCGAATGATTTGTAAAACCACAAGCGAAAAATGCAATGGGCTCCAGAAAGAGTTGTTTGCGAAGGAGAGGGAGGACTTTGACTTTGTTTTAGATTTTGGCTGAAAATGTAGGAATGCGAACGCGAAGACTCCGCCCTATTGCTTGAGACATCTTGATTAACAACAAAAAAAAAAAATTTAAGAAATTAAATGCCCCGTCTAATTTTGCTAACTGCCATTTTCATGTGTGTCGTGAACAACACCCACCTAGTGGTACTGACAACGCTACCGAGACCGCGGCTGCGGCCAACTAGACACATACATGTGGTTTAAGCGGCGAGCGACTCTGCCAGCTGATGCGCTCTTCGTGTAGCCCCAAAAATCCATATGCAGGAGGAGCTGGAGCACTGCGGCGGACAACAACCACATGGAAAGTCATCAACTTGATTTTTATAGGTTCACCGAATGTCTTTATATACTTACTAGCAGTGAGCGTGTGTAGAAATGAGTAAGCAATGAAGGAAAAAACGAAGACGCCGCAGTCGGTGATATCGAGGTTAGCCAAGAAAAAAATAAATGGGTTGTCTTTAGCCACAAATGGAAGCCACAAGCACACTGAGGCACTTTAGCTATCGCTCTCGCTCGCTCTTCCGGCTGCGCGTACTAGCACTTGTATACCATATACACAAAGGTATACGAAGAATGCCACACAGGCAGCATATCGACACCCAATAATTTGCAATGAAAGATTTCATGTGATCGGTGAGTGTGAGGAAGAAACTGGCGGCATGATGTGGTGGACTTACGAATGTTTTCGTATTTTTGTTTGCTTATAAAGAGATACGGGGGAGTAAAGTAGCAGAGATAATGTACCGCAGAAAGTCTAAATGTACATATAAGCATATTATATATGTAAATGTAGTTTGACAGACTTCAATTCCATATGGATCTCTAAAATCATATTGAAATCATAAGGAAGAGTTACTGAGTCCATATACCTTTTTTATAGTGGCATGAATTATTGAAAGATGGAGTGCATAATTTTAATCCGATAAACCTAATCTACTCCCGACTCAAAACTCTTCCACGGAACTACCGGATTAAGTATTACTTGGTGAGTTCATATAGCTGTGACTAATTTTATGTATGAGCATCCGGTTTCGAGTCGGACGGGCCTAAAGTCAACTCAAAACTCAACTACTCCAGTAGTTGGAATATGTGGAACGAATGGATGAGGGCTCTGCAGATCTGAAAGTAGTTACTACTGTATAAGTTAGGTGGATTTCTAGCTCTTGTAAAAATAAATCCATTATTTTTGCTTTAAATTATGTTTTATTGAGCATAGTTATAATGAGATATTCACTGTGTTGTTCAATAATTTGTTACCATCTCGAAGGTAGCTTTTGAACGAAACTCTCATAGAAACTCTCGTTCTGTTTGGTAAAAAGTAGTAATTACTTGGAGCCAGATCTGAACTATAAGGTGGAAATGCATTAAAAAGTCCCAACCGAAGTCCAAGAGCTTCTGTGACTATCGATGAACGTGGCCTGGCATTGTCCTGATGAACCAAAATTTCTGTCCTATGGGCCAAAGTTGGTCGCTTCTGGGAGATTGTTCTAATGACCAATTGTTGACAGTACAAGTGCGAATTCAGAGTTTCTAAGTGGAGACCTTATAATTGATTCCGCTTGGAATCAGCACAAGAAACTGCTTTCGTGCTAAGTCGGCTACAGTGCTAGTACGATTAAAACAGATTTACTCAACCAGATTGCATTTAAACATAATTCTCAGAGGTCTCATAAAAAATGTGATTGCAACGAGCTATTCCAAGCAGAGTATAGAATTTAGGTCCTAAAAATCCAGCCGGAAATGAATTAGTAACTAATTTTTTTCAATTGTGAGACTGATTTCTGGAGAAATCGGGTCAAAAACATTTGGTATATAGAGCAACCATCTCATAACGATTAAACGATGTCAGTTAAAGTAAGAAACTCGAGTTTCACACCACGTAAGAAATGTGGTTTATACCACAACTCAACCAATATGAAGTTATAGCCTTTGCTGCCGAGCTCCTTATAACATTTTCAAACAACTAACCGATTATATGAAAAGCTCTTTCGGCAATTGTCGATTGAGAGGGAAGTACTAAAAAAATTTACAAATTTGACCACTTGTCTCGCCTGGAGTTCAAGCTCAAGACCTATGGAGTCACGCTTTACGCTCGATTGCCGTTAAAATGTAGTTCAAATGTGTTAAAAACAACTTAGCTAGCTGTCATTACCAGCTGTTAAGCACCGGTTCTATTACTAACCTTAGTCACACTTGCGGAAAGTTGAGTTTTCATTTTAGTGGCATTTTTAAAATTTCAATTTACTCGATGAATTGCTTAGCAATTGATAACCACATGCCTTTTAATCATATGACCAAAATGACAGCTATTCTATTTGCTTGAAAATACTTTTCTTTGCTTACTACCACAACGACCAGAGTTATTTCAACTCAGCCTCTCTTTTCGGCGCACACATACCTTCTCATACATAACCTAATACATAAGACATTAGCGACAGCGCGAGTGTCCACGACTCCGCTTGGCAGTAACGACGTTTAGCCAAGAAAGAGAGAAGAAATATTGACATAACTGGTACTTAGAAGAAACGAAAGAAAAGAAAAATTGAAACAACGAAAAAATACACCCTCAATTTTGGAACGCTAGAGCGCCAGACGAACCACTTCAGGTCTGAGCTGAGTGAAAAGTGCGCGTATTTTTTAATATCCGCAGTCCCCCGCCTCCTCATAATGTGGATGCTGAACGCTAGCCTCCCCTGCCACCACTGGATGTTGAGGGGGTATGCTTCTTGTGAGCAGAATTTCCTTTGGCGCTTGGAAGGAATAAAATATCATTGCTCATACGCTTTGTTTGTGAGCAAGGAAAGCAAAAATGGGGGCGCCACCCCTACTAAGGGAAGTCTGGCGAAGGGACTTTTTTTCAGAGTTGAGTTTTACGCTGCTGCGTCTTAAGATGCCGGCAATGGAAGGCGAAAATGCTCAAAACGAGCTTTGGCGTGTGGAAAATTGGAGCGCCCAAGCAAGAGTCTAAAGCAATCTGTTGGAGAAATTTGGATGAGGGTTTGAGGTTTTGCTTTCATTTTTTCGTCACTCATTTTTTCTTACGCCTTCCGCCAATTTGCATTGCTATGGTGGCGGCGGTTTTGAGTGGAGTCTTTTGGGTTTCTTGTGTTTCATTTTAAAAAAAAAAATGTGTCTCTTGCTTGTTGTTGCTGCAGCAGCTGCTAACGTCTGCTGCGCATCAGCCGTTAACGGTATGCGGTGCAATTGTGGCCCATTGTTGGGTTTCGGCGTGCGGTATCGGGTCACACCACAAGAGAAACCGCTGCTACTGGTTCTCGCGGTGAGCTCGCAAAGCCAAGAAAAATAATAAAAGGAAAACAACTCAAGAAATATGGCGCGGCTTTAAAGAAGCAAGAGAAGCAAACACTAGGCTGGATTTTCGTACAAAACCGTTGCTGCGTTGTTGTTGTAATTGCCGTGTTGCAACACATTGTATTTGTGCATTGCAGATTTTCATCGCGCTTCTGCTTACTGCCGCCTCCCACCATTTCCGCTGCCCGCTCCACGCTGGTGCTCTCCGCTGCGCGCCAAATGCGTCACTGCGGCAACCTGCCGTTGGCCTTATTGCCACCCCGACGTGGCGGTGTCGTTGACGATGATGATGACTGCTCTGCGGTGGTGGTGGTGAGGCCACTGTTGTTGTTGCCGCCATTGCGCTTACTACCGAAACTGGCACTCCGGTCGCAATTTGTTGTTGCCATTGCCGTCGCCACAAATGCTGATAGTGGTCGGTTTGTACGGTGCCAGCGCGCGTAGCCGGAGCAGCCCAATAGTTACGGGTGTGTTTCTTACGGACGCGCTTGTAGATTTTGCCAGCCGCAACAATTTGCCAGCCACACGTCCCCAACAACAGCGCCTGCTGCGTCGTCCACGTTGCCCGTTGTCGTATCTCTGCGCTTAGTGTCATCACCGTTGCCGTGGCCGACGCTGTCATCATTGCTGGTTGACATCCGTTTTAGACATTGATGCGCGTGCACGTGTTGCTGTTGTTGTTGCCACACGTTACATACATATATAATTTCGCACACATATTCGTGCCGTTGCCGTTATCGTTACTTTGGCCGCTCATAGCCGCGGTCGCGTTCATAGTTACCGCAAAAAATAGTTTAATATCGTCGGGTCGCTTGATTTGATCGCCAGGATAATTGCGCAACTCGCTCATACGCTCGTGTGCGTTGCTGACGCGCTTTAGCCGTTGTCCTTTTAGTTGTTCGCTTGCAATTTGTGCGTTTATCACAGGTGTGCGGTCGGTCGTCAAAGACTTCAAGTGCGTTTTTCTGAAGCTTGGCGTGTGCGGTGTACGGTCTGTCAAGTGACAGCTGTCAGTGGTGATTTTTCCGCAAAGTGACGTGTCAAAGTGTGAATTCTGTGAAGAAGACTTTTTTTGAAAGAAATGTGAATTCATTGGAGATGGAGAAGAAGAATTGATACAAATATGTGATATAAATACTTATTAAATAAAAATACACAGGTATAAATACAAAATTTAGTATTGAAGAAAAAAAAATTGTGATATAAGCATACCAAATCAATAAAGAAACGGCAACCAGTCATGTGATGAGTGGGTAATTGTCAAAAAAAATCGCTGTTGCTTGTGGTGGGTTCTAAATCTCAAATAGCTGCATTTACGTGTATCAAGCAGAAGACGAGGTCTTTCGATAAGCAGCTATAAGGACAATAATGACACGTGGCATGAAGCTTTACTACAAATATAATGTTCATCAGTTGAAAATCAGCTCCGAATATATCGCTTTTTCTACTAAGAATTTTGAAGGTGTAGAGGGAGGGGAGATAAAATTTCTAGTCCATAATTTTAAAATCGCTGTGTTACATAAATGACCTAATAGTTTCCATTCAATGAAAAACCTGACAAGCTTCGTTTAGAAACTAATAGGCTATTATAGCCAGCACTTTCACGTAGTGGTTTCCATATAGCGGAGTGTTAAACGAAACTATCTGAGTTAGTGCATTTCAGTCTATTAACTAGAGTTGCATGTGATCTTTGAGAAACTTTTTATTAAATAATTACTAAAACTTATACTTTTTATTACTATTATTTTTTTAATTCGTATGACGTAAAAATTTAAATTTTACAAATTCCTGTACCGTGAAATTACGCGACAAATTGTTTGCTCGTTTAAAGTTAATATAATATAAAATTGATAGAACTGCAAGTGGTCAGCAGATTTTGCACTCTCTTGCTCTTGTTTTCTTAAAAAATACCATCCTCAGCACTCCTTCTTATCTAAAATGTTCCTGCCGCCTCTTGATTACACTTAAATCAGTTGAAGTGGAAGAGACTTTCGTTCCTTCACTTCTTATTCGTTTTAACTTCCGCTTTAAAATTCAGAATTTCTGTATTATTGTGCAAGGTATGCTCCACAGTTTGGATCACTATATGAATCTCATTTATTTCAGGTGTTAATTGCAACGATTTTTCGTTTTTCAAGATTGCTATTTCGATAACAACAATGTTTTGCACTTTAGTTTGTTGCAATTTTTGGAGAACGGGTTGGCGAAAATATAAGCACATTTCGAAAGAGCGGTAATTATTATATATTTTTAACAAATCGCCATTACCTCTCTTCCAGTAATGATTAACCTTTTTGAAATGTTTAAATATTTACTTTATTTTTATCATAAAAAAATTGTGAAGTTATGACATACAGAGTAATATTATACTTATATAATATATTATTTAAAATGTATACCTTTTTTTAGATTGGAAAAAACTTAGTTAAATTCGTTTATTCAAATATCATGCATTTTGTATTTAAAAATTTTTGATTTAAAATTAAATTTTTTTTTTTAATCCCGATGTTGGGATTAAAAATTTAATTTTCATTTTTTACTCCAAGTTGTTTGGGATTAAAAATTGAAAATATAACTTTTTGATTTGAATGAACGCGAAAAAATGTTAATTCTAAAGCAAATTCTTTATTTTTATTAAAATTTTTTATTTTATTTTTTAATCTGGTATACGGGACTAACATTTTTTTATTATTTTTGAATCCTGATGTTGAGATTAAAAATTAAATTTTCATTTTTCAATCCAAGTGGTTTGAGATTAAAAATTGAAAATGTAACTTTATACTTAAGATTGAAATTTTTCTTTTTATTTTTCAATCCGGTAGTTCCAACTAAAAATTAAAAATACATTTTTAATCCGGGTTTTGGGACTAAAATTTTTTACATAAATTTTTATTCCCGTATGCGAAATATTTTTTTTATTTTATTTTTAAATCCAGAAGTTGGGATTAATAATAAAATTTTAATTTTTTAATCCAAGATGAAATTTAAAATTAAAAAAAATTTTTTAATCCGGTTTTTGGGAGTAAAATTTTTTTATATTATTTTTTTCTCCGGTTTTTGGGATTAAAATTTCTTATTTTATTTTTTAATCTGGTTTTTGGGTTTACATTTTTTAATCCCACATGCGAGATACATTTTTTATTTAATTTTTTAATCCGGTTTTTGGGAATTTTTATTTTATATTTTAAACCCCTTTTTGGCATTTCAAAATAAATAAAATATTGATATATGAATTAATATGTTATATTTATTATGTTATTATTTTTTAATGCATTATTTGCAACCCCGTTTGCAAAGATATTTCTTCTCTAATTATACCAGTTTTTGGTTTGAAACGCCACTGTCGAATGTTTGGCGATTTGAGGACAGTTGCTATAAAATTAATAATTTTTGAAAACAAATACCTACAAAAATAATTTAACAATCTTTAAAATAAAAAAAATTTTTTTTGTAAAATATTGTCTGCGACACATTTGAAATGGTTAAAAGTATTTTAAATATTTAATATTACTTTGTGTATTTAATTATCTGATTCTAAGACTTCTTCGAAGAATATGAAGTACAATTTAAGATTTTAGCAAAAAAGCCTGCGTACAAATGTCTTGAGAATTCGTCCAAGCCTCAATATTACCAATAATTAGGCAATTAATAATAAGTTATGCATTTTTATTCGTAAATAAAACACGTTTGAAAAAATTGTAGTCAATCTTAGCATAAGAGTATTTTTCATTATTTAACATTTAGTATGGGTTTTGGTTTGATGGTTTTTATGTTTGAGAATATTTTATGAGTGCTCAGTAAACACACTTAAGTAATTACCGCTTTTAAATAAATCGTTTTGCTTTTGTAGTATTTATGTAATTTCTATTCAAGTGCTGGCTTAGATAAATATGACGAGCTTTATTTAATAAATACTTATGAAATGTGAAATATATTTGAATTATAGACTTATACAAATAGCATTGCATAGTCTAGAAGCTAATATTATTTGCATACGATAATGGCTACAAATTTATTGTATACAGGGTGATGAGTCAAACCCGAATAAATATTTAATAAATATTCAAACAAAAATTGGTTTGAAAATTAATAGATTGATTGTAAATACTAGTACATTGCATACAAATACAGGGTGAATCAGAAGTTGAAAAATTTGAGTACTATTCTCGCACTTATTTGTGAGGAGTATAAATATATAAAATTTCTCAAGATACCCTATTTTGCCCCGACTATAAGTAGCTAAAGTTTTTATGAAGCCATTTTTTTTTTTGAAATCTGTAGCCTTAAAAAAGCTTTGCGGGCAAAGAAGCCAATAAAGTGTTTTTGGGTGAATACTGAGTCTTTAGACATGTCAATTTGTTGTTAGTGTCAACAGCTGGCAATTAAAGTCACTTCTAAGGAATTCAAAGTACTAACGTAGGTAAACTTTTCTAACATTTCATTAAGAAACTGAGTCCTTGCCACATATATTTTTAATTTTTTACGTAAGAATGAGGTTTAAAGCTGTTTTGTTGAACTTTCGATGCTGTATTAAGCTTTCGGGTAGAAAAACAAGGTTGTTTATCAGTATAAGCAACTGATTTTATTTACACTCCATTTTTAAGATCGATATTTTAAGCGTTTTGAGAATGCAAGTTATGTTATGCTTTACAGTAAGAGCTAAAGAACTGAACTTGTAAACTCTTAGTTTCAAATCATCGTGATTGCACGAATAATTTTCAAATGAAATGTAAATAGATTTTTGGCTCACCTTATATCTTTTTATGTAAAGAATACTTAGGAATATGTCTGCAAATGATTGTAAATAACTGAAACGTTTAATATTCCATTCACAATAATAAAATGAGTCTCACTCTACTATCAACTCTCTTTTCGCCTCAGATTACGCAATTTTATTTTATCAACATTTTGAGTTGACCGTTATTTACTTATGAACATACTCATATGTAATTGTAACGGCGTATTTTTTCTATTGTCGGTAAACCATTTGCCGCAACTGTTAATTTATCAAACACACACTCATACTCTTCACTTATGTAATACATTTGCAATAAAGTTTACGGCACAATATTAAATGATCTCTGCTGGGGGGAACCTCCTTAGCAGCCGATCGGCAGTCTCTGCGCTATCTATATCTCCAAGTGCTGTGTGTGACCGTATTTGTGCAGCTGCTGACCGCGTTCGCGACCGGTGTGGCAACACGCATTATGGCCAACAACTCAACTTTTTGTTCATTTTATTTTGCAAGCAAATTTTCAGTTTTATTTTATTTTTTTTTGTGTAATTTTTTGTTTTGCACAAGTTTTGTTTTCAATGCGTGGCATTTGAATTACTTTGCACCATCGTGTATGTGCGTATGGTATGTATGCGCATGTGGCAACATTTGCTGCTAATTTTATTGGTCGCGGCAGTGTTGTTGCTGTATTTTCCTTTAAAAAGAGTTAAACAAAAGCCGCAGATGGTAAGGAGTCATTCCATAGAATATAAAAAATCTGAATAAAAATAAAAAAATTGCAAAAAATACTAAAAAAAAAAATTGCGAAAATTGCGAAAAAGTTTAAATGCCTCAGAATAATATGCGCGGATATCGCCGGTCAACCAGGCGGCGGCCGCACCACATATTAGCTGGCAATTCCACGATATCATCATCGTTCACACGGTAGGCGCGACGTGGGGCTCGCTTCACATGTCCGGGATGTCCTTTCACGCAGACAATCAGAAAATCAGACAAGAGCAGATGGTTAACAGTGTTAACGCGCTCGTCAGTTTGTCGTTTATTGTCCAGATGCTGCACTTTGTATGGACAAATGGTGAAATTGGTGCTCATGTGAGCTGCTGATGAAGTGCGGTGCCAGTGGTGGGGCTCTGCGATTATTATTGTCATCATCAGCAGTTTCGCAGTTCATTTTAATTCGTACAAATGTGAAAGGTACCGTAAAGTGGCGCATATTTTTTGCAAAAGGACATTAAAATATTCGACATGTTTCTATATCTAAATATTTCATTCATAAAAGTGAGTGGCAAGTTGACATAAAATTCAGAACTCTTATGCAACTTTAGATGAAACTTTATATTTGCGCCTTAGTGTATACTACTCAAGATGATAGTGAGTTGATGAAGTCTCAATAAAATCATCTTGCACTGATCTAAATGTTAATGTATATTCAAACCTCATATATTTACATACATATATCTCATATATCTTATCTGAACTTCTTTTTTGATGGTTAAAAAATATTCTTACTTAAACTGTTATGAGCGGTTGCAATGGATTACTACTATGAAACAATCCACTGATAGCTGGTAACAGTTAATTGTAAAATTCACATTTTTTATTGTTTTGCGCGAGCTGGCGATGTTGCAAGACCATCTGAGTTCTAGTTACCTTCCAAAGATCTGAATTGAAAATACAATCAATGTGAGAGCAGGGAATGTAAGAATGTCAAACTTCTTGAGATATTGTCCGGAAATACCTTTTTTTGGTCTAAACAGATAGAATTGTCTCGAAAATTTTAAAATCTTTGCAGTTTTTTAGAAGTTTGAGTCAATTATGGTCTTTATGGTAAAGAAAAGTTGCAAGTCAGAAAATGTGCGTTTATTCGTGAATTTTTTTCGATGAGGAATTTTGTTTAGTAAATAAAAATTTTTTTTTCTGTTTTACTAACGTTAATGTAGTTTAATAATCGGTGATTCATTTTGAAAAACTTTGGACTAGTCACGTAGCTGATCTCCAGGTGGACCTCCGACAAAAAGTATCTGGCGGTGAGTGAAATTTTTCTGCTGAAAATTATCTCAAATCCTAACACCAAAAAATTTTACTATGGCTATAGTTAATGATCGAAGGTCTAGCAGAAATTTTGGTTTTTGATAAAATAGCGGCATATCAAAAAAAAAAAAAATTGTGTTCAGAGTAGCTTAAAAATCATTTTTTTTCTTTCTATCATTACTTAAAAATATATGAAAGAAGTTCGTGTGTAAATTTCAAGTCGATCGAACTAGCTGTTTTCTAGTTTTCCTTACCGACTGTGAAAACAGCTTTTCCAGAGCATCGCTTTTAAAGTTGTAAGAGTCAATTACATAAAGTTAAACGATTTTTACAAATACGTTTATATCTCCAGAACTGTTTGCGAATCAGTTTTAAATTTTCGAAGAATATTTTTCCGTTGTTGTATTTTGTGTTTTGCATTATTTTATGTATATATTCCCTTATTGCTCCGTTGTACAGCAATGTGCACCGGCGCGTATGAGTAATATATAAGTACTTTTGACGGGTCGTAGAGCAATATGCGATAATCTTCTAATAAGAAAATCTATAATTGTAAATGCATTAGATTAGTATGTAAGGTAACATATAATATTTTCTCAATCTTTAATTTAATTAGCTTTGCATATTTGTGGTTATTTATAAAGCATTTCTAATAAGAAGACATGGTAGTAATTGCATTTATTATAGAAGGTTTAGGTACATTATATATGGAATGTGTATTAGGTTGATTGATTTGGTCTCAAAAATATGTAATTGAAAAATCGGTAATATTTATTTCAACATAAGCGGGTTATTAAAGTAGATATGGCATTTATAGTACTAGGAAATGCGAATAAATAGAGTTTTATTGGATAAAAATTATTTTTGATATATGGAAAGAGATACTTTTTTTAATTCGGAAAAATAACACAACAACAAAATCATGCAAAGCCATATTACTAAGCACAAGCGACACTCTCTTGCGGTACATTTGTATGCGTCAACATTTACGGAGATTCGGTCCACCGCAGCCACTTGATATGGAAATAAAAATTACAAGAAAAAAAACAGCAACAAATTGATTAAAAAAGTACTATAAAACGGAAATTGTTACAAAAATGGCAAACAAGTAACAAACTGTGCGACAATTGTGAAAATAAAAATCGCAAATACGTGTACAAGTGAATAAATGAGTGAATAACGGAAAGATAAAAAAAAAAAGAGAAATGAAAGCTGAAAATAAAAAAAAAATAAAAAAATAAAAATAAAACTGTAATATATTCTGGTAAAATGGCGAGGTTGTTGTAACATAAAAGAGTGGGCACGCAATTAATAGCATGCGTATATAAGTATATAAATATATATGTACATATGAGGAGCATTTATATAATTTTTTTCAATATTAACACTTACTTGTACAACTGGAAACAGCTGCGAGCAGTCAGCATATGTGCGATTGTAAGGGACTATGTTGCATAAATCCGCACACATACACAAAGCGTGTATAAATATGTATGCAAAATATGTGTGCGAGTGTTTGGCGTTTTGTTTGATTGTGTATGGCAACGCCACGCATTATCAACCACGGTTTGGCAGTTTTCAGTTTTCAGTTTTCGCTGATTTCTTTTTTCGTTTTTGTTTTTTTATTTGTTGTTGTTATTTTTGGCTTTCAACTTCTGGCAGCAATCACTTTTCATTTCATGCGCTGCTATGTATGTATGTGTTTGTATGTTTGGTGTCGGCGTTCAGCAGTTGATTTGCTTAATCGAATGACGGATTCATAACGATGCGGACGCAACAAAAGAATGTTGTGGCAAGCGCCGAAAAAATCAGAAAGCAACAAAAGAAAATGTTGTTGTAAATTTTGTGACTTTTTTCGCCGTTTGAAGTGCAGCTGAAAGTTACGTGCGTGCCGTTTTGTGGTAAAAAATTGTTGCACACAATTTGAGCGGCGCGACGCGTGGAAAAAAGCGCGAAGATCAAAGGATAACAGTGCTGTGTGCCGTTATATGTATACGTGTGTGCATGTGTGCAAATGTGTGACAATACTTTGAACTGAAATTGTTGATGATTTTTGTAAATTTGCTGTGATGGCTTGCAACCCTTTCACATAAGGCGGCGAAAGAGGGGAGAGAAATAAAAGCGAAAAACTTCAAATGCGCCAAAAGTGCTACTACCTTACCAATTATGTGTATGTGTGTGTGTGCGTGTGTGCATATTTCTAAGCATTTGAAATTGACGTAAGTTCACTTCCGTTTCCGTTTTGCAAATTTGCCATTCAACAGGTTCCACACACGCTTTGATAGCTGTGGCCACACACTTCAAAGTTCACCAGCACACGAACACTCTTACACACACATGCCCAACACATGACTTGTCGCCGTTTACTTTGTATTACACCCACACCCCACCCGGGTTATGCAAATGAAGTGCGGATATGCGCCTCATTTGCCAAATTGAAGTTCAAAGTTTATTCGTGCCAATCGCTTAAGACACAAAACTTCTAAAAAACAAAAAAAAAAAATAGAATAAAAATAAAAAAAAGTAAATTTTGAAAATTTTCCCAGTTGCAGCTCGCTGGCATGAACGTGCGTGTTTCATAAACCTCTAATAAATTGTGACGTGTGAAAATTCGACAAAATGCACATCTCAAGTGAAGTGAGTTCCACCACGAATCATCAGCAGCCACCACCCGCTAGCGCCACGCCGTCGAAACGTAACGCCACCAGTGCTAATAACAACACGAATAACAATAACAACAACAATAACAATAGTGTAAATAACAATAATACGAGCGGTAGTAATAAGAAAGTCATTGATACGAGCCCATATCTAACACCTGAGAATCTCTTCGAGCGTACTGTCGATGTGCTGCTGGCCGAACATCCGGGGGAATTGGTGAAGACCGGCTCACCGCATGTGGTAAGTTTTAAAAATGTATTACTTCAAAGTGATTTTTAAACAGTTTACTACTTTTTTCTTTTAATAAGGTATAAAAAAAATTGATGAAAGCTTTTTAGCGAAAAGTGTAGCTTTTAAACTTTCACTCATAGATCTTAAGCTTCATCGGTAAACTTTTGTAATATTAATATATATTTGTTATAATATGAAAGTTATTCGATAGAAAAAAGATAAAAATAATATTCGATGGTCGAAAATGTTATTTTAAGCTTTATTAGGTACAACGGAAGTTCAACATTTCTCAAATACTCGCAGTTTTAAGCTGCACACTTAGTGTGAAATTAAAAACAATCAATTCTTTTTATATTTCCATAGGTTATACCATTAATTTTTCAGCATACTCGAAAGTTATTCGGGATAAAGAAATAACGAATGTGGATGCCGTACTTCAACCATTTATTCTGATCCCTTTTTTTCAAGACAAGGAATGGAACGATTGTCTTACCTGTCGCATTAGATTTAAAGGTTAAGAAAGCTTTTATACTGATGGCACCAATCTTTCGCTAGTAGTGAGAACTTGTGAGTAACTATCCTATTGAGAACAGATGAGCATAAAATCAGCTCGGTCGAAAGCTCGACCGATATGTAATTTTGAAGATTCCTGAATA
Organism: Bactrocera oleae; assembly: GCF_042242935.1. NCBI lineage: Eukaryota > Metazoa > Arthropoda > Insecta > Diptera > Tephritidae > Bactrocera > Bactrocera oleae. Next base: position 64,840,024 of record NC_091539.1, on the reverse strand, counting down.
TTATGGTTCATAGAAATCATTTTGCCATTAAATATTGCTCTGAAATATTAACCTAATATGGTTGACTGCTGTCTCTTCAGAAAAATGTAGCCTTATAGTCTAGTCAATGTTGCAAAATAATGCAATGACTTTCTGTTCTCAATATATTGTATTATGAAAATCTATTCAGAAGACAGAATAAGTCCCTAAATATAAAAAAGTGTATAGTTGTGACCACTTGTATAGTTGTTGAAGAACCAGACGGCGACTTTTTCTGTACAATTAAGATTATTGCGTTAATTCGGAAATCGGTTTTTATAGGAATCTGTTATGAATATGGGAAAGAGTGCTCGGAACAAGTCCCTGAAAAATGAGACCTTTAAGAATAGACAAAGAAACCAGTTTTCAACAGAGGCAGTTTTCGTAAAGATTCACACATGAAGAGCAGAGCGAACTTTAAGTATGAGCAGACTTTTCGAAAAGAACAACAGCAGTGGATATATAGCTATTAGAAGATGACTTCATATTTTTAAACCTTTTTAGAAAAGCTCAAGTGGAATTAGTTACAGATTTAGTAGAATTCGAAAGATATTTTAAAACTACCGCCGTAAAAGGAGCTGATTAGAGATTTTAAATTTTGTGGTTTTATTTTTTCTGGATTTCAAAACTTAAACCTGCTAAAAATTGTATTTTATGTGACCCTTTTTGTATATTACACTTCCATGGAGCAGTCCTAACTGCTGGCAGTTAAATTAGTTATTATTGAACCAAATAATTTATTGACACTTAACATTTAGTTATTTACCAAACAGAACGGGGAAATATAATTGAATCTGTTCATTATTTCCACAGGTTTGCACAACGCTGCCCACGCATTGGCGCTCGAACAAAACGCTACCAATTGCCTTTAAAGTGCTCGCCTTGGGCGAGGTAATGGACGGAACGATTGTAACAATACGAGCGGGGAATGATGAGAACTTTTCAGCGGAGTTGCGGAATTGTACGGCCGTTATGAAAAATCAAGTGGCTAAATTCAATGATTTGCGCTTCGTTGGACGCAGTGGACGTGGTAAGTTGATGGCAACTAGAGGGAGGTGTTGTAATATTTTACAGGTTAGAAAAGCTGGATGAGGTGTGTAGCAGTAAATTTTGTTTGTTTGAAATTTAATTTTTGATTTTCAATGTACATACTTTATGGGAAAAATAGATATCCAGACCAGTCTACCTCAACATTTGAGTCTTAAATTATTTCAAGATCACGTGATTTGGAATCTTAGTTCTAAGACAAATTTTAGCTCACAATAGCTAATTTAGTTTCGGAAGACATTTCGATTCTGAAAAAACTTAGATCTATAGAGCCAGGTACTAGCATCCCAGATATTTCCAGCCGGTGATCTTGAACCAATATTGGATTACACTCAAAAAATCATTTCAAAACTCTATTTATCTCATAGGTTAATATTTTATGATAAACTCAGCTGAACTGTTTTCAAAAATATTATAAAATGGGAGCAGAACTTAGATATAGGTATTTAAGAGCTCTAGTTGAAACTTGTACTAACAAATATCCGGTAATCGACTTTTACTAATGGCGGAATTACGTAAATCCTTTGTTTAGCGGAGACACGTCCCGAACTTTAGCGAAGACCTGCACCAGCTGATTATGAAAATCTCTTAAATACCTTTAAGTCGAACAGACTTTTCACAGCCACTGTAAAACTGACCAACAAATGATCTGCCAAGTCTCAAAGCTGACGTGTACCGTCTGTCTGCTATCAATCAATCCATCACGAGTAGCCGACACATTTACTACTCCATCCTGTGAGACTACAAGGTCAGGTTGCTGGTTCGTCTGTGTTAAGATTTCTCTTTTTACTACATCTTCTCAAAGCAAATGGAGGGTGACACGAAATGAACAAGCTATACAATGAAAAAAAAGACAAACCAACTGATTGATTGGGTGTGAGATTGGTAGTAGGTGGGGGTAAGGCAAAGCAAAATCACTAAACAGAAAATTAAATCACCGTAGCTGTTTATTTTGTGCTCCACAAAGTGACTGCCCATACCGAAAACCAAAAGAAAATACAAACTAGCAAAGCTTTTTCTTCGGAAGAATTCCTGCACTTTTTCATTTCTTGGGAAAACTGAAGTTTCTTTTTAATTTTGGGGTAGCAAAAACGGTTGTTTGGTTGTTACCGTCGGTTGCGGGTTGGGGCGGTAGGTTATTTGTGGCGTTTGACAATTTGCTCATTAAGCAATGCCGGTTCGTTAAGCGTGCGCTTTTTTACTTTTCTTATTCAATTTATACAAATTTTCTTTATATCTTTTTTTTTGTATTTTTGTATTTTTTTTGACAACAAAATTTTTAATGTCGCCCCAAATGCCGGGTGACATTTTAAATGCGGAGCCAAGTGGCCGATAATGCTCGAGGCTTTGCTGGCAAATACGCACTTATTTGCATTTGTTTTTTTTCTAAAATTCTTAAGGGTGGCAGCACGATTTCTACACTTTTTCTCGCACTCGTTTGAAGCGTCCCTTCTTTTATTTATTTATTATAGGATTTGTAGCGAAAAAGTTACCGAAGAAATGAATTTAAATTACATGCTGGTTATAATCAAATCTAAACCCTTTCTTCTCAAGCGCTTTTTGCATATTTACAAAGGGATTACTAGGGTCAGTGACAGTTACGCGCGAGCTTTTAATGTCAATCCTTTTGTAAAGTAAAAAAAACAAAGTTTATATAAAAGTAAAAACAAATAAAAAATTATTCCGAAAAATCCTTTTAAGCCCCTCAGAAAAGCAACTCTGCGGATTAAGTAGTAATTTTTAATGCTCAGTCGTTAAGTTCCGAAATTATTTGCTCATTTCGAAAATTATTTGCACATTAAGTATAGTGGTTGGTGTAAGCTCCCAGTAAGTGTGTGCTTGCCACAAATATCTAATGCTGCACTTAATATTATATAATATTACTAACGCACATTTACACCGGTTGTTCTTGAGCTTAGAGATCCAGCGTTAGCAGGTGTTGACCAGAGGCTTGAGTGGTTAGATTGTAGTTTTGGTTGCGTGTGTCCACCAGAAAACTTCATCAAAGCTTTAACAAATAATTTTATACACTTTTGCATTGTATCACTTATTGTGGTTGTTGTTGTAATTTTCATTTAGCATATGGTATGTGTGATAAACTTGCTGTGCAAAAGTGTGTTTGGGCGCCGAGCATTAGTAATGCATTAGTAATTAATTAACAACATTCCACAGCGTTGCTGCCGTTTGTGTTAGTCTCTCATCCATCGCTTACTTATTATCTTTGGATGTATATGGGTATGTGTGTTTGTGTGAATGTATTGGTAGCTTGTACCTTTGAGCTGATGAACTGCATGCACACGCTGCAGCTGCTGCTGTTGCTGCTTCATTTTAATTAAATTTATTTTCCAAGCTAATGATAAGATCGCCAGTGCAACCAACTGCTGCATATAGTTTTGTATGTATGGGTATTGTACTTACAGGGTTATGCATTGTGCGCTTCAAGAAATAATTTTCTTAGTGTTTTAGCAAAATTGGTTATTTTAAATTTGGGAATTTTTCGAAACCATCTCTTTTTGAACTTTGAAATTTTTAAAGTTCGAAAGTTTAGCTTGAAAGTATTTGAGGTTATGCTGAAGAAACTTTTTATATAAATTCGATTGTCACAGTATTAGATATCCATATGTTGTTACATAACGGTACAGCATTATGAAATGAGAAATTGAAAAGAAAATTGTGTGCGTTCAACTGCGTATTAGGGATAATAGTTTCTCCTGGCTGTGGCTAAGTTCAATAAGGAGAGTGAGAATATAATTTTAGAGATTTTTAACAATTAGATTTGTATACAGTAAAATTTTCTGGTACTAAAACGATTATTTTTTGATACTAATTATAATTGAATTAAATATTTTTATAGGTGGCAACCATTTTGAAAAATATCTTATATATCAATTATTACTTTATAAAATATTCTATATTTAATTTATTTAATTAATTATTTATTAGGTGAAAAGTATAAGTCTACCTTAGCACTTCATAAATCTCTGTATTAATTTTCTACTCACCTCTCTTTTGAGATAGGTTATTGCGACAATTTCTCATTAGCCGCCAATTTTTGTAAGACTTTTTCGCTCAAATTTATGTTAAATAAAGCCTGAAAAAGAGAAATTTTTCTTAATTTTTCTCTACTTTCAGCATAAAGTGCCAAAGTTTGGCCTTTTGAGGGTTCTACTCTTTCACTTTTGCCAAGTATATGCTCTCTAATGTTTCATCAGTATGCATGAAGGACTAGAAGAATTCGATTGATCCAAAGCTTTCTAATTAAAGTTGAAAACTTAGGTAGAACTTTTTAAGCTAAATTAATTAGAGAGTCTTCAATTTGCTAATTCTTTGTATGCTATACTTGAAGTCTACTAGAATCTCAAAAAATTTACATAATAATAGAGGAAAGCATTTAAATAAAGTTTTTGAGTGAAATAACCGTTTGATATACTAACTATCCTTGATTATACCAGTCTATGTGAGTTATACCAGTTGTTTGTTCGACTCGTCACTCTCAAACTTTTGAGTATCAAAGATAACTTATAATTAGTAATAAATATAGCCTTCTGATAGGCTGATAGTTGCAATCGAAATGAGTCCCCCAGAGTAACCTTTCTAGTTGCTAAGCGCGTTCGGAGCCCTGTCTAAATGTCTGCCGATTAACATTCCGCAGCTCGAGAGAAATAACCCATTATATGTAACAGTAAATATACAGTAGAATAATATAGTATGTACGTATATTATATACATACATGTAATTCGCTGTATGTAAATGAACATGTGCCCATTCGACCGGAAATGCATAATCCCAGGCGTAGCAAAAGCAGCAGCTCATGAAATGCAATATAGGTGTGCACTTCCCCTCTTCCCGCCACGCACTTACCGCTCCGAACCGAATAATCTCTCTAAGTATGTACAAGCTTTATTACTTCACTCTACAACTACTTGCGCCATCGACCAGTGAGAGCTGGCCATTTCGGAGATTGGACCGCCGTCGTCGTCGTCAAAGCACTTAAGTTGATCTGCATTGCTTTGCATCTTTGCATTTTCTAGTGCCGCTTGCGTTTTGTGGGGACTTACCGTTTTGCTGCTGTCAATAAGCGCTCGCAATCATCGTCATATTGCATTGGTAAGAAGAGAGCTAAAGCAGCAACAACAAAGGGTTGCTTTGTTGTGGATACACTTACATACACACAAATAGCTAATGCATTTAATCACTTCAAGTAATCATTAGCGTCGTTGTAATTATTTTGTTGCATTGTTACCGTTAAGCGTTAAATACTTGCTGATTAACAGGAAATGCATTTGGAAAATTGCTAGCCATACCACGAGCGCCTACGATGTGGCAAGTGGAAGTTTTCAAATTTGCATTCCATGTAAGCACTCATTCTCGTGCTCATACGAATTAATGCGCTTCAATTCGACTGCAGCCAAGTGTTTGCGGCACTTCATTTGACACAACTCAGGGAGGTGAGAGTGTTGGAGAGTGGGTAGAGCAAAGGTGTGTGTGTGTGTGTGGCATTGTGGCCAATATATAAACATGCGTAACCATTTTATTGTTGCGGCATTTGTGGATTGGGCAGCAAACTTGCTACGCATGTCGTGTTGTTGTTCGCACAGTTGCTCGCTGCTGTTGATTATTGCTCATTGAGGAATCAGTGATGCGTTGACAAACACTTTATTAATATTTGATTATTACAATATCTAGCATTTTAATTGCAGACTTAATTAATTTGATGTGATTTTAGTGTAGTGAATGCGAGCTCTCAAGTGCTAACCCATTGTGGGGCTTTTACGTGAAACGTAGGTTGGAGGGTAGAGAGTAACACTCACTAATCTGTATTATGTGAGAATTCGAGTAAGGCATTAGGGGTCTCTATGATGAGTGGTAAGTGCTCTATGATGAGTGGTAAGTAAGTATAGCAATAATTAAACCAGTTTATATCTAATATTAATATCTGGAATTTGATTTCTAGTTATTGTAGAATAGGGGTCCACGAGGGAACGGCGCTTCTACAAAAGAATAACGAATATTTTTTCAAAAATGGCGATTTATTTCTTCTTATAGCTCGATACACTTGACCCAGCAAGACTTCAACTTCTTCATGACGTCTGAAAAATACGTTTTCTTGAGTTGTAGAAGTAGTTTTATAGAGATTACGGTGGATGCGGCAACAGTTCGACCAAGTGAATCGTGGCGACAGCGGAGGTGTGAGCCGGTGCGTTCTCATGATGGAAGAGTACTTGCTTTTTTTTTTAATTCGACATAGATTTGGCGCAAAAGCTAGGTGTACTAGAAGAAAAAGCTTCATGAAAGCTTTGCAAAATTTTCATGAATTTTAGTTTTTTCTTAAAGTAACTATCATTCCATGCAAAAAACCTTCAAAATTCAATGAAAACCTCAAACCTTAAATCAATACCAAGTTTAATATTGTATCACTGCTCTTACCACACCTTGAATAAAAAAAGAAATAGAAACGCATGCAACAGGACTCTATTAAAAAACTTTGCATTACAAATTATGACCCCAACGGTGAGCTAACAAGCCTAACTCAGTCGGACAAATAAACAACCAAAAACAAACAACGAAAACAAGAAAGTTGAAATTTAAATCAAAAGTTAAAATGAGCACGAAATCAATGAGGAAAAACTTGGGCCACAAAGAAAATACAAATTTGCATACAATGAAGTGAATAACAACAAGAAAGACAAATAAAAAAAAAAACTGAATAATAATAAATAAAAAGCAGGTGAGTGGAACGCGCCGAGCTATAGCTACTCGGCACGCGAGCGATTCCAGCTCGCCAACTAACACCATGACCACACCGAAACAAGCCGACGAAGTGGTTTGACGCAGTCACGAAAAGACCAAAGGCAAACAGGGCGAAGATGTCGAAATGAAAAATTTAGGTATATAAAAATAATAATGAATGCGAGTGGAGAATATTAAATTTTTAATGAAGTTTAATGGATGCCGGAAGCTTAAAGCACGCGCAAAGTCGAATCTTCCAACTGACTGTATTAAAGCAACAATGCTGGAAGAAAGTCCGTAAAGGCGACAGAAAGGCAAAAGTTAAAAGGCGGAAGTCGTTAGGCAAAAATGAATGAAAGTCGAGAAATTCACGCGGCGGCAGAAAAAAATGAAGCGGACGCTAAGGAAAAAAGTATAGCACTGTAAATGGCGGAAAAAATGTGCGTAGGAACAGCAAGAAAGCATTGAGCTACGGCATAGATAAATAAACAGGAAGTTACAAATAAAGTGAGCGTAGCAAAAGCGCTGTCGAAGCCTAAGTGGCAGGTGTGTCTTAAGTGGTTGTTAGGTTGTTAGGCAGTTGAGGCAGCGCCGGTGGCCATGACAGTATTGGAAGAAAGTTAAAAAGCTATGCAGCGTTTACTTGTTAGATGGTTAATGATGGTGGCAGGGGAGCTGAATTTTCTTGGATGCTGTTGTGAAGGAAATTTGGTAGAGAAATTATAATATCTAAGCGGATGACTTCTAGTTTAAAAAGCGGTTGATTTTGAAATTATAAGTGTCGCTTTTGCAGAATTTCTTTAAGTAGTGATAAACTTTTGAGGATGATAATAGATCTCGATGCAAATACTGAGGTATTAAAATGACGATTTTGGGGTTAAAAAAATCCGGAAATCTTTATATTAGATTTTTTTATAAAATGAGTTGAGAGCGAGAGTAAAAGTCGTATTTTATTTCAAATATGTCTTAAACATAAGATATATTTAGCTAAAGAGTTGCCACCTAACCAAAAAGTAAAAACCGTAGATTTTTGGCAAATATAATGTCTTTCTAAAAGCTTTCCGAAGAGTTTACGAACAGTCGATTCAAAAAACATTTCTTCAGGCATGAAGTCATGCCAAAATTAGATCCCAGTTCTCGATATACTAACATCGATATTTGTAAACCTGAGGATCTAATAAGTCCATTACTTTCTTCACAGTATTGTTAGCGTTTAGCGAGGAATTGATCAGGCAATTAAGGTTCAACACACGAAGGAGAGGTACGAATCGGTAAAAATCTGTCGGTTCGATCTTTTATACGAAGATTGTTCAGGGATGCTATTGTCTGTTCCCTAAGCCTTATAGCACTCGGGAGCTATCGTTTTGGTGAATATGCTATTTTTAAGAATTAGGAATAAAAATGTGAGAAAGGGGTTCTGCTATATTTTTCAAAATGGGCTATACTACATAGTTATTCTTAAATGTGATTTCCGTGGAGTTGAATACAAGTCATTCATGAAAATAACATCATGAATTAAAAAGGATTGCCCACCATCGACAAAAATTTCAGAGAAGCTTTTACCAATTAGCCGGAAATTCAGCCATGCTTAATTGAGTCATCGATACAGAGAATTTGGAAGAAACGGTGCGAATAATAGGTAATTCTTTCACAAATTTCGAGAATTGAGGTACTACTACGATCTAAATTAGCTAAGCCCAACTAACCAGCATTTCAAGCATTATTGTTAATTAATTAATTTATTGCCAATTAATTGAACTAATTGAACAATTAGCCTCATTATATGCTAAATTGAAAACAATTAGAGACTAAATTATTAAAATTAGTTTTATTACATAATTCCAATTTTTTTTGGTCGAGTTAAAAAATTTGGAGCAAAATATTTAATACTGGGTGCAAAACACTCTACTTCTTTGTCAACATTATGGAAAAAAATTAAAAATTCAAAATCGTAAAGATATCACCGAAATAAATGCGTATTTAATTGGATTTAAGTAAATAGTCGCAACCGAAAAGAGGCCACACGGACATGCCTTTGCATGCTAAAGTATTTGTTTGATTTACTTTTAAACGCACACACATGCGCACAACCATACAAAGTGAGTGACTGATTTTATGCAAATGAGATTTCGATTGTCTTGTGATCGCGTCGGGCGGGAGTTTGACTGCAACGCCTTTGTATTTGCAAAAACCCTGTTGGAAAAATATGTCTTGTTGCTAAAACTGACTTTTAATTAATTAATTAAGACTTTTGTTGTATAAAAATTTATTATAATATGATTCTTGAGTCATCGTCAAGCTTTTTATGTTTTCTGTTATTTCTTTTCACTTTTAAAAATCGTTAACATAAAAAAAATTATCGTTAATATAATATTTTCAATTTATAAGCAAAGCTTCTGCCTTTACAGTCTCTCTGGCACCTTTATATTTATATTTTGTAAATTTATTTAAAAAAAACTTTTTAAAAAATACTCTTTTTGAAAACATTAATTACCATAAAAAATAAAAAATAATAAAAAAAAATTTTTTTGGCGAAAAATAAGAGGCATGCTTATGCATTAATACTCTCCTTCATTTATTTAGAATTTTGTAAAATTATTTTTTTATATATTTTTTTTTAATAAAACTTTCATTAAAAAGATTAATCATCATAAATTCAAATATCAAAGCACAGTAAGTTAAAAAAAAAACGTTAAAACTTTTTTGCCGATAATTTAAACTTTCTCAAAAATTTCCTAGAGGGCCATCATCCTGCCATCACGCATAAGTGCGCTTATAAGCATGTTGTAGGCATATCTACACATGTATGCGTGCATGCTCATACTACACACTCATACAATGCGCAATTGCGGCAAATGCGAAATCGTGACTTCAATTAAATTCCTTCGATTTCCGAGCGAATTCCTCAACGTCAAGTAATTTCGAAATTGGATACTGTATGTATTTGCTTACGTACATTTGCATATGCTTATTGGCACGCATGTATGCACATATTAATACGAATGCCCCCGCGTGTATGTGTGTATGCATGCGCGTTTGCATAAGAGGAAATTTAATTGCGAATACTTGTCCTTTGGCAAATATTTGAGAAAACGATTGTCATTGTGCGTGCAATGTGCAGCGTGCGGAACGGTTTGAGCCTGCACACGACGCACCTCACCCGCATCCACTCTTGTATGTGTGTGTGATTGTTTGGGCGTGTAAATCTCTTAAAAAGATTAAATTAATTCTAAAATGATTTTTTGCTTCAAGAAGCTGTTTTTTTTCTTTCAAATTATTCTGAAATTAAATTCTTTTTATGAATTTAGAGATTTTAGTTTTGCTTCGAACTGCCAATTCTTTCATCTGTTTGACGATTTGATCAATTACATAGGTGGGTATCATGTTGATCTAAATACACATAAAATATTATATTATATAATATCAAGAACTTGTATAGTCAGCTTACGGCATTACAATATAAGCCTAGTATAAGCCTGTCCTAGTAGGCCAAAGCTAGCTTAAAGCTTTTAATCTTCTTCTCTTCTAAGTTCTCCAGGCAGCCCAATGTTATTATGTTTTTTCTAAATTTCTACAAAAACCCCTTAAGAAAATTCGGGTTTCTCTTAAGGGTCCTGACATAGACTATATTTATATGCTAAGTAAGGAAAGTGAAGTTTAGACATACAGTTCAAAGATTTAAAGCCCTATCCAATCAGACTAAATTATTCTTGCAGTCTTTCTTGTTCGTTTCTCTTTCTAATTTTTGCCATGCTTCTTTATCTTATCCGACTAAGCAAGCGTTCTACAAGTTCTCCGGCTCCGAACAGCTAAAGTTTTAGTTTCAAGAAAGCTTAGAATTATTATAAACAGATAGTCATACTTGAACTAAATAATGAACTCTCACTAGTTTGAAATTGGGATCAAGAGATGGAGACTTGATAAGCAGACGTGGAAACATTACTTCCATTCAGAGAATATTTTGCCGCATATATTTTTTTTTGGAGAAATTTGCAGCGATGCTTATAAGCACATTTTCTAATATAGGAGTAGAATTCTCTCAGAAGATCTTTCGCAATCAGTATACTCATTTAATTTCGTTTTTTGCTTGTTTTCAAATAAAAAAAATGGCATTGCAGAAATGGTGTTTCGCTTGAGTTGCCAAATCAATCAGATTTTTAGTTTAAAACAAGCAGCTAGCGTTATTAGCAGCAAGACCAGAGTTGTCAAATTATACAAAAAGGCATTTACTAGATTTTTTTTTAGCTCAGAGAGTCAACTTTTTATGGCTCTTGGATCGTTTAACATTAAAGGTAAAAGAAAGGGCTAACAAGATGGCTCACTTTATTGCCGACAACGATCTCCATCGACATAATGAGATCCTTTCTTCTTTATGATAGGCTTTCTAATCCTCAAAGTCTTGTTTCCTTAGTTGGGATCAAACAAAAAGGTCACTAAATTCACTCTTAATTGATCGTGATCTCTGAACTTTTATTGCTTTTAAATGCTACTTAAAATACTGGAATATAATTCATCGTGTGGAAGTAGAGCTTCTAAAAATAGTATGCAAGTTTTCTGATTTGAAAAGAATGAATATTAATTTCCCGAGTCTAACCCGACCATACCTTAATTATTAAGGCGAAGTCTGAGAAAGTCAAATTTTTTAAAAACTACTTCCCCTTTACATAAAAAAATGTTTAAAATAATCTTGCATCCCACAAATACTCTTTCTAAACTTAGAATTACTTCGTTGAAACTTTGTTGCCGAAAAAGCAGTTGAAAGCGTTTAGTGTTTCACAAATAAATTCAAAAGCTGCTAATCGCGTTAATGTGTCAACAAAGTAAGGAAAGTCCTTGTGAAATGTACACCAATAACAACAACAAAAACATTGCTTGAGCGCAAAAACATATCTACTTGGAAAAGTTTCAGCGACAAGCAAAAGCGACGAATGATTATCATTATTAAAAACGAAATACACCAAGAGGCCAGAGTCAAAGGATGCCATAATGACAGGGAAGGAAGGTAGGAAGAAAGGCAGGAGCCATTAAGGGCGAAGTATACTTAGGCAAATGAATGTGGTGTGGTAAGTTTGGTGCGGGCGTTAACCAGCACAAAAAGGGTTGAACGCAAAGGACACTCAAGTAATGAAGAGTCGTGGAGAGAGAACACCCAAAGAACACGAAGCAGAAGAAGCAGAGGAGTGGAGGAAGCAAGGCAAAGAAAAGGTTAAATACTTTGAACTGCAGCAACTTTTTGCAAATGGAGCAGTATGCAACAAAAATTAAAAGCATTACATTTACAACAATAAAAACAAAAACAATAACAATAACAACAAACAGTAGAATTAAATCAGATGAAGAGCGCACCAGCGAAGGTGTCATGAAGCTACGAAGCGGTTAAAGGGCAGCGCGCAGGGCGGGTGCTGGCTGCGGTGGTATATATACAAATATACTATTTATATACACATATAATATATGTATATGTATATATGTAAGTAAGCACGAGCGTGTTGCTCGCGCTGATATTTTGCTACTTTTAAAAGACTAATGAGATGAGGGCGAAATTTCATTATGCCACCGGATGGATTCTACAAAAAGTTTGCATTTCAACTTATTACAACAACAACAACATACGCACGCACACAACTACAAGAGTTAAAGAGGTAAGGCTTAAGTAAGCAGCAGCTGATATCATCAAAGACATCGCAGCGCGGGTTCTAACCCATCTTGTTGTTGTTGTTGTTGTTGTTGTTGTTTTACTTGGCAGTCCGGTTTTTGTAGCTTAGTGACGCTTATGGCGGCAATGGCAGCAACTGGAGCGGATGTTAATGAAGAAGACGCCGACCGAAGAAGCTGAGCCACTCGATACACCAGTCTAACACATGTATGTATGTATGTATATATATGTGAGTGCTATTTGGGGCTGTTGCTCACCGTCGTCGCCGTAGCGGTGGCGGTGTTGTAACCTCGTTAAGCTTAATTAATAGTAGCGAAGTGATAAACGCCCAGCCGTGCTGACGGTGACTTGACGAATGAGTGGCTGCTGAAAGGGAAGTGGAGTGAAAATATATACATAAGAATGTGAGTATTTTCTATGGAAATCTCACACGAGCGTTGAAAGAACAAGCTCAGTTGTTACAAGCGGCTTTATACTCTTTGAAAAATTTATTAATAGGCGCCAATAACTATTTAAGAAAATATAAGAAATTTGGAGTTTGGCTCGAAAAAAAAATTTGTTTTTCTTCAAATGTACAATTAGCTAACATTCCACCTGTTTCTGTTTGCGAGAATGTCAAATCATTGATTTTATAGGTTCACAGCTACATTTTTTATAGCCTTAAAATGTATAAAAGGATCTTTATCTTGGTTTCGATAGGTTAGTTTGTATGATAGCTATATGCTATAGTGATACGATCTGAAAAATATATTCAGAGATTATAATCTCCTTATTGGATAATAATTTGTGCCAAATTTCGTAAATATGTCTTGTCAAACAGAATAGTTTTTCTCACAAGGACTTTACTTTGATGGATCAGTTTGTATGGCGGCTATATACTTTAGTGGTCCGATATCGGTAATTTCAACAAATGAGCAGCTTATTGGGGAGAAAAGGACGTGTGCAGAATTTCAGAGCGATATCTCAAAAACTGAGGGACTAGTTCGCGTATAAACAGACAGACAGATGAACATGGCTAAATCGACTTAGGTTGTCACGATAATATATTAAATTTATTTCCGACGTTTTTTTATGGGTGTAACAAACTTTGTGGGAAACTTTATATACCCTGTTCAGAGAAGTGAAAAATAATAAAAGGTTATATTAAACTACAGTGGCGGCTGCACGGGGGGTTTTTCTAGCGAGTCGAGGGCGTTTCGGAAATGCTTGACCAACCCATTAACTAAGCCTTAAATTTGGCTTTACTTTCAGGTGTTACACAACACTAGTATTAGCAAAAGTCATTTGTTACTTTCGCTAAAAGATATCTAAGAGTCTTAAAAGAAGGTACAACGGTAGTTACAAGCTGAAAAAGTTAGTATGGTGCCTGTATTTCAAGGTCCCATCGGAGCCGTGTGCTGGTCTTTTTAAACAAATTATGATCTTATTTTTCATAAAAGCAGGTAAGACGAAATAACCTTCGTCTTTTTTAAGATTTTAGAATAAAGCGAAAAAAATAAAATTTTAATTTTCTCCATAGTCGAATTTGGATAAAAATCTTTACGTTAGCGTAGCCCTACAAAGGAGACAAGCCAACACACAATTAACCACCTGCTCTGCCATATTTTGTAAAATCTCCGGAATATTCACACCCTGAACAGGGTATATTAAGTTTGCTACGACGTTTGTAACACCCAAAAAAAATCGTCGGAGACCCTATAAAATATATATATATACTGATATCTGATGGATATTTTGATGGAAGAAACATACGTACTGCTGTGCTGGTGGTTTAAGAGCCATTTTTTAATGTTGAAAAGAAAATGTGGTTATTTTCTCATTAAACGCAGAAAAAAAGTCTTTCCGTTTTTCATCATCAATTTACATTACCAGAGCTTACAAATTTTAATTATTTCTTTCGTTGATTTTTAGGAGGAGCAATTTCTTAAGTGAGACCTTAGAATATGTTGCGAAGAGTCGTCTTTGATCATGATTTCTTCTGCAGAAAATTATAATTATGATTCACAGGCGGACTGAAGCGTACTATATATTCTTGAAATATTTATACATTCAGCAAATGCAGATTTTGAAAGTCACATCAAATAAAAAATCTAAATCACATATATTTTAGCTACCTACATACATACATACATACATAAAATATTTAACATAAGTGAAATTGATATTACAGTCATAAATAACTCTAAAGACAACCGCAAAAGACCCCACGAACATAATTGGCCATATTTTAAAATGTATCTCAATAAAACTCGCATATCCGTTTTGACCCAATTTGTTTGCAGTCACAAATAATTTACTGGCATAATAAATTTTCACAACAACAAAATCGCAAATCACTTTAAATCTGCAACAAAACAAGCAATTTTACAAAATACGAAAAGCGAGAGAGCAAAGAAAAGCTCGAAACCGAATAAATTGCTTGTTTTATTGTATTTAACAATTTAGGGGATGAGCAGATTTAAACCGAGCCAATATATACGGCGAACCAGAAAGCATAAACAAAAAAAAAAAAAACACGTTGGCAGTAAAAAATCAAATCCTCAAACTTAAATCTTCAATGCCATAAAATGCTTGTGTACATTGTATTAGAGGAGGCGCACGCCCACCCGCCGGTCAACTGCCATCCGCTCGCTAAGATGTATGACAAATCTTGAACATACCCATGTATCTATCTATGTATGTATGTATATATATTTGTAAGTGTGTTTGTGCATATATTTGCAGTCTTGGCCTTCGGTTGCTAAGATGTATGACAAATCTTGAACATACCCATGTATCTATCTATGTATGTATGTATATATATTTGTAAGTGTGTTTGTGCATATATTTGCAGTCTTGGCCTTCGGTTGCTAAGATGTATGACAAATCTTGAACATACCCATGTATCTATCTATGTATGTATGTATATATATTTGTAAGTGTGTTTGTGCATATATTTGCAGTCTTGGCCTTCGGTTGCTAAGCTTCTTTTATATTGGCATGTTCGTGAAAATGTATGTGACCTCGTATTTTTTCATTGTTTCGGCATTTATGTGACATTTAGCGTCTGCTGCTTACGGAATTACACTCAAGGGAAAACATTGGTGGTCCAGAGAGTATTTAAGCTGTAAGCTCACTTAGAAGTTAAGAAGTTGTTTTGTAGTTGTTATATAATAATCTTTATTTGAATGGTATTTTTGTATGATGACCAATTTTCAAGGTTGCAATTTTCATGAGAAATGTCAATCAAAACAATTACTCAAAAATCTCACTGAGAGCATCGTCTTGAAACAGGGTATTATTACTAAGTCATTCAAGTTGAAACGTTAGATTGGAGGCATTTACAATTTTTCTATCAACTGGAATGAAGAGAACAAAAGAATCGCGGTGGTAGACAGGAACAAAGTCCATAACCGTTATTAATTTTATAGTTTAAGTTCTGAAACTAAAACGCTGCGAAAATCGAGGTTTGCCCGACTAAGGCCGTCAAACATGGTAGAAAAAATGCAGTTAGGTTAAATAAATTCTGAAAAATAAATTTTTATGGACAAATTTAAGTCCCCAGTCAAATATTGGAGTGTAGTCAAGAAAGGGGATCAGCGAAACATTAATAGCAATTTTCATTTTTGGAAATATCAGTGATAATGACTTATTTTTTGTAGATTGGGATATTAAAACTAAATAGTATTAGGAATGAAGAAGAATAATTTAAGCAATTTTCGAAAAATCGCTAACATTTCTGTTGTTGTTGTAGCCGAATAAAAACTGCCTGAAGTAGTTTTAAGAAATGCTAATGAGACAAAAATTCTAAGACGGATATAAAACCAAGTGCATTTCTCGTATGTCGTGAGAACGGTTAGGATTAGACTCTATGTATCTTGATTTATTGAGAAAAGATGATAGAAAATTTTCAAAAGACCAAGTTATCTTAGATTGATGAAAATTTGACTTGAACAAATGTTTAAAAGACATTTCTTGTTTTTTTATACCCTGAACGGGGTATTTTAGGCTTGCCACGAAATTTGAATACTCATATACGTGCGTCTGTTTGTATTTATATACGCAGAAAGTTTTTGAGATATTGATCTGAAACTTTACACCTGGTCTTATCTCACCAAGAAGCTGCTCATCTGTCGAAATCGCCGATATAGAACCTCTATAGCATATGGCTGCCATATAAACTGAACAATCGGAATCAAATGTTTGTATGAAAAACTTTTTTATTTGACAAAATATCTTCACGAAATTCGGTATGGATTATTGTCCAAGGTAACACTATAATCTACAGATGAATTGTTCAGATCGGACTACTATAGCATATAGCTGCTGTGCAAACTGACTCATCAAAATCAAGATAAAGAATTTTTTTAAACTGTATATCTTATAAAAACTGCTCCACAGAAGGGTTTTATAGCTTCGTTTTTTCTTTAAATTTGTTTTAATTTAATTTTAATTTAATTTTTGCATAAAATTCACAACTTCCAATACTTTTCATTGGCTGTAAATAAACAAAAAAATATTTAACATATGTGGCAACAACCTTACATAGTTCTGTTAAGCTACTTAAAAATTTTTTCCGCACACGCACACTAACAAACATATGGTCGCCATCATTATTCTTATCTCGTAATTTTATTGCCGCTTTTGCAGAGCATTCTTCGCTTTCAAGGCTTTTGTTGTTGCTACCGACATTATTATTATCAGCGTCTAGCCATAATATAGGTAGTTGTTGTTTGTGTTTTTAGCCACTGCCAATATCAAGTTAGACGCAAACACTTTTGCTTTTCCTACACTTGCAACGCCTACAGAGAAGTGTCATCATGTCTGCGCATTTTTTTGCTTAGTCTGTCATTATGAACATTTTCGGTGGCTGTTGTTGTTGTTCGTGCGTTCGCGCTGCTGGTATCCATTGTTGATTTCGTTGTTAATTTTAACGCCTAAAGGCATTGTTTTGCTCAAGTATGTCCCAACTTTTATTTTCAGTCGCCGCTCGCTCGCGAGTTTTTTGCAGCTTTAAGTATGTATGTGTGTATGTATTTATGTTTGTATATATATAATATAATATAGCGCGTGTGTGAGTGTGCTTATTTGTGTGTTTGCCATTTACTCGTGTTTCCGTTTTAATAAACGTCGTTTCCTTCTTGCCATATTTGCCTCCGTTCGCTTTCAGTGTCTACTTATTTGACTCTGGCAGCCTGTGGCACAAACACCCACACATTCATCAGACACTACAGCCGCCCCGCCCCGCCCCGCTTGACTAAATGACAGCGCGTGCTTGCTACATTGTCTGCCGACTGCTGCCGGCATAAGCGCCGTTGTGGTGTCTTCAGGCTCGCGCTTTGTCCTCCTCCCGAGTGCTGAGCTGGGGACTACGCTGTGCAGGAAGCGGCAAATTCATTGCAGCGTGTGTCGGCATAGTGTGTCTCGTCGCCTTTATTGCCTCATTGTCATTTTTGACTTTGGCGAAATTTAATTTCCTCTCAGTTTGATTTTTAAGTGTTAAACAGTCGCGTTATCAACGTTTTTTGCCACTCATTGTTCGCTGCTGACACCTCGGTGCTCGCTTGCAAATCCAATTTGACCAAGTTATTGTGTAGAATAAATTGTGATTATTTTAGATTTAGATTACGTGCACATAATCAGATGGCGGCGATGGCGGTGGCTGTTGAATCAATAAATGATTGCGGATTTTCAGTATTGTGAAGCTGTGAGTAGCAAGATTGATGGGTTTTCGAAATAGAAAGCTCAATAATTCGGCATAGCAGAGCCCTGTGACAGTTTTGTAGTCTCACTCCGGTAGCCGATTTACATCACACTTTCTGATATGGAACAGTTTTCGCCTTCTTCAAAGTAGGTTCGTTGCGTGCACTGTTTCGTGGGGTTTTTGGGCTCTGTTGTACATATATCAGTGTATTCGTGTCTCGTCGGCGGTCAGGAAAGAACGCAGATACAGAATTGGTCTTACGGTTGTGCCACGAATGTTGTTCAAAAGCGACATCGACGACGCCGACAACGCTCTCATGCCTTTTATTTTTTATGTGAAATATAACCACGCGGTTTTTTGAGCTGTCCGCTCTCTCAGCTATATCGCTTAATTTTCACTGGGGATCTGCTAATCCGAGAGCGTGGGCTTTTCTCCCGTTATCCCTTGTGGAAGCAGTTTACGTGGGAACAGGTCGTGGCTCATTAAAAACCGACGTACCGAAACTATTTTTTTGACTGCTGCCATTGAAGTAGAAGAGTCACCGAAGATAGTATCCAAGCGCTTTTCGATTTGTTTAGTGATATCCCTTTCAAATACAAGAATTAAATCACTGAAAGATATTCCTTTCCTTTTTGGTTTTTGCAAATTAGCGGTTCCGCGTGTTGGTGTCCGCAGCTAAACTCTATTATTTTCTTATTAAACTCATGCTATTATTTGGTTTAAGATGACATAAAAAGAGTCAGCATTTGGAGTATTCGGGAGGAGGATAATTATATAGTCTTGAAGGTGTATGCATGTAATAAAGTCCATTAGCCATTCGGAGCTTAAAAGTTTAAGGCTTCATCGTTTAAAAAAAAAAATGAAGATACAATTTTTGAAGGAGTGATTCGATAAAATTTATTATATGCCAAGAAAATATAATACCGTGTTTTAGGGAGTTCCGCTTTCGAATGTATACCGTTGGTATTTAGTAGGTTTTCGCTTATTAATGCTTTAATCCATGTTGTTCTACATAAATCTCATTATGTATGGCATATATATATATGTATGTATGAATGTATATTTCTGGTTACCATAATCAGGCACCCAAGTAGACGAGTACTCAAGCAGCCATGTCAAGCGATGCTATTGTACATAACTTGTGGCGTCCAACGTATGGCAATTTATTTATATGTATATATTATATGTACATATAAATTTATATTCCTTGAGATATGTTTGTGTATATATTTTATTTACTTAAGCATATGTTTGTGTTGACTCAGGATCATGTTGGTCCAGTTATTGCTTTCACTGCCCATCCTAGCACGCTTGTATCTAAATAAAGCTACCGTATGCTGCATTTATTGTATTATAATTTGCATCTGGCTAACCCAGTAGTAAATTTTTGGTTTACTGGTATACTCATCACATACTGGTTTTATATGGACGTCAACAGTTATAGTGTTATAACCCTTGACAAACGAAATGTGTAGGAGAAGGGTATTTAGTAACGGCCAGGGACTATTAGTCGTCGATTTTTATTAGTGAAACCAGGAATATGCTATCTTCCCTCAACTACTTGCCTGATTCTATACGGGGTTTCGCCTAGTTGTCCTATCTGATGCGATCTTACTAAAAATTCGGCACGAATTGCTAAGATCCCTGCGAAAATTGGGTGATATATCATCGCTAGCTTGGTCTTATCATACATAATATTATACACCTTAACTTCGTATAAGGCTTTACATATAATTTTATGACATTTCATAAAAATCTACTGTTCCAAGTTGCACTTCTAGACATTTAAGTACTCCTGAGATAAATTTATTCTATTTACGATAGTCAGCTATTCCAAAGTGATATATACAACCGATTTTATATGTTTTCTGTAATGTATAATTTATTAACAGATTGCGGGTGAAATATTGACACTCAGACAAATACTTAGCCTCAATAATGCAGGAATTTCGTTTACTCTTTAAATAGTGTAACAGCCAAGTTGGCTACAGAAAGTAATAGCTTCGAAAACGACTGACTTCTCCCGACGAAATTTGTTTGACTCATTTTTACTAATCTTGAAGACTACAGATTTTGATTTAGGGTATATCAAACGGCTTATGAGATTTCGATATATATTCTCTGAGAGGAAGATGATTAAAGGCCTCTCTATTTCAAAATCCACTCATTACGGAGAATACTCGTATACTTGAGTATATTATATGCTAATTAGAATTGTATTTTTGCTTTCTTAGCATTTTAGTTGTTCCGAAAATTTATTATGCTGCAGAAATTTCCAGTGTTTGACCTCAAAGAACTAGTTTGCCACTAGTCAATAATAGTTTACTGCCAGAGTAGTTATTTTTTTCTTTACTATCTGGAATAATTACTCCAGGGTTGCTATTTGCATGTCCACAAGAGATAACATATATATTTGTTTACCCGTCTATGAGTACGATTTCAATCTAATGCATTATATGCTTGCGTCATATTGCGCTGCCTGCTCAGCTTCCCCGTTAAATGTGTGTGTAATTTCTTGCAGCTGATTGGCGCTCGAGGCGCTTGGATAAATATGCTTGCATATAAGTATGCTACGGTATGTACAAACATAGAGAGTTGGTGTTTGAGTATGCTCGCTTATTAATTACTTGTCTTGGGATATTTGGCTAAGAACAAAGTCGCATTAATTAATTTTAGCTTAAAGGCGGCTATTGTCACAGTTGCTCGGTGCTCACAACTAAGCCATAAAACATTTTTCAATAAAAGGGTTAACGCTTGCTCTGTGTGTGTGTGAGTATATATGAGTTCGTTTATATGCATATAGCTTTATTTATATATGCATATTAGTGTGGAAAAATATTTCAATTTCCAACCATAAATTATGTGTGCAATATTTGGTTAGAAACTGTATATATTTACTAAGAAATATACAAATTTACTTCAAACATTGCATACTGCAAGGCGCTGAGCCATCCGAACGCTCTGCCATTGCCTGAGGCGCTTTCGCTGTGTGTTGAAAGAGTTGAATTAAGTAGCGGGGACTTTTACCATAAAATTTCGCCGTTTTTTTGCTCGCTAGCAGCTGGCGAACTAGGTGGGGCATGGCTGGAGCATTGGCCGCGCGACATTTGGTGTAACAAATGTGTTTTGTTAGCGCATGCTGTGACCCGTTTTTGGCGTTATTCGCTGAAAGAAGTCATAAAATGTTTATTTGTATATCTATATATGCAAATGTATATACTACTTATATACTTTGGCTCGTATGTGTATGAATAAGTTAGCATGTCTGTTTGTATTCCTCCTCTGCTTTGGGAATTATGCATTTTCTTTGTCCTCTGTTTTGTTTATGAATTATTTGTCTCCATTTGTATTTCGTTTGTTCCTATTTGTTTGTTGTTGCGATATTTGACTTTCTCCCTCGACATGACGGTATGGTTTAATGATAA
This sequence comes from Bactrocera oleae, assembly GCF_042242935.1. Classification (NCBI taxonomy): domain Eukaryota; kingdom Metazoa; phylum Arthropoda; class Insecta; order Diptera; family Tephritidae; genus Bactrocera; species Bactrocera oleae. The sequence continues at coordinate 64,818,464 of NC_091539.1, read as the reverse complement.
TAAATTGTAACCCCTTTTTTGGGTGAATGCGCGACTTTTAACTTCCGTTTTGCTCCTTTAACGGTTTAAAGTACTTGATGGGAAACGTTTAATGGTAGCGAAGTTTAAATGTTGCTGATGTGTTAACTTTTAAAGTGTTTGAGAAAGATATTTTAACCTAAATTTGTAGGTTAAAGAGACCGTTAAATTTTTCTAGATTGAAGTTTTTGGGGATATTTTTAAATGTCAAGGTTTGCTTTAATACACAAGGAAGGATTGAAAATTTAATGTTTAGACTATCTAGCAGCTAGACCTAAATCACAAAATGTAGAGAAAATAATAGTTAACCGAGAGTTAAAAATCGTAATGATGAAGCTCTCAAGCTTAATACTGGATATATAAGTAGAATTATATAATTGGCGATCAGACGACGTACGCCGATGCTCTTATGATTATATCTAAATTAACCGGTGGTTAATGTGGGGGTTTGACAATTTTAACAAAAATGTAAATTTATATAATCAGTTTGATCCATAAGTTGTAGTCGCATATGCTTTTAGGATTATATATACACTAACCGGCGGTTAAAGTGGTGGTTAAAGTTTGACATAGATAAATTTGGTTCGCAAGCACATAGTAATAATTAAACTTTAACTATGTACAGAAACAAAATTTGATTGATGTTTATGCAAATTTTTTTTCCAAGAAGAATTTACCTTAAACTCAGCAGACTCCCATTTGATTATATTTCAAACGAGCATTATACACTTAATTTATAGTAGTTACCGATTATAGCTATATTGTGAGGGTTCACGATTAATATAAGCGTTTTAAAGCGATATGTAACCTAACTGACGGTTAAAGTTCCGGTTAAATCCTAACCAATAGTTGTATATCTTTAAATTAGTAAATTAATTTAATCATTACAATCATTTATATGAATCTAAACGATCAAAATAAACGCTTTAAATGATATATATTAACCGGTGGTTAAAGTGTGGCTTGAAGCCCACTAAAAAATTACATATATGTTAACTAGAGAATTTGTGGATTTCATTCTAAAGGACCTGCGCCAGCTTGTCGGCCAATAATGAATCAAGCCGATTTTTGATACCCTGTTCGGAAGTGAACCCATATTCCAGTGAGGACGTTCTGCACTGACCAGAACAAATAGAGGTCAGCTATAAAGCATTAGTTAAATCACCCAGATTTATAGGCTCATAATACATTGGAATAATAATAAAGTTACGCCATCTCTTGGCAAACCGCACGATAGACCAAATAGAAAAATTCCGCCTACTTGTACTTGTGACTAAATCAAATATAGGTATTGAATAACTATCAATATTGAAAATTGAAAAATATTAAGATGGCTGAAAATCCATTTAGCTAACAGCAGGTTAAAGTGGTGGTTAAAAAATTATCGATATCTGATAGGCTCTTACTTATAACTACTTTCAATATTTAATGTTAGTTTGATGCCTAAATTGAGCTAACTGCAGGTTAAAGTGGCGATTAAAAACTTATTTAAAAAAATATCTGAAAAGGCTACTCATAACTACTACCAAAATTCAATCTTAGTCTGATGCCTAAATTTAATTAAACACAGATTAAAGTAGCGGTTAAAAGCTTATTGGACAAAATGTCTGAAAAGCCTTTATTTATAAGTATGTATTTCCAAACATCAATGTTAGTATTATGCATAATTTTAACTAATCGCAGGTTAAAGTGGCGGTTAAAAATTTATTGAAAAATGAACTGATAAGCCTTTACTTATAAGAATACCTTCTAAACTGAATATTATTCGAATATTTAAATTAAGTATATTCTAAATCATAGTCCGATAGGACCTTAATACAAAATATTAAGGTGCTCTAATTCAAACCTTGCCTTTATAAGTTTTCGATAAAGTTATTCCTTTCTGCCTTAGCCACACTAACTTGTATGAACCCCATTCTAGTACTGCTGTCCTTACTTTATTCCATACATGCTTTTTAGAAGTCCCCAACAACAACAAATGAGTTGCTTGTCAAAACTGTCAAAAGCAATGCCAAACACTAAGCGGAAAGCTAGGAAAACAACGCTAACAACAACAACATTAGAAGGTGCTTGGTATAAATGCTTTTTGAAATTTCAACGCTTTTCTCATAAAACTGATTTTTGAGTTATGCCTCCACCGAACGCACAAAATATAGCGAAGTTGTGGCAAGGTCAGGAGTACATGCCACTCTGGGGTCAAAGCGCACAGGCTTCAAAGTGTTAAAATTGCGAAAAGGCTTGCACATTTAGTTGAGTGATTTCGTTTTGTTTTTGGCGACCACCAACAACAGGTGACGGCTACAGGGCAACGGTGCAACACCGCAGGTGGCAGGCGGAGCAACCTTGCGCTCTTCGACGCCAAGAGCGCTGCTTTGTTTGTTGTTGCATATTTAAAATGTCATTTTGTTGTCAGCCTCAGACTTGTTTAATGTCAAATTACGTCAGCTACCGCTAAAAACAAACAAAGAACAACAACAACAACAACAACACTGAAAGCAATTAGAAATGAAAGGAGTTGCTGCCGACACCTCAGACTTGCTACTGTGAAACTAAGTTAGCGGGAGAAGACAATGCGTTGCAAATTGCCTACACCTACAGCAACAACAAGAACGTATTTTAGCGCTTGCAGCAAGGGGAATGCTCCAGCATTCATTTTCATTAGCGTGCAAAGTAAAAAAGCCGCCAACCTTCGCTGCTCATTGCGAATGTTTCAACTTTGTTTTAAAAGTCTTAAATGGAAATAATTATTTTTGTTGTTTGCGTTGTTTTTGTTGTTGTTGTTGTGACTGTTGCTGGCACTTTAATTGCGGCTGTTGTTGTTGTCGCCTTAACAAAGTGGTGATAATTTGCGCTTTGTTAAAATAAATGTCTGTTAAATCCAAAGGGGGGTAGGGTGTGGCACACACACACTTCCATACACGAACACACATACAAATACTTATGTTATTCTCATATATCTGTAGTTAAGCCTGTTTGTGCTCCCACTTCGCGCATTCTTGCATTTTGTCACAACGTTTCTGCCGCTGTTTGCTTTTACTTTTGCTACTTCTCTCCCCTGCTCACCTCCTTCGCCGCCAAGAGTTTTGGTGTTATTAGTGAAAGTTCCTTGCAGCCTTTTGGGCGCTGTGGCTAGCCTGCCGCTGCTCATTTGCACTGCCACCAGCATATGCTTGCCACTCTCCTATCATCGCTACTCTCTAAGTGTGTTGGTGTATGCGTGTCTGCTTGTTCATGCCTTGTTTACGCTTTAATGTCTTGGCTTAAAAATGGCGACAGATTTATTTGCGAATTTCACTGTCTTCTTACTTCTCCTGTTGTGTTTTCGTCTCCGTTTATCAGTTGCTCCGTACGCAGCAACATTTCACACCCTCCCCCTCATTCCGTTACTTCATGTGCTTGTTGGCAACTCCTTGGCGTCGACAGTTGTCTTTAGCGTTGCATAATTAAAAAAGTTTCATTTCATTTCAATTTCGTGTTGTTGTTGTTTGGTTGGTCTCTTGCTTCTTTTATTTGTTCTATGTCAGTGTTTCTAGGTATGTCGCTTAGCTTTGTTGCCTCGGTTTTTGTTATGTTTCTTCTTGTTTTTGGTCAATGTCGCATTTAATGTCAGAGTTTTTCAGCTTCGTTTAATTTCACTTTATTACCGTGGCTTGTGTTCGTCGAATGAGGTTAGGCAGATTTTGGAATATATTTGTGGCAGAATAGAATTTCAAGCTGGAATTTTTAGTAGTTGGTAAGTATTATGACTGCCTACATGACAAGATGATATATAATATTATAGTAAGAAAACATTTCAAAAGCCTCTTCAAAAGCAAATTTTTCCGCTTCTTCTTTTTTTGATTTGAAGTGGAGATAACGTCCAACTAGTTATAAAATTCTGACCTGGACTACTGTATAAGCGCTTATGGTCCACTCCCGGAGCAGTTCTCAAAATCATTTCGAATATTTGTTTAGAGAATTCCAATAGATGTTGGAGGAAGTTAGAAGAGATAATTCAGATCGCGAATGTCTCTTCATGCCTGCCTAATAAAGCTTTCGCGCGTTTTCTAAATTACTTTCGTAAGCTTTACATCTTTCGTGAGTAAGTAGTAGTGACTTTATTGTTTTCAAATCCGTATAATGTTTTATAGAGAACTACAATAGATCTTCGGAAACGTATAGAACTAACTGAGTTTTATAATTTTTCTTAATTTCATAAGCTTTGTGAATAGCTTTCACAAGTTCCCTAAACGAGTTCGAGAGTTGGTAGTAGTGACCTGTTGTGTTTATTTCCCTAAGCGGTTCTCCACCTGGATCGAAAGTCTTTCGTTTGTAAATTCTTCTTTTTTTGCTGCTATCTTCGTTCCTTTTGTAGTAATCAGAATAGTATACAGTTGCTTACGCTCTTACAGCACCTGTTAAGCCTCTGAAAACCCATTATCCACTAGATCCCGATTAAGTTTAAGTTTTAAGACCCTCTTTATTTTTATACGTGTGTTTTTCGTATCAAATAAATTGACACACACTTTGAAGAATTACTTCTTGTGCTTTTTCTAAAGTATATAAAAGACTTTCCATAATCGCAGTTTTCTTAAGTTGCTTCACGTTTGGCAAGCATTTTAAAATTCTTTGCTTAGTTTTACATTTTAGTTGGCAACTCCAATCGAAAATTCAGATAAATTAGCGACTTTCTTTATAATTACCTGAAAACATTATATATGACACATATTTTGCTTTTTTTGTGGCTACTTCAAAAAAATGTCATATTAAAGACCTTTCAAATACTTTTCGTTCGATACCCATTTTGTTTGGCTTTGCTTTGTTCGAATGTTGATTTTTTGGTTCTTCTGGAATTGTGTGGAGATCTTTATCTCGGGAACATATTGATATTACTGAATGAAGTTTAGTCATAAAAAGCTCTCTGTGAAGAGTAGTTATTGTCTCCAAATTTGAAATTAAATGGGCAAGCAGTTCAAAGTCATCGGACAACATAAAAACCAACAAATCTTCAGCCTAGTATACCATAGAATATATTATATATATCATTATGGAATAGTTTCGTTTTTTAAAGCTATTCATCTCATTTTAATAATTTTGATAAATAGTTCAATTATATCATTTGAGTGTGTTAATGATGGCTAAGTAAAGAAACCTAAATCTGAGTACGGTGTGGAGTTAGTTCGAAAGCTCAAACATAGAAGAGGTTGAGCTAGTCATGTTCCAGGGAGACCAAATGCTCTTCAATATTCTACAATATTTTATTAAATTTATCGAAAACTTAAAGAATTCGTCAAATTCAAAAACGCGTTGAGTGAATCCTAATAACACCACAACATGCAGCCAGAAATCTACTTCAGCCAATAAAGATGTTGGCTTGCATAACTGACAAGCCAACCAGACACATTAGAATCGGGTGCGAAGGAACATGCAATGCGTACGAAGTATGACGCTGCACGGTGAATTCTGATGCGACGGTTGTTATGGGTGGGCGGTTGTTATGAGGGCGCAAGGTGGATGGAGTGCAGTTTATGAATTTTTCAGATTCATATCTGTGAAAACAATAACGAAATGTGATTTTCGGTCGAGAGCTGGGCGGATAAGTACGAGAGTAATACAAATGCAGTGGCACACACATATTCAACTGTATGTTTGTATTCGATATACACCAGTTGTGGCTCTGCAACTGGCAGAGCTGCCATTGCGTCCGTGTGTATTTATAACGGTGCGTGTGGCTCGGCGTTGGATTCCTTAGTCACACTTCAACATTTCCGGCATTGCAATTCGCAAACGCGCTGTGTGAGTATATGCGAAATGATACTATGCGCTTGTAGTGGTGTTTGGATGTGTGTGTGTGTGTATGCGCGCCACAAATTGCCACAAATAAAAGGGAAATCAACGGAATTTCGAAACATTTGAAAATTTTATGTCTTCATTTTCGGTTGCAAAAATTTCAGAATTTTATATGAGCAGAAGGACGGGCGTGTGCGTGTGTGTGTGTTGGCTTGCATGACTGCCACATTGTCTCCTTCGACACAATTCAAATTTCAGTTTCAATGTGGCGCGATATGTTGCAGGTGTGGCGGCGATGGTGTGGGGTGTTGGCGGAATGGCTTGTGCATATTTCGCGTTTTATGTTTGGGGTTAATTTAATGATTTTGCAAGTTCATTGCGCGCAACCAAATGTGTTGCAGCGTCGCTCTTATTAGCTGTATGCTTTTGCTTAGCGCAAATTTGCAACCGTGTCTGGGGTGGTGGGGGAGAGGGGTGATGCACATAGAAAATCCATAAATTCATAAAATAATTGTGTTGCGCCATGCATACGGGAATGCGTTATGGATGCCCCCAAACGTGGCGTGAACGCATTTGCAAGGCTTTGTATGTGTGCAAATGTGAATGGGCGGCAAGCTGGATAAGTTTGCGGATTTTTGTTATGAAAATTGTTGTTCGGCTAGGTAATATATACTTTTGGCTAAAGATACTTTACCTTTTCAACTTGGACCCTTAAAATTTTTTCTCAAGCTCCTCAAATTTTACGCTTTATTTGTGTAGTGGGCTTTTTATGTATCTTTGCACTTCACTCATATTCACAGGCCTGAAAACGTTGGCGGTGCATGCATCCCGCCTGTTTGGTGAAATTCCCCAAATGAGCGGGAATTTTGCTTACAAATTCATAAATCTTGAATATTCCTCAGCAAGAAGTCAAATCTCAACTATTTTCATATAATTTGTCCCCTTAAACTTATAGTTATAACACCTTGTTTAACTGAAAGGACGTTTGTTTCGACTTTGTGTGAAGTTCATATGAAGTAATCCACTATTTTCAGGGTTCTTGACCAACTTGATCAACTGTGGAAGCTATAGTTTTGTCCAAAACTATGAAATGTCTCGAATTGTTTTTGGAATCGAGAAGTGTAGGTTGGTACATCTAAAGTACAAAGGCAAAATTTGATTGTGGTAAAAGCTAAGTGACGTGCCACACCGACCGGATGAAATAATATGATTTTACAGGTCCATATCTTTATTTTCCGATCACCGTCTGAAGTTTATTATGCCGCTTAAACTATAAATATTAGTTAAGGAGGCGCTTACTGCTGAGGTTCCACAGAAACAAGAAAAAATGTGAACTTCGGCTGATCCAACGTCATAATACTCTACCCAGGTGCAGTTCTTGTAAAAAATATAAAAAATCTTTAATTTGCTTTTGATTTGTATGGTAGCTATATGCGATATTGGTACAATATATACGGTGATTGCAAAATTCCTTTGATAATAATCCATGACAAATTTCATGAAGGTATCGCTCAAATATAAAAATGTTCCGTACGACATGGTTTTGATCGTTCAGTTTGTACGACAGTTATATGCTATAGTGTTTCGATATCGGCGATTTCGATAAACAAGCAGCTTCTTGAGAAGAAATGGACGTGAGAAAAATTTCAGTTTGATATCTGATGAGAACTGAGAGACTAGACTATACAGACGGACATGGCTAAATCGACTTTGACGATGCTTTCTGGGTGTTAAAAACTTCGTCATCCGTTAAGACATCTTCAAGTTATTTTAAAATTTTATTAGATGCTTGCTCCTCGCTTTTATTAGTTGCTACGATCTTTCAAATCCACTAACTTATCCAACAGCACTCGTATGTCAGCTCAGCTCACATACACATGTTGCATAGTCATCGTCACTTGCAACAACTGCAGCAACGCGCGCTTTGTTTAGATTTTGTCGGCGAATTTTATACATGCACCCACACCCACACATGCACAGCAAGTTATAATAAATGCGGCGCGTAGTGAAATTTCAGCAGGAAAAACCTACCAGTTTGGCTGAGCGGCTGTCGGTGCGCCGTGCGGTTACACAATTTATGGCGGCGTTGAATGGTTATTTCGCGCGCTGTAAATTCTAATGCTTACATTTTTACAGCTATGCAATTTCAGGCACATAATTCATGCAACACTATCCGTTCGCGCTTGTAATTAATTAGTTTTAAGTTGCAGCCAAAAATTAGCTTTCATCCATTGATGCATTTCGAATTTATTCTCGTTTTCAGGCAAAAGCTTCACCCTGAGCATTGTGATATCGACCAATCCCATACAGATCGCCACCTACAACAAAGCGATCAAGGTGACTGTGGATGGTCCGCGCGAGCCACGCTCCAAGGTGCGACATCCAGGTTTTCATCCGTTTGCCTTCGGACCGCAGCGTTTCGGACCGGGTGATCCGTTAATGGGTGGACTGCCTTTTAAGTTTCCAGGTAAATACATACAATATATAATAATGTGAAGATTTTAAGTATATGGGTATTCTTAAGGAGGGATGTACAAGTATGTAGATGATAAAGTAACTTCAAGGTTTGAACTCCTTGCGGGTTAAACCAAATTGTTCTCTAAGACTATTCTCACCTTGGAAATCACTAAAATCCAGTTTTGGTATTTTCTAAAATTATGGCGTTTTCTGAAAATCAAGCATAACCTAATATTTTTTATAAGTTATATATAACTAATGCAAATGGGATACAGTGCGATTTTACAAGGCAGATTGGGAATCTAACATATATAAAGGTACACTGAGTAATTTAGTTTTACTCTCTATATACCTAAATGTGCGCTGAATTTTTCAAGAAACGTGGCATAAAACTGAAATATATTATACCACAAATCTTCAACAAGCCCGAAAGCTTTTTCAAAATACTATAAATAGCTTTTATTGTTGAAAACATTAAACCCAAGCTTAGTATTGATTTCACTTCTGTCAATTTAGCGTCTCTTTCCAATGCTCGCTTTGGGTGATTCAATGAAATTTCACGCCAATCAGCAGTCGATTATTCGCTTTCATTGTATCATGTCAGGGATTTGTTGATGCCAGCGGCAAGAAGGAATGTTATCACTTGTTGTTGCTGGTAAAACTGTTGCTTCCCAACGCTGAGGGGATACTTTGCATATACAATATATATAGATATATATATGCGGCGCTGCGTTTGCCACTTTGTTGTTATCAAGTTTGCTTTCAAACGCATTATGCGGATAATATTTAAAGTGGCTTGCTTACGTAACAACGTACCAGGCTACTAAGGCTCTGCAGCAACACAATTAGCTTTGCATGAAAAATAGCTCAAGGCGCTGGCAAGTTGCAAAGTATTAAATTACTGTAAAATAGGCAAACAAAGTCATCGGCTAAGTAAATCATTAAAATTCATTTACTAAATGTTTGAGGCTGATTTTGTGCGGATTTGGAATTGAAATTTGCCTTTAGCGAGCGCAGTTTTGGGTAATTTTATGTACAAAGTGTGTAAGCTGTATTGAATTAGGGCTCTTCGATACGTCACTTCTTTACTTGCTATAAGAGAACTGTGCTCGCTTTCTTTGAAAGTTTTTTGTAAAAAAATTCTGCTTATGAAGCATAAGAGTACACGAGAGCATCTGAATACCTCACTAAAGTGGCATGACCGCTTGCTATTCGTTTGTCTTATGTATTTGATTATGCAAGTTTGTGTATTAGTTGTATATCAGTTTCTTGTTCGATTCGTCACTTCTTTACTTCTTGAACAATGAGTTTGCTTGAAATTTTCTGTTTCCAATGAAGTCACGGCTACGAAATAGTTGCAAATGTTGCAGCGATTCTCAACATTTCTTATGTATCGAGTCAACATATTTTGGTTTATGTTTTTTGTATGAAGGTGTCAATGTTAGACTCGTACCAAATGACCTGAATCTTTTGCAAAAACGATGTCGAGTAGAGGTCGCAAAAGAAATGCTTGAAAGCGTAGCTGAGGACCCTACATGCAATAAACGCAACACTGATGGTGACGAGAAGTGTGTTTATGAATACGACATCGAAACTGTCCAACGCTCCATTGAATGGTGCTCCAAAAATGAGCCGAAACCGAAAAAAACAAAATTCGCTGAAGCCACTGAAGGTCATCCTAACCGATCTTATAACAAGTGTATATAAAATTTTGAAGGCGATAATAAAGATTTGTATTAAAACGCGTGAAAATACACAATTTTCTTATAAGTGTGGGTCATTTTAAATTCAGTTGGTATACCAGTGGTCTGTTCGATTCGCAACACTCTAAATGCTGGCGAACCAAAGACAGCTTTTGTTTGCTATCAAGAAATGGACTTAGCTTCGAAAATTTGCTTTTATGGTACTGGCTGTGTAGCTTATTGAGGGCAGAGGTAACATTTAATCCCATATTATACTCCAGAAATGTTAATAAGGTATAAGAGGAATTCTCAGCCGTCAAAAAACTATTGAAATATTGATGAGAAAAGAGTTCTCAGAGCTGTTTTCTAATAATTTAAGAGCTTTCAAGCTTCTGTCACTTGTCAATTTTAAAATATTTCTCATCCCCTACTCGTACCCTCCTAATTGTCACAATTGTATGAAATACAAATTTGAAAATGTTCACACTGTTGTTTCACAGCCTCTTTATTGACATCGAACTATACCGTTAAGCCCGAAAAGCCATTCGCTTTCCAACTTCTCTCGGCAAAGTAATAAATTTACGCTCTTTAACAATTTCTTCCACCAGCCATCGACAGCATTGTAATTATTAAGCCTTGTTGCAACAAAATTGTGCCAAGCTTGGAACTGCCGAAGCATACAACACACTCACACGCACTCACATTATAAACCTATACTATGAACACTTCGCCGTCGTCTTATTAAAGGATTAAACATTTTAATGGATTTTATGAGCGCTGTCTTCAGCATCACCACCTTATTTAGGTTGCATATGCTGTCACACACACTTATTCGCACATAATCACACATACTCGTGCTACACATTGCCACCGGGTGCTCCTTGTTTCGCCGTCTTTTGTTATTTTAATCGCTGTTGTGCATTTTGCTGTTGTTTTCCTTGCTATTTGCTTTATTATTTTAAGTGCTGTTGTTGTTATTGCTTCTGGCAACTGGTTGCTGTTGCCAGTGATTATAGCTGATGACTTAAGTGTATGCAGTGACATCATTTCGTTGATTATTATTGAGCCAAGTGACGCGAGTTTGGCGGCTGGGAAGAGCGCCCCACGATTTCGTATTGTTTTGAAGCGTTGAAAGCGAAATTTTCTTAACTAATGTATTGAATTCTTTAAGTTAAAGCTTTTGAAAGCTGCTGCATCAAATTAAGATGAACAGTTCATCTTTAGCTTTTGAATTTTTTGGTTCTTCAGAAATTTCGATTCCTCGGCTATAATAAGAAAAAAATGAGATTAAGTTTAACATTGAGTCTAGCATGTTTCAGCCGATACAGAATCTTAAGGAATGCCGAAAGAAGACCGTAGTAAAGTTAGTGTGAAATAGATTTTTAGAACATTTTCAAATTGCATTCTTCTTAAACTATAAATGAAGCCTTAGAGTCTGGTCAATATGAAAAATCGAAACTAGACCTGTTCAGAAGTTAAACTGTTTCGACTCGCAGATTATTTCCGTCTCTTTTTTCAGTTTTTAACTCTATTTTAGAAATCGTCACTTCTCTCGTTTTCGTATTTCTTCCAAAAGAAGCCAACCTAAACACAGGAGATGAGCCTAACTTTTAGAAGTGGAAATCTATAATTGTCGTAGAATTGTGGAGAAGTCGCATCAAAGGAGATAGACAGAGAGCGCAGTCTTCAGATTTACAGAAAAACATTTCTATCTATCTAAGCTATCTAGCAAAGCTAGGGCAAGTTTCGGATGAATATTTGAGAGTGAAAGAGAGATGGAGAGAAGAGAGAGAGAGAGAATTCGAAGAACTTGCTGAGCGAAAGAAGGAAAAGTTAGAAAAAAACACCTAATCTCTCTGACTGACTGGATGGGAATTCACTTACACTAAAGCATATAGAGCTTCAGGCAGAAATCTTCATATTAAAAGCAATTTCGACTGGAAAGCTATTTCTTAGACTTTTCTAATTTTTATATAACTTTAGAGGGTTCGGCTTTATATTCTTCGTTTGTAACACGAGGAAATATCCGGTTAAGTTGGACTTTGTTTTTAATGTTTGTTATTAATTTCCGCAAGTTTTAATGCGGTAGAAATAGTATGTGTCGTAATTTATTTGTGTTATATCGTTTACTTAGCGGTGTATTCATGCTTATTAGAAAACTTTATCCGCATTTGTATACCTACATAGTATATGTATATATATCTTTAATACCGTTAAGTACAACCCATTAGTGATATGTCTTTTACTTGCTAAGATCCAAGATGGCGGATGATGGGAAGGTATTAGAGAATATACTCAGCCACACATATGTACATACATACAATTATGTCTGAAACAGAAATAAATTTATGCTTGTAATTATGTTGAGTCATATACAAACGTAGTGATAGTCATATGAGTATAAAACATGTAGCAGCTCCTGCTTCACACTTAGATATACATACCTATGTATACAGTAAGTAACGCACTACACCGTGTGTCTAAAAAGTACAGAAGAGAAAAGTTTGACGTTTTTAGTGAAAATTACATTAAAATTTTCCACTTGAAAGACTCTTTGTTATGAAAATTGTTAGCACTTTCCTTCAAAAGAGTTCACACGGTTACACAGACAATATGTATACCGACTTGTACTTGCTCATTTATGAAAGTAATTTTATATGCATGATCTCCATAACATATATAAATTAGTATATGTGCATTTATGTACATAAGAACCCAGTAGGAAATTTCCAAATACGTTTTCTGAATTATAATACACTTTTAGAACAAATTATTATTGCTAGAAAATCATTTAATAAAGTGAAAAATAATTAATTTTAAGTTAATAGTATTAAGAACTAATAAGCGGTACCAAGCTACAAAATTTTCCACTTTCCTCTTGCTTTTAACTTTACTGCGATTGCCTTGTGCGCCTTAAAGTGGTTATACATATGTAAGTAATACTCGATTAACCATAAATACTTGAAATGAATGTGGAGTCCCGAAATAGCAATGTTCAAGTCCCGAAATTTCGGGATTAATAGCTGATTACTCATTTAATATACTAGAGGCAAGATTCGAAGTAATTAAAAAATGTGTTGGGCAATACCGAAATTTCGGTACTGAAAAGCAGTGCGGTATTATAAATTTAAAAAGTTAAAAATATATGGTTTATTAACTCAGTTTTAATAAAATAATTAAATTAAAGTGATACAATTTGGCGAGAATACCAATGTGAAGAACCCAAAATATTAGGATAACGTATAATTCGCGATTAAATAGATATGAACAAATTTGAAAGAGTAAACGTAATATCGTTTGTAAAAAAAAAAAAAAAAATTCGGGATTTTTCGGGATTAAAAGGGGATTCATAACTTTAAGTGCTAGAAAATAAATTTAAAATAATTAAAAAATTGATTTGGCAAAATCCCGATTTTGGTAGTGAATAGTAGTTCGGGATTACAAATTTTAAAAGGTTAAATATATATGGTTTATTGACTTAGTTTGAATAAAATATCAAAATTTATGTGTTAATTTTTTTTAGAAAATATAAAGTTCAATATTCTAAAACTTGAGGATTATAATTTAATTCACTATTAAACATACAGAAAAAATTTTAAAATTTTTGATGAAAAATGAAATTTAAATTAATTAAATATTTTAATATTAATTTAAAAATTGATCATTTTACTTTTCTCAATTATTTATACAAATATCCTTTGTATTCCAAAAAATCGGGATTTTTCGGGATTAAAAGGTGATTCATAACTTTAAGTACTAGAAAATAAATTAATAATAATTAAAAAATTTATTTGGCAAAATCCCGATTTCGGTAGTGAATAGTAGTTCGGGACTACAAATTTTAAAAGGTTAAATATATATAGTTTATTGACTTAGTTTGAATATATATCAAAATTTTTGTGTTAATGTTTATTTAGAAAATATAAAGCTGAAGATTCCAAAATTTCGGTATTATAATTGAATTCACATACAGAAAAAATTTTAAAATTTTTGATGAAAAATGAAAAAACTTAATAATTTTACCGACTTTTCTCAATTATTTATACAAATATCCTTTGCTATAAATTAGGCATAGCTTTTATGTATAGTTACGAATAAAGAACCCATTAGAAATATATTCTCAAATCCAGTGAATACCATTTTCGACAGGGTCTGCACTCAAGCATGTGTGCTGATGTATGGCTGTGTGTATGTGTTTTAATGTTCTAAATGAATTTTCAACTTGAATTAATTTACACATGCACGGAGTCCTTGAATCCTTTCACACACACACACACATACACACATAACTGCGTACACAAAAGGGGTTGGGCGCTAAACTTTTTCCGAGCAGAAAGTCAAATTTCAAAATTTCTCAAAAATCATTATGTAACTACTCATGCACACACATACACCACACTATTTGTTGGTTTTTGTGTGCGAAGAGCGTGCTGCAACAAAGCGAATGGAGGTGCACGAGCGCAGAAGAAAAGTGTTGACAGGGCGTTGATGAAATTTCACCAAAAATATATTAAAATTTGCTTAAAAGTGTTGAGCACGTAATCAAACACATACTACAAGCGCACATACATACATGTATATGAAAAAGTGCAAGTGTGTGTGTGTGACCCGATTACCGACACACATGCACAATCCAGCACTAAAAGGCGCACACACATGCAATTAAGTAGTTCATGTAAGTGTGTGTGTGTGCAGATGCCTAACAAGTCAGCGTCGCAGCTAACGGTAAAGGGTTATTACCAACACATAATTTACATAAATTTGCCCAACCCACGCGGCCTAATGGCGAAGCTCCTGTTTCCACATGTTGGCATCTCAAGTGCGCCACTTCTTTTCACGTAGCTCTCACGCCCTTCACCCGGCCTCTCTTATGCGGCGCAAGTAACGAGTATGCGTTGACAGGCTGGCTGTTTGATGCAGACACTCGTGGAGATATACACACACACACACATACATACATTCACGCATGCATATAAGCTTGTTTGCTGGCGTGAAGCTGGTGGGAGGGGCATACTTGCTTGTAGTTCGGCCTCATATGTGATTAAAATTACGATGCCGCGGTAAATTTTCATTATTTTATTTCGCGCGTTGCTCGGGTTGAGGTAGAGGTAGTGGGGGGGGGGGTAGTAAACCTGACATTCGCGTCAGCCATTTTTCGGCATAAAATATTTAGTGAAAAATTAAATTAAAAATGCAAAAAGGCATAAGAAAAGATGAGAAAGCAACCTTTTGGTCGCGACATTGAAAAAAAAAACTCGAGTTTTTGACTTTGAAGCATCTGAAAGGGGCTTAGATACACACTTATATACTTACGTATACGCATATGTATTTGCTTTTTCTCTGCGTGTTTTGAGTGGCTTAGTCCCTTTCCCTTTTGCATACATAAATATTGCTCATTAATTATTTAAAAATCAATAACATTAAAAAAATTCTTAAAAATATTTTTTTTATAATTTCAGAATTAGACGCTCTAACGTACATATATATAAAACTAATATATATGATATATACTTATATTATTAAAAAAAAATTTTGATAAATATATTATATAAAGTATTAACTTAAATTTGGTATTCCAAGAGTTACTTTTTCTGTATCTCTAGAATACTTTAAGAAGCTCTAGCATTTACCCTACTACTGTGTCTTAGGGCTTGAAGATTTATATTTGTAAAACAGGGTACAATATGGAACAATACTTCACACAAGCTTTTGCATTTTTAGACAAAATAAAGAGCGGCAGAGCCTTTTGAAGAAAATAAAGTGTAATGTACCATAAATATCATGACCAAACGGTCGCCGTTGCAGTCAAGTTTATGCAATTGACTGATTCGTAGGAAGCTATATTCGTTCGAAAGCTCCGTCTACAAAAGCTTTCGTTTCACAGCGGATATTATCGGTGTTCCAATAGAAGCGCGTATGAACCGGAAGATTAGAAGAGAGTTTCTGCATAAAATGAAAACATGGTAATTTATAGATATAGCGAACTTAAATTGAGTAGCAATAGTTTGCCTAACAAGCAGCAAAGTTCCGGATGCCGACGAATGACCGACTAGCATCCTACTAAATATACCACATAATGTTCTATAGATGTTTTCTCTTTAATTCTTTAACCGTAACGGTTTGTTTAATTCTTTAACCTTGTGAGAGACATATATTTACAAGAGTGTGGAAACCTCGTACCGTATCTATTGTCCAGCTTTCTATAAAGTGATTAAAAAATTATGTAAATGTTTATGTTGGCGAAAAGGTCCACTTGATTTGGTAAACAGCTGAGAAATTAGTTAAATCTAGATTAGTATTATAGTTTATAAGATTACGATAGTTGTGTAATATATAGTGATCTACGATGGCAATACTCATAAAATGCGCTCTTATAGAAGGGATGCCAAATCAGCTCGAAACATTTTAATGGAATCTACACCTCGACGCTTGAAAGACCTTTGCCTACCGAATACTTCAACTTGTTGACTTTCTAGTTGAAAAGCAGGCATACAAGCCAATCAAAAACTTAAACTTTTGGTCGCCAGATATTATTATAGTTTTCTACGTTACAGTGCAAGTAATAACGATCATTCGCTATCAGCGGTAAGATCTAAAAATATTCCAGCAATCTGTTTATGTTATGAAAAGTGCGATGGCCGACGCACTAGTTCGACTGATCATATAAGGTCTTGATCTACAAATGATTTAAGTCTATCGTATGTGGCGTCAGCTAAGTCATTTCGTATATGATATTCCACTCTCACAGCGATTTTCACTGAATAAGTTCCACAAATTATTTAAGAACATTTATTAAGCGAGTGTGTTTGGCAAGCGCTATAAAACCGAAATTTACTACTATATACATATGTTAATGGGATGCGTGCAATGAACTGAATCCACAGCGTGGAAAAAGCAGCAGTCAACTCGCAAAATTACATTAATTGGGGCTTAAATTGCATCCTTCATATTCTCTGAAATTGACACTGAGGCACTTTTTCTTATTACGAGACCACAAAATAATGCTGACTGGAAAGAAATTTAGTGACAATGAAGAGACAAAACCTAAAATAAGACCTATTTTGAAAAGACAAAGACAAATAGTACTACAAAAATAGTACAAAAATGTTGGAAGATCGCTAAAATCAGTTTAAAAAACTCGGTGCCTAATACTTATATATATGTTCAATATTAACAATGACATTTCAAAAAAAAAAGTCTTAAAAATGGTATGAATTTTTCAGCCCTTTTGGTAAATGGCTTAAAGTTTGAAAATGGACGGGCCTAAGCGATTACGCTATACATAGATCATGCTCATATTCATGGTGTACATTTCTAGTCAACTTCCGGATAATCCAGAAATATCTCCTATACTTTTTTACATGCACACAGTGTCACCTCTTCAATGTATAGCTTCTTCATTCAATAAAAAATTCAATTAACTGTTGATTATTTGCAAATACTTCACAGCAAATACAACTCGAAGCACTTCCACTGCTACTCCCAACAAGCCCTGCCGTGTGTTTATTTACTTATTTCTTTGACGGCCGACACAACGGTTTGTGTCAAGTGTCAAAAAGTCTCTATAACGGTATAATTATGGATTCCTTTTCCAGCGA
The DNA here is from genome assembly GCF_042242935.1 of Bactrocera oleae. Lineage (NCBI taxonomy): Eukaryota > Metazoa > Arthropoda > Insecta > Diptera > Tephritidae > Bactrocera > Bactrocera oleae. Next base: position 64,800,940 of record NC_091539.1, on the reverse strand, counting down.
GAATTCAAAATGATTATTTTTAGATGAGGCATATGGCAGATTCGTACAAATTTCTTTATATACATGTGTATATGCATAAGTATGTGTGTGTGTTTGCTTGTTTAGCAATGTCGCTAGGTGTAGCCATGACCCCCACCCCTCCCCATTAATATTGGCTTTTCGCACTCAATTGCAAATTTCTGCACCACCAACTCAACACCCGATTTAAAACCGACAAATTCGCACAACAATAACAACAACAACAACAACGATTATAACAGTAATAACAACTACAGGAGTTGACAACGTGTTACACACAAAAATTTACCGTTACACAAAATGTCAACACACGCAGAGATTGTCAAAAGTGAGATGAGCTGATCGAGGGGTCTATTTTGCTGTTGTTGTTGTTGTGCTGCTTGTTGTCGTCTATCAAGTGGGTAGTTAACCTTAAATTCAGCAAAGAAATTTGCACATCTTCCCAAGACTGGGTGTGGTGTGAGTGAGCAAACACTGGCAAATAATGTTGCGAAGGACTCTATCAACGTGTCAAGGCACGCAGGGGCAGTGCGGTGCTGTGGTGTCGGGGTGACAAAGGTTAAATGCCGGCCGGGCGGTGAGACGAATTTCGCAAATGTTATAAATAATAAGGTGAACAAGTTGTCGGCTGCTTGGCAGTTGGCATATGTGGCAGCTGCGGGCGTAGAGCATTGCCCCCGTACCGCAACCCCTCTTAATCTACGTATTTGGCAAAGTAAGTGTGTGGTAGTTGTTGTTCTTGTTATTGTGCATATTAGTATCGCATTGACACGCAAATTGACAAGAAATTGAATCAATGCTGTAATATGTCCTTGGGGGTTGTTGCTGCCCCGGCTCCGAACTCGCCTTCCCGCTGCTTAAAGCTTGCCGGGTTATATTGGCCGACCGCCGTTTGCCCGCTTCCTCTATTGATGACTTAAAAATTTCATTTCACTTTTTTAAATTGAGTCGTATTGAAGTGTGACCCAACCCAGCTCGTTCCAATCGAATATCACCCGGCCGATTGTGCGCGCCCTGTGTGCCAAATCGCCAGCCCGCCGAGCATACATGTAATATTTAACAAGTAATATAGCATTTTCAAGTCTACCATATGTTTGTGTGTGTGTGTGATTGTAAGCGAGCTCAATAAAGTTATGAATTCTTAGTGTCGCCGTGGCACTGTTGTTGCCGTTGTTTCCTCGTGGGAGGATAAATTTTCATATCACTTTGTTTGCAATTTTTTATATTCCCTTATGCTCGGCATCTTTTGCCCTTCTTTATTAGTTGAGCGTGTCAACAAGAATTTATGATTATATATAACATATATGTATGTTGTCTCTGTGTGGTGTGTGTGTGTGTCAGCACCCTTCCTCAGTTGCACAGTTTATTATTTGGCTCTACGATTTGTCATCGGTACATGTTTGTTGTGACATTTTTTAAGTTTTGAAATTATTATTAAAAACAGTTCCGCATGTGTTGCTGTTGCAGCCCAGCATGGCATGCCCCCTTTGCTTGTTTGATAATGATGTGTGCTAAATTGCTGTGAAAATCAGAAACTTGCCACACGGATAATTGATGGTTTAGTTACTTGCATGTCAACGTATCAATTTTTTGCTTTTGTTGTTGTATTTGCCTTGTTTGAGGGTGTAGGTCTATGCCACAATCCTTTGATTGCGGCTTAGAAGAAGTTTGTTGCAGATATACAAATAAGTGATATTTCGATTTTTCAGTAGGAAAGTGAGAATTAATTCTTATTAGATTTCAAAATATCCCTGCTATCAAACCAATTATAAACCTAGTGATATGTAAGGTTACTATTACATCGACCAACATAAAGCTGCGTTCAGAACCACTAGGCAGGCATCATTAATTTAATCTAATGCAGTAAGCAGTAAGGACTGGATATATGGCAAATGAAATTAAATTTTTCCTGAATACAGACTCAGCCAGTTCGTAAGATCTGAAGTGAAGCTCGTACTTTCTATAGCACTGTTGATGATATATGTGCCTCCACATTGATAAGTTGATGTCGGATCAGCGTTGTTCTGGAAACACTATAGAAATATTATATATAAATATATATATTACAAGTATATATATGGTTAACATATATCCTTATCACAGTCAAAGAATATTAGCGAGAGTACAGAGTGGATTTCGTTTTTAAACGGACGTTCAGTATTCCAGTCAGATCGTCTTAAGGTAATAAATTTGCGATCAGTTGCAGTCACGCTAGATTTAAATGCGTTCGATTTTGCAAAGCTGTTCAGGACCTTGATTGGGATGCACATTTCGAGGCTTGAAGAGGTTAGGCAAGGTTATGTTTGATGGCTGATCTTCAAGGGGGTGAACGCACTTGGACTGCTATATTTATGTTATATGTAGTCCTTTATGAAGCCATATAATAAAACTCTTGTTGCCGATTTTATAGGTCGACTAAGCGGCTTGAGGCCAATAAATATTTTACTCTCCTCCCATCAGCTCAGTAAGATATCTGCAAGAGTTAGCTCCTAGTTGTTTCCACCTTGACCACGCAAAGGCGGGACAATCAAGAAAGAAGAATTGATGTATTTGTATCTCGTCTTCTACCAAACAATTTCTGCATTTGGCATCCGGTAAGATTATCAACCTTACAGCGTAGATGCCGATAGAGCAATGAACTGTTAGAATCCCACAACTAGAGAGATGCTAGCTTTGCTGATGACAAAGAGCTAACTGGACCTCTTGCGATCGAACTTTAGCCGAAAGAATCTTGCGACAGCGCAAAAACTGACGTTGGTCAAGCTCCCTCGAGGAACAGCTATCCAGTGATAGAACGATGTGACTCGGTACCATCGGTTACAAAGTTAGGTATTCCTTAACTTATCGTCACTCTACTATAAGAGTTGATAGCCACTTCTTTGCACTCCGGAGCAAAGCTTGACGAGACTACTCAAAAAATGTCCGACCGTTCTTATCGGCCGGTAAAATTTATAATATCGAGAAATTCGGAGAGCCAGAGAGAAACATCCGGAATTTTGGATTTGGATCTTCCGCCTAACGCACGACAGGTGTTGTATCGCAGAGGTCTCTGAATTTGAACGGGCAGGACTAACCGATGCTCGAGCGATCATTCAATATTTCCTTCTTAGTTTCAACGGCCGAAGCTATAGGAATTATGTTAACATAATTCTCCCTCCTCTAATACAAGTTTTGGGTCTCAAGATAAGATTTGGTAACAAGAAAGAGCAATTATAGAGTTATTTAAGCAACACCAAAATCTTGTGGGTTGTCCTTCGCAGTTATCTTATATCTTAGATATTTATACTGGACTGAAAGATCAATGTTATCGGGATGAATTCTTACGAATGTGTTTAATTAATGCTATGCCCCAGTATCCTAAAGTTCATTTATGCGTGGGATAATGTGCCATAGTCTTCGTCTCACTCATAAAGTTCATTATTTAAATATTATGGACCAGATTGGGTCGAGATTAACTTAGCTCACTTCGTTTATCATTTTCCAAAGGAACTGGCTATTTTGAAATATATTTTTTGACATTAAAACATGGCTATGTGTCTTAAAATTTAATATTGCAACAGGTTATGTATTTCTATTACAATATTACTTTTAAGAGTAGAGACGCTACTGGAGAAAGTGCCATTTAAAAATACTTATTCGGTATAAGAAGCATACTTCAAGGCGTCTTCTGGGTATACTGCTCAGACTTGTTAGTTTTTTATTATTTTTTATATTTTTTTTAAATATTGAAACTCGTGTCTTTTAAAGTTACATTCTACAAATATTGCTTTAAGATTTTTAAATTTGTAGGTTTTCTGTTACTCAAAATTCTACCGAAAACCAAATTATAGCCTAAAAAGTATTTCATACTTAAACAAACTTTAATATTCTGAGCGCTCAACTCCACATAGACTAGAAAATTTGTTTAAATTTAAATTTGTGTTTTTCCTCTCTCTCTGAAAGGAGTCCGAAATAGTTTCTTTAAGCCAGCCAGACATCACATTATCATTTCTTTTTATTCCACAACTAATATACTTACATATACATAGACATAAAACTAATTTTATATACTTGCCAGCTGCAAGTACATGCCACCGAATATGAGACCCGAAATGGGTGGGTAGCCAAAAAAGCGGAATAAGTGTGAATGCACCAACAAAAAGCTAAATAATGTGACCAAAAAAGCCAAGAACCTCTCCAGCAAAAACTCACACACACACACACAAAAGAAAAGCAAAAAGTGAACACAGAAAAAGTTGTAAATAAAATAAAATAAGACAACGAAATGATATAAAATTTTATGGGTTGTACTTGCTCGCTCGATGTATTTGTGCGTACATCATAGTGTTGCACGGCGATGGCTGCTGTTGCACTTGTCGTCTGGCAACCCGAGGCAGCGGCAAAGGCCGTGCTCACCACCAATAGATGTCTAAGTAGGTGGTTTTCAGCAAAACTACAAAGCATTCGCTATGTTTGCAGCAACTGCGGTCGCTCTCGCTCTGATTGTGGTTGCTGCGCTGCGCCACGCTCATATTTGCGGTCATGCGCATTTATTGAGTGAGCATACAATAATCAGCTGTTTCGCTGGCTGTTGAGTGAGTGGCATGCAATGCACTCAGTTGCCGCTGTTGAGTGACTGCCCAGCTGGTGAATGTCTAACGTAAGGGGTGATTGTGGGGAAAAGATTATTATTGGAATGCGGTAGTGGCATGTGATTGTGATTAACGGCATGACAGGATAATGCTCTGCGGCATTGAGTGCGATTTTTGAGTGGAATCATATTTCAAGATGTGGTGAATTTGCGGCTAAGAAACTTGCGACGGATAAGAAAAGCATGCGACCAAATGCCGACGGTAAATGTGAGTTGGTGTAGGAATAGAGTTTTTGATGCATATTTTGAACTAATATTTTTAGGTAAATTTTCTTAAACCAAATATAATTAAACATACAAAAAAGAAACTCGAGTCAAAATTATTTTCTCAAAGACTTAACAATATAAAATTGATGAAATGAAGATGATTGATTGAAAAGGAATTTATATCAATATTGAGTTTATGGGATTTTTGGAAAAGAAATGATCTACAAATTTTTAATATTTGTCATTTACGTACATACAAGTATGTGTATGTTCATATATATTAACGTACTGATTTTTATACAATCGCAACATGTTGCTACAGAGTATAATAGTTATGTTCAATTAACGGTTGTTTGTATCACCTAAAACTCATCGAGATAGATATGGAGTTATATATATATAATATATAAATGATCAAAATGTCAAAACAAGTTGAAATACGGGTCACTGTCTGTTCGTCCGTCCGTCTGTCTGTCAATTTTGCTAAAAGGAAGGTATTTAAACACCTATTCGTTTACTGTGAAAAGGGGTAAAATCAGGTAATAACCACGCCCACCCAATCATCTCATTGAATAAATGCGCCACAAATATAAAATTTCCCATCGAAGACCGTAAGGAAGGGCTTTAGGAAGAGCAGGTGCAAAAACTGGACAATGGGCATGGCACTGCCCACTTTTAGGGGAAATTCTTTATCTCAGGAACTACTTGACCACTTTCAACCAAATTTGATATCGTAGATTGCCCAATCATTTCTAACTAACTAACGCCCAAAAAGGGTCGAAATCGGACTATAACTTTTCAAGGATGCAGACACCAAATATGTGGACACCAGCGCGTATGTCAGATTTTTTATCGAACATATCGGTCACTCTATGAGTTCTGGTATTGAAATTCGGGGAGAACATTTTTGTGATAACTTTTTTTTGCTCTTGCACTTTATACCGCATCTGTCGGTCGATATGTAAGAAATTTTAAGGAAATTCCTAAAGAATCTCTTACTAAGAACAGTGTAACATCTTGGCTTAAATGAATAAAATCACGGCGATACTATCCCTAGTTTGATATGGGGTTTTGCCAACAGCTGAAGGTGTTACTTAGGCTTTGATCCTTGCAAGTTGCAAGAGTATGATGTGCGGTTGTATCCGAACTTAACCCTTCCTTACTTGTTGTTTATATTATTTCATATATTTTTTTATTTCGCTATTCATTTGATATCATTCAAAATATGAGCTAAAATTACAAATGAAAAAAATTTTTATTTTAATATAAATTAAATATATTAAATTAATTAATATTGAAAAAATATTTTTAAATAAATAAAAAAATGTAAAATGGAAAAATGTATTAAAATTAAAAATATAAAAAAAATCTTCAAATAAGTTTAAAAATATAAATACATGTATATATATACTCTTTTAGTTTTATATTATCTTATTTTTTAAAAAAATATATTTTTATTTTATAAATATATATATAAAAATATTTTTTATGTATTTATTTTTATTTAAGTTTACCACAAAGTTTGTAACACTCATATTTAAATGATCAGCGTGATGAGCTGAGTCGATTTGGCTATGTCCGTCCGTCTGTTTATACGCAAACTAGTCCCAGATTTTGAGATATCAATCTGAAATTTTGCACACGTCTTTTTCTCACTAAGAAGCTGCTTATTTGTCGGAACCGCCGATATCGGACCATTACAGAATATAGCTGCCATACAAACTGAATGATCGGAATCAAGTCCTTGCATGGGAAACTTATTCATTTAACGAGGTATCTTCATGAAGTTTGGTACAACTAATTATTTAAAGCAATGCTACAATTTCCGTTTAAATTGTTTAGAGCGGACAACTATAATATATAGCTGCCATACAAACTAAATGATCAGAATATAGTTTTTGTATGGAAATTTTTTTTATTTGAGAAAGTATCACAACGAAATTTAGCAAAGATTATTATACAAGGCAATGTAAAAATATCCGAAGAAATTATTCAGATCGGACTACTATAACCTATACCTAACATACAAACCGACCGAACAAAATCAATTTCTTGTATGGAAAGTTTTTTATTTGTGAAGGGTATTCTAGCTGTGGTGCAACCGAAGTCAACATTTTTTCTTGTATTTTTTATTTCAAAACGTAAATTTCAATTTCTTTAAAATAAGTATTTAATATTTATATTTTTTTATTAATATAAAATATAATTAAAATAATTAATTATTTCTGTACGCAAAATTAAATTTCATAAAATTTTTATTTTAATTTTGTATATTTATTCTTTGTATTTTTATATTTTTATAAGGCCTGGAAGTTGCTCGTGCTTTTGATATTTACAATAAAAAATATTGAGGTTTTATTCATAAAAATATTTAAAAGCCAAAAAGCTATTACTAAAAGCTAGTTGAAAAGTAAAATTACTTAAGCAGTAAACTTTTAAAGCAAGTGTGCAAAGCTAAAATTATTAAAAAAATTATATTAATATATTTCTAAACAAATTTTATGGCACTTTTATTCACTTTCAACCAGGAAGCAAAGTGCACTTTCCATATTTTTCTAAGTAATTTAAATTTTATTTTATGCATTAAAAACTAATTTCATTTGAAAGAAGTTTCTGCACACATTTCCGAAAGTTTCAATCCTCGCCTGCACACATACAAACACGCACACTCACATTCAAGAAACTTCACCATAAATCCGTGTATTTCTTCTACTTTTATTGCACCGTAAAATATTCCATTTGTGGGTGTATCTAACCCACACATCGATCCCCGCAAAAGGGGTAATAAAATAAATTTTCATAAATAAATACAAAAAACGAAAGCAAAGAAGGCAAAAAACGCCGAAAAACGTCAGAGAAAATGTGAACCAACCGAAAACAGGCATGGAACTTTCGGTTGGTCGGTTGGTTGCTGGTTTGGCTGGAGCCACACCAGCTTGTGGGGGGAGCAGCTAGCAATTTGTGTTGGAATTCTGTGGCATACATCGAGCAGTCACACACACAAGCACACATACACTTAGGCGCATGGTTGCTTGCCGGTAGGGGCTGGCTGCAGCAGCGGCAGTGGCGGCGGCAGCATCGCTGTATGGGACACTAATGTATACAATTACCACCACTACTGCTGCCACAAAATGCCACCACAGCCACACAGTCAACTGGCGGCGGCGGCGGCGGCTGCCGACCGAACGATTGTCCGACCGCAGCGCCGCAGCGCAGCTAGAAAAATGCCAGCAGTGGCAGACCGTGGTACACGGAGCGCATAGAGTAGGCAATAAGACAGCGGCAACTCAGACTTGCGTCGATGTGATGGCTGCCAGTGGCAGATTTGGCTGCTCCTACAGCAATAGCAACAACAATAGCAACAGCATGCCATGTCAGTTGTGCTGGTGGCGCAGGCAATGCCAGCAATTGTCGAAGCCTGTGACACACTGATGTTTATGCGAATATATATATATTTATATATGTGTATGTGTGTGTGGCATGCGAAAGCAAAAGCAAGAAAGCTCTTTGCGGCGCACCAATGGGACCACGTTATGCCCCGTCGGCTCCACCGCCAACAAGCAACAAAGCCAACACACAGAATACAATACCATACTAAGCGCACACATGCATACAAACGTATAACGGTGCAGCCGATGACTGCGTTTCGACGCACAGCCGACGTAAACAATTGAGCTACCAACAAAATATGCGACACGACAGCGACAACGAGACATCCGACGACCCACATTTTCACAATCGAACACATACATACATACATACATAAATTAACGTATGTGTTTGTGGTAGCATCTCTCGCCGCCACCAACGCCACCGCCACTACCACATTGGTACCCCACCCGCACCCAACCGTATTTGTATACACAACCTAACCACGAAGAAGGCTTAAAAGGCAGCCGAAGTATGGCGAGCTCATATGCGACCGAATTGTCGTGTCTGTTGTTTTATAATGTCCCCCCGCCCCCTGAAATTTTTCTATCTCTCTCTCTTGCCCGCCTGCAGCGGCTGAGCTGCGCTCATGCTCCAACCCTCTGGCGGAGCCGAAGAACACAACACAAACTGCGACCAACGTGGCTAACCCTTTATCGCACATGGGTTTCCTTACAGGACCGCATATTTAAGGTTTTAGTGGGAGTGCAAGCAAAGCCACTGCCATTGCAAACTTGGCTAATATCTACACAGACACACACACACGCGCACTCATGCGTACACACGAGATGGAAAGTGGTTAGTACGAAATCATACTCAGGCATTAAACTCAAGTGCTGTACTCGTATTTCTGTGGTATCGGCGGCAGACTCTTTGCCAGCACTGCCTTAACCGCCGAAGTGAGTGCATAGAAATGACTCGTGAAAGGATTGTCGATATAGCAGTTCATTGGAGGTTGAGTGGATCTATTCATATGTTATTAGAAGATATATTGATTACGATTCGAAAACTTTTAACTTTTAACTCTTGACTGGTTTTGACAACCAAATTGGAGGTTAGTTGAGCATTAAGGGTCAAGCATAAGTCAGCAAAAGACACATCTTTGAAGGGCTATCTCCAATGCAGGCATTTATCGTCCTATATCCGCTTTCTGAATACTGAGGACTTAAGTAAAACTGTCGGTTTTATAAAGCCTTGTCTCTATTATAGTCGCCAATCAGACCCATTTTATAAAGTCTTGCTCCTACAAAAGACCCCAATCAGAGAAGATAACATTATCAGAGACTATCGAGTATGTTAAAATCAATTTTGACCAGATCAAGTCCTTTCAGGAATAGCGAACTTGGTTCAAGTTCATCCCAGTCGATAAAACTAAAAAAATATCTTGAGAAATGATCTTGTGAGCATTAGATGCCTAGGCCCAGACGATACTCTTCCGGATTTATGTGATGCAGACTTGCCAGGCCAAAAGACGTGATTTCTAGAAGTAGAACCTTTGCTCATCCTTTTCAATTGCCACAACCAAACTGCTTTGATCGATTCTTAAATCAGAAACTGAAATAATCAAAATTATGTCTGTCTGCTGAGGCCTGACTCTAAAGCAGCCAATCTTTTAAGCTATATATACGAGTAATATCTGAAAATGTTATATTTAGAGTTAAGGTTATACATATCTGATAACTAAAACCGAATGTGTAGTGGGATAACAAGTAACAAGTGAACTCCGATTATCTCCATATTATGTTGCGATCCCGTAGAATTAGCTAGAAACCATAATAGCGATCTTTGGCATTACGATTCTGGAAATATTTGACTAAAAAGTTTGGGGTTTCTGTGGTCAAATCTACCATCTATTTAAGTTCACTTGACTCCAATAATGGAATGTCGACTTCATTATTGCTTCACCTCTGTGGACCCAACTCAATAACGAGAAGAAGCATTTCCTTCATGGAATAAGATTATTTCGAGCAGTGACGAGCCACAGCGGTTATTTTCTTTTCGACAAATGGTCAATCCAAGAACCTTTTGAGGTTAAAAAAAATTCTGATAAAACCTTTCATCCGTTACCAGACTTGTCGGAACAACGCAACTGGCATGGATTGGTATTTCTATCCTGCTAAAGACTGTTAACTCGGCATCATTTACTAAACAATATTTTTGTTTTATATCCCCAGAACAGATCTTTCAGATATTCTACATTCTCAACCTCAACATTTTTTTTTTAAATAAAGCACAATTACTTTTGCTCAACATTTATTTCAATTCTACATTTTTCAGGTTTCGCACATCACCTCGTCGGCATGCATAGTCACTTACATGCACCCGATTGGCGGGCGTTGAGTAACCCAGCAGCTTTAGCGCGGCCGGGCTTCGCACACGGTGCAGCTTTCTTTCATCATCAGCATCCCGCTTTCCAGGCGCACAACATCGCTGGCAATTTGGAACGGCATGGATTGAGGGCGCTAAACGGTACGGTAACTGAAACAATATTTTGAATTTGTCTTTAAGATTTTTTCTCCGTCTCCACAGAAACCCATCCTCATCTAACACAACTGCGTCAATTATCAACTGTTGGTACAGCACATAGCACTACAAGCCCCGAGGGTTCGCCGACAACCACAACAATTAATTTGGGCACACAACCGACATTAACCATATCGCCGCCTTTAACCACCACAAACAGTGATAACGATAACAATAACAATATAGATACGGGTTTCGAAAGCGATAGCATTTCGGTGACGGGTTCGTCCAAAAAGACCTCCTCTTTGCACGAAGACGACGATGGACGTAGCACTTCACCGCCTTCGAATAGCGGTTCGGCCAGTGGTGGTGGTGCCTTCACTTCGCTCATACAACGAAACGAAACGCTGCGTAAGAATGAACTTCTCAATGGTTTCGCTTCACAATTCTCCCCCACCGCAAATAGTTTCAATCCCGCTTTGGCGGCACAGCTTTTCCTACAGAGTCCGCTTTTGCCGCAACCAAGTCAATGGCTATATACGCAATTATATGGCAACTACAGTGAGTTTCCTTGGTTCCGAGGCACCGGTAATGCTGTTGGCGATGGCCTTACGCAATCTGTACCCGGTGCGCTGGCAGCCGAAGTGCCGAGTGTAACGAATCTTACAGCCACGGACGTAGCTAGCGATGGTGTTAATTTGGTAAAGCGTTGTGTAACGCTAGTCTCTCATTCACCCGGTGTGGAGAATGCGAATCCGAATGCTTCACCGCCCGTAACCTCAACGCGACACTCACCACCGCTGGTCGAGACCATCGATCTGGACGATGTGAGCACCACATCACGTACTGAATTGTGGCGTAGCGAGTTCGGTCCTATACGTTGCCGTACACCTAGAGCGACGGATGTGTGGCGTCCATACTAGCGGCTGCGTAACGCCATGGTGACGGCGTTGGGCTTAAATGTGCTGGTAGAGCAAAAAGATGAGACTCGCGAAGAACTCTTGCTCGACACGAAGCAGTGATATTGAGTTTTTTAGGGAGGGAAATGGAGCGGTGCTGGAAAAAAAGTGAATTCAAGGAAGTACAGTTAGTTTTCATATGCCAGACGGACGAATGTTGACGAGGGGGCGAGATTTTAAACTAATTTCATTTAAAATAAATATGTAATTGAAAAGGTCTAGGCATGTACTCTCTCAGAGTATGAAAATGGGGGAATAGTTTAACGTTTTATAAAACGAAGAAAATCACATATCGAATTTATTAAAGAAAGTAATGTAAAATCAATATAAACAAATTATATTACAGTTATTATTAAGAACATAATCAAAATTTCACTCTAACTGTTGAGTTAAGTCCTAAGTTTAAGCATATTTGAGTCACGTGTATATGTATATGTAAAGTTTATTATGTTTTGTAACTGTAGTTTAGTATGCATACATACACATTTCAAGTAGTACATACATGTGGTATATGTACAGTTATACGATATGAGCTAGTAATGTAAAAATTTTAAATTATATCGATTTCATAAGTATGTCATAGTGCAGTAAGCTGCTGGAAAATTCCAGTTCGCTATAAGCAATAGTTTAAGATATTCTGTTGATATTTATAAAAAAATAAAACTCAAAAGATCCAATAAATATATAAACTTCAAGCAAGCCCCATTCTAAAGATGCACATATTTGTTTGATTTTCAGAAGATACAGAAGAAATATTACATATTATATTTTGACACAGTAGATGTCTTCAAAGCTTTGAGAGTGACGAATCGAACTAACAACTGGCATAAACAAAATATAGTGGCATAATCTAATCTGTGAGAGTGGTGGTAGCAAGCGCTTACATCACTTTAATAAAATATTTTCATGTTATCTTTTAAGAAATTAAGACGAATGATTTCTGAAGTTCTAATTACGTGAAGAGAAAAGTGACGATTCGGAGATAAACCTATTTATATACCAAAAGGTAATGCCTCAAAAGATAAGCTATAGAGAGGGAGAGATTTATAAGAAATACATGAAATACAGAATGAGAAGAACAGAAGTGAGAGCGACACTATAGAAGAGAAAGAGAAGTTAAAAAACCAAGTGAGAGAAGAAAAGTAAACATAAAATCGGAACTGCTCTTAGTTTATCACAATAGTATGAAAGCACTAAATAAGCCATATCTTACAGTAGCTCTAGTATCCCTCCTAATTTGTATAGATCTATTTGCCCTTGAGTTTTTGGTTATCAGAAATTATTTTTCCACGAAATTTTACTTGAACTTTGCAACAACAATTGAACAGCGAGGAAGCGACTACATTTAACCTATACAATAGAAAATGAATATTTTCGGAGTTATCATGCTGTGGTCCTTGAAGATCACGTTTCGTGAAGAATAAGACTTTCTAATAGATGATTTTCAAATTTTATTTTTCATTGTCTGCGCCCTTCTTACACCACGGTATGCGTACTTTCATTCTTACAGGATTACAACTATGAATCCATGAATACATAGATCTCACTTGACGTAAACTTTTGAGAGATTAAGCTGCTCATTGAGCATCCACAGATATTTCTGCTTGTAATCTTTATTATACACTTCTTTCTTTTAATTACCAAGTTATTACGGCATCATGAACCGATAACCACGGTGACCTCGTATGTAAGAGTTTAGTAAGATTATGCATTATTCATCATTTGCCAATTACATTTGGTTACTCTTATTATAGAACCAATTGGAGACATTAGTTGCTCTAATTTTTAGAACTCCCCATTGTTTTCAGTTAGTATCGTATATTCTTCACAATTTCTAATACCAAAAATTTCGAAAATATTATTGATTGGATCTCTATACATAGTTTCAGCCTACGGCGGAAGAACTCTTTTCCACAGCTGAAGAATCTATTGACGAAAAAAAAATAAAGTGATACAAAAATATCTGTTATTTCATCTATCAATGCATTACCACATCTGGTTCTTTGGCAAAGTCTGTTCGAACTGTTACACTTAAATAAAAAAATAATTTTATGCGTTTAAAATATTAATTTTTTAATAGTGCTGAATTTTATTCAGTTTATTATTGCTTATTCTCACAAAAGATAATATAAGAATATAGATTCCACAAATGCTTCACAGTAAGAAATAAAAGGGAATTCTTCTTTTCTTATTAGTTTTCTCATATTTTAGACCCATTTAAATGAACTTGTGGTAAAAGGTATGTGACTTCGCTTAGATCGACAGAAATGCGCCTAGTTATAGGCAATATTTTATTTTAATTGCTTCTATTACGTTGGTACAATAGCAATATTGTAAACAGGTTTGTATTCTTGGAAGGTTCTCTTCATTTTCATATATTGTGATATAATATTATAGTCAATTCGAAAGTGTTTTATATTTATTTTCGTCCTTTTAAAAATTACTATATTTAAAAAAATTATTCTCTATTAACGGCTGCAACAACACACGCAAGTAGAGTAGTATATCTATATAAATATATATATTTATATAAACTTGGTGGAGCGAAAAAAAATTTTTTTTTTGTTCAAACTAATTTTTAGCTCGAAATTTACTTTAAAAGTGAGTTGGCCGCCTCTAAATGTTAAATTTTTCTTATAATCTACAAATTTTAGCCTCAGGCTAAGAAAAAAAATATTTTTTTTTCGCTCCACCCTAACATGTATCTTATTTTTGTTTTAATGATGACAATTCTTCTTTAGGTTTCATTTCCTTTTGAATTCCAAGTAAATTCAAATTTGTGAACAACCAATTAAAATTAATGCAAATATGCATTGCCAAAAGAAATGATTTCCAAAACAAGACATACGCAACTGACGAGTCAACCTAAATAAGCGGACAGACAAGAGTATCCATAAAATCCAGCGCTACGTAGATATATTTATATATACGATTATATTCACATATCCTTTAGTTAATGTCATGTAACCTTTTTGGGCGCTCGCACCAAAGATAAGAAGAATTTTATCTAGCGTTGAAAATTTCGAGAACAAATGACATGAAATTAACTTGACTTATGAGCTGGAACTGACGACCAGCTGAGACCATATACATGTGTACACACAGCTTTCTCTTCCTCTCTTTTCTTCTTCTAACTATTGTATATGTAAGCTCGGACATGCCATTTGCTGAGCTTTCATTGTGTAAGCGGGTGGTGAGTATGTCTATGGCAGGACATTAGAAATGAAATTAACATACTAAACACATAGGCAGCGGGTGACGGAGCGGCGCTGAGGCGCAGCGGCGAATATGAGTGTCGAGCGACAGATATTTAATTTTAAATTTGGTGACATATGGCAACCAAGTATGTGTGGTAGCAGTTTGTAAACGTGCTTTCAGCTGTATACCGTTATGAAGAAAATACCCTCAAAAGTAGCGAAAGATTTCTAACGAAATCAACACTTTGCTCTCAATCTATTTCCTTTCGTTGGGGGCGGGGGGGGAGGTTGCTCGGTAGGTTTTTGTCTGGTTTATGATTTCTCTATGCTTGGGTTCACTGTCTGCTGTCATATAATCATTTCACCTTTGACACTCAGTATGTGCTAGCGCTCAGCAACCGTATTGTCTAATATCTGCCATAAAACGTCGACAGCAAACGGAGTAGACACAGTCGGTTCAAGAAGTGTATGTCGCTATGAATGTGGAAGAAGGCAGCAGTGTATGTATAATATTTTATTTTATTTCTCAGTTTTCTTAAAGTTCAAGCATATCCAAGGTCAATCCAGATCTATTAATTTTTCCAAAGGATCTACTAAGTGCACTTTTAGTTTTCATTGACAAAACTTCTTAGTTTAATCTGAAAATAATTTCCCTTCATTTTGTTGTTACTTCTTTAATTATTCTCAAATTTAACTTGTCACCATTTATTTGATATATTTTGGTTTAATTTTAGATTCTAGTATAATTTCTTTGAATCTACTGTTTTTAGTTTTTAATGACAGACCTTTACCCGTATTTAAGCCTGACCTCAGTGGTTAGTAGTTTCTTCTAAAGTACACAAATCATGCACTTATTTGTTTTGGTTGAAAGTATTTAGCTTAGCAAGATACTTTATTAGTAGTTCTGGCATAATATGATGCGATCTGGTAGTTCAGAAGACGCTTAGTAGTTCTAAATTCGGTTTCATTAGTACTAAGATACCTTAAACTTAGCTATGAAGTATATAGGTTTATATCGCTATAATATCAATATATTTGCAAATCGAAAACATTCGGTTCCAGCGAATTCAGAAGAACTAGTCTAGACCTTTTAAAGGCACTAACGGTCTTTGACAATATTTTTACAAATTTTTTTCTCAAGCCATTGCATCTTCTCACTAGAAATAATTCTTCTCAAATCTCTATTTGTCCGTGTGTGTTTCAAATAATTGAAATGAGCTTGTGTTATCTGAAAATATCTGAAAGACTCTAAACACTTCAGCATCGAAAATATGTAGATCTCGGGATATAAAACTACACTTCGTATATGAAGACATTATATGATATGATTCGATGATTTCAAATAGTTCTTCACACATTTAGAAACCTTTCACTTCAATCCAAAAAATACTTGTAGTACCATATCTCCTCGCACACACTGTATGCCAGTGTAAGTAAAAGCAAATCAGCTTGAAATCGTTAGCAAAAGGTAAATTGCTGGCGTATACTTCGTAGTCTTCATTCATGTCCTGTATGAGAATATGAACGTTGTGTTGCTAGTGCCGTTATGCGTGTTGTTGCTGTTGTAAATTTTAGTTACCTACGTTGGCTAACCAAGCAAAAATGTTCATTATTATAAAGGATTTCAAGTCGTTTATTTAATTGGGTTGCTTGGTTGGTTTGATTGTATGACTGAGTCGAGTATTGTTGGTTTGTTGGTTGGGCGATCGTTCGGTTCGATGGCTGGTTGACTAGCAGCCGCTACCTTGGACATAATAAGCCAAACCTCAAGTTGCCACTGACGATGATGACGATGACAACGGTGTGAGCCTTTGAGTTTTTGTCGCACTTAAGGTAGACTTCGAGAATGCTTTGTATGTAATACTTATATGTGCTTATATACAATATATTATATATATTTTATATAAATGTATGATTTTATATGCAATATAATATATGTGTGTTTCCTGGGTGTCCAGGACAACAGTCACTTCGCTGAAACAATAGTTGACTACTTTCAACTATAAATTGGCTTTCTTTGCTTATAAATCTTAAGAGCAAAAACGAAATTCTAACTTGTGACACACCTATTGACTCTCTCCTCTTCGACTTTGATAAGCATTCTCTCTTCCACTTTCTACGAAAAGGTCCAGAGCTCACAATGTATCTGCGATTTTATTTGGCATTTATTCATAATTTTAAAGCACTTCTTTCAACTTTTGTTTGCCACATGCACCTTTCCCCCCTCGTCCCACCTCTCCAAATGCATTTCTGTGTTTGTGGCGCATTTGCCGGAATTTCTTCATTTATTTTGTTTGAAAAGCTTTGTGTGTATGTATGCCCATTTTCTTACCTTTGAGTGACAGTTACTTAATAAACTGTGGAAGGAACTTAACTTGACTGTCGACAGTTGTTTGGTTGGTTTCTTGCTGGAAAATCGATGGTTTATTGCCGTCGTGGCGACACATTTCAAGTGAAGTCTTGTATTTATCTACATAAACCTACAAACACATATAATTTTTCATGCTTTCCAGCTAAAATTTGAGAGTTTTAAAGCGCATGTATCAAAAAGCATGTTAAATTTCGGTTACCCTTCATGTAGGTGCATTTATTATAGCATAAAATGCTTTAAAAAATCTTTATCTTGATTTTGATCGACCAGAGTTTTCCATACAAGAACTTGCTTCTGATTGATCAGTTTGTATGACAGTAATATGCTATTGTGTTCCGATATCGGTGTTTTCGACAAATGAACACTTTTTTGGGGAGAAAAGGACCTCTGTGAAATTTCAGATGGATATCTCAAAATTTGAGGGATTAGTTCATGTAATTGCATCAAGTCTGAAGAGGCTTCATAATGTGATACGGTGCAACTTTGACCACATATTTCTACCCACTTATTACTGTAAACATACGCCACTCCAAGAAGCAACGTAAACAGTAGTTGAGGTTTAGAGCAAAGAGTCTCTCAAGATATGAGTGTTACCTTTCCGTCGCATTGACTAAGACTGTTTTTTGCAGATCCAAGGCGGTTGTGGGGTTTTTCATCCGGCTTTTTCTTAAGAGGCAAAGTCAGGCCTTTTCATTTAGTCTTTTAGTCTAATGTCGGTTGGATTCTGATGTCTTTTATGACACAAGACAATATAAATTCTCAGAAAAGAATTTGGAAAACGAAAGTATGCCTTATAGGTCTGAGATCCGCAAACAAAAAATGGTTTTGAAAAAGTGCTCTGCTTTCTTTTACTAATGAAAAATACTCCATCGAAAAAGGAAGCACAAACGAAGAAAGCTAACTTTTTGCTCGAAAAAGTTTACACGCCTTGCTTTTAGTTGAATAAATTTTTTCCTAAAAGTCCTAGATAATATTTTTATCATACGAGGTCTTGAAACCAACTTTTCAGTAAACTATTAGTTAGTTATTGGGTAGAATAGTTGCGCAATTCTAAATTTTAATAAATAAAATATATGAACATGTGGAACACCATATATTCAAGCGGCTGCCTCGGTGGTTTTTTGATGGATTCTGGGGCTATTTAGAGAATGACTTACTGCATGCTCACGTTCAGAGCATTTCGTAACTTTATTCGGCTGCTGATATAAATGTTTTCGAGCATGGTTTTTGGTAAGCGCTGTGGTGAACGAATGAAAGCTATGTTCTATTCATGTAAGGGTCAGGTTGAAAAAGACTTAGCAAATAATTATTTTCTGAAGATGCAGCGATTATTCGAGAAACGAGCATTTCGAGGAACCCTAATATATTGCTAATCCAGCTTAGATCCAAGCACCAAATTAAAAGATGCTCCAAAACATGTGAACTTTAATAAATATTATAATTCACTTGCCGTTTTAATTACAATCAATTTCACACTGATTAAGTCAATTCGACGATGAGAGCTTTCGATATAAAGCACATACGAGAATTCCAATGAATTTGCAACGCCGCACAATTAACGCTAAAATTAGTTTCAAAACGTGCCAGCACTGATTTAAATTTATGTCATTCTCAAGTGCGAACATATTCGTAATTGTACACCCGACCCCGCTATGCTGACGCTCCACCACGTCGCACAAAGTAAAGGCAGGGAAACTGCAATAACTCATTATGTGGAGTGGAGGTTGCAACCATAAAGGAGCTGCTAACTGACAATCAAGTGCAAGCGCCTAAATGTATGTATCACAAATGCGTTTCTAAGTGAATTTACAACAACAGCGTGTAACTGTGTATTGCGTGTATGCACAACTGGCTTCTGTAGCGATTCTGGAAGCTACTAAAGTGCATTAGTTGCAACGACAAAGATTCATGTAGGGTTAGGTTAGTGGGTTGTTACTTGTAGATGTGGATGTTAAGTGAGTAGAGAGCGGAGGAGTTGATGAGTGTGCGACACTTTGTGCTAATTATGTCATCATTACGCAAAGTGCGTGCCTAATAAATTTAACTACGAACATTACCATTACCTACATATGAGACAAACAATAGGCATTGTAGTGCTTAAGGATTAGGGTGGGCGCGAGAAAAGTAGAAAAATATTTGAATTCAGAGCTTTATTTATACTTTGTATATTAAAAAGTTATACAATAATATTAGAAGACGTTCATTAAAATGAAGATACCATTTTTCTGTATTTCTCTTTTGTGTAATGTTCAACACATTTTTTTTTTATAATTTTATCTATTATATGCCATCATTACTTCATTATAAAATTAAGCTTACAAGAGAGCTCGAGCGTTTTGGTTATTCTTCTTTCATAAACTCTACAAAATCAATACAGGAGTAATGAAATTTTTTTGCGGCATTTTATGACACACCCTAATAAGAAAATTTCTTGCGAATTCATAGGCATATACAATATATAAGACAATTTGTAGTTGCAAAGCTATGGAAATTCTCAGTAGAGTATAATTGCGCTTGAGTACCATTATTAAAGTTAATACACAGGGAGAAAATTATTGAACTCTCATTTGGTAAAGGTTACACACTAACATATTATTCAAAGAGTTGTCTATAAATAATTGGATGAAGAAGTCAGTAGTGCCAAAATAGAGATAAAACTAATAGAAACGTCAACTTGAAATATTTTTTTGCCTACATTTAGGCATATTGCATTTATATTAATCAAAAGAACGTTTGGCAACATTTTTATAGGGGATGATTCTTGGTACCTACTGAAAACGGACCTTAAATAAATAAATCCTTCGAAAGATGTAAATTTCAAATAACTTGTTGTCTACATTTAGGCGTATTACATATAAAGCACTTAAGATTACTTTCACTGAGCTTTTTTATAGGTTGTTCTTCTTGGTAAGAGTCTCTTAAAAGTTGTTGTCTTTTGCAATATATGCATTTATAGTATACCGTTACTTACATTTAAGCGGTTTACATATGTAATAGCCAAGAATTCACAATAGTTAAGCAAGGTTTCAATAAGCTTCACGATAAAAACATTAAAAATTAACTCAAATTGATTAAACTTTTAAAATATATTATTTAAAAAAATGTTATTGCCTACATTTAGGCGTATTATATTTAAAGTAATACCGATTTTATCAAGCTTTTTAAAGCTAACATGAACTTTAAGATCAAATACTCGAAAATTAACTCAAAGAATTTAAACGTGTAAATTATGTAATTTTACGCAATATCGT
Source organism: Bactrocera oleae (assembly GCF_042242935.1). Lineage (NCBI taxonomy): Eukaryota > Metazoa > Arthropoda > Insecta > Diptera > Tephritidae > Bactrocera > Bactrocera oleae. The sequence goes on along the minus strand of NC_091539.1, from coordinate 64,780,415 downwards.
TGCCTACATTTAGGAGTATGTAATAAATTTTATGAGAAACTGACATTTAAAAAAAAAAAAAACGAAGAGAACGTGTAGCAATTTTCATATATAATTAGCGTATCCTTAATTAAAATCTAATTTTTAAGTTTATATGTAAAGGAAATGCCGGCTCTCTGATTTCAAGACTATTTTGAATATAAAAAGAGGCAGCTATGTTGTAAACAGTTAAACTTTTTTTTTTTTGATATAATATGTATTTCCGAGAGTCACAACTTCAATAAAATTGCAAGTGTATTGACAATCTTTTACAACTTTGGTCCCCCTGTAGCTACCACTCTCCTCGCTCTTCAAAAGCCGATAAGTGCAAATATCTAAGCGTCAAACGCATTCCTGCACAGTTTCTCAGTTTCCACGCGTGGCTACAGATATTGACGATAACACAAATATACCTATACATACACACACACATATATACAAGTATAAGCGATATGCTCTCGTGGTATGGCAGAGTTAAAGGACAGGTGTTGGCGGTGTTGTAAGTAGATGGATGCCTTCAAAGACAGGAAACGCAATTAATTTCGCATATGTTGCTTGGCAAGGCGTGAAAGGAAATTAATAAATTGCTCTTAATTGTAGTGTGAATGGCATTCAAACGACGCCGGGAGAGCGAGCGTGAGTGTGAGTGAGTGAGTGACGAAATGCTGGCAAGTCAGAATGTTAACGAGCTGCCATGGCAGGGCAACAAGTAATCTAAAAGGCCTATAAATAAGAGTTGAAATGGAGAAGAGAGGTGGGTACGCGTAGATATTTGTTAGAAGAATAGGAACGGATGTGAAATTGCAAAGGTAAAGGTTACATCAATATATATGAGAACCACAATAAATTTAAAGAAATTATTAGCCAAAATTATATATTTACTTGTAGTAAAGGATAAAGAAAAGCTATAATCTTCTACAGCTTTTTTGAAAGGTGCAAAAAAAATAAAATTTCTTCTTCCTCCATGGGATTATCAGCATAATACCGCTGTAAGTTGGACTTAACATTCAAATACCCAATTCACATCTTGGATTAAATGTACTTGCCTTCACCATTGAAATGAGAAAATAAAGCGCAAATGACAGCGATATAAATTAGCTGCAAATCCTCTCAGACCCAAACACTTTTTTTGCATTTTTATTCTAACTTCCTCGCTGAACGGACCATTCAATTAACAGTTTCTTTATTTCACCGAAAATAGAGCCCCAAAAACAAACATTAATTTCTTATTTCCTTTGGCACACTCGCTCACTCACTCACTCACCATAATATATTTTCGTATTACAACGAATTTTAGTTGAAAAGTCTGACGAAAAAAAAAAACGAGAAAAATGGAAGAGAAGTAGAAAAAACTTTGGCGAACTCGTAAAATTTCTCGCCTTGCCTCCTCATTCCCGCCTCGTCGCAGTGTTTGTTTTAATTTCCAACTTTTGTCCAGTTCGTCAATTGCGAATTTGCGTAAAAAAGAATTAATTTTCTTAAAAGCTTTTCTTGGCGTTGATTATCACCGTCATTACCGTCGCCGCTGCCACCGCCAATGTGTTGCCACTCGGTATTATCTGGCATAAATTTATTTACTAGTTTTGCTGGCAAAACAGGACTAAAGCGGATTAGTGCATAAAGAGTGAAGTAATTGTAAAAGAGCAGAGAAAAACAGCACATAAATAGCTTTGTGTGCATAATTAAGAGAAGTAAGTTACAGAGGCAGTAACAGCTAGTGTAGTGATTTGAAATGAATACTTATGTTAAGTTGTAATAAGTTTGCGTCTTAAAAAGTTAACATAAATAGAGATCATTGTTGAAATTTAAAGTGTCCGAGCTTATTTAAAAATCTGCCTACTGAATTAGAGAGCTTTTCTTCAAAGTCTCGGATCAAAAAGCTTAGCTTGAGAGCTTTCAAATTGACGCAAAGTCAATCATTCTAAATCACAAGTTGAGCACACGATCTTAAACGTGGTAGAGTTCTGATTATCTAAAAGTTCCGTATGCAGAATGAGACATCTTTACTCAAATGAGAGTTTTCATAGTCAAACGGAAACCTGCAACCATATATTGTTCAATATTATTTAAGCATTTTTCTAAGTCTCTTCAAATTTGACCCGGACTCACAAAAATCACATTTTCTCATATTTTAATACAAATCTTTATTATCACCTTGAAAATAGTTTCCTTTTGAACCATTACAAGCATGCTAATGCTTAATACAATTTTCCATAAACTTATTCTAAGCCTCAGTTGAGATAGTCTGCAGTGCCTTAAGTTTTGGTTTTTTCGGTTTCCGCTCGTTTTTGGAGCACCCTTCCGTATATTGTTAGACAGTTTCATCTTCATATTCATGAACGGCTTGTCACGTGTAATGATACGTTTGATGAATGTAAGATCAGCAGTTGCATTTGGAAGCATCTCTCTTGCAACCTCTAATTGACGTCGGTTCTGCAAAGTCTTAGTTTATAAGCCTAGTGACACTCTTTATACCAAACAAGTTAACAAAAATGTGTTGAGCCATTTCATAAGAGATTTTTAGATCCTGTGCTATTTTTCTGATGTCAACACGATGCTTTTTAAGCACTTCTTTAACTTTTTCGATCATTGTCAATGACAGAGGTGGATGGATGACTCGCATGAGGCAAGTTTTCGAAGTAAAAAGGTTATACAAATCTAGCAATTTCGATTCGGTTTGAGGGCGCAGTTTAAATGGAACTGTTCGCGTCAAACTTGATCAGAGTATATGGCTTCATGATAAATTTATACAGCAGTCGAAGGTAAGAGAAAAGAGAGAATATACAAATCTGAAACAAATAAATCTCATACCTGAGCTGGTAATCAATGGTGATGGTAATTTTTATTATGTACATACAGTCTGTCTTGCTATTTCGAGGTCTTATGGCCATTAGCTCAGTTTTTTTTTTATCAAATTATCAAAAATACCATTAAAACTCAGACTCTAAGACTCGAAATCAGTCTCCCGGAGCTAAACGTCAAGTTAGCTTTCAATACAATCTTGGCATTTGGGTTTTAGGCCCAAGTTGCGGTCGGCTTTCTTTCTGGCTTTCCAAGAACTTACTTATATAAGCCCTTAAGACCAACGTTGGCAGAAAAGTCGAGAATTCGGAACTTCAGAACCCACTTTTAATGAGAATACGTAATACTTTAATTTTCTTTCATAAAGTCGTCGTCGTAATTCCATAGCCTTCCCTGTTTATGAAAACGAATTATATTTTCGGGTAACTGCAGTATTCGTACTGCCAATGGTGCCACGACATTCGTTTTAGGATCTTCCAATTGCTCGTTTGACAGAGTGGTTTGTGACTTCAATGACTTCAGTACAAGGACCGATAAATCTATTGGAGGAAGTCAACAGAGCCGCGAAAATAGCGAAGATAATTTATACCTATTTAAATACTTTAAAGATAATACTAAGGGAGAAAATTTTTGTACTTAAAACCTCGATGTCTGCGGTTTGGCATCTCGAAAAACGTCTGTGTATTAAGAACAATTTTCAATTTACCGTCAGCGCCTATTAAGCCAAACGCCTGACAATCTTCGACCAACGCTCCGTTTGACATGTGACAGCGAACAATTCGAATTGCATTTTGCCATTTCATGCAATGACGCCTAAAAATATGCACAAATTGCTAAGAGCCAACACCAAAATACAAACAATTTACGACGCGTATTTGCTGTTCAAAGCTCTCTCTGTCATTTAGTGCTGAATTGCCTGCCACTAATAACAACGCCGCTTTTGTACGCGCTCAAAACTATGCAACGCGCGCGATTTTCAGAGCAAGTAAAATTAAAAGCATAAAATTGGGCGCTTTTCGGCAATTGCAAATTTTACGCGAAATGCGGTGACACTTTGAGATGCTGACATTTCGTTTGCCGACTGACAATTGCAGTAACGCTCTTTTTTGCAAGCGCTGTGCCACCCCCCCCACACACACACACTTACACATTCATATGTATGCGTGTGCAATAATCATTATAATGCGAGCAGATGTATTTCGCCAACGTCTACAATATGTTGCACGTAATGAGATTGTAATGTGATGGCTGGCTTACAAAGCGCACTGATGGCCGTGGCCTGGTGCCTGATGGCTGTTGGCTGTTGGTTGATGGTGCAGCGACAGCGTCAACAAGCGAGCGCGCAAATATCGCATTGCACGATTCATCAATGTCAACAGCAACGCGTAGCGCTGCCACCATAATCATTGCAGCGTTGCAAGTCATGTGTGGCGCGGCAATCAATGTCTGTGGCAGCAGCGCTGAAATTGCTTTTTTGCCGATCAAACGGAGAAAGGTTTTTTTAACTGTTTTTTTAATTTTTTTTTTTGTATGTTGCATGCAGCATATTTTTGTTGCCACTGTGATTTTTAACACCCGCTGCCGTTACCTAATTTCCACAACATTTTTATCAGCGTAATTGAATTTTCTAAATAATCGTAAATAAACCCTCTCTCACTCCAGGTCTCTCATTTATTTACTTGCAACACCAACAGTTCGCTTTTCAAAACTTAATTGCAAGTCATGGTCAATATCATTACTGTTGCTTGCGGTGCTTCTTCTTGCTCATCATCGCCTCGTGTTTACTTTCGTGGATTTGCAAATGTCGACTTTTTGTGCCGCGTCATCATGTGACAGCTCAATTACGGGCGTAGGTATGTAACCGCAAACGTGTCTATTTAAATGTCAATCAGCTGTGTTTGCTGAGAGTTTCGCTGCTTTCAGGCGTCCTCTCGGAGTTTGTAAACCTTTGTTGTCCTTTAATTTGGAGAATTTATGCATTATAGTTAATAATAGAAGACAATTTTCTGATTAGCATCTTAGAAAGTCCGCTGACCATCATACAACTCATTTATCATTCACCGCAAAGTAAGTTTTCTTTAACGGTTTCTCTGTGCCAACTGTACTTGTCGTTCATTTTACGATTTGACAGTTTCACTTTCGTTTGAATAGCATTTTCTTCGGATTTTCTTAGAATTTTTAAGCATCCAACAGCAGTGCCGTCATGTTGAGGGCATTTATTCTTGACAGCAGGTCAGTTTGGCATTGCGCTCGTTGATTCTCGCTTTGTATTTACACTGGAAATATTGAAATTGAAATTGAGCGCTGAAAAACTGATTAACGTGCATTCAACAGCGCTCTAGGTTCATGACTTTTTGAATTCACCAAGTGGTGAAATTCTGATTCTGTCAACGATCAGCTGATAGGTTGCTGTCAGATTTTTAATTTAAGTTTGACAGCTAGTGAAGACATGCTAACTTAATGAATTGAAAATTGTGGGAACATTTTTGTGCAGCTTGTTTTTGTTAAAAAATTTAGATTAATAAAGAGATGTTGCTGTAAATTATAATGAAAAAATATATAACTGGGAATTGTGACATTTTAGTCAAACAAAATACAGTGAAGATTAAGAAAGTTTTACAACATCAGGATCCCACGACTACTTTTAAGGAATCATACAAAGTTTGAGTTAGTTTATTTTTGGATATATAGTAGCTAAAAAAGGTGATGTTCGGTTAGTTCAATAGACTCATCTCATCATCATGTCTCAACGTTGATAAACACATAATTGTTCCTTGATTCTCAAAAGTTGCCATCTTTACAGGGTCGAGCGGCAGCCGGTCTGATCTTCATGTAACTATTGCCATTAGTTTAGTAAAGGCACATACCAACTTAGTGGAGTTCAAAGACGGTCAGCTTTGGTTGAACCATTCCACTTACATTTGTATCGTTGGGGCATATATTGGCCATGTTGTGTGACCATCCCTCTAACAAGTTTTAAACCAGTTCCCGTCTTACTGAACGATCATAATAATTTCGTTTTGGAAGTCGAGACGTTTGAGTTTTATTAGCAAAGAGATGGCTGGTCTTTCGAATTAAACTATCGTTAATTTTCTATTTAATTCATTAAAAACTGGAGTAGTATCTCTTCAGCGCAGTTTAGAGGCTTGTAGTTTGTTAAAATGGGCTTTGTTCTTAATATTCTAAAGCTTAAGAAGTTGAAGTTGCAGTTAGCTCGAGAGCTTATGAGTGCTGTTCTTGAAATATACATCTAGGAAAAGTAAGACCGTTCACGTCCGAGGTCCCTTTCAGGAAAAGTGTGTGTGATGCTCCATCACTTATTATTTTGGGCTTCCACAGAAACTTTAAAGTAGTGAAAATAGTCACCGCGTGATATTCTCAAGCTTGAGAAGTTGAAGTTGCAGAAAATTAGAATGCTAATGAGAGCTGCTTTTGAAATACGCATCAGGAAGATGTGAGAGTTTCTTCCTCTGTCTTGCTACTCAGTAAAAGTGTGTACGATGCTGGATTAACTATTTATTTAGGGTTTCTAGAGAGACTTTGATGCTGCAGAGAACTAGAAATGAAACAAACTATTTTATTGGAATAAACGCTTGGGAGAGGCGAGATCACCCACAATTACATTTCAGGAACAGTGGGTGTGAGGCTAACACTCTCTTAGACTTGTAATACCGGACTCGAAAGAATTATGGGAAGAAGAAAATATTCGTTATCCATATGCTGTCTAATTTTGGCATTTTACATTAGCAACATATTTTTTACAGTGTTTCCAAATGTTAATTAATCGTGGAGAAATAGAAATTGATATGCAATTTCTACAGCCGAGACAATTTGAATAATTTAAAATGTCCAAAATACAGACTAGAAGTATTTATTAATGAGCAGAAACCCAATTTATTGGACAAGCCAGCCGCACATACTATCATACCTTTATATTAGCACGTATGTAAGGAGCAAATTCAATGTGAACATCACTCCTACCACCCACATCAGCGCTGCGAGAGTATTTTTCGGATCAACACCCTCATCAGGCAACCGACAGTCGAAGCGCAACAGCAGCGTGTCCCTGGTAACGACAGAAAATTAATGATTGATTTCCGTTTGCGTTGCGGCAACGCTGAGCGATGTGGGTACGGCATTTTCTATTACCGATTTCAAATTTTTGAGGTTTTTATTGGCGAACAAGCGACGCCTTTGCGTTGGACCTAATACCGCTACGCACAATAAGCTCACTATATACGATACGGGCGTTTAACGGTATTGAACGTTGAGTTTGATGCGGTGATGTTTCGTTGTCAGTCCGTTAGTTTCTATCATTCGTTTGTTACTGTTGTTTGACTGGATGCGTTAAAGTTTATTTTATTTTTTGATTTCTCTCTCTTTATTGTCTGCGCACACACACTCACACCGTTTCACGCATACATGGACATGTAGAATTTTGTTAGCAATGCGGTCTCCGTTATTTTGCATTCATTTATCAGCGCATCCGTATCCGTTGGTAATGGTCGGGCCGTAGCTATTAGTTCGAGCGAATATTTGCAGTTGCATTTGTAGTTGTACGCATAGTAGGCCCGCTAACGCTATCGATGTATGTATATCGTTATGCTACCGATCTCTGTGCTGTCTGTTGCTGAATTTATTTGTAGTGGCGCTTTGTTTCGGGGTGTTAAATCAATTATTTTTAATTTAAAGGGACACTAACTTGATTAATGGTTTTCAGCAATTGGAAAATCTCATGTGGGACGACCGCCTGAAGGGCACCACAGACAATAGAAGATAGGTACATGCACATATAAGCATGAAAGTGGCCAAAGAGTCGAGGTAAAATGCTAAATAACTGTATATTGCAGTGCTTGCTTTAAAGTGTGTGTGCAAATTTGATTAAAAAGAAAGCTTGAAACTCTGTATACCATCTTTGTCACACAACGCCGCTTTGCAGCTCTTTAACTTCTTCCTATTTTTCACTTAATTTTCCTACTAACTTTTGCTTTTTTCCCATTCGCCATTATCATTTGGAAAATGTGTCTGCGATATTTGCTTTTTGTTGTCCTTAACAGCTGCCGCCTTAACCGACTCTATTATTATATTAAGTAGCCTTCGCCAGACGTCACCTGTGCCCAATTTCGATTATGAGTTCTTCCACAATTTTTTTTTGCCTGGAGTAAAGTGGTTGCTTTTTAATATAAATAAGTTCTTTTCCCAAGAGCAACATTCACTTCTAATTTGTCCGGGTTGGCGAGCTACTTTTTCACTCTTTTATACCAATTTCAGCAAAAGAAATTTCATTGTTTTTATTATAGTTCTTATACAAAAAGTGTAGTATAAGCGAATTTGATGTTAGGTTGGCTTAGAAAGCTCCAACCAAGTCTTTTATGATTTTTGAAACAAAAGGATGTCTTGAACCCAGCAGAAATTTGCAACGGCGAATAACTTTTCTCTCATTTATATATATCTTATAGCTGAGCGCTTACCTAAAATTTAGAGAGAGAGTTTGAGTTTCAACAATCAGACTAGTTACAATGTCTCTGACACGAGCAATATTTCTCTTACTGAACGCAAGAAGCTGTTTGGATCTTTTAAAAGTCACCCTGATTCAAAAAAGCTGTACCACCTGGCAGACGCTAGCAATTTACCAACCTTGGCCGAGCTTGTATGAGGTTAAATTGCTCATGACATGGCTACTACTAGCATAAGGTAAGTCTTAGCCACTATCAGAATGCTAGTAATGAGACGAAAACAGACGGGCTTTAAAAAACATAGAAACTAATCGAAATCAAAAACGTTTACTACTAAAAATTTCATTTATAACGGTAAGTGTCAATTGGTTATTTAATCGGTAATCAACGACTCGGCTCTGAATTCTTATATTCGAGGCTTTAACCGATTTCGTTTAGCTTCGAATCAATCTCAAAACTAAAAATAATGTCAAAGTTGAAATCTAACAACTGTTTCTTTTATTTACTCTGTAAGAAATTTGGAAGTAAAATCATCTAAGCCTCCCAAAATGTATTTTCAGCTCTTTAAAAAACTTTTATTGATATCTTAAATATAAAAATTCGTTTTTATTTGTCACTTTTATCGATTTACATTTTGTTTAAATAGTGGCAACTCTGTTAAATAATATTGTAATTACTGTAAGTTTAAACAGTTTGGGACACGCCTTTATTTTGTAAATTATTTTGATTTAAAAATTTTCGACATATGGCAACCTCATGCAATTATATCTACGACAGCAGAATTTTATTAACTGTAAATTTGATAGCATTATTCTTATATTTATTAAATAATATATTTAAATTTTTAAACTCAACAGGTGGCAACGTTAATTACTAACACCGAGAGCTTTATTAGTCTCTTTTTAGTTTAATACCCAAATTTTAATAGCTCGTTTATCTTATTAACTTTAAGCAATAAAATTTTTATTAGGTGGCAAGCTTTCTTACAAAATATTTTTAATATTTATATTTTATAAATCACCTCCTTGTGCTGTTTTCTACGCCTTTTGCATTTTTATGTTTCAGGTGATTCATGACGAGTAATCCAGAATAATAAAAACGCATTTTAGATATCAATGTGGAGGCGCTCCTTTTACTGCGAGTGTGACGAAATTTTGTTGCATTACATAATTTCGTTTCAGACGATTGATTTTAATACCAAGATAACTAACTCAATGTTGCTTCAAAAATATACATCACTAATATTTAGTCAAATTGCTTTCTTACTAAGAAAAATTTTATATTTAGTATCCTTATACTTAATACAGAATCCTTGTAGGATACTGGCTTTATATATACAAAAAATAGGTTTGTTAGAGAGACACTTGCACTAGCTCCTTAGAAAGCTTCATTTGAAAGCTTCACAAAAATAACCTTGAAATCTATGTAAATTTAACTTCACCACATATCTATTCGGTCATATCCTGTCAAATCAAATAGTTTAACCCCAGGGACCCCTGAACATATGCCTTACTACCATACAGCAAATCAATAATTCAGCCAAAAAAATGAAGAAACAATGAAGCCTACAACTAAGAAATTAATCACAAAGCAGAATGAAATATCGTACAAATGCAGGCCACATCGCTGACCAACAAGAGTGGCTGAGCGACCAGCCTTGCCAATAAATCAAATTTTCTGCCAACAAGCTAAAAGAGCGCAATTTGTTTGCTAAACATATTAGATGGTCCAGCAAAGTGAAAAGTAAATACCAAAGTCAAAGAGGGAGTATGAAGTAATGTAACGAAATTTGTCTACAAGGTGCGAAATGTTTGCTAGGGTAAAGGATTGCAAGCATGCCGAAATCTTGGTGATACGCATGTGTATTAATCTTGGAGAAACACAAATATCACACACAACCATTTTTTTTTGCTTAAGAAATTTCGGCACGTATTTGGCCACATTTACAAAACATTAAACAGCTTCACGCCCAACACATGAACAAATGTCAGCCGAACGCCTGTGCGGGCGCGGGGAACGCAAAGAAAGTGCGACTTGCTGGCGTTTACAAATTGCTTATTGAATGCTGATGAGTGGCCAGTGGCGGAGGGCAAACGCAAAATAGAAAAAAATCGCAAAGCCAGCGGAAGACAAATGCGTGAGAGCGAGAAATTGAAGTGCTGGTAATTTTTCTTAGACAAACGCCAAAGCACCCAACGACCATATGTGTGTGGAACGAGCAACCTAAGATATGTGGCGAATGTGCGAAAATTTCGTGGGTGGAGACGAAGTGGTGGTGCGTACTCGCACATCTTTTGTGGGCGCCATAAATCATTTTAGGTCAAGCTCCGGCAACGCCTGAGCAAAAAAGTAGCAAATTGATTGAAATAAGAATGCGAAAATATATTTCTAAGGACGTATCCTTTAACTGTTGCCATGGATATCATACAATTTGCACAGTGTGTTAACGGATTACTATTGGTATTTGTCTACAGATTTTTCATGTGGTAAGCTGCTGTTATGTGAATGGAAGTTTTATATTCTACCAGGAGAATCTTTCCAGAGATTGTATGGTGGCTTACAATACTGCAGACGTCTTTATCGAGAAAATAATAGACAGCATGGAAAAAAATATAAAGCTGGGCTTGGGAATCGCCACATAAAAACATAATTCGAATGTAAGGAACACGAAATTTAATATATATTTACTGTAAATTACGAAACGGGTCGAACTCCGCACTGAGGCAAATGCTTTACTCCTGGGGCAAAGCTCCAGAACCCTGAAAACACTTGTGTGGTCTTTCCTAATACACCACCAAGTTATAGACAGTAGTTGGTTTGACCTAATGAACCTCTTGCTAGTGCTTGATTCAGAGAATACCATATCGTAAGCCTAAGCGCTTTCAAGGCAATGTCGAGATTCAAAAGCTCAGCTCAAGTTCTAGATAGGGATAACTTAGAGATGAGATTTGACGATCAATAATACATTTTTCCTTTTTTTCCTTTTAAGGCAGACCTTCGGAGAACGCTTGGCTCTGTGAAATACAATTAGTGATCTCAAGTTCATTTATCTGTATAGATTTTAGCTGGTTTCGAGATGCCTAGCCTTCTGGACACAAACCCAATCGGTTTTCCGCTGTATTATAGAACCGTTCGCTATTTATGATTCAGACTTGATATTAAATTAATGAAACTTGTTGGAAGACCGTCTCTTAAGTGAGTGTTTGATCCACTATGTCTTATTTTCCCGCCTTAAGTTTTAGAACAGAAAGTTATGGGTCAAGTCAAGAATTTCAGACTCCTCGCAGAGAAGAGAGAAAGGGAGAGAGAGAGAGAGAGAAAAAGAAAGAAAACAATAGACAGGCAGAGAGAGTTAGAGCGAGAGACTTTCATGAGAGACCATAAATTGTTGTTGCATACCCTGTTCTTTAGTTCCATAACTTCTGAGTCGAAGACTATGAGCTTCTTATATAATTTAACTAACTCACTCCAACGGCGCGTGAGTTAAAGTGCGTAAAATGTGTTGGTAAAGCATTTCCGAGCATTGTCAAGCCTTCCTGACCAACTCATAGCAACGAAAGGCTTCAGTTGCCTCAAATTTTTGCACGTCCTTGAAAAAATTCTTTGGTTGTCACTTTGGTTACTTTTTTTTGTGCACATTCTACTGCGCTTTACTGCACACGACTTGCCGCTGCGAAGCGTTGAAGTGCCCATAAATCGCTCAGGAACGTGAGCAGTCAGCGAAACGAAATGAAGTGCCAACACGGGGATAATGTTGTAAGTAAAGGATTTTCTGTTACATATCTTAAATGGAAATCTTTAAAGAATACAACAAAAACTCACTGACAATTCGGTTCATTAAATAAAAGAACCGACAATTTTTTCTATGCAACAAAAAACAATATTCTGTTTCAATTTCCATTTGCTTTCTTTTAATGTCTATCATCATTTTTCCTGCCCGTTTACCGCAACGAAAGGACGTGAGAAACGGCGCAACGAACAAAGAATGTAAAATACTTTTCACCATTTTACCGCCAACACAAGATTTAATTAAACCAAAGACTTGATTTATGAACAGCGAAAGGAGCGAAAGGATTCAACGCCGACAGCCAATGCGAGCCGAAGTGGTGGCGAGGCGAACATCCTGCCTATAGTCGAGGCCGCGATGAGCGTAGAAGAAGTAGTAGCAACGCGGCAAGGATATTGTCGTCAGTCGCACGAGGTGCTCACGAGGGTTGGGAACTCCGAGTAAAAGAAGTTCGTGTGTATGTTTGTACGGGAAGAGGGTTAACGGTGACTTCGACTGGTAGTCGTGCGACTAAAAGCAGCCGTTGTTGTAATAATGAGTACGTCCACAAAACAGCAATAATGCCAACTGCGCCTGTAGCAATAGCTATTACAATAACAATAACAACAATGGCACTACAAGTAATAGCCCTTTACCGTTGCAGCAGTTGTTGCCCTTTGTTTTTAGCCCGTTTGCGCTGGTGTCTACACTCCTGCCCCCACGCGCACCCCCTCTCTAGCACCTCTGGTATTGATTTGAAATTGAATAGCGCAAATTTTGCTATATTTCTCCAACAATCACTCCTATCCTTTGCATACTGCTCTTAAAGCTTGTTGCCATTACCTTACTTGTTGTTGTTGTGCACTTATTTGTTTCATGTTTTCATTTTGTATAGAAAAAATTCATTATTTTAAATGTTTGCGTTTCTTGCCTTTCCAGCTTCGTTGCCTCGTTTCTTCAAACACGACCGCTCGCTTGCACTTGATCATTCGGTCGCCGCCGGCAATCCGTTGTTATATTCACCAATCTGGGTTATTAAAAATAATCGTGCCACAGTTGGAAAATATTGTGTGCAACACACATCAAGACACACGCATTTATGAGCAGATATATGTTTTTCTCTTGGTGAGTAAAGGGTTATGTAGTCGCCGGCTTTCGGTGTGGTGCGTTGTCGCGTCTCAGCTTTGGTTTGTTAACGTAATCGATAATCCGTTTTTATGGTCGCGTTTTTTATGGTTTTCTTCTTTTTTGGTATTTGAGTTGTGGGGAGCAAGCTGCGCGTATAGCAAGTTGGAAAAAATCGATAGCTTAAAGTTTATAAATGGTTTTAGTTGTAACATAATCTCAAATATTGGCACGCAGTATGTTTTTTCATGAAACAAGGAAGAGACTTTTTTCTTTGAAAATGTCATTCAAATCACATGATTTATGGATATTGAAAATATTTGCAAATTATGAAAATATGAAGAGTTTGCTACGCTGATCTTGTTTCCAATTTTCTAAGCATGATGAACATGAGCATTTTATATAACTGCTTAGAAGTGTTTTCTAATTCTCACCTTAAGGGGGTATTTTGGTTAAAAAATTTAAAAAAGTCGATATTTTTTTGCTTATTTTTGTAGTATAACCCTTTAAAAATATGTCCCAAAAAAGATTTTTTGAAATTTCAATTATTTTCGGAGTTACAGCTCTTGCATGATTACTAAAGTTCTACTCAATCGATTAACTTAAAATTCTTTATGCTGCTTTTTTATACATTATACTATATGAACTACGAAAGGATTTTTGAAAAAAAAAACTTTTTTATATATTTAAAAATTTCGAACGGCAAAAAACAAGGAAATAACGAAACATATTTTTCAAACAGTCGCCATTTTGTGAAAATTTTATTTTCAAAATCCTCTCGTAGTGCTATAACTACATCCTTATTCTTTTAGGATCACTCAACAATATCTATTTCAAGTTACTGGGAGTCCTGATATCCTGCACACCAGGAGACACCATTTTTTCATCAGTTCCCAATTTGCTGGCCTGGAATTTTTTAAAATTTCTATTTTTTTTTAAATATTGTTTGCTCTTTAAATATCAATAATAAGCATCATATAAAAAATGTATAGTAAAAATATTTGTTTGTTGTTTTTAAAGGGTTCAAGAATGAGCCTAAATGAAGTGTCACTCTTGGTTTCTCAAAAATTTGTAGAACGACGAATCGAACGCACAACTGTCCTAGACCAAATATACGAGTATAATCAACTGACATTGGTTTAAAATTTTACTATACAGTTTTAAACAGGTCTCAGTTTATATCCATATAATTTGAGAATAGGTTCCAGCAAATTGGAAATGGATGCTTTTCATTCTATAGAAGTCAGAGACTCAGCTATAACTTCTAAAAAATATAAACATATGGATTTCGAGATATGCGTTTTCTTTCATGCGTCATCAGCCTAATCACCTAATCCAAGTTTGTTTCTGGTATGACATACATATTTATTCTTATGAGTATAAATTTTCGTACCACCTAACGAAAATTCTAAACGAGTTATTTTAGTAATAGTTAAAGGAATATTTTGTTTATTACATACACAAGTTAAAATTTGTATCTCTTACATATATATTAAACAAGAAAAATACAAAAGACTCCATAAAAGAACTTGATCTTGATCGTTCAGCTTGTGTGGTAGCTACATGCATGCTATAGTTGTCTGCTCTGAACAAATTTTTGGGAGATTATACCGTTGCTTTGGACAATTATCCTCGCTAAATTGCGTAACGATATCTCATCAAATACAAAACTTAACCATATACTTGTAAGTATTGGATTTTGACCGGTCAGTTTGTATGGCAGCTACATGCTATAGTGGTCCGGTATTGGCGGTTCAGACAAATATCAGTTCCGTGGATAGAAAAGAATGTGTGTAAAATTTCAGATTGATATCTAAAAAATTGAAGGAATAGCTTGCGTATATACAGAGACAAGGACAGATAGACGGACATGGCTCAATCAGCTCATCTGACCACTTATATGTATATATACTCATGTATATATTTTATAAAACCTCCGACATTTCCTTTTGGGTGTTACAAACTTCGTGGCAAACTTAATATATACTGTTCAAAGCATAAATTTGTGTGTACGAAAATAGATTGCACAAACGATGCAGTGCGAATAAATTAGCCACATCAAAATGCTCGAAAAATCACTCTACGAAGGGCATTCCACGCCGTTGAAGTTTTATTCTATTAAAGAGCAATTAATCAGAAACTTAACCCGTTTCACAAAATGCCCACATATATATACCGATACACTAGTATGTGTATTCGTGCCTGTTTAACTACGCAGTACAGGTCCATCGGCGGGGCACTATCATCACCGTTGTTGATTTTATGCCGTAAATGCCAAAAATTTTAAACACTAATGAATTATCCTTTATTAGGATAATGTATGATGTGGTTCTTTGACGCTTACACCACATCCAAGACACCCACTCACCCACACTCTCTTTCACTCACTCTCCCCACACTCTGCAAGCGCGTGGTAAGTGGGAGCAAAAGAGCAGTGCGTTCATGGCCATCGGGTCGTCAGCGTCGTCAAGTGGTTTCGTAAAAAGGGCACTTTTGGTCCTTTTTAATCTTTCAGCCACAGTCTTCAACACACGCCCGACCGTCACGCGCACTTTACGGTGAAAATATTTAACTGAAGTTGTTGGTAATTTATGAAAAGAGCCAAATTAATCAGACTAATAACGAAAACACGCAAAAAGATCCATAGACGGCAAATAGCAACAAAACGCATTACTCAAAACAACAACAACAAAGCAACCCTGTTACAAGCGGTAACAGGCCGAAAGCCGAACTTCTTGCGCTCATCGCCCGCAAACGTCGGCCTATGAAGTTATGAAAAGTTTTTCTTAATGAAAAGATTTACGATGGCAACGCAAAAATGTTTAGAAAATTCTCAACTCACCGCAGTTCAACTTGCTTCACTTTGTTGTTGTTATTATTTTACGGTACTTTTTTTTTTGTTTTTTGCAAATTTGCCTATTTTTGTGGCGTTGCTGCTGTTGCTGACGGCGCGGTAGTGCTGCACCACCAATGACGCACCAGTCGTGCAATTAAAGGGGGTGTGGGGGAGGGCTACCAATTTTCTTTGCTTCTCCATGGAAGATGGAGAGCGGGTGCGTAGACGTTGGCAAAAATATGCAATCCGCAAATTTAGAAATATTTTGCAAATTAGGGCATAAATGGTGGTCAAGAAGCCAAAGCTGTAAGGCAGCAACGACTTGGGGGGGTTTTTAGTCGTTTCTTTGAAAATGCACAATTTAAATGAATTTTTCTGAGGAATCTAAGATTAATGAATAACTGTGCTGATATATTTGAGATATTTTAGAGTAGTGGGAATTATTAATTATTATTTCTTGCAACATGTTGCACAGCTCTACTTATTAACCTAACAGTTGTTTTTGACAGCTAAAACTAACCAAGAGGGATATGGAGATTTCGTTTTCTGTCTGTCTGTCCATCCGTTCGCCGATCTTTCTGTGCAAATGATAGCTTTAGCAAAATCACTGACGAATCCCTGGCTGACGGTTGAAATATATGACGATTTTCACTCCCGCAAATTGTCGTTAATCATTAATAAGTAAAGTATTATAAAAACCAAATAAGTACGAAAAATGGGCGTGGTCGAACTCTTTAAAAGGTTATATATTTCAAAAACTGTTATATCTAATAACAACCAAGCTTAATGAAAACATTTTTTTCGAGCATTCGATGATAGAGAGTAAAACTGGACGAAATCGAATAATAACCTCGACCCCCCTTATATAACGGCTACGTTTAAGATTTTAAAGGTATGGTAACTATCTAGCAAACTAACTAACTATTCTGAGAAACACTATATTTAACGGTAAGCGAAAGCAGTTGGTTGCATTGTTTCAAAAATCTTACAGTGGGCGTGGCCTCAATTTTACGTGAAATTTCATATCTCAGCAACTATTCGAGCGATTTGAACAAAATTTCATACGTAAAATTAACCTCATTTTCTTTAATTATAAACTGAGAGTAAGCGAAATTCCACTACAGTCATGCCTACTTTATCTAAGACGGCATTTTAAATTCCATCAGATGCTTTCATTTTGCAATAACGTATATAATATAAGTTAAGCAACAATATAGATTTGATAATATAATTCCAACTAAATCTAAAGTAGAAATCGAACTATATATTTCATGCGCCAGATACCGAACCTTCTGCCTATGGCTAATTTTTTACCCAAAAATATCTGATAGTTATCGGGATATCTCAATAAATTAAAATCTTAAAATAGATTAAATTGGTTGAGTAATTCTCTTAAGCCCCACATACCTAAGACAAAATTTATTTAACTTTTGGTATACTATAATATCGGTCAATCTTTGAGATATCTTAATGATATTTAGAGAACGTCTTTCTCTGATAATATAATAGTTTCTGGTGCTAGAAACGGATAAAATCGGTACAAACTTCTTCTAGCTCTTATATTATATTATCTAATATGTTGATTTTCCTACTTCCCGTTGGCTTTATACTATATACCATATATGGGCCAATCCGTGAGATATCTGAATGAAAGTCAGAGCGCAATTTTTTTACTAATATCATACTGTAATGTTAAAAATTGTTCAAATCCGATCAATACTAACCCAATCTCCCGTATAACTAATAAAAGCATTTCAAACTTTCGGTTGGGTTTATACCATACATGTCGCGCAATATACAATATAAGAAATCATACAAAAATTAAGTGAATGGGTATACTATAGTTTAATGCCGCTCCCATATATTATAGATAATTTAGTTGTTCTAGTAGACTCTATGGCGTATATATTGCTCAATATGTGAGTTAACTTGTTACAATTGGATAGAAACATATTCTCAGGCATACTTTATATTAATATGTTTCTTAATATACTAAGTTTTTCACTCTGATTGATTTCAACCGATTCACAATTTCGTCTAATATTGAAAGTCATTCATATTCATATTCGTTCGCAACTCAAATGTTAATCCTATAATGAAAATGAAACACTTTGGCAAAATGTAGAAAAAAATTGATAACTTCTGCAAAATAGAAAAAGTTAATATTGCAAATTCCACACATTTATCGGAGCAACAAATTTTCATTATTATTTCACATATTTACTTGTCTTCGCAAGCGCAGCCCATACTTGTAGTATTAACTGTTGAAGCAATTTAGAAAATATTTTTGCTCAAACTCGATTAAAAATTTTACAGTGATTGCAAATTCTCTGCCAACTCCGCGACTGCATGCAAATAGCGCCAGTTGCTGTACTAACTTGCTGCTTACAACAGGCTGGCGCGGGTCCGCCGCCTAAAAGTGTGCCTCAGTCTTCTACTTATAACCACTTAGTGTGTATGTGTGTGGCTGTGTATTGGTTTGTCTGCGGCGATTGCTATTTATTTTGCTGGAGCTGTCTGCCATTTAATTTGCAAAAATATTCAATATTTATAAATTTTTCCTCAAGACTAGCAACGCGAAGAGACTATTAGCGCCGCTGGTGCGCTGTTGCAGCGTGAATCGCGCAAATTCCTTGAACAGTTTCGTCATCGCAAGCGCTGCGAATGTGTTTTTAATATTATTTGCTAGTTCAAAGTATGTTATATGTTCGTGAAGTTAGTTTATTTGCAATAACTTGAAATGCAAAAAGTGAGAGCAAGCAAAAATATTTTTTCTTCCCTTCCAATTCTCAATTCATGCATTTTGAGATGAATGCATGTTAAGGCGGGAGTTTTTTCTCAGTGTACCAAAATTTTCCACATTTCTTTTAAATTATTTGCGAAATTTCGAATAACAAATACTTTCTTAATGAATTTGTACCTTTCTTTCCCACTTTAAACTTTCGGTTCTTTTCCAGGACCTTCAAATTCAAAAATCCGCATCAACAGTTTTTTGAGTTTATCGCTCTTTTGTTTCACATTTTAGGCACTTTATCTGCTGAAAATTATTGTAATTACTTCAACCTTAGCCCGCGCTAACCGTGCTAAGCACCATTTTTATATAATTTTTTTTATTCAATTACTCACAGTGTATTACGGAAACTAATCCTGGTGGAAGCTTGCGTACATCAGAAGATCTAGCTGCCAAATAAGTTCTTAAGCATACACTTAAAATGTGGTAAAGTGAAAAATGAGAAAAGGATAACGTAAAGTATGCGACACCCAAACTCTCAAGCACCTACACACACCTACATAAATATATATAAGCAAGCAACGCTCTAATAGCAAGCTTAGTTCCTGCAGCTTAGGAGTAATGCAGTCAAGTAGAGACAACATCTTTCAACTTGACAAGCATTAGTTTGGATTTTTAATGGTTTTAGCGCAAAACTAATTCCGTAAAAATAGCAATTACACGAAAAGAAGAGCCAAAGCTTGGAGAAGCACAAACATATATGTGCATATGTATATGTCTGACATATACTTAAGTCAGAGAAAGCAACAGCAAGTTACTGCAGTTAAGAGAAGAAAGTTTTTCCAAGCAAACGGGTATCTGCCACTTTTACTATTCATCAACGGCGCTCCCATAACGGCTTCTGCTACGCGTTCTCACATACTCACCGACATATGCGTGTATAAGGATGAGCCGGTGCCGCCACATCCTTTCGCGTTGTCGTTTACATATTGTCGGCGGTTAGCGATGTGAAAGGCGATCATCATTTTTAACTCGGCGAACTATTAATTTTCTGTGAACGCTGTGGAAAAATACTCTGCTCCGTTGTATTAAAATCATTTTGCTCCGCCATCTTGGCTTAACTGTTGTTGGCGCGTACTCTAGCAGACTTTTATTCACATATAATTTGTGAGATGATGTAGCAGTGTGCATATAAAACTATATGTATTACATGCGCTCATTGTTTTTGCTATCGGAATTGCAAACCCAGTAGAGAAATCGAAAGAACTAAGCGAGATAAGGGAAACGATACAATCATGTAAATAATACCAGCAAAGCAGCGCGCTGAGATCAGTAGCGGCTAAAGGAAGGTAAAGAGACAAAAATTTGTACACAGCTAGAGACTTTGATGCCTTCGTTAGAGGTCTGAGTTTCTTGAGACATTACATCTCACAATTTGATATACCGCCTAAATAATTTAGAGCAATTCTCTGGAGTTGACAATTCTTGTCCGGATATAAATCTATTCCAGCTACTTAAGCCCAACTGACTATTCAGTATAGTAAATATAATTATAAGACTATGTGGACATCGTCTGATTAATTTATTAGTTTTTAAGAACAAAAAAATATGTAATCACTCATTAGAATCTGTCCTCATTTGAATTGCGGGTAGCTGACTTAAATAGTAAGTTAAAAAAATTTTCTTTTGTATTAATATCTTTTGTATTTTTAATAGTTAAGTTTATTAATAATTTTAATCAAATAATAAAAAAAAAATACTATCTTTCGTACTTAAATATTTGAACTGGTAGTCTTTAGGATTTTGCAGCTTGGTTTTTCGAAATTTGTCATGGCTTGGTAACGGTAAGGTTCTGACGGAGTTCACGGAAATTTATGTTTCCATGCTATACCTGAAAAGTACCAGTCCTTTCATTTGGAAAATCACAAATATAAAACAATATCGATGAATACGGCACCATATTCTTTTCGCTTTCCAGTTTTTTTGGGAACTGAAAAACTCCAGAAACTTACAAAAAAAAAATTCTCTCTCGCTAAGATTTCAAGAGAGTCGGTTTCGTGAATTTACTGTGGCTGAAAATTCCATGATCAGTTAGGACAACACTTAGTCACAAGGCTATTTGCTGGTAACCAGTTTCTCATGAAAAAATAGCAAGGATTGATTATTGCAGACTAAATTTTCTAGCGTAATCCTGAAGCGCCGTTGATGCGAAAATCTGTAAGGGGCTTAGCCACAAAAATTATTTTTTTTGCTATATCAACTAAATATTAACTCACTTATAAACATAACTTTCAAGAAAAATATTTTTTATATTCAAAAATGTTATCAAAATTTATTCCAACTCTTTGTTTACCAAATTGTCTGACTAAGCTTAACCCTTTGTCAGGAATCTATGTATTTCTCCAACTTGTATCCTCAAAAAAATATCTGTAGGTAGGCAAATGTGAACTAGTTCCAAACTCATTATAAACACAACATTTTCAAACTAGTTGAGCTTCTTTAGTTTACCTGTATATATATTCTGCTGCTAAGTCTTCCTTGCCTCCTTTGCCTTCTTTTCTCTTTACTACAACAACTTCATTCACATAATTTCGCCTGCCAGTGCCTAGACACTGGCGCACACACATTTACGCTGGCTCTCAAGAATGTATAATAAATATGTGCATTGTGTTTTTAATGTTTGAAGTAGTTTTTAATCCTTTCGACTTTCGTACAACAACACAAAACAACAACAGAGATATCAATAAGAGAGTAAGAAAATATGCTGTAGTTTTCCATGGCAGCCACTGGCTCTGCACACTTTGCTCCTTTTTCACTTTTCACTGTCAATATTACGAGCAAACACACACTCACATACACACATGTGCTCGTTAATAAGCTATAACTCTTGCTTATATGTATGCTTGTAAGTAACAACAACACACTGCCGCATGTGAAAACAAATCTAATCTGCTCGAGTGCACTCATTACATCCGTCTGACACCAAAAAATCTGCCAACAACAATCTACTTTATTCTAGCCTCTGCCACAGCGTTAGCGTCTGCTACACGCATACACAGCTACATACTACACAAAGATGTGTGTGTGTGTGTGGGTGCATCCTTTCTTAGCTTGCTTACGGGTCAGCTTCGTTTTTTCGTTGAGGTTTGCCGGCGAGTGAGTGTAATTAGTATTATTTTAATATTTCAAGTGGGATTAATTAAAATTTAGCTTGCCGAAAAGCATTGAGCTACACTGCACACACACCCATACACGCATATACATTATATACACGTAGATTTATATAGTATATGTAGAACGTATGGCGTAGCATTTTAAAGGAGTCGTTTGGAAAAAGTACGCGATGCCAGCAATTATTTGTGCATTGAGGATCAGAGAACAAATTGATGTGGTATTTCGAGGGCACTTCTAAAGTACACTGCAAAAATATAAAAGTTTATAAGTAAAAATTGATATTTTGAGGTTAAATATACCTATGAAAACATTTATGAATTTAGAATTTTGTATTAGCTATTATTAGTATTTATTATAAATATTATAATTTGTGAGTTACTAAAAAAAAAATAAAAAATAATAATAAAAGGATGTAAATATTTTACAATATTCCTTCATTTCTTTTTTAAAATTTAAGACCTCAAATCACAAATTTATCTTGAAAAAGTAGCAGTGGTTTTATGTAAATGTATGTAAAAATTGTAAAAAAAATTTTCAAAAATTATAAAAAAAATTTTTGTGAATTGAAAACTTAATATATTTTAAGTACGTTTTAGGTTTAATTTTTTCAGTGTAAAGACTAGATATGCGCACAATATTTTTAATCCTGCTAGAATTTCTCGAAAATAAGCTTTGTAAGCAATTCTTTGTGAAAACTAATTAAACAAATTAAGTACTATATTGTTCTAGTATATATGTACATATGTACATGATACACATTTTTTTACTGCTGGGAATAACATACATATATATGCCTGTTTTATATATTGCTATAGGTAAGATACAATTTTTCTAACCAATATTTTAGAATTCTTTTTTCATTTTGGTATAAATTGTGCTCGACACCTTTACCATTAACCGAATGAAGAACAAGGAGAAAGAGAAGCAAAGTTGGCTCTTTCATCCGTAACAATCTTTTACCTTAAAGTAGTTGATTTATCACAAAAATTGATGATTTTTAATACTAACTAAATATTTACTTAAGATAATCTTGTTCTAATATTAATTATTAAAGAAAAAGGCACGCTAATGAAAAGTTAAAAAATTACTCGATATAGAAAGGTACTGCAGTTATTTTCATATACACGCTTCATATCTTCTTTAGAATATGAAAAATATTATCAAAATTTTCTGGAGATCCCAAATTTGATGGAAAAACTACATTTAATCGCTTGAATTATATTCAATTCACTTACGGAAAAAAACTTCAAGTTGTGTCTTCGAGTTTCGTTAACCAGAGCTCTCACAAATTAATGAACTAGTGAATTATAGTGATTAACTTTCGTTATATAGCTCTAGCTGTCTACGATACGAAAGAACTTGGAGTTTAGCGAATCGAACTAACAACCAGTACAAGTCACATAAACTGGCATAAATGAAAAGAAATTGAAAAGTAGACGAATATGCCACTTTAAGGGCATACCTAGTGGGGAATTTCTAAAAAAAATCGATTTGTTTCATTTTCATTTTAAATCGATATTTCAAATAGTTTCTGATTTACTCTCTTGTCTTCTAGTAGAGAATTTTTTTTAGGTTTCATATATCGAAGTAGGTTAGAATCACTGTAGCATTGGAGGACCTTTTGTTTTACCTATTACCGTTGGAGGTCGCGTATAACTCGAAAAATATTTAATTTCTTTTCTATATATTTCAAAGGTATTGTGTGTATGGTGTAAATATACCGTTACAATTTTATAGTAATTGATTTAGAGTGATGAATCGAATGTTTCTTTCTTATAGGGATCGAATTATAATGCCGCATAATCGAAATTTCACTAGAAACTATGAGTGACAATTCTTTGAACCATTGTTTGTTGTTGTATATATTAATCTTTCACTTAATTTTTAAACTTTGAGTTATTTTTTGTTTTTTACATTTTACCGCTATAAATATTATATGTATATTAGTAAAAATTAAATAGGATTGATTGAACAAAATTTCTTAAAATATCGTTTCCGCTACACTTTAGTATAAAAATATTTAATACATAAATTAAACTTAATACATAAATATTTCTATAGGAAGAAACTAGTTAAATTCACAAGCACCCTAATGAACTGGTATTTTGTCCGTCCCTTTGCTGGCACTCTAAAATGCATGTTTGCATGTACTCACCGATGGTGTGTTTGCATGTGTGTGAGAGAGGGCGGAGTTTTGTTTTCTTTGTGGTTAACCGCAAATCATAATAATTCCATATTCAGTCAACAGAAAAACTCTGATATTCCAGAGAAAAAAAAAACTCAACCAACCAAATTTTATGAAGAGAGCGCATTCGCATGCATACAATGAACTCATATGTGAGCACACACACCTCCAAACATACACATACATATAACTGTGTGTGATTGTGTCGAATATTATCTGTTCGATATTCACCAAAAATACCACAAATATTGCTGCCAACAGCGGATAAGACGACAGCAAGCAGTCAGTCAATCACACAGTCAAGCGAACGGACGCTCAAACACACACATACACGCATTGTATGCAGCGTAGGTGAGGGGTGGAAATGCATGCTGGCATCCACACACTGCAGAGGACAATTGCAGCAGCTGCTAGGCAACCGTTAGCACGAATTTCCAATAAGCGGACGCTTCACTGATTTAATGCAAGCATACAGACAAATATATACATACATATACATGAATATATGTACATATATCTACATAGTAATGTATACATATTTTTTTTTATATGAAAACTAGTAAGTAGCATGGAAGGGTGACAAGCGCTCAGGCACTATTCGTAGTGTGAGTGCAAGCGCACGAAGACTTCCTCCACCGTTGGCTGAGAGCGCCACCAATACTCAAGCGCATGAGACGACCAGCGCCGGCGTCGTAGATCTGCCGAAAATTGTCTTCAATGAATTTTTGCGGTTAACCACAAAATATAATTGGTCGAAATCCGACTAATATGTGTTTCTGCTGCATGAGTGTGCGTGTGTTTATGTAACAGTACGTGCGCCATTTCTTCGAGCAGTAAGCGAAGTTTACGTATGTACGAGCGAGAGCGAAATAGCTTGAATATATATTGAGTGAGTTATGTAGCTAAGAGATTTGAAGCAAATTTGACGACACAAGAAAAAAGATATTCTGCGCTATAAAAATAAGAAACCGAAACGAAAGCTAATTAAAAATGCATTTTTATTATTTACTACACTAATATGCACGAGTATATTTACCGTTTTGCTTAGCTGAAAAGAGCTTTTCGCCGGCAACGCCATCTAACGACTAAGACGTGCATTAACGTCCGGTTGTGCGGCAAAATTTTCTTAAAGAAAGTAATCGACGAAAAAAAAAGAAGAAACGCTAAGAAGCTCTAAACTTTTTTGCAACAACAACGCTTCGTCAGACAACTGGCCACGCCGCGTAAGATGTTCTCCTTCACGAGTGCTTAAGAAAAATGCTGCGACCAACCCTCAAAGGTTTGCAGTGCTATGAAGACACTCAAAAGTTCCTCAACCTCCCCTTATTGACCTCACTCGCGTGACTGCCGAAGCATGATTTGCAAGTAATGAAGTGCGCGCGCGTTAAAGTTGTGGAGCGAGTGTGGGAGTTGTGTGGGCGGCAGCAGAAATATCCCTTTGTTTTCACTTTTTATATTTTTCCACTTTTTTTTTTACTCCAGCCCATAAAGGGGTTGCTTTTTCTAAGACGTTGAACGAGTGCGGCCATTTGAAGAAGTTGGCAAAGTTGGAGAGTGCAAAAATAGCAAATAAAATTTCTCCTTTTTGTGCTCTGGCTGACGTCGTAAGAGCCGGTGAACTGCTTAAGGTGACATCTAATGCACCGTTATGTTTGTTTCTCTTCATTTATGATTTGAGAAAAAAATGTGCTCTTATTTTTTATGTCACATTTTTTATTTAATAACGTCCAATAGATGGCGCTGCTGGTACTATTTCCAGTAAATAATAAATTTGCCCTTAATAATCATACAGTTACGTACAGCTGTGGGCATTGATGTATGAACACGCAAAGAAGCTGTGGATTTTTATACTTTCGCAATATATTGCTACAGAGTTTAATAATGTTTTTTCGCACCTAATGGTGGTTCGTGACATCAAGATCACAAAATAAAAATGCCGTCAATCTAAACCCTTTCAAGTGTTATAAATAAGCCGCAAATTAAGACAAAACCCCCTGACTTTATAGGTGTTAAGAGCATATCTGACAAGCCACTAAAGGTAAATTGGCCGAACCTGCTGGGAAATGAGTTTTTTAGCACCCCTTTTATAATCCGAAAATATATGAAATAAGAAAAAAGAAATGTGAGCTTCTTTACGGTAGTGTCCAAGCTTTGCGAAAAGTTTGGTATCGGAATCTTGCGTAGCGTTGACTAACCGAACGTTCAAGGCCTAAACTCGATATCAACGTCATACAGGCACTACGTTATAAGACTAGTATGGATGGCGGTAGGTCACAGCGGAATCGCAGGTAACTGCAACGCTGATGCGCTGGTTAGGAAAAGCACCTTAAACGACTGGGAACGGGTCGGAGCCCTGCTCTCTTTGCGCGCAGTCGACTGGATAGCGGTGTTTCACGGGTACTTGAGCAGCGCTGGATTACCATTGGTTCGTGCACTACGGCAAGTATATATTGGTTCAAATTGTATCGCAAAGAGTCTAGAGTGGCCTTCGTCGTTAGTAAGATTAATATTTCCTTGCTTGTAGGGGTTCTAACTGATCATTGCGCTATCGGTGTCCAAGCGTAAGGTTGTGAATCTTACGGATCACAGTTGTAAAAGTTTTTGGGTAGAAAACGAGCCAGTTTCCATATTCCAGAACTCTTCTTGATTGTCCTGCTTTTGCGAGATCAAGGTTTAAGCCTCTATGAGCTCACATTTTTGAGGCATTCCGGTGAGCTGATGTAAAAAGAATCCACGCCGATTTATATTGGGCACAAGTCGCTTTGTCGACTTCGAAGCTTTGCTTACAGGAGTTATATTTATGGCTTCACATATGATTGTATATAGTAGTCCAAGTGTGATCCTCATATTAGGTATCGACCATTGAACCTATGGAACGCAGTATTATTTAATATGATTCTAGTTGCGTATTTGAGAGTTCGGCTTCTTTCTCTCTCTTTCACTATCTGTTTTTCCCTCTATCTTTCCCTTATGCGATTTTCATCCCTTCTTCTACTTCTTACAACAATGCTTATAACACAGACCTTAGCTTTTAGCAGCCGCAACTGAAACTTGCCCAACTCCCAACTGTACCTATAACAATGCCCACGACTGTATGGCTGTGAATTTATTGCACACACGCGCGCGCATACTAACTAATCTCGGCGCTCACAACCAATCGGCGCGCCAAATGCAAACTATATATATTTTAATGAATTTAGAAATAAAATGGAATTAAATAATAATTTTTTAAATGCAAAATTGCCAACTGCTTTATTGTTCGTTAGCGTGGTTTATTTAATTGTTGTAGCAATGCGCGCGCGCTCGCACTCGTTTGCATGCTCGACACAATGCAAACTCTAATGAATTATGTAATTATTTTGCATTTACGCTGCAAATTTGCATTTTCCGTTTTTAGTGAAAATTTTAATTAAAATGATTTGCAGTGCATTCGAAAAACCGCAAAACGATTTGAAATCATTCAATTCATTCATTTATTGGTCGTCCTTGTGTCGTCGTCCGGAAGCGCATGTGCCCGTGTGTGTGCGTTTGTGTGTGTCGGTTACGGGCGATAGCGTTGCCACCGCGTTAGTTGCATAAGCATTTTTATTTTATTTTCTTATTGTTGTTGCGTTGCATTAGAAAGGATTTGCAATGATTATGGAAAAATGCGCACTTGTTCTTGCTGTTGCTGTTGCTGTTATTGGTGTTGGTAATGTGCATTAGAAATAATGTTATGCAACAGCTCGATAGGCGAATGTTTTATGTATATTTAACCCATTAGTGGCGGTGGCTGCAATCGACAAATGACAATTGATACTGCGACTGTTGTTATTGTTGTTATTTTACGTAAGATTAATGGCATTGCAATTGCTGCCATAGAAATGTAGCATAATTATCTGAGTGTTGTTGGAAATAATAGGTATTAGGCGATATGCTAGAAAATGTAAGTTAGAAAAATATTCCATATTTGAAACAAAATCGAAGGAACTCAACAGTTTGATGAAATTGAAAAAACATTCTGGAAACGGGGCCGGTTTTTCGCTAATAGAGAGAGAGGGTTTCTGCGTGGGTGGCGTTATTAAGTTAAATACCTCCAAATGAGTCAAATGCGCATATTCGACCTGAATCGGATCAGTCTTACTATGCTAAATAAAATATTAAATTTAATGCAAAACTAAAAGTATCGTAGTTTAGTATCCACCTATTTTGCTTGAATGAAATATTGGGTTTATTGGGTTATTCTAAACAGAAAAGTGCCGGCCAGAGGCAAGATTGAGATGGTGGCAGTTGTAGCATGCTAAAGTCAAAGCATGCAAGTCGAGGAAACAGTCAACCTACCGGCGTGTAGAATTTTTCAGAGAATTAAATACCCACTCTGATTAGTAAGGGGGCGATACTAACCTAGATCTCACTAACTTCGTGATAATATTTTTATGGGTGACATTCCACAGCGGAATCGGTACGCTGCAACGCTGACATATTGGCGGGAGAGATCCGCTCTCATTATGCGTTATACTATTGGATAGCTGAGTTTCGCTGGACCTTGGCCAACGCTGGGTTACCTTTAGTTCTTGCGATGTCTTCCTCTTGTCGTAATTTTAGACTGGTCCATTTTCTATAAAATAAATTTGTCGGTATATACTGAGGAAATCTATAGTCCATTCTTTTATATCGTATATATTCAAAGGCATAACCTCCTATCATCTCATTTATATATACCAATACATATAGTTATATGTGTATATCAGATCTCGAAGTCTAGTTATATCTGTATATTGCTCTACAACTGAGCGACTGCAGCGAGCGCCTAAAGTCCGCCGACTATTGATTTGAATCAATTAATTCATGTGGTCGGCATTGGAATTAATCCCACGAATCTAATTAATTTTAATGCGCGAGTACACAGGCATAGGTAGACCACCCGCACAAGCGGCACACACACATGCAAGCAAACGAGTGCTCACACGCACCCAAACACATACACACAGCAGCATTAGTTTAAACAAATAACTGCCGAGAATGCACTGGCTGGCATCGGTCATGTAACGGACTCGCTTTCCGCTCACTGAATCATTGGATTTACGCAAATGTGCATAGACCAACACACACACACAAGTATATATAATCTATGTATGCATGTGTGAGTGCATAAGTCGAATTATACAATTTGCTACCAATTGATTGCATTTCTCCGTCACTGTCAGCGCAACGGTGCGCCTCTGCGCCGCTTCATGCATTTTCTCTAGTCTGCTATGTGTGCATATGTGTGTGTGTATTGGTTTGCCACATTTCGTTTTTCGTTTTTCCACACTTAACATTTGAATATATTGAAATTCTTGTTAAAATAATATTTGCCCATTTTGGCCAAATCATTGAAACGTTTTAGTGAATTTGCGTTCGTTCGTTGGCTGTTTTTGGTTTGTTGGTGAGACGACGCTTCCGGCGGGCGGTTGGTTGGTCGGTGGGTTCGCTGGTTAGTGGCCATTTGGTGGGCGGGCGGTTTTGGTGTTATAGTTTGTCGATTTGATGAGCGTGTTTCCAATGGCCAGTCAGAATTTAGTTTAGTTGAAACAAAATTAGTTATTGAAAGTTTTGGTGAAGGAACTACTTGTATATTACTTGTAGTTAGTATTACCGTTCCTTAGTGGAAGCATTTTAATAGTTTGCTTGAGCGTTTTAAGTTATAGCCAAGTCGTTTAATACTCTGGATCGGTATTAAGTTTCCATGAAGTCGGCATAAATCTTCAAATATCTTCGAAACAGCTTGAGTACATAGTAAATCTGCTGATGCGTTTAATTTTGTTAACACGTAGTTTCCCTTAGTTTCTAAAAAATGTTGATTCAAGATCCTTTAAGCTTAGTCTCGTCATAACAGAAAGGTCAAGAATGAAACTGCAGGTTTCGATTGCAGCTAAACAAAATTAGTTCTATTTCTTATTTTATCTGAAAAAATACACAAATATTTTATTTTTTTTTTACCAAATTTTTTAAAAGCGATTTAAAATATTATATATGATTCTTAGGCTATCTCAAGTATCAATATTAGTGCTTGACTTATTTTCATAGCTTGGGCGGGCGAAAATAGTCGCTGTTCTTTATATCAGAATTACTTCATGATTTATTATATAGCAAAGATCAGTTGTAGTTCTGGTTTAGAAGTCCGCATTTTAGGCTCTTTTTCGGACCCGATAAAAAAAAAATTATATTTATACTATACATTTTTTATATGTTTTTTTATTGATATTTAAAAAAAAAAATCATTTATAATAATAAAAAAAAATAAATAAATTCCAGGGCGGCAAAGTTATATTTTTAAAAATAAAAAAAAAAAATGTTCATGAATCCTCACGTAGTACGATAGCATAATATATAAAGAAGCTCTGTATAAAATTTCAAGTTAATCGATTGAGTAGATCTTTAGATATCATGCACACTGTTTCTAAAAAAGTAGTTCAGATTAAAACGAATTTAAAGCACGCTCTGAGCTACCAGCCGCTTTTGTCGGCGCATCACAAAATGAGCTGTAACTCCGAAAATAAATTTCAAAAAATCTTTTTAGAGACATATTCTTTTTAAATTTCTAAACCTGAATACCCCCTTGAGAAGTTAAATAAATTCCACTTATATTTAATTTATTTATTTATTATAAAACAGTGTATAATGTTAAACACCCAAAATGAAAACTAAACTCGAGTTTATAACAATGCGAGAAAATATAATATAACATATTTCTTAAAAATTATTTATCGATAAGACTTATACTTATCAAGAGTACTCTATTTAGGTTTCGAAAAAGGATACACATTTTATAAACCCGACAGCTTCAACTTGTCGTTATACTCATATACAAGTACTTATAATTAGGCAAAAAGATTGTTAAAAGGGTTTTATTGCAAGTGGAACCAAACATGTAATATTTTTATATGTATAATGAGCTGGGTATATTCAGTTTACCACGAAGTTTGTAATACCTAGAAGGAAACGTCAGAGACCCTATAAATTATATCGAGCTGAGCTGAGTTGACTTAATCAAATCTGTTTCATAGTCTGTCTGTTTGTACAGCGTCTACCAAGAGAGATGACGTGATTTTTATAGCTCGTGGCGGCCATGTTCATTCACGGATTTCTGTAAAATTTTGTCAGTGTGTTGGGTAAGGTTTTTCACTAAATCATGTCACGTTACACCTTGGTACAGCGCTTGGAAAATGTCCAAGATTATTAAGCAAATTCACATGCTCCGAGAAATACACAAGTTCACGTTCATCGAAAAATCATTTTGTCAGATGAGGCCCGTTTAGGGCTTACCGCCTTCGTCGTCAGACAAAATTTGGTCCTATTGGGGTGTGTCAAATCATTGTGTGGTTCAGGAAACGCAATTGCATCCCTAAAAATTGCCCATGTGGTGCTGATTGTGGTATGGCGGCATCAGCGGGTCTTATTCCTTTCGAAATGACCCTGGAAATGCCGTTATCATCAATAGTGAGGGTTATAACACGATGTTGACCGACTTTGTTTCCAGAATTTTATTTCCAACAAGACGCACCGCCGTCTCATCTTTCTCGTCTAAACATAGATACATTGCATGCAGAGTTTGGCGACTCGTTAATTTATAGAAATGGCCCAGTCACGATCACTGTAGCTCATAGCTGCCATACAAACTGGACGAAGAAACTGAAGTTCTTGTATAGAAAACTTTTTTATTTGAAAATATTATTGCCTTATACAGTGCAACAACATATTGTTCGGATTGAACAACTAAATTCTTTATTTCTTAGTTAGTAACCTTAGTCCAACTTAAAAGTTGTTTATACCAAACAAATAACTGAAAATAACTAGAAAACCTTTTCCGTTGAATGAAAATTCATTGGCTGGTTACGCTTTCAGATTTAGTTAACTAATAAATGAGGTTTGCACCGCGACCTAAGGTCTATTGTGCCCTTTTAGATTTAATTTCTCATATAGTCGCTCTAAGAAATACACCTGAGTAGGATCTTATAGCTTCGGTTGAGTCGAACTTAACTTATTTGCTTGCTTGTCATACTGTTTATTTACATATCCTCAATACCTTGTGAAAACTTTTTTTTAGTAAGTTGATTTTATTTTATTTCGCTCCTAAAATTGTATATTCTTCCCTAGGCTCGTTCCATTTTATGTCGACACATTTACATTAGGGGGGAGCAAATTTTTTAATATTTTTTTTTTGCTTAGCCTGACGGAACAGCTAGAGGCAGCCCACTCACTTTTGAAGTAAATTTCGAGTTACAATTTTTTTTTTGGACAAAAAAAAGTTATGTTGGTTTAAACTCTTCACATTTATATACAAATTAACGAATTTGACGGTTTTTGACACAACATTTATTTTAACGCTGAGGAAAGCATGTTGTCGATTAAGACTTGAAACTCCAATAATGAGCAGAAATTATGTTGATAACTTTAAATTGGCCAGAAAGAGGACTCTTCACAGCTTCTAGAACATTTATAAAATTTTTTTTACGAAATAAATATTTTAACTCGCAAATTTACTTTAGATGTTAAAATTTTTTTTTTCAAAAAGTTTCTTTTTTTATAATTTACAAATTTTATTAGGCTAAGCAAACAAATTTTTTTTCGCTCCACCCTAATGTACATACATATGTATGTACGAAATTACAACTTTTCATACATTTAATGTCAGTATTGTTTTTATGCCAGCAATTAGAAATATGAGCATGTGAAAGTTTCGACAGCAAATGAAGTAAACATAAACAGCAGCTTCATTAACCTCATTAGGGCGCACATTGTCATAAGCGTAATTGAGGTATCAAGCTCATTCTTGCACTCATACTCGCGCTGCACTTGAGAGCACACATTTAAATTGGCAGAGTGTGCGCTTTCAACATAATTCGCGCTTCCAAGAATAAACCAAAAAAAAAAAACAACAACAACAACTCATAAATGACGACAATTCATATTCGTAATAATTCATAAGTGCCTCTTGGCATGTCGAGTACTACATTTTCCGGTTGTTGTTGCTCGTCTTGTTATTGTTGTTGCCAGTGTTTGTTTTTACCCGTGTAACATTACCGAGTTTATTGCATTTGAAACTTTTTCATTTGCATGACAAAGCCGCACGACGCAACGCAAAGTTTCACGCAAACACACACACGCGCACATATATATATGCATACAGGTACACAGCGCTGGCTGGCAGCAAGGTGTGCGTTGCGCGTTTGTTGTTGTTGCCGTTCACCTTTGGCTGCCAATCATTTGTGTCAGCCGCGCTGTTGCGACGCGCTTGTCGCTTCATTTGGCTCATTTGTATGCACGCGGCTCGCAAATAAACAAATACGCAAATATCCTGCGAATTATTAATCCTTCAAGCCACTTTGCCAGCGACTTAATTAAGCGGATATGAAACTTTTTTTCAACCAACTGCAAACCAAGCGACTTATGACTCCTTTCATTGCCTACATATGCGGACATGTATGTATGTGTGAGCTCGTTGCTCGTAATGAGCATTTATGTATGTTTGTGTGTGTGTGTGTGCGTGCTTCACAGGATATTTGATGTGCTTGGGCAAACAACGGCGAATATGATTCATTTCGTGCTCGTAAGCATATAAGCTCATGCATAAGCTCGTGTGTGCTCGCTGGCGGTTTTCTTATGTTTATTTGGCCGGTTGCGGATTAGTCTTAGCAGAGAATTCGGTGCAATTTATTAGGGTATTCTATGCAAATATGGCGTTTGGAAGCATAATTGTCATTTTCAAAGTGGCTGCTTAATTTATCTTAATTTTTATGCGAAGTGCTTGGTCCCGGTTGTGCAGACCTCATAAGAAATATAAATTAGTTGTGAAATGCTTCATTTTCACCTAAAAGGTCTGGTGTAGCTTACCGTTACTTAAAAGCTATTAACTAAATTTTAGTTCTAAAAGATTACGCAGAACTTTAAGCTAATTCAGCAGAGCTTTCTCCTCAAAGTTTGAGTGAATTTTCAAGAAC
This sequence comes from Bactrocera oleae, assembly GCF_042242935.1. Lineage (NCBI taxonomy): Eukaryota > Metazoa > Arthropoda > Insecta > Diptera > Tephritidae > Bactrocera > Bactrocera oleae. The sequence continues at coordinate 64,746,360 of NC_091539.1, read as the reverse complement.
TTTAAGCGATTTGATTGATGATTGAGACTAAAGTAAAGGAATAGATAAACGGTGATCGTAGGAATATTTAGGATAGCTTTGAACTAATGTTATAGAGCTTTCACTGCAAAGTATGGGCGAGCTTAAAATATAAGATGAGATAGTCGGTGGTCATAGAAAAGTTTAAGCGAATTTTAAACTCGTGTTATAGAGCTTACACTGTAAAAGAAAAGATGCAGGATGAATCTGAGAGATTTTGGTAACTTTCACTGATTTAACTAAGATTTTGGAGAACTTTAAGATAATCTTATAGAGCTTTCACTGTAAAAGAAAGAATAATCTATGATCCTAAGATACGTTGGATAACTTTATTTATGTAATTGAGCCCTTGATGATCTGATGAGATAATATTTGAACACCATCATTGTCAGCAGAGCTTGATTTTTTCTCAAAAAGCTTGCAAAGACAAAGCGTAGTTGGATATTAGAGGCTCACTTCCTGATCTTCAATTTTTTAGTTCAGGGCTTATTGACCCTTTTTAAATGTGTATGACCGATAGCTTCAGTGCAGCCGAATTTAATGTTTTTTTTTGTTTTTTGATTATTTTCAGAAAATATGGAACTCTTACACATTAATTTGTAAGGAAAAAATATTTTTCAGTAATTAAATAATTTAAAAATGTTATTATTATTATTATTAAGAAAATTGCTTTGCTGTTTGTCAGTGCGAAAAACTATTTATGTAACACTATATAAGTGAGGAATTGAATGTATGTAAAGCAATAAACAAAATTATATTTAAAATAAAATTCTACAAAAACTGCTGACTCTCAGCGTATTCGACCACAAGTATTTCTGCAGACAATTATTCACATTAACTGCAACAAATGAAAAATCATTGTTTTTCTTGCGCTTGCAACTGACATTAATCACCTTAATTTCACTTCCTTTATTGCTAAGCAAAATTCCTGCACAACAGCGCAGTGATTTTTGTAAATTCTCCGAATTCTTGCTATGCTCACATTTTTCTGCTGAACTAATAAATTCTCTGTGGTTTACTGCTTAGGTGTCTTTAATACTTTTCTGTTAATTTATTGCCACAATTTTAAAATTAACGATAAACTCAAACACCCAGTTACAGAATATGAGGACCAGGCCATGCTTTTATCAGGGTAATAGAATAACTTTATGATCTGGTTCTAAAAATGGATTGAGAATCACCTCTTTTTAATCACAGTAGTTGTGTCGAATATGTATGAAATCTAGTCAACACTTCTCCTAGCCCCTCTTATACCTAATATAAGTATTTTCAAACATCTGCATGGCTTCATATCTTATATATTGGTCAATCTGTAAGGTATCTTAGTGAAACTCAGAGCACCCTTTCTTCTGGTAATGTTTGTCGTAATACCAAAAATAAAATAAAATCGCGTCAATATTACCCGTAGCCCTCATATACTCAATTTGAGAATTTCAAGCTATCAGTTGGCTGTATACCTTATTTATTGGACCATATGCAAGATATCTTAGTAAATTTAAGTGAACGTATTATCTTAGGCTCTCTTTAGTTCGGTACCGTAAATAGTTGAGATCGGTCTATGTGTTATACCGGGAACCATATACTATAATATGATGATTTTCGTTTTTATATGCTGAACAGGTTATATTAAGCTCAGGTATCATAAATTTTGAAACATCAAGAAGAAAACGTCGGAGACGATAAAATCTCCGTAGAAAATTTTTCAGATCGGATACCTATAGCATATAGTTATTGCACAAATTGATTGATGAAAATCACGTTCTTGTTAGGAAACTTTTTTGTTTATGAATGTTATTAGAACTTCAATGCAACCCAAGTTAACTGTTTGATTTTAGTCTAGACCCCATACTCCTCATTTTCAGAATTTTACCACTCTTTTCTAAACTATAGCCAATATATCATCTTCAATTATTGCAGTTTGCGAGAGCATAAAATTTTCAAACTTTCGGCTGCACTTGAACTATTGCCATATTCTCTAAAATATCCTTTTTGTCGCAAATTTGCAAGATTTCTATAAATTCTACTGAGTTCAAAAATCTTAAAGAAGTTCCTAGCATGCCAATTAGCTACTGCTTCAAAGCTCGTGCAGAAATGATTCGAATGGAAAGCAACGTATGTGTGTGGTCTCCACGGGATTCGTGTGTTATGTGACCCAATAAAAGGGTAGGAAGAAAAAAGTGTGAGATGCGCGAGAATTTCAACAAATTGAAACGTGTTAAAATGTCGAACATGAAATAACTCACACCCGCTAGTAAACTGCTGTGTGTATATGTGTGTTAGTGTCTGTGTGTGTGTGTGTGTGCGTGTGTATGTAGAAAGTTGCTAAAGAGTGCTTCTAACTCATACTTATGTTAGTATTAGCTGAAAGTTTCTTAGATTTTATGGATATGTAGTCCAACACACACACACACACACACCTACTTAATTATGAATCTATGTACGTCTGTATGCATATGTGTATGCGTATATATGTGAGCATATGTGCATTTTTAGTTGTTGTAAGAGTACTGAGACACCCAACGACCTTTGTTCCTAAGTGGTTACTAAGTGCGAAGACTTAACATGCGAGCTTAGCTACTTCTGAAGACGCCGCATACATAACTTATGAGCAAGGGTTAATTTACACATACACTTACACACATATACATCCAGAAAATATTGGTAGGTTAGTGAAAGTAATGTGTAGAATTTTTAATTAGGCTTTTTATTGTTGGAAAGTTTTAGCATTCTCAGTTGCCAAAAGCCGTTGCTTCTTCTTCACAGCACGAGTAGCTGCTTTCTTACGGCTTTACATACTTTATCTCAATTGGCACATTTAAATCATAAGAAGATACAGTTGCGCTTCTGAAGTGGAATTGTTGTTGTTGTTAATATTAAAGGCTGTTGCAGGCTATGATAGGAAATATTTTCGGTTGGCAGCGCTTTGCTGGAGTTGTGTGGCGTAGTCTTTCGAAATTGCTCAATTGAGATGCAAAGCATCATTGGCATGTTGCAGACAAACACGGATTAATTAAAAATTCTTAATATGCAGATTTCTAAAGAATGTGAAAGGCAGCCAATTGCTTTGTATGTGAAATTTTTTGAGCATTTTTCTATTTGCGAAAATTATATGTGTACTGACTAAGCATATGCTTATACATATATATATATATATGTCTGGTGTGAGTAATGTATGTGTGCCGGTTTATTTGTTTTGCTTTTACAAATTCTTCGAATTCATAGAAATTAATTTGTAAATAGTCGAGAGATAAAAGAAAAACATTCTTGAGCATTTTGGTGCTCAAAAACAAGTCTATTCTATTCCAGAATAGTCTAGATGATAATGAGTGACGCCATTGCTTTCACTACTAGTGGCGGAATAAATCTAAAATCATAAAATATATGTAGTGACATTTGTTTACGGTATTATGTAGTATGTTTTATGATTACATAAATATTACATAACAAAACCATTTATTACCACTTCTCATACTCAAACACTCCTTCGCTCACAACAACCAATATTAAGGGGTTATATCCATACATGAATTTCAATAAGATTTTTTTTGCATATATTGTATATCGAGTGTAAATACATATATTTGAAAATATTCTCCAAAACTTTGCAGTAGTAAAAAATAGTTTCGAAGTTATGAGCGTATTTGTGTGAATTTTAACTTAGTGTGATCGACTTCTAAAACTTGAAACGCCTTTTGTAGGAGCGGCGTGGAAAGCTCCTCCGAAACGGCTAAACCGATCAATTTGAAATTTTCACGCGAACTTCTTAGATATCTTTATCAAGGAGCGCTCGATAATACGATTTTCGACAATACCTTTTTAGGCCACTTTGAAGTCTAAATTTTTCAAAAAAACACGACGCCACAATTCTGTATAAAATTAAAATTTTGACTAGTCTTTCGATCGTTACCTGTATTCATCTATTGTAATAATTATTTTTATTTATGAATTTGCAATAATTTTAAGCAGAAAAATCTCCCTCACCACCAAACATATCTTTTCTGAGGTCTTCCTGAAGATCAGCTACGAGATCAAGGCAATCCAAAATATTTCGAAATGAAACACCAATTATTGAAGTACTTTAAATTCTATAAAATTATTAAGTAAAATATCAATTAAAAAAAAAAAGACGAAAAGAAAAACGTCAAAAAGAACCACAAAATTTTTCCAAGATTTCTCATTTATTTGCTTTTTATTTTCAGTCACTGAGTAGCAGTGAGGTTAACTACTTTTTCTTGTTGTTGAAACTGAAGAAATCCAAGAAATTAAGGAATTTTTTGTAGCGCTCAATGATACAAAGACTCGCTCGCTTTGACTAAGAGGAGTAAGAGTTTAGCTGTACTCCATCTTGAAAAGAACGAAACAGAAACAAAAAATTCGGTGCAAATTTGTATTAAATTTACTTTTCAAACTCACGTGCTTTTGGACTACTTATAACGGATGCGGGGGATCGTTAAAAAAAAAGTCTCTTTGAGTAATTTTTTAGTGAATAAATTATAAGAAAAGCTCTAGCAAATACCTTAATGCTTTCTCCTACTATTAATAGCGTTAATAAAAAATTCTATAATCCCATACAACTTAAAATAGGTACTAAGCTCTTTCGATATTACTCCGATACAAACAACTTTGCTCATTTATACACTACACAAGCACTACCACCAGCTACCAATGAATTCGCTTAAACTTTTACAATTCCAACTTTTGCTACTCTACCAAAAAACCACGCTCTTCCATTCACTTCTATCCGCCAATGCATTCACCGTAGTGACGTGACCAACTTGCACCGCAAAGCTTCGAACTACAAACTCTTATACTCGCACATTAATATTTGCAGCTCCCGTATACAATTGCTGCCGGCTACCGGTTTCAACTGGTCGCCGCGTTCCACACTTTTGTCCTCATTACCCGTGTGTTTCTGTGTTTCGCAATTCATTTATTTGAAATCTGTGACCCGCAGCTATGCTCATTTGTTCCGTTTCGCTTCGTGTGGTCGACCGGTCGAATTGCTCGCCACATAGCACATTCGTGTGTGCGTTTGTCTGTCCGCTAGCCTCCAATGCTGATTCGCATGATGTTTGTCTGTCTTCCTGTGTTTATCGGCGCGAGGGTCCTGTGACACGCTGTCACCCACCTTGGCGTTTGCGTCTAGTTTTAGCTTAATTGGACGCCACAATGTGAAATAAATTGAGCAGAAAATTACTTTGTACGTTGCGCTTTACTAGATACATATACTGGCAGTTACGCATACAAACACAGTTGTACATATGTATGTTCGATTGTGCAATCGATATCCCATAGATGAACTTTGGTGCTTTCTGTATGGACTTCTTGCCATACTTCTTTCGAGCGCACCAAATATCTCTACGTTTAATATATGTAAGTATTATATTTATGTGTATGAAAATATATCTTATATACCAGATATGTATAGTGTGTTATATCGATGTATGTTCCATATGCATTTTCTTCCCTTGATTTGGTTTTGCTGGAACTCCACTTTTACAGTTTTGCTCTAGTCTTCTTCAGATTTACGGTGCTTCCCTTTTTAATGCATTTGTATGTTGTTGTTGTATTGTATGTCTGTTGTTGTTGTATTGATTGTCTTTTCATCGGTTCGCTTCATTAATGAACGCAATTAAAATGGCTGCTTTTTTCAGTCAAAGTCCAACGTTTTTGTTTGGCAAATTATTACTTAGTTTATAGCTAGTTTTAAGTCTTCGATTCCGGTTACAATTTTTTAATTTAGTTGTGGTCTCGTCAATTGCTGAATACTAACAGCAGAAAAGGCTTACAAAGCTTTTAGGTTGAACTCAGTTTAAGGGTATCCACGTTCTCAGATCGGATCAATAGGAGCAACACTTTCTCGAGTTCAAGTAACCAAACTGTGTGGGCCGTTAGAACATCACTAATAGAGACTTTAGTTTAAAATAGATATAGTCGCTTTGAGTCCACTAAACTCTAGATAGACAGTTTCTTGCTTTATAAAAATACGATTGCAGTACAACGCTTCGGTAGAATCTGGCTAAGCCACTTCAACTTAACGCACAGTAAAGACTTGAGGTACCTGCCTTGAAGCTTAGTTGCGAAAACGTTTCATTACTTGAAATTTAAGACTCCCTACCCATCCGGTTAATCGTTTCATTAAAGCTAGGTCTATCATTATCTCTATCACAGAAATTCGATTGATCGGTTAAGATGAAAATACAATTGGAACTGGTTCTTTGTTCGTATTGGACACGAATTCAAAACCGACCAAAGATTTTACTCCAGTACCCACTAAAGATTTAATAGGGCCGGACAAATCTGTTTTTTTTATTAATATATATAGGTCACAGTTTGGTACTTCGCTCTCTTCGGTTAATTAACACTTTGACTTGCGTGTGATCAGCGGAAAATACCGCTTATGGGAAAATGAGAGTCTATATAGGTTATGTGATGACAGCTAGGTAGAAGTTCTCGAAGACGAATTAGAATAATGCTTTGCTTAATGAGTTTTTGTTAACATGAAGAAGGAAAAAAACATTTAATAATTTATGACCATTTTATTCGAGTTTTATCTATTATTGTAGAATATTAAGAGTGGAGCAGTCTGAGTCTAATATAATAAACACTTCATCTCTCTCGATCTCGTCCAACTTCCAACAGAAACATCATGAGTTCATTTGATGTTGCTTAAACTTGTTCGTAGATAATGATAGCTATAGAGAGGAGCCTTAATGTATACCCTTATCTTTTAATAATCTCAGAAGAATGAGACACATTACAGACACAGGGATAGAAAGAGCGTGTTTGTGGCAGAAATAGTGTATTGAATTGAAAGTTGCCAGTAGCGAGCAAAATAATCTATATATTAGTGTGTCTCTCAAAGATAATCACTTTGCAACAGCAGAAGGAATTCACATTCGTATCCCTATATCGGAAATGTGGTTATATTAATAATATTTAAGAAATGAAATAAAACACTTAACTAATTTATTTCTATTTATAATTTCATTTTTATTTGCACAATGTAATTATTCAGAGTTATCATGGCGAATTGTTTTTGGTTTTTATTAATTTATTTTATAAGTATGTTCTTTAAAATCGTTAGACACTTCATATATGTATATTTGCTTTCTCATCTCCTTGCTAAACATGAATGCGGGTACACATCTACAAATGCCGTTAGAATTACAAATGTATGGGACTACAAGTCGATTTCTTTACTATAAAGAAACTTCACGCCACAAACCGTTTTTAGTTGGACAGAAATTCGACAATACATGCATACTAGTATGTATGTACATATGTATACATATATATGTGTGTGTACATTTATATGTTCTCGGCTGTAAATGTTTCTTTCTACAATTCCTATATGAAATTCTAAACATGACGATTTTGCGTTTTTCACGCACACATACATATAAATGTGCTTAGATGTGTATGTGTGCGTGTGTGGTAGTTTTAATTAGACTTAAACGTTATTTACATTTAAAATTTTGCTACTAGTTTAAGGCATGACTGCCATACAATTTCATATACCATACATATATACTTAGATCATAGACTTGTATGAGTGAATGTTTTATTACAGTTATTTCGCTAGTATTTTGTTAGGCGCACACACATGAAGTTGATTGGTTGCAAATTTTTATCGATTTTGGGTCTAAACTTATATACATAAAATATTATTTGTGGGTTTTTGTTAAAAATAATATGATTAAAGCATATTTTTATATGAATATTAAAAAAGCATTATTTATTTTAAATATAAAGCAATTGTTATAATCTAGCAATACCGTACAATATTCGATAGTAATTTCAGGTTGTTATATCAAAGTCATCAAAACGAAGAAGTGAATAGATTTCTCTATTCGTTCGTCGATTCGGCCGTTCAACCTATAACTTGAGCAAATATCGAGATATATTGATGAAACCTGATACACTTCTTACTGCTTCTTTCGAAAGGGTAAAATATATAGTCAATTGAAATGCGAAACAGTGGGTCACTGGCGAGGTCATATGTGGTTTTATAATTTTGGAAAAGTGGGCGTGGTCTGGCTTTTAAATAAGTTTAATATTTTTCTTCAAAAAAGTCATTAGCGCAACATTTGATGATGAGTATGGAAAATAGTTCGTACATATGAACCAGTTTAAAAATTTCGAAATGGGCGTGGCACATTTGGTTGAAATTTTATGCCTTACAGATCATTTACGTAACCTGAAGGAATTAACTTTGTATAATAATATGTTTGAAATAACCTTTATTCAGCGATTAAAAAATGGAAAATCGTACAAGCACCTCCCGTATAACGCCATTTTAATCCCATCATTTTTTTTAATTTAAAAAAATTAAAAATGGTAATAATAAAGGTATCTAAGAGGAAATTGCTACAAATGACTTTTGTTATATTATATTTTTATTTTCTTTGAAAATTGGTTAAAATTTTTATACTTTTCTATACTTTCTTATACCATTGACCTAATATAAGTGCCTCCGGTCTTGTATATAAGAAATATTAAATCGGTTAGTATGTAAGAAATCTTAGTGAAACTGGCGGAGAGAGTCTTCTTGAGCATAATATCATTACTATTACAAAAATTAATGAGCTCGAACCATATTTTCTCATAGCCCTCATAGAGCTGTTAAGAAAATTCGGTAAATAATTTCCCCACTACAGCATTGATTCCAAAAATCGATGAAATCAGTTAATATAGATCACTGATCTCCATTAGAGCTGTTGAGCGCTTGTGGATAGTGTAGATATCAAACCAGATATCTTACTGTTTTTAAATACATTTAGGTGTCAACTGTAGAACGAGGTGTTTTAGCACTGAAAATAAGCGCAATTGGCTCACAGGTTGGGCTCATAATGAATATCGCTTTAATAAATAAAATTGCTTTAAAAAATGTTGCCTCACAAGATCTTCAACCCATTTCTAATTGTTTCAAATTGCGAAAGTATCTCTTTGCCGGTTTGAACTTAACCCTTCCTTATCTGTTCAAATTAATACAGTTAAAAATGAAATAGTCGTTCTTCACTTGAAAGATATTGTATGCGTTTACTGTTTAGTTTATTATTAATAAAAAAATAATTATAAACAAAAAATTATTTTTTAAATAAAAAAATGAAAATTTTCACGTTTATTTATATATTTTTAAATTCAAACTTTTTATTGCAAAAAATGTTTAATTTAATTATAATAATAAATAAAAGTTCTAAATTTTTTTTATTAAAAATATTATGCGTAAAAATTTAGTTAAAAAACCGACTTTTTTTTATAAATTTTTAAAAATTCAAACTTTTCAATGCAAGTTATTGATGAATTAAAAAAAAAAAAATTTAAATAAAAACTCTAAATTTTTTTTAAAATAAAAAAATATTTCTAAATTTTAAAATTTTTTTTTTTATATTTCCTAAAATTCGAAAAATTAAGTTTTTAAGAAAAATTTTTGATAAATAAATTCAATATTAAAAGAAAACTATATTAAAAATTGTTACAATAAAATTTGCATTATGTTTACTTCAATAAGTAAAATACTTACTATTATTATAATTACACATTTATAAAATAATATTGATTGTTCTTTTAAATAAAAGCTATATTGCACATTTAACGATGTTTAAGGAAAAATGTTTCTTTCAGTGTTGTAAAACGCAGCAATGAAATGGGTAATGTTATGATTAGCGGGTTTAGGAACTTATTTATGCTCTGCTGTGGATGGTGATACACTTAACACTTACATACATACAAACATGCATATGTGTTTTAGTACATACATAAATATAGCGGACTTATTAATACAATTATTTATTTTTATTTTGTTTAATTTTTTTGTTTTTGTAATCGTATAACATTTTGCAATACTTAACTACCATAAATCAGTTATTTTAAGAAGATTTATTTATTCTTATTTATTTTCATATGCATTAGTTGATCCAGATGCCATATATGCATGTATATACGCATTTATACATATAGTTTATATATATTTGTGTTTTTTTTTTGTAATTTGCTAAGGACTCTTAGAGACTTACGAATACAGTTTATTAAGTGTAGACTTTAATATGAATTAAATAATACTTAAAAGAAAACAACTTGACTATTTATCGCTAATGCTAATATTTTAAAACAAATTCGACTAGTTTTCTCTTTCTGCTTTACGCATTAAAATGTTTACAAAGTCACATTTAAAAGTTACTTGCTCACCTTCAAGTCGGCCAATAAGTTATTTACATAAGAATATACACAAATCTTGAGTGGCAAGTTGCGCTAGCTCTCGTTCACTCCTCAATACAGCACACTAAGTAATAACTCACCACACTCGCCCCTCAGCCATACCAATATTTTGTCGGTTCACTGGTGCCGCCGGCGTTCTCACGCTCGCTCTCCAGGTTCTCGTAACACTATAGGACGGCCGAGCCGCACCAGAGCACCTGACCTCAATATGGCCGCCACACGCTACCCCCATTATCGGTGGGTGTGTGGTGTCCGCGATGTGCCGCCAAGGCAGCCACCTGACGCTGCGTATTGCTGCCATCTTCAATATTACGCACCGAGGCACCACAGTTGCCGATCAGCGTCAAATCGCCGGGATGCGTCACGCCGCCGCCCGTCATAATGTTGTGCTGCTGACGTACGCCTACACCCACGCCGACACCGACATTATTGATATGATCCATAACGCTTTGCAATTCGGCACCGTGCACAGATGAGTTCGGTGAGGCATGTGTCGGTGTCAGCGCATGCGAGTGAAAGCCATGTGTCTGATTGGCTGCCGTGTAGAGTTGTGAGTAGAGCAGACTAGCCGGCAAGACGGGGTACAGTGAACCATTACAACCAGCACCAGCGCTGCCTGCACCGCCGCCACCTACGCCCACACCAACACCGACACCGACGCCCGCACCGCTGCCGCTGCCATAGTGTGCCGGGTTTTGTGTCTGATTTACCAGTCCGGGAAAGTTTTGATTGGCGCCGACGAGCGTGTTATTCGCTGCGGATGAGTTGGAACCGCTGCCAGCGCCGGCGCCGCTGCTGCCATTGGCAGTGCCGTTGTTCGTACCATTGGCACCGCCACCACCGCCGCTGCCAGCGCCGGCACCGCCGCCCCCCAAATTGGGCGTATTCGTGGTGAGTAGATCTTCTTGTACCGGCGATTCGGCCTGCGAGGAGTCACTCAAGCTGCGCGGTCCATTCTGACTGGAGTGTACATTGTAATCGTTGTTGGTATTGGTGTGGTGATAGCGTGGCACCAGTATCGAATTTGAGCCGACGCCGCCGTTGACAGTCGAAGAGATCGCCGATTGACCGCTGGAGCCGAGTAGGCTGTGATGTGTCATCTGTCCGGTGGTGGAGCCAACCAAATTGCTCAAATGCTGATCCAAATCGGTGGCCGTGGAGTCGGGAAGCACTGGGGAGGAAGAGAGGATGAATTTAAAATGTTAGAATCCAGTCGAAAAGATCGATAAGAAATACAATTCAATATTAAGAACATTATCACACCTAACACATTCATTACAACCTCCATTTCGGTGAGGTTTTTCACTCTTTACTTCCAAGACTCTTTGCCGGAACTTGAACTAAATTTTTTTCATACTTACTTGGCACACAATCCCGGTTTGTTCCGCCAGTAAAGTCCTGATTGTTGGACTGATCATTGGAGGAGCAGGTGAAGCCCAAAGCCGGATTGTTAAATTGAGCCGATGTTGGTGTTGTGCAGGATGAAAGTCCGCTACCAGCTAAGTAGGGTGAGTAAGCGGATGCTGAGCCATAACCCCAGTGTGTATTGCCAGCACCTGTAAAATTAAGGACAGAAATTTCGTTAAATATATTTTTTTAAATTTTTCATACGAAATACAAATATTTGAGTCAATCTAAATCAAACCATTAGAGTCTAGAGTTTATTGAAAATATGTCTGTAGAAACTTGTATTTCTAGATTTAAGACTATGTGTAACATAAAATTAAAGATCAGAAAGATGGAAAGCAGTAGCTTCGCTTCCTGCTGCTCCTCATTTCGACTATTCAGATATATGTACTAAAAATGTCGACGATAAGAACGCAACGCAGTGATGTTGAGTTTGTTAGGTCCGTAGGCGCATTTGAAGCTTTTGAGCGTTTCTTTTAAAATGTTCATATATGTCAACTTTTTACGGAAAAGGCGGTTAACTGAAACCTTTAAGATGAGTAAACGTACATACACCAAACTTTGAGATGCTCTTTGAAATTCTTAAAACCGGCATCATCAAAATTTTACGATATTTGACCATCGTTTTTCGAACGCCAGAAAAAATTATACGAGTATGAGTCTTCCTTCGGTTATTAGGATAGGTTTGGACCTTTTAACTTCAAAGTTGGAAAGTAGATGTATTTAGTCTCAGATGATGTTTATATTTATTAAACCATTTAACTGGGTTCTAAATGAGCCGTTGATCAGTTATAGAGCCCCAGAAGAAGAAGAAGAAACACTAAGCTGATTTTGAACTATGTATTTTGTTTGTATATCTATGTGCCGTAATGTCTTTTACAGTTGTGCTTTTTAATGCGTATATTAGGGTGCATCAACAAAACTTTCTACTCTTAAGCTGGATCGATGCAAAATATCGAAAATACCGTATTATAAACAGATTTTTTAATGATTTTTATTATACATTAGGGTTGTTCTTAAATTTAGAAACTATTTTAACATGAAATCAGCACCTACTGTAATACTACTTTACTTGTAGATTTCACACAAAACGATTTGAGACGATAAAATAACGAAGGTGTCAAAGTTCCGATAAACTAACAATATTATTGTTGTTTTTATACTCTGAACACGGTATATTAAGCCAAAAAGCTCCTCACTTGTCGGAATCGCCGATATTAGACCGCTATATATAGCTGTGATACAAACTGAAGGATCGATATCATGCCCTTGTTTGGGAATCTTTTTTATTTGAGGAGATATATTCATGAAATTTGGCTTGAATTATTGTACAAAGCAACAGTACAATGTTCAAAGAAATTGTGCAGATCGGGTTACTATAGCATATCTATACTAATATTATAAATGCGAAAGTCCGTTTGTTTGTTAAGCTTTCACTCAAAAACTACTTAACAGATCATCATGAAATTTTGTACATATACTCTTAGAGGTGTCAGAATGAACATAGGATACTTTTTATTACAAAATTTATAAATTTTTTACGGATTATTAAAAAAATTATTTTGGAAGATTATATATGTTTGGAAAATAAATTTGAAAATTTTGAAATTGAAAAACAAAAGTTTGGCAGAAATGATTGTTTGTCGAAAAAATTAAAAATGAAAGAAAACATAAATGTATAAAAAACGTAAATCAGAGAAATAACACAAATATTATTAGTTACTCTTATTAAATATAAAAATGCCTCGAAAGCGGAAATCGGCGCTGTCAAGAAATTCTACGCCGGTGCGTAAGGCTAAAGTTACACGAAATAAAGAATGTGAAGTTCAAGCAGAGCTGAGAAGGCAACAGCAAGCAGATCGACAACGTGTTTTGAGAGCAGCTGAAACTTCTCATCAGGCACGAGTACGTTCGAAAAGCCAAGCTTAGCAGCAGGAAGCTAGAAGAGCAACGGAAACGCAAGAACAATTGCAGGCAAGAAGAATTAATGATGCAGAAGTAAGAACCACGCGTCGTCGTAATTTCATAACTAAGAATTGGAATATATATAAAATATATTCTTTATATGGATCCATATCTACTATAATGATATCAGTTATTTATTTGATGGATTCGATGCGAGCGAAGCCGCGGGTAAAAGCTAGTATATAATATAGCTGCCATACGAACTGAACGATTAAAAGCAAGTTCTTGTATAGAATCTTTGGTAGTTGAGAAGGGTATTATCGGTGCAACCAAAGTTATCGATTTTCTTTGTTTTAGTTATATGCATGTATTTTTTTACGAATAAACTGCTACGTATTCACAAGTTAGTGAAGAACTTTATGACCTCACACACAAATTGGCGAGGCTGATAATTAATTGTTTACTTAAGTTTTTAATTGCCACCCTAGTGCAACGCACTGTACATGCCTTGTTACAGCAAAAGGAATAAAATATGGACCACCCGCAAACGATCACACCACATGTCTGCTCAGTGTCTGCAACTATTTGACGGCTATGCCACATATGGTGGCACGATACGCCAACTAACGGTGCATCGTTGTTGTATGCCGTATCTAACCGTTATCTGCGAGCATGTTTATAGACACATTTGTGTAAAATCAACGCGGCCGCGTTGCGCTAATTACGTCAACATGGCGGAGTGCGCGTAAATGAATGAGGCTATTATGCGGGCAGGCTGCTGATTGGTTTGGATTGGATTGGATCGGACTACTGTTGGCCACCGGCAATGTGTGTGTAATGAGTTGTCGTCACTCAGGGCATTCGCAACAGAGCTTATGTAATGAGCTCACATGTTCTACATTTGTGTGTTCACATGTGTTTGTCAGTTTTATAATATTTACTTATGGCTAGTCGCTGCAAAATCGCTCACAATAACAACAATAATATCGAAAGCGTTGCTAGGAGTTTACTCGGGCGCTATTGATTTATTATTGTTATTGGACAAAGCATCTAAAAACTACCATCACACCGCTAGTAGTTCGAGCGAGCGCATAACACAAACTAAAATTGCGCAATTTGTTAGCCTACATGCGGGCGTTTAACCGTGAATCGCGCCTTGTAGCCCTTTTGAATGGCTCTTTTGATTTTTCAAAGCCCACTCACACAATACGCGCCGTGTAATTAGGCTTAATTAATAGCTCATTTGGAAATTATTAATTAGTTTTTCGTGGAGGCATCGCCGTGTGCGCTTGGTGTACTCTAAATGGTGGATATTGATTATGTGGTGGCTTTATTAATGCTATTGGCTTAAATGTTTCATAAACACATCATAAACAATGCAAGTTGGGTGTTAGATAAATAGTAACAACAAGTTTGCGCATAATAGTGACGTACCTTTATGCAGGCGTACTGTTTTTAGCTAATTCAATTTTAATTTTATTGGATATATTTGTAAAAATTGAAGATTATTGCGTGTAATGCTAAAAATATATTATTATTGCTGTAGTTATCTCCCTAATATCTTGACTAAGGTTACAAATGTTAATAAATTAATTAACGATAAATAGTAATTTTTGCATTCTTAAATTTGGCAATTAGTAATCCTTATGAAATATAATATTTTAGATGATTATCAACTGCGCTCAACTCTTTTCTTTTGAAGTTTTGATTTTAAAACATAAGCGCGATGCGACATATTGGGATATCTATTATGAAATGTCCGCTGAAGTTTCAGTTTTTATTTTGAAAACAAGCTCTTCGATTTAAATTCAAACTGCGTCTAAATCAGTTTATGTTTCCCATATATGTTGTATATATTTGCTTGATTTTCTGATATTTTGCAATACATTTTTTATCTCAAAAGCGAATAAGCCTACAACTTTGAGGCAAACTTTGGCATTCACACAAGTGCCCTATAACTTCTATGTTGCTCATACGACATGGTGTACTATATGCATGCTCAGCTACTGAATTACTGAGCCTCCGTTCAGTTGCTGTATAATTTTAACTGCGGATAACTTCTACAGGAGCGGTTTTGTGGAAAAAATCATTAAGACCTTTTTGGTAGAGTGGAAAATTTTGTACTAAAATATCATATTTTCCAGGTTGTAGGTTTACTTTATTTTGAAATAAAAATTGTAACGCAAATTTCAAAAAATGCCATATTAAATATGTAGGAAAAGCGAAATGTTTTAGGCACGGAGGATATAATTTTTTCAAAGTTGCAGGTTTATTTCTTTAATGCTTTATATAAAAAAAATCCCATTCCAAAATATGTTTTAGCCATGGTTTAAGTTGAAAATAGAGAGCTTGTTTACATCGGATCTCTTTTTAGGACAGAAACTGAAACTTCAGGTGGCGTTTGCAAAAAAAAAATTCAACAAGGAAAATAACGGACACTCTAGAGTATATGCATATATCTCAAAGTGAAAAGTATATCAAAATTTCACTGGTTGGCCAAGATTTTATTGTATACATTATGCAAAAAACATGTAAAATATATTAAAGAGCCTCTTAGACAGTAAAAGTACTGTTTTTTGATGAAAAATTATGGTAAATAGCAAAAGGCTTACTACAAAGCCATCTAACGTTAGTTTTATTTAAGTATATATAACCAAAAAGAATTTCGACAAAAAAATAACAATAAAAGTCATCACAACTTTCCATAATAATTTCGTTGTTTGATTGAATTATACAAAATTTTTCTATATATGGGGTCACAAACTTTAAATATGTGTAAAGAGAACTAAAAATCTTCTTGGTATTATTTTATAAAATTGAATATTTCCTTGTTAAATGGTTTTATAAAATATGTAGACATGGACTTTAATTTTGTATCACAATATTATAGACTACGAAACACTTTAAATATTCACTATGAACTGAGATTTTTTCATTGAGGACTTTCCACTAAAACTTTTAATTTACTTTAATTCATATTGAATTCTGAATACCTATTAACAGTTAACAGTTATAGTTTAACTGTCAAACTCGATATCCTGAAACTATAACAGACCATAGTGCTTATGAGCTACTGACTGCTAATTGCGTACCGTTAACTCCTAGCGATTAATCGATGACTTATTAACTGCAAAGGTCCAATTTTTAATAAACTACATTAATCCGCTTTAAGACTGTGCCTTTTTACTATCAATTTGTACTTACCGATTGCTATCTATTACCATGTAAATAATGAGTAATGATTATATATCCTTGATTAAATTTTGAATAATGACTTTTAAATATTAACTAAATACTCTGAGCATTGAACAATGTTTTATAGTAATTTTTGCTTGCTTGACTAAATAGTAACTATTGCTTGTTAATAATTGTGTGCTTGCTGTCTTTGAATCAGTAACTATTGACTATCGACTACTGACTAGTGATTATTACTTACATATTACTGACTTCAAACTTTATTTAATATAATAACTAAAAATTGCCTTCTTTCAAATATTGACTATGGAAAATTATTTATTAAACACAGAACTTAACTCACTGGCTATTAGTTATAGTCCTATTAGTATACTAGTTAGTTATTACAAGTATATCGATTTAAGGTTAACCGCAAATGGATGACTATAGAATTTTAAATATCTCGTACGAAATACCAGAATTTTTAGTTTAATTTTAAAATCTATTGGAGCGTATTTAAAATTTTCCATGTGAATTCCACGTAAAAAATCGGTTTTCATTAAAAATGCCATAACCGTTAAGTATAAAATTTTTACATCGCAGATGCTTGTAAATCCTAATATTTCCGAAAAAAAATATAGCTCCGAAATATTTTTTCAATTCAAAAGTATATATACTTAGAAGCTTTGAAAAGTGAAAAAATACTAAATCTTGTTATATTGTGTATACCGAAAACCTATTAATGCCAATTTCGTTAAAATTTGACGTCTTCAGAAAGTCTTTGCTTAACTTATGGGGCATTTTCAGTTAATAAAACATATATGGAATACTTAATTGTATACTCTGTCAATTAGGAAACCTTAGTAATTTTTTCATACAATTTATTTAAAAATTTGTGCAATATATATAATTTAATTTAGTTTTTCTTTAATTAATTCAACAAAAATATTGCAATTCAAATATATTAAATTAAATGATTAATAAATTGACTAGAAACAAGTACAGTGACAAATTAATACCAATTTGTATATGCTTGCTCAGCGTTTCGGTCAATTTAATTTGGCATCTATTATTTGAACATTTTTCTATTTCACCACAATATTGAAGTATGGCCACGCTAATTCGTTTAGCATTTTAAATTTGCAGTAAATTAAATTAAATGTGGCGAAACTTCAAAGCAACACAAACAGATCGGTCGGAGTGGTTGCGCGTTTTTGAATAACTGCTAGCACCACTACAACAACTACAACGCTAATCGCTCACATATGCGAGGGAATTTAAATGACCAAATAATTTATTAAAAATGCATCGACAATTTCCTATTAAATAACGGCAATTTTAAATTGCCAATTGCCAATTGCCAATTTACCGTTAGCTAAGCGTTGCGAAAAAAATTATGCAGTTGGAAAAACGTTAATTTATTTTAAATGCATAAATATATTGTATAAATGTGACGCAAATCGCAAAATCACAAACGAATTGAATGCAATTAATTTATATTCAAACGCATTGACTGCTTTCAACATTAATTTAAATGCTTTTTAAAATCATAATTTAATTCTTAGGGATACATTAATAAACCCAGTGAAAGCGCATAAATTATTCATTTATTAATGCATTCAAGCCTTCGTGTGTTTGTGTATGTGTGCGCTTGACTGTGCAGGGTTGCATGTTTGCAGGTGATTGCATCTGGCATGTTGTTGTTGTTGACGCCAAGCGTAGATAACGCATTTATTTATATGCAAAACACGAAAATCACGCTGCTCAGCAGTTGTGACACAGGCGGCTACACAAATTTGCGCTGGAGGGGCTTTTAGAAATTTTTATATTTGTCTGGTTATTATTTGGGAATATTTTGGGGTTGTTGTTTTTGGTTGGAAAAATAGAAAAAAACTATTTTGCCAAAATTCAAAAATTCATATATTTGAAACAAAAAAAAACACCCCGCTGAAAATTTCAGAATTTCTATATCTATGCTAGAGGTATAATCAAAAAAAGTTTTGACACCAAAATTTTCCTGCGATGGTCACTCTTTACGATTTGGCAAATTTCAAATTTTTTTAATTTTGGTAATTTTCAAAAAAAAAATGTCAAAACATTTTTTTTCTGGTACCTCTAAGTAGCTGAAAACTCACCAGCGTTTTTTGTTTAATATACTTGTACATTAGTTTCGGAAATATTAAATAAATAAACACATAAAATCGGGAAAAGAGTGAAATTTTCAATTTCGCATTAACCTTAGGAAAATTGTTTCAAAATTTTTTCTTTTGGCAGAATTTAGTCTTATGATAAGACAACACTTTCCATTAAAATACATTTGAATCGGTGGGGGTCGCGTCCAACTATTTGTCGATTTGATATGGAATGACCCACGTTGTTTTCAATTATGTTGTTGTTTTCGCTTTTTTTCCGAATTCTTTTTAAACTTTTTTTTTATGTTAATAAATATTTAAGAGCAAATATGTCTAATTGTGGTCTGAG
Organism: Bactrocera oleae; assembly: GCF_042242935.1. NCBI lineage: Eukaryota > Metazoa > Arthropoda > Insecta > Diptera > Tephritidae > Bactrocera > Bactrocera oleae. The sequence goes on along the minus strand of NC_091539.1, from coordinate 64,727,154 downwards.
GTGTGAGAACTGAAATTTTAAATATAATATTTATTGAAGTAAACTCTTATGCTGTTTGCTGAAACAAAATCTTAAAAAATACTTACACAATTAATCAGCTAATTTTAATAATTCTATTGGTCATGAATTGGGTAGTTCAAAAATCCTTTCAAAGAGTGAACAATATTTGACATTTTAAGAGCGAATTAGAGAAATTACAAATTCAAAACCTCTAAAAACAGGAAATGTAGAGAGCGTTCTAAAATCTGTCGACAATTCGCCAGATGTATATTTATTCCTTCTAAAGGTGGAAAATAAGAGAGTTTATCTTAAATTGGTGCCACTTAAGAGTGGTTGGTTACAACTATGAAGAAAAGTTGTTTTAATGCTATTTCTATGGCTATTATATTTGATCAAGATCTATCACCAAATCAGTGGCGGCTCCAGAATTTCTTTCTGGGGGGTTTTCCTTCCAAATTTGAATTAAAATCTCCGTAGATCCGCTACTGACCAAAGTGTTATTTCCACAACAATTTTGAGTAAGACTCAACACTGAAAAAGTAACAATCAAGCAACTTTAGCAAGTACTACCTATCAGGTAGGTGTCACTTTTCAAAACTGTTAAATAATAAAAAATTTGAACTACAAAAATTCTACTGAAGTCGATTTTTTACGAATTTTTATGCACTACAAGAAGCTGGGATGTAAAAATTTTATCCTAATCGGTTAAAATATGAATACTAATAATATTGTTGCTTCACAGTATTTATCGAATCAAAAAACTAAAAAATAATAGCCTTCACAAGCGCATTTCGTATAGAAAAAAATTGTATAAAAATATCGTTATCTCGATTTTGATCGTTTGGTTTGTGTGGCAGCTATATGCTAAAGTACTCCGATCTGAACTATTTATTTGAAAATTGTAGCGTTGATTAAGATAATAATCTATGTCAAATTTCGTGGAGATATCTCGGCAAATATAAGAGTTTTCCATACAAGCACTTGATTCCGATCTTTCAGTTTGTATGGCAGTTATATGTTATAGTGCTCCGATGTGAGCTATTTCTTCGGATGTTGTGGCATTGTCTAGGACAAAAATCGTGCTGAAGTTCGTGAAGATATCTCGTCAAATTAGAAGGTTTTCCATACAAAAACTTGCTTTATGGTAGATATAAGCTATTGTGGTCCAATATTAACGATTCCAACAAATGATCAGTTTCTTAATAAAAAAGAGAAGTGTGTAAAATTTCAGATCAATACCTCAAAAACTAAGGGACTAGTTCGCATATATACAGAAAGAAATGCAGACTAATGGATGGGCTTGGCTTTCTTTCTGGTTACTACAAACTTCGTGGCAAACTTTATATATTTATATATTTATAAATCAAATAAATTAAACCGCAAAACACATGAGAGCAAAACATTATGAATTTTTAATGCCTTACGAAGGTTTTTTGTGCTAGAGTTAAAGAAAATATACTAAATATGCTAGAAAACTCAATAAATCTAAAACTATTAAAGTTATTCTTGTTTGCGGAGACTTTACAGTATTCGTATATCTAAGCTATTACTTGAAGTTTTCGAAAAAAAAATTTTTCTATATTCTCTCGACTTTAAACCCCAAATACCCTCCTGAATACGCCAAAGAATATTATATAAATATGGCATTTAAGCAGTATTAGCAAAGTTATGTGCTCATATAATATATACGTATGTATTAGTAGTTGTATTTAAGTAGATTTTAATTCTCCATTGACGATAAACACACACTAATGCCGAGCGCCGATTGAAATTCATTGAATAGCGACAGCTCAGTATTTTAATGCATTCAGTGTTCACACACACGCGTGCATGTGTATGTGTTTGGTGTTAGTGGTGATTATTTAAATATATTTGCGCGCAACCTTTTGCTACATTCCTGGTGCGCCGCCTATTTGACCAAAGCAAACTTCTTTGCAGCCCACAATTGCAACCAAAATGTCTACATGCGAGTGTGCGTGTGAGTGTGAGTGTGTGTAAACGCGAGTATGCAAACATTGGTTAAATAAAGTGGTCAACGGCTTAAATGCCAATAATGCGCTCAAACGCACACAAAAAATGTGTGTCCAAACACACACACACATACATATATGCACATATACAATAAATCTCTCAATTACATTTACTATATACTCGTACACATGTGTGTGTGTGTGCGCCTCGAACTGCATGTGTTTGTAGTAAAATTAACAAAATGGTTGCAGCATAAACAACAACAAAAACTACTAGTTGTTAACTAAAGCTGAGCGCTAAGGCACCACGCGTGTGGCGGGTAGAGGGTGGGAAAGTGCAAAACTCGCACACACACTCTCACATTTTTATCACACGCATATAAAATTAACCAGAATATTTACCACATTGCATTGGTTTGCAACATTTTTTTAAGTATTTATTTTTCGGTTAATCTCACGCGCGCTCTCCCGCTCTCTCTCTCTCTCTCTCTCATCCTGCTCATTTCATTCCTCAGTGGCATTAAACAGCGCGGATTTGCGGTAATTTGTATATGCAACACTGTGCCTATACCGTTACTGCCGACTGTCGGCTAACGGTACTAAGCAAATGGCCACTGAATGCACATTACTCTCCGAGTGTATCAGCTCGCCGTCTATTTAATTAAATTTGTGCATCACTACGGGTATTATTTATTCAATAATAAAAAAAAAAACCAAAAAAAATATAATAAACGTCGTCTATCCCAGTTAAGTAGGTTTTATTTACTCGGCCATTATGGCTGGCAAATAAAATAGCTTATAGTTGTTGTTATTGCTTCCGCTATTTGGTCCATTGAGGCAAAAAGCTTTAATAACATAATCGAATTTACCACTCACCATTGAGCAGTCTTTTTCTGTGCGCCCCCTCACACTCGCCCAAACTTTGGCGGTGACGGATTACCGTTATGTGTAGAAAAAACGAGTATTTAACCGTTAGTCGTTGCGTCTTGTGTGTGTGGCTCGCTCGTTGGCTCGGTGGCAACCGCAACCGTTTTTGGTCAAACTTAAAGCGGGATTTTTAAAAACCGAAACTAATCGTTTTGTGTGAATTTATGTGGTTTTCGATTTTTTCCGTTTGTATTTGAGGCATTTTTTCATTTGATGAACTTTTTTTTATTTGTTTGTGAATTCGTGTGAAGTCGTCAAAGCACTTAAGCGCAATAAAAAAGGGTGAGAGAAGGAGCAATATTTGAAAATTTTTTATATAATTTTTTATTTTTAAGTCATTATCGTTTTATTAAAATAGTCAGTTATAGGTAATTCACTTTATTTATTCAAAAAATATGGTTATAGTTCAACAGCTTTCAGTTGATTTCAGTTTAGTTTATGCTCCCTCAAAACTGACTTCTCCCTTTCTTCATACAAGTTTTGTCGTACAGCTTTCAAAGTGCCTCATACGCATATACATTTTGTTTACTCTGAACACAGTATATTATGGTAACCTTGCTACGAAGTTTGTTACAGCCAGAAGGAAATGTCGGAGACGCTATAAAATATATTATATATACAAAAGAACATCTTGACAAGCTGATTCGATTTAGCCATGTCCGCCTGTCTGATCGTCTGTTTAGAAGAGAGTGAGTGGAAAGCTAAAGTAGCATAACTGCTTGCTGTTCTATGGGTATTTGATTATGTCAACCTATTTGACTTATGCCATTTGCTTGTTCGATTCACCACTATCGCAAAATTTGGCGGCTGTAGTTAACCAGAATTTTTAAGCACTTACAGAAAAATACCGTTTTATGTTACTACCTATGTGGTCATAAATCGCTAGGAATAGTTTAAATTTTCTTCGAAAGTAGAAGCACGAACTGAATCTCCTAAAAAGTTCTACTCCATAGCAAAGAATGTTAATATTATATATTTATAGAGATATTTGTATTGTTCAAAATGCTGCGCAATGTCTTCTGCAGTTATCTTATTTTGCTATAATTGGTTATTGTTTCGAATGTGTATAGTCTTAGAAGCGCTCATGCTACTAAAATTGGAATACAGTTTCACGTTTTCGTATCGATTATACACTCACTGTAGAACCCACCTTAAATTAGCTTTTTCATATTATTAATCAGATATACTCACTATATGAACTTCTAAATGTTATATTTTTAAATATTTTCGAACTTAATAATTATTACGTATCATATAAGATCTCGAGTTTCGTACTTACTTTGACAATTTCCGATTGGTGGCATGCGAAAGCCTGATAATGGATCGGCTGAGAAATGGAACGGTCGTTGTCCGAATGCGAAGTGGAACTGTTGTTGTTGTCCTAAAAGCGACAACACTGAATTGTTGTAAGTTTTAAAATAACTGTTCTTATCTTAAGTTGATTTGTCGAAATAGCAATGTTATAAGTTATTGGTTATGTGTTGGTATCATATGTGAGTGGTGAGTGGAGTGAGGTTATGTTTAATAGTTTTGGTTTTAGTACTAGTTAACACAAATTTAATTATCTTACTTAATTTTCGAACATTGTTTTTTTTTTCTAATGTACCGAATTTGTAATACGCTTTATCCCTTAAGATTGTTCACAAAATTATTGAGAAAGATGCTAGCCTCTCTCTGGAAAAAAAAAATTTTCGCACATATTTTGCATTTAAATTCCGAAAACTATTAACCAGCGACGAAAAAATATATATTAATAAATTATATGAATTTTGAGTAGTATTGGTTTTTTAAGCTTTGGATATTATCAGGACGTACGCATTCGTAAGTGGATTTTGCTGAAAAAGTATTCAGTCAAAAGTCGTAGTGGTAAAGGTATCAATGCTCTTCTTCAATGTTTAAATACCTTAAAAGCCTATATCACGTATCAAAAAAGTGCTGTAGGACCCTTTTGAAACCCTTTTGAAAAGAATGATACTGGCAGACTGAGGAAAGAAAGATTTCAAGTAACCTGCCTTGAAAAAGGTTTCGTTTTCTAAGCTCAGCTTTCCCAACAGAATTTTAGTTCTCTTTGCACCATATATGAAAAATAAAATATATGTTTTTATATATATTTTGAGTATTTTAATGCTCTTATACTACTTGTATACACTTCATAAAGCTGGTCTTATATATTGTTACGAATAGCAGATCGAAACTACATACATATATCGGTTTCGAGATCTAGTGAGGTGCTTCCTAAAAACTAATTATTAGAAAGTTCGCACAAATTAGGTTAGGAGAATTACTAAGGTTGTAGACCTTAACAGGCTTATGTTTTATACTGCACTCCTACTAACCTGCTGCTAAGGTTAAGGTGAAGCGATTTAAAATTACTGAAATCAGTTATGATTCCGAAAGGTTTTTTTCAGTGATTTCTAGACTTTTTGGAAAAAAGCATATAGGGTGCTTTAAAGAGAAGAGAGGGTTATCCCATGGGTTGCGTTTTTTTGCGAAAATAATTTGCCTTCAATATTTTTCATTTTTAAAAAAGCTTATGAATTACTGTTAAATGGGAACTTTGCTAAAAACTATGGAATATATGGCCACGATTACTACCAAAAATAGACAGGCTTATGGAAATGAGAAATAATCTTATTTATAGATGATAAAGGGCTATCAATTCAGTGGAGTCATCCTAAAATATTTCAGGAATATTTTAACTTGTCACAACGGTAACAAACTCTTTAAATGTACCACTCATGCACATTTTTGGTATGAAAAATACAAGCTCGTACTAAATTCCTACTTAATTTAAGTACTTAACCCATTAGCTGCCAGCTGCAACGCTCATGCCCCGGCCAACTTCATTATAAAATTATAACCTTTCGTCTGGTCAAAAGGGACAAGCCATTGTTTTTACTGCTGCACCCAGCTTGCCAGGGCCAACATACAACTAACAACAACAACAAAACTACATATATACCTCATACGTTTACGAGTATATGTTATATAAATATATATATGGGTATATATGTATGTATGTGTAACTGTGCGTTATAACGGCAAAAAAGAATGTCTTTCCTGTGCTCCTGCAGTTGGTGGCGAAAGATAAATCATTTGCGGATTCAATTGTTGCAACTATTTCATTTTGCATGCGGCGCAGAGACGCACGGCCAAATCCTTTTGTCCTTGACTGCCAGCTTTGGACGTTGCGGGAGAGAGGCGAGCGGTCTGCAGCGAGTGAGTTAGTAAGTTAGTGCAAACTAACTGTAAGCCTTTCATACACACACATACACACAAAGAAACAAATACATGTTCACATACTCATGTGTGTGCGTGTATGTCGGCTTTGTCGACGCAAATGAATATCCTGGCAAATGTCCCGCTGTAAGAACTCATCTGTCTCGAACTGTCTGCATTTAACATATGCAAAGTAAAATATTTGCATGCTTATAAATATTTAGCAAATGGACACGGCAATGAATGGCAGGACTTTTCAATGCACGAAAGGATGAAAATGCAGGCAATGCTACTAGACGGGTAGCAAAATGGTGGCAACGCTGACAAACGGTAGACGCATTTACGCCAACAAAAGCATATTTCATTCGCCAAAATAGTGTGCTTCCTCTTCCGAACACCCCCCGACTCTCCTCTCTCAACTCAAACTACTCAGGCGTTGCATGAATTCATTTGCTGAAGTTGATAGGCTTCTGCTGTGTGCGTGTGTAAGGGTGTTTGCATATGTTTGCTGGGATTTGCTAATGAATAATCTTAAAGATGAATTGTTTCATTAGATGTTAGCAACACATGCACAGGTGGAGGTGGTTGTTGCATGAACAAAAAAGAACTTTTGTGCGAGCAGGACAACGGAAGCAATGCTAATGCTATAAATTTGTATTGAAGTAGTGACAGCAGAACTCGCAATGTAGCAGTAAAAAAGGTACGGACATTTCACTATCTTGCAACTAATAAATTGTTGCTGTCATTGTAGTTGCTTTGTTGCAGTCGCATATTTTAGTTCGGGCATCTAAATTAAATACTTTGTTGGTAAGCGGAGTATGGGTTGGGGTAAGCGAAGGTACTTTGTTCTCTGCGCCTAATATGCATGAGTACTACTCTTTACATTACATTACAAGCATATTTATATTTACATATATGAGTGTGTATGTGTGTAGATATGAGCTTTTGTGTTTTGTTTGGTTGTGTGTGTTATGTTGTTGTTGCGTACTTACTGGTCTTTGAGCGCGGTTCACGCGGTCCATCCACTGTCACTTTGATTGCTTTGTTGTAGGTGGCAATATGTGGCGGATTCGTGGATACCGTTATTGTGAGTGTAAAACTCTTCCCTGAAAGTGAGAAAAAAAAATGTATGTTTTAAAATTTTGAATAGGTCGAAATATTAAAAAGAATTTTAATTGAGAAGAATTAGGCAGATATTTGAAAAAATAGAACACTGTGAAGAAGCAATTTTTGCATCCTTGAGATCTCTATAATTTCTGCTCTCTCTAAGGAACTGTTTTTCGTATACGAATATATGCTAGATTCTTTTAAGTTTAAAATTAAACAAAAAAATGATATACCGAAAAAGTTTCGAAAAATTTTGCAAACGAATTGTGTTTTATTAGACTTAGGAATTCGTCTTCTCAATACTGCTTCTTTAACATTGTGTATGCCATATGAGTTATTGGTCGAAACTCGTTCTTTTCACTTCATCTCACCTAATCTTTTTTAATACCTCAAGCACAAGAATTTGAGTGGCACAAAGCAAACCTGCCCCATGTAAGTTGTCCATCCATCTCTGATAATGACGATAACATCGAAAAGAAACAGTGCTTGAAAATAATACTGTTGGGATCAGAGAGACTTAACAGATGATCTTAACATCTCTGATGATAAAATCTGAATCTTTTAGAAAAAAGACATCAAGTAGTGATCGCAAAAGACACGCTAAAGAAAGTAGCTGAGAAGCTCACATCTGTTAAACGCATCAATACTAGTGACGAGACGTGGGTTTATGAATATAATTTCTGAACTGTTCAACACACTAGCGAATAGCGCTCCAAAAATAAGTCGAAATCAAAAAAAACTGCAGACCATCCCAGCCGAGACTTATAACGCCTTGACATGCTTGTTTTGGTTAAGGAGACTATAAGAGCGATAATACAGATTTAAATTAAAACTGAGAAATGTTTTTAGTCAGTCCGGGTCAAATTTGATCATATGACAAACACTATTCTTTAACATTGACTGTTTGAAACAGTTGGTTATTACATTAAATTTTTTGCCTTTTTGGTTATATTTAGAATTGTTAAAGTTCACCATCATATTTATTTATCAAATATGTCATACATGAAACCATTTGAAAAAGGTCTATACATAATATCTATAAATACGCAATACATATTTATGTTGCGGCAATAATTCCTTTACCTGTTATCCGAAATTTAATAATTTTATTGATTGCTATAATCGAGTCAAAAAAGACTTACAACTGCATTCCCAACTACTTTGCCAGCTGTTTATTTTGACTTGGCTGGCCTACATATATTGAACATAGCTGAACATTGGATAGAAGCTCATATGAGTCCGCAGCATTTACAAGTGCAGGTTCGGCAATATTTTTTCAATAAGATGTATAAAAAGGTAGACTTTTTCCTCTTTCTTGCTCTCACATTGTTCACAGAAACTATTTCTGTCTATCTATCTTTCTATTGATGATTTAACACTTGATATTAAAGACGAACTTTTATTATTTAATCTTTGCTGAAGAACTTGGTTCGCTAGTGCTAAACGCTTAAAATCTCGCCTGTGCAAGTCTCTAGACACGAGTGTATATGATCAATAAATAATTTTTGAATTTTAGCACTAAACTGAGTCTGTAAGAAATTGTGGAAACTGTGAAGGCAGCTGAACAATTTTGAAATATTTTTGGCAAAAAAAGCTAGGTGTTTCGCTGTTGGTTAAGCAAACCAGGCTAAATATAAATATTTATTTTCCCTGAAGAAGAACCAATTTTTCCGATTTCATTCTGTGCTGCGGTCTAACAACTAAAACAGAACTGTTGTTTGTTGTTTCATTAGTTTTCATTGGTTCAGAAATGATTCACACGCAGCTTGAATGCTCATATTTAAACACCTCTCGGAGTTTGGTGGAAGCATAAATTTCACAATGTCCTTGCAGTAACTAATGAACAAATACATATAATAAGGATTAATTTTAATTAAAAATTCTTTCAAATCCTAAACTATTTACTAATGACTATGATAAAGCTGTAGCTAATTAATTCATATAAGGAAATCATTTATGGTGGTCTCGACTTACAAACGCTACATATGAGATTATGTTGGCTTGAGAAGCACACAGGTATTTTCGCTATGAGTTCTTTTACTTCTTAACCTCTTACCTGTGAACATTTCGAGCTGATAATTAATCACAGGAGACGCTGGAGCGCATGGGTTGCCAATGACAATTCATGCCACATAATCGTTTTCATTATTTCTGAGACATATGCAAACAAATCAAATTGTAGACAATAGAAAAGAAATTCTCCAAAAAGTACCGTGTTGATATATGAAGCCAAGGAATTGAGAAATGCAAACAAGCAAACAGCTACGATGTTGGGCGAAAGGATACGCAACTCAACGGGACCTGTGCGCGCTTAAAAATGAAGAAATGTGTAGACACGTGTGTTGTTGTTGTCACCGCTTTGGCAACAAAAGAATGTTTCGTGTTTGCACATGTGTTTTCAAATGAGTTGAAGCATACAAGCGGGCGCTTTGTTTGCCGAGTTAAAAGCTTTTTCACTTCTTCACACTTTTCGCGTTGCCAACAACACTTGATGTTGACAAAAGAATCTGTGGCGCGTATGAAGAAATGAGAAAACCAAAGTGTTTTGCGTGAGTTAATTAAATTTCAAAGCGAAAGAATTGTGTTGCAACAACTTAAGCTGACGCGCCTAAAACTATACTATAGCAAATGTAAAGGTGTTCTGCTTAAAGAAAGCGCAGCTAATAATGAGCTCAACCATTGATGAGGGCTAAAACAATTTTAAGCAAACAAAAAACAAAAACAACAAAGTAAGTGGAAATGAAGTAAGCAGTGTGGCGCCACCGCAGCAAATCACAAAGCCGACAAGTCGAAATCCACATAAATCTTCTTGTTTTACTTTGGCACTTTTCTCCCCCCTCCACTCTGCTGCTTAGCGGTTTTTTCTGTTAATGCGAACAAATACTTTTACTTGTAATGCAAATGCTAACAAATAACGGCACAACGCGCGCGCTACAGGCGGCAAAGAAAAAATCTTGCGCTCGAAAAAAGCGCACAACAACAACAGCAACGCGTTGGTGTGAAAAAAACGAAAGCCCATAATCGGGCATGACATGACATTTGGGAATTCCTGTTGCACGCCCGCGAACCGGAACCCAACCATCTGTGTTTGCTGCTTTCTTTTCTGCTTCCTCACACTCAGCGCCTTCAAGGCCAATGTCTTCGTGTATATTCAACTAAGTCTCTTACTCGTCTTACACGAGTAAGTTGTAATGGAGCTGATTATGATATCCCTGTCGGCATCGCCTGACGCTGCGTGCGCTCCCCGAAATTTTCGACGTCCGCCCACCCTCGTGTCAACACTATGCCTGCAAGGTCGCCTTGGCGCAATTTCATGACTTTTTTTGTATTTTATTCGTGCTGTTTTTTTTCGCTTTCGTTATTTATTTTGTGGGGTTGCTTCGGCGTCCTTTTTATTATTTCTTAACATTTACCCAGTCACCGTTATTTTGTTGGTTTGTGTATTATTTTGTGGAGTTTATTGTTGTTCTCGCTTAAAAGGCTAACTTTTCTTGCCACTTTGCGTTTTCTTGGTCTGCCACTTAAGCCCCAAAAATAAGGGTCTTTAAAGAAGCTCATCATTTGGTTAGTTAATAGAGTCACCATTTATTTAAGAGGGGGCTATTACATAAATGTGCAGCTTTGATCGTTGGATTTTTATGGAAAAGGAGAGTCTACTCTAATTATATATGAACTGGAGATTCTACTACAGCGTTAATCTTGCTATTAAAGCCAACACTTCTCGAATCGTAGCATCATAAAAAAGCAGAAAATTCGGAAAATATGAACTCTGCTCTCAAAAATATTTCAGAATTTTGTTCGCAGGTAGGAAATTTAGGTCTTCAATAAGAAACTTTTCAAAATATGTTTGTCTCTAACAGCAAGCTTTTTCTTGACAATAAATAGATCAGGTAAGATCACTGCTTTCGATCGAACCTTATGGATCGAGAGTTGATTGGTTGAAACGTCAAAGCCTTACGTTCCATTTTGTCGAACCTAGCCCAAGTTCTACTACTGGAACCCGAATTTACCGCTATCTACAAAACAGTATTTCATGTGATCTCTGAATTTTGACTCTATGGCTGAAATATATTGAGAAAAATTCTGAGAGGTACCAGCAGGCAGGCGAGCTGAGTCGATTTACCTCAGTTCATCTGTCTATATATAATCAAACTAGTCCATCAGTTTTTGAGATATCAATCTGAAATTTTGCACACGTTCATTTTTCCTCAAAAAGCTACACATTGTCTGACACTGCCGATGTCGGACAACTATAACATGTAGCTGCCATACAAACTGAACGATCAAAATCAAGAATCAAATCTTTTTATACCCTTATAACCTTTAAGAAATACATCTGTGAAGAGTATTATGGCTTTGAGGCAGTAAGTGAAGTAAACTTTTTCATGTTTATTTTCAGCTTACCACTTTTGAATTGAGATTAGCTTAGTTCCTCAGAGAGAAGAGGATTTCAAATGAAAGCTTGCAAGAGATCGCAAGACTTTAGTGGGACCTCCTAACTTTCTAAGCAAGAGAGGTGACTAACAACTAACCGTAGTTTTTTTCCGGTAGGCTTCTCATCATCTATGAAAATTTATGTTGTGTTATATTTCACCGTTATACAACTATATTCGTAGGTAGTTATAAGGTATGCATGTATTAGTGAAGGTAAAGCAAACATATATGCGATATATATATACCTATTATTGCCTATATACATATATTACTTAGGTATGCAAAGAAGTGCATACATAAGTACTTGGCCATCAAATTAACCTCAAACAGTATTCACTTTGTGGCAGAGCCGATGACAATTTATTGGCAACACACAAAAACACCAAACAAAGTAAATAAATGTCCACACAAAGTAAATATTAATAATAATTGCTATGGCATTTTGCCACTGCAGCAACAACAATAACAAAACGATAGTGTATGTACAACAACAACAACTAGCGTGTACAAACGATAATAGCCGAACACTTGAGCGGCAACTTAAAAGGCTTTGCGTAAACAACTACAACAACAACAATAACAATAACAACAACGCAAGTGCAAATAAACAGCAATCATACGAACGACACTTAAGCCTATCGAAATTATTATTTGAGTGAAAAATATGACAACAGTTAAATATTTGTCAAAGAATTAGTTTCGATTTATCGAAGTAGTGTGCAAATCTTTTAGCAAATTTGTTGCGAAATCCCACACAGAGTCAGTCGAGAAAGTCAAATGACTGTCGTTGCTGGATGATGAACGATGATGGTGGCGGTGACGAAAGCTGTTAGCCAAGCTATGGATCATAAGCAATTTGCGGAAACGACGCAAAAGCAGGCAGGCGAAGTTGTAGACGGTAGATGTGAGGGGGGGAGCAGGTGACAGCTGTGCGGGGTGTGTGAGACACAAATGTCGTGATTTCAAACAATCAATACAAATAAATCAAATGCCAGCTAGAGTGACAAACGCTACAAGACTGGATGGGTGTTACTCATACGGCAGGTTACTCATACGCAATGGCAGACATATACGAGTATATGTATATATGTACAAGTGTCTATATGTACAAGTGCCGTCAGCCGTGCAAATTTCGCTTGGCAAGTGTGTGGCATTTGTGTTTACCAAGAAATTTGTAACGCACACACCACGTGGCACACATACGCACGCACACATTCATCACTTAACCCACACTTGCCTCAAAAAACAAATAAAAAACTGGCTTACGAAAAGAAAATGTGTTAACAATAACTGCCTGTTTATATATTGACAATTAATATTACGAATTGTGCTTTAGCACGTGACATTTTTCTTACAGCAAATAGGCTGTAAATATTTTGTCTCGCTCTCCAATAAATATTATTTTTTCCATATTTGCTTTGTGCATTACGGTTTTTGTGACTTTTGTCAGTTATCGTAAAAAATTATGTGTTTACCGTTATTGTGTGCTATTTATGTTGCTATTTCTACTGTCTTCTTGTTGTTGTTTATTTTGTTTGTTATTGTTTTCTTTATTGTTGTTATATGTTTTACCTGCTTTTTTTTCTATAAAATATCTTAATTGCTTGTTTTAGTTAATTTAATGTGGTGCGAACGCGCCATTGTCACGTGATTATTGTGTGTTAGGCATGGTTAGAGCTCATTTGCAAAACCAAAGTAGATATATAACTGAAAAAAATATATACATTTGTTGTGACCACTAAGCACGCAATAGTTAAACGATGAGAGAAAAAAGAAAAATTCCATATTTGAATTTCGAGAGAACTAGATAAATAGAATGAAAGCTGAGCAATGCAACTGCGATCTGTGGTCTTTTGTGCGCTCTTCTATATCACAGCACTCCATGTAACGGTGTTGAGTGAAAGAGGCTTTGTAAAACTCCTGGATTCATTGTTGTGATGTGTTCTCTCATCGAATTCATTTACCCGCTAGTCTGACTTCTTGTTCTTGTGTTTGCGGCGCAATCAATTGGTGTATGCTTTGGGGTCTCTGTCTTTTGGTTACTGAAACGACATAGTTCTTTGGAACAGTAACCCAATATGTACAGGTGACAACATAGCCTGCTGTGATCTGTATAAAAACGCACAAGTTGCCTTAATTGTTTAGAGAGAGCATACGTTTCTTTAATCGTTTTGTATGGAACTCTCCCAGAAACAGTGTAGCCTGATGCAGCCCGGGCATTTGTCGCCAGTGACAATTTCTACAGGACCTTTCATCTTTAGGAAGATCCTCTGGTAATGTGTGGCGGCCCACAGCAAAGAATGGTTTCGGTCCTATTGGCTTGACATAAATTAATGAGTTATTTCTTTCCGGAATATGAGGTTGACTTGATCAACGTAGTATAAAGGCACAATTAAAAAATTTTTTTTTTTGGAAATTATTAAAATATATCACATATTTTTAGTATATGGAACCGAGTACAGTAAGTTCGCCGCTAAAACATAGTGTAAAATAAAAGAGGCGGATTGTTTTAAAGTGTCAGATTTGATCCAACTAATGTAAAGATTTGTCAAGAAGTTAATAAGAACATTTTTTTAACAGCATACTGAAAAATTGTTCCTGATTTAAAATGTGAAATCCTTCTTGTACCAGAGTGCTCCCTGACGAAAAATAAAATATTTTGATTTAGTTTTTCTGTACTCAAAAATACACAGAACTAAAAATATAAACATATTTTCATATTTCATAGTTTGCTTCATATTATATAAAATTACTACTATTATTGTCTGAAGCCCTACTAACAATTCTAGGTTCAAAAGGCTACGAGTTGCAGGATTTGCTGTTGTTAATCTTCTGTCATTGCGTTCTTTATCCAAACTAAAGGAATTCTTTATACCCAGAAATGTTTTTCTGTCATTCGGTCGCAAACAATAGCTTTAATAATCACATTACCCACCCATTACCATCTTACGGTAATATTTTATGAGACTGAGTATAATATGGGCTTAGTTTACCTATATTCGGTAGACTTTACTGATTTGTTAGTTTTCCTTGAGATTATAGTATTTTTTAACATGAAGATAACATCTATGAGTTTCAGTGTCTCGCAAGCTAACCAAAATTTGATTGTCTAAAGCTTATGAATACTGAGATAAGAAGAGATTTTGAAGAAGTTAGCCGGTTCATTTTCGCATATAACAGCCCACTACCAACTCTCGTAATACCTCTACCTCTACTCAACTGATCATTTCAGACACTTTCTTTTTCTGCTTTAAAGGAATAAATAGTTAAATTGTTCAGAACAGATTTTGGGCAGGAGATTTTGGTTTGCACAGAATCTCAAAGATAAGACTTTTACAATCTTCGAAGAATTACTGATTAAACCCATAACCATTTTCTGTACAAATGCCACTCCACATTTTTCGTTGATCTAGTTATATTTGAAATAATCTTTAGCTCATGGCGCATATAACTCTAATAAATGTTCACTATTCTCCTAGTATTTTTTATTCAGCAAAATTTAAAAAAAAAAAATTGGATATACTATAACCTACATACAACTCCATTTGAATGCAAGCGAAGCTTGGTGATGTTCTAGAGAAATTATCTCCGAACAAACGCTACAGCAACTTCATTCAACACGTAAGCCAACAAAGTTTTCAATTAACACAAAACAAAGTGCGCGGAATGCCTACAAATTCAGCACGCGAACGGTCACTCAACAATTCTCAGTTGTGCACCGAGCGCCACTGACGGCCCAGTCATGCAGGTGCGCCCACAAAATTCGTCGAATTCAGTTTGTTTGGACGATGTAGAAATTCTAGCAGCTCCAACAAACAAAATTTGCCAAAAGAAAAAATGCAGCGAAAAACAACAAAACGCTTGTTGGAGAATAGCTGAATTTGCAATGTGGTGGCATTCCAGCGAAACGAAGTTACGAACAGCGTCCAAATAACGGTCTAACAGTGAATAGTCAATAGTGAATTGAAAAAGCCTTGCATACAATAAGGCGCTGAGAGTGAGCGCGCAAGTGTGCGCGCTGTTGGCTTTGTGATTGTGGCAAATAGCAGCTGACGCGCCACTGCATGTTGCACACTACTGCACTACACTACCATAAAACGCGATGCGTGGCATAACAAACGCCGATACGACGCGTTGGTTTGATATGGCTTGGTGTGGAACAAATTTTTTGTGGTCCGACTTTGATAATTGTTGAACTTTTGCATTTGCATTCGCGAAAATCGCGCATTGAATTAGGACGCGCGCCCGCCCATACAGCGCTTCAGTGTGTGTGTCAATGATGTTGCACATTGCTAAAATAAAGCCTCCACGCGAAAAAGTATGCAATACCAAAAATGTACCAATGACCATTGGCACAAATAAAAGCGCTCAGCACAAATAAACAGCTATGTGAGGCACATATGTGTACGCGTATCCAAGTTGCCGCACACTCCGCGCGCCCTAGCGCATTTTCTTGACAAGCCCGGTAAATCAGCGCAAACATCACTTTATTTACACGCAGCTGTGGCTCATATAGAGCGCAGCTCAACAAACAACACGTTACGATGGATACTCGCATAGCGACCGTGGCGCAGAATTACGGTACACAAAAAGAAGACCAACAAAAAAGCTACCAAACGCGCTAACAAATTTTACAACCAAAGCGAAAAGCGAATACCTCGTACAAATTTTATGGACAGCGCGGCGATGACGGTGGTTATTGGTGCTGACTTTGATGTGAGTACAACAGCAGCTAACATAACGGTATATTCGTACTATAGTGAATATACACGTAAATGTGCAGCGCGGCGTAGAGCCCTTATTGTCTCATATTGACAGGCGCTGAGCCCTGAGCCTTTATAATTAAATGCGCGCCGTGTAAATGAATGGCAAGTGGCAGCAACGGTGGCAACGGCGGCACCATTTAACGTGGGGCCATTGGCGCTCGCACACGCGTATGACGGCTAACGGCAATACTGTGCTGCGCGTCTGAACGCCTTGTTCGGGGTCGTGTTGACGAGCAATGCGGCCTGTATTGAGGCTTTGGTTTTTGCGGTTCAACCGCAAACGGGTGCATGTTGATTCGTTGCGCTTAGTTGTTGCTTTGTTGAATGCTTTTTTGAGTAGCCCGAATTTTGTTATTTGGCTCATTGTTTTTGTTAGTGTTACTTTCCATTGTAAATACAGCTATTCTACAATAGTTTCTCCATTCGAATTTTCGGTAGCAGTTTCAAAGCAAAGTAATTCGGCGTTTGTGTGGCACTCATAGACTAGATATACACAAGTGAAAAAGTTAAATGATTGAAAGCAAAGATGGCGCTGTCAAGCTTTATTACTACATCTTAATAGCGCTTGACTCGATTGTAGGTAATGAGTGGAGCCTTATTTATAATAAGTTGGGATATGTTAGTCAACAGGTGTGTTTGAATATAATTTTCTTCAAGCCGTTCGTTTTTATTTATAAAGCATATGACATTTGTTGCATATTTAGAGGAGCTTAATTGTTTTATATAGTATTTGGGAAGATTTTTTAGTCTTCGAGATATACATATATATATATATATATATATATATATTTGGATAGTATTTAAATTTTTGGGAGTTTGAGCTGATTTTGTAATATTTGTATGACAATGCAGAATGTAGGGCTGCGGATAGAACTACCAGCGCTAAAGTATACTTTTCGCCGCGCAAAGTGGAAGGTGCATATATAACGAAAAGAACCGAACCAAATTTCCAAATGGAAATCGGTGCTGAATCGTCAAAAATCCATACAATTCTGACGCGTCTGGTTACCGCCGATGAAAAGTAGATCTCCTACGTTAACGTCGAGGGAAAACGGTCTTGTTTGAATCGCGGTGAGCAGGCAAAAACGGTGGCAAAGCCACGATTGACGATTTGGAGAGGTTTGCTATGTGTTTAGTGGGATTGGCAGGAAATCATCTCTTATGAGCTGCTATTCTACGTCCAACCACTTAATTCGGACCCATAATGTCCTCCAATTGTGGATCGTCTGAAAGAACCGATCGCGCAGAAGCAGCCAGCTTTTGTCACTAGAAGAGGTATTGTGTCCTACACACAAAGGCAGTGAGTCGCCAGAAACACCCGGAGTTTGTTGGGTGGTTCTTATCCATTCACTACCATACTATATGTTACTGTCTATGGCGAATGAATTAACAGATGAAAAATTTACCTCTAGAGAATCTTGTAAAAATGGACTCACTCCTTCTCTGTATCCCTATTAAAGTATACGAATTGGTTGTTTGTTCTTTTCATTACCTTCCAAGTTTTAGTACAAATCGCACAATATTAATATATTACTGAACAAACTACCAATTTGAGATGAATACCATAAGTTCATTTCGGAGTGTAGATATTGAAATGGGATAGATGTATGTAGGCTTAAACTCTCGAATCAAACCGCGAAAAGCATATAAACATTTACTAAAATAGAAAGTGTTTTACGGCATTTTTCTCGTATGTTCACCATTCCGAGGTTTCAAGTGGCACTTGGTTGTCCTGAGACAACTACTTGAAGGGTGAAAATAATGAATAAACGTAATTACTGAAAAAGAGCTTATCTCAAAAATTATTTTCTGAATAACCCAGTCAAGAGATGGTTTTATGAAATCGAATTTGATTGAAATTGAAGAAGCGATTTGAATGTCTCCATGAACTTCGTTCGGAGAGTAAAGCGGTCATCTTGAAAAGTACGTGCTTCTAAGCCGTCCTTAAAATTATCAAATTTCAACCGTTAATATTTTTTAAACGTTAAAGTTTACGAAAAAATCGTGAGATCCTATTTTGTAGAGCATCAATTTCCTACAAAATCTATGAAACGAGATATTATTTGAAGTATTTGAAAATGCTATATGAATTTTTCTACCTATTAATTAGAAAAAAATAGAAAACTGTAAGACTGAAAACCTTACCGTTACAGTTAAGAGATCAAACTTGAAGAGATTTTCATAGAGGTGTCTGTGAACCTATTTTTCAGAATACCAAGGGAAAAAAATACTCTTTTTTTTTACCCATTCTAATATACATACGAGTATATATATAAAATATATGACAGTGAAGTAATTGAATCGAAGGAAATGGCTACATTAACAATATATGACACTAAATTCAAACTAATTCAATCTTTTTTAGCCTGATAAAGACATGTTAACGGTAAAGACACAAAAAAAGTCGCATTATTGTATTAATAAAAACGCACTATTAATGATGTAAATTAATTTGCCACTTCAAAACCAGTTTTTTAAACACTTTTTGCTGTAGCAAGAACACGAAGTGAACTACAGTTAGACTAGAGCGGGAGTGGCAATGCAAAAAACGGCAGCCAAATGAAGCTGACCGCGTGCTGACACTTTTCCGCTTAACAAGCGGTTTAGTTCGGCTGCCATTAGAGGCAACAAAGCGACAGCTGAAGGGCGAAATGAAACGATGTAGGGGTTTAGGAAAGAGTAAGAAAAAAGTACGGTAAAAATTGTAGCAAAGTTTCAATTGCTGCGAAATAAATACACAACAAATTTAGACGCCTGTGCAACGGACTCCCACAGCCAGTGGGCAAATTGGTTTCAACAGCTTTTTTAGCGGTGATTTTGTTGCACGTTTCTCTTGTTGTTGGTGTTGTTTTTGCTTACTTTTCACGCAAAACTTTTGCCTTTTCATTTTCATTTGCACGCTGGCAAAGCGAAAGTTTTGCACTTTTTTAATTTACTCACATTTCGGTTGTTTTCGCTGTTGTTGTTGTTGTTGCTGCTGTTGCTTTCACAAAGTGTGGACACTCGACGTGGAGTGCTTTGTTACGAAATATTTTCAATTGTTTTTTGCTGCTGACGAAATTGCATTACTTGTCGGCAAAAACAAAAAAAAAAATAAAATAAAATAAAAAAAAATAAAAACGTGGCAACGCCGGTCAGAAAAGCAAGGGGCGCATTTTGGACTAAAACCTTGTGCTTTTGTGAAACGGCAGTTGTTCAACGTGCGTCGGCCGTCGAGTGGACAACTTTAGCTCTTCAAGCGATGTGAGGCGTGTGCGGAGTCGCTGAGGGGTGTGAGCCGGCTTTTTAAGCGAGAAACCGCTACTCTCGGCGGTGGCGGCGGCGGCGACGACGGCTGACAGCAGCTCTCTTTTATGCTGCCAACAATTTCGCCACTTTAAGTTTGATTCAACAACAATCAAATTCCAAGTGTTGCAATATAATAGCGGCAACAACAACAAAAACAACTGGGAAGTGTGTGTCATACAACAAAAGCGAGTTTTCATTGCAGGCGGCATCCAGAAGAGTTTGTGTGCTTGTGTTTGGCAAATGTTGCTACTAAAAGGCTCACTTTGGTTAACAAAATGTTGGCACTTCACGTGCCCTTCTTCGCTTGAGCGTATGTGCGTGTGTGTGTGTGTGTTAGTGTGTAGTGTTGCATTGTCAGCTGCTAAAAGACATTACTGCTGATGTTGCCATTTTGATTGTTGCGAATTTTCGTTGTTTTAGTAATTTTTTTATTATTTTTTCTCTACGGCTCTTTTTTGCTTTTGTTGGTGTTTTGCAATTGTTTCATTGTTCGGCCAGAACAATCCACTCAATTATGCCGGCATTCAAACAAATATTAACTCTTAATTGAGGGTGTAATTGAGAAAAAATTTCAACTAAAGTTTTTGTGAATTAAAAAAATGCCGTTAGTGCGTTTTTGGAATTTTTTCTCTTGGGTTCGAGAGGCAAAATGAAATATAGTGTTATATATAAGAGCAAATTTAGCATATGGTTCGACCAATTTGGAACTTGATCGTGCTTTAAAATTGATAATTTTTGGGTGAATAGATATTAAAAAAAGGAATAAGTCTAGATATCATCTTCTTAGAATTATCTAATAAGTCCAAGTAAGCTACAGTATATAGTACAGCTCATATTTTGCTGATCTAGTTCGGCATATTCTTATCCTCAACTCAACTACGTCAGCGTTTGATATACGATATTATTTGCTTTAGTATTCAGCTCTCGTCGCCATGATACACATAGATTCCCGACAGCCATATATTCTATAAAAAGCGTGAGAGACAGTACCAACTATGAGAGACTAAGCGAACCAAAACTGCTCGTACGGACGGAAGCGTTTCTAGAAAAAGGTATCGCAGAAAGAGAACATCATACAGACGGAGCTGAATTTTATCTAAAGTTGTGCACAGTATGCCTAAAGGGACTTCCATTGTAAGTTTTTGATGAAAGCTCCCAGATAATTTTTGCTATAAAAAGTTTCTTATATATGCCATCTTACTCAGGATGTCTTAAAACTTCTAGAACGCTCTGTTTATCGGAAAACATCATAACCTAAAAACGAGGGTCGAAGAATTCCAATTATTGATCTCAAAAGATGTGCAGTTGTTCAATATTGAGATCCATATTTTTAGAAATTGTTTTTTAAAGTCATAAAGTATACGTTCACTACAAAGTATCTCACTTTTTAAAGAGTAAAATATCCGATGAAGACTTCAGCATATGTTTTGATCTGCTAAAAGCTATTTCTGATTCACACATAGATAGGGTTGAATATAATACTTATTTCTTATGATGATTTCGAGATCTAGATTTAACCTTCTAAATAGCTTTAACGATTTACAGTGACAGTCCCTCACTGTGCAGATAATAATTTATAATCTCTTCTTCGAAATTCTCTTATACCTAGAATAGGTCTCTATGCGACAACTGCACTTCCATGCACTTTCGACCAAAATATCTCTGCAAGATGTCGTTTTGAAATTAATCTCTCATACAATGAATAACTTCTCTTCGGTTCTGAATCTAGCGTGTGGATAGTCCACTAGGTAATCATGAATAGTTAAAGGGATTGACTTCAACTCAACAAAAGCCTGTTGATTTTAAGTGTCTGCTCTAAGGTGAACAAAAATCATAATATTTGTATGATTATAGATTGATTGATTGACTTCAAAGCCCAATTGTGGAGATCCAGTGCCTGATCAGTTCGAGCAACCGAATTTAAACAACAGCATTATAGCCTTTTGGTATATTATGGATAATAAATCTGACTTGTTTGTAAATTCCAAGAATTTCCACTCATCTTGTGCGCCAAAAGATTTTCAGCAAACATAATTTTCCCCCAAAAGTGAGCAATAACATAGAAACACTTGCATACTCACCTCTACCACTCCGTCCGACGAATCTCAAATCATTGAACTTCGCCACTTGATTCTTCATAACGGCCGTACAATTCCGCAATTCGGCACAATAGTTCTCATCATTACCGGCGCGCACCGTCACCATAGTGCCGTCCATGATATCGCCCAGCGAGACAACTTTGAAGGCGACCGGCAGCGTCTTGTTGGAACGCCAATGCGGCGGCAGTACGGTACACACGAACAGCGGACTGCTGGTGCGTATCAGCTCGCCGGGATGTTCGGTGAGGAAATCGCCTAATGTCCGCTCCGCCAATATGTCCGAGGTCATCTTTGTGTAGGCTTCATTTAGCAGTTGAGCTGCCGTTGGCGGTGTGTTTTGTTCATTCGAATTGTTGTTGTTGCCATTTGTAGCATTGTTATTGTTGCTACCGCCGTTATTATTTGAACTGGAATTGTTTGTATTGTTGCTGCTATTCTGTGTCGCGCCCGCATTGTTGGCGACGACGGTGTTGGTCGTTGTGGTGAGATGCATTCTGTAGTGGTTGGGGCCGCAGGCGACTTGTTTGAGGCGAACAATTTTTGCAAATTTTTCTTTGTAGCACGGCGACAATGGAAAAGTTAGTTAGAGTAGTAATTGGTATAGTTGCTACAGTTATATAAGTGGCTCTCTGAAAAGATGGAAGATAGAAAAGCTGATGTTAGATAATAACTTTCAAATTTAAGATTCATAAATATAAGGTATAGTCTAACATCAAGTTTTTGGTGAACCCTATCTTGACAGTTCGAAACTGAATATATATATATATATCTTTTGTAGAGGATTATTAGATAACTCAGTAGTTCAAAACTGGTACGGATCTTTCAGATTTCCTATTATAGTAATCTGTTCCGAATTCAAGAGAAATCGTTTAGTGAATGCGAATTTTTACAATTATTTTGACTGGAGCGCCATCTGGTAGTTCAAACACGAATCTGATTAAAACCGACACAGCAGCTTGTTGAGAAGAATTCTACAAGTATACGAGTGAAAAGTTAAAACAAATAACAGTATAATGGACGAAGCTACATATTTCAAATTATATATGAAATTGATACTCAAAATTTATATTTTTATTTGCTTGCGCTTCGATCGATTTTTCTGTCACTTTCTTCATATAAAAAAAAAATGCAAACATTTTTTGTTATTGCAGTAGTGAGGTATAATCACAGTCTTGTTAAATAATTCAAAATCAAGCTATGCTACCGCCAAAGAACCCTACTACACCTTTTTCTGTTTTGGTTGGCAGCCAGGCAAATGACAATGTCCAAGGCGTACACCGAAGGACCCAACATATGGGCGAGTACATAAATGCCAGAAGCCAGCAGTTTCGTTTACAAGTTACAAATATTACTCCAATTATTTGTGTAGTCGCTGCCAAAGAACCACAACCATTGTTCGCACATTTTTGCGACTTTTTTCCGCTTTCTCGCAACCTTTCGTGCCACAAAGGACTATGTAAATATGCCACTTATATGAAAGTATGTGTGCGTGTGCCACGTAGACTGGTTATTTGGCTGCGTCACCGAAACTGGCCATGTTAAATGCTTTTATGGATGGAATCACAACATGACGATAGCCTTGTTTAACACGACGATTTCCAACGATGCACCCCAACCAACGCGCAATATGCGCGAGTACATTTTCCCAGCAAAACTGCGGCGCACCGGAGCGTTACAAAAAAAACAGAAAAGAGTGGAAACATGCAGAATAAAAGGAGTTGCATGAGAGTGGC
This sequence comes from Bactrocera oleae, assembly GCF_042242935.1. NCBI lineage: Eukaryota > Metazoa > Arthropoda > Insecta > Diptera > Tephritidae > Bactrocera > Bactrocera oleae. The sequence goes on along the minus strand of NC_091539.1, from coordinate 64,703,611 downwards.
ATAAAGTGCTGGACAACGAAACGGTAAATGCGCAAAAACAACGTGACACAGCTGATTTGCAGCGTCGGTGGAGGGGTAAGCGCGGCGACCGATAAAATTACTTAAAAATGCCGCAGCTGTTGGTTGACTTCTGGCCAAAAGCGTAAGGGTTTACGCTCGATGATTGGCGCGAGGCTGCAGCGGGGTTAAAGTGGGGCGCTGACCGAGCAGGTTGCTGGTTCGCTGGTTTTGTTGCGCTCTTTGTAGCCAGCAATTTTTACGTCGCTGCTGCTGTGCGATTTTTTGCGCGCCACACATTTAACGGTGTTAACATACTTCGCTTTTGTTGCTCATGCAAAGGTTTTTTTTGACGCGCTGCCACACACAAACACACACACACACTCGTGTACAGGCATTTGTCTGCGCTATTTTGCATACTCATATGGAGTTCGTGCAACATGCCACAAGATATTAAACAGCATACTCCATTTTTGGTGTTTTTCGTTTGCTCGCCTTTTGCACTGTGTCCATATATATACCACACTATACCACACACTCCGACATCTATTTGCACATGCATACAGGGTGTCGGTAATGTTTTATTCTTCGTCAGCTCCGACAGCGTTCCGTTTAATGTTCTGCCAGGCGCTGGCTGTGGTGTCAGTGACACCAACTGTGTATATCCGTTAGGATTAGTGCGCCCATTTTTGTTGTTTTTGTTTCAGTCGCGGTTTGTCACCTTGCTGCCGCTATTGGTGTTTAGATACGGGCAGACTGCTGCCATTTCATATATTTTTGGCTCCTTTTTCGCTTTCGGTAAATCAAAATTCATGGTTTCCTGACTTCCTTCCATGTCTGCGGTCAATGTATCAATCGATTTGGTGGCTTTTAGTCTGCTTTGCAATTTGTGTTGTAGCTTGCAACACTTTTTCTCTCGCCCTTGGGCTTTACTGCATTTGTTTTTTATTCATAGTAGCTCATGGTTTCATTTTAATTAATTGGTTCGCATGAAATTGCTTAAATTGTTTCTGTAGATATTTAGTTTGGTTATGTATAAAAAAAATATAAAAAATTAATAAATTTCCCTAAAAAATTTTAACTTGTTAAAACCTCTAAAAATTGAATATGAAGTATGTAAGAGAGCTTTAAGTGGATTGCTTGAGCCTTACAAATGTTTAAAATTTAAAAAATCTCTTGCTTCTTCTCTCTAATACCACGAATTAAAAAAAATCGCATGATATAAAAAACATAATTATTTAAAATTGTCTCAACATCAAATAAAAAAAATATCCAGACATATTGCATTAAAGAAGCGAAGAAAGACATGTATGTTAAAGTAAATAACTTCCATTGGATCCCGCGCTAACCTTATGCAAATATATTTAACGTTATTAATCAATGGGTTTTTTCGTGCGAACTAAATCTTTATGTTAGAAAAACAGAACTCACTAGAAAACACAGAACTACATACATGTCGCCGTTAATAAACGGTACCAGGCTGTCAATAGGAGAGCAAGCAAGCTACTAGAGACTAATTTTAAACAGAAACCTACTATAATGGAAACCAAATATAGAGACTAGGTTTAAGAAAGCAGCTACAGCACTTTACAATTGTGAAGGGATGGTGAGACCCAAATGGAGACTAACGCCACACCTAACTGATTGGCTTTACACAGTAGTTGTAAGCTCGATTATGACGTTTACTGGTATTGTGGCCAATAATGATAAAGAAATATATACAAATTATAATGGTCAAAGTGGGAAAGACGACTGTCACTTATGGAGGCTTTTGTTTCTCACTCATAGAGGTTTTTGAGAGGTCAAAGTTCCGGACCTGAGAATTATTCGGACTTATAGAGTTTTCTCTCTTACTCAGGTTTGACTGTATATAGATAGCCCAGCGGTTTTAAAATCACTAATGTCTCTTAGGGTTTCGTCAAAGTTAGCGAAATATTGCCTTGATTTCTTATTGACTCTAACATCCTATTTCACCATAAACTTGCAATGTGTTCCAGGACGTAATAATATTCCCAGTAACTATGAAGCAGATGAACTACCCAGGCGATACAGTACAATTAGATTCCGATAAAGATGGGATATAAATGCCTCTGATTACTTGTAGATATTTATTCGACAAACACGATACGAATTTAACTGAGTCTCAGTGGAGTCTATCCCCAACTTGCTCAGCAGACAAACGTGGCTTTAATGGAATATGTCGACTAATAAATTTAAATGCTTTATTTTATGTAGAAATTAGCATAGTTCTTAGAAATTTTATTGACTAATGGCTTCTTAAATAAAAATAGTTGTGCACCCCTGGGTTGAAAATTTCGAAAATTTTAATCGACGCTCCTTTCTATATAAAATCATGCAGAAAGAAAATAATTTCATAATCGGAAGCGCGTCTAACCAAACAGACACCAAGATTTTATTCAAGTCTTATAAAAAACCGAAGGAAGAAAAAGCGTTAACTATGGTTTCACCGAAGCTATAATACCCTTCACAAATTCAAGGGTTCCAGGGGTTATAAGCACTTCATTCTGATCGTTCAGTTTGTATGGCAGTTATACAAGTATGCTATAGTGGTCCGATATCGTTCCGACAAATGAGCAGCTTCTTTGTGAGACAGACGAACATGGCTAAATCAACTCAGCTCATCATGCTGATCATCTAGATATATATTTTATAGGGTCTCCGACGTTTCCTTCTGAGTGTTACAAACTTCGTGGCAAACTTAATATACTCTGTTCAGGGCATAAAAAGTTATTTGCATGTTACTCATGACAAAAAGTAGAGACACTGTCTGGTGTTTCGGTAAAATACAGTATAAAAAAATAGTATTTAATAATAGAATAAAAGTATAAAATTTAGCATTAATAGATGACTTAAAATACAAATTGGACCCATTTAGAGAGTGACTCTTCGCAAACTAGCTTACAGCCACAACATGAAACGCAGTCATGCAATATTACATATTATATTATACAAGTGATACAAAGAAGGAATTTAAATGAGGTTTCAAGTGAGGATATCACATTGCGGAAAAAAATTTATATTTTCCAGCCAGGGACGACCCACACTAAGAACCTTAAAGACACTCGCTATGACATGTCTTTTTGACACTTGATCCAAATTAATTGTATTATTACCACTAAATATACGTTCAGCTTACATATGTTAACACAGTCCAAGACAAATCAGATTCTATTTCTGCATGAAAATATTTCGAGATTCATTTATAACCTCACTTTTACCTAATTTAGCCATAAGTCACTTAAAAATTAACGATTTCTAGTTCTCAACAGCTTTAAAGTTGAATTTATCACAACATATTTTGACCAGTTTAAAGTGTAAGCAAAACAAGTGCCAGCAATCAACAGTTATTTAAACGTTGCAAGCGAAACTTGCCACAAAAGCAGCAAGCTTCAAAAGAAATATGTGTGTATGCGTGCCCAATGGACATAGTTGGATTGTGATTTTTCAATTTACGAGCATAAAACAACTGACTTTCATTGTTGCACGCCTACATAGCGGCACAAAGCGGCAAGTTGTAAGAGCATGCCGGCTAAAAGTACAGAAGGCAAGCAACATGCAAGTGTGTGAGTGTGTGTGTGTGTGGCAATCCAACTGCAATGACAAGCTCCACGAAAACAAAATTTCGTTAATCGTTCACTCCGCAAGTGGACCACAGAGACCGAGAAGAAAGACGCGCTGCAGGAGTTGACGCAAGATGAACCTAAAGCACGCGGAGCGCATGACTCTGCGTGTGTGTGTTTTTGTGTGCGAATTGCCGTTGCGTAAATGCAGTTTATGCACCGTCCAAAGTGATTTATCTTCTAGCCAAGTAGGGTGCACCACAGGCAACAACAAGCGGTCACACAACGTTGTTGTTTGTGCAACATATACTGAGCGCTTACATAGCAGCGATAAGCAGCAAGTCGTCAACGAAGGCGCTGTTGATGGTGGCCAGTGGCACTGGCGATTGCATGCCGGCGACCAGACACGCCAGGACTTATTATGCCACTTTAAGCTGTGCCGAAGCTCTTGTGGCAAGAAGCGTAAAACTAACACTGCATGCGCGTGAGTGCGTTGCAAGCATATGTAAAGGAGCGCTGTGTAGCAAGGTGCACCGGAAAATGCCAACGAAAATGCAGTCAAACCCCAAGGCAGACGGCAGTGGATGAACACGTAAATTGCTGCGCTCGAAGAGCGTTAATGATGTTGCAACGGCGCGCAGGGGGCGTTGCGTATCAGGCATTACAACGAACAACAACAACAGGCTGCATTAGAACTATAATTCCTAGGAAAATGCACTTTTCGCTTTTGTGCGGCAGTCAGAGCACCACCGTTACTGGCGCCGCATGTTGCATGTAGGCAGGATAGCCGGAAACTACCAAGGATGTATTGCGGTGTGGCAACAACACACGGTTGCCGGTCGGTCGGCGCTGGCCAAAACTGGAATGCTGGTTATTGCAACTGACACATGGCACCTCAACGACCTAAATATGCGGCGACAGTTATGGTGGTGAGCAGTAGTGTTTGTGGTGGGGTATGGCGCGCGGACGCAGGGGGAGGTGTACCATGAAATGCGTGGCCAAACGTGATTTCTTTGCTCAGGCGCACACATACACGCGCCCTTTAGCTGTTTGGCATATTTATCAACGCAGCAACGTGCAACAAAAACGGCCATACAAACTTGCAACATGTTATGACGCTGACTGTAGTGCTGCCACTCGACACTTATAGGCGGCAAAATTGCGAGGCGAACTCAAGTGACAGGCCGTAACCCCGAAAATGACCAAAAAGTCCAGTTGTTTTTGGCATCCGGTTTGTGGCTTTACTGCTGTTGCACTGCTGTTGCTTCTTCTACTTCTTGATATCAACTGGCGGTGCAGCATACCTTTTTGTTTGCATGTGTGTGTGATTTACGTGTGTGCCACACTAAATGCGTTAAACGAGTGCATTAAATGCACTCAGTAGCAGGCAACGTGCCACACTTGCAACAGCAATGCGCTGATGAGTGCGATGAGGTCATCAACGTTGGTGTTGTCATCATCTGTAGCATGTCGTGACACTGCAATTTTGTTTTTTGTTGGGTGTTGCCACTTTTTTGTTGTTGTTTTTTTTGTTGTTATTGCAACATTGCCTGTTGTGATGTACGCTGTTGCCACCATCAACGCCATCATTAGCAACGACTGTGGCAATGCTTGTGGCCCAGCCACTGACCATAGATAAGGCAGCGCTTGGGGTAGCAACGGTAACAAGGCCTGTGCTAACAACAACAAAAAGTCGTTGATGTTTTGCAAGCAAAATATTTTGCACAATGCTATGACACTGACAAATTGACACACAAACAAACATGCATGTTGCAATTGAAAAATTGTTGCATGCAACCTAAGGTGGCAGCCTGAAAGATCTAGTCTCTTTCAAATAAGTGATTGAGTGTGAGTACATGTGGCAGGCAGCAGATGATGATGCAAGAAATGCTGTAATTATTTGTTCGAAAATTGAGAGCAGAGCATGTGGCACAGACGCAACTACTTGTTGTAGCAACTTCATTCAGTACGCGCTGAAATGCATATTAGATGCGAAACTGCATGCTCATCTAACCGCCTGCACCCCTACACTGGCTGCCAAGTGTGTGTTGCAAGTGTGAAAAGAATGGCAAAGCATGTCTGCATTGTTGTTGGTTGCCTAAAGAATGCCCTGCAGCATGCAATCTCTTTCAAGGCACACCGAGTATAGGCTGACTTGGCTGCCGCCGTAAACGATTGCCTTGAAAGCACTTTACCCACCAGCACTGTCTGGCTACGCATGTACAAAAGCAACAAAAAAGGATCTGGTAGTCGCTAGCTTGAGCCTTTGGCCAGGATAATTTATCAATTTTCGGTTAATTCAGTGTTGACCTCACATTCACACACACACACACCCATACACCGTTATGTTGTTGCTGTAGTGTTTCTGCTACGTGTCCTTGTTGTTGTTGGCATTAGTATTGGTGTCTGTGGTATTGGTTTTGAGGTCTGATTACTTGCCACTTTTTGTGCGGCTGTGTTGCAAACTTCATTTTCGGTTTTGGTGGCCAACAAAGAGGCCTCGAGGCAATTGCTTTGTTGGTTTTTGCATTTACGGTATACTTTGCAGCCTTAAATTCACTGGCATGCACACATGCATACATGTGTATGCCTATAATGCTTGCAACAATCTTTTGTGGTGCAACGCATTGATTGCATGCGTTTGTTGTTGTTGTGTTACATTAATTTAGTGTTGTTGGTTGTGCAACCATTTGCTAATTTCCTCTAATTCACAGTAGTGTGCGAAGGGCATGGGGCATGGGTGTGTAGAGTAGGACTCAAAAATGTTGCAATGAGTGCTCAGAGAAAATTTAGATAATTTTTATTTTCAATTTCCATTTGACGATCTCAATGAAGCCTTTAAAATGCTATAAAGTCTATTGGTAAGAGGATCTAAAAATTTATCTAACTTTACCTTCTTTCATCATTTCTTTTAAAACATATCTGAAACACACCTCGAACCTAACATACTCGTATAACCTATAAAACGCATTGATGACTTCGCTTGCAGGTAAAATGATATTGGGAGAACATTCCGCTGAGCTTCTGAGCAGAATCGACATTTCTGTAAACCAATATATTATAGTTTTATATAGAACGTGAACGTCCTCACACATATCGAACTATTCGGGAACGGAGCTTACAAGCCTATTGGAAAATCTCTCCGAAATTTGTTCGCGAGTTCAATATGCTAGTGCCTCTTCGCCGACTCTTAATTTGGACTGCAGCGAGACAATAATCGCATTGATTGATTGCTCCTGTTTCAATTTACTTAATTTTCAATCATTCTAAGGAATTTTCGAGAAAAAGATTTTGTGAAAAATTTATGGTATTTTGGCCATTGGTAATGGCGAATACCGCAGACGATAGAACAATGAGTTTTCGAGCTATACGACGAACTTGACATGATTCAGTGAATAGAAAGACGCCATCTACACTGGCTAGGCCATGTCGTCCGATAGCAGAGCAGCAGGGGAATGGGAAGACTTCTACTCCGTTCGTAAGTTGAGATGGAGAGCGACGTAGTTCCGCTTGGTATTTCCAAAAACTCTGAAACTTATTAATTTTCCTTCAAGGCGCAACGGATCGACATTTTTTCTTTGAGCTCGAAAAATAAAAAATCGCCGGAGCTTTTCTTTGCCAACAGGTATTTTCCCGCCGGTCCACAGGTAGGAGAAGCTGGTATCGTTCGGTGTCAATAAGTGTTGGCTCGCAATAAAGATAACACTGGAACCGTAGCTCATAGTGTGATATTTCTTGTGACTCGTCCAGAGGTTGAACTTTTGTTTGAGAAAATATCTTCTTGATAAGAATCTTGTCATGTCAATACGAATGAGCATATTACTAACGATTATCAAAATCCACATGCCTGTAAAATACTTGGAGATACGAAGCGTCGATGAATCACTTATGGAGCTATATTTATATCCTAAATGGAGTTTGGAAGGCCCAGAAGAAAATTTTGGCGACTCTATAATAATATACCATAAATGATCACCATGACAAACTGAGTCGATTTAGCCATGTCAGTCTGTCTGTAAATATATAAGCTTACTAGTCTAGTTTCGAGTTATCGATCTGAAATTTTGCACACGTCTTTTTCTTGCCAAAAAGCCGCTCTTTTGTTCGAACTGCCGATATCGGACCATTATAGCATAAAGCTGCCCGATTGGAATCAAGTGCTTGTATGGGAAACTTTTTCATTTGACAAGATATCTTCACCAAATTTGGCATGTGTAATTGTACAAGACAATGATGCGAACTCCGAAGAAACTCTTCGGATCGGATCACTATAACATATAGCTGCCATAGAAATTGAACGATCAAAATCAAGATTAAGATCTTTTTCTACCATTTTATGCTATAAGAAATGCGCCTGTGAAGGGTTTTTAGCTTCGGTGCAGCCGAAGTTTTCGTTTTTTCTTGTTTAAGAACTTTTTCTGACGAAACTGCCTTCCAAAAATTTAATAAATTAATTTTTACGGACTTAACATAATTTTGTTTTCTTTTATCAATTTGGAGTTAGAGTTAGAGAAGAAATTAAAAGTGTTGTTGATAACAGTTTTTTATCTCTTATTTCCCTCTAGTCCAAAAGTCACTAACTCTCCAAGTTTCTACGTACTAACATAAGGCTGAGTTCATACTATAACATATTTTTGACAGAAAAAATAATTTTGTACAAAATTTAGGCATATGATTATATATCGATTTATTTTTTTGAAACTTAATTCTAAAAAAAATATATAAATTTATATACTTAGTCAAAAATGTAAAATGGCAAAATTGTTTTAGCAGTTCACTATTATAATTTTCAACACCTTCTTAATAAGCCACTTTAACTCAAATCTGTGCTGCAATTCTTAAGCAATGCCATAATCTTTAACGAGCCAATTAATTGCATCGCCAGAGTTCCAATCGTTTGTCTGTGTATCACTGAATGTAAGAAAACCAGAGTTTGAGTTGCAAAATTCATTAAACACTTCAAGCAAACAAAAGCGAGCAACGGGCTTAACTCGCAAATCGCCTGCTTATGGGAAACTTGACAAATTCTGGGCTGCAGGCGACAGGTGACACAATGTGACAAGGTGCCAACATGTCATGACGCCAAGTCAACGCTCATACGGCACAACAAACTCCAGCGCCTGGCAAAGCAATTGCGATCAAAGCTCACAAGGTCGAATGCCGGAGAGAAGGAGCGCGAGTGTGAGTAAATGTGAATTGGACTGTGTTGTGAATATTACTGAGACAAATCGACGGACATTACCTTGCAAGTCGACACAAATCAACAGCAATTTCCTTCCTTCCTTCCTACCTTTGTTTGCACATACAGTAGTCTTGTTCTCTTTCCGGTTGTCTTGCTGCTTTTGCCGCCGGGGCAGCAAATCAGTTTTGTAGACTGGTTCTAAGTGTTGAGTGCTGCAGTAGGGGCATGCAGTCCAGTCGTTCGGTCCAATCAATTGAAGTGTCAACAATATTTTCGCACACACACACATATATATATATAATCATGAGATGTGAGCGCCTGTGATGCGATGCCTGCAGTTTTGCCACAAAGTGCCAACACGCCAACACCAAGCGAGTCTTAACACCAATCGTCTCCAACCACAACCTTACAACCTGCACTGGCTGCAGGGTTGCTTGGCTGCGGTGTTGCATGCGTAACGACTATGTCACAACAATGTTACGCACTGGAAGTCATTTAATTTGTTAAACTCGGCGATTGTCAAGTGTAACGGCAATCCTTTAGTGGGTTGAGGCGTTGCAAGCATAACCTCGGCGGTAAGAGACATGTAATATTTAATGTCTGCCATTTCCTTTTGCCACGTCAGCCCCAAAAGTTCGACTCGCAAGGTGGTGGGCAGCGTGTGTACCCCACCTAAAGTGCATTATCTGTCTATCTGTGTCTGTCGGTTGCGGCGCTCATGTCTGATTGTCTTCAGGTCAACTCAATTGATGCAATATTTTTGTAAATTTACGGCATGCCTCCAACGCATCGCACTCGTTGCACCACACTGCAACCCTTGCAGCATACACTCAAGCATTTATCTAAGTGTGTGTGTGTGGGTGTGAAACGCACGCTTGAGGGCATGCATCGTTGCATATGTCTGCGGTTTGTGTATATTTGTTGCTCGGCTCTAACTCAGTTGTCGTTTCCATTGCAATTATTTGTTGTTTTAGTTGTAATTTTAACTGTTGTTTTCGTTAACTGCAAGAAATGCACTGAAGCTGACACTTGCAGCATAACAGCATACATGTGCAACTGCAGTTTCGACCAGAAGTGTCGATGTGGCTTTGAGAATTCGCCATTGTTAACAGCAACAACAGCAATGCGATCATCATACTCATCATTATAGTCATCATCAGCAGAGTCACAACGACACAGTTGCAGCATTTAAACGGTAGTATGTGGAAGTGTATATACATATATATACACCATATGTGTGTATGTATGTATATGTAGTTATATGTGTGTCTGTGTTGGCTTAGCGTCTCCTTCGGATATGCAAATTATGTAATGTGTCAAGTTACCGGAAAATTCATTTTAATTGCCAACGTTATGCCGGTGTCTAGCATTGATTTCAAAATTTATAATAGCTACAATTATAGCAACAACAAAATATGCATTTTAAGTGCAATCTATTTCTTCCAGCCTGCTGAGCCGTTTCATGTTAAAACCAGCAATGGAGTTTCAGTTGGAACTGTTTTTCTACAAAACTTTTGGTTTGAGATTTCAATAAAAATTGGCGAAGGAATGAGGTTTTATTAGGAAAAAAATGTATGTAGTACTGTAAGTGCTCTCGTTGAAAGCTATATTATGCGTATACACTATATATATATTGTATATTGAACGAAAATTCGTTCGAAATTATATTTTAGCAGTTTTGAGTTTGAAAGAATCATCCATGCTTTTAAGGTAGTCTACAAATCGCTTACAACCTATTACGAGACATTCAGATTTTTACTCGGCGAATATTGCGAATTAAATATAAATTTACTTCTAGAGGATCAGCTACGACTACCGTGCCATTTACATCATTTTCGTAACAGCTTCACACTATTGATTCTTTCAAGCTTTTCCTACACCAGTAACAATTTCCTTTACACTAGGAGCTTCCGTGTCTCCATTTGTTATACCCTGAAGAGAATATATTAAGTCTGCCACGAAATTTGTAACACCCAGAAGTAAATGTCGGAGACTCAATAATTTATATACATAAAAGAAGCATCTATTTCCACTCGGGTGATGTCGTTATGGTCCAAGTCCACTTAGTCTCCCGGATCAGATATGTTGAGCTCAAGTTGATTAATTAAAACACTTCTTCAAAATTCGACACATGTACATAGATTTTGAAGATTATGCTCATAACCGATCCTTTCAGTTAATTTTTAGCTCATACCTAAGCGAACGTTTGGAGAAGGTTTAAACTTAACTTAATGTTGGTGCTATCGACGAGAATTAGTTCACAGAAATAGCAAATAAGTCTAACACTACTCAAGTTAGGTAAATACATTTCCACGCTTTTTAGCAACGGGCACAAACATTTCGTACATCTTTTACAGGGAAGAATAGGAATTGACTATGAATGAGATATGTCTTCATACGCTTTCGAATCCCTTATTGTAAGATCTGTCTTTAACAATTCTAATTAGTTTTATAGTATTCACTGCTAGTTCGCTACAAAACACAGTAATGCTGGAAATAGTCACCGACGCGAAACCGTAGACTCAATCAGCTAATACGAAGTATCTTATGAGAGCGCAATGTAATTGAACACTCACCACTGCTTCTACCGCCCGCTTCTACATATCGTACGGTAGGATACCCGCGAAAATTGGATTTTCCCGTAGAAACGAGTGAGCTGAGAGTGAGAGAGCAATCTCTCGCTCTTGCAATGCAGGGTTGCCAGTCTCGATATTTGCAAGTAGTAATCAAAAAATAAACTTGAATATATTATTTCTAAAAACTTAAAAGAACTCAAAATCACAGTCGAATACATTTATTAATAAATAGGTAGACTATTTTTAATAGTTCGATTTCAGTTTTGAGCTTGTACAGTATGAAAAATTATAACTAAAGAACTAAATGTGTGAAAAACCGTGTATACAAATTGAAAAATGGCAACATTGGTGAAATGAAGACAAAAGGGAACAACTGATTTCTACGTTGCAACTACGGGCATACATTTTTGACAAATTTGGTTTGATACGGGCGGTAAGTACGGTAGGACGGAATGTCGGTGACTGTCCTCTCTTAGAGCTGAAGTCAGTTAAAAATTTATTGAAAGTTTCAGACGATATTTCTACTCTACTGACCTTAAAAACTATAAGAACTAATTCATTTAGGACGAGTTTGTTGGAGAAGTTACTATGGAGATGTTGTTCGGTTCATGCAGTAGTTCAAGGATATTTTTTGAAAGAACACTTTAACGGAGGAGCTTTAAGAAAGACGTTTAGATGGTCTTTAGGTAGCTGGATTAACGGTTAGTTTATTTCTTAAATTAAATAAATTTCATCGACATTGTTTTCAGGAGATACAACATTCGGATAAGTTAGAAAAAAATTCGAATAAAGTATATAAATATATGATAAATATATAAAATAAATATTTTTTTAATTTTATAAATATTTAATACCTTATATAAGATATCTATAATTCCAAGATTACTTGTTCCAAAACTAGCACTTGTTCTGCCATGCTATAAAAATGCTAGGAAGACCAAATACTAGACAAAGTGTTTCGTGTTATCAAGAAACACACACAGTCGATGGAAAAAATTCATATTTTGAATATTATTAAATAATATTAAATAATATTGTAAAAATGATTGGATGAGGCCGTTTTTGAGCAAATGGTTCTATGAAAGATATACGAAACTTACTTTCGTATAAAGGTCACTTATGGAGTCGAATTTGTGGTGAAAAGTTTTAAATTCTAAATAATAGTAGTAGATTATTGTAATAAATAATCCAGCCGAGTGAGATGGGCGTGATTTTTCACAGATGTAACAGATAATGTGAGAATTCGAAGGCTCACACAGTGTCCATAACCATATTTTTTTCTCCGTCATTGGGCTTATTCTAGCATTTTGGGTTTTGGAAAATTAACAACAAGACAAAAAAGTGCAGAAAAGGCACGCAAAATCGCTCGGCTCCACCCACAAACATTTCACCAATCGCGCTCTGATATTCAACCATCCAGAAATATATGGTATATGCGTGCAAGATATAAATAAATAATATGCCACATGCTCTATATACATACAAGTATATATGAACATGTTTGTGTGGCTGTATGCGTATGGCAACGCGGTCATCGCTAGACAGCTGTGGATCGCCTGCGGACCACCCTCGCGTATTTGCTCGCTGGCAATGATGTCGCATCCTTTGAACGAGCGAATTTGGATTTTACGACAAAATTTTGTTTAAAGAAATCGAAAACATATTTACAAATGCACATACACGTATATGCACATAGGCACATACACATATACGCACACTGTTAATACATTAATATTGCAATATGCAACATTGTCTAATCATCTCAGCCGCCGACAGCAGCCGCTACATCTAGGTACTAGGCACAAACCCAAACACACACTCACATCTTTGTATGTGTGTGCGCCGTTGTGCTTAAATTTATTTGATTTCTTTGTTTACGGTAATTAAATGTCTTCAAATATGCACTTCGGTTTATCAAAACACAAACAACATTCATCATTACAGCTCACTCACTGCTAGCTGCGCTGGGGCACGAGCGTCTGCGTTGCGCTCGTAAAATGTTGCCTGTGAGGCATGCCGCTGCCCAGCGCTGATCGTGCCGCCGCGTGACGCGCTGTGTGGCAAACCAATAAAAAACGCATTTGTGTAATTTCTGTTTATAATTTGCATTATTGATGTAAACAAGTGATTTTAAAATAGTTTTATTACCCATTACTCGGCTATGGGGAGCAAATCATATAATTTTTGTCATTCAGCTGTGGAGTAGCGGAGTTTTGTAGCAACAGCTGGCAGTTGATTGATGGATGAAGATAAATGGCAAGCATTTTTTTGCGCGTATCTGGTGATTGAATTCAATGCATGTGTTAGTGTGTCTTAAGTTCGTTAATAAATCGCAGATTTATAAATTTCTACTTCATATCAGAAATTTCAAGATTTCTCAATTAACCTTCCGGCATATGTATATGTATGTGAGTAAGTATATGTACTTATATGTTCCAATGTTCATTATTTTCAATAGCTGCAATATTAGTGGACTATCGCAACATGTCCCACAGAAAATATGTAATCAAATCGGTAAATATTGAAAACTGCGTATTGAGTGTTCCACTTGTTCAGTAAATCACTCACTCACAGTATACTTGTTGAGTGGATAAATTAAAAACCAAAAGAAAAGTAATGATAGACTTTTGTAGGCTTCGAAACCGAAATTAGAAATTTTGCGACAGTTTTGGCAAATGAGCTATTCCACAGATATCCAAAACAGCGTTGTTTTCTGTCTATTAAAAAGCGACTAAAAACTGTGATACACATAATTCCTAAAGATCATTTCTAAAATACATCAGTTTAATAATATTCTTTCTATCAAATATATTTGCTAAGAATTGTTGTAAAAAAACTTCAAAACATATAAAAATATTTTTATTATGAAAGCATGCTGGTTGAATTTTTATACCCTGATGTACACTATATTAAGTTTGTTACGATGTTTGTAAAAAAAATGAATATATAGAAATGCTCACCCTGAAGAGCTAAGCCGATTTAGCCATGCCAAACAGTCTAGATATTGAACTATATACGCAAATTAGTCCCTCAGTTACTGAGATATCGATATCAAATTTTGCAAATGCTCTTTTCTATCCAAGAAGCTGCTCATTTGTCCGAAACACTGATATCGGACCACTTTCGGATATAGCTGCCATACAAACTGACTGTTTCAAAGCAAAATCTTGCATGGGAAAGTCTCTTATTTAACAAGATATTTTCTCGAAACACACAATACGCTACAATCTCCAAACACACACAAATTGTCCGATCGCAATCAAGTTCTTGTATGGAAAACTCTTTTATTTGTGAAGTATTATAGTTACTGAAGATATCGTTTTTCATTATTTTATAATATTTTTAGGCAAAGTGGGTTAGTTAGCCTAAAAAAATTTACTCTGCGGCAATTACAGTTTATCTGCTTTTTTAGCAAAAAATTCACAAATCATTACATATTTCTGATATTAACTCATTTACTAAGCTTTTTTTAAATAGCTGGCATTTTAGTTTATACCAAAAGGTCAAAATTCAGTGTTTTAAGAAATTATGTTCAAATATTTTTCAAATAACTTATGTTTGATATTTATTTTATAACTCTGGATATGAAACACATAGAATGTTAAAGCTATTTCTACTTTTTTGAAAAGTTGGAAACGCTGTTTAATTTTTATTTTGAATATTAAATCAATCGTTTATTATATTTCTCAAATATTTGTCATATGATGTTTATAAACTAAATAAATATTTTATTTTTGAGGGAAATGACAACACTTTTAAGGGTATACTAGCAATATACTAACAACTTTTTTAAATATTTATATGAGTTCAGCTGAAATAACGAGGTCTTCCTCTTCGGCACACAAGAGCTAGCCAGAAATAACAATTGTCAGTGAAATAATTTATGAAAATTATTCTAGGAGCGAACGGTGCCCACCCAGTGTCGGATATTTGAGCTGATTCATCAGTTAGCCTGGCTACAATTTAATTTCACTATTCTGATGTATTGAGAGTATATAATAGATAGAAATATCGATAATCGATAAGGTCGGTTAATTGATTTATATTTATAACAATTTTTGATATAGTAATTTAATATATATTTAGTTTGTTGATTTATATAAAGAGCTATAGTTTTTTGAAAATCGAAATTGTATCGGTTGTTTTTACTACTCACATTTAATCACGTATCGATAGACAAACTTTTTTCGCAATAATTTTTTGGCAAGATTTTTGAATTTGCATCGCACAAAGGTACCACGGAATGGGCGTCATGTAGGCACTGTTTCGATTGCTTAGCAGTTAAAGGTTGCACAAAAAACCGTTGTATTTAAATAAGGCTGGCTACAAAACGATGAAAGCTCGATGTATGGGTGCCACACGAGTTAACAAAAACACATCATGAACCGAATTTTTTATGCGAATCACTGTTAAATCATAACAAAATTGATGCAATTTTAAAGCGAATGGTTACTGGTGATGAACAGTGAGTCACTTACGACAACGTTAAGCGAATATTGGTGAGTCGTAGTAAACAATGGTCAAGTCAGAAACGTTTTGCTTGTTGCTGGCATTTGTTGGGAATCTTATACTATGATCTGCTGCCCTGAACAAACTATCCTATATTTTTGCCAATGGGGAAAGGGGTTTCTATAAAAGTGACATTATCCAATTACCTTCTAAATGGTAATCAGCTATCAAAAAAGAAACGATGACTTAAATCGGATCATTCTAAGTATCCTAAAAAAACCTTTAATTAATGCAAAAGTAATGGATTTGTTTTTTTACTAGCCCTTATGCCACTTTATATATGACACAATATGTTTGATAAAGATAATATAAATTTTTCTGTTTCCTTTACAAATTACATTTGAACACATCTTGAAAGTCAAATATTTATCGTCGATAATTTGAAGTATTTAATTTCGTTATGTATTATTCCATATTATATATAATTAATTAGGCGGCTTGAGCTCTTTATTACAAATATAGGTAAGTATGTAAGTGACTGCGATCACAAAGAAATAGCACTACTAGCTACAATTTTCTTTCTCTAGTTGGTACATCTGTCGTGCGAATAATTCAGTCAATTAATTCTTTCTTCACAAGCCATTTGAAGTTGACGCGTCAGAGCATTTTTTAATATGTAAAAATTTGAATATCGCGCAGTGATTAGATTCTTTGTTTTGGAAGGTTTAAAAGCAAAGGAAAGTTATGAACAATTGTTAGAAGTGTATAAGAAGTCCTCACCTTCAAAACGCACCGTTGAATTTTGGACAGCAGAATTTAAACGTGGTCGAAATCGAACCAAACACCGCAACCACACCAAAAATCATTGAGCAAGTTCATTATAGTGTTAGTGAAAAAGCTGTTTGGAAAATTAGCACCGCATTAAAGTGATGTCATAAAGTTATTGGAGGATCACTAGAATAAGTGTATGGAAGTTAAGGGAGTTTATATTGAATAAAGAAATATACCAAAACCAGTATTTTTTCATTTCGAGCGCAGAAACTTTTCAACCAACCTGTACATTATGCATAATGTTCCCCAGAAAGCGAGTCGTTTATGAGCCGTGGAACTAAACGCTAAACACTAAATCACTTGATTTGTCTGCAGAAAGTACTCCTTAAACCTATTTAAATGCTTGGGGAATTGATATAGTTTTTGGCATAAGTGTATGGAAGAAGCACCGATTTGGTGTTTATACATATGTTGCTTAAGTAATAAAAATTTCGTACCGTAGATGATTCTTCTTAAAGATGATGGCTGATTGATTCACAATCAGAGAATTGGTACTATTTTTTTTTCTACTAGTGTGCGGAAGGCAATAAGAAGTCTATTAGTATATATATGATATGGAAAAGCTCTACAAAAAATCAATCAGCTGTTGAAAAACGCTTCTGACATTTTGAAAATTTTAGTTAAAAACATAAAAAATAGAATTAAGCAAATAATATGCTTTGATTTTCACAAAATAACTTACGAAAATAACACAATAAATTAATCATTTAAAAAAGTAAAATATTCTAAATAAGGGTTCCAATAATTACAGTTTGGCTTTCGAAACTGCACTTGCATGCTATGGTAAGAAATGCAGCAAATAGTTACCTTTCGGTTGCGCACTACAACTGATTTCTAAGTATTAATTTTTTTTCACCTTGGCTAGTTATTTGTTCAAAAATATTAACTCACTTCTTTTCAGATACGCATATAATATATAATCATACAACACTTGTCACGAAAGTTTCACTTAGGAAAATCATGCCTTAAATTTTGCCTCGAACTCCACAGATTTCGCCGACGCTATTGAAAACACGCAGAAATCTCAACTGAACTGTGGTCGACAAGCGCTGCCGCAATGTGTTGGTCAGAGGCGACAACAATAAATGTGCAACGTTTGAAGAGAGCAATTTGTGGCGTTAGAAAAACCGATTATTTTCGAAATATTTTTTGCAAAAAAAAAAAAATTAAATAATTTTTTGAATTTTCTTCTCTGAATTTTCAAACAGCGCGCTGAGTCGGTATTCACAAGTGATTTTATTGTGATTTTCTTGTTTAAATTCACTTTTCGCAACAATCTTGCAGACACAACACTCACTGGTCAATACATCATATCACTACTCATTAGACTATTTATCACTCGAAACCGAATTTCATTCGATTTTTGAGGTTACGTTAATAGCTGCCACAATCACATAGCGGCCGCGTTGGTGGCCAAGAAATCATAACCGAAATGCGGTGCGCGTTGTGCGGAGCAACAAGCCGAAATTCATGATGACAGCGAAAAAATACTATTAGAATTGTACAAAAACAACAATAAGCATACACGAAAACTATGCGCCGCAATGCAACTTTGCGTTTGTATGCGTTTCGCTACACGCGTAATTTGTTTGTTATGCGTCCGCGTCGGTGTGCGTGTGTGCAATGTGTTTTTTTTATTTTCGTTTGCGTCAATGATGATGTGTGGCGAATTTGTGTTGATTTTATTTCACTTGTCGGTTACGGTTTGCCGTTGAAGTTGCCATTGCTGGCGCATATGGCGATGTTAAGTTGCTGGCCTGCTGCCACTGGCGCTGCCGCCTGCACAGTGATAGCGCCAATGTGGCACACATATGCAAGCGCATGCATAGAGGCATAGAGGCACGCGCACACATACGCTTGCTGGCAACACACACCTGCCACGCACATAGCTAAGCGCACGAATGAGAGCGCAAATATTGTCTGTACGCACACACACACACACACACTCACCGCTGGTGGATGCTTGCCGAACCCCCAAAAGCAACAAACACAAACTCAAGCGCAACCGAAATTGCTCCAAAGCAGCGAAGCGGCGCGCGTCTGCAAAGCAGCGTTGTGCCACTGAGTGACGCCTGCTTGCAAGCAAACATTTTATAAGTGTGTGTGCGTGTACGCGCTGCCACCACGATCGACATCCGCATCCGTTCTTAATTAAAACGCGACCACTCTCACTAATTCACTTGTGTTTGGTGGGCGGAGAGCATGTGCGCTCTCACGTTTGCCACAGCGCTGGCATGTGAGTGTATTATTTTGTAGCGCTCTCTGACCAGCACACTATGGCGCTCAACTCAGCTGCTCGTTGGGGAGTTTTTGCCAGCTGAGTGTAACGGTATTTTAACCCTTGCCGCAAATGCAACACAAATACAGAGCAAGCGGCTGCAAAACAACTGGCGCTCGCTTCTTCACTGTGTGTATGTGTGTGTGTGTGTTGTGTCTGCTAAAACGCTCTGCCGCCTGCATGTTGCAAGTTGCTTCATACACTGCAAAGTATATGCAAATATTATTACGCAGGCATACAAGCGCCTTCAAGTGCTCTCTGTGTATGTGCGATGTTGCACATATACATATATATATATATGTGTGTGTGTGTGCTTTTGTATTAGCACGCATGCAAATAAATAAATTTACTCTTTGGTCAGCCAGTTTTCTAATATTAACGAGGTTGCTCCCTGGCGTGTTCACATGATAATAATATTTTTGTTGTTGTTATTATTATTATTTTTTTTTTGAACACATACCGCCACACCATACATGTGCTTAAATTTAATTTTTATGTTGCTTTTTTGTTCCAAATCACGCACTAAAATGCCTAACGTCAATTCTTTTTTACTCTCTTCTTCTTCTACTTGCCACCAGCAACCTTTCTGTCACGCTACATCTAGTTTGGTTAACCAGCAAATTGTTTTGAATTATTTGCAACCTCGCCCACAGTTGAAGTCCTGCTTGGCATTAACCGATTAACAAATAACGTACTTGCCTCCTACACTTGCAGCACATTCGCCGTCGGCACGCACATATGCAATTTGCGGATATTTTAAGTTGCATGTTGTGTGTTGCCCCTTAAAGTGTGCTTCTTCTTCGTCGGCGATTTATTCATATTGCATGCGTGACGCAGTACCCCCTACGCACCGCCCCAAGTTGCCTAGGTTACCCCAAACAGCGTTGCATGTGTGATTTTTGCACCCTTTTGCCACACATATTGTACCGTTAGCGTCGTTGCACACTTCACTTGCCTTGCAACTAATGCATTTTACATTGCGTGTGTTAGTTCTTCTATGCTCGCTCTCCGGCTCGTGCTGTTGCCGCCATATTGTGGCAAGTGCAGATTTCGGTTATTACCGAAAACTAACCACGTTTTGTGGTTATTGAAGTTGTGTAGAATAATATTGGTAGGCCATAAGTTGTTTTTGGTCGGTTGTCTTCTCGACGCTGTTGTTGTTGCTATTGTTTTTGTACTTCTTCTGCTTCATGATATTGTTGTTACTGTTATTACAGTTGCTGTTTTTATTGTTGTTGTTGTTGCAAATGTTTATTTTGTTTCTGACGGAATTGTTGCATGCATTTGTTTATTTTTGCCTTGTTGCACGCATGTTTATATATACATATATGTTATGTAAATGGAGTGTGTAACTGTTCAATATTTGTTTAACAACAAAGCGAGAATTTACAGTGGAATCATATGTGCGTCAGTAATTTGTTTTGTAAATATATATGTACACTAAAATATTGTACATATATTGTATCTAGTAAATAGCAGAATTAAAATAAAACAAGAAAAACGTTTACTTCGGTTGCACCGAAGCTATAATACCCTTCACAAATACAAAGGTTCCTTACAAGAACTTGATTCCGATTTGATTTCGTGAGGATAGCTCGTCAAATAAAAAGTTTTTCCATGCAAGTACTTGATTCCGATTATTCAGTTTGTATGGCAGCTATATGCTATACTGGTCCGATATCGGCCGTTCCGACAAATGAGCAGCTCCTTTGTGAGGAAAAAATATGTGCAAAATTTCAGATCGATAGCTTAAAAACTGAGGAACTAGTTCACGTATATACAGACAGACATACGGACAAATAGGGGGACAAGGCTAAATCAACTCAGCTAATCATGCTGATCATTTATGTATATATAATATTTTATAGGGTCTCCGACGTTTCCTTCTGGGTGTTACAAACTTCGTGGCAAACTTAATATAACCTGTTCAGGGTATAAAGACTCGAATTGATAGGGAGTTAAGTCCGCATGCGAATTAAAAAAAAATAATAAAAAATTTTATTAAAAATATGAACATGTGGCAACATTTAAAATTCAAAAATTCAAAGCTTTCAAAATAAATTTGGAATATTAAATCAGTGAAAAAAGTTTTTGGCGCAGAGTAGTTAACATATCCTTCCAACATATGACTTGAACAGATTATTAAGTAAAACATAGCCAGATTTAAAAATTGCAAGATGACATGAGAGCTGCATATATCAAAGTTCAAATAATTTAAAAAATATCCTTTCGGCATATCGATTATTAGCAAAAGATCTTAAACTAATGGATATCGAATTTTATTGAAAAACCTTAAATTAAAATATATCGCTTATGATCGAAAAACCTTAAACTCGTACATCGATTAAGTTCGGTATATTGTGGAAAAATCGTAATCTATTTGCAATCGATTATTTTTGAAAATCTTTAATCTAATATTAATTAACAATAACTATTATGTAAACATTCTAATACGTATCGATAATTATCGAAAATATTGAGCTTATAGATATGTATATAAATTTTGTATTTTCAAATTTTGTGTCTGGTGGCAACGCTTTGAGAATATTTGTTTAACATAATTCCTTTTCTCACTCACTTTGTAATTATTTCAAAAACTTTTGAATATTTATATCTTTATTGAGTAATTGTGTGGCAGCTTTGTTCCAACTTTAAAGCCAACACTTCGAAAACGTTGCAATCATTCGTTACACACATTTCATTACAAGGTTGCAATATTTGATTTATTCTTGTTTTTAAAAATATATATAAAATAATTTATGTGGCAACTCCAAAAAGTTTTCAGTTTACATACGTTTACATACGTTTATATTAGATTATTTAAATATTTTATTATTTATTTTGAGCTTTTATATTTTCTATAAAAATTTTTGTTTAAATAAAAACATGTGGCAGCCACTTTTGAGTTTTAATTTTCTAGACTGAGAGCGGTCAAATTTATAGAGAACAAATTTTAGGCACTCTTCGAATAGATAATTCTACATAGGTCGATTTTAGATGGGAAGTATTTGAATTTTGTGATCTTAGGAAAGTTCTTAGTTCAATAAGAAATAATCGTTAGGAAATCTGAATTTTTGTAATCTCAAAACTCTAAAAATTCAATGTAATACAAATATTTTCACATAATCTTAGAATATGTGATCTCCTAATCGATTTAGAGCGGCTATGAAAGTCAGTCAAGAACTGTGAGCCTAAAAGTTAAAATGCAGTAAAAAGCATAATCAAACATCCGAGAAAAACCTGTAAGACCAAGTTCGCTTTAGCTTAGAATTCAAAATGCATTGAAATCCTGACTTCAGTGACTTCATTCGCATTTTCGTTTAAGTTTGACATTGTATCTTGAAAAACGGCAATCAACTTTAATGAAAAGATTTTTCAATATTTAATATGTACTGACGATGATATGAGCTTCCTCCAAATTTTACCAACGATGAGTGGCTAAAATATAATATTAAAAATACATCCATTGGATTGTATCTATTTAAAAGTTTGGAGAGATAAAATATTTTTGTTAAAGTTAACTTCATCCAAAGTGAACTGTTTCAACTGTCAAAAAATTTCTGAATATTTTTTAAATGGAATTATAAACAATTTTTTAAACCTCATTATTTTTACCTGAGTGTCTTAAGAATTGGTTTTAAAACTACTTTGACGGTAGAAAAGTTTTCAAAGTAGGGATAAATCTCAATCGGAATCACGGTTGGCGTTCTCGAAGAAAGTATAAAAGTGTAAATGCGTTTTTCGCCAAACTCCTTTCGCGACACGGCCGGAAAAAATAGTTTTATATATACAGGTATATAATAGCTAAGAGTAGTTGGCTTGGCAAGTAGACATAGTGACTGCATATATCATGTAAGATAGGTATATGAGAGTCTTTAAGTAACATAGCACCTTGGGTGCAATAAATACACGCATTCGCTGACTAGGTGACTCTTTCTCCAGGTATTACTGTTTGACTTAAAATTTGTAAATAATTTTTTACAAACCTTTCTAGAATACATTTGTAGTCCGAAATTTTTCTTTCAATGTCCACTTTTTGTTAACGAAATTAAAAAAAAAATTAATATTTTGTTCTAGAGTCATAATGGGAGAATGCGAAGCTTTTCCAAAATGCCAGATTATCAATCAAATAATGCCGAAATTAATGGCCCCAACAGATTTGTCGAAACATATTAATTTTAAAGCATTATTAGAGTTTATTTGACCACAAAGGGCTTTATTAGAATTTTCTAAGCGTAAACTACGGTCAACTATCCAGAAAGCTCTAAAAGCAATTTATTTTTGACTCATTGTTTTCCCGAAAAAAAAATTAGGTAATTTTTCAACGCTATAGAGTATAGAGTCTTTATATAAAGAGTCCTTTTTATCTTCAACATCATTTAATGTTTCTACCACTAGAACATAGGGCCTCATTATTGTTACCCCTTGGAGACGTTTTAATCTTCACGTTTTGATCTAAGTTGAAATTAATGCTTTTTCGAGCTATTAGGTTTCCTGCGACAGTTATAAGCACAATGCTGAGTAAGAACTACCACCCTTTAATTACTAAACTATATATAATACATACTAGTAGTAGACTTCCTCGAAATCTGTGTACGATGCTGTTTGGCCAATGGTAGCCCACCATGGTTCTACACAGATCATAGACACTCAGTATTTATGAAGAATTCAGTGCAACCCAAAACCTCGCTAAGGCTCTCTCCCTCTAGCTGCTGCACGCTATCCGGGAGTGCTTATGGTTATTTGCAGCTATCCGTTATAGCTAAAGCCTTTTCACTATACGCAACCTGTGATCCGTACCGTTGCCCTCAGCGCGGCAATCGCAGATTGCCCGTAACTCAAAAATATTAATTTGTACAATCGATGAAAGACTCTACCAGTGCCTAAGGAGCATCTTCCAATCCTCTAAACGCTGATTAGAAGGAGTTTGAAGACAATCCGACTTGTTCTATAAATTCATGAAACCAGCGAGTGCCCCTAAAAACTCGGTTGAATAATTCTTATGAGTTTAGTTAAATAAATAGAAATAATTTTCTTAGGGATTTATTAATTATTGATAAAAATTAGGTACATATACTCCCCGAGCTTACTTGGGTCCAAAAGAGTGCTTTTTTAAAGTTAAAAATATCATAACGGTTTAAGAAAAGTAAATCACATCACAAATATGTATGTATATGCAACACTGTTGACCTGTAGCATCAGCAAAATGCTAACAATATGCCAAACGAAAGGGGGATGAAGGAGAAAAAACATCGTCGAACAATAAATAAAACCAGAAAACAAAATAAACAACAAACAAACGAACAAAAGGCAGAAATTGTAACTGTAACAGAAATGTACGACAAACCGTTACAATGACTTCGCGATATTGTAAAAAATGCAACAAAATGGCGAACAATAAAAGCAGCACAGAAATCACAACAACAACAACAAATGCACAACAACAATTATGTCTACAATAGCAACAGCAACAAAAACAAGGCGTGTGGCTGGCTGGCAGCGGCAATGTAAGTGGCAACATCAACGGTAACAGCGACCGCCGTTTGTTGGAAGTGGCGAGCAAAAAAGGAACAACAACAACAGTAGCGAAACCAAAAATCAGCAACCAAATGCGGTTGCCACGACTACGCGCCAACAGATGGACTAACGCACACGCATGCAAACGCACGTATATTTGATTGCTTGTGTGTGTGTATGTGTAATGTATGTATGTATGAATATAAGTTTATATGTATATGTATAAATATATGGTCATGTAGTTGGGTGTCACTTGTTCGGCTTTGGGGCGTGGCAGTGCGGTGAAGTGGCAGGCATTTTTACTGTTTGGGGTTTTCGCTGTGAACAAATAGCAACAACAACAACACAGCTGATGATGCCAACACGCAGGTGGCGATCGTAAAAAATTACGCTGTGCAAATAACAAGCGCCGCACAACGTCACACAGCAACAACAGCAACAACAACAAGCCAACAATGTGTGTGCGCTTATGAAAAATGCACTGGAATAACTGTAATGCAAGCAACAACAACAACACGCATTAAAAATACAAAATAAAATGGTTGTAGTTGCCGCCTTACAACACCGAAATATGCGCGCACACCGCAAAAATAAGCAACAACTGCAACATGAAAATAATAACAAGTCGACAATGGCACCAACAACAATAACAACAACAACAACAACGACTGAAGCAACACTTATGTTAACGAAGTCAAACAGAAACGCGAAATAAAAAGTCAACGTTGAACCGCAAAAAGTTGTTGCTTCATCATCGGCGGCAAGTATAACGGCGCTGAGATGCCGTCAACAACCAACAACAACAATAACACACCGACACACACACATATGCACAGTAGCTGCCCGTCAGGGCGGCAGGAGCGAAATAATCACAACGAAAGCGACCACTGAGGCAGCAACAATATATCAACGGACTGCTAAAGGACAAAGCAACAACACAAAAAAAAAAATTAACAATCAACGCAACGCAGGCGAGGAGCGGATGCACGCACAGACGGACGGACGGAAGAGCAGCAAACGGAAGCGCGTTGGCCAGTTGCAGGGTTTCCGCTTCTTCTGCGAAACTGCGAGCAAAAAACAAAAACAACAATAAAATAATGGAAACAAAAATATAACAGTAAAACAGAAATTACGAATGCAAAGCGAAAAAATTAAAAATGAAATGTCAGCAGAGGGCGGCGGCGAAAACAAAAACATCAATGATTGTTGCAAGCATAAAAAATCAATAAAAAGTGCAACGCATGCCATACGATGCTGTTGCACCAGTCCAAGCCAGTTGAGGCGCACGCTTGTGTACGCAGGAAGTGCAGGTGGTCGTGTTGGACAGCTGTGTTGAGCTGAGGTTGGAGGCGGTGCGAAATGCTGGTCGTTCAAATAATCGTTGAAATATTGCTGCAAGAGCTGTATGCTTGCAACACATACATACATATATGTATATATATTATATATATATATATACGATACACGCACATCACACATTTACTCACGCGCGGACATATTTCAAATTATAAATTAATTCGTACAATTTAAATACTGTCTGTCATTGTTCGCAAGCGTTTACAGTGCTGGGCCGTGAATTAGGTACACTATAGTATTAAATGCTATGTACTTTAAGTGGCGTATTTTTGAAAGTGCCTAAGGAATCGCATATCGATTATAGTGCTAAATCAAATTGAGAGCTTAATCAGCTAGTATTAGGGCGACCTCTATATTCGTACTAGAAAGGAAGAAGTAAAATAGTCAAATATACTTTTTTGGTCTACTCGAAATTAGATAAAGTGTTTAAAATTATTATTTTTGATTTACAAAATGGTCGAAAACAAAAACATTTTGAAACTATTTTGATAAATGAATCTAAAATAGGCTAGAAAAAACGGTAAACTACGTTTGATGCATTTCAAAAATTCTAATAAATACCAATCAATGAACAGACCGACATGATATTAAATTTTAAAATACTAAAAATCTTTGATATAACTAAATACAGTTACTCGTAAGCACGAAATTTTCCAAAATCGATTAAAATAATAATGAGTGCTTGCAAATAGATAATAAATGTAAATTTTTCAAAATATTATTATTATAGAAACAGCCTAAAATAATTTAAATCGTCTACTATTAAAAAATGTTTAGCTATTACATATCGATTATTATCGAAAAATTCTAAACGTGTAATCGATTATTATCGAAAATTATTTTTATTTTGGAAGGCAATATATATCGATTATTATCGAAATATTTCAAATAAGTGGTTATCGATTAATATCGAAACATTCAAAAATAGTGATAATCGATTATTTTAAATATAAATATTGCTATTATTTACTATATAAACGTTCAATACTAATGTATAACGCTAACTATCGAAATTTTTGAGTTGAAACATATCGATTATGATCGGAAAATTCTAAACTTGTAATCGATTATTTTGTATAAATATTAACTACTTATTTTTATTTTGGAAAGCAATATATATCGATTATTATCGAAATATTTCAAATAAGTGGTTATCGATTAATATCGAAACATTCAAAAATAGTGATAATCGATTATTTTAAATATAAATATTGCTATTATTTACTATATAAACGTTCAATACTAATGTATAACGCTAACTATCGAAATTTTTGAGTTGAAACATATCGATTATGATCGGAAAATACTAAACTTCTACAAGAAATGGAAATGGAAGAAAATCATAAACTAAAAAACTCGAATATTGTCGAAAATTGTTATATAATGGAATTCGATTTATCTAAAAAACGTAATAGAACATAGATCGATGATTATCGAAACATTTTACACTAATGTCTATCGACTGCTTTGGAAAAATCTTAATCTTATATTAATATACCTATATCAATTATTATATAAATATTATATTTTATTACATATCGATAATTATCGAAAAGGATTTCTGCTTACAAATGTCGATTAAACTTTGCAACAAAACTTACTAAATAGTTTCTTGCGTGAACTTGGACCTAAGTTGTTAAATTCTTCAAAAGTAAACAATGAATCAAGTAGAGAAATCGGCACTTAATAATTTTATATTATACATATGTATACCTATACCATAATCGAAAATTTTATAATTTTTCTTAATTAACTGAAATTTTAATTACAAATTTTAAATAATCTGTTATTGAAAACGGAACTCTGCCTAGCACTAACCGATCGGAAACAAATCCAAATTAATTCCTTGAATTAACCGAAGTTTCTTTCGAGCCAGAGCCGTATCAAATAGCAAAGACAGTTCACCAACACGTTTTTGATTAGATAGAAATATTTCTTTTATTAATTTACTTGCAATATTTTTTACATATTTCAAAAATAAAAATATGTTAAACTTTTCCCAAAAATATTAACAACTTTGTGTTTTTTAAGCCATTTTTATTTAATATTTATATTGTAAAAGTTCGTTAACTTTATTAATTTTATTAAATAATAAATTTGCAATGTTTGGCAGCACTGCTAAAAAATATAATATTTGGAACAGCAGCCTTTCTCGTATATAGGATTTTTTTAGCATTTTGATTTATTTTTTTTTGTAATCTTAATATATTTTTGCTTTTTGCTTGAAAATTTTCAAACGGGTGGCAACTTTCTCATTTCTTATTTCATTCTATTTCCTTGAATTTTACATTGGAAAACCAAAATTGTATTTGTTCAGCTTATTCTGTGGTGGCTTAGCCGTCAGTGTGACGAAATTTTGTTACGTAACACAATTTCGTTGCAGTCGATCAATTACTATTACTTCTAACAAGCTTCGCTTAATTATTAAAGTCCCAATATTATAAAAAAATGTTGCAGCATATTAACAAGCATCCACTCTAATTGCATATTGAAAAACATCACGCATATTTATAGACACACGTGACCACTCGGCATTCCGTCAACATTTCATTGTTATTTTTGTCTTCATCGATTTTTCGGTTTGCTGGCGTGTTGCCACGCATACATCCTTCACCCGCCGACAACCTGCTACCGGCGCTCACTCGTGGCCACCACGCGGAAATGCAAATAAAAATTCAATCGGCGCGTGTCCTTTTGCCAATTTCATTGCGTCACCATTCGCACATGCATCGGCCTGCTTTGTCTTTTGAAAAAAAGAGCCAAACGGCGGAAGAAAAAGAAAGCAAAAGAAGTGCAATTCGCGACGTGGAATGCAGTGCGGATAAAAAGAAAGCGACAGCGGTGCATGCCACAGCGATGGTTTGCATCACAACAACAAATTGACCAACACAAGCAAGTGAAGTAACGGTTGTAACGATGCGACCCCGCTGATAGGTTGCTGGTACTCGGCCACGCATTACTTTTGTTGTGCTGTTTTTCGGTGGGCCTTTTTGATTTCTGAGGCCAACATTGCGGCCACCAATCTTCTGGCTTCGTGGTCGGCCGTTAGCTCGCTTCCTCGATGTTGGTCCCTTGTTGAGCTTGTGCTCGTTTTTTCGGTTATGCCCAACTGCTTCTCGTCGGCTCTTTCACATACTCCCTTTTTTACTTTTACTCAGTGATCGCTGGCTGCTTTTTTTTTTTTGGTGTGTGTGTGGGTATTTGGTGTTGCAGCACATCGCGCTATGTGGCAAGCAAATGACATGTGGAAGCGAATGCAAGAATACTCAATTTGTCACTTGATTAATGCACATGGTGTTATGAAAACGATACTGCGTGGGTGAGAGTCTGGAGTGAAGAGAGAGAAGGCGAATGAAAGCGCGAAATATTGCAGTACTTTATTAACAGTTAGCCATTCCTTTAATCAGTCGGACCACACTTAATAAACGAGCAGGTGTTAAATGAGCATTTTTTGTTTTTGCTTTTCACTTCCGGATAAGAGCCTTCATCCGTGTTCCTGTGCCTGCGTCTCACCGTTTTTAATAAAATTGATACTTTCGCACACATAAATGGCGATATAATCGTTGGCGCTCTACTTGCAAGCGTTTAACAGGCTGTAACCCGAGCAAACGCCTTTTGCAGCGCTTGTCTTCTTTTATTTTCCAGTTTTATAAGCTCTCTGTTGACCTTATATGCCACTTAATGCAACCACAACAAATTGAATTAATTTTTGTAACGTGAAAATCGCCCATATCTTCAACACTTTGCTGCTCGTCCTCGGTTTATACGCACGAACTTGCATATATGCACACGAAGTACGAAGCGCCATTTGCTACACAGGCGTTGCCACATATTTATTATATTTGCATCTGCAAGATAGTGTGCGACCAAAAGCAGTTGTAAGGATAGTAATAAGTATTTATGGTGACGCACAGTACTCGGGAATAAATTGCAAAGCTTCACTTGAGTTGAAGATGAAATAGAAAAAAAAAAATTTCAGAAACTCGGTACACCCGGTTCATAGATCTGATTACAATTTTTTATTTAATACAGAAAATAAATATTCACTGGCAAATTAAAAAAAATATAGGTTATTTGAGGTTAGGAAATAATCAAATTTTAAATAACCGAATTTATAGGTTATGTAGTTTGAATTTTTATTTTAAAAAAAATTGGGGTTAAAAAAGTAGATTCCGATAATTTCGACTAAGCTTTTTAGGGTTACAGTCGATTCTCGAAATTAGAAAGCGATAGATATGAACACATTACCGGCAAGTCTTCATTTTATACATAGCTGAACTACCAGAGTTTTCAAGAAAGCGTGGCTTTATTGTTTTCCAGAGGTTATTATCAGCCGTTATTAAAAAATGACGATTGAATTTGCTTGAAGAACAAAAAATTGGATTTAGTCAAGCTGTAAAGACTCTCCTACGCTCGTTGGCAATTCCCAAGAGAGTCGATTCTACGTTTCCGGTATTAAACCGAATTTATTCAGCAAGGTGTTGGTTTTCGTTGGTCTAACCCTATTTGGATTATTTGGATTAGAACCATCAGTAAGACTTAGCTTAATCCTTTCACGGGTAAAGAATTAACAAAAGTTTGATACATTTTTTACAATACCGGGTCCCTGTAAATGAAATTAAGGCAAAAAAAGGATGATTTTGCGAAGCCAGTCTGCAGAGAAGGCTTGAGTCACTCTCCTTGAGTTTTCTTGGCAAAAATAAATATTAAGACTGATTTAATCTCGTTACTCATATTATAATAAGAAAAAGAGTTAACTTCTGTTCCACGAAAGTATAGCATTTACTGATAAAAAAGTTTCCATAAAATAATTTTTTTTTGATCGGCAAATTTGTTCGAGGATTTCGGGATTGCCTTGGACAATATTCTTTGCCAAATTTTGTGAAAATAACTCGTTGAATTAAAATGTTTTACACACAAGGATTTCAGCTTGATCCTTTAGTTTGTATGACAGCTATATGATAAAGTGGTCCGATATCGGGTTCAAGAAATGAGCAGCTACTTGAGGAGAAAAGAACGTATGCAAAATTTCAGAGCGATATCTCAAAAAATGAAGGACTAGTTCTTGTATATACCAACGGACAGTGGGGCAGAGGGACCAAAAAAATATAATACTTTTTATTATCCGATATATGTTTTTAACCCTTGAAATAACTAAGTTAGTTCATCTATTTCAAGAACACAGAGAGTTTACATTATAGAGCTAAGTAAACTTGACAGCAGAGGCAAAACGCGTCATAACAATATGTATTGAAACATTTTAACTGAGCACTTATCTTCAACTATCGATGAAATGTGCGAGGCCATATTCGCATATAACGGTACTTTTCAAAATTATCAAAAACTTAATAGCTCGCTAAGCAATGGCGTCATAAATATGATTTTATATTGAAAGGGAATAGAAATTATATTATTACAAGCAAATCAGCTTAAAGTTTGAATTCTAGGCGTGGCACCGCACACGTTTAGTTCACAGCTTATTGGAACCAAATTTATTTTATAGCGCTTTCTTGGTACAAAAGTGGAAGAAATCGACTCAAATATTTCCTTATCCTTCATAATGTTTGGACCTACCTAAATTTAGCCGCCCAAACCTTAAATAAAAATAAGAACTAAATATAAGTATTGTAATTTTTATTTTATTATTGTATTAATAATTACAACGAATGGAAATTTTGCAAGCTTTATTTTTTTTAAATATAACAACGACTGCGTTGGCTTTTGCTGTTGTTATTGTTATTATACAATATATATTGCGGAAGCTAGCATCAAGAGGCGTTTGCAAAATATGCATGCGTAGCGAATATTCCATGCAACAAATTGTTATATACAGATAACTTTATATTCCAATACATGTACTTATGTATATACTGGGTACATATGTATATTTACAGATATATAGATATATATATAGAAGACACCACCTGGCGGCGGTCATTTGTGTTAATAAACTACCAAACAATCGGTCGCTTGTTAATGCAGTAACAACGCCAACACAAACACACACACGCATACACACACAACAAGTGCGGCCATTAAAGCGCGTCATAGTTGGTCGCGCGTTGCCATAAACGCTGGCTCATTCGCCGCAAACGTAGCGCTGGACATACATAAATGCGCTTTTTAAGTGGATTTAATTGACACGCATACGCCGGCCAAGAGCAAGCAACGTCAATACGATAAGCGGTCGATGTTGCTACTGTGCCGCGAACAAGTAAGTCTATAGGCACACACACACTGTGAGTAATTATTACATTTTAGTTGTATGTAAATGTGTGTGCGTGTGTCGGCGCGCAACTTGCCGTTGCGTGTCCTTTGATTGCCCACCACTGTCGAACCAACAGGGCGTATACGTGTCGCGTAATCCACTTCATGTTTCCCAGGGCTCATTTTAATGAATATCGTCGGATTAAAGGAATTTGCGGATTTTTATTGAATTATGCATTTTGGACGCGCTGACCGACCCAAGCGACTTCGGCCGGCTGTGCCCGCCATGCGTGCCAATCAGCAACCGACAGCCAGCCAAACAGCGCAGATTGCTGGCGACTATGGTGAGCTACATACGCACACACATAACTGTGCACGTATAATATTATAAAATATATGTGCAAGCAGCAGCGTTGGCGCGTAGCGAGCGGTGCGCGGCGCGTTTGTGCTTTCGCGGCTTTGTGTTGTGGTGAAAGCGCGCGAGTGTGTTTGGCTGTGCGCTCGCATATACTTTGCCAATTGCATTTGTTCTTGTTCTTTTTGTATTTTGTTGTTGTTGCTATTGACAACAATTTCGCAAGTATTGCTGCTTGCAACGAATGTGCGATGATTTATTAAGTTATTGGCGTAATGGCGGCCAGCCGTCAGCCAGCGTCGCGCACTGAGCGTAAATGTATGTAGGCGGCACGGCGGTTATGCTGAGCTGATCAGATCTGTTTGCAGTTAAGCTGCTGCAATCCGCGCTGAGCACTTGTATGTGTACGCGTGAGTATGTGTGTGCGCGCGCGCTACTGCTACTGGTGCTGCTGCGGTTAGCGGCTGCTAGTGAACAACTTGTAATTCTTATTAATTGTCTGCGTGTCGATGCGCCAATCTGCGCATCCGAGCGGATAAGTGCGCGTCCGTCCGCGGCAGTGCAAAGTATGCCAAATTAAAACGCCCTCAGCCAATGTACAAACGCGCGCATTTTGCCGGCGGCGCGTAAGCGTTCACAGAAGGTGATATTTTGCGGATATGATATTGTTGGCGTTCGCTGTCGTTGTTGTTGCCAGTGTTGTTGTTTTTAATGGAGAACACTTTTATAAGCGCATTAAATAATGTGACATACCTCAATCAACGCCCACGTTTGCTTGCACACACACATACACACGCGCTCAGGCGAAGAAGAAATAAAAAACCATTGAGTGTATGTGGCATGCAACATGAGCGCAGTAATGCGAAAAATTAACTCATGCTCTGGCACTTTATAATCGATGTCTTTGTTGTTATTTGTTATACTTATTTTATAAAAAAAAAATATCGCCTCTTTGCTGCTTTAAACTTAAAGCGCGCATTAATGTGGCAGGGAGGCGTGGCATGTGGACATTTTGTGTTTATTAATTAGTGGCGCGTTGCAAAAATATGCGTTGGATTTTCCTCTTTCCAAGCACATACAAGCTCTTGTATGCGCAAGTACACACCTACGCACACACACACACATGCACCCAAAATAAATGGCTGTTAATTTTAATTATTGACAATTTAATGTCGGGATTTGTGCAAAAATGTGCACTTAATTATCGTAAGCTCTGCAACATGGCACCGCTGCGGCGGCAGCGCGTATAAAGCTCACAAAATTTCTTGCTTTGCGTATTCGAACAAAGCGAGGCAGCGACTGACCGCTGCTTTCGTTGCTGAAAAATTGCTGCAGCTTAATGCCGCATTTTGTGGCGCGCTGAAATATGATTTCGAGATGTCATAAAATTATTTAATACGCTTTAAATCCACTGATCGCTCATTAAGCAAAAAACAAAAACCGAAAAAAAAAACGGAGAAACAAAATGGCGCGATTACTGCGCGCTAATAAATTACCCTTTCGACTATAAAATATATTTTCAAGATTTATTTGGTCCATTTTCAGGCTAGTTGTTGTCGTATAAACAGAGGCAGCTTGTATACTATAAATATTTTTTAAATATTATTTTAATATCAAAGTTTCTTTTTTGAATCAAAATTTAATATAAATTGTAGCGCGCAAAATGTATCCAGATAATAAATGGCTAAACAAATTAAGCGACAAAGAGTAGAAGATTGTGGCGTTCTGTATTTGTCAACCAATTTATTAAAACGAAATATATAATTTGCAATTACCCCAACTTATTGCGTAGTCGAGCTTACGCTGCCTTTTGCATTGTGTGTTTGAACTTATCTGAGGAGCCAAATAAAAAAAATATGGTTCTTAATCTTCAATCGAATGAAAAACGGGACAAAGAGCCTGGCAAAAGGAAAGGTTATTTAATTTTCAAGTTCCAGCTGAACTGAAATATTTTAAGCGAAGTTGGCTGCGGTTGTTAGAATCAGCAACCAATATCCCTAGAAATATTCAAGTTCTCATTCACAATGAAGCTGTTTTTTTTTTGTTTTTCAAAAATGAAGATCTAGATTTTCGAAACATTCAGTAACCGTCAAGAAATTTTCACTTAAAAAAATTTTTAATTTGGTCAAAAAAAAAAAAAAGACTGTAGCGTCATCAGCACATTGCGGCTAGACATGGCTCCGTCCCAGACATCGCTCCGTGTGTGTTTTTCTTATTTCGACGATTAGAAGAGCCGCTAGTATAAGTGCATAATATCGCACGGGGACTATTTTCAAGGCGACAACATTATATAATATGAAAAAAAAAATGTTTTCAAAAAATTAAATGTCCGTTATTTTTTGAACACACCTCGTAGGTCAATATTGACTTAATACCACTACAGGTTTTTGGTGTTTAAATGGCGTTTCATAGTTTTATGTTGGTTTTTAAATATCTAATGTGGTGAACTTCGCAGGTGTAAGAGATGGTCTTTAGCGCTGTTTGAATTATTCTTGCGGAAATCATGTTGAACATCACGAACTCAAGCGACTGTTGACATTTTTACTAGCAACGTAGATAGTCGATCGGCAATATTTTTCGTGTTCCGTTTCTACGACAGTTAGGTATATATAACCGGAACGGACTCGAATTTTTAACTGAATTTTCATCAACGCAATTTTAAATCTTAATAAGTTGTCTTTTCTGGAGGCCATTTTATTATAGTAAACAACTTTTTATGCCACCGAAATTTTTTAGATATGAAATAAATCATTTCAGGCACTTTTCGCAGGATTGTCGCCTTTCAAAAAGCAACATTAAATTAGAAGTAAACAAGATTTTTCGGAAAATATTAAGGTTAGCCACCACGCTGATAATAAAGTTTGGATACGCTTCAGTTTTGCACATTTTATTTCATTTATCTATTGATTCTGAAGTAATTGGATTAAATTTTGTATTAACTTATGCTTGTCACTAAACTTTCCATCGTTTTTCCTAGTGTGTCTGTATATACAACAATGGAACTGTAATTCAATTTTAATTAATATCTTTATCGATTAGTTAGAAATTTCTATTTTAAATATAATTAAAAAGCAAAATCATTCAGAGAATGTGAGTTCAAATGAAATGACAAAAATCTAACTAAAAAAGAATTGAGTTGCCAATTAATTAGTGACTAATTAATTGTTTTAATTCATGCAGCAATTTTTCTTTTTTTAGCGTTTCCAAAATAGCTCAATAATTTTTTCTTTATTTGCAATAGTCATATGGTTATGTAATTTTTTTTCAGTTTTGTGTTGGCCAGTCAAAACAGCAGCAAAGTAAAACCGCTGATTTACAAATCGCCACAAACACCCTGACACGCTATTTTGTTGGCCACAAATAAAAGCCACTTTTGCGGCTTGTTCGGTATCGGTGATATTTGGAGGTTGATGTTTGAAGGTTAGCGGGCAGAGCGGTGCGTCGCGTGGTGCGTGGCACGATTTTTAGCAAAATTTAAATTATTTGTTCAAACATAATTTTAGGCATGGATGAGTGATTTAAATTGGTTTGAGGAAGAAGGCTAGTTGAAAATTGTGTTTGTAAAAATTTATTATTTTATTCCTAAAATTTTGCAAAATTGAAAACACAATTTATAATTTTTTTTCGAATTTTCAAAGGAAAAAAAACAATCCTTAAACTTTTTCTGTAGCATAATTCAAGACGTAACACATATAATCAAATAGGGCAGCAAAACTTTCCAATTGCTTTTGCTCAAAAATTTTCCAAGCATAGCTTTTACTTTTAGAGAAGCATACCTTTAGGCACCTCGCTTTAGCAATTCTGTAAATAATACCTAATATAATTCGCTCAAATATGTATATTCAAAAGTTATTTTTAGAAATAAGAAACTTTTTATTTAGCTAAATTTTACACAAATAACAATAACAAATTTTTGTTTAAGTTAAACTTTTTCAAACGCATATTCCTCCTAAAATTTAAAAACAAAAAACTTTTGACATTTTTTATTAAAAAAATGTATGTAATTAGTTCAAATTGGGAAATATGTTGTATTAAACTTCAAATTTGTTTTTTTATGTCGTTGTTTCAAAAACTGGACTTTTTTATTATTTTTTTGTTTAAAAATGTAATTTTTATTTGACAATAATACCGCATAAAGTTTTGTTATTTATTCATAGGGTTTAGTATACCTTTAGGCGTTCTAAAAAAATGTATTAGTTATTAGTTTTTTTTTGCAATCATAAAGTAATGTGGTGTGAAATTGCTAACTCAAAGCTTCAAATTTCTAAATTATTTTCTCAAATAATTAAACATCTTATATAACATAGCATACTTTTAGGTGTTTCAAAGCAAAAACTCGAAAGCGCATGGTTTAATATTTTCAAAACCTAACTTCAAAAAAATCTTCAATTAATTATGCTAAAACTTTCGAAAAATATTTTCAGAAGTTTTTGTTTAAGAAAATTTTTCTATAATATTTAGGTTTAAAATATTTCGTCAAAGCTTCAAATTTCTAAATTATTTTCTCAAATATTTAAATTTTTAAAAACTTTAGCATACTTTTAGGACTTTAAATGCAAAAAAATTAAATTCAAGGCTAAAATTTTTCAAAACTCTGATTTTATAGTAAAAATATTTTTTTAGCAGTTTTCTGTAAAAAAAAATTCATAAATCTTAGTAAAACATTTTTCAAAATGAAAAAAAAAAATATTTTTGCTTTAAGTTAACACTATATTGAGCGCTATCGTGCATATGAAACTATTTATTCAACAAAAATATATATAGTAAGATATAATTTTTTCGAATAATCGTACTTAGCATACTTTTCGGCGATTTGCTCCAAAAAAATTGTAAATTTAGGAATAAAGATGTTCAAAATTGTAACGTTTTTATGCATTATATAATTATGCTAAATACATTATAATTTTCAATTTTCGAACAATAATTTTTAAATAGTGTAGTGCAAAAAAATTCTGAAACTTGGTGTTTTCTAATGCAAATATTTGTAAAATTTAGCAAGATTTTGAGTGTGCCTGTGCGAATTGAACTGAAAGCTCACGATTAAAATAAATCAAAACCTTAGAAACCAAACTTTAGAATTAATATTTTCAAAACTTTCTTTTTTCTAAATCATTCTGTAAGATTTTTAATAAAATTGACTTAAAATTTCAAGAAATACTTTATAGTAAGAAAATTTAACAAGAAAATTTAGCTAAAATATGAATCATTCAATTATTTATTTAAAAAAGTAATTAATCGTACAACATATTACGCTCTCCTGCGCTCAACTGTGAATTACGCTGAAAACCAATGAACAAAATACGCTAAAATAAATTTTCTTGTTGTTTAGCACACTTTTAGGCGCTCTTTAACGAAAAAGCTAACCACAATCAATTTTCAATGCATATTCAGATTTTTCGATGCATATTATGGTTAAAATTTTTAGAAAAAAAAATATTTTTGAATGGTTTTATTTTCACATTGTTTGGTGAAAATTAAAAAATTTAATAAGTGATAATATTTTTTTTTAAATAAAATATTTGTTAAATAAGCATGCTTTTGGGTGTACCACTGCGAGAAACTGAAAACCCGCGAATACATTTTTTTTTTAGTTGTAATTTTTCGAAAATGAAATTGGTATATTTCATTCTGCCATTATATTGAATAAATTTCTTTAAAAATTTTCGTAATTTTAATTTTCTAGTTAAACACTCCATGTGGTCTACCTATGGCCACTACGCGTAAACAAAAAAAAAAAACTCAACTCACAAGTCTAATTGAATAACAATCGTTTTGTTTACACTGCGTGGCAGGCTTTTAGGCGTTTTGCCCTCGCATCAGACACACACGACCTATATTTCATGACAATTTCATAATTATCTCGTTGCTTTGTTTGTTATCGCCGTTGCTTT
Organism: Bactrocera oleae; assembly: GCF_042242935.1. NCBI lineage: Eukaryota > Metazoa > Arthropoda > Insecta > Diptera > Tephritidae > Bactrocera > Bactrocera oleae. The sequence goes on along the minus strand of NC_091539.1, from coordinate 64,665,391 downwards.
TGTTATTGCAGCGCAGAAGTTGTAAACAACGGTCTGTATTTTACTTTCATTATTTATTCTTGTTGTTGTTTTTATTGTAGTATATGTGTTTTTATGCATTCGCCAGTTTTTCTGTTTTTGTTTCGTTTGTGGTCGCTCAGTTGGTTGACCACTTCAAAACAAAAATTACACCAACAACTGGCCTACTCTGCGGCCAACACACCACACACACATACACACAGGCACACACACTCAAACATATATGCGTGGAGAGCAGTAACTGCGCTGGCGAGTCAACCGGCGGCAGGTAGACCATTGCGATTGATGGCGGCGCTGGTGGCGCGTGGGGCGGCGGGGGTAGTGTTCGGCTCGCAATGCCAAATAACTTCTGTGCACTTGTGAATTTTTTCTCGATTTCATTTCGTTTAGTTCGCTTCGTTTTTATTTTTGCTTTTGCATGTAAATTTCTGAGTTTTTTTTCGCAATTTTGTGATGTTAACTCGCTGCTGTTGTTGTATTTGAATATGAAATTTTAAAATTTTTTTGTGTTTTTTTAAGTGACTGCATGTTTATTGTTATTGTTTTGCTTTTTTGCAACTTTATGACTCCCACACACACACACACAGCCACACATATGCCATAAGCACACACTTAAAGCTGCTAGTATATATATGTGTGTGTGTGTGTGTTCGCTTTGGCTGCGCTTGTGTTGAAGTGCGCTTTTTATCGCGTTACTCGCCGATATTTGCCCTCGGTAAGCCATTGAATGATCAATTTCGCGGTGAAACTTGCGGTAAATAAGTGCGGTACGCCAGCAATTTTTCAATTTTCAAGGTTTCACTTTTTCACAATTGCTTTTGCTTCAGTTTTTCTTTTTTTTCGTGCGTTTTCGTTGCGTTTTTGTTTTAATTTCAATTTATTGTTATTATTTCGATTTCATGTAAGAATTTTAGTATATGCCATTAATTGTTGTAACAAGCAAATAAAATACACTTTCCTGGCACTTAGTGAATTCGAGCTCGATGTGTAAATATTGAAATACAGATAAAAGTGGCTAAATAAAAATAAAATTAACAAAAACTTTCGGTGTAAAAATAGAATTCCATAAATATTCTGGCATTTGCAACATATTTGCTACAATTGTTTCAAAATAAATATTAAATATGTAAATATATTAAATATAAAACAAGAATAATCGTAAATTTTGCCTACACCAAAGCTATTATATAATACCTTTCACATGTACAAAATATTCCATACAAAGGCTTAATATTGATCAGTCAGTTTGTATGGTAGCTATATGCTTTAGTGATTCGATCTAAACAATTTCTTCGGAGATTGTATCTTTGCCTTGGCAAATACTTCGTCCAAAATTTCATGAAGATTCTTCGGAGATTGTATCTTTGCCTTGGCAAATACTTCGTGCAAAATTTCATGAAGATATCTTGTCAAATACCAAAGTTTTCCATACAAGGACATGATTTTGATCGTTCAGCTTGTATGGCAGCTATATGTTATAGTGGTTCGATATCAGCGATTCCGGCAAATGAGCAGCTTTTTGGCGAATAAATAATGTCTACAAAATTTCAGGTTGATATCTCAAAGACTGAGGGACTAAATCGCGTACGTGCAGACAGACGAACGGAGATAACTAAATAAACTATGCTTTATGAGCTATTGATCTTTTATAGATATATATTTTATGAGATATCCGACGTTTACTACTGGGTGTTGCAAACCTTGTGGCAAACTCAATATACCATGTACAGGGTATAATAATAATCATTTCTTGTGTAAAATTCAGCGTCACAGAAGTCAAATTACCAGTATAAGATTTTTATGTCATTAATTAAAATTGTAAAATATTCTGTACTAAGCGTACAAGTTATTTATTTTGAAAAAATATCTAAGCTCGAAATAAAAAAAAATGTTAGAGTGAAAAAATTTTTTTTTTTTATTTTGAAATTCCCCATAGAAAGTTTTATTATAAGTTGAGTCATGCTCAGAATTTAGAATTTAGAAAGCTTAAAACTTTAAAGCGTTTTTCCAACAACTCACGATTTCAAAGTCGTTGCACGTCATTACTACTAAACTACTGCACCGATCGAAATTCTAAACACTAGGAGGTAAAGAGGTTTTTTAAGTTTTTAATATTTTTCGTTATACAATAACAAATTAACCGATTTAAAAAAAAAATTAATCGATTTTTGAACGATAAAATTTTGGTTTTGTGTTTTCAGATGTTACGGCACCAAGTTATGAGCTCCCTCTTTTTATGAGGGATGTTCGATTGTCATATTTTCATGTACCATTTGTTTTTAAAAATATATTTTAACTGTTTCATCAAAAAAAAAAATCACTCGCATTTTTTTTGCTTAATTAAAAATTTCACAAGAGATAAAAAAAGTTAGAATGACTAATTGAATATAAAGCTCTTTTAGTTAGGTCCCATTTCAACAGCTTTTGCACAGTTTTAAACAGCTTGCTAGTTATCGTATTCTGAGATATATTTTTTCAAACCCACACAAGTTCAACAATGTTTAAAAGATTATTACAACCAAAAGAAAATTAAATTTTTAAATTTAGATGAGTTTTAGCATCTGTTTTAACTACAAAATAGTGCAGCCAAAGAAAATGTTTCTAAATATTTTTTCTTCTGCTTTCTTTTCTGTTTATCTTTTTTACTCTTAATCTATAACAAATTTTTTCACCGAACTTTTTGTCACTGTTATTCAAAAAACTATAGAATCCAGAAAAAAATGGAACGAAATATATTAGCCAATATTTTACTCGGTGCCGTCGCTCTGTATTAACTGCTCTTCACATGCAATATCAAAAGTTTTGCCTACAATTGGACGCTCAGCAATTATGCTACCGGAACATCTAATCTAATCTAACCTAAGGCATTCACAGGTTGGTAAGTGAAAAGAAATAGATCACTATCACTATATTTTTCTATATTTTACCATATATTTTGTCTAGAAGGTTTCGAAAAAAATATTTACCACATGCTCTTGACTAGGATGGTGAAAAGCAACAGTTTCGTCTTTAGTACACATTTTTATTTTCTCTCTAAAAGTATACTTCTTGTGTTAAGCTTTGGAAGCAATTTTTTAAAAAATTTTAATCTGTTTAGGTCAAAGACTCACACCATTCCACATGCATTTGTTTAAAGTATCTAAGTTGTGAAAAATAGGCAATATCATAGAACAAGTCTGGCAAGCCACTGAAAATTAATATTATAAGGTAAGATCAACAAATTAAACATAGCCAACCACGAGTTAAAAAATTTAGGATGATTTCGCTTGCTTGAATTTTTCACTCACGCGAATAAAAAGTTCAAATGTTTAAAAAAAACCGGATCGGTTTTACAAAAGAGACGCCTAATCTCGGCCTAAATATAAGTAGAAATTATATGGATATAAATTTTAACCAAACGCTTTTTATCGGCTTTCAAAATTAATTAAGTTATCTCAAACAAAATATGAATTTGAAAAATTATTTTTCAGCTGCTGATAATATTTATTTCTTGGCAATTTCCTTTCCAGTGTTGGTTTACTTAAAGGAAATGTAAATCTTGTCGCCACAGATATGCCAAAGAGCCAAAGGCAAGTCACAAGAATAGAAAAAACTTCCCTTGGGAAAAAAGTTAAATTTTTACCCAAATAATAATTTGCATGTTTTTTCGTTTTTGAATTATTCACAGGAACTTGAAATTTGTAAGAAATATACTCAAAACTAAGTACGGACTAAAAATCAAAGCTTGATATATGTTCAAGCGCATCAAAATCCTTAAGTAAAAAATCACAATAAAAGTGCCGTGAATTTATGAAGCAAAATTTTTTAATCACAATCTGCTTTTCTCCACTGTGTTTCACACTGTCGAACTTAGGTGCGGCATTTAAAAGGATTTTATCAAAATCAGCAACTCATAGAAATCACTAGATATTTTTAGGATAGTCCATTTGTCACACAACTTCACAAATATGTGAAAAAAATCGACTGTGTTTGTAGCAATATATATTCAGATTTCTAGTAAGAAATATAGCTATTATATAAGGGGTAAATCGTTTTCATTCACTATTCGTCGGTCGGTTTTTACTCACTAAGTTTTGGAGCGCTCAAAAGGTGTACTGACATAGTGAAAACAATTTTTTAAGTGGCCATTGAATAATTTTTTTTTGCTTCACTACTTTTTGGACAAAATAACAAGTAGATACCAGTCTATATTATCGACATCCATGTTGCGTTTAGTTTGAAAACTACTTTTATTTATATGTACGTCTTTTATTGCTTGTCCGAGGTGCCAATAGAGATGAGTCTAATATATGTGATATATAATCATTTTGTTCGAAATTTAACGGTATTTTTTATATTTAGAGTGGTTTTGAAACTTACAAAAGACAATCGACAAAACTTCTTCTTCAAAAGTTCTTTGTTTTATTCAAGCATATTTAATGAACTCGGGGAAAAAAATTAAATCAATATATTTGTCTCTTTAGATTAGTTTGAATTTGCTATTCGAGACCAAATGTACGCACTATTCTTCTAAGTTCTTCGAGCTCTATTAATACTCCAATAAGTTGAAGAATTTAGACCAGTTTAGACCAGAAAGTCCATGTGCTCTACGCGCTGACTTGACGATCCAAGAATTTTATATCGACTTCTAAGAAGTGTAACAAAATTTAGAAGCTAGCGCTTAGCCTGCCTTAGCAAGAAGTATCGAAGAGTTTTTAACTGTTTTGAGGAGGAGTATACTGTATATAGGTATATGCATATGGAAAATCTTTAAGAAAATTTAAATGTTGCTTTTCTGTTTTTGAAAGACAATACATAAAAATTTGGTCGAACATTTATTTCTGAAAGCATTTCTTGGGACTTACGTTTGTGAGAAACACGTTTTATGAGCTTTCTGTTTTCGGTTGGTTGCTTTTATGCGGACATATATATTTATTTCAACATGATGAGCACATAGAAAATTGGCATATTTTTTACAGCACTTAAAAAATTTTCGCCAACAACAACTCAGAAATTTTTCACACACGTAAAAGTAAATTTTTTACAAGTAATTTTTTTTTAATTCTTTTTCACTTTTTTTATTAACACTTATGACAACTATGCCACAAGACTGTTACAAAATTCTAACGCACAAATTCATGCTTAAATTTTCAACCGAGTTTTAGTCGATTTTTCGGTTACACTTCACTTTGAAACTCGAATATTGAGACAAGCTAAGTTGCCTGCGGGAGCGCGACACCAGCTGTAATAATTTGCCACTTGCAACCTGTAATTTTACACTTGCCACCTGGTCGCTTGGTCAGTTGGTCAACAAAAGTGCACACGAATTAACGCCGGTCACGCGTGTGAAAATCGAGACGCACTTTGCAAAGGTGCGATTTTAATGCCGCGGAACGCGTACGATGCTGCTTTCGATTCGATGCAAAGTGCAACTTTAAATTACGCAAATTTGTGAGCCGGAAATGCGGCCGCCAAGTTGGTGGTCAAAATACCGAGTGACATATGCCACGACGACGACAACGAGACAACGGCAGCGCTAACGGTAAACGGTAAACGATAACACGGTAATGGCAACACCAGCAACGACGGCGACAAAAACTACTACCGGCCGCACGAGTGGTGTTACGAGTGTGGCGCGCGACGTCATGCACTGGCCTCAACACTGCTGCAAATGCAATGATGCGTTGGTGTTGGCGTTGCAGGCGACGGCGATGGCGATGGCGATGGCGATAACAAACAACAACACGGAATGAGTTGAATGCAAATTTTCGTGATATTTTTGGGCGTTGAGTTGCGGTGTTGGCGTTGGTGTTCACAAGTTCCGGTTGTTTAGAGCAGCGCGTTGCATAGCGTATGTTTTGTGAACTACTACTAATTTGATACTGTTAACGTGTTGGCGCGCGTAACGCGTTGCGGCGCTATTTAGCAATACGAAATTTTCGACTGGCTACAGAACTGTGACACGGCAGAAATGCAAATAGTGATAAGCGCACGACGGCAGCACAATTTTGAGTTGAAAATTTACAAAATTCCGCCTCATTTTCCGCAAGCAACGCATTATTAAGCAATAGCACACTCGTACATATATGCATACATAAGCACACACATGCATATGTAGTTGTCCGTTTGATAATGCTTGTGTTGCACGCGCGCGCAACAGAGAGTTCTAGCGCTGGCTATTGCTGCTCGCGTCAGCAGCGCGCTTGAGTCCTTTTCTCTGCCGTTTGAGCACATTGTGTGCGTTGGCCGAGCGACAAGTCTGCAAAGTGACGAAAGGGTAACGCGCTGCTCAAGCGCTAGCCAAGCTCTTGTGAGCGCGCAGTGAGCGCTGTTTGCAGACAGAAGCGCGCGCTCAAGCAAGCTCTCACTTCGGCTTGCTCAGTTGCTGGCGCTTGCTGTGTTATCAGCGGTGAGCGCATTTGTGTTGGTATTTTATTTGGTATGAAGCCGGAAACGGAAGCGTAACCATATACACGCTGTCACCCACATTTCGACACATTGGTAGGTCGCGTTGTAGCGGCGCTCACCGTTATACCACTTACTGCTATATGTTGCGTGGAGTGAAGGATGTGGAATAAGGTAGCGCGTTTGCTGGCGGCATTGCACTATGTAACGCGCACTAGTTTTATTTTGCGCGGTTCAAAACATTGTTTAGTAATTTGCGCGCCTTAAATTTAAGTCCTTCTGCGTAAGTATAAAGTAATGTAGAAGTAAAACGCACAACATTTTCAACACCGAGTACTTGTGTTGTGCAACAACTTGAACACTTCCGCCGCACACAACGACTAACCTGACCACAGCGCCTTCAGTGTCATATAACGCGCCATATAGCAGCAAACTTAATGCAACCATTTAAGAGTTGGTCAAATAGCGGTGAAATGGGGGTAAAAGTTAACAACAACAACAAATACAAATCTGTGCGCGCCTCATTTCATTATCATTAAAAGAAGCGCGTTCAAACCAAACAAAAAACACAAAAGCATTGTTGCAAAAGGCATGAGGCGTAATCAGCCAGCCGCGCGGTCATACGTTGCGTTGGTCATTCATGCAAATAAATGAATGTGAAATAAATTTAAAATAAATGAAATAAAAGGCGGAAATACAACAATTCTGTTGCTGCGGCGCGCCGGTCAAAGCAAAACAAAAAAAGATAATAACCCTTTCCCGACAGATGATGTCAGCATATACCATATATATAATATATGTACATATACAAGTACTTGTATGTTATAGATCAAAGCAACACACTGTTTATACACACATATATACATAGGTTTTAACATGTAAAATATATAAGTGTGCATATATATGCATGCATGTATATATTCAATGCTCAGCCGCCACCAGCAGCTTCAAACAACTTTTAAATTCAAAATATACACACATATGTATATGTATGTGTGTGTGTGTATGTGTATAGTAACTTATATTTTTGTGCGGCTTTCACATTTCACTCATTTGAGTATAAAATCAGGTTTTATTTTCTATACAAAAACACATAAATTTCACATAATTATCATCCGACAGAACAATAGCAACAACACAACAACATACAAACAAATATGTGAGCATTAGTGAGTGGCTGCGGTGGTTGTTCGAGCAATAGAAACTAGTTTCAGTAAGCGCATATACATAAATATACACACATACACCTAATTTGCATGTGTATGTGAATAGTTTGTGGAAAATCGCAATCAGTGGGACGGGCCAACCTCTAGCTCACAGGCACACCCACATACATACATACACATAGTAAATCCTTAACTACTAAATATATGCATATATAACGATACTTTTTGTAGTTGCAACACATACACACATGCATCCTCACACATATACAAATGTAGCTAAGTGAGATAGCTATATTAATGCATATGTATTGGCGCATTAATAAACGTATACTCATTAACATAAACGTCAGCGTTGGCAGCACTAGAGCGCAGCCACTAAAAAAACAACAACGCACTGCAAACTAACGTACTATAACGGTGGCAAAGGCAAACAGCAATGAAGCGATTGCAAAATGCATTGAATATGTTGCTCATACGCTTAGCAATATGAGAGGCTATTTGAATGGATAAATATATATAAATATGTACATATATGAATATAAATATATACATATGTATATGGGCATATGTGCATATGCTCGAATAGAGCAGATACTTAATACATATACTGGTAAATAGCACATATATGTATATAGACTAACAAATGTATATTGAAATGAGCGCAATTATTTATCAGTACTTACAGTGTGGAACATTTGAATAGGTACGAATGGTGAAAAGAATTTCTAATTTAATAAATTCAGTGGAAAGCTTTTTCATGCCAATAATCTTTTCATAAATAGTACCTCTGAATGCCCTTAAAAAAAGAGTCACACCAGCTTAACCTCGAAAAAGCAGAGCAGTCAAAAATTAAGTGCTGAGATGATGTGATTTCACCTCACCTTTTTCAAAGAACATTTTAAGGTGGCCATTAGATGCAATTTTTGCCTATCAGCAATGATAATATGGACAGTGAGAGAGACTAACTAATAACCCACACAAGTTCAGATGGTTGTGCGATGCATTTAAAGCACGCGAGAGTTTCGGCTGTTCAAATAAAATAAAAAGGGCAAGGTAGGGTCCACTTGCCCCCAAAAAATAATAATAGGGCTCTTGATTCATTCATTTAATTAACAGGGACCTATATATATAAGTATTTTCCAGAAATAGCTCATTGCCATTAGGAGTCAAAATTATCACACAGAAAATGTGGTACTATTCAACAGTCCTCGTACACCTCGAAAATAACACATTTTTACTCCTTATACTGAAACATATATTATATTATATATTATGTAAGGGCACAATAGCCCCTAGGTCGCAGTGCAATACCTCATATTCTAATCTATTCTACAATATATATTTTGTATATATGTATTTATAATAAATATCTATATATTTAATCTTGGCAAAATACAATGGAGCAAAACGTTTATAATAGCAAAGAAAAAAATTAATTAAAATGTATGTAATTACGATTTGCAGAGAATAAAGAAGGGAAAAAAAATATTTCTATTGAAAATGCCAGCGTAATCCCCAAAAGTATGCTAACCGCAATCGCCTACCCATATTGCATTAGTTGCGCATACGCCCACACCAACTTTACAACCTGCTACGTAGCGAACTTAAATACAAAAAAAATTGCGAAATAAAATTGGAAATCTATATTTAAGCCCAAAACCAAAATTAATAACCTATAAAATATTTTTAATTAAAAAATTGTAGCAACAAATATAAAAAATATTTTTTCATAACAAAAGCTAAAATGAAAAATGATATGAAATCAAAAATTTACTTATTTTTAACCGAAAAACTATAACTAAGAATAATTAAATGTAAATAAAACAAGAAGTGTAAAACTATACTTATAAATAATTTTTCTTTTCAGAGCATAAACCAAATGGTAGAACACGAAATACGCAAGTGCGTAAAGATATTATATTTTAATAAACACTTTTTTTTAGTTTTAATCATAAACTTGGGACTAACATTTTTTTTATATCAATCCTGAAATTTAAAATTATTTTTAATGTAGAATTTTGAGATTACAAAACGAAAAACAAACTAAAAAAAAAAAAAATTTAAGTCGAATTGTTTTTTTATGTATCTTGTTATGTATCCATGTAATATACAATACAATTTACTGAACATGAAGCTTTATCAGTAAGATTTTAAAAAAAGACAAAATCAATTTTCTAATTTTAAAGAAAATATTATTTGTGAATATTAAGTGATTTTAAGCGAATCCTGCATGACCTAAAACATGTACTGAAAAACCGCAAAAATTTTAAATTTATTTTACTTATTTCAAAAACCTTAAAACGCCTTTTGAAGCTGCGCAACTCCTTCAAAATGATTTTAAACATTATATGAAATGGGTGCAGAACTTCTAATTATAACTTATATAATAAAATGTTCTATGAAAACTGTTCATTTATGTGACTTTGACTACTTAGAAATATACTTTTGAATGTTGTTTTTTTTTTGTCATTAATGTCATAAAATACATGAGACAAAATATTTATGCATGTATATTGCAAATTTCATAAATTGTTTGAAAAAGTTCTTGTTGAGAAAAAAAGTGCTCTCAGCTTTGGGTAGCTTAAATATATCGCAAATAAGCAAATGATACCTAAAGCACTAACATGAGATTTATTAGGAATAATTTGGAGCAAAATTAATTAAAGACGTTTTATAATGGCACACATACGAGTATATGAGTACTTATACTTGTATTATATGAGTCTCAATGTTTAATAACTTTTTACGTATTTTATATAATTTCGAGTTTTTGGAATACAAAATTTGTGTTTTTTTTACAAAAAAATATTAAATAATAATACAATTTTTTTTGCAAAAGTCTTATTACTCTCTAAAAGTAGATAAGCTGAAATAAATTACTGATGTGAAAATGCACAATCTTAAAATATTTTTTTGACGGAGGTTTTGAGTTTTGATTTGATTTCTTTTAATTATTTTCTTTATTTTATGTATACATTTTTTTTAAATTCTTTTTTGAAAATTAAAAAAAATTGAAAAATTGTGTGATTTTTTAAAATATTAAAATTTTTTTTTCGAAATTTTGTTTTTCTAATTAAAAAAATTTAATTTTTAAAATTTTTTTTTTATTTAAAAAATCTAATTATACATTTTTTTTAATATTCAAAATTTGTTAATTTTTTTTTAAATTTATTTAACCTTATTATATATTTTTTTGATAAACTATTTGTTTAGCTTTTTAATGCATAATTTTTATCAAATTTATATTTTTAAAGTAATTTTCCATTTTCTTTACGAGTAGGTATATATGTATATGCCGTGACAGCCGGCCAGTATAACCTAATCAAATCATTGTTTTTTATTATCATTAATGATAAACTGTACCACTGTAATAATGAAAAACCAATGCCAGCTTGCCACATAAGCAAAACATAACTTTTTATTCAATATTTTAGTGTGCAATGTATAAACAAACACAACAATACAAACAAGCATATACTATATACATATATATATATATATATACATGTATGTACACATGTGACTACATAACTTCCTATCCTGTTTACTAGCTTCAATAGCCTTTAACGAGCATTCACACTTACCGACTTCAGCGCTTATCCAACAGCGCCAACCAAATAGAAGCACAACAAAGTGCGAGGCCATGCGTGTGACGGACATTTCTAATTTAAAGTAATTTCTACATCAACTCACAATTGTGTTAATGATTAGAAAAAGCAGAGTTACGCGTTAAAAACACCGCACCACCACACCGCTTGCCGCGCTGATGGCCTGTCTGAACTGGCAGACAGCCAGTTGGCATACATGCATACATACAGACATATACATACATACATATGAATATATGCATATATCTTCAGATGTGCGTGTGCTTGCTCCTGCACGAGCTGACATAGCAATTAACGTGCAACGCAACGCAACAAAACGCATCAACATGTGTGTTGCCAGTTTGGAGGGAAGAGCCGTGCTGGCTACGCACAACACCGTTATGTAGGTGGCAGGCTGCCAACCGTTTGCCATGCAGCGCCGCACAATTTCAAACTCTTGCGAACTGCCAACTCTTCCGACAGCCACGGTGCGTCCGGCTGACGGCCAGCCATTGCTGCCACATAGCGACCGAAGCGCGGGGGGCGTCGGCAAAGGTGTTGGCGGCGTGTCCCAGCACAGCCGAAACAATTTGCCGGCTTTTGTTTCATATGCTTTGCAATGCTGTTGTTTTTGTTGTTGGCGTATTGTAACTGTTTCGAGATTTTTTAGTGTAATTTAAGTGATTTTCAAAAAAGTTGGAGAAAAAGGGTTAAAAACACACACTTCGAAACTAAACACAAAAACCTGTTTGGGAAGTTTCCGACATGACGCATGTGTGGCATGTGAGCACTAGTGCAACACACATACATAGATATATTGACATGTGATTTTGTATTTGTGCTTGTGCGTACGCATATGTGGCAAGTGGCAGCTACCGGACGGGGTGGTCGCTGTCGTTACGGTAAATGCAAATGAAAATGCTGTAGAAAAAAGCAGAAATGCTCGCTTCCGCGCGAATTGTGCCTGGACGGCCGATGACTGGCGAGGAGAGTCGCAAGGTAGGCGATGGCGCAACAAAGGATACGCACATTACAGACAGGATATCAGTTAAAAACCTGTTTGTGGCAAGTACGGGGTATTGTTGTATGCGAAGGATATTCGAGAATTATATACATACATACAAAGAAATATATGTGTGTGTGTTACTCCTAGGAAAGTGCGTGGCACTCAAAGCACGCATGTTGATTGAAGTAGAAGCGGAGAGTGAAAGATGGACGGAATTTTTAGTAAAGTGGAATAAAATTATTTCCATTTTTTCCGAAACTCAAACTTAAAAATAAAAATAAAAGAAATTGTGCCATTTAAAATCCTAATTTAAGAGGGTAACAATTAAAAATCTAAATTTTCATTTAAAATTGAAAAAGTCAGCATTCAAATTTTAAAAATAAAAATCGAAATTTCAAAATCCAGAATTATAAATCCAAAATAAATCTGGAAATTCAAAAATATGGTATGTGAATTTTCGACATTCAAGAAATAAATTTCAAATTTAAAATTAATAAATTGAGCACTCAAATTCAAGTTTTAAAATTCTAAATACAGAATTCAATTAAACTAGCCAAAAACAAATCACTTAAATTCAAATTAAAAATTTCAAAACTCAAATTTTATTATTTAAAATATTAAATCCAGAATTTAAAACTCAAAACTCAGCACCAAAAATTCCAAAAAAAAAATTTTAAATCAAAATTCAAAATCCAAATTCAAAATTTACAGCACAATGTTCGAAAATTAAAATTCAAAATTCAAAATTTACAACTCAATATTCGAAAATTAAAATTCAAAATCACAAGTTAAAAATGGTGAAAATTTAAAGTTCAAACACACAAATCAAAATGTAAAACTCAAATTCGAAATGTAATTTCAGAATTCAAATATAAATATTTATAAATAAAATCTGAAATTCAGAAACCGAAATTCAAAGTTCACAACTTAAATTAAAAATTGAAAATCACAAAGAAATATGCAAAATTCAAAATTCAGATCAGAAATCTAAAATTAAAAACTCAAAATTCAAATGTGAATATTCAAAATTCCAGATTTTAAATTCAAAATTAATATGTGAAAATTTAAAATTCAAAATCCAAATTCAAAATTCACAACTCAATATTCAAAATTAATATTCAAAATTTAAAATCCACATTAAAAATTAACTTAATATTTGAAAATTAAAATTCAAAATCACAATTTAAAAATTTAAAATTCAATATGTAAAATTCAGTTTCGAAATGTTATTTCAAAATTCATATATAAAAATCATAAGTTCAGAAATCAAAATTCCCAACTTAAAATTCAAAATAAAAAATTGAAAATCAGAAATTAAAATGTAAAATTCTAAATTCAGAATATAAAATTAACACTTTAAAATTATAAATCAAATACTCAAAATTTTGAACCGGAAATTAAAATTTTTTTGAAAACCATTTTTGCCCTTTGCCCAAATAACATCGAATATCAAGCCATATAAACAAACACAAACTTTCCACAAGCTTTTGTTGCATGCCACCACTCTGTCTACCAGCCACCAGCTAGCTGGCTTCTTCACAGCTGCATGTTTTTAACCCTTTGTGCTAAAAAGCGCAAGCAAAACATACAAACCGAGATATTTTAAATTTACACATGTACACACATACATACACACATAAAAATATACATAGACACAAATGTATGTAGAAATGTATATGGAGAACCTTGCACATGACATGTGTGTGGCAAGCAGCTCCACCCCGCGCTACCATGCATGCCGCACGCATTGCGTATGCTCACCGTCTCGTTGCCACGGTTGCACACACACAGCAACTAACTGCCCACCTACATACATATGAGCATAACAACAACAACTCCCAGTGCAGCGCATTCAATTGGCTCCCGCTCCCGTGGCGCATGGAGTTGTCAGGCTTTTTTAGTGGCTCGGATGTGGCAGCAGCGAATATGCATAGATTTATATGTGAATGTGTGTGCCACGCATTGAATTAGTGGCAACTGCGTAACGCGCGCGTTAATTTAATGAACATGTGCGAATGAGATGGCTGCGCTTCGCTCTGCCGGCGTCGCAGCGCTTAGCTCCACATTCAACACATGTGGCATAATGAGCTGCGCGCTGCACAAAGCGCAAGTGGGGTTGCGTGTGCTTATGTGAAGATTTCAAATTTAGAATATATTCCACACACACATACATACACTTATATGAACATATTATTATACATGTAAGTATGTAGCATACTTTTGTGCACCTTCAGCCAACCCAACCCGAGTAGAATCTTATAAAATCTACGCTTACTTTCATTAAAATTTCCAACCCTCTTAGCGCCGTAGTAAGTAATTTATTATGTTTGCTAGTTAAAATACATGAAATTTAAATATTTTCGCTCAAAATTTTCAACCCTTTTCTTTTCCTCTAAAATGATTTCTAATAGCATAATTCTAATTTTCTAATTGGAATTTCCCTCAAAACTCATATGTTACCATGCGCTTTGCTGTTGCACTCTCGATACTCATATAAAGTCATATATGGTACAACTCTAACCGTAAAGTAACATATATGTAGTTGTGTATGTGTGTGAGTTTGAAATTTTTACGTTAGTGTGAGTTTTGTTTACATTTTTGCCTTGGCACTCTGCACAGCCACAGCACGTGCTTTCTTGCTATCACGCTTTGCAGACTTCGCTCGACTTTTTCTCATTGAGAATTAAATAGCATTATTCTCTCAGGCGCTGCACACTCACCACTGCTTTGGTAAGGCAGGGCTGTTATACGAAAATGTTTTAATGTGAAATTTCAAACCACATACTTTCTAAAAGAATCTGCCAAGCCATTGATCTTCATATTTGAGAATATAGATCACCGAATTAGATGAAGGCTTCTAAGTTGCAATCTTGATTAAAAACCGGAAATAATTAAGAGTAGAGCTCATATGCTGTAGTGATCCGATATCGCCGGTTCCGACAGCTTTAATCAGCTTTTTGGGAAGATTTGAAAAGATAACTAAAAACCTGAAGGATTCGTTCGCCTATGTACAAATGGGCAGACAAACAAAAATGACTAAATCGACTCATCTTAACACACCGCTCATGTATATAAAGTAATACTGTATAGGGTCCCGATGTTTCATTATGGTGGCTAAAAACTTCATGGCGAAATTATTATGTCCTGTTCCAGGGTATGAGTAGGCTATACAACCTAAACCCTGCTCTAAGCGCTTCTCTGAATCTTTAATTTTTCAACCCTAAAAACCCTAAAAAAATTAACAGGTTGATGTCCTCACTTCTGATTTCAGACTATACATAGACCTTATTAGACAAATATATGGCCATTGTAAGGTCAGTTTATCTGCTGGGACCTACTCTGATTACTTTCATCAGACAAATTTTGAGCTCTGTTTGTAGTTTTACTTCTCAATGGTTGGAAGATACGGATTTTATACATAAGAGTAGAGAGATTTGGCTGTTGCTGTTACTTTGCAAGAGTTGGTAAGTTAGAGTATTCGAGCAAGAATTTAAGAATTGAGATTATCAACATGTATCATTTATATTTCAGAGGTTTCCATCTCGATGTTTGACCTAGTGGCCTGATTTCGGATAATCCAGACTTTGTGACAAAAGAGCATTTTTAATGTAGTAAATATAAGGTTAACAACGAAGTTTGAAGCACCCCTAAGAAAAAGTTGGAGACCCTAATTATATATATATATAAATGATCACCATGATGAGCTGAGTCGCTGAGTCACTGAGTATATTTAGACATGTTCGCTTGTTTGTATATACGCGAAATAGTCCCTCAATTTTTGAGTTATCGATCTGAATGTTTTGCACACATCCTTTTCTCCCCAAGAAGCTGCTCACTTGTTAGAACCGCCGATATCCGACAACTATGGCATATAGCTGCTATAAAAATTTACTATAAAAACTAACCGATCAATCCTTGTATGGAAAACATTTTAATTTGTTGCGGTTTCTTCACGAAATTTAGCGTAAATTATTATTCAAGGCATCGCTGCTGTCTCTGATAATATTGTTTAGATTGAAACAATATAGCATATAGCTGCCATATAAGCTGACTGATCAAAATCAAGACAAAGAACTTTTTATACCTTTTTATGCTATAAGAAATGCGCCTGTGAAGTTTTTTATTTAAAAACAAAGAGAGAGAGAGAGAGAAAGAGTAATCCAATTGTGAATTTGGTAGCTCTTCAGTATGTCTGATCGTGGTTATTATCTTCGTGAACTATGTTGAATTAATGCTGATGCCCGAGTAAACAGTGCTCATATATCCACATAACGAACTATATTTTGAACTAGTCGTTTCCGACAGCATAATTTCGAAGAGGTCTCACAAACTCTTTTACGTATTATTTTGAGCTCTACGGAGAAGCAGAGAGTGAGAGAGCGATGCACACTAAATGATCGCTGTATAAGTTGCACTAGCTCACTAGCTATAAAAAGTATGAGAAGATGTAAAAAAAAAAATATATTTTTTCTCCGACACCTTGCTAAAAATAGTTACTTAGCTTTTTTTCCCAAACTATATCTCACTATGTGCAGAAATCGGTCAAAACGCACCGTGCAACAAATAACTGTGACTATTTCGAAAGTGCATAAATGCCAGCACAGCTGCCAGAATGCCGATGCAGAGCGAACCAACTGCTGCAAGCAACGCTCACTTACGCTCGAGAAGGCACACATGCACTCACCAACACATTTGTGGCGCGTCGTGGATGCGCTCCAGCTCAGTGTATTTTGGCGAGTGCCGACTGTTTGTCTGCATTGGCTCTGCATGTTTGTTGTTGTTGCTACAGCATACGACTCTGTTGCTTCTGCATTTTGCTGCTCCGCAAACGAATGCAGCGAGCGTGGGCGACAACGCTGCCGCGCGACACCAACTGCAGGAGTAAGTGTATGTGTGTGTCTGCTCCAACCATTTTTACGACTGTATTTTTCGCAAATCTTTAATGCGTGTTTGTTTTTGTTATTCTTTTTTATTTTAGTTTTTTTTTTGTTTGTTTCCTTTGCATTCGGCCGTGTTGTTTTAGTCACATTCGTGTCGCTGTCGTGTACATGCGCACTCGTGCTTGCTTTGCAACAACACGAAAAAGAACGAGTTGTCGAGTTTATAAGAAAAGCAACAACAAAGCGCAAATTTCTAAAAAAGACATAAAAATGACAGTATAAAGGAGATTGCAAGTAAACATAAAAAATCCTTTGAAATGCCATACACACGTAGCGCTACAAGGCGAAAAAAGTAGAAAACGAATTTTAAGGATTCTCATTTGTCAGCGCCGACGAGGGCTGCTAAGTAGTGCCGCGCCCCCTATTTCGCTTTACTTTTATTGCGCACACACACACACACACAGCGCTGGCGAACGAATAAAGCGGCCCGCTGCAGTGGCGGTGTTGCAGGTACATAGGTTTGCTATGAGTGCGAGCTGTGGCGGAGTGTTGCTGTACTGTGTCAATTGCATTACAGCCAAGCGATGTCGGCTGGCTGGTGCTGCTGCTGCGCACAGACTGCCTCCCGTTATAGACGTTCTTTTTGTTGATTGTAACAACATTGGTTGTTGTTGTTGCTGTTGTTGTTGTTATTATTATTATTGCAATTTGTTGTTGCATTAATTAGTTATGGCAGACGATTTTGCGGTTGCTCTGACGCTCACTGTTGCTGAAAGCTTTTCACTGTTTTGCCACTCGTTTTTGTTGTTGTTATTGTGTTTTTGCCTCTTTTTTTTTGTATTTTCATCTACTTGTTAATCGTATTTTACCATTTCCTTTTTTGCATTACAATGAGTGTGCAAGCAAGTAAGTTGATGTGTTTTGTGTTGTTGTTGTTCTTATTGCTTTTAAAAGCGCAAAGTAAATAGAATAAATTTTCAGAAACTAAATTCAACTGATCTCCACTGAAACGTTGCACGTTGCCGTTTACTGTCTTGCCTCGGCCATATGCAACTGGTGAAAGTTTTGTGCAGTATTTTTCTGAAAATCATAAAAAAAAATATATTTTGCTTCAATTTTGCTCCGTGCGTAATTTGCCTCTTTCCTTTTGCTCGCCTTTTCGTGTGCCATTAAAGTTGTTGCTTTAATGTATTGCTGCACTTTGTTACATTTCATAAAGAGTGCTACACTCGACACAATTATTTTGTGTGTGCTATATACAGTGTTGGTCATATTATTGGGGCAGTGGGCCTTTTCTTTTAGTTTTTAATTAATTTTAGCAAGTTCATCTTAATAAATAGTGGTCTGAGAGAATGAATCCAATAAATTTTTTAGAATTAATTTTAGTCCATTAATTTGTAATAATAACCAAAAGTACTTAGAGCACTACAGAGTCAATGTTTGAGCAAAACAATGGTTTGTTACTACTTTACTGGTTCCCCTTCTGCTGACCGTTGCTAAATAGGTGAAAACAGATTTATTGCACTATACCCCATCTATGTACTTTGCGTCTATAACTATATGAAGAAAATCTTAGCCGAAAATCACCGTATATTAATGAAAGTTTATGATGCACATGCTCGCTCAAAAACTTATACCGAAAAGCTGGTTAACCTCCCAAATCAACGACAAAGCCGAATGTCCACGTCGGCAACGTATTGCTATGTAATTGTTGGGATTAAAAGGGCGTGATGTATTATGAGTTTCTTAAGCCCGGTGAAACCAGTAACGTTGAAGGCTACCGACAACAACTCATCAAATTGAGCCGAGCAATTGCCGAAAAACGCCCGGAATTTGCGACTAGACACGACGCAATAGTTGTCCAATATGACAATACTCGGCCTCATGTTGCTAAACCGGTTAAACACGATTTGAAAACAGCGGCTGGAAAGTTTTGTCTCACTCGCTTTATAGCGCAGACATGGCCATTCTGGCTAGCGCTGGTTCCGGTCGAAGCAGAGCGACAAAGATGGAAAAATTTCATAAATGGTGTTTTTTTTTAGATATGTGGGTTTCAAGAAGAAATAAAGCATATATAATTTAATGTTATGGGGAAGAATTTAGTTTCATTGTTAAGATATAGATTTGCCATTATGTTTTGAAGATGATTTCGTGGAAGTGACTGCCGCGATTAGCTCAAATTAATTCCTGCCGAGAAGTCGAATTTTCGACTTTTTTCTCTGAAATTAGGGCGATGTGTCAGCAATAACACGCCGAGGCGTCAATCGTCTCCCATTTAGTAGACTTCACCGTAGACAAGCGACTTCGCATAACCACACAAGAAAAAGCCCAGCAGTATTAAATCACACGATCTTGAAGGCCATGCCACACGCTCACGACGCGAGATAATGCGCTTACAAAAAGTTTCCTTTAATAAATTGCTTGTTTCGTTAGCTGTATGATATGTAGCACCGCTTTGTTGGAAAGCTAAGAAGGAAAACTGTCTGGAATTTGCCTTAAGTAACGTTTCCAGCACTAAGTCATAAGTTAAATTTTCCTATTCTATTGCCATGCCCACCACTGTACTTCCACACAACTTAAGGTAATTTTCATTTCATGTCATTGCAATTATCGTTGAAGTGCAACAAAATAGTCAAACTGTGTGGAAAGTTTGAAATTTTAAAATTTTCCCATAAAAACTGCCACATCCCTCAACCCTTGGCCCGCAGCCTGTTGTAGGGCTACAAATTGTTTGAAAGCTTACATAAATAAAAGCGCATATATTTCGGCAAAAAAAAAAAAAAATACGGCTAGCAAGCAATAATTAAATATTTAAGATGCCATCAAATAAATTTTAAGCACAACTACTCGGAAAAGTGTATGGGCTAACACAACTAATAAGGATTTCAGGGATCGCTTAATTCGATGTTGGAGCTCAAAGCACTTTCAATTACGCTTGGTGGCACAAATTTTAACGCAGTCGAAAATTTTACGAAAATGTAAGCAAAGCAACAGAAACACACACATACATACATACCAACATGTTTGTATATGTGTAAGTACACCAAAACTAATCTGGTGATTCCGGTGCGTCCACAGTGCCCACATAACCGGGTGTTGATTCAATTGAACCCAGCTGACCGCACACACCCCTGCAACTAGGCTATCATAGATGAACACACACACACTTAATGTCTGTGTGAGAGCAGAGTTGTGAGTGGACACACACACAGATGCACATAAACATTTAATCATTGCCGAAGAATTCAGTTTTGTTTATTTAAAAAGCAATAAATTCATGAAAGTTTATTCTAAATTCTAAAAATTAAAAGCATTCTTGCCATGTCGAGCAACCTCCACCCCCACTAACTTCCAGAGTGATTGCCATACAACTGCCCCGCTATTTACGCCCATTTCATTGGCAAATTACTAAAGTCAGCCAACGGTCAGCAGCGCAACGCTCAGCACACAACAAACAGCAAACAAAGGCTGGCGAGTCCTTCGTCCTTTAAGTGCGGAGCGGCGTAATCACCGTAGCCAAGTCCAGCGCCAAAGTGTACAACAGCAATAAAATCACTTGAAAGGGTGACCAATGTTAACCCTTTTTTGTTTACAAGCAGTCGTTGCCTACCCATGTGTGTGCGTGCTTGCTTTAAAGGATGCCATTATCCTTGTGCTACGCACCTCGTATATGATTACATTGGCGCAGTAATCGGTTGGACAACGCTCGTTTATGCTAAGCAGCTACTCGTTCTTTAGTCGTTGTCAGGCTGATAGACAGTCAAATGGACACAAAAGCTGAGGATCTTCAAAGGCTCAATGCAGCGCAAGCCGGGCGTTTAGGTGAGTGTGCGTTAAGTTGCACAGCATTGGACTTGTATGGCGAGTACGAAGTGATTATAAACATATTTAAGTTTTTAGATATACATGCAATGGAAGTGTTTTCAGGTTGCATATATAATTACCTTGAGGTATTTGATATTTTCGTACATCATCTAACGTCGAACGGCTGATAGATCGGCCTGAGAAAATAATTGATAAAAAAATGTATCTAACACAAGAGACAGAGTAGTTTTCAACAGAGCTGCTAAATAATAAAATTTACTTGTAATGATTACTATAAAAAATTTATTATCAGCAATACCACGTTTTATATTTTAGTCGATTAAATAGTTGATTAAAAGTAATGATTAACACTTAATTAATTTTTATAAAAACCGTTAATAATTCATTACTCAAAATTTTAATTAATATATATCGCCAAAAAATTCAACTTAACATAATAAAACAAGATGCAGTGTGGTTTCCGACAGAGCTGTTTAATAGTTATAATTACTTGTAATGATTACTGATAGCTTTAATGACTTTTTACAAATCCCATTAAAATTGTATTATCAATAATTTCATATTTTAAGCATCAACAATCGATTAAAATTAATGATTACACTAAAATTACTTATATGACTACCGCTAATAATTTATTACAGCTAAATTTAATTGCGTTTTAAAAGCCTTGTCAAGAGAATTTCACCAGTATTTCCACGTTTTAATTATCAATAGTCGATGAAAAGTAATCACGACTAATGTAGTAACAATAATATTGCGCGTCGATAATTAAATACTTATTCTAAGGTTACACATCATTAAATTTTGAATAGTTTCGTTATATTGATAGTTTCGATTAAAAATATTTTGTGGTAATCAAAAGTAATTGTATTGGTAATTACGTAAGTATTTTTTGAATACTTATAATTATAAATTCATATATTTATTTTAATAACTATGATTCTAAAGCATTTTCTTTCAGATATAATCATTTTCTTAAAATCTTTTTTATATTACAAATACAACAAAGTCTTCACTCTTCTTTTAGCGGGTAATACTTATATTATCAGCGAAAATTGACAACATGTAGACCTAATAAAGTTAAGAGCAAAGAACTATGTGTTTAATTGTCATCTGCATTCGATATAGTTTACGACCTGTACATATACATATAGACAAAATAACCGTTTCATACCAATCGATTATAAATTTAGTCTTTCGTCCAGTTTTTTTCGTTAAGTGTACGTTTTGTTTTTATACGATCGCTACAGCAGCGTCACCTATGGGTGAAATCTGCCCCACAAATCATGCAAAGGTTTTAGATGATCATGCCTCTTAATTCCTTGAAACAGTTGATGCAGAAACCGTTTATTATTTTTATATATAGGTATATATGTATATGGTTGATCTGCCACAGTTTTTTTCAATCTAGAACGATTAAAAGAGATATATTTAATTAAAAATTAATCATCGCTTGAAAAATAGTTGAGATTTTGTTATTAATTTATATACATATATGTATATGGATATTCTTTTGTTGTTGTTCGCTTTTAATTATTACAAATTACCAATAAAAATACAATAAGTCTATGTTTGAGCTTATGTGTTCATATATGCGTCCATTTTTGAATTTATACCCTCACTTGAAGCACTTAATGCAGTACAGGTACCTTCATATGTGTATCTTGACTGCAAAAATTTAATAGGACTTTCCAGCATTTCGTGCGGGAGATAATTAAAATTTACTGTTACTCATTGAGTATATTTAGTTTATTAATGAATTCACTTCAGAATCAAGAAGCTGAACTTAATTTTATGGCTCGACATGTGTGGGCGTCGCCGCCACTACCAAAACACATGCACAAGCATATGGAATAATGCAAATATACTTGTATGTGTGTGAATATGTTGAGCATTTACATATGTGCATACTATTACCGTTGCATATGGGTATGTGTGTAAATATTTGAGGAGCCATGTTGCGACAACAACTGACACTTTGACAAATTGTTTTCGTCAATATTTCAGACTTTCGCATAGTTGCCAACGACTCTCTGCTCTTGACTGTCTTGTGATTAATGTCACTAGTTGGTGAACTAAAGAACTTAGTAAACTTAGAATTTTTCATATGGAAAGAAAATTAATTGCATTGTGGCGCGCTCGTGATGAGATGGAGATGAATGGCTTGAAAGTACAAAAGGATTTGAGAAATGAAAAATGTAAGAGGGTTAACAGGGAAACTAAACTAAGAACTAAGAAGTTTGGTGTGGATGATGAAGATTTTGGTAGTTTATACATATGTGCCTGAATTAATATAATATAATATATATTTTTAGCTGATAGTATTTGAGCAAAGCAGAGAGAGAGAGAGAGAGAGAGAGTGATTATATGACAAGAGTAGCCGCCACTGAGACGGGGTCAATGAGAAGCATTGAGTCTTTAGTAGCGACAATTCTCTACTGTAGATCAAGATAGATTTCCATGTTATTTATCCGATAAAATCGCACCAAACCTAGTCACCAGTTTAAATGACGTTTACAATCATGAAGTTTAAGTTATTCTAGTTGTAGAATATCATCCTCCAGCATGTTGCTGTTTATTGAAGACAATAGAGGAGATGTGTTCGAAGAGCATTATAAATCTGAGCGCCCTTCCAAAGTAGCGTTTTAATATCGAGGATGAAATAATAAAATTATTACAGAGAAGGGTCGATTCAGCCAAACATCCAGGCAATTTCTTTTCCATTGTCTGAGAATTAAACATCTAGGCAGTATTAACTTCGGCGAACCATGAGAAGTCTCTTAAAACAGAAACTGACATTGGTCGCCTCAACAAATTTCTGATAGGCTCAAAGCGTTTTGTAGATTTGTTACGGTCTTATGATCTATTATATAGGAGTTTTAGATAACAAAACATACCGGCGTTCTAAGCTGTCCAAATGAGATGTCTTTTATGATCAAGAGGTCGATCAAACCTAACCTAACCTAAGGGTCGATTTATAGTATTTATTCTATTCATAGAAAATTCCTTAGGAGTCGCTCATACTGAATTTGATATGTTCATAAAATCATACTTCCATTATCTTGGTTATCAATATTCAATAAGACATTGAATCACTGGGAGTTTGGATTTTTTAACATCGGACTAAATATTTCGCGGGCATGTTCAGCCAACTCTGCATTGAATAAGGGTAGATGAAATTAACTTGGAATAATCTTCAAGCTTTCTCTAATATTAAATTAGTTAAAACTGGAAGCAGAAAGCGTTATTGAGAACCTAAGAAAGTGCATGGTATTTCCTGCTGAAGAAAATATTTCAGAAAACTATGTTTGTTTTTGTGGTTGATTGTAAGCCTTGTATATTGTGCGCTGTATCCTTATTACTACAAAAAGATGCTAATCAAACAGAGTTCGACTTAATATTTAGAACTTAGTAATATGTAATAGACGATTACGAGCACCTGCCGAAAGAACCTGACGATTAAGAATCTTGTTCGCAATTTCCTTTGTTGCGAAAAATAGTACTTTAGAAAGCAGTCACCTGACCATTGTTTTTCACATACTCGCATTTATTGTTTCTTCGGCAACAACCTGTCAGATAAACAATTATGAAGAATGCAATTACTTCCAACTTGTTGAGTTCGAATTACACGCATGTGCATAAGCCCACTTTTAGCCTTTAAGACAGGCCTTAGTGGAAGAATAAGAGAATTTTTGTCTATTGACCACGCATAAACGGTGAAAAGTAACCAAAATGAAACGGTTAGCCACAATGGCAAGAATGGAAGGCGGGCGGGCGCACGAACAAAGCAATCAAAGGCGCACAAAGACAGAGCGGCGCTACGCATGCGCAGTGCAGTAAATCCTGTTTTGCATACCTATCCATACTTAAGTGCCTGTGTGTGAGTTTACATATGTGAATATGTATGTGGAATTACATTTATGAGGCTTTGTTGCAAAAAGGATGTTGCAAGTTAATATGCAACAACAAAGCGGCAAGCAAAATACATAATCAATATCTCTTTCTGCATACAGCTGCTTTAGCACACACACGCCCGACTAACTGTCTATGCCGGCTAAGCAGGATAATAAAGTAGAGAAGACAAGGCGTGTCTGAACAATGCCTAACAAGCCTAATAAGGAAGCAATGTGTGTGGCTATTAACTAATTGCATATAATAGATCAACCAAAATACTGCAACACACACATGCACACATATAAGAAATGCCAAAAAAAAAGCAATAAAAACAAAAATTCAGCAATTTACAGCAACAACAAAGCGGCTGTAAAAGAAAAGTAGCGCGCGGCACTGCGAAAGAATAACGCGTGTCCAACTGCCAGTTAATAAAAAAAAAATTTAAGAATAAAAAAAAAATTCAATAAACAACATCATAAAAGCAGCAATAAAAATTGTGTCGAAAAAATGTAAAAAAAAAAAATGTGGGACTCAAAGGATATAACATGTAACTGTAAATTGCTCTTCCACTGCCACAGGCCAACAACGTGCCGCCAACGCTGCAAGAAAACACGCGTTGAAGTCGCGCTGCGCTGCCCCAACTGTCGGTTTTCTTTCCTTACTAAGGCTTAGCGGCAGTTGGCCGCGCATATCCTTTTGGACTTAGTGCTATGGATAATAAATGCGACCCCCATGCTTTTTATTGTTTGTTCTCTCTATGCTTGATTGCCAACGCTAAATGTTACGGAGCCTTGTAACACTGCCTTGACGAGTGACTGACACCGCCAATTGATCCTTGAAATGGCCACAATGGATCCTTGCATCTGTGCGCACGCGCGTTGACTGCCACGCTTGTAGTTTGGCGCACCAACGAGCCGGAACTGTAAACAATAAATATTGTATTATTGCACAATAAAATAACAATTTATCGCTCTTAATACTCAAATATATATCAATTTTATTGCATTTATTGTAACGAAATCCGAAACGTTAATTGATTTATTATCCTTTACTTGTCAATTAGCCTTTGAAGACACGCTTGTGTGTGGCTGTGTGGGGATATCTAGTTGTGGCTTTGTTGTTATTGCTGTTTGTAAAAGGATCAACGTTAGGATCATTGTCGAAGTTTTGAAATTCAACAGCTGAAGGATAATAATACAGAGTTTGTTGGACTATAAAAAAGAGAGGGCAACAAATGTTGTCTCAATATAGGATATAATTTCTAGGAGCAAGGATTATCAATGCACAGCATACACTTAAAATGGCTGTAATATTGTTACATTATTTGGTTTGAATACTCGCTTTGGAGTTTAAAAAAACAAATAATGTTATTTTATTTTTATTTTGATTTTTTTGTTTTAGGAATTTTTTAGGTTATATTCTAAAAATTTTCTTTAACTCAGACCATACATACATTAAATAATACTGCCTGAGACAGAAAAAAAAAAAATAATAAAGCCTAATAATGCAAAAATATTACCGACATGAAGAACAACAAGTCTTGCTTTCTGAATGAGTGAATACACTTTGCAAATGAACTTGAGAGTCCTTCCAATCAATAAATTTTACCTCTTCGGCAACGCGAATGAACCGCAGAAAGTTTACAATAATCATTTCACATTTCATTGCAGCCGATCATGTTAACCCTCAGTTCCAAGGCGATCTTGCAGGTGTTTAGTGATGTTGCCAAGCATTGGCTTGAATTTCTCATCAAACAGGAGTAGCATGTGAGAGCATACAAATCTTTACTGGTCTGCTGATATCAAGGCGAATGAAAGCAAATGATCATAACTGCTAAAACTTAAGCTACAAAATATCAACGGCTTCTGTAAACTTACACATTGTCACCATCATATTAAAAGTACTTTTGTTCACAGATTTTAAACTATCCCATAATGTTGACGTTAATGCCTTCAAGGTTACTAACTCGAATTCTATTATGAGCAATAGAAATAATGTTTACAGCTATAACGTTATTTTGATTCAAAAAATATTGGTCGAAGGCTTGCAGACCATTATGCCTCTACAAGCACATGAGTTGAATAACTTGCTAGGAACTACAGATAAATTGGTAAACCGTCAGATCTAAAAAAGTTATCAAGTTGAAAAAGTTGCTTATATTCTTGGAGTAGTTGAAGTAAGAGCAACGTTCTCATTGGTTCAATATGAGCCAGTCATCAGGCAGAGCATATAAATGGTCTTAGTAACAATCCTCCATTGTACGATGGCGCTTGTGGACTTGCCGGCACCTTTTTTCCTTATGAATTACAAAGTTTTACGAATAAATTAAGTCTATTTTCTCCATACGTCTGACAGTGTTCGAAAAATTGGCATCTTTAATTTTTCTACTTCACGTTGGTTTCTCTAAAATAGCCTACTTGTGCATTACTACACTCAATTTTGGAAACATTGTTTTAGCAAGTAAGATAATTTTCCTTTTACGATTTTATTTCTTTTATATTAAATCTTAAACAATTTTTATTGAACAAATTTTCAAGCGTAAAAGTTCCTGCATCAATCACTCTGCACAACACTTCGCCGATTATTAGATGAAAACCATATTTTTGAGAGATTAAATAGTTTGTCCGTTTTTCAAAGTTAGTCTCCAAAATCAGAATACTTGCCTTCGTAGTTCAAAAATCGGTGTGTTTAAAAATATTATACTTAACTTAATAGTTACAAAACAAAAATATGGACAGAATCTATTTCTTCCGTTTATTTCAATGTTTTTTTTTTTGTGGTGAAAGGTATACCATTGTTGCTGTATGAGACTTTGATCTTCGAAAATAAATTAGTTTCAAAAATATTTTTCAGATTTTCAACCTCTCTAGCATTTGTTTATGAGAAAGGTTTTTCATTCCCATCAAAAATCAGTTGGAATCATACTGTACCTTATATAGACCTCAAATTTTGGAAACATAAGCCTGTGAAAAGAAGCTGTAGACAAGAAGCTAAGAAGAATCTTTAGGAAACTAATTGGACATCCTTTTCGGACAATAGTGTGATCTCGTGCAAAATACTGCTAAAATCGCTTAAGTACTTTCTCTAGCTACCATCTATTTAAATAAGAAGTTCTAATTTCCGGTTGGCGTAATATCGGTCTATCTGTGAGATATCTTAATGAAATTGGGAGAGCATCTTTTCCTGATAATAGTGTGTTGTACAATATGGGAATGAATAAAATAGAGTCCACACTAACCTTTGTCGCCACAAACGTACATATAAGAAACTCTTTAGCTTCCGGTTGGCTTTATAGCGTATATATCGGTAAATATGTGTGATATTTTAATGAACTTAAATGAACATATTTTTGTGGACATATTGTAGTTCAGTGCCGAAAATAGGTGAAATTGGTGGATTAATAATGTTTGCTCCTATAAACTTAATAAACTTTTATTATATACCCTGAACAATGTACATTTAGTTTGCCACGAAGTTTGTAACTTACAGAAGGAAACGTCGGACCCTATAAAGTATATATATAATTATTCAACGTGGCGAGCTGAGTCGTTCAGCCAGCTGCCATACAAACTGAACCATCAAAAACATGACCTTGTATGGAAAACTATTTTATTTGACTAAATATCATCACCAAATTTGGCACGAATTATTGTATAAAGCAGCAGTACGATCTTCGAATTTATAGCTCATATCGAATCTCTATAGCTTATAGCTGCCATACAAACTGACCAATATAATAATCTGTGTATACCCTATTATGTTATACAAATGCACCTGTGAAAGGTATTACAGCTTTGGTGAAGCCGTATATACTTGTACTGGCAAAATTGTGTGTTACCTTAATAAAATAGAAATATTTTCTCGAGCATATTTTAGTGTAATATTATTAAAATCAGTATAAGCCTTCAGCTGTCTTCTATATACCCTATATAATGAATTTCGAACTTTCGCTTTGAGTTTATACCTTATATATCATTATCTTATATTAATAATAACGAAATTTGATTAAAGCTCAAGTAAAAGCATGCACAGCACTTCATCAAGAGCGCGGCTTTAATGAGGTGAATATGAAATTGCAGCGAGCAGCGAGTAAAAGTAAAACTCTTTGTTGTGCCTTTGACCCTTTGGTGATTCACTTCAGCAGGTATTATGCCTTTAAAGTGTGTGCAACGTGTGGATTTAAGTAAAAGTGCCCTCGTCATTAACATATACCTATATGTATGAATATATATTTTCTATAAAAAAAAGTGTTTAAATGTGTGTGTGTGTGTGTTTGTGCGGCTGCTTACTTCGCATTACGAACATTTCTGCAATTTCAATGTCTGTGATGTGGTTACTTAGAATTCAGTTGGCCGCAGATCCATTGCAGTCACGTGTGAGCTTATAAATACACACACACACATATGCTATATATACACATATTTATATATATGCATATATGAGTACAGTGCAAATATGCGCAAGTGTTTTTGCACATGCCAATTGTGTGTATGTGTGTGTTGGTGTGCGTATATTTGTGGAAGCCGAAAGGAATACCATTAAAGCAAGCCGGATGGCTGAGCGGACGCAGGCTTTGAGGCGCTGAGACAGCTTGGCGATAGCTGCATTTCCAATCGATTTATTTTCAACAAAAAAAAAAAATGCAAAAATAAGGAAGCATATAAAAACAAAAACACGAAAAACAATGTGAAAGCGGGCAAATTAAAACGGAAGCGAAATCCTTTTCAAAAGCATGCGGGTTGAGTGCGTCTGTGTGTATGTATGTGCAAATTACCTTTAAGTGCGCGCATATGTGTGTATATATATGTATATATAGGTGTGTATGGCTGCTGCTCATTAAAAGTAGCGCGGCGTTTGGCTTTTTAATGCCCGCTCTTCGCTGCCGCGCGCAAAGGACCGTTCGAGAAGAATTTGCTAAAAATACGCATTAATTTTCTTTTAACCCTTCTTTGGCATGTCTGTCGAGCGCGAAAACACACACATGCGCTTACATTCACATGTGTGCCCCCACACACATGCTCGCGCTCATTTGTTTGCCGTTGGATTTGTGTGTGTGTTTGTGTGCCTTCGGCTTCGAAAAGTTATTTTGTGGATATTTAATGAATTTTTACATATGTTTCGTCGTTCGCCTGCGTAAAGCCTCACTGATTTCATCCTCACCGTGGCTCACCACCCCAACAGCCCCAACGCGCTTCAATTCTTTTCAATTGTCCGCCACTTTGTTGTATCCGCTTGTCTGTCCGTGTTGCTCATTATGCGCGCATTGTTTTAAATATTTTCCTTAATTTTGTTTCTCTTTGAAATTTGGCTAAATTTAGGCGTAGCTTCATTCTCAGATCTTTTGTTAAAAAAATTCTATGTGGGTTTATAGAATATTTATTTCCCCCTACTCTTTTTAGCTTTGTACCTAGGTCTGGACACTTTCAAAATGCCACAATAAAAATATTGGTATAAGCATCCTTAGAGTTTAGGTTAGACATATGGGATCTCTATGGGCGGACGATATTCCCAAATTCTTCTAACAAGAATGAGAGATTGAGAGTGTAAATAACATTAAGATCTCTATAAATGGACAAGTTCCTGAAAAAAATACCAGCTCCTGTCAATACACATCTTCAAGCTATCCATATTCTATCCAGAAGGCTGTTGAATGGCAATTTTCCGTATCAAAACCAATCACAAAGGAGCCTTGATATTATTAATAAAAAACTACTTTAAATCTATTATAAGTCGATGACCTGTCTATTTACGAATCCTGTACTAAACTTTTCAAAAATTTATAGCATAGTTTTGATATATATATGTATTGTTCTTTTTTTTTACCTATATCGGCCCATAGATAAAAGGAATAAAACCAGCTGAAATACTTGGCACACCCCATTTTCTACCGATTCTCGAAATAACTACCAGGACTGTTAAGCATATCTGAAACCAGTTCCGTTTTCTTATACCGGTAAACCCTACTGGAAAGCAGACAAAGTAGACTTTATGCTTCTGGAAGGGTCCAGAAAGTTTTTCTTATCATTTTCTTCAAAATGTAAACTGGTGCTTCGGATGACCGGAAGCCAAGAGCTTGTCCCAAAAATATCCAAAGATACCGAATGTTAAGCATTTCTGAAACCAGCTCGGTGCTTCGGATGGTCGGAAACCGCGCAGAGCTTGATTCAAATATATCTGAAGATGCTTACTGGTTTAAATTGAGTCTGTCACTATTTTTTTCGAGCATTTTTCTACGAACAAATGAGGGTCTTCATAGGCTAACATTATTCCGTCTTAGTCAAACAATTAGGTCTAATTATTCACAGTCGTAAAAAACATTGGTGAGAGTTTTTTTGAATGATACCTACTAAGCAGGAAAGATCTCCCTTACCAGAGATTTCGAGAGCGAGTTTATAAATAGTTCATTAGATTCGAAATGTAATAGTGGATTAGATCAAAGGGGGAGGGTTTATAGGTTAGTGATTTTCCGAAATATACAAAGAGGTAAGGTTAAGCCTGGAATAAAACTGTTTTAAAAACACCCCATCTAAAGCGCACTATGCCCTTATGCGGCCAGTGTCATGCTTCCTAGTTGGTTGTTCTGAGCTCGACAAAACGTTACAAGTAAAAGAGCACATTATAACAATTCTATACTTCTTCATTCAGTTAGAAAAGAATATTGTCACATTTTCAGAAAGCTGACAGTAAACGCAGTAACTCTCATCCTGGAAACACCGAAGAGCTTGGCTTATGTGATTTGGTTGATTTAGAGAACTTGACTATATGAGTTTATTCGCTGATTTTTCAGCCCGATTTCTTATTACTGTTTCGTCCGACGAATTTCAAAGAATAATCGATCATTAAAGGCATATTGAAAATTTCTCAAACGTGAAGTAAAACTTCCCACGTCGTAACGTCACAACTTTCGAACTAAGGGAGTTCAAAATATTTGTTTTTCTATAACCTTAAATTCCTCAAAAACAAAAACAAACAACCAAAGAATCACAACAGGACCACCCATATACAGATGCCACAAATATGTTACACACATACACCCATACACACACACAAACCGATTACACCACTCAAATGCTCGTCATTTCAAGTGCAACAGCAGAAGCCACTTGAAGCCGCCAAACTGTCTGCCGTTGTCATTTGCAACTCGGCCATTAGTCTGTGGGCACTTGTGTGCTCCTGAAAAATTATATAATTTATAACTGTTTGTATAGGCAATGTAATATGCGACATGTGACATGACAAAACCGGGCTGTATATCCTTTTGTCTCGATGGCGACGTGGGTCACGTCCGGTTTTAGCGGTCAACCGAAGAGTGCAGCCGCGACTGCGTTTTAACTTTACCGCACAGCGATAGACTCCACGCTGTCTGTGGACACCAAAAAGACACTTCGCCGGTTGATGGCCAAGGCATCAAGAATGCTTGCAATGAATCAGCGCTGCAAGAAACTCAAGAAGTGTGCACCCATTTCATTTAGCACTCACGAGCGTAAAACTGTGACAATTTAAGTGGCTTGTAGTTTATTTAAGAAACAAAAAGATGTGAGTCCAAGGACCACACAGAGCGCGCAGAGTATCAAATGGTCAATAGAACTGCCGCTTGTAGGTTGCTAACGGAAGTTTAAACGCTTGACAAATTGGAAATCACGCCGTTCGGGCCAATAAAATTTAGTAAAAACAAAAATAAACGGAACTTGGCATATCGCATGACAAATAGGCGGAGGAGAAGAGTAAGAAGAAGAAGAAGAGAATATATGCAGTTGCAGAAAATAATGAATTTGAGAGTTAGAAGCAGGTGTGTTGATCTATATACATTTGTATATGTTAAGTGTGTAGCCAAAAATACAACAAAATCCCAGTCATGCAAGTTAACAACAACAACACTGAAAATATTAACTTAACGGCACAACGAAAGCAAACAAACGTGTTTTTAGAAAACAACAACAAACTTTTTTTTTCTGAAACAACAACACACAACCACATATGTTTTTTCTGAAACAACAACAAACAACCACATATGTTTTTTCTGAAACAACAACAAACACATATGTTTTTTTTTCAAACAACAAACAAACAAATTTTTATTCTGAACAAACAACAACAAACATAAGTGTTAAAAAAAATCAACAACAACAACATTTCAAAACAACAAAAATATAAATAAAAGCGAAACATTTGTAACAAATGAGTAAATGTTTTATATTCATGGCGTATTGTCGTTGTTAGTGTTGTTGCAGTTGCCTTTGATTGATTAACGCTGCATCAGTGACAATTATCCAAGTGAAAAATAATGATTAATTATGCAACAGACAAACATACGCGCATCGAAGCGCTCACACGACACAGACAATAATTGTCCTACGTGCGCTCGTGTGCGTGTGTGTGTGTGGCGCATCCATATGCGATATATAGTGAAAAATCACTATCAAAATCATTTATTCTGCGTTGTCAATGTGTGATGTTTATATTGCATTTTTGTCATTAATTGTAAATTTACATTTAAATGAGTCCCAACTATTTCTTCATTATATATATTCCTCAGTCTGGCAACACCAACACAAATTTTTCGTTTATAATAAAAAAAGCATATATTTTCACATTAATATGCGTACCTATATATTTACAAGCTAATTTATAATATTAAAAGTTTCGGAGTTCTTTCTCCTCTCTGTTGATGGAGTGATCGTCTGGTTCTCAAGCGGCCTTCAGTGAATTGAACTATAAATATTTTACTTTCAACAGTTTAAGCTGAGATATCCATGGATTATGATTGTTCGATACGCACTCTGCTGTGATCATAGTCGATTGATATATGAGCGAATCGAACGTTACATGGAAGAATGTCGACTTCAAGTTAATTCTTTGCTGTTTTTTGGCTGTCAGGATCGGCTATATTGATTAAGCTCTTTAATATACAATGTAGTTTAATTAACTGAACTCATCAAGAAAGGCTCTGGTAGACAGATGTTCATAAAAGGGTCTGCTGTTGCATATACAATCTTTTGTTTAAAAAATGTTCGCTTTTTAGATCTATGTCCAGTAAATACCTGCCTGCTTCGTACATATCATTCAGCTTTGACCAGGATGTCTCGAGATTTGAAATCAGAAAAATGGTCAAAAACTATAAAATACTCGTGTTCTGAATGTAAAAAACAACTCGAAAAAGACCTAAAGGCGAGTTTATATCACCACAACCACATATGACTGGAATCTTCATGAAATGCTCCTGAAGTCGAGTGTCCGAATGATTCCCCAGTTCAGTAAGACCACAAGACTCAATAACAGTAAAAAACATCGTGCAATTTATTGACTGACCGTAAAATGAAATTGAGTGAGGAAGAATCTCGAAGGATCTTCATTTTCACTAATGAAAAAATTTTGCGCGTTGATGTTGCTGTGTTTTTCGAATATCGATTCGAAGAATTAACGTTTTTTGACTTTCAAATGCCTCTTTAAAGTGGACTCTCGGCTCGTTTGAGTTCTAAAAAAGGTTAAACATATAAATTGGTAAAATAGAGGTATGTGATGGCTCAAATTAGGGCTACGATCTCTTCGATATAACCAAGGTGCTTTATACATATAGAAACTATTGATTTTTTAGAAAGATTCAGAAAGAAAGTCACTGTAAAGTAGCTACTTTGAAGCACAAAAAATATTTAGAAATAAATACAGAAAAAAAATAGAATCAGAACTATTTCCCCACCGCCAACACAGAAGTATTTCCGCATAATTAGCGTCTTTCACCAGCAGAAACACTCACAACTTTTTCATTTTTTTCTCTTGACGCACCCCATTTGCACAAGCGCCAGCGCCATGCAGCAACCTCCCCCAGTGCAATGCCGCTAATTATATGCACAAAATGACAGCTGTCAGAAAAAAATATGAATTTACCAACCAACCAGCAGCAACAATAATAACAATAATAACAAACGCAACAGTAGAAGGCGCCTGAGCAGCGGCGACAGCGTGTCAAGCGCAATCAAAATCACACCTTGCTTTGGTGGTAACCACAACAACAACAATAATCACAACAAGATATAACATTAACCAAACAAGCAACAACAAATGCGTCAACCAAACTACAAGCAAGCACCAGCAACAACAACAGCAGCGCTCACCCGCGGCGCAAGCACACACCTTGAAACACCACGCCATAAACAACAACATGGGCAACAATAACAACAACATAAGCGCCAAAGCAACAGTGAGGCGTTGAAGTGGTGGGCGTGTGAAATAGTAAGGCGTAACGGAAGTCGAAAATATGTACAACAAGCAGCCACTTATTTTCACCCATACACACACAGCCGAAGATTTCAACGCCCGCAAGCCGCACTCCAAAGCGCCGATCCACACAAACACCACCACAAGCAACACAAAAGCTTCACGTAAAAATGCACAGATGGCGCTCGCCACCATTGCCAGCGTAAACAGCAGCGTCGTCATCATCATCGTCGTGGCTTCGTCGCCGCCATTGCGAAAAATCTCAGCGAAAAGCTAAAAAAGCGCCACTCGCCCAACAATAATGCCGGCACTTTTCCAAAGATGGCGCCCTCATCGCTGCGCTGCGATTTTTCTTTATTTTCCATTTCAATTAAAGAGTTTTTGCTTTTGTTGCGCCACTCGAAAATAAAAGTAATAAAATCGGAAAAAGCACGAAAGGAGAAATGCTCCGAAGAGGCGGCAGGAAAAATAAAAGAAACGCTCGTTTCGGGGGAGGCTAGATGGATAGAGACATCGTGTATTCGTGTGTGTGTGTGTGGGTGTGTGTGAGTGAAAGCCATAAGAACCAGCTGGAGCTGTGAGTGCACAAGCAACAACAAGCACATTGTAAGTTACATGCCACTGAGCGCATGTTGCATAGCCACTTTTGGTTGTTTGTGTTTTAAGTGTAGTTGTTGTTGTTGTTGTTGCGCCAGTCCCCGGCAAAATGGGTGCACAACTCATGAATTTACAATGTGAACACATGTGCGAGTCAGTATAACGGTTTCTAAGTGTGTGTGTGTATGTACATGCCGTTGTGTTATGCAAATCTGTGGCAACACTTTTCGGTTGCCAAAATGTTGTTGTTTGCGTAACGTGCAACTCGTGCAACATGCGTCCAACTATGTGTGGCGCTGTGTGAGCGGAAGGGTCATGTGATTTCGCTCATTTTACACACGCAAAATGGCAAAAGCAAGCATGCCACACCGGCTTGCTTTCAAGTGAATATGTCGTTGCAGATGTATGTGTGTGTGTGTGTTGCAGTGCTTAAGCAGAATCGGTAAATGTTCGTTTGCTTGTATATGTGTCAGACTTGTGCTTTCGACGTGCTTAACTCGGTTTGCTTTTGTTCTTGTAATTCTTTATTTCAGTGTGATTTTCATTTCTCTCCTCTTCTTCATGTTACCTTCGTCGTTAGATATGCTTTCAGGTGCTTTTAAGCTTTTATTGACCGATTTTAGATTAACTTGGTTAATGCATTTTTAATCCGAAATATGTGAATTCATATTTATGTGTGGGAAAATGGCTAATTTTCCAGTTCAAATTTCTAAAAGAAAGTTTCCAAACAATCGCTTATCCGCCGAGATTTGTGAATCCGAAACTTAGAAATAACCGAATGAGGTTTAAGGGAATTAGTAAAAATCTTCAGCTTTTGCTAAGAATAACCTTTGAGCCAGTATGTCTTAAGTCACCCTCTCAACGCGGTCGACACTGGCCACCATAAAAAACAAGGTAGTTTTATTCTCATCTGTATACCCTGTGCAAGGCATAATAAGTTTGCCAAGAAGCTCGTAATACCCAGAAGGAAACGCCGAAGACCCTATAAAATGATCAGCTTGACGAGCTGAGTCAGTTTAGCCTTGACTCTCTGACTGCCCGTATGTCTATATATACGCTAACTAGTCTCTCAGTTTTTGAGATATCGATCTGAAGAATCTCCCCAAAAAGCAACTTATTTGTCGGAACCAACGGTAACGGATGACTATAGCATATAGCTGCCATACAAACTCAACAATCGGAATCAAGTTTTTGTAGGGAAAACTTTTTCATTTGACGAGATATCTTCACGAAATTTAGCATCGACTATTGTAAGAAATTGTTCAGATCAGATCACTATAAGATATAGCCGGCATAAAATCTGACCAATATAAATCAAGTTCTTGAAAGGTATCTTTCGTATTTTTGAAGGGTATTATTGCTTCGGTACAGCCGAAGTTAGCATAAACTTTAGTAAGCTGTATCTTGGGTCGTAAATGTTCGATCGCATTACGGTATATAATAATAAAAAGGTAAGATTTCATACTAAAAACCCTATGTAAACAGTTTTGTGATTGCTTCAACCAGCATTGTTTGAGCACTCGTCAAAGATGGACACCAGCAAAGAAAAAATTCACCATATTTACAGTTTTTCTCCGATAAAGGCGAAAACGCAAACGAAGCGGTTATGGTTCTGAAAGAGAAACAGTCAGTAACAGGCAATTTTGATTTTGGTAATTTGATGATTGATGGCTGATTGATCAACTATGAGCAACTCCAAATGGCCAATTTCTTAACTCACACCTAAACTGTCTACAATTGGACCGTCTGAAGTAATCAATCGCTCAGAAGCGGCCACTTTTTGCCAATGCAAGAGAATAGTGTTATATCAAGATAACCGCAGGCCGCATAGTGACTCGTAAGAAGCTTTGGGAGATTCTTATGCATCCACCTTATGCTGCACACAGGCACCCAGTTATTACTACCTGTTCTTGTCTATAATTAATAATTCTTCTGTTGAAACATTCGCCATAAGAGAAGCTTGTGAAAATCGACAATAGACAGCAATACTTTTGGAACGACGGTTTGAAGAGTTACATATTTGAGCTATATCGTAAATAATAAATCTTAAGCAATAATTGTACTGGCAATAATTGTATTGTTAAGAATAATAGCAAAGTCAACCAAGCATGCTTAACTAAAGTTATATTCCGATGTAAACTTCTTAGAAGTAGTTTAATCGATGATACATTTTCTATGTTGATACATATTTTCAGATTGAACTCATCACAAACTGTATTTTTTATAGTAAATTAGCAAAAAGTCTTCTCGCTTTGCTCTGACTTCTTCGGAACGTATTTTAATAGAACCTCTAACTATTAAAATGTTTTTATAATTAACGCTACTTTAATTATTTCGATAAAATTTCGAGAATTTATTTTAAGTACAAATGAGTTTTGGTTATAATTCAACTTAAGCGCCACCAAGCGGATTTCTTTTTCAAAATGACTTCCTTGTCCATAATGATATATTTGTGTAGGTGTGGAAATTTGGTGTATTTACCTCAACGTCATATGAAAATTTTAGGAAATTTTTGTTTAAATTTTACGCACATTCTTCAATTAAAAATGTTTAGTTGGAATGTGAGCTCTTAAAACCTGCACGTTAGACATTTATTCGTATATTTTATGGGTTCTTTATACTGTTTAGATATCATATATATTATTTTTGCTTTTAAATCGACTAAACCTGGAATTTTAACATGATTTTTCTAATAAAAATCCAAATAAAAAATATAAAAAAATCGCTTTTGCGTCATCTATCGAATGTCATATTCTAAGTAACCTGGTATATTGCAAGCACTGTCATCTCCATACACGCTCTTGTTCCTATATTTTCAATAATTTCTAATATTCGAAACTATTTTCGCTAAATTATTTTCTGCGATTTGCTAGGCTGTCAAAATGACACTCGTTACGCATATATCTGTCCACAAAGCTACATCGCTTGTGGCTGACCAATATGTGACCGCTACACAGTACCAAAACATGGCACTTAAAAAATATTTAAAAAATCATAAATCTTCCAAAAGAAAAATGTATAATGTTTAGCTCGTGCAATGCATTGAAAAACTCAAAAACTCAAAAATAAAAAAATTAAAAAATTTAAAGGAAAAAAATCAAAGTATAATAAAAATAACGCGAGAAATACAATATAAAGCAGCAGAAGTTCGAAAAGAATTATTTAGCGGTTGTTGAACAAAAACACAAAATGGCTTAACACTGACACAAAGTAAAGGCGCAACAATCAATTAAAACAAATTGAGGTGGAAGAACTGAACATTTTCAAAAATGAAAATTAAAATATTTTTGAAATATGTATGTTATATTATACGTTGGTGTGTGTATTTATAACGCTGTAGAAGAAACATTTTTGAAAAAATCGCCTACGCAAAATACTATATGCTGTTTCCGATGGAGAGCGTACAAAAATTCTCTCTTCAAAAAATTGCATATGAGTAAAAAGACCAACACAGTTGAGACAGAAGGCGCGGCCAAAAATTTTGCGTTGCTTGAATCAAAATTGAATTCTCTGAAAAAACGTGAAAAATTGTTTCCAAAAATAAATTGACCAATAGCAGAAATTCCCGGTTCAAATTAATCACGCTTCTTCCACTACTCGCAAGTGTGGAAACATTTAATGAACAACCGAAGAAACTGAGCACAAAGCAATTTTTTTTTTGTTTCAAAATCAATTTGAAAGCCAACGAGCCATAGCGCACAACCGAAGCGCTCACGCTGCCGCACCGTCCCCGCTATTTAACATAATTAAGTAATTAAGCAAGTCCTCACACCAAGAGCGCGCATACGCAACGAATAGTAATAAAAAGCCAACAGCCATTCGGTTAAGCAAATGAGGCGCCTCCCACCAGTCGTAGCACGATTGTGTCTCATTTCGGCTGTCAGTTTGGGACAGCCACATTCACCGCGAAACCTAAAAGCACAGCAGACCAAAGTGTGAAAACAGAGGACTGTGCCGATGCGCGAAAGTACTTAGCGCCGTAAGCCAAGAAAACAATAAATGACATTCTTAAGTAAACGCAGCGCGCGCAAAACACAACAACAAATAACAATTGTAATGACAATTGCAGCTAAAAGTAAATTGTGCGCACCGCCCCCACTACCAATCGTGCCAATACAACCAGCTGCTCTTACAAGCCGCCTCATTAAGTTGCCCGCAGTACTTTCTCGACCCACCTCCATTAAATTTGGTGCGCGCCACACATTCGCGCTGTGGCAGACAAAGTGCGAAAATTATCATTATCACTTTGGCGGCGCGTCATTACGAGTGCCCAAATGCCGAAGCACCAGCACCACCATACACTTAGGCCAAACGGCCATTTTCACTATTGTTTCGCTTAATTAACAAGCGGCTTTTTGGCGCCTTGACACGCCCGCCGCCTGCAGCCCACCAGCCATTTAACTTTGTGGCAAGTAGCAGTTTTGCGCTCCGCAAAGACATTTCCTGCGCCGCGTTGCACCATTTAGGGTGGTTGCCTGTTGTTGGTGGTGGTGTGGTGGTGGTGATCTTGTACAAATAATAAAAATTAAAAATAATTAAAAGTCGCATTTTGCTCTTTTCTTTTTGTTTTAATTGCTTTGACTTGTACCCAGCGCGCTTTGCGTAACACTTGCAACCCCTTTGGGAGCCAAGAACTTTTATGCGCGCAACAAAACTTTTTGTCAGCCTTTTCATTATAGTGCCTGAGTCTCGGTTGCAAGTACTGCGGCTGTGGAAATGTCTTCAGCTTCAAATTATTTATTCACCGCGAACGCGTTTATGGCGTTGACACGCGGGCGGTAGGTGGGCGCAATCGCTTTTGAAGGTTTTTTTGGGTGCTGTGAAATAATGGCAAGAAAATAGTTTCAAATTTTGATTCTTAAAATTTTTTTTTTCATTGTTTTACTAGAATTTTAGTTAGATTCAATTTCCTTGCTCTTAATATACGACTTAGAAGAACTCATTTATTGTTAATATGGACCTAAAGAACAGATAACAGCAAAAAAAAAATAAAGATACCAGTGTTTTTACTTCTTCGCAAACTTGTTTTTTATTGAGTTCTTAGTTCTTAAAATATCGGAATCTAAAAGTTTCTAACGGCTTCATAAAAACTTCAACGGATTTTGTCCTGTTATCATTACCACCACAGTTCATATTCATTTGCTTCTCAAATTACCGTATAGCTTAGTCACTACGGCCTATCAACATTCCCAAGTTAGTCTGGTCCAAAATATCAGCCGACTCATAATGTGTTCAGCGAAAGATTGTCCGTTCACCAATAATTATTATCAGTTTAACGGTTCGAACATTACTCCGTCTCGGTTTCTACATGAGCTCATGTCCTGCAGCGGAGCATAACAGCACTAAATTACAGACTGCACGACTAACACCTTAACTTAATTCAATAGAGATCTTTTCCTCTCTCACAATGAAATTTTATCTATAATCTGAATTATCACACAAACTTTGACGGAACATTACTCCCAGAAAGTTTTCAAGTTTTCTATATTCCAAGTACAATACTTTGATCTCACCTCACCCCGGGTCCTTAAGACCGATATTAGTTTTACATATCAGCAGAAGCTCTGTTTCCAAATTGTTTCAAATGTATATTCTTTAGGAGTGTGGACTTCTTCCAATTGAAACGTATATTGAACTGGAATTAGAACGCCACCAACGATTGTGTGCAATCGAAAAGTTTTAAAAACTTAAATCTTCAACCAGTTGGATCAAGCTCTACTTAGAGGTTAAAGCTCTTATAACTATATCATGCGTATTACCAGCAGTGGTGGTTTGGACTGATTGAATTTCTTACATTTGCTCCAATTTGCTCTTTAGAAACATTTTTTCCATAGCTTTAGAATTTGCATTTGATGTGATCTAAACTAACAACATACTTGACTACTTCAGCTACAAATGCTTTCTCGTACTTGACGGAGCAACACCACAAGAAAGCTTTCTATATTTCAAGTCATTCTCTCTTAGACTCCAGTTTCCCAGATTGTTTCTAAAAGCATCATCAGTAGGAGAGAGGACTGCTTCTAATGAAGTCGAACACCACCAGCATATAACTCGCCTATTAATACCAGCGCAGCTTTGGACTTTTGCTTTTAAGAGATAAAGTCGACTAATGAATGCTAATTAAAATGTTAGATCGTTTTGGAAAAACTGCAGAGCCTTTTGAGCAGATTTGTCAGAATTTTACTCGGTATTAGAAATAGTATTTCCTTTAGAGTTTGGCTTAGCTAGATGACTTGCTTAAAGGCTTGAGGTTATCACTTCGTAGCTTTAAAGTGTTCCTCATGAAATTCGCTTGTCTTCACGTTTTTCCTCTTCCTCCACTCTACCCTTCATAAAACATTTAAGTCTTTTCGAAAACCATTTGACTAGAGTAAAGCGCCCCCATAAAAAAGCCTGCTGATGATGAATATCTGCGTACTTAACACAAGCTAAGCATCTTAAATCCACAGATAAATTATCATAAACATCTCAATGCCGCTAAGTAGCTGAATAACTGGCATAAAACAGCCCGAGAAGGTAGTAAAAATAAGCGCATAATAAATGGTTGGTATTTAGCGATAAATCGTAGCTGGAAAAAAGGGGTGAATTCACACAAACGGTGCTGAACAATGACGTTGGGAAGCGCTACGGGAGCGCGCGCAGCACAATAATGCTGCTGCAGCAACAACGGCGCTTTTTTGGCGGCAAATTTTGAGGTCATTGATTGACAAGCAGGGCAAGTACACCTACAACAATACATGCAATGCGCTTGAAGTAGAAAAATGACTGATAACAAAGCGCTGCTTGAGGGCGCGCTCGCTGAGTCGCCGCATAGGGTTGTCGCTTTTAAATTAATTAAAACAGGTTAAGCCTTTTGAACGGCTAAAGAAATGCATGAAATAAACTCGACTAATGCCTTTGATATGATTTCTTTGCAGCCATTAAATAAATAAATACACGGCAGCGAATGCATGCGGAGGTTGTTGTTATTTTTTTTGATTAAAGAATTTGCTTTGTGGCAAACGCCGGGGGCAGCGTTGACATGTTTTGTGGCCGGATTAGCGCGACATGAAGTTAAGTAAGCGGCGCGCTCGGCATGTAGGCGTAGCTGTGCCGCAAAACTAAGACGCAAAACGGCTTAAAAGTAGGGTAATCGAAAAATAACAACAACAGCAATGCAAAAATCTGTCTTTATGCTCTTAAACATACGCATGTGGCACGTTTGATGCACGCCGCTAATGTGTGTTGCACCTTGCGAAATGTGCGCTTGGTGTGCATTACTCCCTCCACACACACACCCACGCGCATACTCGTCTATATGAGTGTACTTACTTGCAACATGCAACATGCCGCTACTTTTCTTACAATGGCCGCCGCTACTTTGGTTGCACAAAATTTCCTAAATCGCCTTAGATTATTCGCACACAAAAGCATACTAATCAATCTCAACTTGCTGCCGGCACATGAAGACAGGTTCCAGCCGGCGGTGTCGTTTACCTTGCAACGCAGTTTCCCAGGCTCGTCAGCATCCCGGCCGTGTGACAGTCGCGCCAATATGAATGATTGCTGCAGAAAAATGCTTGCAGTTGTGCAGAAAGTGTCCTTTTCTCTGCCACCGCTACATACATGCCACATTGTGTTGCATGGTGTAGATGTCCTTTAAGCGGATGAGTTGCTTGCGCACGGTTAACTGCATTGTCCTGCAACTTGTCCGCCTGCTTATGCCGTGCAACAAAATTGAGTGCTTGTTGTTGTTGTTATTTTTGCTATTGTAGCAATTGTGTGCGTAATTTGCTTGGATTTCACATCTTAAGTATTTAGATCGGATGATGTATTGCACAGGATATGCTTTTTAGTTTTGTTGCTTTTTAAATTAATTCACTGATTTTTGCTTTTTTTGTTGCTTTGTTTTTTTTTTTATGCTGCTTCGTTTGCTACTGTTTGCTTGTATTCTTGCTCCTTGCAATCTCAGTAATCTGCTTAACGTGTCGCTTGTGTGTTGTTGTCCGTTTTTGTCAAGCAAATTGTTGTTGTTGTT
Source organism: Bactrocera oleae (assembly GCF_042242935.1). Taxonomy (NCBI): domain Eukaryota; kingdom Metazoa; phylum Arthropoda; class Insecta; order Diptera; family Tephritidae; genus Bactrocera; species Bactrocera oleae. Next base: position 64,621,802 of record NC_091539.1, on the reverse strand, counting down.
GTCTTAAGTTGTTGTTGTTGTTACTTTTTTGCTACATATCACATTCACTCACTGAATCCTGGCAAATCTACTTATACTGTCGTCTACATATGCTCGCATTCCACGCATTTTCGCAGACTCACACACACACACATACACACACAGCTATGCAATCAGACATGCCTCACACAAGTGCCACCGTTTGTCGCTTGTCCTCGCATTGTTTCACAGTCACATCTTCGTATTTGCCAATCATCTATGAATTGCTAATTCGCATACTCTTTTGTGTTGTTTCTATTGTTGTTGTTGCTTTTCGTAAATTTTTTTGCTCAAAGTACGATTTCCTCTAGAATTTGTCACTAGAATACTGTGTGTTTTCTTATTGATTGCCTGTGTCATTGACATGTTGTTGGTCTCAATCGCACGCAATAACAACAACAATGATTTGGTTTCATGCATTTACGTCGTTTATTGTTTGCCGATTCCTCTGCTCACAAATAATGCGGCTTGTTGCAAGGACATGTACGGACTGCTGCTCGCTACTTGACTGATGAGCTTAATAAAAAGTCAGTGTAGTCAATAAAGTGGAGGAATTTCAATGAGTTTTTTTTTGTTGTTTTTGCATTTTTGACTACCAAGAGATTTGTGCGGACTTATATGGAGGAAATCGGAAAAAATTTTATGAAAATGTAGAAGTGAAGGGATTCTTTCAGTCGGCACTTAGGTGGAGTATTTAAAAGATTGTGCGCCTTACGAGCAATTATATTTGAAAAATCGTAGAATTAACATTGAGAATTATGTATTAATAAAGCCGAAGCACTATAACAACTACAAAACTAATATGCAAAAGAATAAACTGAAGAAAGTGAGAAACTAAGATGTAAAATTTAAGGGCGAAAGCTGGTACTGATGTTATAGAAAATATCAGTAATTTGAAGTACGATTAATTTTAAGCAAAATACAGTTACTCAAAGTGCGAAGAGACCATAGGTTTTCAGCGTACATGCTTTGAAAATATTTAGGAAACTCTTGTTTTGAAAAAGTGGGCATGGCCACTGGTTCACAGAGAACAACAGCTTTAGAGCACCTCTACCGATGGGGTAAAAATGTATGAAATCGGGTGATAATCCCGCCCACTCCCCATAAAACGGTTCTGATTAAAGCTACTAAAAGTTGAGTTATAGCACCTAATTAAATTTCAAAATTTACTCTTATATAACAAATGAATTCGCGCAAAAAATTTTTTGTGAACACAAAACAGAATATCCGAGCTTGCTCTTTCTGTAACTTAGAAAATACACACTAAAAATGGACAACGCTGAAAGGAAGTCGTTGGTAATTTTTTTTTTTTTGTAATATAAAAATGTTTAAACAAATATTTTATTAAGAAAAATTCTGTAAGCTTATATTGTTGTAGTTTTTAACTTATGTAAATAAATGCTTGAAGGATATACTTTTATTGCATAAATATTATATATGGATGCTAATCCAAGCCTTGACTGATGCCAATAGTTTTCAACGCTAAACATACTTGTAGTCAAATATAAAAAGTTCTCATATGTATAATATCCAATATACACAGAATAAAACCAAGCTTATATCCTATATATTGGCCGTTATATATCGGTTATTCCAATAGGCATGATATGAGTTCTACAATAAGTGTCGTGTCGGCGATTTTTAAAATGTCATGATACATAATTTTTGTTCATTGTATTCACTAATGTTTTAAATTTCATCATGGTAAGACAACAACGTTTACAATTTATTAAATTTTCTTCAATTGCAACTTTTCGTGCGTTTTTGCCATTTTATGGTCGTCATAATCGTCCAACTACGCTCGTGTAAATAAACAAAACTGTCGATTCTGTTGCGAAGAAAATCCTTCATCTAAATTGATAATTTAGTGTGGTTTTTGGGCTGGTGAAATCATTGGTTCGTACTTCTTTCGAAATGAAGCTGGTAACACTGTTACTGTCAATAGAGAGCGGTATAGATCGCTGATAACCAACTTTTTATGGCCGCAATTGGAAGAAGTTGATCTTGACAACTTCCAACAAGATGGGGCTACGTGACATGTAGCATGTGCAACAACCGAATTTATTGCGAGAAAAGTTTGGAGATTCGATAATTTCAAGAAATTGTGTCATTGAATGACCTTCGAGAAGTTGTGATTTAACACCATTAACCTACTTCTTGTATGGGTATTTGATGTCATTGGTCTTTAGCAATAAATCAAACTCTCTCAAAGCTTAAAAGTCAATATTGAACAAGCTATTAATGACATACCATTTGTATGAAAGTATGAAAAAGTACTCGAAAATTGGGTTCATCGAATTCGTTCCTGCAAAAGAAGTCGTGAAGGCCATTTGAATGATGTTATATACAGAACTTAATTGTATCGATTGTACTTCACACTCAATAATTAACATTTAAATTTTCTTTTAAGGTCTAGCGGCAGTTCGAAGGTATTAAGTATATGGAGAATAGGAACAATACTGAAGTAATTTTAAAAGTTTTTAGCACAAAGTTTCATTATGTCTAGAAAAAGATGCCCTCTTAAATTTCTCTTAATATATCACATATTAGTTGATATTTTCGTTATAAAATTATATTTCGATTTCGAACATTTTTAAATAAGAAATGCCACAAAATGAAGTCAGTATTTCGGACTAATAGTTTTGAATAACTCAATTTAACTCATAATTAAATAAATATTTATTATTTTCTTTAATATATTCTACATATGTATATACGAGTACATATTATGTACCTACCTATTAATTTCGGTTTAGGTCGCTGCCATAAAAGAGTTCAAAAAATTTGACACGTGACAGTTCAAACACAGTAATGAGTTGGAATGAAATAGAAGAGAGTATGCGGACTTTCACTAGTTGTTTGTTCGATTTGCCACACACAAAGTTTTAACAAAATTTTTTAATGCTCGCATTAAAGACTACATCTCCAACCATTGACTATGTTTTTTTGTAAACAATGTAAACTTTGCCAACAAAATTACTAACCATTGAATTTAAAGTGGAATTATCTAATTTTAAAACAGCTTGATTTTAAAACTCTCTCAAAGACACCACACGATTATTGTTATATAAATAAACAGGACCATAGAAACTCAGCAATTTGGCAACAAATTAAACCAAACACTTAAAAATAAAAAAAACATTTATTTTTATTACACAGATACAGAGAAGACACTCAAATATCTTCACCTCAGTGCTTGTGTGGCCTCAACTGCAACAAAGCTGATTCAAGTGTTTGAGAACTCAATTGAAAGTCCGAACAAAGGCACAGCGGGCAAAGGCAAACACTTCCTAATTCACCTGAAGAGGTGCGCAAATTAAAAGAAATACAAAAAATAAATAAAAACCATTCAGATTGACAGCTCATTTTGAGCAGCGCACTCGAGTTGACCACCTTGTAGACATTTACAAGAGTAACTGTTTTTATGAATCACTTAACACAGAGAGAAATCGCCAGCAGACCATTGACAATTTTGTTGCCACACCTGCCTCCACCACACACATATGCATAGGTCCCGTTTATTATTCTCCGCTGCCATAAAGTGACCTCTTAATTGTCGTGCGCCTCATGTGGAGCCATTAAGTGCTGCAGATTCAATTTCATGGAGTTCAATTGAGTTTCTCTACATTTTTGCCACATTATTACGTGTATTTTTGGCAACGCGCAACGTGCAACGTGTGGCATTGTCACACCATGTATTTACGGCACACAATGTGGTGGCTCACATTTTACGAGAACGCTTGTAATGGGTTCCTAAAAGACCGAATGTCAACCATAAAACACCGTTAAATCATGTGTCAAAATTTCGCTTGCAACGGTAATACCCAGTCGACAGTCGGTTGTTGATTTATGTCGTTCGGTTATTCAGAAAAACAAAAAGGCTTGGCAGCTTTCTTCTTTGGGCTTTCTCTCCCTGCGTTTGTAAGGTTTAAAGAACCTAGGTAAGCTGAGAGTATACATTGCTCAAAAACCTACAATAACTAAATCTAAGTATCACCGCCGAGCTTGAATAATAGACGTTCGATGAATAGTATTAGATACCGTTTCAGTAAGGTTAGATCACTCTTCCGGCTTTAAAAATGCTACCATCATTTCATTTTATTCTATGGACTGGAGATCCTAAGGTTATCAGTTAATCCGTCTGATATAGGTCAGTCACGCAAGTGTACCAAAAGTGTAGTTGAAATTTCTTTACAAATCCTGGAGATTAATAGCAACGTTTACGGAGAGCCAATTTAGATTTCTTGCTGAAAGGGCTTTCATGACACGTTTTAACGTCAAGAAAATGCCGTCTAAGCGGCCTTAATTTCTTTAAATGGTTTATCTTCCCATATATGATGTTGTCAAAAAGAGGAACTCAGAGAGTCTAAGTGTTTTACTTGTTCTAAAATATGGACAGAAATACAAGAAGAGAGAATATGTTTAGACAATGTGGAGAGCAATAGAAACTTTAATAATACCATAATGGTTTGAATCACATCTAAAAAAAGATGATCGCGCGATGATCCTGTCATATATAAAATAGATTTTTCTCTCTAAACTTAAACTTGAGTCTAGGAAGGAAGGCACAATGGTTCGAGGCTACACCAATTTGAAATTTCCTTTATCAATTAAACAAATTTTGACTCGAAAAAGCTTTTTTTGTTTGGAGTCATATTTTTTTCCAAGAATCATGCGGGGAAACACTACCAGTTTTTACAAAAAGAGTCTTAGATTAATATTGAACTTAAATGGAGTTCCCAGGAGCTAATTACTGAAATGAAATAAAGAAAAATCTTATTGATTCTTATAAGAGTGCTTATATTACTTATTTAGCTGCTGTTAACCGCAATGATAACGTCGATTAAACCTATCAGTGATAAAATTAAAATTCTTTTAAGACCTCTTCTACCAGAGGTCTCTCAAATCATTTCCAATAATTTATAGTGTTAACCTTCATTGCGAACTGGGTTATATATGGTCGCAATGTGCATTTTGTACACTTCACTTTCGCATAGTGTATTTGACTTTGGTGGCACATAGGCGATCAGCATGTTCGCTGGCAGCCCACTCAACCGGAAATTGGAGGTGTGCGGCAAAACACGACGTGACGTGACATTTCCTCTTCGTCAAAATGTCAAAAGTGCGCCGAACATGAAATGCACGAAAGGCGAATTGCGTGACCGACTGACAGATGGGCGCGTGGGCGAGTGTGTGTTTGAGTTTTCGCGAAATTCGCATGTCGTGCCGAGAGTGTTAATGTGTGTGCGTGTAAGGTCGGTGCAGCAGCGCCAGTTGCTCCACTGACAGGCGGTTGGTTGGCTGGTCGTCGTCGGCAGTCACAGCAGGTGAGCAAGTGTAACTCGATATGCTGATTTGGCAGAACTTTGATAATGTTTCCAACTTCGCTTTGCGCGAAATGTGTGTTGTATATGTGTTCTCTTTGTGTGGGTGTGTGTTCATTCATGCAGTCATATTATGGGTATCGCTACCTATTTGACACCATCGACGTTAGTTTTGACACAACAAATCGAGTGTAGTTTTTGCTTGGCAGGAAATTTGAGGTACAATATACTGCGGTGCACGTAATTGCCGAAAAATGCACTGAAATAAATGCCGAATATATTTTAAAAAGCAAAAACCTCGAATCTCCGATATTTGCGGCTCGCCGTGATAAAGAGCGGAGAGTCGCATTTTTATTACTCTGCCGCATAGTTTCCTCCATTGTTGAGCGATTACAGATAATAATCCTAATGTTCACCAATCAGAAACTTATTTCCAAGAAAATAATCCGTCATCCATCTACGCTCTGATTTCAATTACAGACAGTCCCATAAAAACATTTTATCAATAACGATTACATTTCCACCAAACTAGCCATTCTTATTCAATCCTGCTTGAGTGAGTTACCACAGGTGTACTGTTCTAAGCAAGGACAAAAATTTTGATTTTTTTCGAAACTATAAAAGCCGAAATTATTGTGATAATAACTTTCGTAGTTTGACCGAATAACACTCCAAATTCGAAAAAGACGGTGAGTTGTTTTGAAAAAGAGTGTAGCAGTTTTATTTTTCGAGAATTCTACAGATCTACTCGGGTTCTATGGCTATATTCTACTCTCTCTAATACATTTACCTCGAAACTAGGTTAGAAATAGCCCAAGAATAAGTGAGTGAGTATCCCTATATCAACCTGTTCTACAGCTACAAAGCAATGTCGGCTTCTATGAAGGTTTTTGTATTATATTTGAAAAATCTGTAGGGATCGCCGTCATTGAGTGGCTGCTTTAAAGGCAAGGTCAATAGAATAAATCTTAGAACTTATTCTCAATATACAAGTATATAAGGTACTAGTTATAAATTTTTGGAACTAATAATTAATTTCTGTGTGGAAAAAGAGTACTTAGTTCTTTTGACTCGAAACATTTTTTAAATATTTTCAAAAACTGCTAATTATATTTTCCTTCCATTTTTTCTTCCAGTGCATTCAAAAAATCATAAACGTCAATAATATTGCTTTGTGGCAGCTGTGTTGTTGTTATTATTTATCGCGTGCAACAAATCAGTGGCCAACAAAAAGCCTACACAATAATTTCGAGTTCGCGAATTTTTGGAAATTGCAATCGAAATTTTAAGTGCGCCATTGTGAAAATGTGAGTACACACACACACACACACATATATATACATGTATAAGTGAGTGTGTACATTTCAAATTGACAGCCATCACTACCACAACAACACCAATTTAATGGCGTCTGCTGTTTGTCGATACGCGCTGACATGCGATTTGACATGCGAGACCCGGTGAAGGCCTCATCGGCGATGGCAGTAACTGGTGCCACCGATGAGTACCCACACACACACACATATAATGTAAAATGGGGATCAGCAGGGAGCTTTTGCGCGCTATTAACTCGCTGAAAACGTGACTAAAATGGAATATGAGAATATTTCGATAAAATGTGGCAAATATGAAATGTTTGATGATTGCCACGTCGCAACTAAGCGCAATCTAACGGTGCCTATTAATAAAAACTCATTTGGAGGGGTTACAACAAAAGCAAGAGTAAAACATTAAACAAACATGAACTTTTTATGATTGCGGCGCGCACATGAGAGGGGGCAGAGTGGGAGAGAAAGAGCGCGCAGTGGTGCGGCAACCTTCAACTACTGTCATTACTGGTGGCAATAATGTGGCCGGAAAAACTTTTGTGTTAGCAGTATGCCAAACTAGTATGTAAACAAATTGCATGCTTCAGTTAGCTCAACACGCCTCGAACTTGCCAGGGAGGAAGCTTAGTGCTTGAAGCAGATTTAGGAGCTAATTCTTATGTATACTACAGTTAGCGGACTTCTATAGACTTCCTCCTTCATTTTGCAGTTATTAATATTTTTTTTCTGGCTAACTATTTATTAGTACCGTTACGTCAATGACATCGCGTCTTTTACACTCTTGTACCCGGGTATGTAGTTTAATTCGCACCGCAACGCTCGGTTAGTCTCTGTGACGTGGGTGCAGCAGCGTGCATAAGCCACCTTAGCTACTGACAAACTGTTTCATTGGGCAGTTGGTCAACCGCGTCAGTGCTCTTGCAATTAAGGGCTTGTCTCGTTCAAGTCGTTTGCGTAACTGTCAGCTTAAACACAGTAAGAAAGAGCATGTGTTGCAAGAGCCATTGAAGTTGGAATGACAACTTGAGTGGCTGATGGGAGGGAAACAAGTTTTAGAGAAGTGTGAAGAGGAATAATGTGTGATCGCTAGCAGTATGTATAAGTTGGACCTTTGAATTATTATGCACCCATATATACTACTTTCAAATATGCTTTTCGGTTTAACTTTCGCAGGCGACCTAAAATGTAGTGATCCAACCGAACTAGGTCTACAAGAAATCTATCAACTAGACTCAACTCAAAATATCTTAAAAGATATTCTGCAAATATTTATTTTTATGTCTATACAATATTCAAGACGATCAGGAGCTGAAAGTTAAAGAACTGATTCCAGTTTGCCCCTGAAATGCTCGAAAGATTCATCTGCTTTGAGACGGTAAACTGGTAGAAGTGGTGTACAACATTAATGGTAGCATCAAAACGCTACCCAGCATAGTTGACAGAAAGCGTTATAAAATGTCCAAATTTTATGAAGATTAAAGGTCTCAAGTTCTCAGTAAATATATTATCATCTAATAGAAATTCTTTGCCTTAACGCATATTCAAAAGATGAGACAACAGTTCTGAAATAGTTTTCTTCCATTCTTTCAGTATTTAATAATATCTTATGTACTTATATAATGTCGTAGATTATTTTAATCTGCTTTAAAAATATTATATGAGAAAAATTTCTGAATATTTTTCTTTCTAATAGCTGTAATAATCTGTAACTCAAGGGTTCCAGCTTTTAGTCTAAGCAATAAAAAATATTTACTTCGTTCGCACCGAAGCTAGAATCCCCCTCACAAAGAAAAAAGTTCTCCATGCAAGAACATGATTTTGATGGGTCAGTTTTTATGCCAGCTATATACTATAGCAGTGGGTTATCAGCGTCTCTGACAAGCAAGTATCTTTTGGGAGCAAAAGGCACGTGTGGCATTTTTCAGGGTAATATCTCAAAAATTGAGACGTGTATGGGCAAGTCAAATCAGTTCAAGGTGTCCGACTTTTTCTTTTGTGTGTTACAAACAGGCAAACAACATAGCAAATTTTATATCAGGGTATAAAAAAGTTTACCAACCAAGCTACGCATTCAAGATGCATACTAAAAATTGCGAACTGAAGTTTTGCCCAAAATTTTTTTAAATGATTAAATCATTTGTGAGCGTTTTTAAGGTTGTGAAGATACATGTACCGTAATAAATATCTAATGGGCCAGACCCGGAATTTTATTGACATTTAATCGGGTAGTCAGATCATTTGTGTTGTTTTTTTAGTAGTTGAGTGTCAGACTTGGGTCGAAAAAGTAGCTTATTGGTATGACCTCATGGTTTCTCAAACCTTATAGGAGGACGTTTTCAGCGTCGGTTCTATGAGACTATTTGTTTCAGTATTCCAGTCGACTAATCGTTGTTTCTTTATGAAGAGCGTATCAATTTTATTGTCGAAGATTCGGATTTTCAGTTCTATTGCGGTATTCTAAAAACTAGAAATTATTGTTTTAAGTCGCTTGAAGTAGATGTTGTTGCAAGTCGAGTACAATTGTAATTCTAAGGTTATTTGTCGAAAGAAGAAAAGCAATACTTCTTTATACACTTCGTTTTCTTTCTCTTCGTTGGCATCCCAAACATCGAAACAATTTTTTCACAGGTTTTAAAATATCATCATGAGTAATGTTTGATTTTTTCTCTATCGAACTCACTTACTCTATTCACTTAGTTACTATAACATTTAAGTAAACCCCTTTCTTTAACTTGTCACCATAAATAATATAACAATAAAACCGCTTGTCACATATGTTGCAGAGATCTTTGCAGCACTATCAAACAAATGCATAACTTGACAATGGCACTTCAACTTTGTGCATAAAATCTTAAAATTTATCCCACTTAATGCCAGGTCGAACAAATGAGGCTCCGCGCTACAATTAACTCGCTGATAAAACAGCTAAGATAGCGCTCCTTCAAAACACTTTTGAACGATTTCGAGCATTAAGTGAGCAATCAAATAAAGAGCGTGAAATATCAACAAACAGCAACAAGTCAATCCCTGAAATCGTGTAGTTTGCTATTAAATTGATGTTGACAACTCTTTTGCTGTACCGGAGAAGCAACACGATCGTGCCACGATCAGCGCCACTCGAGCGCATTAAACAAATCTGCCACTTAAGTGAGTAATTTATAAATTGTAACTACAACTAGCACCGCTGCTAGAAGCTGAAGGAGATGCGCCCCTGCCAAAGCGAGCGAGCTGGCAATCGCTTGTGGGGCTACACGAAAGGGGCAAGCCCGGTGTGTCGCTGTGTGTTGGCGCGTGGCGGGCCAAGGCGGCGCACACACACTTATATTTTTGTTGCCACACTTTGTACATGTATACAGTTAGTGTGCTCCACTGCGGCGCTTGAGTGCGTGCCGCTAACTTTGCCGGCCTCGCTTAGGACCCGGACGTATGTTTCGGTTGCATCTGCTCAAGTGAGTTATGGTGGCACACACACACACACACTGGCACAGCGCTGAACGCCAAAAGTCACGTACTTTATTGTGTTGCACGCGTTTATGCGCCGTTGCAAACGTGTTGCATTGATGCTGCCGAATTTTTGATTGCAACGTCATGTTGCACGTATGTACATATGAATATGTATGTACAAATAGTGGCAAGCGCGCTGTTGTTTTTGTGGAAAATTTATGAGGCAACAATGAAATGTTGTACAAGTTGTTAATTTCTCAAAAAGACACAACAACTACAACAACAATAAGTGATTGAAATAAATGCATTGAAGATTTGGTGACATCAAAAGGTGATCAACGGCAGGCGTACCAGACACAGTGGGAGGTTACGCGTATATGGGGGGAAACAAATATTAAAGGTGGTGAAGGTAAGGCAAACAATTAAAAATTAAATAATAATAACATTTTGAAAAATTCAAAATTAAATTTTACAAAAAACTTTAAAAAATTTTCAAAAAAAAAATACAACAAAAGATAAGAATTTAAAAAATTTAAATTTCACAAAAAACTTAAGGAACAAATTTTATAAAAACCATAAAAAAAATTTAAAAACATTTGAAAAAAATTCAATAAAAAGATAAAAATATCTGAAAAAAAAATTTCAAAATTAAACTTTCAAAAAATGTTTATATACAAATACAACAAAAATATGAGACATTCAAAAACATAACCAAAAATGAATTAAAAAGCTAAATATTAAGAATTTAAATTCACAAAAAATAAAAAAACTAAGAAAAAAAAACTTAAAAAATATTTGAAAAATTGCAATAAAAAAAATTTCAAACAAAGTTCAAAAAAAAATTAAGTAAAAAAATCTTAAGAAATAACATATAGGTACAAATTCAGAAATATTCGAAAAATACCAAAAATATAAATTTCTAAAAATAAAAATTCCAAACCAAATCCTTACAAAAATTAAAACAACTGAAAAAAAATTAAAATATCATAAATGAAATATTAAAAAAAAAAATTTCAAAAAAAATATATATATAGAGTTTCATCAACAACTAAAGGAAAAACTATAAAAACTCTTCATTTTGCCAGCTGCGGGCGTCCGCAAGTCTCTTCTGTTCTCCGTTACTAAATCTAAAGTGTGTTGTTGTTGCCTGTGTAAAATACAAAAGTCTTTTTAATGACATATTTGTATAAGGCGGCATGTCAGCGCTATATTTTGTCAACAAAATTCCAAATAAATACCAAAACAATTACGAGCAACAAATTACATGCCACTACAGCTGGCAAGACTCCACACAAAAAAAAAATATTTCACGCTAGACAAAGAAATTATATCAAAGTGGTTGCCGCCTACAAATGCTTGCCCTCCATGCCACATTCACAAATAAATTGTATATGCTTATAAATAAATATTTTTTAAACTTTTTTCTCAACTTTTTTTATATTTATATTTTTTTTTTCTAAATTTCTTTCTTTTTCAAATTTTTAGATTTTTTATCAAAATAATTGAGAATTTTCCAGGAAACGGCATAATACAGTTTATATAAACACTGCATCTAAAGCGAATGGACAAACATACGCCTACCGCTGGTTGACCGAGTTTTCAACAATTGTTGACAGTATTTTGCCTCGATCACAGCACCAAAGGCACCGCCTACATTTTCCGTGCAACAAATGAAAGCAAAAACTCTCAAATAATTTCTACTGTAAAAAATATAATAAATTAACGAGTATAACAACGATATTTATACAATCAGTAACTATTTTGTTGGCGTATCCTGCCATGTCCTTACATTGTCCGAAATATTTGTTGTGTTTGACCATTTAATTTGTACAGGTCTCCGGCTTGTCTGCGACAGCAAGGCAACCAACTGTGACTATAAACACATGGTTACACACATACGTGCAACTAAACACACTTTTTATTGTAGGTGTGATTCCATTGAATTTCCTTTGAATGCCCAATGTCCTGCTTATTGTCCTGCCAATGTAAAACAGAAAACAACAATTGAAATGGTAACATCTTAATTTTCCAAAAACGAGTGCATTCGGAGGCTAACATGTACATACTAACACATATACATATATACAATATATATATATATAAATTCAACTCCATTTGACTTTTCAATAAAGTCGCATCCTTTTGTGCTCTCCTCTTTTTTACAATGAAAGCGAAGTCAACTTTTGCCACATTTTTTGGAAATGTTTACAAAATATTGCACAATATTGTGTGTGTGTGTGAAAAAATAAATAAAAATTTTACCCCTCATTGTTCATTAGCTCAACTCAGTCATGGCATTGCCAAATAATGAACATTTTGCTTTGACAACACAATCAAATATATATGTATACAAAGCATTGTGGCATGTTCTGTTCTTGTTCTTGCGGACAACGCTATCACACAATTGTTTAATTCGTTAACAGTTTCTTGGAGTTTAGCTTTATTAAATGTCCTGAATTGTATTAAAATAATCAATTATTTAATTTTTTAAAAATTTTCTTCAAAATGCTTTACGTTTATCTTTTTAGGCCGGTTCAAATAATTTCCGAATATATTACCCAAATGTCGCTTTTTTTCAGAGCTCGAGCTTATTATTTCACTTTTGCTATCTTTAAGGGGTTATATCCACTTGTGAATTTCGAAAAATCTATATTTATACTCTCGCAACCTGTTGCTACAGAGTATAATAGTTTTGTTCACCTAACGGTTGTTTGTATCACCTAAAACTAATCGAGTTAGATATAGGGTTATATATATATAAATGATCAGGATGAAGAGACGAGTTGAAATCCGGGTGACTGTCTGTCCGTCCGTCCGTCTGTCCGTCCGTCTGTCCGTCTGTCCGTCCGTCCGTGCAAGCTCTAACTTGAGTAAAAATTGAGATATCTTTATGAAACTTGTTAGACATGTTTCATGGTACCGTGAGACGGTTGGTGTTGCAGATGGGCGTAATCGGACCACTGCCACGCGCACAAAACGCCATTAATCAAAAACAAATAACTTGCCATAACTAAGCTCCGCAATAAGATACAAGACTGTTATTTGGTACACAGGATCACATTAGAGAGGGGCATCTGCAGTTAAAATTTTTTTTAAAAAAGTGGGCGTGGTCCCGCCTCTAATAGGTTTAATGTGCATATCTCCTAAACCGCTAATGCTATAATAACAAAATTCACTGGAAGCAAATAGTTTTAGCACTTCTATTGACGGTGTGAAAATAGTTGAAATCAAGTGGCTACTCCGCCCACTCCCCATATAACGGTACTGTTAAAAACTACTAAAAGCGCGATAAATCAAGCACTAAACACGCCAGAGTCATTAAATTTTATCTCTGAGATGGTATGAGATGACTTTATAGGAACCGCGTTCAAAATTAGACACTGGGCGTGGCACAGCCCACTTTTAGGTGAAAACCCATATCTTGAGATCTGCTTAACCGATTTCAACCAAATTCGGTGCATAACGTTCTTTTCATGTTTCTATGTCACAGTGCAAAAATGGGCGAAATCGGACTACAACCACGCCTACTTTCCATATAACACCATTTTAAATTCCATCTGATTATTTCACTTTCCACTATGCAAATCAGGCAACAATGACTGTATCGGGATAAAACTTTGCGTGAATAATGCGATTAAAGTATGCCACCTTGTGGCCAAAAATTGTCTAAATCGAACCAAAACTGTTTAAGCCCCTAAGTACTAAATATGTGGACCCCAGTGCCTATAGTTGACCTTCTACCGAAAATATCAGCCAATCCACAAAGAAATCTCAAACGAGTATACTATTTGACTTTGCGAGAGTATAAAATGTTCGGTTACATCCGAACTTAGCCCTTCCTTACTTGTTTTTGTTTATAAATATATCGGAAATACATATATTTGAAAATATTCTCCGAAAATTTTAAGTTGATGCGGCACATAATTTCCGAGATATATAATCTGCTCCCATAATTTTGTGGCCTTGTCGCTAGTGCTATTATATTTTATAGGTGGTATAATAAATAAAAAATTAATTTAAAAATCATTTTTTAGCTTTTGAATCTCAGATAATTTTGAGTAGAAAAATATTCCCCTCCACCAGACACCTTTTTTGATGATCCTCCAGTTCAAGGGAATCCAAAGTTTTTCAAAATTAATCACTAATTCTTAATGTTCATTAAATTCTGTAAATATACCATTATTTTTATTTATTTGTTCATTTTCAGTAAAGAAAAAAATAAAACACTTCAATTCCGACCGAATTTACTCATCTTTATATAACCTCTACGGTAAATGCCGCCACTATCCAAAACACTTTAGTACTGTTGACCTTTTCTTATTTCTTTTATAACAGCTCTTAGAAATCCTCCCAGATATTCAGTAAGCATCCATAAGTTTTGGAGTTTTTTCAACAGCCCTGTAAAGCCCCTGTTAAAAACCAACGATATTTAGGCTTTAAGTTGCTAGATCAAAAATGTGATTTTCTCTTTATTATCTCCCTTTCTTTGAATAGTGTCAAAGACTTCACTAACATTGCAAACATCAAACTCATCAAAACTAGGTTGACCCATAAAACCTCAGTTGACTCTTAAAACGAAGAAGAGTGAGTGGTTCCATTAAGCTCAAGTACGTTTAGTAATAATTAGAAGCTTCACATGAATCGTTGTCTCATAAAGTAGTACGCATATGTACAAGTATGTTCTTTTTTACCAATGCACTAAATTAAACTAGCCTAAAACATTTTAGCTTGACCATAATTGGTATACGAAACTGAAAACAAAATGAAGAGTTTCATATCCAGGAAATATGACTTAGTGATGTCTCGTTTCTGAGATCTGCCTTCAAACAATACAATATATACTTAAAGTTAAATTTATAGACTTTTATTCTTATAGTAAAGTCGAGTTGATCTTCCATTGTGGTCCACAAGATCTTCACTGAGCTGACCTTCTCTTTCATATATAGCGTTCAAGACAAACAGAATTCAAGAAACCCATTATTACTCTATACTATATAATATACAAGTAGTACATATATATTACATTTTTATAAGAGTACCTTTTTGTGCTGAAAATATGCTCGGAATTGCGTTACTCCTTCTTCAGCCGCGATGACTTTTATATAAAACTTCCGAAGTGAAACCCAAGAGCCACGTAGTAGCAATCCAACACTTTTTCTCTTGCATGGTTTAAACTATAGATACATTATGAGGAACTCTTGCAAGCCAGAAGTAATCAGAAGCCTAAAGCAGAAAATATATAATAATTATTCATTTCTAATATTTAATTCACGTTAATTGATAAATTTTATATTAGAATGTGAGCTAGTGAGTGCAAGCGCCGCATTTACGAAGCGCTGCTGAATACGAATCCAAAACCGGCGGCAAGAGTACCAGATTAATATACAGTTTTCTGAGGACATTTTTATATTTGTATCAAATTTAAATCTCTATTTCAATAGGCCTATAAACACATGCCGCCAATGCTAACAAAGCTCATTTTACAACAAATCCACTAGAGAGTGCGCGTAAGCTGCCTATTGAATAACAAGAGAACATGACGTAAAAAACATAAATCACCAACGACAACAAACAAACCCTTAAGCAATACACTAACACCAACAAATACAACTCACTTTGCACGAAAGCCATTAACAAACAGTGGCTCAAAGGCTCAAACCCATAACTGACGATGATGACAACAAACCTCGCTGATGTCTCAATAAATGGAGCGCATGATGCAAGCAGCACAAAGGAAAAAGGGAAGATGTTGTTGCAAGCAGCACAATTGACAATTCGAGGCAACAAATAAAAAAAACAGAGCAATTAACAACAACAACAAGCAGCAGTTATCAAATAAATTGGAACACATATTAAATGTTAAGAAAAGTGTCAAAAGGATTTCAACAATGGTGCGAAGAAAATTTGCTGCGGAAAAAACGGTGCATGCAAAGGACAAACAAAAGGAGATGCTCGCACTGACAGTGTGACTCCGCATTGTCTGGCGAATTCGACCAAATACTGGCAGAGACAAACATACAGTTGGTTTTTTGTTGTTAGAGTTACTGTTGTTTTTGTTGGACTTCTTGTTGTTGCAGCGCATTAACTTATTGTCTGCTTGCAACGTTAAGCGCATCAAAGGGGCTGATCATGTTGCATATAAACACCGTAGCGCCTATGAATAGGTGTCCCTGTTACCTAAGCACCCAATGATATCCTTCGTGATATCCAGCAAATGCATCCTTAACGCAATGCGCATGACAAATGTGCAACGAAAGCAAAAAAACAAAAAAAAAAAACGCAGAAAGCGAAATGGTTATAATAGATTTTCGAATAAAAGTCAATATTTGAGAGATGTGAATGAAAGAGTGCTGCTGCAGCAAGGATAATAAGGATAACAGGGGTGTCATGTTATCCGCTGTGTCAATGTGGCAACTGACTGCTGCGGCAGCTAGCTACAACAACGTTTCTCATGCAACGCATCGGAAATTAATGTCCTTTCGCTGTTGAATAAGTGATTGAGAAGGATTCGTATATGTGCGTGTGTGTGCGTATGTGTGCGATTGTCAATGTAATCGTCGACAAATATTTGTGTATGCGCCCTTTGTGGCAAAAACAATGCGTTTTCGCATGCACGATTTTTCGGTATGACGCGTTATTCTTGATCATGCTGTTGTTGTTGTCGCATATTGTTTTTGTTGTAACAAAATTATCGTTGCCGCGCTCATTGCATTTTCGAATCTCTACTTTCGACGATTTCAATGATATGCTATGCATTTGGGTGAAATTATTTTGAGCAAGGACAAGCTATACAGTTAGCGACGTTTGGTGATGTTCGGGAGGTGCATTGAAAGCATTATTGACAGTTGACAAGTTTTGAGAAAAATCAAATGAAATCGAAAATATCCAAATTGATCGAAATGTCAGCGATGTGATGACTTTACATCTAAACGCTTGTCAATGAGCGAAAGTGCCACCGGAACTGGGTAACGGTGTAGTAAAGGTGCCGTTTGACGGCGGAGAAATATAAAAAAAAATCATAACAGGATAATGTATCGATGCAAAACAGTTCTAAAGTGATTAAAAAAATTAATCCAAACTGCATTGAGTATATTGGTATATATTGGGTGTTTATTGTTATTGTCTGCTGTAAGATTTCTAAAGGTATTTTGAACAGTAGCTTTGGCTTAAGACAATCCCTTTCAGTTTTGTTTGCTTCGAGAATAAGAATTACTGACGCAGTGCGCATATACTCGTATAACAGTTATTATATTAGACCTTTTCGGCATACGCCTTAAAACCTTCATAACTTCCGGTAAAAACTGGAATAAGCATACATACATGTGACATATACCATTATCTCACTTAGCTTCATCTCAACTATTTCTTCATTTTAGTCATAGTGAACCAACACGCGACTTGAAAAGTAAAGTGTCTTTGTAATACCAATGCCAAGTAGTTCGAAGAATCATGTTTTCTTATATGCTGAGTTAGAATAGCGTGTGGTTCACAAAAAGCTTTTTGGGTTTCCATGATTCATCTTTAGTAATTTTTTTTTCAATAAGATCACATGATCATTTCATTATTCATTCACTTGATTTTATTTCTATCAAAAACTATGAACTTTGTGCAGTTTCCGCGTACAAGTATAAATTGGAGAAATTTTCAAAAGCTTTAAGTAAGGTTAGGTTAGGTTAGTCTGGTAGACCAATAAACTATGCATAAACAAGTTGTGGTCCTTAGCGATATTAGACGGAGTACCGTTACTTATTATATGAAAAGTATTATCATCATCAGTAGAAAGTCAACGCTGAACGCAAACTTCAACAGGTTCTGGGGCTTCACTAACGATACCTGGATGGTGGAAGGTTTAAATCAGCTCGAGGAGCGTTTGTTTTCCGAGGCATTGTTTAGTCACAAAGAGTTGATGTCACTAAAAATTATTACATAAAGTAAATCAGATCAGGTGGTCGCGTTTAGTCTAATTTCTAGTATATCAACCAAACCCAGTTTTATATTTAGACAAGAACTATCAGCTCAGATGTAAATATGGTTTCAAGCTTCTTGTGCGATTCCGTGGCCAACATGCGATTCACAAAACTCAGAATTCTTTACGGCTTATACATATACATATATAGTAAGACTTTTACACAGCATTCAATATATTATGGACTAAACTACCGACTATTCTGCACAGATCTTACAGCAGATTTTTTAAATGTTTGTTGTGCCGATGATGCTGCAGTTTGTTCATAAGAGGCCCGTAGTAATTTGTGTCTGACTTCTCTTTTGTAAAACTCTGACCTTAAGAGCGAAGTTTCTTGACATTCAAGATCCGTAGGTGAAAGTGGAGCATGCCTCAGGACATATTATTTAAAAACCATATATGTTTATTATATTTTTGGTAAGATTTTATTCACCAATCTGTCCGTTTTCGAGGTCTACCGTGAGCTTGACTATGGACGAAAAGTTAGCTTAGTGATCGAATCACGAGGATTGTGGCTTTGATTCAGTTTATTCTTACTCTCTTTCGTTGCAATTGTCTGAACTCCAATAATCACAAAAGGTGTGATCGAATAAGTACAGGAAACCTGTTGTTAGTCCTAGTATACATAAAGAGTTGCAATAGTAAGAAGATACTTAGTACCCATAGAGCAATCTTTTCGTCTTTCAACTTTCTATAGTATTTAATCATAATATATATCTGCTAAAATCCACCTCCAAAACTCTAAGGATGCCAATTTCACTCTGTCGATCGCGTTTATTACAAATTCTTTACAACAATAACAGTTGAGGCTTGAGGCTTTGGCAACATACATATATCCTTTTACACGTTTATAAACACACTGATACTCAAGTAAATGAATAAATATTTATGTGTATATCTGTGTGCCTATATTGATATGTGTAAAATAATGTGTGTGAGAAATCGAAGCGTTGAGATGAAGATGTTCGCCTCGGATCGTTATTGTCAATCGTTTTAGAGCGTTACAAATTTATAGTGCACAAAGATAATGTTACGCCATATTAGAGTTTATAAAAAATGAACACAAACACACATACACTGCACACATGTGACTAAAGATTGCCGTCACATGCGTGTGTGTGCGTATGGGCGCCTAAAATGAGATGGGATTTTTATGCCAGCGCATAAAACTGCAAAATCCGAAGGCAAATTGATGCCAGAAATAAAGATAGGACAACAACAACAACTACTGGTAGCGTGTAAAAGCAATTCAGCGAAAGGATGGCAAAAGGATCACAAATGCGTAAGCGTGTGTGTGTGTGTGTGTATGGGTATGCATACATTGCGCAACCATGTCGAATTGACAAATCGGCGAATTGGGCGCGTTAGCTCGGCCCGTTTGTCGTTTGTTGCAAGCACAGTATAACCCCATCACTGCTGTCGCCGCAACGATGGCAGGATAATTGGCAGCTGTTTGTCTTTCGCAAAGCACAACGCACGCACACACATACACACATACACGCATATATAAATATATATATATATATATGGAAGTGTGGTGGTCCCACATTGTCGTAAATAAAGCGACATAAATGGCGTACCGTTTGATTGCCTGCTGAGGCCACTGTGATGAAGCCATTTTGGGCAAATCCTTTGTCGTTCGTTTCGCAATTTTCATCGGCCGCTTTGGATGCCACATTTATTGCCGCCTTGGCTAACCGAATTGATATTCAAATGGAAAATCTGGTTAACCCGAAGATAGTGTGGCAGCGTTGGCGGCGCAATTTGTGTGCGAAATCCTACACTGCACGTGTCGCATGTGTATTTGTTTATATATATATATATGTGTGTGTGTGTGTGTGGATGCGTAAGTGCGTGGCTGACTGTCAAGCAATTTGTGTGCTTTATTTGCAAATTATTTTGCGCAAAACATAATGACAACTTTTATCGCACTTGCTGTTATTGGTTTTTTAATAAAATGAGGCAGGCAGGCAAGCGAAGTTCGAGGATTTCCTTATCGATTGAATGAAATGGATTACGATCTCTTTCCTTATGATAAGATAACACTAAATTCCAAATTATAGGCCTTTTTCTGAGTATGAGCTTAGAGTGGATTTTGGTTCGGCGCTGCAGCAGTGAGGTAAGCCGGCAAAGTAAAGGCGAGTCTTGCACCGAAGCTATAATACCCTTCACAAATACAAAGGCTTCTTACAAGAACTTAATTACGATAGTTCAATTTGTATGGCAGCTATATGATATATAGTATATACTCTAGTGCAAAGTTTCAGACCGATAGCTTAAAAACTGAGAGACTAGTTTGTACATATACATACAGACGGACATGGCTAAATCAACTCAGCTCATCATGCTGATCATATACATATGTATTTATATATTTTATAGGGTCTCCGACATTTCCTTCTGGGTGTTACAAACATCGTGGCAAGCTTAATACAACCTGTTCAGGGTAAAAAAATACTGGTCGCTACTCTGTAGATAACCTGTGTGCATATTTCCGCCATGCAAAATCTACTCATAAAGTCACTGAGCTATGCGAAGTCGAACGACATTATGGAGTATGCCAGAAATAGGAGAAATAGCTTTCTAAAATACTAATCGTTTCTCAATGGCGATGTGTTTTTTGCTATATTTCTACACTTAAGTATTATTCGAACACCTTTTTTTCGAAAAATAATTAACGTTGACCTTTCACTTGCTAAAAATCCCTTCACAAAAACAAAAAAGTATCTAATATTATGCATATGCACATATGTACATCTGTATGTATGGATGAGTGTATTTACGGCTGTATCTATTCAACATTTCTAAAATGGGTGCTTCACATTTTCATATGCCATTCCGCAAAACCAACCGAGGCAAAGCAAACCAAAAGAATGGAAATGAAAACCATCAATAGTGGCGAGGCTGGTGGTGCGCTTGGTGGTGGTTCTAGCGGTAGGGCTAATGGCAAAAGTCGTCTATTCAGCGGTGATATGGAAAACCAAACGAATAGAATTTCGTATAAAAATGCGGACACTCAAACACAGATATACATACATACAAATACCTATACATATATTTATATATTTGTAAGTACAATCAGAGGCATGCAACTATGCGCTCAAATGTTAATGTGTGCATACATACAGACAGATAAAAACATAAAAATTATGCACTCGCATACTATATGTGTGTATGTATGTATATATGCACATATTATTACACACACATTAATGCCCGCTATGTACATAAATATGAATGACCCTATTAATGTG
This sequence comes from Bactrocera oleae, assembly GCF_042242935.1. Lineage (NCBI taxonomy): Eukaryota > Metazoa > Arthropoda > Insecta > Diptera > Tephritidae > Bactrocera > Bactrocera oleae. Next base: position 64,600,468 of record NC_091539.1, on the reverse strand, counting down.
CACTTCAACTGTCTCACTGACTGTCTGGCTGACGATTTGTCGCTCGCGCCGCCATTGAATGCAACTGCAGATACATTCATACATATATATATATGTATGTATATAGATATATCCACTTTATATATTCATATAAATATTCACCCCTTCATGCCACTGCTACCCCTCATCTGTACACATGTACGTTTGTATGTTTATTTATGGGTGTGTAAGCGTAAATGTTGCGCGCATCCATGAGATACAAAAGTGTCGTGTTTATCATTTTTAGATCGGCTTTGTGTTGCGCGTAATTCCGCTGGCGCATTCAGCGGCGCGCGTTCTGTTTCAGTCGACTGCGTTCGCATAATGGCCGTCAGTCGTTGTTTGTTGTGCGTTGTTGTTGCAAGCGGGTTGAATTGGGCTGATATTTATGAGTTTGTATGCCCATATGACAATCACATACATATTTATTACAATATCTGAAGTGGTGCATGTGAGTTAGGCGTTTTGAAGAGATTAGAGCTTGTTTCGCACCTTTAAGCTAGTAAGGCGCTATTTGTATAAAGATTTGCTTGGATAAAACTTATATACCTGCTATTCTTTTATATAGATCGCACTAGCTTTGCAAGAAATATTTCAATTTATGGCTCATAATTTATTCGCTGCAACAGTTTTGGAGTTGCAAGGCACACTGTGCACTCAATAGCTTTCAACAGCGCTCTCACTATTTTTGGAGACAATTCTACAAAGTTAAGTGTGGGCCGCTGTTCAATCACTCACTTCAATAAATTGCAATAGGTGACGCTGCTGTCAAAATCGTCCTTTAGGAGGCATACCTAGTGTGTTACATGTTAGATATTTACCGACGTAGCCACTTAGAGTCTAGTTGTTGCGTCTTTGCATAAAATAACGCTGTGAGATTTAGTATAGGCACTACGGACAGCCTTAATTGCCGCTTGGTTGTTCACTATGATGTTAATGGACTTGCTGGTTAGAGTACAATTCATGTTCGGTTATGCCAACAATTTCGGTTTAAAAGACTGAATTGCATTCATTTTGCTTAGAGCTACCTTCTATATATGGACTACAACAAAAGAGGTCCGCTCCTGTTTCTATTGAAACCTTTGATCAGTAGGTGAATATATAGACTTTGCCGTTGGAACTGTCGTTCATAGAACCTCTCTACCGGTTAAGAAAAACGTTGTCTTTAATTTCGCATGGATCTCTTTTTCTTGGTCGCATTGTCATTCTAACCATAAAGCTATTGAAACCGAAAGAATCAACCTTGTAGTGACACTCATACTGAAAATAATTTTCATGGACGACGATACCCATTTTACTCTAACTGGCGGCGTTAGGAAGCAAAATACCACATTTGAAAAACGGAAATTTCATTAGAGCTTTTTGAATGGAGACTGTTTCAACAGAAACTTATTTTTTGCATCTGTTTCTGCACCATCTTTAGTGCATATTGCTTGAGACAAATCAGTGAACAGTAGTCGAAATCGAAAGACGTTGGTTCCTTTTGCTTTCAGTTAATAACTCCGATAAAGAGTGAATAAGTTCTTAACCGTTACTAGTTTCACCAAAATGGCACGCCATTCCACCGTGTGAATCAAGTCATTCAGCTTCTCCAAGAAAACACAGACTCGACTCTCTCTGACCACTTTTGCGTTGAAATTTGAAAAGTTAATTATACAACTGTAATGTTGGGTCATTGGCGCGCTCCTTATTAGTGTTGAGCTGTATAGTCGATAAGAGTGAAACTCATATCGTCATCTTCTTCCGATTCTGACTGCTACTTTTTAGCTTCCTCCTTCCTAGACCTTTTTTATGTTACATAAGGTGCGTTAGAAGATACCTCACAGCATGAATTATGCCACTACAACCGCAGCATTAAAATACAAAATGGAATTTTAATATATTTTTAATAATTTTGCCAAGCACATGTGCTTGCAGACTATTATTTCACACATTTTGATGGCTCATTTACGCATTTTGGCTGTGGGAGCCAATGAACGCAGCAGCGTCTACCCAAGTAGCACCTGATTTGGGGCCACAGCTAAGCATCAATCATACGGTACTTACCGGCGCGCGAGGAGAGCGCGTTTTAATGTCATAACAAACAAAGTTCATAAAAACCAGAACGACGATAAGAAAACACGCACGAGTTTATTTAGCAACCGTAGGAAATAAAAACCGAAAAAATTCTAAATATTTACTTTGCATGGAGCTCGTAAAAAAGTCAATGTTTGGCCAAAGAAAACACGAACGAATTAATTTTGAAGAGTTTCCAAATACGCAAACCCACAAATAGGGGAGCGAAAAGCACCGTTAGGCGAAAATTGGCGCCAAAAAATTCCAACAACAACAATTATAAATAATTTTAAAGCAAATATATGAATAAAATGAGGTAAGCGCATGGTATTTGTGAAAGAATATTTGGTCTCGTTGAAAGAAAAAAGCGAAGCAGTGAAGCTGAAGAGAATTGGAAACATAGCAGTAAATTATTTGCAAAAGAAATTTCGACACACCACTTTGCATATCGAAGAGCGGCATTTAATTTGTAATTGAAACGCCAGCTTCTTCTCGCTGCGTCTCGTTTTGATGAACTTTGCTTGAGCCACAGGCGCGCAGGAGTGTGATATCCCTGCTTGAAATGCGCCAAAAATATTTTGGGGTGAACGCACACACTTACACACACACATATATAAATTTGCACGGAACACAAAAACAACTGCAACATAAATAAATAAAACGCAGCACTGGGTACAGGGTGCACACACCCACAGCGCGGGCATAATCAAAAGGATCATCAGGATAAAAATTTGCGAATTGAATTCGCCACACGGCTACCCACACGCGGCTCGCCAAAAAACAGCACGAAACGAACGCGCGCAACCAAAATGAAAGTGGCAAAAGACAATCATGCTGTGGGTGAATCACAGAGGTTAGGGTAAAATACTTGGTAGCATATAAGAGAGTTATTGTGTGTTTGTATGTGTGTGGCACGATGTTAAGCAATGTGATATCAAGAAGGCTAATAAAGATGCGCACAAAGGCCAAAGAGCATGAACTTCGCAAAACACACACACGCGCACTGATAGCATCGCTTTTTTACTTGCGACTGTGTGTGTGTGTGCTTAAACTTTGACTAGAGCTATCAGCAGTCAGCGTCTAACAACGCTTGGTTGTGTTTTTTATGTACTGTTTGCTTTATTATGTTAACAAAGGCTCACAGCCACACACACACAAGAATCATGACTTACACACACACATACACAATCGCAATTTTTTGTTGATGAAAATCAGTTTTCGCCAGCTTTAGCGTTGGGTGTGAGTGCGCGCAAGTTATCTCTCCCATCGAACGGTATCATCAAAGTCAATTGTCTGGAAAAGTAAGAATATAAATTATCGGAAATATAATGCACGAAATACATATAGTACATATTCATGTAACTGTATACATATGTACGTACACAAAAGTATATTTATTGATATGCATTTGGCTATAAAGTAAGTCAACTTTATTATTGGGTCTGATGATTAAGGCAAAAACTTTGCCATTCCCGAAAATTTTTTCAAATTTTTAATTTTATATGTAAATTATAGCTGTTAACCCAGAGAGTGACGTTGCAAAATCTTATGAGATTTCTCTTATATAAAGGGTGTTTTTTTTAGATATGTGGTTTTCAAGAATTAATAAAACTCATATATTTTAATGTTATTGCCAAGAATTTAGCTTTATTATAAAGATAAGGATTTGCCATTACATTTTAAGAATTATTTCGAACAAGCGTCTCCCACGGCTGGTTTGAATTAATTCCAGCCGAGATGCTCAATATTTTAACAAATTTTTGCAGCAATTCTTTGCCACGGCGTCAATCATCTCGGCCGTTTCTATGACATTTAATAACATTAATAATGACTTTACATAACCGCACAAAAAATAGTCCAGCGGTGTTAAATCGCACGATCTTGGAAGCCAACAGTTTCATTCATAAAATTGATTGTTTCGTTCGCTGTCGGGCATGTAGCGCCGCCTTGTTCGAATGGTCGATAGGTCGTCCACAACAAAATCCTCCAATTTAGGCACAAATCGTCATGGCCCTATAGCGATCCCTATTGACTATGTTATAAAATTATGGCCGGCTTTATTTTTGAAGAAATATGGATTAATGACTCCCTTTGCCCATAAAGTACACCAAACAATGACTTCTTGAGCATCTAACGGTGTCTAACAATGGCTTGTGGATTATCCTTACTCCAATTGTAATAGTTTTGTTTATCAACATACCCATTTAACCAAAAGGGAGCTTGATCGCTGAGCAAAATTTTTTTCTGAATTTTGTAAGTCCGCAAATCAAAATCCTTCCGCAAAATCTTTCATAAAGTGGATGTTCACAGCTTTAACTGTTGCGCATGATGGTGCATGGACTCATTCCTGTCTTCTTTGATACTCTGCACAGCAGCAATAGCGTCTCCGATGCACACTTTACGGCATCTCTGAGAATGCGGATTTACCACTAGAGTGAACGTGTTGCAAAACAGATCTCTGGTGGTTTGAATTACTGACTTTGTTGGGCGATTATGAGTACTCTTCCCTTCTTGAACAGTTGCTCAACTCTAACTAGACTAATATGCACTCAGCCACATTGGAGCTTTCAAGATAAGCTTTAGTTTTGCTTGAGAGTAAGCACGCGATGAAAAGTCGACTATATGTCTATCTAGAAGATTCTGCGTGATTTTAATGGATATACGACTACTCATTTCATTTTCTAATGACGAAACCCATAAGTGTGGGCTCTACTGAGCTTGAATAGTAATCTCAATGTCTTCCATATGTTTATACCCGGCGCAGTACTTACTTAATTTTATTGACTTTTCTAAACGTACAGTTTTATTTTCTACCATTTATTGCCGCGCCACAATCAGTCGCCCACAATTTCAGTTCCAATCACAATGCCACCATCAAAACCGCTAAAGTTCCAAGTGAAATGTGAGCGCAATAAAAATTTTCATAGCAAATGTAAAACAAAAAAAAAAACAAAAAACAGAATATATATTAACACCAATGGCATTCGACGAACAAAATGCCATTTTGCCGCTGGAAAGTGGGCGCGCGGAGACGCGGCATGCCACTGAATGTGGTAGCAGCGCAATTTCGCAACGAGCACGCTCCGCAGTGAATAAGAATGTATTCACTTTGTGAATTACTAAAATTGCCACCAAAGCAATTGCGGAGAGGAAAAATCCATTTCAGGTTATCCGCGAATTTCAATCAGCCCGCCGAGACGCGGCGCGGCAGCCAAAAGTGTGCTCCGTCGGAGCGAGGCTGTCTGTAAATGCGCTAGCCACTAACAACACGTTGGCGCAATGGTGGCAACAACAAACATTTTCATGTATATTTGTATGTGTGCATAAAAAAGCGACGGTGAAATAAATAAACAAAGAGAATACGTGATGCGCGCGCGGCCAAAAGATGAAAAGATACAAGATACAGCCATACAAATGCTAAAGAAAGGAACGACAGCAACCGTGGCAGCAACAGTGGCAGTAGCTGTGGCACGATGACATAATAAAATGTCGGCAGACAATTTTCATAAAACGAATATATACATCTAAGTACAACAGTGCCAGCGCAATAGCTGAAAGTAGTGTGTGTGGCATGCAACAAATTTAAATATTCAAGATATATTAAAGGTGAATGTCGAAAGAAAATCCAAAATCCACTTAAGACGACAAGTTAAGCAGCGCAATGCGTTGCGTTGACTAAAAGGGGTGCGCTGCTGCCACTGCATGCAACACACAGCCGTAGCTGCCGCATAGCATTTAATGCCAGGCAGTTACACGAAAGTGTCGCGCAAATCACAGCTTTCAAACAAATCTTCAGCTAAATTGCTGCCACTTACTTATCCACCTTTGTTGCACGGCTGTCTGTCCTAATGCTTGGCGTAGCAAGTAAATGATCGCTGCAACGTTAAGCTGTTCGAATTGAATGAAGGAGTTATTTCTGGCGCATCAGCAATGTAGCTGTGCAATAAATCTTGTAACAGTTAAACACAACAGCAGCAGCAGCAATCATAGAAACACAACAACAATGCAGTTCATATGCAAACAAACAACAATTTATATTTATATGTGATTTATTGCTCTACTTCTGCCACAAATACTCTCTTGCTTGCGCCATGCACTTCAGGTTCCCATGCCTCAACGTTGTGGCGTGATATTCCACTTAGGAGAGGCAGCAATATGTAGGCGCTGGCAGCGCACAGTGGTGTGTAGGACACGGAGAATAAAAAACATATGCCAACAGGTTTCAAAAATCTGAATAAATGAGAATGAAAAATCTTACTCTCAAGTTACAACATAACCTAGAAAAATAAATTGAATGTCAAAATTGCGAAATTTCTGTCGCTTTATACCCTGAACAGGGTATATTAAGTTTGCCACCATGTTTATAACACCCAAAAGGAAACATCGATACCCTATAAAGTACATATTTTCCTATATAAATTTTCAGCATGACGAGCTGAGTCGATTTGGCAATATCCATCTATATTATTGAACTAGTCGCTTAGTTTTTGAAATGTCGATCTGAAATTCTACACACGTCCATTTCTCACCAAAGAGCTGCTCAGTTGTCGGAACCGCCGATATCGGACTGTTATACCATATAGCTGCCATACATACTGAGCAATTAAACTCAAGTCATTTTATGGAAAACTTTGTATTTAACAAAGTAGGTATGTATCTTTCCGAAATTTCACATAGCTCCAATCTCCGAAGAAACTCTTCAGATCAGACAATTTTGATGGTGCCCCACTGTTCCTTTCATCCAAAGCGAATTACTTCGAGATAGCGATTCATCCCAAAGTTATGTATTATGTTAAGGTAATTATGATGAAGCTCTTTAAAAAGCATGAGAAATTCAGGCAAGATAATTATGCATAATAAGTAGAAACTAAAACTTTAAGTCATATTGAGTTGGTAATCGACGCTCATAGGAACAATTACTGGAAAAAAGAAATCATCGATAGTTCGATAGAGATGCTGAATACGACACTAAATATGCTGTTTTTGAGATTAAAAATTAATCTTAAGACTAATGGAAACTACTGGAAGAGTTAATGAAAGTCAGGCCTTATTTTCCAAGTGGTGAAGTTTAAAAAATATTTTTCAATCTACACAATTCATTCCAAACAGAGAAGTAGATACGGGTATGTTTTTTGGATAGCTAAATACATATTCACATATATTCCTTTACCTAATTTTGTCAGTGTTTTCCACAAAGAAAGCATCATAGAAAATCTCTACTTTAAAGTATACACAAAAAGACAGGCTATCTTTTGCTAAGCCCGGCATCTGAGCAAAGATAAATTTCTTTAAGTTGGTATTGTGACCGAAAAAACATGTACGAGTAGACCAACCAAGAAACTGATGACTCAACCGGCCACGATTGAAGCATTTCTTGGAGTTATTCAAGGCTTTATCGATTGATACAACCTTTGTGGGCGAATCGAACAAACAACTGGTATAAATCACATATGGGACTGGAATAATGACAAGTAGACGTGGTCGTTGCCCCATCTCTCTGTTAATTAATTCATGTTCATGTTTATATTTCATATTCATCTACCAAGTAAATTGATAAATTTTAATAATTTTTCTGCTTCAAAATTTTACTCCAGAATTTTATGCAGGAAAATAACCACCCAAACCACTGTGGCTGTAGAGGAAAGTCGAGAGCGAAAAAAAACTAGCTGCCACACTAAACGCGGGAATCCCTATTGTATACTCGTATATACATACATATATCATATATAGTATAAAGAAGACTTACATGTGCAACTTTATCGCCATCTGCATTTGCATTCTCGGCAAGTTAGACATTGTTATAGTGGCGCCACTCTCAAGTTATTGCTAGCAAAATAAATAAGCGAATTTACCCCATAATACCTCAAATTGTGTAGTTTCAAAATCTTTATTTTATTCTACTTCAACTTTTTTCTGCGTTTATGGCTTTGCATTTGAAATTGTTTATACTTTAGACATCATTGCTGCTGGGTGCTCGATTTGCCGCGCTGACATCGTTTGCTCCCGCATATTATTTGTTATCTTTTCGATACTTGATTATGTAAAATGGTAAAATAAATAAAGCAACTGGAAACTTTATGGGCAACGCCGATTAACGATCAACTGATTATGGGTCCACGTTTATGGTTAGTCTGAGGCTTCATGGCATTTTTACGGACCATAAAATGTGTTCGGGCATAAATAAACAAAGAGGCACCGGAGATAGAGGCATTTACCATATATGATTCTTCTTAATATGTTGAAAGGTTATAAAAGTTGATTTTTGTTGATGAATTGCGTTCCCATGGCGCTGTCTTTGCCAACATACATACATACATACATATGCCAAACGTGTGGAAAATCATTTTAAATAGACCATGCAGGGATTTCGTAAGAGAGAAGTAAGCATCCTAATTGTGGTGGTTTACAGTTAAGTATTACGTGAAAATTTTGTTTATCGAAACTTTTTACGTGTGCGTATATATTTACATATATATTTCAGTCATTAAACAAGCAAAACAAAATAAATAAAATACATAGCTGCTAGGTAGGTCAGTTGGAAATTCAGTGTTGTAACTTCGTTATCATACCACCGTGTCAAGACTTACTTCTAGTATCAGCAGTAAGGTGAAGAGCCACTACGAGAAAAATATGGAATCTGAAAAATTAAAGCGAGTCTATATAAGCGCCATATACCCATTTTTCAGAAAATTGCTGAAGCCAAAGATGCCCAACAGCTGTTTTGGGCGGCAAGCTACATATATCTTCAGAGAATATCACTAAAATCACAAGCCATCAAATAAATAGCTAGATTGCCAGTTATATGGATAAAAAGTCTTCCTTCATATATCAACTTATGAGTTTCCGACAATTGTTTTTGCATATAACTACACTTAGGAATATACTTCGAAAATTTGAATTTGAACCGACAAAGCGTTTCGGAAATATGAGAAGATTTGTAAGAATATTTTAACTTAGTGTAATCGGCTATAAAAACATCCTTGAATAAATTTCAAGTTTTCTCAACAACATAAGAAACTTGTAAAAAGGTTGATCTCAAACAAAAAAATTTTTCCATTAGTTTTTTGTTCCGTTGTTTCCCGCTATGCTACTGCGAGGAACTTGCATTCAAAACCCAACTAATTATTTTTTATGAATAAGATTAAGAGATATTACTGATGAAACATACAGTTCCTTCATCAAGTCAAAGTTGTATGTTAGATATCTTTTCCACTGTTCAGCTTTTTCAAAAGTGAGGTTAAAACATCTCAGCAGTCATACCTGTGGCGAACCGGGAGACCCAGACGAAACTGATATTAACCGCTTCAATAAAATGTGTGATTGGTTCAAAGCACTTTTACGAAATATGAAGGTTCTTATGATTGATTTTATAGGGGTTTTAGGTACCACAACGGACCGGCGTTATAAGCTGTTCCAATGAGATTCCTGTTAGGATCGACCGATTTAAGGGGTTAGGGGTAGTCAGAGGCACGAAAAAATGAGAATATTTAGTAATTTTTTTTGCTATTAAATTATGTTATTTTACAAAAGTAGTAATATGGCATTTTTATACAATGGTTTGACTTGAAGTCACGAAAATTTTAAAAGTAAAAAAACGTCCTTGCCTCCTTCATCTAAAATCAATCGGGTAAAAAAAGTAGTTTTATAAATAGATAATCCTGGGCCTGATCGAAGCTGTTTTTTCCATAAATTAACAAAATGGCGGCCTCAGGAATTTTTTTTCAGTTAATTGGTCTTACAAAATCGACATTTTTGAAAAAAAAATCCTTCGATCAGGACCGAGTTTATTATGTATTCTAAAAGCTGTATAAATTTCATTAAAATCTACTGAGCGGTTTTGGAGTTACAGTTGTCACCAATTCGAAAAACATAGTTTTGAGAAAAACACATTTAAAGTCTCTTGCAGCTGCCGCTAGCTAGCGGTTCCCGAGCGCTTTGAAATGCCCGAGCGCTCTTTGTTATTTGTCAAACAACTCAAAAAGTAACTATCGGATCAACTTGAAGTTTTCAGAGAATATTTTTAAGATATTAAACTTAACGAAAATGCGAAAAAAGCAAATTGATTGAATTTTGAAAATTCTGACTACCCCTAACCTCTTGACCTTATCTAACCATAAAGCCAATCAACAATAATAGAAATCCCCTTTCATTCGCTGAAATTAGAGAAAACTAATGCTTGCATGAGCAAATTGAGAGACACCTCATGCTAGAAAAAATTCAGCTAAACTACTGCTCTAGACAGCCTTATATTAAATAGCTATAGAGCCTCTGTTTACCAATGTTCTCAACTAAGATCCAATGCGTCAACTAAGATCGCAAAGAGATACCTCAATGATAGATGAAGAGACCTACTCACTTGTCGGTTTATCCGTAGCCAAAAGCTCAAAATCTCTTACTGTCACATATTGTTAGAAGACTCCCCGAAACCTCATTTCGTAATCAATTTAGAGAGCACGAAATGTATCCAAAATAAGAATTATTAGAGTAACCTGGTTCTGCTATCATTCTTAAAATAATTGCCTAGAAAATAACATCTCTCTTGTACCCCGTAATGCCAAATTGTTGCACAAAGAAAATACAAAAGATACAGGAATACATACAAACATTATACAATTGGGTATTCAAGTCATTTTACTTTCCTTCAAACCGCCCTCAAGCGCTATAATCCTCTCAATCTCAGTTACATAAAAAATTGCTTAGTATTACCTTTATTTGCTTATCAAAATGCTGAGAATGTCACAACGGTGATTGTCAAATGTTGACACAGTTGACACTTGCATCGTCAAACAAAACAACGATTGTGACAACAAAACCAATAACAATAACAAACTCATACGCAACAATAACTACTTACAAGCAAACATAACGGCGAAGTGAGCAATCACCATGGCTGGATGGCCACAAGCGCTGCTGTCATCAAGTAAAAGCAAACACTAAACAATCGAGGGAAGACAGGGTGGAGTTGGTCGGAGAGGTGGCGTTGTTGAAGATGTGGGCATATGCAACACGCACAGCTGTCAGCTGTCAAGCTGCCACGCACACACACACAAACCAACAACAAGACTCCAGCTTCAAGGCTAAGCGAAGTAAAGCGGTCTTCTGTGTTGCAAATCCAGGGGTTGCAACTTGCAACGCGAATGATTTGAATTCGTTACTTCCTCAAATGAAGAATGAAATTTCGTCAAAGCAAACGGGGAGCAGTCAACACCCTCAGCCAACGCCACAAGTGCCGCTAAACCTCTTGGGATGTCATTTGTTGTAATCGAAAAATGAAGAAGCTGCAGTCGAAAAAAAAAAAAGACGACTTAAGCATATTGTTGTTGCCTCTTAAGGAGGTAATGGTGCGTCATTAAAGAAAGAATGTGAAATGCAAATATGATTACCCTTGCAGTGTACGCCTTCCGAGGACCGTTATCTGCAGGTCGTACATTTTTACAGCCGCCGAATTTGACATCTGTGTGAATTGTGCGCGGGGAAATTGAATTAAAGGTGGGCCAAACGAGCGACTGGATGCGAAATTGAGATTCATGTCAGGTTATGTGTCAATTATGAGTACTCTAAATAAAATGTTATGGAAATTGTTTCAATTTATGGCTTATTACTTAACAGAACTACCTTAAAAGAGGTTCGTATATTGTTAGGCTTTTTGAAATCTCATCATTTTTTACGACAATGGATGGATGGAATGGATGCTGCAAACAACTGAACCATGAAGCATTAAGGAAATGCCCTTAGAAAAATTAGTTCACAACAAAAAAAGCTAAGATTTTTTGTTGTGAATATAAATATGTTTTGACCCCCATTCGGCTTGGTTGTTTTGAAAAATTAATCTAATAAATATAATATAATTTTTAAAATAAATGATCTATTTTAAATTTACCATTTTCCTCTTTCTTTGCATTGTACCTAATTGAATAGTCATTCTAATTTAATATAGTTTATAGGGGCTAACCAATAGAGAGATATTTTAATATAAAAAAGGTAAGAAATGAAAAAAAAAAATATTCTAAAATTATGCTCGTGCTATTTCGACTAAGACAAGCCCTCGATCATAAGTAAAGAAGCTCACCTTATTAAAAAAAAATTGGCTCGGGAGTCTTAGACACTTATACCGCTCGGGTGTTTACTAAATAAAATTATAACCAAGTTTAATAATAACATAATGTGCTTAACCCTCGTAATACCAATCCATAACCCAGCCAGTGTATATTTACGACACATTCGTTTGAGCACCCATTGATATTCGCAGCGCATTGATGTTTTTATACCAGGCTTGAGGTTCGGCCCATAACATATAGATGTGTATTAATGGGAACTTTATGACTCTTGAAGACGAACGAATCAGTGCTATGTCTCATTTTCCATAAAAAATAATAGCTCGAATATATCTGAAAGCAAAAGCTCGACGAAAAATTGTTCACCTTTCAATGAAAAGTCAACATCTACGCTTCGGCTTAGAAAACTTGTATTTGAGTAAGCTGCCTATCTCATCCTAATAAGCTACAATAGACATTTGGTCTTAATTTTGTTAAGGTATACTAAAATAACGATCTTCTTAGTGTCTAATAGTACATAGTACCACAGATCAGTGATAATCTTATTACTTTAGTTCTGTCGTAAATAAGAAACCTTATAAAACTTTTGAACTATAGTTTATTAATTTCATACAATTAACCTTACGAGCCGATCAAACAAGTTACTTCGTGAAAGAGTTCAAAAAGTGTTCCCAACGGTAATCGTTTAGCCTATTAAACTAAAAAGTAGTTTCAAGCCCTGATAACAATTTGTTTTTGTATTTAAATGATACCGTGATGTCTCTCTAAACACTTCCTCAGCTAGCAACAATTCGGTTAAGTAAGAAACCTGAAGACATATATTCCAGACACCAACCCCAATAGTAAATTTCCTTTTATCAAAAGGAAGTTTTCAATTGAAAAATCGAGTCACCTTTTTGGGCCTGTTGTTGTTACAGAGGTAGAAAGTATCTCTTGAATAATTTTGATGAACGTTGCTGAGTAGACAGTCTTTTGTAGGAACGATACCGACTGAAGAGAGGCTGAGACAAAGAATAATATAATATTATACAAGTATATGTAAGTAAAGGTTAAAGCATCTTCCTCTAAAATCAGGTCTTTATGATGCTTAGTTACTAGATCAGATTATACTACCGCTTTATTGTTTAGTTGAATCGAATTTCCTGCGCTCTCGATGCATACAGTGTGAAGCTCTTCCACAGAAAGAAATTAGATTTATTTCAACAATATTTTTTTAAGAGATTTACAACAATTACAATATACAAATATATCTTTTTAATAATAAACTATGCATTGAACAAACACATATGCGCTTACGCTCCATCTCACCTACCATCCATACAACTCATTTACAGCGTCTATGGGATATAATCTTATATAATTTCGCACTCGCCAACGCATCATTTAACAATTCCAACGGTTAACTGAAGGTGAAAAGAAAACAAAAATCAAATGAGATACACTTTGAGATAGCCGAAGAAATGGCAAATGTGCACAAAACGGAACAGCTATTAATGATTATCAATCAAATAAATCAACACCGGTGCATATGAGCAGGGTTGCAACAAAACAAACAGATATAGGTCAGTGATGCTGATCCTGGGGCAATAATTGGCCTGCAAGCGAAACAATAAGCGAATAAACAAGCTGAGCTGATGATCCTCGCTGTGCGATCGTCTATCAACGAGGCGAGCGAAAGTAGAATGCGAACAGCCGAACAAAGCGTAACGCACAGGCGTTAAAAATGCAAGATATTGTATACGTATGTGTGTATGTGTGCGGATTTTGCTTGAGCATGTGTGCGTGATATGTAAACGCCTTTCCTTCTAGATTACGATCGAAGTTGTTAGTGATCTTGCAATTATGATCGCAATTCTTGTACCTCACATAGAGAATACGCACTGTTGCATGACTAAATTTAAGCTGACAGATTATTATTAGCGTAACATTAACAACAAATTACGTATGTGTGCACACGCACACGCATGCCGCATATGGACCCAATGTGAGTTGTCGGCAACTTTGGCAATTAACGCAGAATTGCGTTATTCTTTTTGAATCGAAGGAGAAGAAAGCAATGAGATAGAAAGCCGACACATATGAGATTGCTTTGATAGTGCAACAGGTTTGTTTGGGTGTGTGCTTGTTGAAAGGTGCATTAAGACATGTAGGTAATGGCCACATTAGTAAGGTTTTGTTATGAAAATTTCTAAAACCTTATTTTTTTAAGAGATATTATAAAAAAAATATGCAACAGCTCTTGACCAAATAATGCCGCCGCTTTTGTGGAGCCACAAATGGTTTGGAAAATAATATAATCCTGAAATTACATACTTGTAGTTGGCGTACAATTAATTTTTTTTTTTAAATAAGCATACGAGGCTCTTACAAAAAAAAAAAATAAATAAAAAATGTTTAAATGGCTATTTATTTCTCAATATAGTCTTATTTTAGCTTGATACACTCACTCACTGATGCTCCATTATCTTAAACCCGTCTGAAAAATATGGTTTCTGAAAGTATCCAAAGTATGATTTCGTAGGGGTAACCTTCTCATTGTCTTCAAAGCTAGTTTGTAGCTTTATTCGATCAATTTGAGCAACATGGCCGAAAATTTTTCTAATAATTCGCCAAAAAAGAGTCCTATGGCTGAGGCTTATGGCTCTTCTTTAGGTTCTTTAGGTTTAGGTACTCATAGTACTGCAAGCTTTCTGTGGCCCAATATGTCAAGGAGGTTATGTCGCATGTGAAGTTTTTGACTGTCGAACGTGTACACAAACCAAGCCCTTTTTGATTTCGCCGCATAATTTCGCTTCCAAAAAAGAGAATCGAGGCACTGACCGATATTGCTCTTATTCCAAAATTTTAGAATAAACGAAATATGAAATTTATACAGTAAGAAGTCGACGAGGTCTTACTATACGATAGTGAATTTTTCTTCCGATAGTAGCGCCATCGGCGCGATGAAGCTAAGTACTTACCGGTACGTCACAGTTCAAAATGTTTAACTATATAATAAATATATATTCCCAAAAATTTTAGGTGAGTCTGTTGAAAATATTAGTTAATGATAGATAACAGATTCAAATAAGATAGTTAATAAGATAATAAAAATCGTTAAAATTACTATTTCAAAGGTTGCCATATTCACCTCATTTAAAAACTTTCGATAACTAAAAGAGTTGTTTATAATGTCGGAAAAAGAAATTAATCATACATTGCTTTAGAAATTACTTCACAGAGTTGCCATCTGAACAAAATGTTTAAGCTTAAAAAGTATAATATGTTGTTTAGCTTTATCTTTACTGAATTTTATGATCGATTCTCACAGCTAAGGCTAAATAACAGACCCGTTGTCCGCCTTCTTCGCTCCTCACTACTTTTGGAGTCGCAGCAATACTTGGACCTGCCACCTTGTAAGTGCTAATTAGGTTCGTGAAACGGTTTAAGGAGCAAAGAGAGAGAGAGAGAGAGAGAGAGATAGAGAGAGAAATGTTGAGTTTTTGAGAAAATATCTGTACTTCTACACTTTGAACTCCTTAAAACCCATCTGAGTAAATATAATTGGATTTCTCTTCTCCAACCTCCACTCGAAGGGAGTTCCATACGAAAATGTTTTTGTTGTGGCATAAGCGATTAAATTTATTAAAAGCAAACTATTTAAGCTTTTGCGTCACTTTTTGCATGCAATCGCACCACCTCCGCCAAAACGATTATTTGCCGACGCACGTCTTGCGATTTCATTAATTGAATTGCTGTAAATCGGCTTAAAGGAAATTATGTCATTACAAATATCAACACCGCGGTGTCAGACACCTGTATAAACTCTCACACACCAAAAACATCGAAAACGCTAAAAGGGCGAGCGCAGCGCGTAGGCTGTGCAACCACTAGGCGTTTGTAAAGAAACCTGCCGCCTTTTCAGCCGCAACAAAAACACAGCAATTAAAATATATACATATACCGTTAGAGTGCGTTATTTATGCTTATAACTGTATAAATTCGTATTGTCAACAGAATTAATGGAATGAAAACAACTTGAAGTGCCGCAACAATGTGGCAAACCGAGCGCCCACACACAAGATGTGTGCATGTGTGTGTGTGTTCGTGGTGCACAAACACCGTTAAGCGTGCGTCCTTTGACTGCTGCGCGCGTCGAGGAAAGCTCGCCTGAGACGCCCAACTGCCGCGCGCAATTATTGACACAGAAGATGCAGCGCGCAGCGACGCCGCCCGACAATTCAATAGGCATTAAATCACGTCCAACGATCAGGAATCAACAACCACCAGGACGCGGTGCTACGCTTTGCAAGTATCTGTTTGTATATGTACCCCGTGTGTGTGTGTGTGTGTGCGCCTTAAGCCGTTCGACAAACAGTGCAGCAAAACATGAAGACAAATACTCGTAGATACTTGCAACACGTGACAATTTCCCATATGACGAGCCAGCACCGCTAAATTCAAATAGAATTTCTAATAATTGGATGGTACGCTCTTGAGTAAAAAAACTATGTACTTGCACCTTTCACACTTACGCTTAGTTGCAAGCATTGATGACCTTTCAAAATTCAATACATCGAAGCTCCATATCGCGACACACACACGCACACACACACTATATTCGAATTGCGCTTTTCATGTTGCCCCCTCTGCCACAACACTCAAGTGTTTGCTTACAAAATCACTTTGATGTCAATATTTGCAACGCACCCTCATATGACAATAGCTCATTGTAGATGCTTGCAACACGCCCTTGCTACTTACTTATTACTTCCTGTAGTTATCTTTCAGCAATATATGCTACATATCTATCGATAGTCCGCTCCACCAGCTTCCTTTTGGCCACTCGGTGTAGTCGTGCGTGTAATTTAATCAAACAAATCATTTGCGCCCCACCTCGTTGAGGGTATGTGCAAAGCAAAATTGTAAAGAGGCAATCAAGAAAAAATTTTATACAAATTTTATCTTGTCCTGCCGAAGGACAGTCGTAGGCAATAATTCACTCTATCACACGAAAGTTTTATTCAAGTTTCCTCAAGTTTGCATTTGTGTGCGTAGTTGCATGCAACACATTTTTCGGTTTACCAAAGCAAGCAGAGTTGAGTTGCCACAAACAAGCTTACTTACACCCAAATGTGAGGTCAGATTTACGCCTACTAAAGGTCGGCTGTTTAAAAGCTTCTAATGAACCTGTATTCAAACAGATGGACATACGAGTTTAGTGCTGGAGACCCCACTTATTAAGCTGAAAATTGTTGCGCAATTTATCGTATATACAAGTACTCACCGACTTTATCGATGAACATGTTTATTTGGTGATCTGAAAGGAATTTTTGTCGAGGAACTATTAAATTAAGTCATCTAGTCTGTTGTTCACACACACGCAATTTAGCGCCCGCATAATTAATATATGACAGCTGTCAGTTAAGCGTTTTAATTTCATTTTGAAAAAAGTCTACTTATGTCCAAAAAATCTTAAAAATATAGCTACTTAATGAAAATAAGAGTTTTTTTTTATAAAATCTTTTGAGTTTAGTAAACTCGTGTCTCGATCTTCAGACAGGCTTTACTTTGGCAAATAAATAATTGTTAATGCTTTGGGTTTAGCTACCGATCCAAAGTTATATCAAATAAATTAAACGAAAATGTCTTCAAACTTTCTGAAAACTAATTTAGTCAACACTTACACTAATTGAGTGGATTAATAGTACACTTTCATAATATCTCATTATTGAGACAATTAAGTTTTTCCAGCAAGAAACGCCTTCTTTTTCTAAAAGCGTAAATTAGACAGTATTTAAAAGAGAATTTTCCACATTTAGTTTGTCAATTCACACTTAATTAAGAGGCAATTAGTCAGCTGCATGCTTGTATGCGAAATTGTGAAACAATTAAGGCTCAAACTTTTTCAACTATCTTAATTTTGAACAGACTGTAACAGAGTAAATTTGGCTCTTTTCAGTGTGTATCATTAAGAAAAATAAATCTCAGCTGTCTTAGAAAGATTGGAATATATAATTTCGGAAGTAATTAAAACTAAGTCGCCAAAATTTGAGTACGCACTCGCTTTCTTAAAATCCTTACCACCACATTGGGATAAAAGAAACTGAAATATAATATGCACCATAGAAACATTTTTTGTACTGAATTCAAGCTTTCAGGATCCCGAAATTTAAAAATCTTTGGACAAAATAACTGTTATTTCAAAAAACTTAACCAGATGACGCTTCGGTAATATTACCATTGAGTCAAGGAGAATTTAAATATTTTTTGTCAAATTTGTTTTAAAGAAATTGTTGTTGCTAAATTATAAACCAGTTTTGGTATCGGGATTAAAATTAAAATCCCGAATTTTCGGGATTAAGATTATTTATATCTTTTAAAGCCTTAGACATCGTGTTGTATATCGAGGTCGGATTCGGGATTGAAATTTGAATACCGAAATTTCGGGATACAAATTATTTACATATTTTAAAGCTTGGATCTCCGTATGGTATAATGTTGTTTGGTATTTGATATACAGAGAATTATGCTTAGCGTTCAAAAACTTTTGTGTTAACGTTATTGTATAAGGATTTGGATTTTAAATCTGTGACAATTTTCAATAAACTTCAAAATCCATTGCATTAAAGTTTTGAGACTATTTGGGGCAAAGAAAGAAGAAAAATTTAAAGAAACATCTATGGCACTCAAATTAAGTTCTATATTTCTAACGGTCTAATACAATCATGTTGAATTTTTTTTAAATGATTGAGGTTCCGAAGAAAGCTAATTTATCAAATATAACATAATATATTCAAAAGGAGAATCTCCCAAAACAAAAATGTTCACTAAATTTCACATTTTTGAAAACCATCAAACCAAATTTGCTCAAACGCAAATCATTACGAGCACAACTAGCAACCAACCAATACACCAACCCAACCTTAAATTGTCTTTGTCAAATTCACTTAACGAAGCGACCAAAACAACCCCGTGTGGAGTGAGGGAGAGGGTGCGGTGGAGAGAAAGGAAAATTAAGCTCGCTGCTGAACGCACAAATCAAGTGGAAATGCACACAATTTACCCTCAAAAAGATGAAGCTAACAAAAATGTGCAAAAACAATAACAACTACAACTACAACCAAGTGATGACGATGATGGCAAAGAGCCACATGGCGGCTAACCCAATGCCAAATGTTGGCCACAAGAACAAACCCTCAGAATCCTGTGTGGCATGCAACACATTTTTGATGCCCCCAGCCACATACTGTCAAACTGTACAAACAACAACAATGCCCGAATGGTAACCAAATTTTTAAGTGGCAATACAAAAAGGGTGGCAACTTAGCTGAAAATTCAGAAAGAAAATGCAGACGCATGAACGGTGGTTGGCAAGTTGATGAAGTTTTTGGGACCAGAGTGGTGGTGAGGGTGTGCCAGAAACAAATTGCAAGTGCAAAACAAGCGAATTAATGAACAAAAACAACAACCACTGTACTACCGGAAGCTGCTAGATGCAGGCCTCGCTGCCTTTTTTGGGCCTAAACGAAATGAGAAACGCACTGATCGGCTAAATGCACACGATGAACGCTCCAAAGTGTGCAGTTTAACGAAGAGGCATGCCGAAAGGAGGGGTGTTGGAGGTGCGGGCAAATTGGAATGCAAATGCAATGCAATAAGGCAAAATGAAACTGAAAACTCAATTGATACTCGGAAGAAGTTTAAGCGATTTGCTGCACTTACGGCAGAGAGTCTTCCATGTAGTCATACATACACACACACTTAAATAGTTGCATGCTGATGTGTGTTTGTTCGCACTTGGCATACAAACTGCACAAGTGGCAACACTTTTCGGCCACATTAGACGTGCCGCATGCCACAATTTCGGTTCGCCTCCAAGTTTACACTGAAGTGGTTAGACTCACCGAGCAACGGTACATAAGTTGCAAGCTTACGCACTGTCATTTAGGCAGCCCAACACACACACACACACACATATACACAAATAAAGTAGTTGCATGTATGTGTGTGTCTGTGGCAAAGCACTTTACGCTCTCGGCATTCTTAATGCAATCGAATGCAATTTTGGCCAGACTGAGAAAACTTCGTGGCAAATGCATTTGCGCCTCACAAAGGCAACGCAAATGAGGCTGCATGCCACACACCGATGCACATGCGTGCGTATATGTAGTTACAAGCCTGCTCTCAGATTTGTGTGTGTGCGTGTGTGTGTTTAGGCGTCCTTGTGCTTGTTCACCTCTTTTGTTTGCCCTGAAGCCTGTCGCCGTAAGCCGACATGACAACACTTTGAGGCGAAATTTGTGGCTTTAATGAAGGCAAGTTGCAACTTACTCATGTTGCAAGCAAACTACCGCACGTCCACTAACGCACACACACACACACACACATAAACACCCAGTGCTGGCTGCAATTGCTGCCATCTGTGGCCACTGCAACCGCTAGTCAATGTTTTGTTGCTCTTTGCAATTGCTTTCGAGGCAGCAGGCAAACCGAAAATCAACTTGGACATTGCTATTTTCGGTTACCGTTTTTATTGCTCTCTTACCATACACATATGTGTTGTTGTTGTTGTTGTTACAGTTGTTATATGATTAAATGTGGCGCAAGTTGTTGGTGTGTGGCGAAAATCCCAACAATTGGTCAATTGCATTAAAATGAAAAATCACACTCATTTCATGTTAACGGTAATTTAGTCAAAGTTGTGCGGTATGTACCGTTAATTTGTAGTCTGAGTGAAACGAGTAGCAAATTACGGAACTATTGGTAGTAATTTCTCTTCTTTGTTTTCTTTGAACTGCAGGCATTCTTCTTTTTAACCAAAGTGTAGTGACTCAACGTATTGTACGGACTGACTGATCCCTAATCTGTTGTAAGTGTCTCAATCTTGTCATTATCAGCCTTTCATTTAAAAGAGGACTCAAACATAAGTGCTATCAAATTTTCCACCGTGAAACTACCGCCAAGTGTAGATGTTTCAGATTTTCTTTTATACTTGAGAACCGAGGGCAATGACAGCACGGACTATAGTCATGGCGAAATTTGTAAAGATAGCTTCTAAAGCACCCATATCCAGTTATTATTTGAGGCTGGTGGAAATCCAGGTTCCCATGGTCTATATATCCACGGTATGATGTCATCACGACGTGTTTATTATTTCTATCAATGTTGCTTGGACACCATTAAAGAAATCAGGTGTTTTATAACTGATTTGTCCAATGCAGAGCTGGTTATAAGTAACCTCTCTTGCCACTATCACTCCTTATACCAAATTAGTTTGAAACCTGTATGTTTATAACAATTTAATTTAAAATATAAAGCCGGTTGCAACTATTTCATCTTTGGAATATATAGTAAACAAACCTCTTCTAGAGATCATAAAAATTAAATAAAGAATTAGCTCGGTTTTTGCACAAATTCAACATGTGGTTTAAGTCGGCATCAAAACTCATATTTAGGGCATGATACATTTTAAAGCCGACCTTACTTTCGAAATTTTGAAAATTATTTCAATAAATATTAACAAAAAAAATAAAGGGTGTTTTTTAGACATACAGTTTTCAAGAAGAACTTAAACGCTTATAATTTATTGTTATGGCTAAAAATTTAGCTTTATTGTAAAGAGCAGGACTTGCCATTATGTTTTAAAAATGATTTCGGGAAAATGAATACCGCGGCTGCTTAAATTAAAGGCGAGAAACTCAAACCACTTTTCCCAGCAATTGGGGCCGTATGAAGGCAATAACGAGCCGCATATTTTTTCCAAGCCATCAATCGCCACGGGTTTATCTGCGTAAACAAGCGACTTCACAGAACCCCATTTCACTGAAAGTGAGCTTCATTGCTGAACAAAATTTTCTTGTGAAAATAGGTATTGCTGGTCATCTCATATTAGGCTCATTCACCGAACGTGTGACGCGAGTGTTGGTCGATCGGCTTCAATTCTTATACGAGTGGGATTTTGTAAGACAGGCAAGCAAACCAGGTGGATGGGCACAGCTCCAGTTGTTGCACCTAATGGTGGATCGTCCCTTTCAATACTCTGCTCCACAGCAGCAATACCGTCTTCAGTGCGCACTGTACGGCATATCTGAAGATGCGCATTATTCACTAGAGTAAACTTGGTGTGAAACTGAACCATGGTTGCTCGAATTACCGATTGTAAAATTGCTGGATTTACAAATGTCATTCCGACTTAAGTCTGTCTTTAAAATAATAAACCAAACTGTGTATAAATAAATCAAGTAAGAAACCAATTCTGAAAAAAGTATTGCCTCATTGAAAACCGCAAGTCTAAAAAACACCCGTTACTTCAAAACCGAATAAAAAGCTGGGAATAATTCAAGTTGAGAATTTCCGTCAACCTAGTATATTTTCCGAACTTGATTAAACCATTAAATTGATAACTACATTTGACTAGCTTACTTTCGTTCTTCGTTTAAGTATGATCATTTCATGCATGCAAAAAAACGGGTTTCTATAGTCAAAGCCTTCGTTTCACTGTTCGTACTTACTGAAAGTTAATAATGATCTTCGCCTTCGCAAATAGAACACATTGGGACAAAACCTTATTCATTTGGAGATCAACGGTTGACATTGAGACCCTCAGGATGCGTCAAGATAGAGAGTCAGCACATCATATGAGTTCTTCTGCGAACCATATCGAACCATCATGATCATAAAATTAATCTTTCCAAGCAGAAAGAGAAAGTTCATAATCTCTTCTTAAGTATCTAAGCGGACTTGCTCTTTACTTCATTCCAAATACCTTTCTAGAAAAAATTCAAGCGGCAACAGATATCAGTAGGGAGACTTGGAGACTTTAAAGATACTGTGTGACTACCACCAAAAATCAGGTACCTCTATGACTATGAAAGCGTGGAAGACTTGACTATCATTTGGCTTTTGGTTACATCATATCGTCTTAGAGCATTCAGCGTCGTCCAACGCAGCAATCAATAGAAGAAAACTTCAGTTTTAGTTGCGCATCGTAACATTTCTTCCGAGTCAACAGGATAGTGGGTCAAATAATGAATCATTGAATTTGGGGAGGAAGAAAAGAAAACCTATGAGTACGCTAGAGAATGTTAGCAGACAGCGCTTTGTTCGTATTCGATTCAATTCTGTTAGACGAGAATAACGGAATGTTATAGATTCATCTCAATATTTTGTGAGCTTTAACTTTGTTACGACGAGGTTAAAACTTCATCATTTTTGAGTAGCGAAGTAACAATCATGCAATATTTTTTTTTTACATTTTTCTGGTGCAATTTTGTATTGGCTGACCGCAGTAATATATATTGCTATTAACGCTGCGTATCAAGCTCTTACTGGATGTTTTCTATTTTTGTTACATCCCTACTTTTGGAGGACCTTTCTGTAAAATTTTGTTTGCTTAAAGTACTCTACCGTATTTTCATGAAAATACGATCAATTTTCTATTTTATGAGGGCTACGAGACAGTTTTGATACTCGTTAACTTTAATGATTAGTTCGTTTCAACTCTTAAAGCATTTAGTCAAAGATAAAACTTTCAATATATATAGAGGAAAGGAAAGTAATAAATTCTCTTTTGTTAGAGTGGTGTAACATCTGCAAAGAAAATCCAAGTACCCATAAAATTCCAGACGTAATAAAATCAGAGATCGTTTTTCTAGCAGATTTGAAGTATTTCTAATATGGTTCTAACATATATGGTTTCAGAATCTCCGTGAAAATTTTGCGGACATAACCACAATGAAATCTTAAAATTTATGCAAATAATTAATTAACATATCTTCTAAAAATGCGTGCTCTTCTTGCATGTCTCGGCTCTCAAGCTCCGCATAACTACAATATAATTGCGATATTAACCGGAATGTTTGTATGTATGTGCCACATATTCATATTCGTTCACACCTCCGCACAGAACATGCCATAAATTACAATATTTTTTGCTACATATCATTGTTGTTGTTGTTTGTATTGTTGTCGGCATCGTTATGACCGTTGTTGCCGTCATTATAGCCAGCGTTGTGGATTCGCCTTGGCAACGGAGTGCATTTTTGTAATTCCGCCATTAACACTGCTGCTAGACTGCTTGATATTGCTGTTGTTGTTGCCACGACTACGCGAATTTACCGATTAATACATGCATGCATATGATAATTATAATGTCGTCGAGGCAACAGATGCAGCAACAGCAACAACAGCAGCAGCAGCCACTCGCTGGAGAGCAGAAGCATGGCAAGGAGCCCGAGGAAAGTGGCGGCTGCTGCAGAAGCTGTTGTGGCCAGGCTCATTTCAATGTGGCCACGAGCTGTACACGCATCCTTGTAATCATGTATTTGACGCACACACACACACACGCGCACTCAGTCGCTTACAGAATGAGCATTAAGAGCATGCAACGCGCTGTAGCATGTGTAACTGTTTGTCGGTTCGTCGGTCGGCGCTAGCTCCTTTCGGCTGCTGCCCTCACGTTGGCTTGTGCATTTTTGATTTACGAGTTATGTGTTGGCAGTAAACATTTCAGCGCGAAAATTCTGTTGCATGCACATTTTTCAAACGGCCAATACGTGGCGGACAGGTGTGGCACGGCGTGGCGCTTGTTGTAATAAAGCGGTCAATGTGCGAGTATAATCAGCGCATTAATTTTAATGTAAATTGGAGAACACGCGGGCTAGTTGGGCGCGATATTTGTTAAAGATAATAAGGATTTTGTGACTTAAAATATAATTGTCCTTTAATTACCTGTAGTTTTTATAAGGTTCGAGAAACACTAATACGAATTTTATATGTTTTATCAGTAAACCAGAAATATTTTTTTTAATAAAGAGGTTAAGAAAACTATAAATATATACACATATGATCAGCAAGATGAGCTGAGTTGATTTAGCCACGTCTGTCTGTTCGAATGTCTGTAGATATACAAACTAGTCCCTCAGTTTTTAAGCTATCGATCTGAAAATTTTCACCTGTCCTTTTCTTAATAAGAAGCTGCTCATTGGTCGGAATGGCCGGATATACTAAAATGCAAATTTATTTATTTATTGTTTCTAAATAAATTCAAACTGTCTACCTCCGCTGGTAAACTACTATTTGATGGTGTATGAATCCTTTAAAACCAGTAATATTCAAATTGACATACAAACTCTAGCCAACATATTATATTAATAATGGGTTTTTCCAAAGGCCGATGTAAAATCGAATAAAAATAACATCGAATAATAGTTTCTCTCGTTAGTGAAGTATGCAAAGAAAAATGCGTTGAACGTGTGATACCGAACAGATGTTGTAAATGTGTAGAGCAGCCACCTGTTTTATGTTGTAATACATTTTAAATAGGGAGAAAGGCCATTGCCATTTCCGTTTCTTGGGCATGTGGATGGTATAAATGATGCATATTAAAATTAATAAAACGTTTCATAGTTGTCAGTTAATTTTTAAACTTTTTTTCGAAATGATTACTTAACATATAAATTGATGCAAACATAGAATAAGTTAGTTAGCTGATCCCTCACTGCTATGGATAGTCCTTTGTGAAGGCAAAGGAAAACTAATGTTTTCACTTTTTTTAAATAGTATACATAGTATTTATATATTACTATTTGCATACCCAAATGACCGCATATTTTAATATTAATAATAATCGCGACTTGACTGCAGTCAGCAAAGTAAACTCGACTATTTAAATAACCCATTTCAAAGAAAATGTAGAAAGCAATAAAAGAACAATAATGAAAATTGAAAAAAGGCTCTGGAAAATACCAGGAATAATTCGCGTAAACACAAATAGTTGGGTGCGAACTTCGCTAAAGGTCAAAAAATAGCAGCCAAGACTTCGTTCACAGCGTTCTCTCGATTCTTGAGGCGAAATGTAGCTTGACAACTTTTTTTCCAAACACACCCATTGATTAAGTTATTATTTATTTTCCAAAAAATTTCGGAGTTGAAGTTCATTAAGTCAATAAAAGTTTCTTTAAATATTGCTAGTATTGTAAGAAACCAAAAGAGACATTTTAACCAGTTGGCGAGCGTTCTTTTCGCACTTGCTTGGTAGCTTACTAAGACTTTTAGTGTCCTCTTTTTAGTTCCAAGCAAAGCTTTTAGATAATTTATAATTAGTTTTTAGTATTTTAAATAATTAAAAATTTTTATAATTAAAATTTAGTTTTGAAAACTTAATCAAAGTACTCAAATACTCACATACATATAACGGAATTTTTTTATTAATAGTAGACTACAAAATATGTTTTATAGGAAGGCAAAAGAATAATGAGCTCTCTTCCAAATGTACAACTAATTGAAGGAAAAATTAAAAATAGTTATAAATTATGCTGGTATTTTAAAATATTTTTTTTTATGGTTGAAAACACCTATTAAACAACCCATTTATCGCTTACGCCACGCCAATAATATCCTTAATAGTTTTCTTATAAAAAAAAAAAAAAACATTTTTACTGTCTGTTTAGCAGTCATTGTAACGCTTCAGCAATTTTATCTTCTCTTTATTATTATTATTTTTTTTTGTAACTCATTACTTAATTACTAACCAATCAATGAGAAAGTGGCTGTACAAATTTCAAAAAAAATAATACTTCAAATGTCACATATGTTGCACGTATATTACAACAACAACTGCTACAACTCTGACATTGACATTTAAATTGTTGGCGCAGGCGTTGCATGAATGACATTTGCATGAAAAACGGCAACTTCCGGTTCAAACGGTGTGGACACCGTTGCGCATGCGCAGTGAACTTGCGCAATTAGTGCTCATTAAAATTGTTCCGCAACAACATGCTAGCGCTTACTAGCTGGGGAGACTATTTTCGAAAACAATAACAACAACAACCGTAAAAATATAGTTAACATGAAGTTCAACACCGTTTTAAGGAAGTCTAAACGTGAACACTAAGATTGTATATATGAGAGTATATTTATGTGCTCCACGTGAATGGAAAATTGAATTGCAGCGTTGACCGCCGTTAGGGTTGATCGCGCGGTCGATACCTTGGCCAGCCGGTTGGCAGTTGGTGTTGGCCGATTTTATGGTTGGTTTCTTGGTCGTTTGATTGGCATGTGAGGCATGGTCATGCACGATTGCCGTGGACTGTGACAACTGCTGTCGCGAGGTCGTCAAGTGATATGTGTCAGCTAAATTGATCATTTAATGGGTACTTTTTGTATTCAAATTTACGTGGGTGTACATATAACATAAGCATATACATACTTACATATGTATAATATAATAAGCTATATGTGGAAGACAAAATTTTATATTTTTATAATGAAAAATAATGTATTTATTATTGCTGCTTTTCTATATGAGCATATGTTTGAGCCAGATCAATAAGTAATATTAATCAGTTCTCTTTTCGTATTAGAAAAATAAAGGATGAGTTGTCTCAAACTTAAATAATCGAAAAATATTGCCGTTAGACATCATAAAAATATTAATTATTGGACGAATATCTTTCAAATACAGACTGTTAACCTTAATATGTATAATCGGATGTCAGATTACTGAACTTAGCTTAAAGTAAAAAACCAGATAAAACGTTAATTTCGGCTTCACGGAAGCTATTACACCATTCACAGTTACATTTCTTGTAGCATAAAAGGGTATAAAAAGATCTTTATCTTGATTTTGAACGGTCAGTTTGCATGGCAGCTATATGCTAAAGTAGTCCGATCTGAGCTTTTTCTTTGGAGATTGTACCGTTGTCTTGGATAAAAATCCGTGCCAAATTTCGTGAAGATATCTTGCCAAAGTTTTCTATACAAGTATATTGATTTTGGAACGATCAGTTTGTATGAAAGCTATATGCTTTACGGTTCCGACAAATAAGCATCTTCTTGGTGAGAAAAGAACTAGTGCAAAACTTCAGAGTGATATCTCAAAAAGTGAGGGACTAGTTCGCGTATATACAGACGGACAGACGAACATGGGTAAATCAGCTCAGCTGGTCACGCTGATCATTTACATATGTATATACTTTATAGGGTTTCCAAAGTATTCTTTTGGGTGTTACAAACATCCGGACAAACGTAACACTAGAACTACGAACCGGTCAAAATGACCGGTTGCATCATTTATTTATACAATTTACTATTTATTTCTATTTAATAATTTACGATAATGTCATAATTTTTATTAAATTTATGTGTAGAATAATATTATAGTTTATTTTGTACTTACGCTTTTCATTTTCAGAGAGAGAGAGACCTATTCGAAATAGGTATATGGTGAATCTTCGTAGTTCTAGTGTTAATATACGCAAATCAGGATATAAAAATAACCATAGGCTAATTCCATCAAATAATGTTCTGAAAATTAATTTGATACTGATTTCTCTTTCCTTATAAAGTAATTACCGTCTTCAAAAAGGCATACTTAAGACGCTTCTTCGATAAGTGGCGGTCTTTTTGATCCATACTAAGGAGTTGTAGGCATCACAGCGGACTGGTGTTTGTATCTGCCCAATTAGGATTCACCGTGCCTCCACGATTACCTAACCTAACCTTGTCTGCCATTCCAAAGTGAGCAGGAATATAGTGGACTCTCTTCAGGCTATCGACGTCTGACTGCATGAGAATAAATATCACCAGTAGTAGCAATGCCGTCAACACTAAATAACCAAAAGAATCATGCCCTGTGCAGATTGTTTCAGAGGTTTTAAAACCATACGTTCCATTAATAAAAAAATCCTTCCCAATTTCTTCCTTTTTTTTATACCATATACGTCGGTATGAGAAAGGAATGAAACATGGTTCCATTATTTTACTCCGAAGTTCAAACGACAGTCAAGCGAGTGACCGACTACAAGCGACGAACCAGAGGTTGAAGACTCGTAACAGTTAGCTAACAAATTTATGGTGTTTTTAATTTAAGATGTTTGAAATAATTTCCATCGATTATCTAGAAAATTTCCAATTCTATTTGAAGCAAAATAAATTACTGTTTTATCAAAAAATTACATCATAAAAGACAAATAATCGTACCAAGTAAATTAAACAATTAGAACATTGTGTTAACAGAGCTTTCGTATTCTCTGGATATGGTTCCGCGTGACTTTGTCTGTTCAATTCAGTATGGTCCGTATAGGCCTTAAAAAAAATGCTCACTAAAAAGATATTCAGCGACAATGCAGATGTAGAGCAGGCAACGTCACCTAAATTGTATATACGGCGACCTTTTCATCATTTGGTGGTTAAATTCAAGGTCACCAGTTTTATATGGATTTAATGAAAAACCGAATATATATTGCTATGGCCAAGATGCCAAAGTTAATTAAAATTTTTGTTCTGCAATTATAATCGAATGTCTGGAATCAACACAGTAGAACAAAAAAACATATATTTTATTTTCCTCGTAGTTATTATAAGCAACATTTTAACAAGGAAACCTAAAATCATTCAAACACATTAAAATTACAAATATTTACCTTGTCAACAAACAGCAAACAGTCACGACTTTTTGCCGTCGACGTCAACGCTTATAAGTGACCTACCGTTGAAGGCACGAAGACATATTCACCGAAGCATGTCTGCCTAACAAATTGAGTTGCTACTTTTTAGCACTTAGACTAACTGTTTTACGGCGAAAAACTCTCGGGCGCTTACTGGCGAATTTGTTGCTTCCTAAAAAAGAACTTTGAATTACCCATATTGGAAAGCAGAACACGAAAATAGAAAACGTATAATGCAAAAGAGTTAAAAAAGAGTTAAAAAATGCACTGCTTTTTACGCTTAGAAAATCGCAAACAAAGCGCAGGAACACTACACATGCTCTCGCGCTCTATGCACGGCCTTGCGCTCGTTTTTTATGTGTCACAGCAGTGCAATTGTCACAATTGTCACGACAATTCTTGGTAGTTGAGAATGCGCTTTGTCATTTAGCATAACACATTTGTCGGAGGTTAACCCCTTTGCTTTTTGACGAAATCCCTTTTTAAGCGTTACTTAGCAGTAAAACGATTTTTTAACGTGTCCTCTGTGTGTTGTTTCCTATTTTTTGTCGTTCTTTTTTTGCGCTCTTGTCATCCAGGCTCGAGGACAACGCGCACAATTGTCAGATTGAGCAGCGTGTAAAAGCAGTTCGCTGTATTTAGTGAAGACAATTGCAAATTGTATTTGTAGGTCAGTGGATGGCGTGGCAAATGAGTATTTTGGGAAGGCATAAAAAGGATTTTGCTCACAAAGCGGCTGATTCATAAAAAAACAAAACACAAAGGATGAATGTGCAAAGCAAAGCAAAAGTGTAAACAAGGCAAGTAACACCAAGCGGCAAGGGTTAAAAAATGAGTTTCAACTAATTTTTTCGATATTTGAGTTGTTGGCTGCTGCGTGTTAATGGTTTTTTAGTGGCCGCATTGCTGCGACCGATCGGCCAAGCAAACGAGCGACTGCCCGACCAATGCAATAAAACAATAAATCTATAAATAATAAAAATGACCCGAAACAGGCAATAAATATTGGAAAACTGCGAAAAAAACTGTTCTTAGGAAGCATGACTTCATATATACGTATCGAGATTGCTGTTGAGCTTCGACAGCCGAGGAGCGCGTGAAGGCTATTTGACGCGCGCCCTGAAAGTGGTTAACTCATTTTATTGTAGTCTGCTATTCGGTCAGTTTTTTGTTGTAACTCGTATGTTCTGCTCTTTTTTTGCTTGCAACGCACCAATTTCCGCATAATAACAAAAACAATGACATGTAGCTGCCATTGTATTGTGGGTGAACCGCTGTGGATTTGTATTAAGAGCGAAAAGGATTGAGAGTGCATGTGCCACAAGCCATAAAAATTAGTAGCCTCAAATATTAAGAAAAAAACTGAGTTTTGAAAGAACATGACTTTGATTTTTTTCAAAGAATGCCTTAAAGACTGCACAGCCAATACGCGGAAATGCATTTTGTTATGTTGATGAAACAATTAGCAAAAGTAGATTTGGAAAATTTAAAAAAAAAAAAATGTTTGTAAAATTTTTTTATTATTGTTATATTGTTTTGTATTTTATTCTTGAATACAAAATCAAAAACCGATTTTGAGTTTTTGGAAAACGCATTTTTGGTTTGACTTGCTTTCCATGCATAAATTTTATCTTTTTTACTAATAACCGCTTTCGCTTTAATTTTTGGCCCATTAGTCGGGTTTGACTTTATGCCTTCGAGGTTAGCCGCGCGCCACCAAATTTTTATTGCCGCGCCGCATGTTTTCCAGCACTGTTTTTGAACGCGAAGTGTGTTTCAATATTGGCTACGCTTTGTTTTGGATTTGAATAAAACTGCCATTAACCCGTTTGCCGCCGCCAGCGCGCATACCTTGACGCCTATCCTCCCATACATGCTACATATTTCGTGTGCGCACAATTTCAATTTTAATATTGTTGCTGCTGTTGTTGCATTTTAATAATTTCTCTTAATTTTCTTACCATATGACGTTTGTCTGGCGTCTGCCATAACTGTCACAATAAGTCAAAATTTGGGTTACTCGACCGCCGCGGCAGTCATCGCCACTGTCGTCGCTTTGTAACCGCGCGTTCCGCGCATCAAACGCGGTGCTTTGATCTGCTGCGGCGGCTTTCTATATTTCAATTATGACAGTTGGTTGGGCTTCACAGCGCGGTACTCGTGGCGACCAATGCAATTAGACGCATATTTACATATATTAAGCGCTGCCGTAAACGTGCATTTCAATCTGTTGTCGATCACTGTTTAATCCCCCAAACGCATTCGCGGCCGTTCCCCACTGTTTTACTTTGCAGCCGCTGTTCCTTTGTTTCTTGATGCCAACAGTTGGTCATCCACTTGTCTCGGCGCGCACATCTTGATTATTGCGCGTATCAGCCGCTTCATCTGTTTTTCCCAGGCTTATCGACTACCTGATCGTCGCGCTAATAGTGATTAGTTCCGTATGCGCGTTTGTCCTCCGCGCAATTGCGGTGTATTTCTATGTAGACCAGTTTATTGATTGTGGCTGCCTTATAATCGCTTATCGCACCGAGTTTGGTTGGCCGCCGCAATGCACATGTTTTCACTGATCGTAAGCGCGATCGCTAATAGGCGATCATACATTTTCCCAAGCATGATATCATCATATCAGGTGCACCATTTCTATGTTAATCAAGTCATTCCATTTTTGATTTCTAATTGAATTCGCTGTGCGGCACAGAGTGAATGAAGACATCAAATATCACGCTGATCTAACTTCTTATGATGCTCGGCGAATTGGTGAAGCGTTAATTTTCGGTGCGACTTGGTGGTCAACAGCTGGATGCTTAGGGAAATGATTAAGGGTTAGTGGCGTTTTGAAGCATTGGCGCTGAAGGCGGGTAGACAAAAGTATTTGAATGGATTTTGAATGAAGCGAAATTTTTTGGTTACAGTCTTTCGACATTTGCCTTAGGCACTAGGAAAGTATAGAATAAAAAACATTTTTTTTTTGTAAACTGTTTAAAATTTTCAATACCGTATAATTTCTCATAACACAAGGCGAGTAATTTTATCACACTTTAATTCTTCTTTTGAATGACATACATCAAATATCTACATACATATATGCATTCTACATCATTTGCCACTTTTCCGCCATATCTTAGTTCTGCTCTCCCTCTTTAATAGCATAATAAATAATTTAAATTGTAGTTTAGTAGGATACTGGAGAGAATAGGTATATCTATCAAAAATCCCTCTTATACGCTATATCTGTTTATTTATTTTAAGATATTTGTGCGTTCGTTTCGTCACTCTCTGAGCGTTAAAGAATCAAAATATGCTGACTATGAGTTAGACAATTGTAAATCTAAGTATTTTCGAGCTTCTATTAAAAGAATTCATGCTTTGTTTAATACCTTTGGTGGGAAGGGAATGTAAAAACATGAACTCAGTTGAAGTAGAATTGATTACAGTTCCAAATTTTTGAGCGCCAAACTCTGCGAGGCAAAGACAAACATTTTTAAAGATTGCCAATATCAAAAAAAAACTGTCTATATCAAGGAGTGAGAGTAGACGCACTAAAGTATAGTAATTTTCATACTGATATTTGTAATTTTGTTTGAAATGGGATTTTTGGAATTTTTGAAAACATCATACAAGTATGTAGATCAATTACACCTATTCTAATATTAAATAGCTTTAATCTTTTGCCAAATATACAAAAAGACACACGATTAGAACAAAAAAGAGAATAAAAGAGAGTATGTGAAGCAAACTAAGTCTCCAGCAAGAGTCCAACTAAGATATAAATATACTTTTGGTGAATCCCGAAACTATGATTTTTTCATTATGTGATTAGGAGAAGATATAGAACTAC
The DNA here is from genome assembly GCF_042242935.1 of Bactrocera oleae. Classification (NCBI taxonomy): domain Eukaryota; kingdom Metazoa; phylum Arthropoda; class Insecta; order Diptera; family Tephritidae; genus Bactrocera; species Bactrocera oleae. Next base: position 64,567,067 of record NC_091539.1, on the reverse strand, counting down.
CGTTATAATCAAAAAACTTAGTCAAAAGACAACTAAAATCATATGGTGTTTCCAATCCTCTGACAGACTTCTTTTACACCAAACAGCAGTCACTGCCTTATTTTATTATGGAGACATGAGGCGACCTTTTCATCCATCAATATTATTTGAAGTCTAATCAACTTAAAAAAGTGGGTCTTTATGGAACTTATAGATGCCGAAGGGGCAAAATTTAGTGCTAGAAACTTATAAATTAAGGGAAGCAATAGCGTCTATTGAACCATTATAATTACTTTAATTTAGTCTTAGATGGGTTTTCAACGTTTAGGGGATTGAGTTTCGGGATTTAGGTATTAACTTTAAGTACTCAAACTTTAATCCTAGAAAGTTATGTCTGGTAAAGCCTTTTCGGGATTGAGTTGCGGGATTTTGGTATTGACTATAAGAACTCTAGATTCAAAACTAGAAGGTTATTTCTTTTTACGTTACTTCGGAATTGTGATGCGCAAATTCGGTATTGATTTTAAGAATTCTACAAGGTTATTTCTGGTTGCGTAAGTTCGGGTCTAGCTTACGGGATTACGGTATTGACTTTAAAAACTCTAGATTTAGTCACAGGTGATTATTTTTGGCTGCGTAAGTTCGGGATTGGGTTTTGGCGTTTCGGTATTGACTTTCGGGATTTCGGGATTTGAAAATTTAGTTAACATTTGCTGTTGTAACTACAAATTTTAAAACTACAACTTCCTAGAACAGCGTTAAATAACTGAAAAGCTAAAATCAAACAAGTGAAGGTTTTTGAGCAGCTAGCAGCAGCCCTTTGCTAATTAATTATATAAAATACCAAAAAAAAAAAAAACTCCAACAAATAGTTAAATGGATTAAAAAACAAAACTGTGCATATGAAAAACGTTTATATAAATATTAAGATTTTTAAGTTGATCAATGAATTCGCTGGAAAACCACCACTGTGGCATTGCACGCCAAGACGCGACTTGTGATGCAGCCTCTGCAATAGGTGCAACACGCCACCGGCTATTTAGTGAATATGTAAATTTTCCAAAATTCAAGGCATTTTCACGTTGATTTGTGATGTTTGCGCTGGCAAGTGATTCCTAGAAGCCAAAATATCAACAACGAGCAAATAACAAAAAGAGTAGCCTTTAACGACGCGGAAACCCTTTCAGGTCCATTCAGCCTTTACACAATATTTGTACAGGAATACTTCATTATGCGCCGCATTTTAGCATCCGCTTTCCGCTCGTCCATGTGACCATAATATTTACACACAGAAAAGCAACAACTCTTCCATTATATGTATGTGTATTTGTGTTTTTGTTTGTGTGTTCGGATACGTTCGCTGCAAACCCCTTTTAATGGTGCTGCCGTTTGCGGTGATGTTGGTTTTTCGCGGCCTAATAAAAAACAACAAAACAGCAATGCGAACGGGTTTATTGTGGCCGGTGCTGAATTTCCCGAGCATTTCCGAGAATTCGGTCAGTGCAGCGGACACACAAAAACAACAACAACAATAAGAGCACTGGTCTTTTGTTGCACCGAACAATCCTTTCTGGGTTGGCTGCTTTTGCTGGCATTACTAGCTAATATAAACACACACACACACAAATACATATAAAAATATTCTTTGCTAGTGTTTGCCCATTTGGTTTTGTAGGCTTTGTGTTGCTTTTCGTCGACTTCGCATGGGTGTGATGTTTGTCCTTTTACGTCAAACTCGTACAAACATAACGATATACGATACACCTTGCCTTGCACTTGCAACACACTTGCATATATTATTTTCCTCACTCTATGCATATACATATGTGTGTATGTGTGTTTCGTCGCTCGTATTAATTGCGTTGGCACTTTACATCAATAAGTCCGCTAAAACCAGAGAAAAACGGCCTTTGTTGTGGAGAACCGAACATAAAGTCGCACAAAGCCAGCCGAACTTGACCGGTTGCGTTGGTGGTCCAATTTTTTTCCACTTCTTTCAGTGCGCTAAACAAAAAAATTAATAGCAATGTTTTATTCTTGCATTTTAGCTTGAAACGTGTTTGGCGGCAGCAAATGCTATTTAACTAATTAGCTGTGCTCAAAATAGACACGCACATATACATACACACATATAAGTATTTTAAGAAAACGGGTTAGAATTTTGGAATTTGTGCATTTGTATGCAGGAATGCGCTAAAATTTATATAACTTATATAACTCTGAAGAGCATAATCGGTTTTGATATAAAATAGTTTTGGATTTTCAAAATAATTGAAATTTTCAAAAAAGTTTTCAAAATCTTTTTTAAATAATTTTCAAATAAATTCTAAAATTCATTAATAAATTTAAAGAATATGCCTGTTGGTAATAATCTTTTTATACTTTTGCAACATGTTGTTACAGTTAACGGTTTTTTTTGTCACATACTAATATTTTTAACACATACTATAACATAACTAATCGAGTTATATATGGTTTTATATATATATATATATAAATGATCAGGATGACGAGACGAGTTGAAATTCGGGTGACTGTCTGTACGTCCGTTCGTGCAAGCTATAAATTTAGTAAAAATTTAGATATCGTAATGAAACTTGGTGTAAGGATTTCTTGGCGAAAAAGAAAGCACGAGTTCATAGATGGGCGTAGTCGGACCACTGCTACGCCCACAAAACTCCATTAAGCGTAAACCTATAAAGTCTGTGCGTCAAAAATGGGCAGAATCGTTCAATACTTCCCTAGCTCCTCTTAGTGAATTCGCCTTTCGTCCTTGCAACCAACTTATATTAAATTTTTCGTTGCATTTAACAACTTTTAATTTAAATCGGTGGCAACACTGTGCTTACTAAATTGATTGTTTACATTTTTATTTGTTAATAACTCTAATTTTACTAATATTTAATTTTTTTTCATGGCTATATTTTGCTACGCTGAAGACATTTAAGTTGACTAGTAACTCCATAAAAAACATTATTTTTCCTTATTACATTTTTTGAGCTTTTTTGTAGCTTCCATTGTTTTATGTTGCCTACATTTAGGCTAAAAATATTAGATTTCTTAAAAATAATTAAAATTACTAAAGAGAAATTTAAATAAGTAAGGAAGTGCTAAGTTCGGGTGTAACCGAAGATTTCGAATAGTAACTTGCAAGTAACAAAGGCGCAGGAACACTTTCAGGTTTTGGCAAAACTTTATATCAAACTAAGGAAAGTATCGCCGTGATTTCATTCATTTAAGGAAAGAGCATACACAGTTATTAGAAAACGATTATTTCTGAATTTCATCAAGATTTCTTACATATTCATCGACAGATGCGGTATAAAGTAAAAAGGAAGTTCGAAAATATTTATATTAGATATATGGGTGCTAAGGGCTAAGTGTTGAATTGCTTTTACCCATTTTTGGCACAAGTTATAGTGCGATTTCGACAGTTTTTGGACGTAAGATGAAATATCTTGAGGACACTATTTGTGCAAAAATGTGTTCTGATAACTTAATTGATGTTTTATTTGTATAATATAAAGTGAAAGAAGACGGAATTTAAAGGTTTGTTATATAGGAATTAGGCGTGGTTGTCATCTGATTTCGCCCATTTTTCGAATGTCTAATAGGAATGTTTAAATACCTCACACACCAAATTTGGTTGAAATCGGTCGAGTAGTTCCTGAGATATATGATTTCACTTAATGTGAGCGGTGCCACGTCCCTTGTCCAATTTTCATGCCAGATCCTATAAAACCCTTCTCATCATGCTGGTTGTGAAATTGAATGCTTGCGGCTCATTTATTCAGGGTTATCGCACTTTTAGTAGTTTTCATCATAACTGTTATATGTATATATGGGAGTGGGCGTGGTTAGTAACCGATTTTATCCATTTTCACAGGAAGAGGAATAAAATGATTTCTTCTCAGCAAGTTTTATTGTTATATTTTAAACGGTTTGAAAGAGATGTATGTATATTAAACCATTTAGTGTGCGGAGCCACGCCCACGTTTAAAAAGTTTTTAACTCACAGATGTCCCTGACTACTGCAATCTCCTGTACCAAATTACAGTTTTGCTATTTCAACCTCCCTTAGGTGCCAATGGAAATGTGTACTAAGTTTCATCACGATATCTTAAATTTTACTCAAGTTATCGTTTGCATGGACAGACGGACGGACAGACAGTCACCCGAATTTCAACTCGTCTCGTCATCCTGATCATTTTTATATATATACATATATAACTCCATATCTAACTCGATTAAATTTACATGATACAAACTATCGTTAGGTGAACAAAATTATTATACTCTGTAGCAACATGTTGCAAGAATATAAAAATTATGCATAATAAATACTCACATTGATTACTCTCAACTAATACATTATTTATATGTGCATTATCGTGTAGGGCATCTCATTTTGGGCATTGCCGCACCCAGTTTTCACTTGTTGGCAAAGAATAACATAGAAACTGCGAGCTTGTAGAAATTTAGAGCAAACGATGAGTCGACAGAAATTAAAAGAAGCCAAACGTACACACGTACTACATACATACATACATAAGTGGTATATGTACATACTCACATAGAGCGCCTATCGCTCAGGAACACGTCATCGGCCAGAGAATGGAAATACCACAAGTGTCAGAGTCGTAGAGATAAGGCGCTACTGGCAGTTGCCGCTACAAAGATTTATTAGTTAATAATTAATCGTAAACGGATTTGATAAACGATTAACTATATTAACTGCGAAAATAAGTAGGCATAATAAAAATCAGTTGTAAAAAATGATATATTGAGCTTTCTTGCTGTTTCAGCATTATAAGTTGAAAATAATAGCACTTGAAAACCATGGCATAAGTGCTTAAGTACTTAAGTTAGTACTGGCATATGTATTAATAGTTTCAAAGTACCACGAGTCTATTGCCATTGTGAATCGTATGAAAAAACCGGTTCTCGCTCTCTTCGCACATCTCTACCGAAGCTTTTTACGTATACCATATATATGTTTATAGGTATCTGTGTATGGATGTATTTATAGCTGTTTCAGCACGTTGTGACAGCAGAAACCGCAAAGCGATCATATATTTTACTAGCGTCCACACTAGTATTTACATATGGACATACGTCAAAATGCTTTTTTCGTGAGTTCAAATTGAACTTTGGAACGCTCTCAGCTCACGTTTGTTTACGCAGAGCGTTCGTGGTGGTGCTGGTGCTCGTGTATGAGCGATTTTATTGCTATTCACTTAATGACTGTCACTAGGAGGCCCACTGGCTTCGGTAATTATTCACTAGAGTATTTGAAAAAAAATTCTATATGAAAGAAAGGAGACTATGTGGCCACATCTGCATATTAATATGAATATGAAAATTGGAATTTTGCTCAATGCCTTGCTGATCGATAAATCACATGTTTGTATAAAAACAAATATTAATGAACGAAGTTCTCGGGCAATTACTTTTCGTTTCCTTATTGTTTTGATTGAAAATTATGCCCAACGCACGATTGCGATTGGTTGGTGCTTATATCTTCGATAAATTATTGTGTTTAAGCAATTAATTTCATAAATCCATTTCTATTTTATTCAAAATATTTGCCTACTCAAAGATTTTTTTAGAGTTGCCACTACACTAAATATAATATTAAAAATAAAAAAAGATTAAATCATATAAAAATTACAAAATAATAATTTTCGAAATTTGTGACTTGAATTCAGAAATTTTGAAACGAAAAAATTTTTATATTTTAATTTGAAATTTTAATTTTATAATATTTTTATTAATTGAAAAAAAATTTAAAAAAAAACTATTATTTTGTAATTTGCACTGAGAAATTAGAGTTTTAAAAGCAATAAATGTTTTGCAAGAGTTTCGTAAATAATTTTTTTTTTTATTAATATAATATTTCAATCTTAAAATAATTTTGAGTCGAATCTTACTCCAAGGCCATCTATGTACAGTAAGCGGCATTACCTAAGCGCTTATCGCTGAATAAATGTTGAGTATAAGCAAAACAAGTGGCATGTGGGAGAGCACAAGCAGATAAAAGATATGGCTGCACACTGCCATGGATGAGTGAAAGTCGCACAAACCATACCCTAAATACTATAATTAGTTTAGAGTTGAACTGAAATGTTGAAAGTTAAATAAAAAAAAATTTAGGAATAAAAAATGAATTTAAATTTTTTTTTAATTTTTGTACTCATTTTATTTTTGAAAGTTTTTAGTTGTTTTTACACTAAAAAAATCTACAGAAGATGCATTTTGAAATTTTTTTATTATTGAAAATTTTTTATTAATTTATTTTTTACTCTCAAAAAAATGTATATAGATAATAATTTGAAATGTTTTTAAAATTTTCATTTTTTTTTTTTAAATTTTTTTGCTTAGTCTACCACAAAAATTTAGATAGATCGAATTATTTTAAATTTTGTTTCAATGTTTGAAATTCTTTTATTTGTAGACATTTTTTAATTTATACACAAAAACAATTCTAAAATCATTAACTTTTTTTTTGATTACGGTTTCTTTAAGTTTTATAAATTTTTGGTTTTTTTTGGGAAATTTTTCTTTTTGAAAATTTTTTACTTTTGATTTTATTATGTTTTTTTAAATAAACATTTGACTGGAAATTTCTTAAAAATTATACAATTTTCAAAATTAAAAAAAAGTTGATTTTATTCTTTTTTTCTTTTTGTATACAAAATAATTTTTTTTTTCTATTTAAAACTTTTGGAATTCAACTCAAAAATTCTAAATCTTTATCATTTATGAAAATTAAAAAAATTAGTTAACAAATTATAATAATTAAATTTAAATAAATATTATTTAAATCCAAATATTACAGGCTATAAAATATCGTTATAAAGTTGACCACCGTCTTAATTTCACTTAAGATCACAATAAAGCTACTAGACCGATTGTAGGGTGCTGCCTTAGCAGCAGTCTATCTTGTTTGCGTTTGGAGAGCATTAAATTATGAGCAAAAAATAAAGCGCGCGCTCAACGCTTCGCACTGAATCACTCCGCGTTCTGCTTGGCCACGTCGCTGCCTACGCGAATATGAGCTGAGACGTCGAAAATGGGGCCTGTTCTGGAGCGTCGGCAGAGCTTCGACACAAATTCGCCAAAGAGCATGCAGGCAGTCGTTTACTTTGTTTTGATAACGCCGGTACGCGTTGTTCTCGTTGCGCTTTTATGTTGTGGCGTGGCGTGGTGTTGTTTGCTTTGTTTTTACAAACAAAACACGAAGAGTGCATTCAACCGCACAGACAAACAAATACAATAAACGCGCATATAAAGACGTTTATCAACTTAAACAAGTGCTTGCACACGCCTAGCATTTTGTTATAAAGTATAAATAGTAATTAATTTTAGTATTAAATATATTGAACATAAGGTCAAGCGTTGCTCGTGTATATCGCCCGCGTTGTCATAGAACTTTGCGTGCTTGAACAATGGTGGACTCCACTACCGTGCTGCTCGTGTTCGTCACTGTGCTGACAGCTGTGCTCGTTTGGTCGCGACGTACATATGTTTACTGGCAGCGGAGACGCGTTAAGTTCGTGCAGCCCGTACATCTGCTGGGCAATTTGAAAGACGTGCTGTGGCTGCAGACTTCATTTCCTTTGCTGCTGCGCGATTACTACTTCGACGCACAATTCAAAGATGAGCCGGTGGTGGGCATCTACTTGTTCCACCAGCCAGCGCTGCTGATACGCGATCTCAATTTGGTGCGCACCATTTTAGTGGAGGACTTCGTCAGCTTCTCGATGCGCTTCTCCAAATGTGACAAGCGTGTGGACAAGCTCGCGGCGAACAGTTTGTTCTTCGTGCGCAATCCCGAATGGCGTGAGATAAGAACGCGGCTTTCGCCGGCATTCACCAGCGGTAAGATCAAGCAGATGTTTGCACTCATGGAGGAGGTACTTTCACTTGTTCAACCAACTGTATTTGCCCAGCACCCTTAGCTTACCAACGTGTAATTTTATTTGTTTCTTTATTTGTTACACCTGCCTTGTTAACACAGGTTGGCTGTGATCTCGAGTCCTATCTGCAGCGTCTTACTGCCAACGGCAATCAGCGCCGCAACGCTGTGGTGAATGTCAAAGAGATTTGCGATCTCTACAATACCGATCTGATCGCCAGCATAGCGTTCGGCCTGCGCTCATATAGTTTGCGCAACAAGCAGACGGAGCTGGGCAGTAATTGTAGCGAAGTGTATACGCTCACCTATACGCGCGTCATCGATTTGTGTGTCATCTTCTTCCTGCCCAAATTCGTATCGCTATTGCGGCGCCATCTCTTGCCACCGACACATGCAGACTTTTTACGTCGCACCGTGTTGCAGGTGATTGAGGAGCGCGAACGCAATGGCATACTACGTAATGATCTCGTCGAAATGCTGCTGACGTTGAAAATGGAGGCGGCGCTCAATCAGGATCACACGCATTTCACGCACCAACAAGACTATTTGGTCGCGCAGGCGGCCATGTTCGAACTGACGGGCATCGAAAGCTGTGCCATGACCATGACGTTTGCATTGTATGAGCTGGCTAAGCAGCCGTTGTTGCAGGCGCGTCTACGCGCCGAAATACGCCAGATGCTGGATGATGCGCAAGCGCCAGCTATTACTTATGACAAGGTGCAGGGTATGCGTTACCTGGCGATGGTGGTGGATGAGACGCTGCGCAAGTATCCGAATGTGCCGATTTTGGAGCGCGAATGCACGCCGATCAATAAGAAGCGTTTCGTCGCGTTGCGCCCGTACGCGGACTGTTTTGTGCGTCGCGGCATGCCCGTTTACATATCGAATTTAGCGATACACCATGATCCACAGGTGAGCGCGCGTGTTCGTTGCTTACAATTTTTAATTTTTTATTATAATATGTCTTCATTTTACTCACCGTAAGCAGTATTGGCCCGATCCGGCGCGCTTCGATCCGGAACGCTTCTCGCCAGAGAACCGCACACTGCACATGCCCATGTCGTATCTGCCCTTTGGAGCTGGTCCGCATAACTGCATTGGCATGGCCATAGCGCAGGTGCAGATCAAACTCGGCCTCATACATTTTCTGCACACACATCGTGTGGAGATTTGCGAAAAGACTGTCGACAACATCGAATTCGATCGGAAATTTTTGTTGTTGTCGAATAATAGCGACATCTATCTGAGCGTCGAGCGTTGCTTGTGATTGAGGTGACAGGAAGCGCTTGAGTGTCACACAACTTTGTGCTTATCAGTTAGCACTTCGGCCCGATATCGTATACATGCGCGCATACTTAAGTGCGTGCGGCACGTTTGCATACCATAAGCGGCCTCCGTGCGCATTGTTTGTGTGTGTTGAATGAACCGAAGCAGTTGCGCCCGCAAAAGAATTTATGTTAGCTTTATAAGTCGAATGACCAGTGCAAAGCTCGTTTGTGCCGCTTCAGTGAACTTTCCTATTCATTATTGTCGCTTTTACAACAAAAACATATATACTTATACATACGTATCTACACCGTTTTTACTCTTCTGCTATGTTTGTTTTTTATTATTATTATTATTGCTATTATTATTACTAAATGTTTGTATATATATTTTCTATTAACGCTCAGATGTATTGTATTTGTAATTTTTATTGTATATACAAAAATATTGTTAATATAGCATTTTTTTATGAATGAGTAATTGTGTCTATTATTTATCTTTCTGTTTAATTTTTATTTTTTTAACTCTTTTGCTGATTGTAGGTGCGATCACGCCACCGATGACGTTGAAATCGCTTATCTTTATAAGGGAATTTCGATGAGAAGCAAATAAATTTTTATATATTTTAATATGTTTGTAGAGCAAAGGCGTGAAAAGAGCTGCGCGTGTGTGTGCGTGTGGGGGTTTATCTCTGATTGTACCTTTACTTGTGTGTGTGTGTGTTAGCGCGCGCCTAGTCTTTGTGTTTATCGTTTCGGCGCCTCTCGCTTTCTTGTTTTTTTTTTATTTTTATGGGCTCCGCTATGCTATACATCACGTTACTTAATTATTTCTAAGGTCACATTAAGACAATATTATTGTAAATGATTTAAATTATTGACGCTCAGCGCGCTACAGTCGCCATAAGTCGACTATTACAACAAAAAAATTTATTTATAGCACTTTAATCAGAAAGAATCCAATTTTGATGAAAAAAAATATATGCATTTTAGTTAAGAAATAAGGTAACAGAACAATATAAAAGAGTACTAGAGGTTTTGTCGGGATATTTCATAACAATAAACAAAGCCTGCTAGTCTCGGAGTGTGCAGTATTGATCCCAGCAAGAACAACACCAAAACAGAAATAACTATTTACCTTGTATATAAATGTTGTCTATTAAAAAGATTGGTCGCCTAGTGTTATTTAGACAATTTTTCAAAGGTGTTAATTATTATTATTGTTCAATTTCCGACAAGCGACATGTCAGAGCAAGTCTTTCTATATTTTCAAAAGTTTCTGTACACATTAGGGCAGTTTAATAAGTACATACTTTCAAATTCAATACAATATTTTTTCCACTCTTTCAATTCTGATGATTTCGTTATGTCAAATTTAATGCCTTTTAATCAAAACAATTAAACCCCTTAGCTTTTTATTTCTCACGAAGTTTATGTCAAACTTTTTCAAGCCTATCAATCTGCCTACGGCAAAAAATGAAAAAATTGTGTTTGCCAGTTCAGCGTCATTAAATTAGACATAATGTTAAACTATCATTAACCTGAAAATTTTGCAACTTTAAATAAAAAAACTTATTTTTTAGTTTTCCTCTCTTATGTACTAGTTTCAGTATGTCAAATTTACTGACGATTTTTCAAAACACTAAAAACTCTTATCACTTTATTTCTCGGGAAATTTACGGCAAGCTTTTTCACGCGAAATTCATAACCTGAAGTAAAAGAAAAAAAACGAACTTGTGTTAAGTCAGTTCAGCGTCATTAAATTTGACATAATGTAACTCGCGTACTGGTCGGTAAGTCTTTCAATCAAAATTAATAAATATCTAATGACCATTTCTACTGTTCCTCTACTATATGCGGTTTTCAATATGTCAAATTTAGTAACAATCGCTGTCAAAGTAATGACAATAACTGTAATTTATAACAAAAAAAGATTTTCGAAGAAAACCTGTTCGATGATTTCAAGTCAACAGAACTGAAAAAGTTACAAGGCTGCTACGCTTTGATCATACAATTTAACTTTTTATAGAAGTTGAAAATATTTTCAAGAGGTGTTGCCATTTGTAGGTTTTTTTTATTCACATAAATTGGCGAAGTTACATTAAAATCACTGAACATCAAACAACTTTAAGCAATATCTCTGTGGAAAATATTTTTGCGGAGGGTTGCCACTTGTTTTTTAAATTTTATTGCAAAGAATTCAAATGTTTTTATATTGAGTTAAATAAAATACGTTTCCAGCCTCTGCAGATATGAACAATTAATTTTAATTTCAAAAATATGTTTTGCAAGAAAGACCATGTAAATATATCTCTAAAATATATTCTTCAGCCCAAAAGCAAAAAAAGCAGCAACATTCCAGCTTATCCAAGTAATCAAAACTGCGCCACTCCATGCATAAATTATGAAAATATTGTAATTGCACTCAAAACAATTTCAAATGCAAACACTCACACAACAAAAAAAGTTACAAAGACAGCGAAGAAAATTTTGAATTTTTTGACAAGCGTATAAAGCTAGTGATAGCTACGAGAGCAAAAACAACAAGCCATTACACATAATTTTATAATAAAAAAAACATGAAAAGCAAAACATAGACATATCTATATCATAGCCAAATACATATGAGCGTAACTAATAACCATGTAAGTATGTAAGAGATATACCTGAAGTTGCGTAGAACGAAGACATTTGCAGTGAAAACGGAAGGGCGTTTGGAGGGTAAGTTTACGCACATACGTTAGGGGTGGTGTAAGCGATAGGAGAACATACCATACACACTTACATACAAAGCATGAAAGGAAATATTTTTTGGCTATGTAAACTATGCGGTTCTTAAAGCGTGGAAACGAGCAAGCTGACTGTAATGAGGATGTCACACGCATTACGTTATACAATCATAACAAGACTATGCTGTTAGTTACAACAAACACCAATTCTAACACTAAAATGATGTTGATAGCTCTTAAATAGCGATAGATGTTTGGGTAGCGTAACGAAGTTGCACGGTGGAAACCATTTCACTCAAAGCGGTAAATGCGGATTTTTATTTTTATTTAACGATTATTTTGGTGAGTTTGAATTCTACAAAGAAATTAATTGATTTTCAAAAAAATTTTAAGTTGACTTGAATTTCTTCCTGAATGTAGGCAACAGTCGTCTTTTCGTTATGAAATATAGCATACTTTTAGGTATAACAGCATGCGTGGAATGTTTAATAGCTGTTATAAATCTTTCTTAATGCGATAATGTACCCTTGCTCGAAAGGAAAACTACTAGTTGTTGGCCAATAACAGAGCAAATCTTCATAACTTATATGAATATTTTTTTAATTGTGATTTCACTTGGATACTTTAGCATCTGCCCAATGAGAACTTTGCAACAGTAATAAGCCGAATTTGTTGGTAAATTTTATTCCAATCATATCGGAGGAGCAAGTTTGAAACAAACCGAAGCAAAAACTATGTAGTGTCTGCAAAGTGCGCTCTAAGTCACGGGGAAGCTAGGTATTTGAAGGGGTTCGAACAAGGACATGCCGAATTTCTCTTCCTTCAGCTGCATTTCTGAAAACTTGGATCACTTCGGCTACTCGTAACAACTTTTTCTCTACTCACATACCGACGAAGCATAAGTGTATAGGAAGAGTCGCTGAAGAAGAGGCGACGGATGGGTCGAAGCTAAAAGAGAAGGTTAAAGAGAGAATTTTCTGTAAGAAGCACTCCGTCCATCTTAGCTATAAGCTAATGCACCACTGTCGTATTTTTCAAGCAGCACTTGCTGCTATTAAGGTGGCAGCGTACGTACTGTTACGAAGTGCAGTCTTTTTGAGGGAGGTGAGCACTCACTCCATAGCGGCAATAGCAGCGCTGAGCTTGCTAAATGTGCGCTCAATTCTAATCAAGGTGTGTCTCACCTCACTACAAAAAGCATCAAGCTACTTCATCATCAGACTCGTTTGGGTGTCTGGTCATAGCAGATTCTCTGTTAATTGTAAAGCGATGAGCTAGCCAGAAGCAGCACCTTTGCCCCGCTCACATCGCAATGGGACCGAGTTGGATCTCCATTGAAAACTTGCGTTCTAGCACTGTATAAATCGACCACGCGTGCGCTTAACAGATACTGGTCGACGACCCACACCTACGCAACTGCAAGATCCTTTTGAAAATTGCTACTGAAATCTTTGTGCTTTAGTTGCGTAAGAGCGTTTTCCAAGATTCAGGGAAGTATCGTTATATGGTAGACTCTACTTGGTTGTTGCTTTCGCTTAATCTCTAACCTTGTCAGCAAAAGGGTTCACACTTTAAAACTTTTAAAAATTTAGAGTGAAAAGACTCTTATATCTCTTTATAATAATTAAATAATAATTATTAAACTGTATAAATTCAAAGTTTCTCCAGGACATCATTCAATCATTTATAATATTTCATTTTTTTTTTCATTACCATCAGCTGATCATCGAAATAATTCTAACCACCTTTCAAGTGAAATGAGAAAGAAAAACTGCACCGAAATCTTTCCAAGTGAAAATGTCAAAATAAATCGACAATGCCAAATTTTCCAAACAGTAGCAATCACAATCAGCAGGCTCCACACACCTTTACCTTTTTAGCTAACTGCCTGTACTCTCTCTCTCGCATGCCGCTTTGATCTTTCGCCTTGCAAGCGAGAAATTAATTGCGAATTCATTTTCGTGATGATTTGCAAATTTTCACTGACAACTCATTTAGCAAGCGATTACAATTGCTAATGGTTTCATTAGCGCGAACAAAACGCTGGCAGCACCGACAACTCTTTCACTCTCCGCTTTTTTAGCTCTAAAAATTATCCAAAAGCGAAAGGACAAAAAGGTTTGTTTGCTAAAACGATGACTTTGAATTTGAGTGTGTGTGTGTTTGTGTTTGTGTGTGAAGTTGTAGTGTAAAGTTGCGAATCATGCAATGTATAGCAGTCGTACAAGCGGGTGCGAGACGCACTGGGACCAGAGTTCGGCGGAAGGCATGATTTTCGAACTATTTCACTTTGCAAATAAACATTTTCGAAATCTTAATGATTTGCGATTTTTATTGATTTTTTTGTTGCTAATTTTGTTTTGTACTTTTGGTGAAAATATTTGGCTACTGTGTGGCCAAGGAGCCCTAAATACACGCATTGTGTGCTGGCAACGGGGCACGCCTAGTATCTAGTAACTCCGAGGAGCCACACCTTGACGGAGTGCGGCACGTTTGAGCTCGAGCAGCAGGCGATCGACTCGTGTGGCACTTGCCACTACTCATGCGCATCTGAAGGAAGAAGTTTAGAAATTTTTTAAGGTGTTATATGGTATGGCAAGGCGGCTTGTTTGAAAAAACTTGAATGTTAATTGCTAAAATGGCTGTACTAACGGTACGCGTAATGCAACCAAGGAAGAAGAGCGTGGAGAATTTGTTAAAGCAATGGTGGTGTGTTTTTACATATAAACTAGAAAAAATTTGGATTCGTGGGAGCTCATTGATTACTATGATACAGACAAAACTCACCTCCACGGAACGTTTGAAGAAGCTCATTTGTTAGGTTAATGAAACCGTTTTCTAAGTGCTGTATTATGCATCTCTTACCTTGGTATTGAAGATAAGGCCGCCTTAGTTTTCTAGTAACTAGAGGTGCCCCCTACAACTACTTAAAGCCAGGAGCCAAATCCAGCATTCGTCAATATTCTAAGAGCGATCACCCAGCACCGGCTATCAGCTGAGTCTGCTCTTGAAGCTTTCAAGATGTGATTTCTGCGAGAGCAAGAAACTCAAATGATATTGTATACACATTGGCTTGCAAATCATAGTCTTTGTATAGGCGAACTAGTGCTTCGGTTTTTGAGCTATCGATCTGAAATTGTGCTTATACCCATGAAGCTGCTTATTTGTCGAAACCGCCGATATCGGACCACTATAGCATGTAGCCGTCATACAAACTGACCGATCAAAAGCAAGTCTTTGTATGAAAGGAATCGTTCTGTGGTGAGTAAATGTCATGTTGTCTGTCAAAATTTTAGAATAAGGTCGTGGAAAAAAAACAAAAAAAAATATATGTATAGAATATAACCTCTATCCCCAATAAGGCTAGAAAATGTACAATGTTTCCACCTCCTTTCATCTTAATTTAATTTTTTTTCACCCGATGATTTTAAAAAGCGCCAGCGGAATTCCGCATAATTTCGCTATTAATTTGAACTACTTACAGACGATTTGGCGCACAAATTAAATCACCGCCGAGCCACCGTGAGCCACATTACAAAAACAAAAACGAAAAAAAAGAAACAAGAATTGCTATTTGATGTTTTCCAACAGACGGCAAACAGGCTATCAAGGATATAGCATTACATTTGAGGAGTGGTGAGAGTACCAAAAAAAAAAAACAAAAACATGCGAGATGCACACTAAAAATTTCAAAAAAATAAAAAAATGCGAAACGAAACGTCAAATTGACAAGCAACCGTCAACACACAGAAATTAGAATTTACCGACAAGCGGGTTGGCTGGGGGATACACAGCGTCAGGGGTGCTGTAAGGCAAGATGATAACAAGGATATGACGTGCATGATAGCGAGTGTGTTACATTGGCTACAAAAAACAACAATGACAAGAAGAGGAAGAGCGAAGGTAACAGAGCACGAGCTGGCAGTCAATGAGGCGGCTTGTGGAAATTGTTGCGCCAGCGAGTAGATGAAAAGCAGCCGCCGCTACGGTTCATTGACGAGGCAAATTGGTGCTTCCTTCTCGTCATTCTGTCTTCGTTTTATGCTTTATTTTTTATATATTTTTTTTTATTTTATATCCTTGCTACTTTTGGAGCGCGCAAAGTGGCAATACATGCCGCTGATGACAGGCAACACACACGAGTGCGCACGAAGGGGGCATACGCTCAGCCAAAGTGACATATATACTTGTATACTTAGATACGTGGGTATATCTACCCGAGTCAGTTAGTCAGTCAGTCAATCTGACTCCCAGTTAGATACGCGGTCAATGAGGCATGTGTGAGAAGCTGAGGCAGCCTATGAACGCAGCTCCCAATAAACCTTTGCGACGCTGACTTTGTTCCGACTTCAGCTGGGGGTTTACGTATGCAGATTTCTCGCTGTTGTTGTTGTTGCTACTTTACCATATTTTTTTTTTCAATTGCCGATTTGTTGCATTAAATCACAGATTTACACACCTGTAATATAAAAATGTGCCCTCGCATAGCTGTATTTCGTCTAACAAGACAAATTTTTTTTAAAAAATGCAATAACAATAAAAACAAAAGACGAGAAATTTCGTAAGCAAAAGGTAATGTAGCAAAAATATGATTTGAAGTATAAAGGCACACCTGCAGACACACATATATCCACACACCTGCATATTTCCATACCTTTGACGCACTCGCAATCCTCGCCAGTTTTTGTGGCACAAACGGAAGTGCCTCATATACATCAATATACATCAGATATAAGGATTACGTAATTGTATCCAATATTGTAATGATAACATTGCAAAAGCAGCAACCAGCTACTTGAATTACATTTGAAGTGCGCGAACAAAGTGTAGTGAAGAGCTGGAGTTAAGGTACTCGGCTTTGTGTTGTCTGCTTAACGATTTCGGTAACTCAAAAGGATTTAGTGTGTTTTTTTTTTGTTTTTTGTTTGATTTAGTGTGTGTTTCGTTCTTTATTATCTGCATATTTCCTTAAGCACTCTACAGTTGCATGGAAAGTGAAAAAGCGGAAGATTGCTGTGACGGCATTGTTGGTGCTTCATTATCTCTAAAGGAAGTGGATAGCTTTGTTGCATATGAAAACTGCATTTTTCATTTCCTCAGCTGTTGATGCTTCTTCACAAGTCCAAAAAATTATTTGAAATCTTCCTGATTATTTTACTTGCCTCAGATTGTTTAACTTTTTTGTGGAAGCGGTATATGTGTTAATAGACCGGAGATACAAAAAGTATGAGGTTTGAGCACAGGACTGCTACTCGTCGATCCAAATCTCTGTTGCGTCCACGCATTAATATATCACAAATAAAGTCGAAAGCGTAGTCCAAGCCTGCTGCCTTTGCATTTTGCCCAATGAATTGTTAGATAAAATACTTTTGCCTATTTCGAGGTGGTTTCTTTGTCTCAAGGAATCTCTGTGGTCCATGAAACCTCCAAACCTGATTTTTTGTAATGCATTACAATAGGTATAAAGTTTATTAGTACTTAATACTTAAAACTGTATTAATTAAAAATGCTACTGGAAGAACTCCTTGTTGAGACCTTCTTTTTTATAAGATAATTGTAGAACACTACGAAAACTTTGTAACCGTTGCCTATAAAGAAAAATATCCATACAAATCAACTTGCCAGAATTCTGATTCTAATTTATTTCAATTCTACCTTTCCGTCCGGTGAAGATCACTGCTGTTAGTATCTCTCAGGATACTTTTGTTACTGTCGAATTCACAAGACCTCGGAGGTCGCTTCAACCATCTTAATGACGATAGCTTTCTGCTTTACTCTTGTTGTTTTTCTATTTTCTTTACAACTACATGTATATTAGAAAATTGACATGTCGCAAAGTATTCCTAACTCAAATCTCATTTAAATTAAAGCTACTAAGTAAAAACTTTGGTTTATGGGTTATTACTTTTGGTAGGTTTGTTGTCTACTTGCACCCTTTGAAAACATTTGCATCCAAGAACAGTCGTTGGTGAGTGATTCTTTATTCTCGGCTAACAATGAATTAGCCACTTAAAATATGTTTCAATATTATTGCCATAAATTTCTATTTACCACATATATGTATACTATGTAGCTATATAACATTATATTCACTGCGAAGTTCTGCGAGAAATTTTTGCCATTTTATGTGTTTACGGTAAATCGTTCTCAGTGTTTCCTCATCCTTTACGATGTTTATGCCAATAATTTGTTTAGTTTCATTCACGATTGCTCGTTAATTTTATATATTTCGCATTTGTTGCATTTGCCTTCCATTAACTGTAGTCGGTTGTAGATACATGTGCCTCTATATAAAGTACCGGCGCCGTTGTTTTAAGTTCCATTATGTCCAACATCAAAGTGTTCTCTTGTTTGTGAATGATTTTTATTTGATTTGTGCCGCCAAGTCCATCATAAACGCCATCGACTTTGTCGTCACCGCGCAATTCACCATACATCGGTTGCACATTGGTGGAACCATAAAAACAGGGCTATAATATAAACAGTGGCGTAATTGTTTGCATTTGAGTCTTCGTTTTGTTAGCTAACATTTTTATTTTATTTTGCAAAGTGTTTTAAGTTTATTTTGACAAGACATTTTTCCTGGCTTCGGTGATTTTGTTGTGTGTGAAATGGTTTTCAATTAATTATAACATTATAATATATAAAGAGTTTCAAATTCGACTACAATTTTCGACAAAAAGAATTTACCATTTTTAAACTTGGAAGATTGGCGAAACGAACAAGCAACTGGCATAATCAATTAGAGATAGTTTATCTATGATGAGGCTTTGATGAGGCTGAAAATATCTGTATAGTTCGCAAAAATTATTAATATAATAATTAAATGAAAAGACTATTGAAAATTACTTGTAAGAGAGACTCATTAATATTCAGAAGCTTTCTGTAATTCTTCGAGCTAGAGTCAAGTCATAATGAAGTCGAAACTTAGAGATTTACATTGAGAGTAGCTTACGGTAGTAGTCTAGTAACTTGCATTTTTTTTAAAGCTTTTTTGGTTTTTTTTTTTTTTGGGAAAAAAATAAAATTCGATCAGTTTCATTTTGTAATTTATTATTAATAGTATCTCAGAGTGTACAAAAAAATTATTTTAGTATTTTTTTTTTCTTTTTTGAAGTTTGTTGTATCGTAGCGCTGAAGTGAACGTCTCAAAAAAAAAAACCAAAGAGGTGACAGTCGCCGGTAATTTTGACGCTTGAGAACATCAAATATACAAAAACTAAAAAGATATTTGTTCTGTGAGCTTTTAAGTCTCGTTGGAACTAAAATTAAACAATTTCGTAGACAAAAAATAATATGGTTGACTTTGAAAAAAAGTGACATGTCCTTAAGTAGAAATCGGGCTGTAAAATGGAAAGTTAGCCATATGAAAAAAGAGAAGAAAAGTTCATGCGCGAGCTATTGTTGAGTAGAATTACAATACATATTCAAACTTCATTTCCCAATCGCTTGGATAGAAAATCTTTCATCATCCAGGCCGACCGTATAAACATTGTTTCGAGAAAATCGCGTTTAAAGTTTCAACAACAGATTAAATATGTTATGTAATAACAGCGCGTGCCACTACGAGACGCTTACGCATTGGTGCTATAACATCGTTAATATTTCGATCTTCGTTCTAAAATTTTTTACAGTGTATTCCCAATATATAGTACTTTCGATAATTCATGTCAAATGAAAATATCTTGTCAAATAAAAAAAATTCCGTACCAGAATTTGACTTTGATCGGTCAGTTTGTATTTCAATTATATGCTATAGTTGTCCGATATCGGCGGTTCCAAAAACTGAGCAGCTTCCTGTTGCACCATTGACTTGTCTCTACAAACTCTATTCTCCACTCAGTGTCATAAAAACTATTATGTTTCTTAAAATTCGTTTCTGTGGTTCTAATACTCGTACTAATATTATTCTTTTGATGTAAACGATTTACATGCAGAAATTTTACCGTAAGCCAACGCACCCAAACCAGAAACCAATGATAATGCTCACCAAACATCATATTTTGCTATTTTCGCCGTTGTTGTTGTTGTTGTCATTTTCTAACATATTCCAAGGCACACACACTTTGTTTCCCACTAATTTTTCTGTTCAAACAACTTAAACTTCATCTCGGCCATCATTAATCATTCGCTCTGAATTACTCGTGCACAACACACACACTTATACATACATAGCTGCACAGCATTCAGAAAGTCAATGTATTATTATCCCTCATATCAGAGTGATTAGTGTAATAAGCCTAGGCGATGAACACATTCTCCGATTTCTATTTTAAAATGCAATGGTGAAAATGAAAACAGAAAATTAAGAAATCACAACATTTATCCTCATGTCATTCACGCCAAAAGGGGCTCGAGTTCAAATCTTACACACACACACACACACACACACATAGATTGGAACATCTATTGCTTCTTTGGCATGTGTGTGTGTGTGCGAGGACACTATTGTTCGCACTAATGACAGGGTGGATGCCAATTTCGAATTTCAATTCAAGTCTCGATTCAATAGACGAAACAGCAGCCAAAGCAGCGAGGGAAAATTGAAAAAAAGGATGTCATTACAGAACTTTTGTACCCCTCGGCACACAGCCAACATGCGAATAGTGTTATAGTGTACGCGTATGCGTGTGCATGTGTGTGGTTGTGTGTGTTGGGCAGCTCATAAATAACAACAACGAAAAATTGGTTAACGGCAAAGCGAGTGCCAAATGAAATGTAATAAAATTGTATAAAAAGCAAGAGGCTGAGAATAATTGAATTGCAAAATGAGAATGTGTGAGCGAGTGTGTGTGTGTGTGTGTGTGAGTGCAGTTTTTTGTTTGTTTGTGTTTGTGTGCGAGAAAGGCTCGCAGGATGCAATGTGCAATAATAAATTATCAAAGTGCCAAAACTATGAAAAGTCGTTAGCAAACGGTTTCTTTTCTCTCCGGTTTTTGCGCTCTCTGCTCTTGCTTACTTTCTTTAGACAGAGAAATGCATCTAAAATTCATATAAGCCATGTAGGTTTGTTGAGACAATATGCATTTGGTAATTGGAAACTCGATCCATTTTGAACAAATGAGCTATAGAATATGCCGAACATATATATCTTAGACAGCTGTTCGTTGCCCTGAATCTTGAATAACTATAGAATCATTGCTTATCCAGCATAAGAAAATGACATAAGCTCTATCGACAGGTCGACCTTTTCGGCTTTTATACCCTGAATAGAGTATAAGGAAGGAAACATCGGAGACCCTAAAAAAAAAAATATATATATATATATAGCACCATAAGAATATTTTATCACAAGATCATAAGTATAAAGAATGCAAAGTGGGTTTTCATTGAATGAGATAGATTTGAAGAAATCTTAATTGCACACAATACACGCAAGAACACCCAGAAATTTTCTTTTTGTGGATTAAGGTATTTTCTTCCTCGATTTGTCAAACCTAATTTTGAGAATTGAATAAATTTAACTACTCGCTGAACTTTAAAGTATTGCTCAAAAGGGATGAGTGTTTTGAGGTAATAAAACCGGCAATCCAATTTAGCTTTATATTATATGATGTTTCCTGGAAAACCAGAATTTTTCTTTTCTCTGTCTTCGTTTTAGACTTTATATATTTTATAATATTTATAGAGTAATCCATTTCAAAGTAATGGGTAATGTTTCTTATCATTCGAAAGAACATTCTTTGGCATTTATTTTTTGAGTATTATCTCAAACGGTGGCCACGGCTATGTCTCAGTTGATCCATCCGTTGAGTTCAATTTTCGATGACTCGTTCGAGCATTCCGACTGGTAACTAACTGGCGAATGACACGCGTGATATTTTGCTTCAAGGCCTGAATCAAAGCGGAATTTTCTGCATAGACTTTAGACTTTACATATACTCACAGGTCAATCGATCGGCCCAAAACGTGAAATTATCTACTCACTCTCAATAAATTCTTTGATTGATGACTTGTTGAAACTAAATGTCACCGACATCACGAGCATCCATTTCAGGCATCAAATACTTTGTTATCATGGCACTATTACGGTCGCCATTGACGGTTACGTTCTCACTGGCATAATTTTTGAAAAAATATGAACTAATGATTCCACCGACCCACAAACGACACCAAACCGTCTTTTTCTCGGGATGAAATGGCAGCTCTTGACTCTCAAATATTAGCCAATAATGAATGCTGGGTCTCAAGATGGGAATTACCATCTCCCCAGAATTGTACGCTCAGTAGGCTGATTATGTTGACCATATGTTGTGCGTAGCGCACGAAACACATTCTTTACAACACGTGAATTTTCGTAATAAAGCTGAACGATTTGTAAATGTTGTTCAGGCGTAAGTCTTCTTATGATTAAATGCCAAATAATATTGAACAAAAATAACATGACAGCTTGACACGACTCACGATCTGTCAAAAAAAGGCTATTGAAAAGAGTACCTTTGCTTAGATCACCCGTTAAATGTCTCTACTGAAATAGCCTAACCACTCTTTGACGAGCAATGGTTTCACTTCTTTTCTATGACATATGTCTATACAAGAAAAAACGTTAACTTCGGCAGGCTCGAAGCTATAGAACCCTTCACGGCTACATTTCTTACAGCAACTACATATGTATGTGTATAACTAAATCTGAAAATGTTTGTATCATATGTTTGAAACATATCAAAAATTGAGTAGTTCGCGCATATACAGGCGTTAGACTATTAACTACGGTTTCATTAATTTTGAGATACGAACCCTTCAGCCACCCCATGACAGTCGTGTACTTAACATTCTTGGCTACGGCTTATTGCCAATTTGTTGGAAGTTCTACTTATACTATCATACTTACGCATAATATCATACTTCAGTCCAACATCTACACACTTCAATACCTGAAAAAAAGTATGAATTTAATAACACAAAATACCCAATCACACGCTGCCTATGGCAACAGCAAGCGGCGTTGCAGATTATTTTGCAACAATTTCATTTTCAGCAATTATTTGCTGCCATCGCAAATGCAATGCGCAACTAATGCGGCAAATTGACCCCGGCTAAGCGATCGCTGCGCTACCCGCTCTCCAACGGCCGACCCATGTCATGCCGCAGCAGCAACGGACGCCTTGCAACAACAATAAGCAATAGCAAGCATTGCGAGACAGCTGAGCGGCGTTGTGCGAATATTCGCATTTTTTTCTTTTTGCTTACTTCCTTTGGTGATTTCTCCACACACCAGCCGATGAGTGACCAGCAAACGTTATTGATTCGCATGTTGTCAGATTAATGTTGCACTCATTGACGATGTTGTTGTTGTGCGCGCTGTTTTTGCTAGGCGAATTGATGACGTTATTTGCGCCCGTGTCCTTGCTGTTTTGTGACATTTTTCGCAATTGTGATTTCGGCACAGGAAATCCCCGTTGAGGATCTTCAATTAGTCCTTCAGGCGAATGTCAACGAGACACTCGACTTTTGTGCGACTGCGGCGCATCTGTTCGAACTGCTAACAGAACAACGGTACAGCAGGGCTAGTGGATAGGAAAGGTGTGGTGAGGGGTGTAGGGGTTTGCCACTCGCCATGGTGGCCATGGTGGTGTAGTAGTTCGGCCACACAGGGGTGGCAAGCGGGTCTGTTGGCTGTGTAATCACACGAGTGGCACAAATGTGACGGCATGTGTGTGAGTGTGTGCATTGGCGTTGCAAATCTGTGCAGTCACTCGAAATCATAATAATTTCAATTGATGTCCTGTTGCGTTGTTTTTGTTGCATTGCGCACAATATTTACCTTTTAAATAATTGAAATGACTGAATGCCGAGTGTGAATGAGGCCAAGTCGTTGGCCACCACGGTTGTTGCTGCCGCCGCTGCTCATTGCTCAAGCAACTTGCAGAAATTTTCCACAACAAAAAATAATAAAAGTTACAAAAAAAAAAAAAAAAAAATGTTATGAAAACAGTAATGTTTATATGTGTTTGCGTAAGTGTGCATTTGTTGTCAACAAGCGTCGCGCTGCCACTGCTGCACATTTGTCGCTGCTGCGTTTGCACGGCTGGTGGGCGCCTGCTGCGTTTTTGTGCCTCCGGAAGTGTTGACTTCATTTGGCGCTTCATTTGCCTCATTGCCTGGCACTTCACTTCAATTTTCCTCATATTTATTAATATGCACACACACACATATATATATACATGACCTTCTTTATTCATGTTTACGCCAAAGTCACAGCGTGTTGCAGCTTCTTGAAGCTTTGTGTCGCTTCAGCGATTACCGCGTTTAAGTCGCTCTTCCTTGTTGTTGGTGTTTACGTGAAGTGCAATTTGGCAATATGATTACTTAAGTTTATTGAAGCTTGGAATTTTTAGTGCTCTTCAAGCTTCTTTCCTATTCCATTACAAGGCAACTTACTTGGGTCAATAGTTTATATGAGCAGACAAAACTTTCAAATATAATATTAAATTTAAAAAATAACCCGTTCGTTTAAGTAGCTACTTTTAATGGCAGGTCCATAGTTGGAGCTCTCACTTATTGATAGAAAGGTCTCATCGAATTTCCCATATTCTCACAAATTTCATATCATTGAGAACTGAAAGTAATGAGCCTGAAGCTTATCTTCGACTCACAGAACTGTCTTTGGTACACTAAACTTTAACAGTAGCAAATCGAACAGACAACGGGTATAAAAGAAAGGTATAATAAGGTATAATCAAAATAAATCCATTATTTTTCCAGTAGACTGCTTCAGTAATTTATAACTCACGTTGTTTAATCGCGATCCGATAAATATTCAGAGAGATAAAAATTATCTTTCTTGGTTAACCGTAGCGAAGGGTTCTGGATCTAGATTCATAAAGTTCTTGGCTTATACTTTTCAAACCGTAGATCAATTTTTTTGTGAAGGGTTCTAGATCTAGAACTATACAATTCTTGATTCGATCTTTTCTTTTAATAGCTATATTTTCTTTTAACTATGAAGTTAAGCTATAGTTCTAGATCTTCAAAGTCATTGGTCTGCCTTTTACTTCTTTGAGAGATTATGTGCCTTTAAGAAAAAGTAAGAAAAGCCTGGGAACCCTAAATCTATGTATAAATTCTTAAGAAAAAATTAAAAAACGAAAACGAGAATTTCATAAATATTACACGATCATACATAACGGATTTCGACGTAGTGCTAATGTTTGTCTGAGCATGGCGCAACTCTTCCGAGTATTTCACGCATGAAATAAAATTTTTTTAGCATTTTCTTTTCTAAGAGACTTTCTAAAAATGCGGTAACGGCGGTTCTCCATACTTTTCTATGTTTTTTAAAGTAAAAGGAGAAGTCACATTTCGTTAATGCAACGCAACTTAAAACGGCAAGGCCGACGCAAAGGCTTAAAAAGTCAAAGAGTAAAAAATGCAACAAAACAAAAGCAATTTTTATTAACTCCTTTCAAATCGCTCAACACTTTCGGCGGAAAATCGGAAAAATCAGTGAAAGAAAAATTAATTTCTGCGACCTTGCAACACGCTGGGAAGTCACTATACAGTTGCTACTACTGGGTAAAGCGGTTGTATAATGTTGCGCTTGACGTGCGAAATCCCGATTGAAGAATTCTTCAATAGAAAGGAGAAGTCTTCGCCAACAAATTACGGTAAAAAGTGTTAATGTAAGCAGTTATAAGCAAATATTCGCAAAACTGCCGTTACATTGTCAACGCTGCCACAAACAAAACAAAAAATGGCAAAAAGGATAAGCAAGGCTAAGAAAGGAGTAAGGTTGTTGCAGAAATGGCATTCATTGAGTGAATCCTTTCTGCTCAACACTTTTTAACTGCTTACCACTTTCGCAAAAACAAAAACAAAAGTCAGAGACATTTACTTTTCAGACAGTTGTTGCCTTAAATAGAGACAACAACAACAATTGCAGTCACATTTGCACAAAGCATGGCGTGTTGCAAGAATGCTGCGGCAACAACAAAAAACAAGCAGAAGGATAATGGCGTCATAGACAAATGCAATCCACGACACACACATATATACGAGTACACACACATATATACACATACAGAGAAACTAGACATTCGCCTGCGAGATTCGCAAATTCGCCAAACTCCTACGCTGTGATTGTCACGAAATCCTTTCGCATCCTTACAGCTGGCTGACTGCATAGCTGCTGCCTTTTTTTCGGTATTTACGAAGGAGTTGTTGCATGAATGCTCACACAACAACAACAATGAGTACAACAAACAGGCGTAGGAAGTGAATTTACAATAGACAAGGCTTGTCAGCGTTCAAGTGTTGGAGTTGTTGTCATTTTTGGTTGGTGTTGTTGTAGTTATGTATGTTGTTGTTATGCTTGCCACCGCTATTATTATGCTGTCACGCAAAATGTAAACAAATGGCAGGATTATATAAACAAAGCGACAGCAGCACGAAAGAACAACAACAACAATAAAAGTATAAAAAGCAAAATAACAACAAAAAATATATAAAAAATTCTCGACGTGGAAGAAGTGAAGAAGTAAAAAAGGCGCGCAAGGATTACAGCACAAAAGGCGCATAAGAAAGTGGTATGACAAAAACAAAAGCCAAAAACAACAACAAACACGATGCGCGTTGGCGTCGCGAAAAATGCCGCGAACTGTAGACATGCTGAGCACACATACACACATACAAACACACATATAAATATCCAGCCGCGTTACAGCAGGCTTCCAGCAGACTCTATCAACGGGATAATCGCTTTGTTAACTCTTTTAAGTACAGTTCACAACAAACACACACATACACATACTTACTCCTCGCTGAATGTAGGTGGTGTGTGTTTAATTTATGCAAATCTACTTATATTTGCAACATGCAAATTCCCCACAGGTTCCAAAGTGAGCGACGAAAAATTTCCACGAAGAGCACACGGCGAAAGGTTTAAAACGCAAGGTCCTTGAACGGTGCGATTTGCAAACGGTAAAAGACCACAAAATACCAGTGAGTGGGTTGTTCGTATACAAATATTCGGTTGCCGATTGACAATAAACCGTAACGCCCACGTGTCCTTCGGCGATTGGGTCATACGGCCAATTAGCGCTGCACATTAACTCTTTGCTTAAAGCCATAAACACAAACAAATATTTCATATACATATCTACAATATATATGTGTGCATATATTAGAGCGTGTGTGTGTTTTGTGTGATACTCGTTCAGCAATAATTTCACATTAAGATCAGCGTCAAGTTGTCAACTCAGTTGTCTATAACAAACGCCTACTTTGACAACACCCACATACACACGTACTTACAGCTGCGCATGCGCATGCGATTTGGCTTATTTGCATTGTAGGCGATACCCCTTTCCTTAAGCTGTCGATCAAATTAGAGTTTTGCACTGTAAATCCTCATTTTTAATCTTAATCCTTTTAGTTTGTTCGCCTTTGCGTTCCTCCGCTTTGGGTCACTTTGCCAGGCAATTAGTATTAAAGTCATGCGAAGCGCTTGCTTTCGTTTGTGTTGTTGTTTTTAAGTGTGTTTATATAAAGGTGTTGTCAAAGGCGTGCTGTAGTTTGACTCAGTTCGATTTGATTTTTGGGAAAATTAGCAGCATTTGAAGGAATATATTATGGATTTATTTAAAGAAAGTAGGTACATATACTGATTGAAACATTCTTCGGCTGATGTTATTGAATTGCGAACGTAGCGATGAGAATTAACTTAAATTGTGCTTGGTTAGAAAATGTTTCTCATAAATACATATAATATTTCGCTAGAGAACATTACGCCCATATTAGCTCAGCTTCTTGACTTTTCGATTTACAAAACGTTAGAGAGTAGCGAATCGAACAAACTATACCAGCTGTACTCACACTACGCTTTCGCTTACAGTGAAAGCTTGCACAGTTTCCATTGGTAAGGAAATTATTTTTTTACACTAAATAATATTTTAATGAACCTTTGATTTCTACCCACAAAAAAATTTAAATTTAAAATCTACATTCGTCTGGCTGTCCGTTTCCCCCAGCTGTCAGGGGGTAGAATTATACCTGTCGTAAGAGGCGACTAAAATGCATATGAACGATTGTTTGTGTTTTGTTTTTCAACTTTGCGAAGAAATATCAGCATAGTTATGTCAGAAATAGTGCTATAATACGCAGCTTGAACTGATAGTAAAGACTTTGAATGAGATTCCATTAATGAAAAGACATTTGAAGTTCAAGTGACAAATGTCACCAGTCAGTGAGTTTGATGGGTGCTCAACTGGCAGCAGCTTCAGCTACAAGGTCTTATCAACGACTTAAATCTGGTACCACATGGCGCAGAAAGCCTTTGGATTTTTGTCCAATCTGCTCATTGGGTTTGGCTATTTGGGAGATTCGTGGTGACTGTAGTTTAAACCTGAAAAATTCAGTTCAATGTGGAGTTGCATAAGCAACCGGATGCCGGACCCACAGCACGGCAGATCTCTTAGGTCGACCTTGAACCCGGCCAAGGTGGAATAGGCGTCGAAAAAAAATGCAAACCTTACCTGTTCGATGCAAATTATCAAATTAAGTTATACATATAGTTGCTATAAGAAATACATTTGAGTATTATAGCTACGGTTAACATACTGTACTTATGCCTTTTAAATATACAACTATAATCAAAAAGTAGGGTGGGGGGATTATCGTGGTGTGTTGCATTGAGAATTCCTTGTCAACAAATAATATTATTTGCACGTTATGCGTCGTTTGCGTCAAGCAATTTGTCTGAAACGCCCGGAAATATAAGCGAACAACTCTTGGTTCCTTTACCACGATAATCCAACATTTCATACTGCTTTCTTTCTTCACGACTTTTTTTGCTATAAACTCGACTCTGATTGTTCCGCAACCACCGGTTTAACTGCTGAAGACATAGACGACGATAAGCGATAGCCGTCATCTGTCAAAAATTAATATACACATTTCTTATGGGCACAGTTATTTAGACAGCAGCACGACTTCACGGCAGCAGGCTTGTAGTTGTGGCTGTCGTTAAATTAAAACCAGTTCTAATTTTGCCAACGACAATAGATAGCTGCAGCAGGCTTCAAGACGACCTTTGTCGACTAGAAAATTTCGCTGTCGTGCAGTCGTTTCGTGGCGGCGTCTTTGTGTTCAAAGCATTACCGAATAGAAGAAGCTTTGAAAGATTTGCCGGAAAAATATTATTCCGAATGTTTCAAGAACTGGAGAAAGGAGAAAGTGAAAGAAAAGCAGAAGTGAATTTTATTGGGCTTTGATTACTCTGAAGCGGACGAAATTGATTTGAAATAATATTGTAATTAAATATTTTACATTTTATAAACAAATTCAACTTGCTTTTCGATCATAGATCATTTTCTAATAAAAATCAAAAATTCTGAGAGATAGTTCAAAGAAGAAAGATTTATATATCTACAATATAATTAATAAAAAAAAAAACCAAGTTTTTTGTAAGCAAAAGTGGTTGGTTAAAAAATTGTCTAAGCTTGGTAACATGGTCTAGTATAAATGAAACAAATATTTTGATGATTTACATAAGTTCTTTAGGTACCTTAAATATACCTTAGTTAGGTCAGCTTTATTCGATTTACTAATGTTTTTCCATTATGTGAAAGCTGCTAGTTCCGGTTATATAAATGTAATTCGATCTAAAATAACAAGAAAGTACGATATTGAAGATTTCAGTATGTAAGAATTTTGAAAATAATTTCTTTGTTCAATAACAATAAAAATCATAATTTTTTTAATTTTTTGCCATGCCGCTGTAGCGATAATAGTTCTAAGTTTGGTTTCTTAGCGATTTTGTGAACTTTTTAATTATTTTGAAATAAGTATTTGCAGCAAATTTTTGCATTTTTAAGTTTATTGCTTATTTCTTAATAAATACTGTGTGATATAGAACAGTTCTACTGTTTTTAGCACCATTGCTTAAGAGTTTCGCTAGCATTTATGGATTTAAATCTGATCCATAATGTGCGCCTTTTATTTCGAAATGTTTCATCTCTACTTACACTTTGCTTTAAAAAATATTAATTGACTAGCCTTCTTGCAACGAAACTAAATCAAACACTTCATATTCCTTAAGCTTTTCAGACTCATAGCCGTTAAGTACGTAAAATATTTGTTGGAAAGTTAATAAAATCAATTAAGAGTTATTAAGATAATGACTAAGATTCATATTTTGTTAGAGCAGTAGTAAAAACAATAGTTTCAGAAATTTTTCCGATCTTATACTCCAACTTATCTTATACTTTGTGATTTTGTCTGCAGCTTGCATACTGCACTCGATATTTTAAAGTTGGTAGTACAAATGTATGCCTTAAACTTTTCCAGAAAAAGTTCTTTTAGTTCCGCCACAAACTTAGTATAAGCCATAGTTGCTAACATTTACTGTATAAATAATGAATTAACAGAGTAATGTGATAGCCTTCTATGAGTGTTTGCGATCACTTGATTCACATACTATGAAATGGATATATATCTACTTAAGTAAGTACATATTTATTAGAGTGCTCTTAAATAACTCAAGTACATTTTTTCTGCGCAATAATGCCAATTTAAGTCAGATAAATTGTGGTATTACAAGCTGATTTGTGCTTATCGTTTCGGTAGACTTGTGCGCCTGAAAGACGCTTACACCCATGCATGAATGTCGCATGTCGCAGCGCATGCCAACAATTACATGGATAAGTCAGTGCGGCGTTGGTAGATGGGAACAACTTCGAGTAGCTTAAGAGTTCGCTTAACCCTTTTGCTGCTGCAATTGATTTGTCTCTGCTTTTTTTATTTTTTTTGTGATTTTTGCTTTCATTTCATGCGTCTGTCAATTCGGGAAAATTTATCGCCGCAAATTCTGAGCGTAAAGCGGCAATTTCAAGCAGAATGCGTGAAGGTAATAAAAAAGAGTTGTACACTACAACAACAACACAACTTGAATGAGTATTAGCTTATTTTTTGTTGGTGTCACGCTAAATGCCTAAAATAAATAAATTGCGCTGCTTTGCCGGCGCTTTAGCAATTTATTTGCGAGCGCATATTTGCACGCGTGGCGCAGCGTAGCAGCGCGCTTGACGCCTAATAAGCGTTTTATGAGCGCTTAGCGAAATAGCGAGCAACGAATTGCCGTTGTTTTATTGCCGTTCAACGGCGCGCTTTGACTTATTGACGCACCGACTGATTGATACGCGCATTAGAAAAAACTGTGTGTGGGTACATATGTGTGTATATTTTTATGTATGTGTGTGTGTGCCATAGTACATATGCATTTCGGCCTTGAAACGTGTCACGCATGTTTGTCTGCGCCACTCCCAGCTACTGCGCAACCCTTTCGCCAGACGCTGTCATCCCCAAAAGTAGACTACGAAAGGCGCTGTAACCCTTTTCAAAGCGCTGCGCCGACACATGTCCTGGGAATTAGAATTACGCACACATCTAGTTGGGAAGCGTAAGGACGCAGCGCGCACTATGGCAGTTTTCACTTTTAGTCTGCGCTCGCAAATTGTTTTAATTCCTTGGCGTGAATTAATTATGAGGTGTCGCCGCGTATGCTTGAGCTCCCACGTCCGCCCATTTCCGCGGCTATATGACATAATTTGTTGCATTACGCCCCAGCAAACTTGCGCACAGGCGCTTCAACTCTTTAACAACACTTTCACCTTCAACGCATATATGTATGCAAATGGCAACAAAAATAACAACAACAAGTAGTGTAGAACACAAATCGGCTGCTGATTTTGTATAATTTATAACGCCACAACAAAGTTTCACAAGCACGTCCTGCTCATCTTCAAGCGCGCCGTGTCATTAACAGCAGTCGGCTAAGTAGAAAGCCGCACCCACCACTAACTCAGCGTCCGCCCTCCGCGCGCGTATTGCATAATTAATTTACATAACGGCACATTGCGTCTTGGTCTTTCGAGGCTTTCCGCCGTCTTCAAGATTCACTCGATAGCGATAGCGAAGTTTTGTCAGCTGAAACAAACCCCCGCTCTCACCGGTACTGTGCCGTTTTGGGAGATGTGATGATTTAATAAAATAAAGGATTAACACCTTCGTCTTAAGTTGGCAAGCCCACTTGGTGTCTTTGTCCTTGTAACACTGTGTTTGTAACCGTATTTTTGGGAGCGTCTTATGTGTGAAGGCATTCAAACTTGAAATTGAATTTAATATGGGATTGTCGTGTGTTTGTGTTTGCTCAGCGCCAGTCGTCTGTTTTGTTTTGCCAGACAAAGTTTTCTTCGCATTTTTTTGGCTTGTAAAAGTTTTGCCTCCATTGCGGATAAATTAGTGGCTGTTAAGTGTCACTGATGGTCGCGCCAATCACTTTAAACTCTTTGCAAACATTTTAAGTTGTGCTTGTTTCTGTTGAGCATGGTGAACGAGTGTTGAAACTGGTGGGGAATATTAGATAATTTAAAGGTGTTCAAGGGATTAGGATTGTAGAATGTCGAAGAAGTGGGGTTTCAGGTGATAATCAAATGCTTTGATCTTAATAACCTAAACTTTAATCTTAATAGATACACCAAAAGTAGCTCATAAATCTTAAATACAGAAATATATCTTTAAACTAAAACTAAAATATATCTATCCAAGTTTGAGTAAAAAGAAGGTTCCCCATAAAATTCAAAGTCTGAACGGATATTAAGCACGAGACTCATTACTTAAAACAGCCTTCTAGCAAAGATTTAATATTACTTGCCTTTACTTATGTAACTTCTGTAATGTATAAATTTTTCTAGTCCACAAGCTATGTATATCTGTCCAGCTTGTGTATAACTTACTGGATGGAGCTTTGATCGTACGGACGTAGTATATATAGAGCTAGAAAGGTCATTTAACATTTCTGTATATCTAATGCTATATTTCTGACGGCTCATCAACTCAATAAAATCTTCATAAGTCGATTGAAATCAATCAACGGTACAACAGAGCTTGATTGCCACACGCTCGATTGGATCTTTTGTTGTTTGAACCGACATTTAGATATTATTATAGTAGGGACTATTTACTCGAATGGCTGATCTTTAAGTCCACTTCTGGTTGTTCGAAGAATCATTAAGGAAAGTTCGAAAGGAAAATACATTTTCATAGACTGCAAAAATGCTGATGTCGCTGATAATGCACATTTTACTTTTATTAGTAAAGAAGGCGGAGAATCAAAGCTAATTCGATCCATTTTCTACATCAACAAAAGAGGAACCAAAGCCAGAGGCTTGCAAAGTAATTGACAAATTATATCCATGATTACAGTTTTGGTCCCATTTGTTATATAGAAACCTCATTTTTGATGTATTCTTTACACTGCTTAAAGGTCATACTAGTTTTCTGTGAGCTGGCACCTAATGCAAAGAAGTTATTGAAATTTTATGCTGAATGACTGAAAAGGACGATATAAGCTATTTTTTTACTTCAACCTGATCAACATAGACGTTTGTAAAATTTTAAGAGATACGCATATTCTAGCACGAATATTCGAATACTGGAATTTAGATGCCGTTATGTTTGTAAGAAAGTATTATAAAACAAGTAAGAAAGGGCTAAGTTCGGATGTAACCGAACATTTTATACTCTCGCAGTCTAATGGTATACTCGTTTGAGATTTCTTTGTGGATTGGCTGATATTTTCGGTTGAAGGTCAACTATAGGCACTGGGGTCCACATATTTAGTACTTAGGGGCTTGAACAGTTTTGGTTCGATTTAGACAATTTTTGGTCACAAGGTGGCATACTTTAAACGTATTATTCACGCAAAGTTTTACCCCGATATAATCATTGTTGCTTGATATGCATAGTGGAAAGTGAAAGAATCAGATGGAATTGAAAATGGTGTTATATGGGAAATAGGCGTGATTTCAACTATTTTCACACCGTCAATAGAAGTGCTAAAAACATTTGCTTCCAGTGAATTTTGTTATTATAGCATTAGCGGTTGAGGAGATATGCACATTAAACCTATTAGAGGCGGGACCACGCCCACAGTCTTGTATCTTATTGCGGAGCTTAGTCATGACAATTTATTGGTTTTTGATAAATGGCGTTTTGTGGGCGTGGCAGTGGTCCGATTACGCCCATCTGCAATACCAATCGTCTCACGATACCAAGAAACATGTCTACCAAGTTTCATAAAGATATCTCAATTTTTACTCAAGTTAGAGCTTCCACGGGCGGACAGACGGACGGACGGACAGACAGTCACCCGTATTTCAACTCGTCTCTTCATCCTGATCATTTATACCTATATATATAACCCTATATCTAACTCGATTAGTTTAGGTGATACAAACAACCGTTAGGTGAACAAAACTATTATACTCTGTAACAACAGGTTGCGAGAGTATAATAGAGTGACAAATGAAAGGCGTAACAATTTTCTTATATTGCTATTAAACTATTTTTTGGACCTCTCTGGAGTAATATTTGTCTGTATTTTGACCGCTCACAACGACAATGTCTCCTTTTCGTATAAATACTTCAATCTTATCGTAAAAACACTTCGTCCGTAAACGCACGGCACGCTCTTATATATGAACTCGCTCAATCAAAGAGAAATGATTTTTGTCTGAAAATAAATGTTTTTTGGTACGTATTTTCTCTAGAAATCCAACGAACAAAAACTAAGCGAATTTTAGTTTGACTAAAATGCTGACTTTTTACCAGAGAGCTTTTGTAAATTTCATAAAGCGATTTGGTAGTGGTTGTTGAAAGTAATTTCTTGACAGCATATTAGCATTCTTCGATTTTTTAGCGCTAAAATTGTTTTATAACCTTAAAAACCACTTTACTTGCAAAATTCGTTTTATTTTTATTTCACTCTTTTGTTGCAACGCCTCATCGCCGGTCACGAAATGGCTTAGTGCGCAGCCTTGAATTGCATAAAAAATATTTTCCACTAAAAAATCGTTTTTTTTACAAATTCTCGAAACTGTTTCAGCACAGAAACACAGTTTGACCCGAACTGGTTACTCACTTTGCGCGTGGCATTATAAACTAGCCATTGTCTAATTTCACATTTCACCTTTAGCAATTTATTTGCTGGTAAAAAAAGCGTGTTGCCATTGTCTTCTGAAATTTTTTACGCAATAGTTGTCCGCTTAGCCGTTAAAAAACCGAAACTGCTGCCACCGCAATTGATTCGGGCACACAAAACGCGCTGGCAGCAGCGAAGACCACGGCGGCGGCGCGGGTGTAATTCTGCGCGTGGCCTGTGGTTTGACCGTGTTTTGCGTTAACTCACGTCAAAGTCATGTACAAGAAAAGAATATTGTGTCTCTAAAAGGCTGCGCTAGATGTCCTTCTTTTGCGTCATTGCATTTTTTGCAGCTTCTCGGAATTCTAATATGTTTATAGTGGTGTTTTTTAACAATCACGCGCACTTTTTTAAGGTTTCTTGCTGAATGCCTGTGGTTCTGGCTCACGCGACCACTCAGTCATGCCCACATTTATTTTTCATTATTTAACAGCGAAATGTTTTTTACGCAATTCTATAGCAAATTTTATGTGACATTTCGCCAGAATATTCAGTGCAGTTGGAGGAAAGTTCGTTGAGGCTTACTCGGATTTGTTTCATGAGATCATGTCAATTTTTAATGTCCTGCGCAAATTGAAGGTCAAATTTGTATATTTTACAATATCTCTACTCCCAATAGAGAAAAAGAGAGAGAGAGGCTAAATAATCACCTATATACGTTTTTAATCGGTTAATTATATAGTCAACCGAATTGTTGGATAAATATATATTTTCTCGTCACCCGGGTTAGATGAGCCTGTATTATCATTCTAGTCTTTTCATTGTTTTAAATTTTGAGAAATTTTTTTCACTCACTAATAAATTTTAGTGTCTTAGTCTCTTCTAAATATCTGACTTCAGCAGTTTATGTGATAGATTTCTTATCAAAGTAAAATAGTTAACGGTTTTCAGAACAATTGCCTGCAGAAGGCTGAAGTACACTTGGCTCTTAAAATATTTCAGAAACTGAAAATACAGAAAAAAAATCATATTGCTTAGATTAAAAATACGTCTGAGAAGCTCTGCAAGCCTATTAAGCCACGATATTTCTAAAAAACATTATCGTTTCAGCTAGAGCGATTGTTTCAATTTACAGATGATCCATAATACATACTTAACTACTTGTTTTAATTTCTTTCATATAAATGTTACTACTAGGATGGTCGCTAAATTCAATCAATAGAAATGTGGTCAGTCGAAAATGTGTAATATATGTATTGTATTATAAAACCTATCATTTAAAACTATCCGAAAAATTGTTATTATAAAAATCACTAGCTTTTTATAGATAAAAGTTATCAAAGAACCATATACGCGCATTTAAGCTTTCGTATTGTGAAAGCTCTATTGAAGAAAAGTTTGTGTAGCCAAAAATCATTAAATATTTTTAAAATCAGCAGCTTTTTATAAGTAAAAATAACCAAAGAACCATATACCGCTTTTAAGCTTTCATATGGTGAAAGCTCTATTGAAGAAAAATATGTATAGCAGAAAATTCATAAATATTTTTAAAATCAGCAGCTTTTTAAAAGTAAACATAACCAAAGAACCGTATACGCGCTTTAAAGCTTTCATATGGTGAAAGCTTCTTTGAAGAGAAATATATATAGCAAAACATTATTAAATATTTTAAAAATATTAAATTATACTATCTACTAGGTTCATGGGTCATCTAATGGTATATGGTTTATGTAAGCATTAAAATATGTACATATATTAATATTCAACTATCTTTACCTATAATTTATTATGTTTTATTCTAGAATATGGGTTTTTAAATAGCTTTAAGCTGATTTCAAGTTTGGCGAAAGTTGGCTTCAGACAGATAACAAACAAATTGTAAGAAGAAAAATAGCCTCAAAGCCTACCCATGAGAGCGGGTTTCATATAGTATGAGGATAATACCCCTGCGGGCAGGGGATAGAATATGCCCGCGGCAAGGCATGCCTGTCGTAAAAGGCGACTAAAAGCCAATATGCACTATGACTGTTATTATATACCTTGCTCAGTAATATCAGCATAGTATGTTGAGGAATAGTGCTATAATACTCAGCTTGAACTGATATTATAAACACTTTAAATGAAAAAGCGAATAAAAAAACATTTGAAGTTCAAGCGACAAATGTCACCAGTCATTTGAGTAATGGGTAGCTCAACTGGCAGTAGTTTAGGCTACGCAGTCTGACCGGAGACTTTCCGGTACCACGGGGAGCAGAAAGCCCTTGGACTTCTGTTCAATCTGCTCATTGGGTTCGGCCCTTTGGGGAGTATCATGGTGGCTGTGGTTTAAACCTAAATGCTGGAAGAACTGAATTTTCAGTTCGAAAAAAGAAGTTGCACAAGCAACTGGGTGCCGTACCCGAAAACGGAAGAGGTTTTAGGTCGGCCTCGAATCACACCAAGATGGTAGTGTGGACCCAGACACACTGCCACTGGTATCCAAATAAATACTTGCAAATAGCTCGTATTGTTTGGGGCGCTTATCAACGCATTGTATTGATACGTTGTGTTTTGGAACACCGTGAGGTAAAGCCGTCGCCGGCAGGTACTCACGTAAATCTACAACGAAAGTATGAGGATAAATCACCGAAAGCGGTATGGGAGTAATGTTAGATAGGCTTTTACTACCATTCCGTTATGTGGAAAAAGCAATGCTCTGAATTCCAATTCAAATGCTTGGATCATTGATTGCATCGTGAGGAGTCTTAAGTTTAAAATATGTTACATATATATTTAGTTAAGAGCTTCATTAAATATTTAACAGAGACACCATTGGGGAAATAGAGGCTCTTGCAAATTGTAGACTATTTATCAACAAATTATATAGAGGTTTTCCATTGTGTTGTTTGCGTATACACAGACAGACGGATGGAATTCAAGTCGAGTCTAAAGGTTGGACTTATCTTTTTAACTGTCGTCGTTCTGGATTTTTGGTCATATAATAATTTTCAAAGTATCCAAATAAATTCCTAAAGTACTCGCACAACAAAATTTTCAATATATATGTTTATGTTCGTCTGTATATTTTGGATTTTCAAAAATCTTCTCACAGTAGCCAAAATGGAAACCTCAAATTTGTCATTCCAAAATACTCACATCTCTTTAGTTAACAACACTTAGAGCATTGTACCCATTTAAAAAAAAGAATATTAATAATAAAAATAATAATAATGAAAATGAAAATATTAAAAACAAACAACGGTATGTCACTCGTCATTGTCCACGATGACTGATTGCTGGCGTTGGTTGGCGCGAATTATGATGGCATCTTCCATCATCTCACACAAATCTGTTGGTAGTTGTAGCACACACACAAACAAAAATATTCAGAGCTACAATTGTTTGTAATTTACGCCCGTTTTTTTATGGTACTATTTTCAACAACTCGAAATTTTTTCCCAAAAATGTGTAATTCTATACATTTCACTATTTATTTAGAGACCCCATTTGATATGTGCAACAGCGGTGACCACTGACAGGCTTCCTCTCTAAGTGTGTGTGGAATTGCATTACGGCCTGCATAACTGTGTTGTAATGCGCCGGTATTCACATTTTTTGGCATTTTGTCAACGAATCAACGAATGAAATTTGTTATTCGGTCAAATGCTGATGGCTTTTGTGTTAGATTGACTGCCTCACAATAACGGTGCCACAAAAGTCTGGGCAACCACTACACATACAACCGTCAATATGTACTCACGTCTAAAATGTTGAAACATCACTCATTCGGGTGGCGGCTGCTGGCTCTTCGCTTGCCGTTTGTTGCTGGCGGCTGCCGTCTGTCCATCTCCGGTCCGCTGCTGGTATCGCAAATGCAGCGTAACATATTTTGTTGACATTTTAATTAATTTGACACTCGCAATATGGGATTAATTATATATTTCACTATTATTTTTATTATCCGCTCATTCGAGTATTTTCACTGGACGCATACTTCCCCTTAGTGGCAGGCTGTTAGTAGTGAAAGTTACATTTGAAGCGCTTAACAGTACTTGTTAACGGTATTATGAAGCTAGCTGCTGCACTAAATGACGGATTAGTTTTCGGTATTTATGCAATCAAAACTGATTATTGTAATTAAAGCTACGGTATTGAGTATTGATTCGAGAAGCTTCTGGTATTAATGCTTATTAATATACGGTGAGTGGGAAGACAATATGTTTGAGGCAGTTATATAAAATGAGTGGGCTGAGCTGAGTTGGAGTTTATCTTTTGATGTACACTTTGTGTCAACTACTTGAATATATTGGGTCTACAACTATATTCGTGCGGTTTATTTTCAAAATTATAACTTCACATTCAATACCTTCTTTAAGAACCGTTTAGAGGCGAAAAATAAATGCCAAAAGGTCGAACGTCACTATTGTTTGCCAAGTCTTTGTTCTTAAGGATTACTCTTACCAATTTACTATTATCTTAAACTTTTCAAAAAGACACACAAATGGCTCTGAATTCACAGGTTTACATCCCAAGATCTCAAAGTACTATAGGAGGCAACAATAATAACATACCAAAGTTCACTTAAATATTAGGTAAATTTCCTAATACTTATATATGGTATATGCATGCCGAATTCTAGAGCATGCGCTGAGCTTTTCGAAAACTAAATCACATTGAGCGCAACTTTAAATGACTAAGGTTAAATCATTAAGACACTTACTGCTCTGCTGTCCAGCTTTTGCCAGACTAAGTGCATGGCTAGACATACCTTCGGCGAACCTAGTGAAGAGGCTAGAATTGATATAAACCGCCTTAACATATTTTTCGAAAGCTTAAAACGCTTCGTCGATTTATGACTAACACAAAAGATCAACTATCACAGCTGTTTATGTAAGATCCTGCGCTTTGGCGCGAGGACCAACCATATGATCCAACCTAACCTAACCACAAAGTGACACTATTTCCTAAAAAATAAAAATGCTCAACTATCACTCATATTTTTCTGAATCAAGATTGAATGACTTTCTTTCTATACTTCACACTTGTCGGAGAAGTCAAAACATACTTTCTTACTTTCCTTGCCCGACACTTCGGTCAAAAAGTCGGGCTAAAAAAGCAAAAACATATTTCTTCACAAAAAACACAGTAAACTGCGCACAAAGCATTGCTCTAGTTTTTTACCGATTTTTAGTGCATTTTTTGTACCTTGCCGCGAGCGAAATGCATGTCCTTCACGCTTTGGATACTTCAAAGCCAATAAGTAGTATAAGTAATTGAGACATTTGCGCCTAATATTACGTCATAATGACATTGTCTAACGGTGAGTGGCCTTCGTAACATATTTCGGCATACATAACCCAGCTGCTTCGGTCTATTTGCATTTGCAGATATTTACTAGAAAATCGCATTTTCGGGTCCAATTATGAAGTCAACTATTATTTTTTGTAGAACAATTTTTTTCCAGCGAAAAAAACTACGCTAAAACATTGCAAATGCGCACAAAAGCCGAAACACAAAAAAAAAATATGCATAAAAATGTAGATCTAGATCAGGTCAGCCGCATGGGACAACTTGGAAAACAGCGTGAAAACTGACTGCGCGGCTGTCAACAGACGGCCCTCAAAGACACTACACTGGAAGCAGAAAATGACGAATGAGACCAACGAAGACAAAGCCATGAACAACACAAACAAACGAACAAACAGAAATAAAAAAAAAAATGTGGCACAAAAAATTATGCCAAAAAGTCATGCAACACAAAATAAAT
Organism: Bactrocera oleae; assembly: GCF_042242935.1. Taxonomy (NCBI): domain Eukaryota; kingdom Metazoa; phylum Arthropoda; class Insecta; order Diptera; family Tephritidae; genus Bactrocera; species Bactrocera oleae. The sequence goes on along the minus strand of NC_091539.1, from coordinate 64,526,512 downwards.
TTGCACTAAAACGCAGGACAGAACCCAAGACGTTGGCGAGATTCGCAGAAGTGTCTTCAATTTTTGTTTTGCATAAGTGAAAAACAAAAAAGTGCACGAAATTGTGGCAGCGAACCTCTAATGGTCGAATGGTTGCCCGCTGTTTCGGTCTAGTTTTTTAAATGGCTTCTTTATGCAGCGCGCAGATATGTGACACACACACACGCACACGCATGAATGCTGTTTGAAATTTTATGCAAGACGGACAAGATTTTCCGTTCATCGCGCTGTTGTTGCATGAGGAAAATGCAAATAAATGTGTGCTAAATACCTGTAGGAAGCAGTGGCAAGCAAAAAAGATAATGTCGCATAGTGACAATATGCCTCTTTTTGTTGCAAACAAACAAAAAATGTCACAACACACTCTCGTACAAAAAACTGCCCGCATTTCCACAATAATGCTCTCATAACGGTGCACAAAATAGTGCCCCGCATGTTTCATCATAATTTTGGGCAACAATATTAAGTGGCATGAATGCGCATTTAGCGCAGCGCTCGGGGCCGTGAAATACAAATTAGTTCGAAGTAATTTTTTTCTGACGTAAGAATATCCGTAAAGGACGCTGCACAAAAACTGCTCTAAATTTGGCTAAAAAACTGGAGCGAGTGTGGTGAGAAAAAAAATGTGAGTATGAAGCGCTTTTTAAACTGCGCTCCTTTTGTGGCATTGTTTTTTATTGTGGTCAACGAAGAAAGTGCTCGTATTTTTGGTGTTTTTCTTTGGGCGATTATGCGGTTGCGAGTGTGAAAATTTCAATATATTTTTTTTTTAGTTTATTTTCGAAATTTTTGCGGTCCAGAAAATTTTTTAAGCGACTGTGGGATGATGATGCAAGCATGTTATATTTTTATTTAGAATAATTTTTGGAAATAATACAAATGCGAAACAATTTATGTATGTATGTAGTATAATCGTAGTTGATAAGCCTTAAGCCCATTTTCATGTGCACCATAAAATTTCAGCTAAACTTTATAAAATTAGTTAAAACAAGTTTGAAAAAAGCAATTCTACAATTTCTTTATTCAAAATTTTTAATTTTTATATGCAATATGGTATTATTAATATATAATTAAATTATGTTTGGTTAAGAGGGGTGAATCAGTCCATGATTTTATAAAAATTTATTTTTCCCTCTAAAGTATGCTTCATGGCCCTAAAAATATTAATCAACTGGTAGAATAGTGAACAAATAAAATTCGCTTTTCACTTCGCTCATATCGACTGTTTCAGCACGTGAAACTTCAAAGCCACTAAACTCAAAGCTGCATTTTTCAAATCGGGCGTTGGTGTAACTCGGAGACTATGGCAGATATCCAAGTCAAATTTTAACTGTAGCTGCTCTCACTATTTAGTAAACTGTATACTTTTTTGTTATTATCGAAAGTTTTATTTTTAATGATTTTAAAAATTCGTTTCAGTAGCTGTCATTTTATATCAAAATGTCACTATAAAATCTGTATGCTAGAATATTTGTTTAATAGAGCTTGAAATAGAGAAATTGAACTCCTTGTTCTTTACCCTCAAAATAAATAGTCAAAGTTAAGTCTTTATTTACAGCTCTAGATCGGTCGAACACTTTAAAGACTGAAATTGTTGAATTATTGGTGTATGTTATTCGAAATAAAAATATCATAAATTCCAAAAATTAAATAAAATTCAATAATAAAAAAAAAATAAATTATTAAGTACTGAAAAGTCGAATAATGGAACCTGTTTCAAATTTTCTGATCCTGAAAAAAAGTAAAAAACTTGCAAAATATAGTAAGCGAAAAAAATCATGAAAAAATGTATACTTAAACATTTTCCAAAATTGGAAAAAAATTAAGTTGAATTTAATAAATTTTATATAAAAATAGTAAACTATCAAAATCATGAAAAAATTTATATTAAAACATCTTTCAAAATTGAAAAAAATTAAGTTGAATATAATAAATTTTATATAAAAATATTAATATTTATAAATTTCAGTTATTTCTTTTTGATGAATTTGCGATTGAGACCGGAACATTTTTGAAAAATATAAAAATTCTAAAACTTTGAAAGCCAGCTTATAATATGCATGCGAAAATCTATTTTGAAAACGTCATAAACGTTAAAACACCATTTGAGCTCACACATTCTTCACAGATACATGTACTCGCCGCAGTATTGGCAATATATTAAATATTACCTGTTTTCACTTAAATATCCTATTTGTTGCTTACATTGATCTAAATTGCAAGAATGCAAACAAGGCTGCTTTGCATTTTTACCAATTACACAGAAAAAATGTGACACCAAAAAAACAAAAAAAAAAAGTAAAACGACATATACGCAAAAATTAGCACAAAAAATTGGCATAGTTCCCTAATGCTTCGGCACAGGAAGATAATCGCAATTCCACGAAGGTCCGACCGAAGAGCACTTACTTCATCTCACGTAATTTGACTGTGTTTGTTTAGAATATGCATTTGCCTATTGCCTACTGCTTTAAATATTGGGCATGTCAAGGTCATTTCACATTTTGACACTATGCGAACAAAAAACGAACTAAATTTGGTAAAAAAGTAGAGCAGTGCTTTATGGCTCATTTATTTATTTAATTTTTTTTTTTTGGTTTTTTTTTTTTGATATGTTTTGTAGTTTTATGGTTTTTTTGTGTCAACTTCTCAACCACACTGTTGAAATAAATTGGGCTCTATATTTTTTTTCTGTTTTAGGAGATACACGATTTTCCCGTTTCTTGGCGACATATCTTTTCGCTTGCTTTCAAGAGTTGCTGATACTTATTACCATAAGAATTACCATAGGTAAAGTGACTAAAATCTTAGAGAAAATGGTTGTTTGTTGTATATAGTTTTTAATTTCAGAATGATAAATTTGTGCAATAAAAAAATAATTGAAGAGCACTTCAAAGCGCTCGGGCGTTCTGGTGTGAAACTTAAAATGCGTTTTTCTCAAAAGTATGTTTTTTGAACTGGTGACAACTGTAACTCAAAAACCGCTCAGTAGATTTTAATGAAATTTATACAACTTTTAGAATACATAATAAACTCGGGCCGACTCGACGATGATTCGAATTTTTAAGATCAATTAACTATTGATTTTTTTTCCAAAAGTCTAGAAAAAATTTCCTTAGCCGCCATTTTGTTAATTTTTGAAAAAAAAATAAAACAGCTTCGATTTATAAAAATAATTTTTTATCCGATTGATTTTAGATGAATTTCCAAGGACTTATGATTGGCACCGCATGGTCCTTTTTCTGGAACTGGGTCAACACAGACAGCTATAATTTTGGAAATTAAATTTTTTTTTTTAATTTTCGTGACTTTAAGTCAAAACATTGTATAATAATGCCATATAACTACTTTTGTAAAATAACATGATTTAATAGCAAAAAAATTTACTGAAAATTCTCATTTTTTCATGCCTTTGACTACCCCTCTGATAACCCTTTAAGATATTCATTTATAATTCAGTTTTTACTAAAACTATTAAGAAATAATAGAGGAGTTGAAGCAATTACCTGACTACTATATCAAATTTTATATAATTACATTTCCACTTTCAAAGGTTGTGTTACCGTTATATTAAATTATGCCACTCAACAGAGTTCATTAAGCAACTTAATTACCGCCTACAATTTTAAATATACCGTTAATAGTCAAGCACAAAGAACTATGATTTTACACGCACACATGCATAAACACGCATACATATATATATATATTTATGTATTGTATACAGGACACATGTAAATCAGCACACATAGCCGCAAAGCAGCAGCAGATGTGCTCACATACATGCTACATGTACACTTATGTGACAGCTGTGCATGTGTTTGTGTGTGTGCTATATTAAATCGTGTCAGTTAATCAAGCATTTTGGCCAAGTCAATATTTTTATAGCGGTTTTGTGAGTTGACAAAGTTTATTTTTGCACAGTGGCCTCAACAGTGGTCGCCACACGGTTGGGCAATGGGTCGGTTAGTTGCGCGCACACACATACACACACACGCCGACGCGCCGTTAATATGTGGCCAAACAGTGCGACAAAAAGATAGACAGACAGGCAGCCAGTCAACGAAGCGACCAACCAACCACGGTTAACCAGATAAAAGGCCACAAAAATGCCATAAAATGCCAAACTAAAAATCACACACCAATACAGTTATGAAAGCAAGCGCTTGAGTGTGTATATGGCAAGCGTGTTTTTCAAATGTAAGCGTAAATATGTGTGTGTGCGTTGAGCTTTAAAAAACTGCTACCTACCGCAATATTTACGCCACACACATACTCTCACATTTACTTTCCTATGAAAGCTGGTGAGCTCACGAACCTGTCGCCCAAGCCACCATATCTGTTTGGGCAGAGCGTATTTGTGTAGGAGAGATTTTTTGTCGAGGGAAATTTTTTATTTTTAATTTTTTCGACATTTGCGCTCCCAAAGAGCGCCAATTGGGGCGACTTAAGAGCGCAGGCTTAAATTTTTATAAACTCTTTGAGACCCCTGCGCTTATGGCGAGTTCGCAGTGTGAGGTGAAATGCATATTAGAAATTACTTGTCAAGTTACCACAAAAATTATGGCCACAAAGCACAGTTACAAGTTAGCTGTGGCGCATACGAGAACCAACCCTGAAAGTGGTGGACTTAGCACAGCAAAACATAAAACTCGGAAGGGGAGGGTTTACTCAACCGAAATTGCTTTCCACTAGGTGGTTCAAGGTTCTACATCTATGTGGCATTCGTCAAACCAAAAGCTGCAACCAAAATAAAGATTCACACAACAACAACAAACAACACAGCAAAGCGCATGAATGACAAATAGTCATTAAAATAGGAAAGAAAAGAAGAAGAAGTAGCAGCAGGAAAACGAAATTAACATCTGTGAGTAGCGGCAGTGTGCCAAAAGGGGAGGGAAACCAAGCGACCAACAAGCAAATACCGCACATAAATGTTGCCGTTTATTATTGCTCCTTTTCGGATGTCACATAACAACAACAGCAACACAATGCGACTGCTGCCTGCTCTTTCGCACTCATGGTGGCATATAACGCGCCAGACGTACTCTTCGCAGGGTTTTGCGCTCTCTTTGCGGCTGTCATGGCGGCCACAATGGTGGCGGTTGCAATTGAGTAACTACTGTGGCATGTTGGACGCATTCCGCGCGGTCACAAAAAAAAGCTCGAGAAAGAATTTGCATAATGCTTGCCGCCCACCGCGCGCTGCCACGCGCCTTTAGCAATAACATTAAGTAACTGTAATGCTTTCAGAGAGCGCAAAAAAGGCGAGCAAATGTGAGAAGCAAAAAAAAGTGTGACAGCTGTCAGCGAAAAAAGAGCGCGCTCTCAAGATAAAAACCAAAAAAAAATGTAAAAAAATGAATTGAAATAAAATATGTGCGGTTCAAGTCTCTGGAGAGCGCTTCCAGTGTCTCATTGCAAAGACATTAAAATCATGCACTTGACGATAACTTTGGAAATTTATGCTTTTGCAATAATAGCAACAACAACATAGAGAGAAGGATTCATACTTGAGCACAGCGCGGCGTGGAAGTTGAAAGGAGAAGACAAAAATAAAACGAAAAAATACAAACAAAAATTTGAAAAAAGTGGAAAACAGAACATCTGTATGTATGTCTGACATGACACCAGATAAGTGTTCTAAAAACGTAAATTTTCCCACTGTTTATTCAGCAGCCGAAACCAGCAACCCCATTAAGCGCAAAGCCAAAGCCATAAACCGAACCAAAAAAACCAAATCAAACCAAACCCTAACACAAAACCTAAACCCAAACCAAGAAACCGCCTCATGAGACAACAACAGCAACACCACCACCAGCAACAACAACAACAATAGTGCTATCAGCGGCACCACCCCGCCATTTGCCGGCAACAATAGCAACGAAACCAGTATCTGCGGCCTGCATACAAACAACAACAACAACAACAAAAAAGAAGAAGAAGCAGAAGCGTACAGCAGGCACAGACAGGAAGCGACGCTGATGACGAGGTCGAGTGGCGGGTTTTTAAAAATGCCAATAAGCAGTGTGAGGATCATTATAATGCTACAACCTAACAAGCGAGCGCACACACACGCACATATATATTAAATATAAACACACACATATATACATTTGTAATAAATGTGGCAAACATAAACCCCTTGCAACAAGCTAAGCGCAGCCGGTTGGTGGAGCGCGCAGGCACTCGAAACGGAGACAAGCGCTCACAGCAGTCGTGCAACCGTGCCTCGTTGCGTACGCCCGCCTGCTGCAACGCACTGAAACGTGTGTTGCCAAATATCTAAGGCGCAAAAACACCCCCGGCTTGCCTGCTAACTTACCGCTTACCGCTATATGTGGCAACTTTTTTTGCGTGCATTTTTAGACGCCTTCGTTCCAGATAGTAATGCGATTTCAATGCCGGGATATATAAACATTGATATTATTGTCATATTGAAATATGTGCGTCTGCCGGTGTGCTTATACGCATAAAGGGTGCCGCTTGTATGGCCACAATAACAAATTCTTTGAATAACTTATTTTCGACCGGCCGTCAGGCGTCACCACAGTCCCAGCGGGCGCGCCACCCCTTCCGTTATTGAACTTTACAATGCGCGGTAATCATAGTAACATATTATGCACATACATATATACTATATAGATATATTGTATATAGCTGATAAATATTGTATGTATATCATAAGGTTGAATATATGATTCATGTGCTTCAACTGCTGAGGTGTGCTCCGTGGCGCTGTTGCAAGCTTTGTACTGTCAGATTTTAATTCCTTTCTTTCAGATTCTCATTTTATGCGAGTTTTTGTTGTTGCAGCAGGTACACGTGTAAAGGAAATTAGATTTACTTCTATAGAAAACTAATAAATATCTACTTATAAGAGCTTATCAAACTCCTTTCATTTCCTGATAATCTCAAAATTTAAAAAGAAACGCTTAGATATATATGTACACATTTTGCAAATTTGAAACATTTTTCTTATTTAAAATATAATCAGACTGCCAAGAAGAAATGTCATAGTTTTTTGCAACAAATCCAAACTAGTTCGCAAGTAGTTATTTTGGTAGTTGTTTCGAAACTAGAAACATTTTAGTTATTTTTGAAAGAGTTTTTCGTAACAAGCATATTGTTTTTTCTTAAAAAAATTTATAATAATATAAAACCATTAAGTCAGATATTTGCATTGTGCTCTTTAAGTCATTATAATTTTTTTTTCAAATCTGTTTCCAATCAAAATCAAAACTTTTCATTACCTACGACTATAATACAATAGCTATTGAGTATAAGATGAAAAAATTTATTTTCGGCAATCTCAATTTCTGAACTTAATCGCAGAAGGTCCTGGCGAGCAGTGAATATATATACCATAACCCATCAACACAGTTAGTCAAGTAGTAAGGTTATATATATAAGACTGAAGACAGTAGAGGCCACGAGAGTAACTGGTCTTCGAGTGCGAGGCTATTGCAAAGGAATGCAATGGCAAAGAGAGTACATTGATACTTGCTCTTGGATCAAATACAATTATGAGTTTCATAAATATGCTAGGTATGATAAAAGTAGAACTGAATGTTTTATAGTCTATAAAGGTAACCTAAATAAGTTTAAAAAGTCGTATATGTTGGTTCGTTTTTGTTTTTTTGAGAGTTTATGGTAACATTTTTCAATTAAAGATTGGGAATTATATTATATTATTTCAAAATACTATTTCAAGAAACTGAACTTTAGAAAACAAGAATTAAAACTTAAAATATATATACATACATACCTATATATATACGACCTTACAAAACCGCATTCATACTAACCTGCAATGAAACAATTCATTTGAAATTTCATACTTACACTTATTATAACACTAGATTTCGGTACTTTAAAACCTAATTCACTACCCAAAACTAAACTAACCCCTCAATGTTTAATGTAGAACGCTGTAATCCCCGAGAGTGTACCCACAAACTACGCCATCAACCACTCAAGTGTCCCATGGTATCATCCGAATGAAATCGTAAACAAATTTGCATAACGCACTTCATAAGCATAATCTATGGCAAGCATACATTTTGGCGCAAATATAATATTATATATGGCGAAAAGAGGGTCAACATGCAAACCTAAGCATACACACATATACATACAAACATACATATATAGCTATACACAAATAAATATCCAGCGCGGTAGTAAATCATAGGGTGCAAACGCAAATGGTGGTTTCATCGAATCGCCAAGAAATATGCCAGCGACCGTCATTATCGGCGGTGAAATTTGATACTTTTCAATGTTATGTTAATGTATGCGTGTGTGTGGGTAAATGTGTGCATGCTCGCATTTTAATAGCTCTCGGCCATCAAATGATTGGTATACAAATGCGCATAAGCAAATAAACATACACATATGTACATATATATATATATATAGTTATATATTTATTATGCGTTTATTTATGAGTATGAAAGGCATATTATTATAAGTAGCGATTTGGAGGGTGTGGGTTATACGCTTTATATGTTTGTAAGTTAAACCAAAATGGCTGCGGTAATGAGAAGCCATCGCTTCGAACAAATTTCAAGACAACTATAATCTTTTTTAATAACTTTGGGACATGAAAGTGATCTACGTATGCTATAAACATACCCTTTATGCTTCCATATTCCTTGAAGCGAGCGAAATTTATGTAAATATATTTTTTATATCCCAAATACTTATATTCGAAATTTGATGATTTGTTAGTAAGATCGACCTGATCTTCTGGATCTTCTTATTAATTAATAAATATTATATTAAGTCTAAGTCCATAACAGAGCAAAGCTCAATATAACAATGAAAGTAAAAACCGGCAAGAAAACTATAAAATGTAACAAGATAAGCAATTCCTTTAAATATGCATGATATTTTGTGATCTTTTTTCAAACACGGTGTTGCCCCTACCTAGTATGAAATTTTGAAAAAATCGATTTTTTTCATATTTCAATAGTTTATACAATAATTTTAAAAATAATATACTAAAATAAAATCAACTTGATATTTCAAAAATTCAACTTTTTTTTAAGTACCGTCTTTTTTGTCAATTTTTGGTTTTAGAAATTTTTGACTTCAGAAAATTTTGGAGAATATCTGCTGGTTTAAAAAGAATTCTTTATTTTTAAGTTTTATCCATGGAGAAGGCGTAAATCACTGCAGCAGTGGCGGACCTTTTTTAAAGCCGTCGGAGATCTCGTATAACTCAAAAAAAAAAAATTTTATTTTACAGTGTGTTTTTGAAACATGTATAAATATACGCTGAAATTCCTCAAACAATCGATACAGCAGTTTTTTTTTCTTTCATTCCCCAAAATAGCTTTTTTTTAGGCTGTCACATGAGTTGTGCTGCTTAATGTTGGTTTCCACTGCCTAGCTTTAAACTTGACTATGTTCTCATCCTTAGCCACTAAATTAATTATGGCTGAGTTATCTCAGTAGTAATTTTTAAGCTTCTTTAAGAATTATTTTGGCTTATTTAAGAAAACATTTTTTTTTATGTCCACATTATTTGGGCTCGAAGAAGCGTTAATTCTACATTTTGCTTAGAACTAAAAAAAAAAATTATTTGGAGTCCCTACGTGAAATACAAGGTTACATTTATAAATAGCACTAAATACATATTATTGGATCAGATTAGAACCATACAAATTTGTGATTTTTGTTGTTGTAGAACCAGTTCAAAACAAGCATTACAAACATTTTGGGGCTACTACGAATTGATATTTTTTTTGCTATAAACTCAAGAAAATTCTGATTATAAATATTCGATTATGAGAAGATATCGTTGCGAAATCGCCTTTATAGCCTTTAAAAAACAGTAAATGATATATGTATCAGTATATGCCACATATATATCGCGGAGAGTTATCTACATAATTTCCTGTACCCGATGAAACTCAAGAGTAGTTTAAGTAAATTCTCACTATTTGAAGTATTTTTGAAGTTGATCAGCTCTAGTAATTTAATATGTTGCTCTCTTGTCAAAAAACTTACAACAACAAAGTTATATATGGGGTTATATCTATTAGCAAATCCGAAAAAAACCGAGCCTTTTTTGTGAATATTTTTCTAAAAAGCAGTTTATTTAATAAAAAATAAAAATTATGCTATTTTAGAGAATTTACTTTACTTTGCAGTAAATGAATTCAGGCACTGATCGAAGGACTATAAAAATTTTGACTTTTAACAAAATGGCAACTTCCCAAAAAAAATTTTTTTTTCTAAAAACTTGGCTTTTTTCTTCTGAAAAAATTGTTGTTTTTTTTGTAAAAAAATCGTTTATTTTTTGCGAAAAAATCCCTTTAGTTTGTGATCGAAATGTTCCCCTCATGCTTAATAAATCGAAATTGTTATCAAAAATGTTATTTCTTCGAGCATTGCATAACAAATAGATCTAAAAAATATCGTGTAAAAGTCGATCTGTTTAGACTTTTTTGAGAAATTTTTCTCACCGGTTCTGAAAACAGTGTTACGAAAAAAAGACTTTTAAGGTTTTGGGCACCAATTACACTAGGTTTTAAAATACCTACAAAGAGGCTCACGTATCCGAAACTATTTGTTGGATCAACTTCAAATTTCCGGAGAATATTCTCAATAATATGTTCTTTCGTTATATATGCGAAAAAAGGTGGTGTCGAAATCGACAAGCGACTATATGTTCTCTTAATTCATGTAAGAGAGTATTTATATATTTATAATAATACATATATTATTATATAAATACATATATTGTATATGTTTCACAACCACTCGATAATAAGGTGATTATCACATTCAAAAGCCATTATGTAACAGAAATATCTCCAAAATACATAACAACATAAATATAATTGGATTTTTATATTGCTACAGATGTGTGGACAAAACAATAAAAATCATTTTCAAAGAAATGTAAGGCATGTAAGAGGCAAAACAAAAAAAAAACATAAGACAACCTCTTCAGAAAACGAAAAACAACAACAATTCGACACTTAAAAAATAGATAACAACGAAGCAGCCCAGAGATCATGCTGTGAAACAAGCGCGTAGATACTTATAACTTGTTGTTGTTGTTGTTGTTGTTGTTGGAGTTTATGTAAACATGGAAACTAATGGTTATAAAATGTAGCTATGTATGTGTGTGTGCGTTGTTTAACGCTATTATCAAAATGGTTGTCATTGTTGTAGCTGCGAACGGCCTCAATACAAAAACAACTGCATATTTATATGTTTGTATGTATGTATGCACATAAGCAGCTAATTCCGCCAAAGCCATAAGCAGCTGCTCCATAAATGAAAAAATATGCATGTACATATGTATATAATAATGTTGCAGCACGTTTGTTGCATGCAACAGCACTACAAATAATGTCATTCATACAATGCAACAGTGCCGTTAAAGGCGCAGAAATTGTCGGCAAAAGAAAATGCGCATACAAGCATACGCAGATATATGTACGCACATACACACATCCACTTTTAGGTAATAAAAGCACTTATGTGCTACAAATTGTGTCAAATTCTCAAATAAAATGATTTTCCGCATTTTTTTTATCAAATCGTTGCTTTTTATACTTTCCTCTGCTTTCTTTCGCAGTTAATGGTTTTTGTTGTTATGACTGTTAGGCTGACATGTACCCCAATGGCATGCGTTAAAAAATAACGAAGACAGAGCCAGCTGAACGAAGAACGAAAGTACATATTTATATACTATGTGCGTTAAAACTATATTATATATATTTTTTTTAAATAACAACAACAACAGCAAATGGAGTAGAAGTAGCTACAAAGGCTTGGCAATACTTTACACTGAGTCTAATGTTGCAAGGAGAGCACATGCCATACTTTATAGATGTACATAAGCATATATATATAGTATGTTTATAAGGTACTTATGTAACTGTCAGCTTATTGCTTCCACCATATACATATTAATATATACTTACATATATGTATATTTATTAACATTCACTTTTATAAAGTTGACATATACATTTAAATCAAACAGAATCTTAGTAGAAAATTATATTTCAGCTTATGTGCTTACTGTTATTTATATCTACGTAGCATACCTACAAACCCAGCAGGAAAACTCGAAATGTATATTAAATTACATAATCTAGCAACTTTTACAAGCTTTTTTTACTCCATATAAAGTATGCCGCGAATTTTGTAACGCCCAGAAGGAATCGACGGAGTTGCTATAAAATATGATATATATACATATATGCACATACCTATATGATCAGCATGACTAGCTGATTCGATTTAGCCATAATGGTTTGTCTGCATGTATATAAACGAATTAGACCCTCAGTTTTTGAGTTATCGACCAAAAATTTTGCACTTTTGTTTTACTTTCTCTGCAATAAGCTGCGTATTTGCTGGAAGCGTTAACTTTTTTTCTGCTTTTTCATTTTATAAAAAACTGTGCTATTTTTGCTTGGAACTAGTTTATATTTTACCATTTTTTTTTAGACTGTGCTTATTAGAAAAAACCAAAAGATAGTAATATGAATATATACACATTCATTGAGGTAGTAAGAGGAAACACTTTGTCATTGAAATCAAATTTTGTGCTTTCACAGGTAAGTTCTTCGACAAGAGAGCAGAGCAGAAACATAACGAGAAAAGCTGAAAAATCAGCTATTATACCCTTCAAAGCATACTTATATTGAAGAAATACTAGCTTGTATATAATAAAACCGATTTTGATTACATTTATTAAAAACTTATGGCTGTGCTTTCTTTAGTGAATTTTTTTTTATAATGATCTCAATTGGCTTATAAATAGTTTCATAGAGTGAATGCTTTAGTTTGCTCAACAGAAAAAGGTTACAGAATGCCAAACCCGTCAAATAACCTGACTAGCTGAGGACTTCTACCCATACTTTGTTAGCAAATACAACTAAATTAATTCTAATTTACTTCTTTTCATACAACTAGCAGGAGGTAAAATTTTCAATATTCTAACGAACTTCACTTACTTTGTGTAACACAAGTACTTGCTTCTTAAATAAAGACCTAAAAACTAAACCTTCAAATATGCAGTTGCAAACTTTTCAAAAATCTTTTAGCAGCGATTCCCTTCAAGGGCTTACATGGGTTTCACGGTTTCAAAAAAAAAAAAAAATTTAATTGTCTTATTTAATTCTATAACAATTATAGCTTTGTAGGTACAAAGTTGCGATGAAAAGTTGCGCGCTCGATGTCAGCTATATAGTCACTTAAAACTTTAAGCGCGTTTTTCTCGAAACTGTGTCTTATCTTCTTTCAATTACAGTTATTTAAAAGAAAAAAACGTCGAGAAGTTTTCACCAAAATTTGCATGTTTTAGTAAAAACATCTGCCAAAAATACAATTTTCACTTCATTTGATTTTTTTATTACCAATACCTAGTTAATGGTCTTAGTTCAAACACGTATTTTTTTTCTTTTACTTTTGATGATCCTGTCAGAAATTCTGCTGTCTACGCGGAAGCACTTTTTTCCGAAGGACTGCACAAACTTTTTATCAAATATGTATCTTCGGAACAATGAAAAGTTTAAATAAAATAATTAATTTTTTACATTAAAAAGAAATTATTGAAAATAGAGCGTTTTTTGCTCAACAAAGCCCAGGTAACCCCTTGAGCACATTTATCGAGCATTTTAACTTTTAGAAAATTTCCAGAAAATACAAAAAAAATTATCATAAAATGGTGTCCTTTTCATCAAATTTGATAACAAGTTTCCAAAGTCTTCGATAGTTATGAGTTTTATAAAGCTAGTACGAATTACTAGAACTTTCTATGGCGCTATATTCTCAATTGTGTACTTGGTATGATTAAAACGTGCGAAATTAAACGATAAAATATTTAAAAGAATATGCTTGCAATATTCTTGTTGCATTAAAGATATGTAAATTTTTTTCATATTTTGACTGAATTTACCAGTGCCACAACAGTTATGCTTCATTTGCCATCCCTGCAGGGAACATGTCTTCATTGACACAAATACGCACACATATGAGCATACCACCTAGCAAATGTAAAAGCTGTTGCAAGTTACTTATTGTGCCACAAGCCAAAAGGGGAACATAAAGTGGCAAAAAAAAATGCACAAAACAAAAGAGAAAAAGTTTAAAATGACGACATGAATTAGCAAACAAAAAAGCACGAACTACAAGTATTACACACATATACAAAGCCACACATATTTAAATACACATCGCAACGATTTGCGGGCCTCCACATTGTTGTCGTGTTGTGGCTTATTTCGTGGGAAGACGAATGAAGTTGAGTGGCGTGCGTGTTGCATGTAGTTTGTGTGTGTGTGCATTTAGGGGCACACAACGGTGCCACAACACCGAGCAACGCCAACGCAGGCGAATAAATAGTCGAACAGCAACAACAACATACAGCATTTGTCAACTATTGACGTGGCAAAAGGGGTATAAAAATAACAACAACAACAAACACATGCTAGTTGCAAGCAACACCTTCACCACCAACCCACACACACGCAACGCTATCCTGGCACAAACGCCATTGCGCTTTGCAACAAACACTCGCATAAGCAACAACAACAGCAACGGTAATACACGCGCAGCAAATGTCAAAGAAGTTGATGTGAGCGCAGCAACAATAACAACCACGCCGGCCACAGCTGCAGCCACAGCAACAAGAAAAACTCAACTATTCGTCACCGCTGCCGCTGAGGTTGCACTCAAAAGGAAAACACCAAAACCGCGCTGCCATACGTCAAATCGACAAACGAAGTGGTCACAGCACAACAACAAGAAACATATTTATTCAAAGGCTCACACAAATACACATATATATATATACATACACACACATGTATTCTCTCAAACACACATCTACAGCCGACAGTGACGACTGTCTGAAGAAAAACGCGCAAAAGTAGAAACAAAACGGAAGCACAGCAATGCACGCACGCCAGGCAAAATGTCAGCAGCTGGCCGCAACAACAACAACATCAACGCGCTTGCCGCTTGAGTTGTCACATTAGAGGGAAATGGCATGACAGCGGCGTTGCGCCAGCCGCCATGTGCGCGAAGAAGCCGATGAATAAGCGGAGAAGCGAAAAAATGCCAAACAACAACAACAAAAGCGGCAACAAATACACCACAACACTCCACACAGTTGCAACGTCAATCGTTTGTCACTCAACGCGCCGAGTGAAACACTCAACGCTGCCACACACTCATTCTCCAGTCACCCCTTCGTTCACACAATTCTTTCTTTTCACTTTCCTTATTTGCCACAGCGCGCTGGAAATGCTTTATGTGTGAAAAAGTGAAAAAAATTTCCCTCACTCAAATTGCAGCGCTTTCCAATAGAAATGTGGGATATTTCCTGTTTTCACTCACTCCATTTCTTCTGCTTTCAACAGTAGCAGTAGCGCCGTTGTTGTTGTTATTGTAGCGCTGCTATTTGTGGTGGTGGTTGGTTGGCTGTTTGGTTGGTTTGTCGGTTGCCGCTGGTTTCTGCCTGCCTCTGTGGCCGCACCAAACCAAACCAAACAAACCACAATTCACTCAATTGGCGACACAACAACAACGCGGCGGTTGAGCATAAAGCAATCGGAACGTGGTGGAGTGGCAGTAAAAAATTGAAATGGAAAAAAGTGGGTCCTGGCGCAAATTTCCCATTTATCCTGCGCTTGTGCGTGTATTGGTGTGGCTGTTGCTGAGTCAACGGCAGTTATTGAGCCTGCTTGTGGAGCAGGCGGCATTTCCTCAGCTGTGGGAGTACATTTGCAAATAAAAAATAATAAACTGCTCGAAGGGCATTTGCCTATTTCCCCTGCGCACAGGTATTCGTGTGTGCCTTTTGCTGGCACTTTTGTTGCAAGTGCGGGGGTTGGTTGAAAAAGGGGGAGATTTTTTATTTTTATCTGCTGGCGCTTCTCACTCCACCTTTTTATGCTATTTTATGCTACAGAAGTTAAATGTAGTCTTTATGCTCTCTTCTTTCTTGCATTTTTTAAAGGCTTTCAGTTTTCTCTTTGAATCTTTCATAATATTTCTCTTTTGAAAATACATATGTAAATAAATTAGTTTAACTTGACAGAGCATGTAGCTATTATCAAAGCATATATTTGGTGAAATTTATTCGCGTCGTATCCAAAGGCCAGAACATCTAATAAAAAGTCGAAGATTTCAAAAGTTTTTCATTATTTGACGAAGGATTTTCTCGAAATAGTTTTCCAAAGCGATGAAGCATACTTTAAATTTAAATTCCATCAGCAGGCCTTCATACCATATACAAAGGTCAAAAATTTAAGCTTGGCTTCTAAAGACCAATAAATATAGTCGCAACCAAACTAACATTATATCAAAGGGTAAACCACAATATGCATATACGAGAGAGTTTATAATATCAATCAGTTTCACTAATTATCTAATTATTATAAATATTTATCAGAAAAAAAATTGCAAAATCGACGAGAGTTTTTTTTTACAAAAACTAATTTACGTAATACATTTTTGGAGAAATGAGTTAAGGAGTTAGTGGTAGTCAGAATTTTCAAATAATCAATTTTTGCTTTTTTTCATTTTCGTTAAGTGTAATATCTTAAAAATATTCTCTGAAAATTTCAAGTGGATCCGATAATTACTTTTTGAGTTATTCGACAAATAACAAAGAGTGCACGGGCACTTCAAAGCGCTCGGAAGCTCTAGTGTGAAACTTTAAATGCGTTTTTCTCAAACCTTTGCTTTTCGAAGTGGTGACAACTGTAACTCCAAACCCGCTCAGTAGAATTTAATCAAATTTGTACAGCTTTTAGAATACATAATAAACTCGGGCCTGATCAAGGGATTTTTTTTTCGAAAAGTTCGATTTTTTTAGACCAATATAACTGTTGATTTTCTCCCAAAAATCTAGAAAAAAATTCCTGAGGCCGCCATTTTGTTAATTTTTGAAAAAAAGGCTTTCCAAGGACTTATGATTGTCACCGCAAGGTCTTTTGTTTGGAACTGGGTCAACACAGACAGCCATAATTTTGGAAATTTAAATTTTTTGTTTTTAATTTTCATGACTTCAAGTCAAAACATTGTATAATAATGCCATATTACTACTTTTGTAAAATAACATGACCTAATAGCAAAAAAAAAAAAATTATTAAAATTTCTCATTTTTTCGTGCCTCTGACTACCCCTAACCCCTTAAAAATTTCGAAAAATTACTAACTTTTGAAAAGTGTAAATTTCTCTTTTGGTTTAGTTAAGATTTAGTAAGGGAGACCAGCAACTAATAGTATGACCTTGTAACATGCTTAGAAAGTCTAGATATTAGACCGTGTCCAGTGATACATATTTTATATAATTTTGGTTCTAAGAGACACATATTCGATCTCCTGAGTTGAAGTGAGATCAAGGTGTTATTTTTTCATTCGAATTTATTGCGATCATATATAATTCGAATTGAATTCGACTAATCGGAACGTATTCTCGATCGGAAAAAACATATAATATGACTTCCATCATATACTAAGTTATGCTTACATAAATATATGTACATATATACTAAAACGTAGATTCCTTACGAAGAGCCTGAAGTCTCAACAACTAGATTTAATGAGAAAATAAATCTGTTAAAGCCACAGAACATCGACCATGGAGAGAGTGAGTCCACGATAGATTTGCCGAAATAACAATAATTTTCTAGTGTTCCTAATGAGGATGTGAATTTTCTGATTGATCTTCTGCTTGGAAAGCTCTTACTGGTATCTGATCAGCTTTAATTTTTGATGGGACTACTGGCGAAAAACTTTCAGGCACATGAGTATAAATGCATCTAGGTATGATTATTGGCGGTGAAAAATATTTTTAATGTTGCATGCACATATTCTAATCTAAAAATCAGAGTCAAGGTCATAAACATCGAATTAAAATTAATACTAATCGCTCTCTTATCAAATCGCGTCCAAGAAAAAACAGAAAAAAAACCTATCAAAATATTTTTTCTATATAAAGTGTTGTTATAAGCTCAAAATCGATTAGTCGCTCATATAATTATATAAAATATTTCCACCTATTACATAACTACAAGTATTTACCCAAACATTTGCCTGCTTAAGGCATTATCCATCATAATTGCGCGCTTAAATATACAAATCCGCAAATAAAATCTATATGCTACTATACATATAACCTGAATACACGCATACATATACAAATTAGCTCGACAAACCCAAAAACTGCAATAAATTCCAAATCGATTTCACAAAGGGCGGAGCCAAACTGCGTGTCGCGCCTTTACATCCAGCATTGATAGCGGTAAATAGCGATCCGGCGCAACAAGCAGCGATCGCCACATTACACAGACAATATAAATATATGTATACGCCCATTTGTGTTGTTATTGTTGCTGGTATTTTAGTTTATTTCATTGGAAGCGCACAAACACATGAATGCAACCGCGAAGCATCCCGCTATAAATAGCTAAATATGTGGCAAGAGTAGACAAAACAACCCTCCGTCGCGCTGGCGAGTGCAGAACGCAATTTGATGTGTGTATGTGTGTGTGTTGTCGATAGATATCGGATGGGCGCGAGTAGTGTGTGCGTAGTACGCGATCGCTGCTGGGCAAAATGTGTGGATCAAGAGCGCAAAGCTCGCCATATTGTTGCAGTGAGAGCGATGGAACTTTTATATGTATGCGTGTGAGTGTTTTTTTATTTGGAAATTTGTCTAAGCGTGTGTGTGAGGTATGCATGGAAAATACTTCTGCTTTACACGTTTTTTTGTAGTGAGGCCTAACTTCCGTCGGCAAAAATGGTAGACGAGGATCGTTTTAAGCATTTTAGTATATAGAAATTTAGAAAAATTAATGTTCGAGATAAGTTTTAGCATAGATATTTTAATTGCAACGCGCGAAAAAAGCCACCTCACTCTTATAATATTGTTTGTACATATATATTTTAAGTACCTAAATGAACCATAATATAATTTCTCATGCTAGAAATTTTTGATTTTTCTAAATTTATTATTATTTTGTTATTGTTTACAACTATTTATATAACTATATAATATAAATATATAATTGTATAATTTACTTTTGATATAATATTTTATATATATAAACTAGTACATTTAGTATCTTGTAAATCTTATAGTAGGTATAATTGGGAGATATTGGTTTGTATCGATTGAAAGTGGATACAAATTGGATACGGAAATGATATTTAGATTTTTTTTTAATATTTAATAAAATCCTTATTTTTTAAAGAAAATTACCATTGATATATGCAAGGTTCAAACGGAGCTGACAAATATGCTAAGTAATCGTTTAAATAAAATGACACACTGATAAATAGTAAAAGAAGTTGTAATCAATATACATATATGTATGTACATATGAATATACTTACAAAATAAAAAAAATCGTAACGTAAATAAAATGAAAAATCAAGAACAAAGCAGCTAACACACAGCTGATGAAGCATAAAAAAGAATGGTTTTCGAAATTTCTTAAAGAAATCCGCTCAGCTTAAAATCACAGATCTTAAATTTTACATAAAAATGTTCCAAGTGAATCAATCGCCCATAGAGTTCCTGATTATGTACCCAGAATATATATAAAATGACACAGAAAAATATATGCCACGAAGAGTTGCCTCAGTGGAACTACTTCAAAGTTTCTATACACTTATGGAATCAAACCGCTGGAAAAGCGTGGACTTGGCGTTAAAGGACTGCATACAAAATATTTAATATACAACTGGAGCCTCTATATATGTAAGTAAGAATCAAAAACTCAATAATATTCGATTCCAAAAATATTTTAAGAATCGCTACCATTTTTGTCTCATAAAAAATGCTTAAAAACGGACGCATGAGTTCTGTAATGGATTGCAGAAAAAGTGCGTAGATTTAATGATATTTTGGTTATATTAGGTTCGAAAGTTCAAATATTGAATGATTTCAGTTTTTAAAAATAAATGTTCATAGCATTTGTAAATTAAAAATATATATATTTTACAATATTATATAATTATTTTATATCATTATTATGCTATTTTATAAAGATATTTAATATCTCAGTATAAATAAACGAATAATACTTATCCAAGCGTAATTAACTGAGTTTTTATTACTTTTTAAAACCGAAAGATTTTTAAATATATTCTCGTATGGTGAATTTGGTGATTGAAAATCTTATATAAGTGCGCCATTTGAGCGAAATTTACGAAAGTGCTTGAAATAATTCGCCTTGGCGATTTTTATTTAAACTCACTACACTGATTTTTCTCATTTTACAGTATCAGTAATCAGAAAAAATTGTTTTTTTTTTTAACAAACTTCTATCGATAATCGACATAAAATTTATCACATAAAGTGATTCTAAATTTTAGTGGCTCTCATATAAGAATGGCCAAAATCGACCGGTAACACTCCAAGCCATAAATACCAAACATCAGTGGAGACGAAGAATATCGTTTAATATGCGAGATATCTTAATGAAATTCAGAGAGAATCCTAATGATAATGTGGCCGGATGCTAAAAATTATATAATATATTCAGTGCAGTATTTCACTAGTCACCATATG
Organism: Bactrocera oleae; assembly: GCF_042242935.1. Taxonomy (NCBI): domain Eukaryota; kingdom Metazoa; phylum Arthropoda; class Insecta; order Diptera; family Tephritidae; genus Bactrocera; species Bactrocera oleae. The sequence goes on along the minus strand of NC_091539.1, from coordinate 64,505,911 downwards.
TATTTAATAAAAGGGCTTTCGAACGTCCGTTTGACTTTGCACCGTATAGATCGGTCAATATATTATATAATATAATTAAACATTATAAAGTAAACATCTTATATTTTAGAAATTAATTTGTTTGGTTCTAAAAATGAAAAAAAAAACCTGTATAAAATTACCACTTACATTTAGTATAACAAAAGGCGCTCGGCCTAGCTTCAAGCATTTCTTTGCATTAATTAAAAATACAAAACAAAGTGAACTCATTTTTATAATTTTTTTTTTTAATATTCTTATATTATAAAAAAATAATAACAGTAATAACGACACCCTTTCAAAAGATTTCAGTGTATATTTCCTAAATTAAAGGAAAAGCGAATCCGGAAAACCGGCCTTGCGTTCATACAAATTTCTTGCACGAATTTAATTGTTATATAATATAATAAAAGACAGTAAATTTTGAAATATTTTTGGGTGGCTCATGTGCCCGCCCATGGAACCTCAAGGTGTCCGACTTATTTAACCTAGCTTTATATTAGCTAGGTCTATTATATATTGTGGGTGAAGACAATCTACTTTTGTGAAGTGACCTTGAAGTGCATAATAGCCGAAGGGTCATTTCTTTAGTAAACATTGCACTATGGTCAGCTGATTTATTTAACTAACTGTTGTTTAACATTTACTTAACGTTATTTAAATGAGCAATATGTATTAAGCAGAAAGCATAAAGTATACACACACCCAAACATGTTTTAAAAATAACCGCAATGAGAAGAAGGGTCTATTAAGCCTTTACCTTTGTATAACCGTTTGTTAACCAGCGTTGAAAAACTACAAAATTCAAAAGCTCAATCTCATTTAAACAAAAAAAAAATTCTGCGAAACTAATAAAACTAGAAAGGTTAATACGAATGTGTGGCGTCTCATTATAGAAGAACGCAATAATTTATGATTCTGAGAAAATAAGTTAACTACCCGCTTCTTTGTCATATGCTTGAAATGCTATATATAAGCAATATTGTAGATTAAGGTAGTAACCCTCGAAAGTTCTACATCAAAAGTGTCTTCGAGCGTTGGGTAAGGGGTTGCTGAAGCGCCTAAAATTACTCTGTTTTATTTTCAAAATCAACTACTGATTCAAAATCGATTGAGTTTCGAGATTAAGAATAATTATAGAAAAATCAAGATTTTTCAGTTTTATTTTTAATCAAATACTGTGGACGATTTGCAAAAACGTCACCATTTTGGATATTCCTCTGATCACATATGGTATTACTCTTCAATTAAATTTTAGAAGTAAGCAACTACCTAGAACACAAAAAACGGGATGAAAGTACAAAACTGCACGCGAAGCCGCCAATTTTCTGCAGGTAGAAACTTGCACAAGTCTCAGACTATACATAATGCTGCTAATAGAAAACACCCACAACAAAATGACTATGGTTGCAGCAATTAACGGGATTGCGCTGCCTTTGAAAAGAAAGTCGTGACGAGCATGGCTTTGGACCGCCCTATTAAATATTAATACCTAAATGCCTAAGAGACATAAATACAAGTTTTTGTATTTTATGCACCACACTAAATTGGTTTTTCACCAAAACACAATTTGAGGTTAAAACTAAGCATTTTCATTTTCCCTTCCTTTCTTCAACAATTTGAGATTAAACGCCCAAGCAACTAATTTACTGACTTCGCGCATGCTAAAGCGAAATCTTGTTAAAAATGATCTTGGGAGTAACTGGAAAATATGTGAGGGGTACATAAAGGTAAATAAATAAAAAAAAATTAAGAAAATATATATGTTTAACCTTTTCATCAAAACAGCTTTATTCAAAACGGTTATAACGTCAACTTTACATTAATACGAAATATTTGTACCTAAGCGACCTTGATCGGTAGTAATTGCGTTCCTTGCGCATCTTTAGGCAGCCATTGAGTTATTCAAGACATCTGAGGTAATAATTTGATTTACATAATTCTCAAGGTCAAAGCGATAACCTGCGGTCAACATTGTACGCTTCTGCTCATAGAATATAAACCCTTTGAGACTTTTGTTATTCACCTGTTTAAGCTATTTTGAGAGATTAAAAAATATTGGCGTTTTAATTTTTGGTTATATATTTAGAATTGTATATAATATATTGTTTTCGAAATCCTTTGAAATTATAAACCAAAATAAATGTTTGGAAATTCGAATGAAAATAAACAATATGTATATACATATTGCGATACTTGAGAATGAAATTCATGGAGCTTAAGATACTAAAAATATTGTAAAGAAGATCGGGGATCGACTTAAAATACTCTATATACCTATATACTACATATAATATTTAATATATAAAATGTTGTAAAGGAGATCAGAGATCAAATTTAAAATTCTCTATATATAATATATACTACTTTTATATATATGTTTATATAATATGTAATAGGTGTTTGTAAAATATTGTAAAGGAGATCAGAGGCTGTACCCAAAATACTTTAATATATAAACTACCTACATATATATTAATATATAAAGAAGTAGGATAATTTAATATGACATTCATGAAATTTAGGATTCTAAAATGAGTTAAAATTCTCTATATACCTACATATATACTATATACCATAAATATATATATATATATATGTAATATATTCAATAACATTTATATAATGTTCTAAAAGAGTTCAGAGATCTCATTTAAAATACTTTTATATATATATTTCTTATATATATGTAATATATAATGCATATGGTATGTATGTATATATACAATATAATCTTTAAGATATATAATATTGTAAAGAGTATCAGAGATCTCCTTAAAATGCTTCTGTATATGTATATACTGCATACATATAATAACATAATATATCAAAAATTTGGATAATTCAAAATTGAAATCATGAAATTTAAGATTTTAAAATGGCTTTAAACTCTATATATATAATAAATAATAGAATCTTTAATATTATATAAATAATGATGTATGCGAGCTCACAGATCTTACTTAGTATACTTTTATATATAAACTACTTCTATATACTTATGTATATATATACATATGTATATATTCATTTACTTTTATATATATATTCTACTTATATATGTATATACTACATTCATATGTATATATATATATGTATATATACATATGTATATATAAATTTTGGGATAATGGAGTTACATTTTTTATTTTTTTGCATCCATAATAATTACGGTGCCACCTTTTTTTTCATTATTAAAAATGATTTTATATTTTAATTTTAATTTAATTTTTTTTAATTGCACCTGAATGCAGGTGTTATTTGTCACTATTGTTCCCAAGCATATTGTTTTGAGATCATTTCTGCATCGCCAAGGTCTGTAAGGTATGACAAGCACCTCCCACGATTTTCGTATTTTTTTAGTTGTATTGTTGTATTTAGATGTTTTCTGAAAATTTATTGTTACATAAAAAAAATTAGGCATTTTATGTTTTAAAAATATTTTTTAGCTAAGAAAAGTATGTTCTATTAAAATAAACAAAAAAAAATTAAAAGCTTTCAAATTTGGAAAACCATTGTACTAAGATATTAATTTTAACTAAACTTTCTTACTGCTTATAAAATATCAAATTTTCGGATGTTTAGTGGACTATAAGCAAACTATGGAAAATTTTTTTTTTATTAATTATTCGCCCGAAAACTGTTTTTTTATTTACATTTTAAATAAAATTTTCGTTTTATAATATTCATTTTTTTAATATTCATTATAATATATATTCTTAATAATATAGTTACAAGCAGAATCTTTGTAAAATTGTAAGCCATAGCTCAAAAAATATAGCTTCATTCGATAAACTGTATAGTTTAGATCAGCAATTTATAATATTTTGTGAATACCTATTTTTTCTAAAGATTCTGTGTGATTGAAATCTTTAGGGTTAACCAAAAAAACACTATTTCATTAATTGATTTGCGATCCACAAAAAAAAGTACTAAGAAATTATTTCTTTGATATTACATGAGAATATGTTATCTTATTTTTAATGTTAACAGATTTCGTTTAAATATGTTTAAAATATTAAAATTAAATTTTTTTTTTTTAATTTAAGGACTTTGTTGATTTTTTGTTAATTTTATAATCTGGATAAATTTTAATTTACTTAACATAACATGAGCTCCAAAATATTGATTAACAGCTAAGGGTTATTAAACTAGAACGTCTAATATGGACAAGCTGGAACAAAAATCCTCGAATTAGCGCAAAGTCTTGCGGTACTTTTCGGCTATTTCTAGCGTAAAGACAACTCTCTAAAACCCAACACTAAGCAAAAGGAACGTTAAAGGTGAAACTTGGCTTCTTAAGGAAAATCTGAATGCATTTCGCATTCGAATTCGCATGCAACTAAATATAACTTTTTAAAATGCTTCAGATTCCTTCTACCACACAAATATGTATCATTCAGAAACTACCAACAATTAAAGCATGAAATGTCACAAGAATTTTCCATGATTTCCAGCAATTATTGCAAATCCAAATAAAGACTTGACAATATTTCCACACCAAAAAAAAATAAAACAAAAAAATTCAAATTCAATTGCCAACACAGACACGCTTTCGCCATCAAGCGCACACGTATTCCGATTTGACACACAAAATTACGACCATTACGACAACGGTGATTTGTTTGCTGCGAGCCAGAACCAACGCAGCGACCATCATCTATACCAATAACGGTGCTATTGGTATTGACGCAGTGACAGCACCGTGCCGGTCGAGCACTCGCCAGCAACTGAGCGCGCGCAGCGGAGATCAACTGGCAGCGGGCAACGGGCAATGAGCCACGGCCGCTAGACCAAATGGGCCACCAAAGAGCGTTGCGAATCGCCTCCTTAACGGCTCTTAAAGAGCGCACAAATTCCTACCTCCTGTGTGGCTACGAAGAAAACTCAAAGAACCTACACCGACTCACACCTACACACATATCCGTGAAAGTGTGTGCTATAAGAAAAACCTGCGGAGAAATGTGCGACGGAAGAAGGAAAGAAAGAAGAATTGCTGTTGGGCAGTGACGACGACGTCTTTATCGCACCCACGCGGCAATTGGCCACTGGAAGCGGCCAAAGTAGAAGAAGTTGACGGGTGACGAGGTAGCAAGACAGCTACAACAACGCTTAGTGCTGTCTTATTGAGCGTATCCTGTTGGCAGGATTGCGCGTATCCCCTCCCCTCCCCCCCGTGGCAGAGTCACGCGACGCTGTGACGGCTCGCGACATTTTGGTTGGTGCCGCCGCTGCACCATTTGTCCCTGAGCGCAGTGCCCCGTCGCTCTCTCATTGCCACCGTATAGTCATCTAGCCATCCGCTGCATACCACGCGCTTGGTCCTTGGCTTCTGTGGCGCGTTCGGTCAGCTGCCCCTCTTTTTTATGGTTGCCGCATTTCGCTGTGTTAGTTAACCGTATGTTTCTTTCGCTTTATTTGCTGCGCTTGTGTGTGATTTTACGTTTTTCTCAGCGCGGTTTGTCACCTTCTTGTTTTGGTGCTCCGCACTTTTGGCCAATTTGGTTGTGATTCCACAATTTCCCTTCACCCCAATCGTTGGCGTCGCGTCGTAACGGTGCGCCCGCCTAACCAAGTTCGGTTTGTCTTGTGGAGCTCCTAAATTTTGTGGAGATTTCGGTTGAATTGTTTGTTGTTTGATTGGATTTTGGGTGCACAGCTGTTTTTGCTTTGCAACTTAGAGTTGTTTTTGGTTTATTGAGAATATGCTGCTTGCTAATGCACTCGGATAATTAGTGCGGAGTGAATTTGTTGTCCGAGTTGTTTTTGTTTTGCATATGCCATCTAAAGTTTTGAAAAACATTTTAAGCATTTTTTTGGGGTTGTCAGTATTGCATACCTTTTTGGAGTGCGTGATTTAAATTATTTATCAGGTGTAATCTTATATAATATGTTAAATGAAAGCTTCACAACTTAAGCATATGTTTTCGAGTTAATATTTGAATTCTTCATATGCATCCTCAAAGCTTCTAGAAAGGTTGCCCCAAAAGGCGACGTAAAGTTATAAATATGCAATATTAAGCTTTGCTGAGCTTTCATTACAAGCAGAGAATTTAAAAATAAATATTTTTGCTGACTTTTTACGACAGTTTCAGACAAAAGTAAGAAGTTAAGAAGTTTTTGTTTGTGTAGTAGCTGTTTTTGTAATTGGACTGAGTTTTCCCTTCAAGCAGATAATTTCGTATTTATAATTTTCTTTAACTTTTCTTAAGCTTCAACCAAAATTTGCGAGTTTTGAAAGTTTTCTTAGCAGGACTTTTATAGTTTGAGAATTATTTTTAGGAGGATTTTGCTCCAGTAGAATTTCAGGCCTATCAAAAGTTTTAGTAAAAGATTTTATGAAAGCTCCAATTTGTGAAAGCTTCGTTCGATTAAAGTTTAATTAAAGCTTCGTTCAACGAAAAATTCCTGCCATGAAAGTTTGGTTCAATGAAAGCTGCCTTTAGTGACAGTATTTTAACAATATTGATATTCTTTTATAATATTTTCATATATTTTATTATATATTTTTATCAACTTTTGTAAATATTTTGTTTTAAATAAAATTTGTATTCAAAATATAATGAAAGAGAGACTTAATTGAAAAATAACGTTTAAAAAATATTTTGGAAAATATTTGAAAAATGTTATAAGCTTTTGTTCTGGTTATTTTCTATAGTTTTTGTTTTTTCTTTTTTTTTAATTTTAAACAGTTTCAAGCTTTAAAAATGTTTTCTTTAAATTAAAAAAAAAATTCAAGTAAAAAATTTTAAATTAATTTGGTTTTTTGTAAATTTCTTTTTTATATTTCTTGTGGGAGGAAATTCAACTATTTATGTTACAAACAAAAGAAAAGGTAAACGAAAGAGTGAGTCAGGTACTACGAAAATTTCTCCTCCAAATAAAATGTTTGACTATGACCTTGACTCAATTCCTCAAAACAAATATCTATATACATATGTATAGATATACATAGACAACATAAGTATTATATAATATAATGTTATACATATATAATATAATATATGGTATATAATATGTGAAATTTTATATAAATGTTTATAAACAAAGCATATGCTTACCTTATACTCATATATGAATCTATGTATATATATTTTAACCTCCAAATCGACAGGCTATGATCTCCAACAACTTTCTTGTCAACATAATTAAGACCCAAATTAGAAAATTCTGAACAACTCACTTATGCCGTGTTTATCGTTGGACGGTCTTGAAGTGCTACATGCCACAAGAACATGCAACACGCTCAATGCAAGGCACAAGACTTCAGCGGTCGGTCAAGTTGTTCCTATTACTGGACCCACACGGCTGGGTGCCACTGTGCTGAGTTTTCACAAATTCTTTTCGCAATTTTCCGCATTTCCCCCGCTGTGGCGCACTGTGCACACTTGCTGCGCTTAGGCCTTCACACATATACATGCCTTTGTTTATATATATGTATATATATATATCATATATATACTTTTGTACATAAGCGCGTTTATTTTTTTTGGTTTCGTGATTTTTTTGTGCCTCTTCTTCAATTCCACCAGCGCATGCACATCTTTATGGCCCGCTGTTTCTCCGCGCTGCCATATAATTTATCCATGTGCAGCACCCCGCCTCCCTGTGCACACAGTCCGACGCGTGTAGTGGTGCGCGAGTGCGCTCTCAACGCCCGTTGGTTTGTTGGCTCTCAATTAATTTTTTTTTTTTACTTATTACAGTTTTTTATGCACTGCTTGTTGTTTTTGTTGTGTTATTTTTATTTCACTCGGAGGCGCGCGTTTTGCGCTCAATTTTTATATTTTCCCCAATTTGGTTGGCCTGCCACAAACACTCTCACACAGTGTGCTCTTCGCCAGTACGTGTGTATGTGTGTGTATGCGTGCGACTGAGCGTCGAGTAGATTTTGTATGTGTTTGTGTGTGACACCTTCGTGTATGTTTGTGTGTGTGGCACGTTCATACAGCTATGTATGTGTTGCGCGTTTGGGTGCCTGTGCAATCACTCATGCATGTGCGCGTGTGCTTGTGCGCCGTGTGGCAAGGAGATTGCTTGCCACAATGGAAAAATGGGAAATTTTTACTGTGGCTGTTGTTGTGGCAATGGTGGTTGTTGATACCTGCCACCAGTCAGCTAGCCTTGACTGTGCTTTGTTGCAACTTGTGTGTGTTTTGTTGTCTGCCTTTTTGCCTTCTCCCTCGCCGTTTGCCGTCGACATTTGCCACGGCACCCTTAGCCGGCCAATGAATCGACCAGCAAACCAACCACCGCTACAACAACAAAATGTGACATGCCACAACAACAGCAGTGGCAGTAACAATAACCGTACCAACAACAACAACTTTTGAAAAAAGGAGATTTGTGGCACGAATGTATGTATGGTAAAAGAGTGACGTGTTGCAAGTGTGTGTGTCGCGTTGCAAGTGTGTATGCGTGGCAGAGCGTTTCAATTTTACTTGAAATACTGGTGATGATCAGTGCGGAGAGTCAGTTCACTCAGCGACTTTAACGTGTTAGGAACATTTTCCTCGGAGCAAAAGAAAACGAAACGAAACTTTTAAAATTAGAAATCTAGCGAACGCGCGCCGAAACGCACGACAACCGATTTGGATTATTTCGGAACGTTTTTGAACACTTCAATAATTTTCGAAATCTAACAAAACTGAAAAGGTGCAAGTGTATAAAATTAACAACAACAACAACTTATAATGCCTTAGCGGCGGAGTGTGTTTAAGAAAAAGCAAAACGAAGAAGAAGAAAAAGTGTTGCAAGTATTGAAAACAAACGTAGTAATTTCAACGAAAACTACTCGCGTGTAGTCACCGAAAGTTTGGATTAAAACCACCACAACAACAACACAGAAACAATTAAAAGCTGGCACAACACGAGGCTTGTGCAACCAAGCTGCAGTTCTTGCCACAATTTGTTAACACACGTAATCTCAAAATTTGCGCACCCACAATGCACTTACCGGCCGGTCCCACAATGGTCGCTGCGCCCGCGCAACTCGCCAACGGTCCCGCGCCACCTAGCGCGGTGCCACATGCGACCAGCGGTGCGCCCACACATGTGCCCAGCTCGGCCAGTTCGACGGGCTCCTCCACACCGGATAACAACAGCAGTAATAACAACAACAACAATAACAGCACATCGGCGAAATTGCCGCCCTCCATGACCGATATGTTTGCCAGTCTACACGAAATGTTGCAAGAATATCACGGCGAATTGGCACAGACCGGTTCGCCATCGATCCTCTGCAGCGCTTTGCCGAATCATTGGCGCTCCAATAAGTCGCTGCCGGGCGCTTTCAAAGTGATCGCTTTGGATGATGTGCCCGACGGCACACTGGTCACCATCAAATGCGGCAACGATGAGAACTATTGCGGCGAATTACGTAATTGTACGGCGATTATGAAGAATCAAGTGGCGAAATTCAATGATTTGCGCTTTGTCGGACGTTCGGGGCGTGGCAAATCATTCACGCTGACCATCACTATCGCCACGTACCCGGTGCAGATAGCGAGCTACACGAAGGCGATCAAAGTGACCGTGGACGGACCGCGGGAACCAAGAAGTAAGCAAAGTAAGTTTTTAGTTTGTTTTCGCTTCAGTTGGACACTTTTGTTGCTTAACTTTAGTTGACTTTCGACCACTTACCACAAAACTTTTCGGACTGCTTTACTGTTTTCGCTTTATGAGACTTAAATTTAGCTTTAATTAGCTTCCGTGGACTTACTAGAAATCTTTTAGCACTGCTTTTACATTTCTTTTTTGTGACTTAGTTTGTTTTTAATTTTCGCATTAACTGCTCTACACTTACGTCTTATCTGTTCTTCACTTAAATTTTTATTTTTTTACCCTTACTTTCCTTTCTCTGGATTTCCTATATTTATTCGTCTGTTCTTTTCTGTTTTTCCGTAGGTTATGGCTACCCACATCCCGGCGCTTTCAATCCTTTCATGCTCAATCCTGCTTGGCTCGACGCCGCCTACATGACATACGGCTACGCGGACTACTTCCGTCATCAGGCCGCGCTACACCATCCCGCCTTGGCAAAGAGCTCACCCACATTGCCCACAAACGGCAACACTGGCGCTACAGTCGTACCGCCCCCACCACCACCACCTGCAATAAACGATTTCCACTCCGCACAATTGACACCACCGCCGGTAGGCGCGCCACCTAACACCGCTCTCGGCATGATACCCTCACCGCCTGGTTCCTCATACGGCGTGGGTATGCCACAATTCCCCTTCAATCCTGTCGCGGCGGCCGCCTTTCATCCATACAACCTCGCCGCCGCCGGCCTGCGTGTGCCCAGCCACAATTTGCACAACACATCGATCGGCAGCTCGCATGGCTCAACGGAACACATCAGCCCCGTGCACATAAGTCCCGCCTCGTCGCGTCCCTCATCGTCTTCGCCACCCGCACACGCACATAACACCAGCACCACCAGCAGCAACCACAAAGCCAACACCTCGCTGGAGCAGTCGCTATCCGATGCTGATCCCGATGTCGATTCGGATGATGAACAAATTGACGTTGTTAAATCCGCTTTCGTGCCCATACTACGTCCACCAATTGTGCCGCGCACGCTGCCGTCCGCCGTTGAGGAGTTGGAGAAGTCACAACCGAAGACGCAGCAGCCTCGCATGCGTTGCGAGTTGAAAGCGCACTCCGCAATGAAGACGCAATGTCAGACGCGTCAAGTTTCGCCTATCATAACAGCCGCTACCAAGCTGAAGGCGGCAGTGAATGCTACAAAAACCGTATGGCGTCCCTACTGAAACCCCACACACTCCGCCGTCGGAGTTGTTCTACAAACTATATGGAAAGCAGCGCGCAGCAGCGGTGGCACCGATTAGAGTTGAACGCTCTACTGCATTGGCGCTACCGAGCAGCAGCAAATCTGTACAAAACTTGAGACGCGCGCCGCCACTTGTATGGCACTTGTGGCACGCATACGAAAATGCCGACGGCAAATGCGTAGCAAGCGCAAACGTTGGGACGGTGTTCACGTGCGGCACAAGAACTTATGTGGGATCTCTTAGACGACTCCAGCGCTCCAGCTTTACCACACATACGCACACACACACCATTACGCACCTACTGCCGCACGCACTTGTGATAAAGTTTTGAATTATTTCGCATAATTCGCCCCGTCTGGAGCAGAGTGGAGTGTAGTTGAAATATTTTGTGATATAGTGTTAAGTTTTACGAATGTGGCAAACGAAAAAGGCGAAAAATATAAACACGACAATGTGTGCCATTGTGGCATGCAACAAGGACATCAGCGCGGTCGCTGATGTCGCTGCAGTTGCGGCGATGCTTTGGTGGCATGGAAATTAGCATATTTAAGCACCGGTTTACTCAAATGTACCTACTTCCTTCACACACATACACATATATACAAACGAACGCGAGCCTCTCGCACACACACACACACATACACATGAAAGCAAATTGTATATGCGTAAAATTTTTTTAGAAAACGCTTGTATTCGCATCATTAAAGGAAAGGTCTATCGGATTTGGTAGTTGCCGAGATTCAACAGTGTATACACACATACATGCGCACGCAAATATCACAGGCGCACCCATATGTTTGTGTGGGCGTGTCTGCGCTTTGTTGAATCTATGCAAATACTCGATTTAGTTTGGAGAAATGCAAACATAAATTTGTCAGTGTTATCGGGCACAGCATATTAATTTACTTTTGATTCTTTAAAATTGCAACCAATTCGATGTTTGTAAATATTCTCTTAGGCTTAAGTTGCAAATGGAGACGTTTGTGTTAACTGTATATATGTACATACGTATGTTTGTTTTTTTATTAGTCTATGAAATTTTTTTTTTTTTAAATTAAATTTTTAAGTTTTATTGCAAATGTTTAGTGTTAAGTTGTTGGCCGAAGTAAAGAAATAGAAGAAGCGAAAGAAAAACTCAAAAAAAAAACAAAACTCAAATAACTAACGAATTTCTTGCGAATAGTAAAAAACACAAAATGAAAAAAAACTCAGAAAATATATTTTTCCAAAATCATAAAAAGTAATAAAAATGTGGTTTTCAATTTCTACGGGGTGTTCGGGGTGTTCACGGTGTCCTCTTGAAGATAGTTGCAATAATGCGTGGAGCATGTGAATTTGAAAATTTTTGGTGTGATATTTTCAGGTTATGTTGTTGTTGCAGCGGGAGTAAATATTCACCAAGTAAGTTTGTGTAATGTTGCCAAGTTGACAGCCTTTGGACGGCTAAAAATCCGTGTACGTTCCGGACTGTCGTGGGAACGGCATCATTTACCTCTCAATATTTATATACTGAGTTACTTTTATCAAATTCTTCCCATTACAATTGGTTTGTAATAATCTTTGAAGCTTTTTACAGATGAAGGAGCTGCTGTGGTATAGCCATAGATAAGGTTTGACTTGACTCCTCAATAGTCCGAGGATGCATATTTTGCAAAAATTACATAATCGCCCAAAAAAGGCGTGCATGGCCCATAAATGTAGCCTCTTTTGGACATCATATGTGCTGGGAATTTTAGTGTGACCTCTTTTGAGCATCATATGTGCTCATCATTCAGAATCTATAATAGATAAAGTCTCACATAGCGCACCAATAATTGAAATTAATAAACGATAAAACCTTTTTCAAACATTTTGAGGAAAACATTATAAACCAACATCCAACAGATCCACAGGCTTTGTTTCCTTATATTTGAACAAAGTAGACTTGTGTGCCTTGAATGTATTGCATATATTTTAAATCATATGTTTAAGATGACAATTCTCTTCTTGACGATTTTGAAGCTTACAGACTGATTTGACTTCTATTGGTAGTGGAAATTAGGCAGAAGAAAATAAAGGGTGATATTTTTTAGTTGCTTGTAGAACTCGTGAAAGTAATGGAATACCCAGTTTATATACATATGTATAACCAGCATATGGCAAGACCCTATATAGCTCTACAAGTACGCCTATAAATTCGAACGATTCAAATATAAACCTTGCCACATTTTAACTGAGTTTAGATAATTTTTCTACCAAACGCACCTTAATGATCAATTCTGACTTTAAGATGTGACTCCTTTTAGAGGCGTTTTCGGAAATTATATACTTCAGCATCTTCTGACCATTGTTAGAGGTTTTGCGTGCTTAACACTTTGATCGGAAATACCATCAACATTAGACTTCGCAATTGAACTTACAAGAGGGTTGTCACTTGAGTATACAACGCAAGAGGTTTAGTGAGGCTTACAGTTGTATGGTTTATAGAGGTCGCAGCTTGCTAAATTAGTATTCAAATAAATTGAATATTCATTATGTGCTTCAAATTTTAGCAGATTTTATGACATTTTTGTAAAAAATATTTTTGGAAAGAATTGCCACTTGTTTTCAAATAATCTCTATCGCTAGGTTGAAGTACTTATAACAATAGTAATAATGCGTATCCGACTAAATATCATTTTTATAAAGGGATGCCACCTGATTCGATTTTAAATTCATTTAAATTCATTAAATATTTTAAATATTATACAAGTGGGTATTGATTTATGCACGTTTAATGAAGATTTTTGAGATAATATATGTTGAGAAGTGTTGCCACCTGTTTGATTTTTCAAGTTAAAAAAAAGAAAGATAAACATATTAAGTAATACAATATTGGTGTCAAATAAAACGAAAAGTTTTGAGAAAAAATATTTTAAGATTTGTTGCCACTCTTTTGATAATTTAAGTTTATCAGAAAAAACAAGAGATAAAATATAATATTATATATTAAGTAACACATTACTCATAACGAATAAATCTTTATTAACTAAAAATTTAAAATTTATAAGCAAATAACCAAAGTAAAATTTTTTTATTGCACCCTAATGTAAATACTAGTATCCTTGAACCACACAGACACACCGTTAACGTTAAAAAATTCAAGTATTTAAATTTAAAATCCTACAGTTAGCAGCTAGTAAGTGAAATTTTATACCAAAATGCTCGACGACCCCCCTCCGCCGAGTGCGCACCGAATGTGTAGAGAACATTTTTCACTCGACCACAGAGCATTACTAATATGAATGCACAATAAATGAGTGGTAATGAATATAGATAATCACCAATTATTGAAAAGTCATACAAATGCACACGTTAACGGTACCGAGCCGCAGGCGGGCGGGCGTAGGTCATTAATGTGTTAATTTCATGCGACAACAGCAATTTGACATTTAACCAAAATGTCATGCCACCAGAATGCAGTGATTTCGAGCAACCGTTGCTAGAAAAAAAGGTTAGATATTTAACTAACAACAACAAAACCAAAAGAATACATGAAGAACTAAATTAAACACACACACACATGCACCAATGGTTAATGCTGCAACAACGCGCAGTTGGAGATGCGGGCCACCCACCTGCCGCAGCACGCGGGTATTGTGCATATGTATGTGTGTATGAGTATGTGATAAAGTATACGAGTATGTGTGTGTGTGCGTTGCGTTGAAGAATCACATAAATTTGATGCAATTATTTCACACAAAACGGCATAACGACCTCAATTAGCAATCGCTATGGCCAATATGGCGAACGGTAATGGCCAGCAGGCATCAACTAGCAACTGGCCACCGGCCACCCGCCATCGCACAACAATCAAGCGAGCGGCGCGCATTAGCCGTTTAGCAAATAGTCAATAGTCAATGTGATACCAAGCATCAATGGGTTTTTGCATGAGTGTGTATGTGTGTGTATGTGTGAGGGTGTTTGTATTCGGGTAATTTATACTAACTAAATCGTTGGTATCGGAAAAATGACATGGTTAGTTAGCAATTTAAGGCGTAACGCAATAAAAACCACAGCGTTGGCCACCCTGTTGAGGCGCTGCTCGCTGCTGAGTGCGAGACACTCCGAAAACCACACAAAGCTACACGAATATATACAAACCAAACGCACAAAGAGTTATGTATAACTGTATACATATATATTTATACAATATATAGAGCAACATATAGACACCTATGATCATCATATAAACCAACATTTGGTCGCCACTGCGGGTTCGGAGGCAATGTGGCAGCGTTGAAGTTAACAAAAAAAAAATGTTGTCTCTCTTTTTTGGTGGCGTCGGTACATCAATGTGTGCAACACTCACACCGTAACCTTGAAATAGATGATATCATGCAGTCACTACACGTATATTTGTACGGAGCTATGCGCTGCTGTCGTAGATGTCCTTGACTATCAACCACTAAATTGTGGTTTTGTTGCGGTCTGAGAAAACTTGCTTTAATTTAAAATTGGTGTTTGCTTGTTTTGATTTGTATGAGCTCTCTTTTCAAATGAAAAATAACAAGTTGCGAGAGTATAAAAAGTAAAAAGAATTGTGCTGCTTTAGTGATTTATACACTACTTAAGCATAGTTGAACTTGTGGAACACTTCGAAAAGGAGAAGAGTTTTTAACTTTTCTCTTCTAAAATATGCGATTTGCTTATTACAACAACTTTTTTCATGCAGAAAATATAGCCTCATCCTTATAAAATGCCAACATGTTTGATTTAAATATAGCTCAATTTATTAGTTTCTGAAAATTTCCTAAAGAAATGTTTTTGCAATAAATTTTTTCGTCCAATTATTTTCACCAACTTTCAAAGAGCAATAACATGATACACAAAGCTTTATGTACTGAAATCCTTTTACGTCGAAAAAGTCCCACTCTTTAATATGCTGAACAGCTAGAGAGCACTATGAATTTCCCTCTGGGCGCTGTTCACTACTCGACGAATTCGGTGAAGGTCGTTCAAAAACTGTTATTGCACCATAAACCAATGAACAAATCAGCCATATTTTATTATGATAAAAATCCATAAGTTTTTGCATTATTGACTTATATTCTGTTTGTGAAATCACACTCAAAAAGAGACTCGAGTTAGTTAAAGGAATTTTTTATGAATTCTAATCATCTTGTGATGAATTTTTTGCAAAGGATTAATAATAGCTCTTAGCCTATCAAAACTTTAGCATCGTTTTTAAGCCTGTTCCCAAAGCCACTAAACCTTCATTATGAAAAGGGACCCCTAATGAACGGCTTTAATATTTTGGTAAAAGATTTTTATATTGACAAAAAGTCGTCAGTAGCTAGTTCAAAAAAGACTTCATAAAGCTCCGATATCTAACAGAGGCATAATTGAGGTTTTATTTAAAAAGGCGGGCTGATTCTATGAGCGTGAGACAATAGTTGTATCAGGATTTAGAGAACAACAGAGCTGTCAGCACAGTCTTTTCCAGCCTTGAAAAAGAAACGAAAGGTCTTGGGCTGAACGAAGGCAAAACAAAGTACCTGGAGGCCGTACACAAAACTTGCTCATACCTTCGGAACTCTGTCACTTCTGGCAGCTACAAATTTAAAAAAGTAACGCACTTCATATATCTCAGAACCAGCAAAATTTCCACAAAAAATCTTAGTCTGGAAATCAAGCGCAGAATAACTCTTCGATAGGCAATTGAGAAGTAGATAGCTCTCTCGTTAAACAAAAATTTCGCTCTATAAGTCTATAAAAGTCTTGTCCACCTATTATACTGCGCCGAAACATGGACGGTGATGAACCGAGATGTGAAAACACTGGGAGCATTCGAGAGAACTGTTCTCCTAAAGGTCTTTGGAGCTGTCCGCGTGAGCGATGGTAATGACATTTCGTTCGCAGTGAAAAGCTACATCGATTCGAGATCCATAAGTGAGCAATAAAAGAAAGGGCGCTCACTTATCCAATGGAAGGACCAAATGCATAGCGAGCTGTTTGCACTCGGCATGTACAACTGGCGCGGCCTCGCGTGGCCTCGCAAGGGATAGAAGTTTTGTGTTCTCGGCACAGACCGACCAACGGTTTATGATTTAATAATTTTTAGTATTTAATAATTTTACTCAAAAATAATTTTTTATTTTTATATTGTATTTTAAATTCAATCAAAAGTCGTCAGTTTCACTAACATATTCATTTAAAATAACTCAAAATGACTAACTTTCTGATTACAAAATTAATTTTCTGCATTAAACGCCTCAATAAGCCGACAAGGGGTTGCACTTTCAGCAAATACACTTCACACCGAGCTCCAGCTAACTACTTAGTACACGAAAGCTTTTGGCTAAAGCTAACAAATGCTTGTGCCCACTCACGCCAGGATACTGGAAAATAATGCATTAACTGTAAAAACAAATCTACTTCAGCGCTGACAATCCGTTGGCCATCACACAGGCACACACACACACCGACATTGTTGTACCGTTACAGTGTCATTTATCAACACAACTCAGTGAATCCTTCAAACCGCGGACAATGGTGTTCCGCGAATATTCAAAGCTCACGGCCGCCCGCCGACGTCCACTGCGCAGCCACTTGTTTGTAAATTACTGCCAACATTTTGATATCACTTTTTGACTTTTTTGCACTTTTTTAGTCGCCGACACACACACACAGGTTGAGCTTCAACTTCAGACTGCCGTTTTAGCTGCTGCTTTAGCTTAATATACGAGTATACGTGATTTTTATACTCGGGTAAAACAGTGCTGTGAAGCTAACGGTTGCTTACTTTAATGGATATATAATTGACATATAAATTCCTTACAGTATTCTAAACAAGGCTTATAAATCGACTGGATCTTTGAAATATAGTAAGTTTACTAAATTTTCGTTGGACTTCACTTATCCGCAAGGATCCAAGATTTTTACTCATCCATCTTCTCTGGTTTAATGCGACAGCTGTCGTTTCTTGCCGAATCTGCATAGATGTCATTAAGACCTTTCAGACTTGGTATTTCCAACACAGCTTTAAATATTTTTAGAAGCTGGAAAGTCTGCAACCAACTCGACTATCAGTCACAGTAGCGCCTTTTTAACGTTTTATCTTCTGGAATGTTCACGTGGTCAAAGGCTGCAGAAACTTTTTATACACTCTCCAGAACCGTCTCAATGGACTCTTCTGTGCAAAACACTGTGCAAAATATATGATTCAGAGACTGCCTACTCAAAATAAACTTACTAAAACCCCAAATATAATTCTCTTGCGATTTGCAATGGCTCAAACTTATGGAGTCTGGCGGTACATCTCTAAGAGTTAAAAGAGAGTTCTGTGGCAATAATCTAAACTAAGAGCTTTACGAGCATACTGAAATCTTTCACATAGAAGTGAGAGTTTCAATAACCGATCGTCTGCTTTATAACGAGTCACACGCTGTATAAAGTTTTACAAAGAAACCAGTTACTAAAAAGAATCTGGCCCAATCCCTCAACCACAACATTTATATCGAGAGGACTATACTTGTAGGTTGTTGTTATAGCAGATTAAAATAGTCCACAATTTGTTGATTTTTGAGGAATGTTGCCGTGCTGACAGTCTTTGGCAAGAAATCTTTCTATATCTTTCCATAGACCCAAACTAATAAATGAAACCTATATTTCTGTGCCTCTGCCAGACTTTTTATCGCACACATTGATCGGTATGTGTGATGTTTATTTTAAAATTAGATGATATATACTTGTATTATTATAAATATAGTATTAATGGTTGGAATCGAATTATGTCTTGCTCTAGCCCCATAAACGGAAGTCAGTGATTTCAATCCCTTCGATTAACTTTATAATACAATCGAATATTGCTTATGGTAATGAAATTAGTCCATGTTTTCATGCGTCCGCATAAACCGAAAATATACTCGTAGTATTCGTTGACAGATCGAAAATTAAAGTAATCTGCATCTGGAATTGGAATTACGATATCCTAATGACGCTGGGTATTCCTGACTTAAAATTAGCAAAAATATATATGATCGGTTCACAGTTTCATCTACTAACAAATATCGATATCGTACACTGTTTTCGTTATAAGATTTTGCCTTTGTGTAAGACCAGGGTTCCAACGAAACCTGTTACTTCAACTAGTATATAGTCAACAAATAGTGGCAAAGGGCCGGTAGTGTAGCTATCTGTCACAAATAGCGCCTCCAAACGTTCATTGGCAACTCGGAATCGGCTTCGATGTCCTTTCAGCTTCGGATTAACCGAAGATTCACTCTAGAAATGTGGCAGAGGCACAGCTAGGCCTTTAGAAGAGATCTAGAAGGAAATTTTGATTATGTAAAATTTTATACATTCTACTAACATAAGCGTCTAAAATACGGTGCCGCACGAATTTGCCACTACCTTACATATTTAGTAGAAACATTTTTTTTTGCTTAAAATCCTAGCAATGCCCATTTTTATTTTCTGCTCTTCCTTTGCATTTTTACCGCTTTTTATTTGTTTGCAAATTTTCGCTTTTGTTTTTGTGACATTTGTGTTGCAACATTTGGTTTGATTGTGTTAATTGTATTTGTTGTTGTATTCGAATGTGCACATTTTGTGTCATACATAACCGTTATAACTGTATAAATACTTTTTCTACAGTTATTTGTTGTTATCGCAAACACTTGAAGCATTTTTCCGTTTGGCTAAAATCCTGCCAGCGTCCGGCGGCAATTACAACAACAGCAAAGTGCTAGTGTGATGACTATCAAAGCGAAGTGGAGTGGCTCATTGCGCGCTGATCTACGACGAGTGCCAACAGCAAGAGAAAAACAATAACAACAACAACAGCAACTACTGTGGCAATAACAACAAAAACAATAACAGAGACAGCAACAACAACAATAACTGAGTATTCACCATTCATAGTTTATTTTCCGCTTCCAGTTGCAATTCAGTCCAGTTCGCTTCAGTTCAGTTCCACTTCAAGTCCATTCAAATTCAAACGTAAATCGTCAATTTCAAAACCCCGGCCGTTTGGCAAACACACACACATACACACACATCAAGTAGGCGTAAGTGTGTGTGTGTGTGGGAGTGTTGACGCGAATTCGAGTGCGGACGCAGTGAAGTGTGGCCGAGTGGAGTGCAGCCGAGTGGCGGTGAGTCTGTTCGATTGGCTCGTTACGGTACTTTCGCTGGCTTTCGAATGTGCTTTGCCACATTCTATTTATTTGCATTGCATTTTTTCCGTTCTTTTTTTTTATTTGTCATTATAATGTTTTTGTTTTCGATTTTTATTTTGAAAATTTATTTGTTTGCCGCTGCACTCGGCTCGTCTCGTATGTGTGTGTGTGTGTGCGTGTGTCGCCGTGTTGCAAACTCAAGTGTTGTTAGTGACATGTGTGTCTTATTGCCGCTACTTGTATGACTCGTGTTGCTGTGACGAGCTGCTCGCCGTTAAATATTGCCATCATTTGGTATTTCTACATCAGTGGCTGCAATCAAACGGCCGACTTTTTGTTGTTTGTGTATTTCTTTCTTATTTATTTGGTGATTTAACCGCTTTTGAGTGTCATGCCTGCAACAAAGCGGTACTTTGCCATACACACTTAAAAGTGTGAAATTTACCAAAAAATGTTGCAGCATATATTTCTCGTTTAATTTAAAGTTCTGTGCACTGATGGTTTTAAAATGATCAAAAAAAATGTATTCTAGGAATCACACGTCCTTTTCTTCCTAAGAAACTGTTCATTTGTCAAAACTGCAGATATCAGATCACAATAGCATACAAACTGATCAATCAAACTCAAAGTCTTGCATGGAAAACTTTTTCATTTGAGATATCTCAAAATTTGATATAGATTAAAATCCGAGGCAACGGCATAATCTCCTTGCCAATTTTTCGGATCGAATTACTCTATGCTATAAGCTGTCCTACACACTATAAGCTGTCATACACACTACCGGCAATTAATTATGTGCTTTGTAAATATTCCTCTCCCAAAAGTGCTTACAATCAAAGTTACTTTCCTGTGAGCGCCCTTCAATAGAGCTCAATTACAGATCGTTAAATGTATACGTCTGCTTAGAATAATATTCAATACATGCAGATAAGCAAGATCATGTGTAAAGGCGCCGAAGGAAAGCACGAACACTTATTACTCACACTGTCCCGAAATTTATGCTGTTCGTCACAACTTACTGGCATCACATAAGAGCCGAACGGGCATTAGACACCAAGATGACACATGCAGAAAGTGCAGAGAAGTAAACATGTAAGAGACGCTGAAATGCCTCCTTTGCTTTTGCCCGGCCTTATCTAGAGCTCGTCTTAAATATCTAAGAGCTTCGAGTTCAAAAGGCTAGAAGAAGTATCAAAATTAGATATCAAGTCTCTCTTCAACTTTGCAAAAAGCTTTGACGTACTGTATGACGAATATTTCAGTTCGAATTAAACTGCACCTCCATCTGGCTTTACAAAAGATCAGTTGATCTATGTAAGGCGTAACAACCAGCCGGTATAACCTAAACTTTATTTCAACTTTTTATGCTTTGAAGACAACGAAACTTAGTAGAATATCATCTAATCAATCAATGATTTAAAGATTTTTCTAGCATTACATCTGAAATTCTTGATAGTACTACGTAAGTTAAAATATTGTCTGAATAAAGAACACAGAGAAGCTTTTATTAAAATAATCTCTGAATTTAAAAGGTTCACTATTCAAAATATAATTCATTCTGTAACATTTTCGGAGATATCGAAAATAATTTGTTGTTCCCACGAATAATTCCAAATACTAAAATAGAAAAATAGTATCTGCTCAGAAGGTCTATATAAATGATTTTTTAAAATATTAAAACAATGATTATGTTTCAGAAATAATTTCGAAGAAAACATTCTATTACTTTACTTAACCGAAAATGCTCACACTTGGAAAAACTAGACACAGAAACCATAACGAAATTGCAATCGAAAGCTGTAATATTTACCACAAAGAGCAAATATCGATAAAAATTTTATAAATTAAATGAATATTTTTCGTTAGAATTCAAAATTTTTTTATATACTTCCGTTTCACTAAGAAGTCTATATAGACGCAATCCCAATAAATTTGAAGTAGTAGAATAAGGCGCCCGTTATAAAGCCATCATGAGAAAATTATTTGGGTTTCTAAAGGTTCACAAGCCTTGATCTGCAATATGTCTAGCAAAAAATAAATATCATTGGAAAACTTTAGGTAGGTATGAAGTAGTAACTTAGATCTGATAGTTAAAATATAATCTCATTTAGTGTATGGTCAATAAAAAATTATGCCATGAGAATTCTTTTATTCCTACATTCGCTCAAGTAATCGATCTTCACTTCATTGTGAACGGCGCTTTTTGGTAAGATCTCCATCATCTAAGACTAATAATATAATAAATGATAAATAAACAATAAAGAAAAATAAAATATTGAAGAATTTTACTATTTTCAAAATATGTATATATATTGTATATATTAGGCTGGATCAAAAAAAAAAAAAAAATGAATATTATTTTTTCGTCTGGTACACTGAAAGCTTGATTGATAGACACCTCTAAGAAAGGCTCTCCTAGTATGAGCTCTTGATTGTAACGTGAAAATGTTCCGCTTAACTATTTCCTATTTTTTTCTTATTATTAGATAGAAAAACTCATATCTCGTTTACAACAACTTGAATGTTTGTTTCGAAAAAATGAAGGCGAAAAAAATCATCTTATGTGTATGTATATATATATATTATATATCTTATTAGAAAGCTGAGAAAAAATCATAAACAATAGTCTGACTAGTTATTTATATTATATAATGAAATAATTTTCTTCTTATACGCAAATGTTTAAAGATACTTTTTTCGAGCGTTGAAATTGCGTTGAAATTTTGAAAATTTATAACACCAAAATTTTTCATATTGAGTCGAAATAAAAATAAAAATTTTGTCTCAAAAAACACAGAAAAAAATGTTTTGTACGAAAAATATTTGTAATGTAAATTTTCGATGGAATGACCCATATATGGTATATATATACAAATACCATATAATATATACAAGTAATGGCTCACTTGAGTACTTTATACTCTTACTCCCCCGTTCCTCCACTATGTTGCCACATATACCCACACACTAAGCAGCAATTCGATATGCGTAGCCTAAGAACCGTGATTTTTCTAAAATCCCCATTAGAGGAGAAGAAATTCAAACGGTATTGCGGATTATTGACCATATTATGGCAAGTTGCCACTAAGCCGCTGCTAACGCTAATGCTATTAAGTAGCCAATAGCGGCAGCAACGCTAACACACACATATACATACAGACACATGTATATGTGCTTGTAATTAAATAAAATAGTTGAGAACAAATAAATAAATCAGCAATAACAACAACCAGAACAACAGCAAAAGCAGCGCATTAAGCATACCACAAATGGTTAAATGTGGAAAACCGCCGATGAATCGATGTGTGGAAATGTGGAAAATGCATTTGTGGCCAACAAGCAGTGGCCAATGCCGGCGCACGCACACAAACAAGCGCAGTTATGTGTGTGTAAGCATGTATGTATGTACATATAGCATAGGCCAGTAGGGGCCAGTAAGGGCACGCGAAGCATTTGCAGGGGCCGGCGGGAGAGCTTGGATTAGATTTGTAATTAGAGCGATTTGCATTGCGTGGCAGCAAGTGCTTGGGCGATTTGAGTTTAATATTATTTGTTTGGCATGCAAAGCGTGTGGCATGTCATTGGACGCGCTGGCACGCCAAGATGCCGCGCGGGGCAAGAAGACGCTGGCGTTAGCGTGACAAATTTGCATTACTTCGAAGGTAAATGCGCGAACTTCAGCGTTAATGTTTAAACTTAATTTTTGTAATTGCAACACTTTGTGGCACGCACGTTAAATTTTATGCGCGCTAAGCGTAAAATTAGAGTTGCAACACAGTAAGAGCGGCAGTGTAAAGTAAACGCTGGTTTTAAAGAAATTTTTTGTATATGTATATGTATGTGTGTCTGTGTTTTTTTGGTGTAGTGGGGTAAGCATATGTGTATATGTAGGTGTGTTGTAATACAAATTTACTTGCACACAGAGCATTTTGCACAAAGCATTTATTTGCAACACAGCCGCAGTATTTGCTTTGCAAGTGAACTCAAACCACACCTACGCACACAAATACAAGTAAAAATACATGCACACACACATGTGTCTATAAAATTGCATACTGGACTTTTGTGCATAATTACTTGCGCGCGCGTGTGTGAACGCAACCGCAATGCGCGCTGTACGCAAAACGCATATTCAGTGCAGGGTGCAGCACGCAACGTGCAACAATGCCGCGTTGCATGGTAACGCCGATAATTTATTTTCAGCTCACATTTTTTCGACATTTGGCCAGAAAATCAGCGCACAGCCTCCAAATGTAGCACACAAGGCGAGCGCGTTGCATGCACTTACGCACACATTTCCATATACATATGTATATGTACGGGTTGTTGCATATTTGTGCGTGCGCGGAATTAAGGCTGCCTAGCAGCAATGGCGGCCACAATCGCGGTAAAGGCAAAAAAGTGCTTTCGCCTAGCAGAGAGAATCAGCGGCAGCATCGGCAGCGGCGTGTGGACGAAACTCACGAATGTGACTACAGCAGCTGCAATTAAACAAAAACACGCCGCGCTACACGAAAAAACCAAAGCGACCAGCCCGAGAATGCTATGCAATGTGAAATAAAAATAATTGGAGCGTGCAGCGGTGGCCACGCAAAAATGGCGCCAAACACCCAGTGCGAGCGCATCAAATAACCGCCATGACAGTTGTCCCCGCGCGCACTCGGAAAGCGTGCGTGCCACAAAAGCGCATATAGCGACAACTTGATTTAACTATTGTAAACCAATGATACTCGCTTAAACCCTTCATCTTGTTATTTTTAAGCGTTAAGAATTAGTTATATACTATATTTTTAATTCAGAAATTCGTTCTTGGTATTTGGCACAGCAATTCTATATTCGTTTTGTTATACTTATTTCGGTCTATAAAAAATTTTTCTGAAAAAGTCTAAATTTTCTAACTGCCTCGAGGTACTCGTTTTCACGAAGTTTGTAACACACAAACGGAAACGTCAGTGATCATATAAAATATAAATATGTATATATATATGATCAACATGTCAAGCTGACTCGATTTGCAATTATGCAAACTAGTCCCTCAGTATTCAAGACATCGATCTGAAAATTTTCCCCAAGAAGCTGTGTATTTCTCGAAACCGATATTAGACCACTATAGCAGATAGCTGCTATACAAACTGAACAATCGGAATTAAGTCCTAGTATGAGTAACTTTTTTATTGGAGGAAGTATCTTCATAAAACTTAGCATGCATTTTTGTCGAAGTCAACGGTATAATCTCCAAAGAAATTGTTCAGATCGGATCACTATAGTATGCACATAGCTGCCATACAAACAAATTTCTTGTAAGGTATTTTTTAAATTTGTAAATAGTATTATAGCTTCGGTGCTTGTTATTATTGCTTATAATCTGCAAATATGAAATTATAGTAAGTGTGAGAAGTCTATATATGATACCATCATACTTTAAGCTTGTTTCATCTATGATATCCTATAATCTACGTAATCCGGTTCATCTAAGTGATGTTCTTTTATGCTATGGTATATCTAGTTAATGTTGCCTACATTTCGGCGCGAAAGAAAAACTAGACGAAAACAGTTTGCAGTGTAACTAATATCGCGGAAATTTTATAATAGAGTTATTCACAAGTTCAATCTCTAAAGAGTTGTAGCTGATTTCGTACTTAGAAATCCGATATTTTTTTTAGCATATTTATTATATAAAGTGAGGACCCGGCAAATTTGTTAGAATCTCTTAATATATTTTTGTATGGTAAATAAAAAGCGTAAGAGAGTTAAGAGCGCTGAAGACCTAAGCAAGCCAAGTATAGGTTTTTTTAAGAGATCTAGGTTTGATATATATTAGAGTAGAGCGAAAAATTATTTTTTTTTTGCTTAGCCTGAGAGTCAAATTTTTAGATTATAAAAAAAGAAAAAGTTTCGAGTTAAAATTTTTATTTCGTAAAAAAAGTGTTGTAGAAGCTGTGGAGAGTCCTCTTTCTGGCCAATTAAAAGTTATCTACTTAAAAAAAATGTTTGTGGTCATTATTGGAGTTTTAAAAAAAGTCTTATATGACAACATGCTTTCCTCAAGCGTTAAAATAAATTTTGTGTTAAAAACAGTCCAAAAAAAAGTTTAACTTGAAATTTACTTTAAAAGTGAGTGGGCCGCCTCCAGATGTCAAAAAAATTTTTTTTTTGTATAAAAATATTCTTTTTTTATAATGTCACACAATTTTTTTTCGCTCCACCCACATATATATATATATCTAAATAACAGTATCGTTAGTTTCATCTTTCAAGGGCATGGTACAAACGCTAAAATTCTGTGTTTAAAAATATCAGGTTTATGAAAGTTTGAGCCGGTTGATCACAAAACACAAATAGTTTCTTGATTTGTTCGGAAGAAGGGATTAGATAGATCTAACCTACTCACGCCAAAGTTGTTTGAAATGTCAGTTTTTATTTGACATCAGCAAGATTACCCGTTCTGCCATTTTTGTCATAAAGTCTAAAGTAGGATTCATTAATATTGCTTTGGACTGACCGAAAATAACGTTAACTCTCTCTCTCTCTCTCTCTCTCTATCTCTTTCTCTCTCTAGCTCTTATAACCCCTCCCGCTATATTAGGTAGTAGAGTGAACCACGAGAGTGAGAGTTCAAGAAAAAGCTCCGCAAACATTTTATGGACCGTTAGTAACGTCAAACATCACTTAACTTAAAAAAAAATAAAATGTATAAATAATTAAAATACAGTATTTAGACTTGTAGAGTCACTTTTATGGACCTAATTGTGGGGACGCTAAATTCTCTTAATGCGTTAGCTCATGAGAATGGAAGAGACAGTGAGAAATATTTTTTGAACGAACATAACCGATATAGACTTCAGTTCGTTTTGTGCTTCGAATAAACGAGAAATTGAAAAATTATTTAATTCTTGACATGCTTGCAAGTTTATAGTAGAGGCCGAAACTATATAAAAAATGTTTGCTTAAGATGATTTGCTCTAATTAAGAAATGTATATGATAAATAGCTATCCAAACGAGTTTTCGTTAAACCTATAACTATACATATATATATACATATGTATGGTATGTGCCACATATAACTGTTGTTGTGTATTTGTGCAACATCAGCGCGTTGCACATTAGAAATTCAGCCATATTTGCCGAAAGCATAGCCAAAGCTTAAAAACCGCGCTCTTATACAGCTCTTCTTTCACACACCACCACCACGCTCTTTGCCACCCGCGCACCAGAAACCGTTAGTCCGCCTAGCTGCCCTCCACAATTTTTTATTTCGACTGCATTTGCATTGATTGACTTTTGTTTGTTGTTAATTTTAACTTTTGTAGCTATAGCGTAGTAGTGGTTGTTGTTGTTGTACATGCAATGTAATTTGTTGCACACAGATTTTTTAGCAGCGCAATTTCGTGCCACAGAAGCTCCGCAGCGCGGCGCTCGTTTGCAATTAGCATTTCAGCGCATTTGCTGGCATTTCTTTTGTGCTGCCACTGGCGCATGTTGTTGTTTTTGTATAGTTGTTGTTGCTGTTATTGTTGCTTTGTGCGTATTTGGCGAATTCTTTCTTTTGTTGCTGATTCGCTGGGTTTTTTGGCGTTTGCCGTTTGACCTTTTTCTTTGATTCTTTGCGTTGCGCGCTGCTGCTGCTACTGTTGTTATTGTTGTTGTTGTTGTTTAATACACTATTTTCGCTGTAATTTGCCGCGCAAAGAAAAACGAAAAAACCGCGTTGCACAAAAGCGCGAATGTAAATTTTCATTAATTAAATGCATTGGTCTGGCGTTGCCGGATCGACGATTGATTGCACTCGTACGAATGCTGAATGAGCGCGCACACTTACACACACACACACAACCATACACATAGATGTAATTACATATTTGCATTTGCGTGTGTGTGCTTTTGTAGAAAATATGTTAGCTTCGCGCGCTCAGTTGGCGCTATTTGAGTGGATTTGTGCGAATGCGAGTGTGTGTGTGTGTGAGTATTTGGCCGTGCGCTCGTTTGAACGCTTGAATGCGATGAATTAGCTGCTTTTAATCAGGTATTTTGAAGTTTTTGTGTTTTTTTCGCTCACGCAATTGAGCATGGCAACAGCGCTTTAAGGCAGGTGAAAAGGACTTGTGAAATAACGGTGATTAAACATGAGAAATACTCAGCAATTATGTCCAATATGGCTCGTAACGCTTACTAGTTTGAAGGACCGTTTCTAAAGCTTGTGAAATGCTACTCGAATGGGTTTCGCTATACTCAATGAATCTTCGGGGTTTCACTGAACTGATTCTACGATATTACGGGTCATCTAGTTATAAGCAACTCACTGCTTATAGTATTGAGGAATTTTCAACTACTACTCATTTGTAAAAAAGTACCTTTTAATAAAGTTACAGGGTTGCAAATTAACAAGATTTTATTGACACAAAAAATATTTTTCTTGGATAGCTTCAATGAACTTAATATGTTGAATATTTATATGAAAAATTATTTTGAGATAAGTCCCTTCAAATGGTAGCAATGAGGGTTCAAAGGCTTACAATAGCTTGCGTTGAACGACATATATTCCACATCTAAAGATCACTGGTTTAAAATAATCGTGCTATATGGTATAAAAGATAATGCAGTATAGTAAAATTGAACTGATTCCTTTCCTATAGTGGATTTCAGATTTTTTTACGAAGATTTAGTTGTTGATAACGCGATATTTTCCCAAATATACCTAAAAACTTGGAAACTTTGTTTACTTATTTACGTACGTAAATCGAACAAACAACTGGTATAAATGCAGTAAACTGGTATAATCATACGTTTATAACATAGCAAGCAATTATACTAGTTTAATGAGGTGTGTATATCTCTTTTGTATGGAACTTAACTACTGAATAACTTTGTAGTTCCCTTTCGATAGAATTTTTTTGGTAAAAGGTTAGAGTCAAACATTGAATACCTATAAAGCACTACAAATTGAAGAGAAACATCCAACTTAACTTCACTGTTCAACTTTTGTTAGATTAAGGCTGAAGTATCTAAGTCAACATACCTTCTACGAACCTGGCACAGTGGCTGAACTCGATATTAGTCACCTCAACAAATTTTTAGCAGTCTCAAGTCGCTTTGTTGATATGCGGCGCTCTTTTAATCACAATGAACGGTCCTATTTAGCTGTCCAAGTGGACAAGAGACTTAACGAATACCAATCTGATTACCTAGCCTAACTTTTAAACGTTAAGTTTTATTGATAATGAAAGCTTTACAAATTTTTTAATATAATATATTTATGCATAATTTTGCTACTTCTTGGAGACAAAAACAAAAATGTTGAACAGGTGACACTTAAACACAATTTTATGGAAAATAGATTTTACTAAAATATATTGTAAGTAGACAAAATATGCATTGAAACATAGTGGAATGAACTTACAACTGCAGTCAATAGCGATCGCGATACTACAATATATATAAAATCTGACAAGCATACTAAAGCAACCAATATAGGTATACCAAATTCTTAAAAGAAATGCTCCTTAGACTTTTTTATATCATTGCCCTGAATTTCCAAATCAATACACTACCAACAGATTGTATTCTGAAACCTCAAAAAAAATATAAAATAGTCAATGAAAGTGTTAAAACAGAAAAGCACCAACTACAAACGGATTCGAATTATCTTTAAAAAGCCTACATTTAAACCTTTGTAATGTGAAGTCATTAATTGGAATACTCTCACGGCAGCACTCATGTTTGTTCAAGAAAATTTTTGGAAAATAAAATATTTGAATAAACAAAAATCGGTTACTGAATCATGCCTGTATACATATGTATGTGCATTTTGGCTCTCGACAAAGTGGTCCAGTTGAGTATAAAATATTTAGTGTTCAAAGTTATATATTAACTTCGGTTATTTAGAGGAAACTACTTCCGAAAAATGTTCTTTGAAGAAGTTTATTCATTTTTCTAAACAATTTAATAGCAATTTCCCTAAAAAGTTCTACATGCATAACAAATTTCGGCTGTGATTTATGGCTTTTTGCATTAGGTGCCACTTTACCCGAGTCTATTCGCCTATCTAAATATTCTTCGTTGCCAATTGAATCGTATATTCTCATGTAGTGGGCACACTTCGGCGCAATAGGTGTCCAAAATGCCACCACTGTATGGTACCGTCATTCCCGGGACGCATTCATGGAATTGCATTGATTGTAAATTTCTAGCAGCTACCGAATATGTGGACGGCAATTGTTGGACGCTCAACATGCTGATTGTCTCTCGGACTGGCGAAAAATCATAATTAAATACAGGCCTGAAAAAAAAAATAAAAATCGGTAGTCAGTCTTTATGTACCGTTCTTAAAGCAATACATTGCGGTACAGTGGGTTGAATGCGTGAAGTGAGGTGATTTACATTTTCATGGCAAATAAAAACTAAAAAAATAAAAGTCTTCTAAATTATTATAAATATTTTTAAAGGAAGAAAATTAATGGCAATAATAAAATGTTAAGCAAAAAAGTAAATATTTCTTAAAAATAAAATAAAAAACTGAAAAAATTATTTTGCTATTAATTAGAATATTATGGTTATTATATTATTTTTTTGCAGCAGTTAATTATAGCGGGCCGAGTAAGATTTCCACACTAGAAGTAGCCCAAGTGCTGACGTGCCCTGTATAAATTTGTAACTTCAATAAACAAACAATGAAAGAGTGCTGCCACCTAATTTAAAATATGAAATAAGGCTGTTATAAAGAAAAATAAAAACTGAAATACAATATAACAAAAAACAGTCGGTAAGATAAAATATTTTTGAATAGAGTTGCCACGTTTTTAAATTTTTTGGTGTCAAGAAATGTGATAAAAATAAATGAAAATTCCTTACATGTGACTTATATTAACTTAAAATTTTAACGTCGGAAATATTCTTAGCCGTGTTGCCATATGTTTAGAAACTAGAAATAATTCTTATAAAAAATATAATCTAAGCAAATTACAAATTTAAAATAAAACTTATACAAGCAATATTAGAAACTAAAAAAAGTTGCCACCTATTGTTATTTTTTCATTAAATAAATTTCCTGACATACATACGTATGTACAAAAAAAATGTATGTGAGTAAAATGATTTACTAAAAAAAACAGCAAAAAGAACCGCACTAAATTTAGATCAACTCTGACACACTGTACCGCGCTGAGTATTCAACATGAGAATATTTTGTCACTTACACGCGACATTTTTTAAAAAGAACTTCAAACAACTTAACTACAACAACAAATGCACGCAATCTAGCACTTCAACTGCTACGAACGCTGACAGTCAGCGAGAAGAAGAAGCATTACTCGGCCACAAAGTGAAGGCTGCACACAGCGGCAGCGGCAGCGGCCTGACAGCAGTGAAAGCAGTAGGAGACGACTCCTTAACGCTCAGTGAAGCACATACATACATACCTGCTGATTGCGCGGCCTTTCGGCAAGCGCGTAGCTAAACAACGGAAATAATTGCATTTCGGTGGCAATTAACACAAGGTCGTGGCACGGCAAGGCGCATAATGCCGACACACATACCTACGCACGAGAAGACAGGGAAAACATGTGCGCTTGTATATAGACACAATAATATGAACAACAAACAAACGAGCAACAAAACGCCCAAATAACGGCATGGACTTAGGGATTTCTGAGTGACTACTTACCTAAGCGGTGCGACGAAGCGTGCGAGCAGAAAAAGACCAAGTGCAAGAAGAAAGTAAACAAGATTAAAAGCAACAACAACAACAACATCTAAAATATGGCAATGCATTTCGGTTAGTATAAGCCATCTACCTTTACGACTTAATTGCCAGGCTAGCGGTTCGGTTGCAACAAGGACCCACACGGCAGCCACAGCATCAAGTCACCAGCTCGGTGGCAGCAATGAAGCCAAACAAATAAACACAATGAATTCTTTATATATACATATACATACATATGCGAGTATACAGTTATCACGCGTTCGTCATTAAAATTTTGTAATATTTCGTAGGGAAATTCGGCCGAACTCTTTCTCTCGCGTGAAGGTGTGAAAAACTCCGAGACATTCAATTGATTGCACAACGGAGAAAGAATTTTTGAAATGTATGCATCTCTATAGTATTTCAAAATTAGAGCATTTGACACAATGACCGAAGTGAATATACAAAGAAATTTTGGAAAAATTGTAACATATCGCTTGAGCCCTGCAGAGGTGCGAATTGATCCCAAGGAAGTCAGTGATATTTCCAGCTTATGTGGCATGTAGAAAGTGTTGACACTTTAAGGCGAAATTTCAGCTTTCAAGGTGTCCCATTCATTGACTAAATTGTTGTATAACGCGACCTTATAGCTGACTGAATTCTGCGGAACCAAGTGATATTTTTATTATGCATTAAATTATTATTGTCCAGAAATATATTTTTCACCCCGGAGCAGGACTAAATTTATTTGAAAAAAAAAAAAAATAATAATAATTATAATAATCATGCTAGTTTGCAATGAACTTGCACTCGTTGTATTTTATTTTGAGAATGTTCATTGAAAATTTTCAAATATGATTTTTACATGGATTTAGTATTTTATAATATATATAGAACTTATAATATTATACATGAAAAGTCATTAACAGCATATATCAATATATTATGTATACAGATTAGTTTCAAAAAATTCTTGTACATTTTTTACAACATTGTATTTAAGATAAAGCATATTTCCTTGAAAGACTTCATCGATTTTAGCAGCTGATTTTAAATTTGAAACTGGAGACACTTACTACACCCTGAACAGAGCCTTGACTTTGAAAGCTCATGGCGACTGCCAGACAAACTGAAAAATCGGAATCAAGTGCTTACATAGAAAACGATTTCATTTGACGAGATATATCCATGAAATTTGGCCTGGGTTATTATTTATGCACATTATACAATATCCGCAGAAATTGTTCAGATCGGATCACTATAGCATATTGGTGCCAAACAAACTGAACGATCGGAATTGAAAGCTTGTACCGAATATCTTGTGTGAAGTGTATTATAGCTTCGGTGCAACCGAAGTTAACGTTTTTTTTTATTTTGCTTATTACCGACAAAAGTCTGTGAATAGCTATTTCACTAACTAAATAAACAAACTTACACTAAAAAGCGCCTGAAAATATAACTCGCAGTCAAAATCCCAATAAATATTGACAAATTAATGCTTTTAATTATTAGAAACAAATCCAAATTAATCAATTTTAAATTTTTAAATTTACATCACCCATTCGGTCTTTGCCAAGCAGCCCTTCTACTTTTTTGTTGAAAAGTTCACTGGCTATTCTCTACTCTCCACCTTCCGCACCCTTTCTCTTTATTGGTTTGCTCATTTGTCGTTCATGTTGGAAATGTTTGCCGATTCATTCGATTCGTTTAGTCTGTTGATCCTTTAAATTAAAAAATTTTGTGCCGAAAATACTCGACCACCAAAGAGCACAACAACAGCCACAACAACAAGCACGAAAGGATGCTGCTAGCTGTGCGGCATCAGTTGTTGCATGCACTCAGCATGCTGACTAATAAGTGTCGCCCGCAATGTTGCACACACACACACACACACACACTAACATTTTAATACACATACATTCGCACACACACACACACAGTTCCACAATTGTATTTGCGCTCACATTAAGGCAAGTGAAGCTGCTTAACCCAACCAAATGAAGTGTCATTGCGGAGCTCCTAATGAACTCTCCAATGTGTACCCAACACTGCTGCACCCCCACTGCCTCAGCAGAGCGGTGCAAGCCTTGAACTCCGATTACACCCGTTCGCACTCGCCCACACAGAGTTGATTTTTGCATTTTGCATTTCGGGTTTTGTTGGTGTCATAGCTGTCTCCATAACTGAATGCTTTACAGTTGTTGTTGTTGTAATTTTTTGGGTTGTTAACATGTTGTCTCTTGAATTGTGAATTCTGACTTTGCCAACTCGGCTGGCTTGACTAAGTTTGACTTGCACTCGTCTCCCTTCTCCGCTGCTATGAGTATCCCCCTCTGCTCCACCTAAGCTATGCATGCTGGTACTCGTCTATATACTTGTAGATATGTTTCATGTGTCTACTTGGCCTGGTGCTTTGGTGCTTGCCGTCTGCTGGCAGTTGCCTGCCGCTTGGCGCTTGTTCATTTGTTCATTTGCAGTGTTAGTTCACTTCTGATTGCTAATTGGTTTGTTAAACAATGGCAAAATGTTTTAACGAATTGGCCAAAAATTTATCAACGCTGCTCTTCAGTCGCCCCGTCGGAGGCGTCGACTCACTCATTGTGGGCAAATATTCGTTATTGCACTTGGCGAACAACACACACACACACACACAATCATAACGGTATACCTTAACTGCATGGAATGACTAATTGTTGAGCTGCATTGGCGCTGTCGGATTTTCCTCTGAGGTATTCAAGCGCTTTGGTTTTAAACTAGTTGGGCGATGATGTGAAACTTAAAAAGTTTAAGTATTTAATATTTTTTTATTATAGAAATAATTGCTGTATTAGTGTAAGTAAGTAGCCAGATGCTTGAAAATATTTAAATTACAATATGCACAAAATTACAAAAAGGTACTAGATATTCTAGTAAGCTAACAGCTGAAAAAATTCTGTGAGAAACGTTGCCACATGTCCAAAAAAAAAAATGATTCCACGAAATTTATTAAATATTATACCAAAATTAAGTAGAGTTTCAAGTAAGGCAACAGTGGCATAATTGCTCTAAAAGCCGTTGCCACCTGTTTAATACATAAATTCCACGTATGTATTGTATTAAAATATTATAAAGTGGGCATTATATAGGTTTCAAGATTACAATACTTTTTAGACAGGGTTGCCACCCATTTACAATTTCCATTGAATTTAATTTCTTAAATAAATTATTTTTACGGAATGGACACCAATTGCATAAGTTAAAGCAAGACCTGTGTCGTAGATATTTTTTAAATGGGTTGCCACCTATTTACTTTAAAGCAATCGTTATAATAATATAAAGTAGTATCAAATCAAATATATTTGCGAAATTTTTGTTGTTTATAAAATTATTTAACGCCAATCACTAATATCATTCCAAGAATATGATAATTGAAATTACGAATAAATAACAAAAATCATGTCTTCATAAAAATCTAATTGTGAAACAGCTACAATATATCTCTCTCTACTTTTTTATGCCACCCTTTTTCACATATCCAATGAAAACTTTCACTTCTAAACCTAGATAAAATATGTTTTTGCCTTGATGAAATTAGGCACATAAGCACCTCATAATTCAGAGATGGTTGAAGAATCGACCAAAATAAAGATAGGTATACTTCAGGTTAATTTTGATAATTTACAAATTACATGACCGATTAGAACTAATTTTGGTTGGAGTAAATTTACTCATTACACTCTCTTGACACTCCGTAATGGTCACGATCAACATAATCCCATTTTGATTTCCATTAGCTTATTAGACATTAAACTAATGACTCAAACATATATTTTACAAGCATTGATAGTTTCACTTAAGCTAATGTTGTATGGTACCAGAGACGAACCAAAAAAAAATTAACTGGTCGTCTTCATAACTCAACTAATAGTCAATGTTAGATTAGGTGGAAATATTTCACTAAGCATAATACAATTCGGTATTAAAAATAAGTTTCATCGATCGATATCTCTCTCCACAACTAATATGATGAATATGCTGTTTTCTTTTAACTGAGTTTGTGACTTAAAAGTAAATATTTCGTACATGAAAAATATTTATTAAATAAATTTATGTAGTAAGAACATGGCCTTTGGTAGTATTTTCTGTGGCACAAAATAAGGTAATCGATTAAAAATTTCACTTGAATTGAATACTGAGTCCAGATGCAACATTTTTTTATAAAAAAATAGTTTCATATATGTACATAAACTTTAAAATACAATATTTCACAAAATTTAACGCGTACAAATTGTGAGTATAATTGAAATTCGGCTACACCCGAGTTTAACTTACCTTACTTATTTAAATATATAATTAATTATATTTTAGTTGACTGCCTTACATTTATTTCAGTATTAGCAACTAATTACATAAAAATACCGGCTTTAAGTTACAAGCTATCGAAGGTATGACATGGCGTATGAGTGACTTTTTGCATTGCAAACGTTGTAGGCCGATATATTATTATGCTTTTAAACGAAATTTCTTCAGCACTAACTTCGAACTTTTAAAAAGTAAAATAAAACATTATTATACCCTCTACCGGGTATATTGTCTTTGCAACGAAGTTTTTAATACCCAGAAGGAAACCACGTAGACCCTGTACATTATATATAGTTATAAAATGTCAGTGTGACGAGCTAAGTTGAATCTGCATGCACGCGAGTCCATCAGTTATTGCTGTCATAAATCAAGTTAAAGATATTTTTAAGCACTTTTATAATATAAAAATATACCTGTGAAGGGTATTATAGCTTCGTTGCAGCCGAAATTACCGTTTTTTCTTGTTTTCTTGCTTGCTCAAAATATTAGTATTTTCATTTTTATTCCAAAGGTATGTAGGATATTTTATAAATGTATGAGTTGTTCTCCACATATCTACTAGAAAAATAGTCAATGCGACTGATAAAATCTAATGTAAATAAAAATATAGACAAAAAAGCTTTTTCTAATGACATTAAAATTTAGTTTGAACGTACTGAAATACATATAAACCACTATACCGATATACATATACTAAAAGCTATGTTTCTTTTGCTCGTTAACCTATAAGAAAGACTTCTCGATAAGCAGATATTATAAAAATAACTACAATGCTCAAAAGTTCATCCAAAACCACTCAAACATCTGCGCTTAATGATATTTTAATACAATAAACATTCCACCCACCTTCAGCTCTCATTGTACTGTAGGTACGTATGTATGTGTATCAACAGAAGCAAGGCAGTTAATTAAAACTTCTTGCTTAAAAATGTAATTGTACTTATGTAGCGCTAATTAAATGTCATTAATTTGATTTTGGGCCAAATCCACCGGCCAACAATACACACAAACACCCATGTGCTTAACGCTGGCTCCACACACTACAAGCGCTTCAAGCAGCTGGCAAGCCAATAAACTTGTCGAGCGCCGATTAAGGACGCGGCTTGTGTGCTGCAGACCAAAGTACCGTCGACCGCATTCAATTTGATTGTATTTATTAAGTGATTAAAAAGCTGTCGATACTTTTCAAAGCATGACCAGACCCTAAGTGGTTGCTATTGTTGTTGTTGGCGTGCTATAAAGGTAACACTGCGACTGACTGCTGACTTATGTGTGTTTACATTGTTGTTGTTGTTGTGTGTATTTACGTTGTTTGTCGACTTTGTCACCGACAATATTGTTGTTATTATTTATATAAATGCATGTGTAAGTATAATATGCTTACTGTTATTATTGTTGCTGTTGCTGGCTTACGTGTAGCCACATTGTTGTCATTTTAATCCTTTTGTTAACCGCAAATACCGCATTGAGTGCGGTTAAAAATTCTGCCATAGTAAGCTGTTGTTGTTGTAGCTTGGCTATTTTTATTTTTGTTGTTGTTGTTGTCATCCTTGTAATTGTTATTATTATTCAGCTTGTTGCCGGTGACAGCATAGCTGCTGTGCATTCATTTTTAATACTATTTATTATAGTTGTTGTAGTTGTAGTGACTGCTGTTGTTATCTATCTGGTTTACCGCTATTGTTGTTGAGCTGGCTTTGCTTTTTTATTCAATTTTTTCTTCACATGGCCAGCTGTTGCTTTTATTTGCAATTTGTTTTTTTTTTTTCGATATTTTTTTTAAAGTTCGATCTTCTGTCACACGCAGAAGTGGAGGCATGCCAAAGCTCAAAACAATGCAAATATTGCGAAACAACAACAATAGCAGTTTAAACTGGAGAAATGTTGCACTTGTCATAGCAACACCATTATACCTGTTCTTTTTCATTTAAATCACCCGATAATACCGCAATAATTTTATGTCCGCGAGCGCTTTTAAGCTTTCACCAAAGCTTCCGAGGCGTCATGCAACTTTTGTCATACACACATGCACTTGCAACTCCTCAATTATGCAACCACAACTTTTAACTGGTAGCAGTGTGTGTCCAAATCCGTTTGATGACCGACAACAACAACAACAACAGCAACAATGAAGAGCTTAACAATCAATATGGCTGCCACAACAGAAGGAACTGCCGTCGGACATTATGCGCTCTACAAAGGTCGCCACTTGCCACATGCCACGCACATTGTACTGTAATGACGTCAGCTGTCCAGCCGCGTCCGTTGCGCGCATTAATCATTTCATAAATCCACCGTTAATCGCGTGATTGCCAACTGACACATTATTGTGATTTTTACTTTGCTTAAATCGCGGTTTTCAGACGCGTCTTTTTATTTCCACGTTTCGTTGCCATTGCTGGAACCGCTAGCCAGTGTTGTTGCTGTTTCGCAACAGCCACGCCTTTGGCTCAACGGCTCCTCTGTTGCTGCATTACGGCCGTGCGCTGGCGGAAGGAAACGTTTGTGGAGTGAAAAAGAAAGAAATTCGCGTTGTCGTTACCAACATTAAAAAAATCCGCCGACATTCGAAAATAAACACCGTGAAATGTATGTTGCAATAACAACAACTACTACAGCTGTAACAAAACATGGTTACCAATTAAGTGCGAAAAAGTTGGCATGCAACGAAAAAACATTCGTGCAGACGCATTGAACCTCAAATGCTGCGGTGAGCGGCAAACAAAAAAGATTGCTGTCTAGAAAGGCTTGCTGGAAATTTGGCGTTAAAAAAGTTTGTCTCTTTAAAGAAAAATTTTGTGAAATTTTTTTTTTTAATATTAGAAGTCAATGTAGTTTTAGTAAAATTTTTCGGACTTGAGCACTGGCAGTCAAACTTAAAAATATTCTAAGAAAAGCTTGCCTTATAGCAATAACAACTCGACATGTATTCCACAAGAAGATGTTTTATGCTTCCAAAATGAAAAAGCTCCTAACAAAAAATCGAAGAAACATACTTAAGTGTTGGAGGCCACCTGGAAAGCTTTTAGCACTAACTTAAGGGAAACATGTTTTCCCTAAATATTAATGTAACAGCAATATAACTTATTGTTCCCCGAATAGTAGTAACTTTATCTGAAATTGAAAATACTAGCATTAACTCTGGCTACCAATGCCATATATCGAAATCCCATTGAACAACAATGTCTAGGGTTCGGACATTATCCTTAAGACGAAAAGTTCAAAACGAAGTCAGATTGACGAGACGTAAATCAATTCAGCACCGTTTAGCTCGGTACACTTGAGTAAATTCTTTAACGCTGCTCCAACATCTTTAATCTCTCTGGCAAATAAGATTTTCGAATGCCTGTTAAGTAGACGTTTTAATCATTTAGGAATGCCAGAAAGCGACGGTCATCACTTCTCTGACTTCTTCGAAGCATATAACTTGAGTGAAGTCTACTGTTTCTTATTCTCTCGTATATACCAGTCGATCCATGTTTCAACGACGGTCGCGAAACGATGCAGAGAGTTCTTCGTATTGTACATACTCATTATTAAACACTGCTGTGAAGTAGGCTCATGAGCGCACATGTTGTCCGGAGTGAGCTAACGTGAGACTTACTACTACTAAGTTTAATTTTTCCATAGCAAACCTTGAGTTGCAGCGCTGAGATGCCGCGAACAAATATTTAGTTACTTTCCAATTAGCTTGAAATGCTAAAATTAAACTAAGTTTCGTTCGTTCCAGCAAAACTATCAACACGAGGATCAACTTAATTACAACTAAGGGGACTAAGGAATACTAAACTTTCAGATATCGCCAGCAAAGGGTGACAGACCGAAATATATTTTAAGTCGAACCTTTTTGACTTATAGAACTAAAGTAACGATAAATATATATAAGAGACTATTGTGGCTATCTATACAGACTTTTTCGATATCAGCAAAGCTAATTTAAACGTCTTGTCACAAAAAAAATAAGGTTGTCTTTTCAGAACACCAGATAATCTAAGATCGTGCCTGAATATCAGTTAGACTAAGTTTAATTTTTTTTTATGCACATTGAAGTGTCCTAACGACCTTGCACATCCAGCACTCTCCCCAACATTAACCACAAAAATCAAACCTTATCCGTCGAAGGACAAAAAACACCTATGCGAGTGTCTTCTCGCCTGTGGAAAAAGGCAGACGCGATAAAACTGCGAAACCAATGCAAAATGCAAAATGCACCACGAAATCTGACAACAGAGCGAAACGCTGTGCAAACACAAAATGCCATGCAATATGACGACCGCAATGCGTTCGCGCGACAAATACCCGCCAGACGCGACACACACACACACAAATACACACGCACACACAAGCGCTTACCTCGCGAAACAATGGCTTCGCATTGCAATAATGTCCAAACGGCTGACTGACTGCATGACCGCCGTAATGAAGCGACACAGCCCCGAACTCTTTCCTCCCATCAACGCAACAAAAACTCCACGTCGTTGAGCAACAATGCGAGAGCGTTGTAAAAAGTTAAGCTGGCAACAGCAATAAAAAGCATCGCAATTGAGTGCTAAAACCAACTCGGAACCACGAAATGCAACAACAACAACGACAGCAACAGCACTAGCAAAAATCATATGTTTACAATATGAGCGCAACAATAATAAATACAACAATGGCAGCAACAACAACAACAAACGCGAATGAAACGATGACGACAGCGCTGGCAAACCACCAAAATATTCCACTGAGCAAATATTTTTAATGCCCCAAATTGAGGAGATTCACGCGGCCGGCAACGGTGCAGTTGCCGCGCCTATTGGTAGGCGTGTGCATGTGTGTTTGTTGTTGCAATTGCTATGTGACACTATTTTGTGTTTGCTGCGCTGCTGTGCTGCTGTTTCGAGTGATAATTAAAAAAGAAAGTTCATATTTCGTTGCAATTGTGCGAATCTCGAAGTATGTATGTGTGTAATGCGAAAGTGTGTTTGGGTGGCGCCTCATTTGCTTGTGTGTCCGTAGACAGCGATTCGGTTCAGTAGACGCTTGAGAGATGTCAAAAGTTCAACTGTCAACTGTCAGCCATCAAACATGTCATGCAAATGTGACCATGAAAAAGTAACAACAACAACATTTACATGTAAGAGAACCAAAATAACGGGACGGAAAATGCGAGAGCATTGATTTTGGGCTTATCCTCATAAATATCAATGCATAAAATCAGAGGAAATAAATATTTTTATTAAAAAAAAAATTAAGATTTCTGGTTGAATTGTTGGTTAAGCAGGCTAAAAAGTGAAGTCTCCGAAGGCGTTCAGCATAGGTTAAGTTCTCAACTGTTGAGCCCGATACTATATATAATATATTACTTTTGGTACCGTTAAGATGAAATTGTAGAAATTTGAGGAATACAAATTGGGACCTGTATGACCTGAATTTTCGATCAGTTGTTCCAACCACGCCCGTCCGGGTTTTACGCTCTGTGTGTAGGACAACTCTTGAAAGGTCCTGTCCTTTGAATACTCAGAAAGGCATGAGGAAACCATTTTGTTTCACATCAACGCACTTGGTCACTTTGCTTGAACCATTCAGTCGAAAAAGTGCTACTGTGGGAGCCTCGACAGGGTTGTACGGCCTTTTTTAACCTTCGGAATTACCGCCATCCCACCTGTTAGATGAATTCGTTCAAACCTTTCAAGTCGCCGGTCCCTAACGGCGTCATACCGGCGCAACTGCCGCGGACGGTCAAGGTGTCATTTAGATAGGCCATTATTGAGACCTGGAGACTGGTTAAAAAGACGTTTATACCGAAGGCCGGGTAAAGCCTTACATCAAAGCCAATAATTTTAGGCATATAGCCTCTCCTCGTGTCTGTTGAAAACGTTGGAGAGACTCATGGATTTGTACATTACGTGAAGAAACTGTTATGGGCCCAGAAGAGACAGGTTAGTAGACTCTGCTTTGCCTGAGTGCCATGGCTGGAGGGTGCGCTTATGCTGTGACTTGCAGCTTCAAGACAGCGAACAATGGGATCATCTCTCAATTAATAAAACAAACTTAGGATAGAAATCAAGTGTCAAGTGTTTGGATTTAGCTCATTATGAATGCATTCTGAAAAGGTTCAGGAAGGTTAACAGTGCTCCCTCAAACAATTTGTGTGAACAACGAGACACTTTGTATATTTTTGACTACAAGCGGGGCTTTGATGTTGCTGGTAATCATAGAAGCATAAAAGTCCCAAATAATACTTTGAGTCAGTCATCAGTAGTCCGATGTGGTATTATTTTGGACGTCTTTGTTGTCTGGAGGAATGCTAGTTTTAAGCATATCGACGCTTGCTGATCGACTGTCCAGTTTTCATTGGACTGAGATTGTAGTATCTTGGATATATCTTCGGTGAACCGGTTAAATAGGTTAAAATCAATATTAGTCAGCTTCTTAGATTTGCGATAGACTTAAACTGATTCGTCGATATATGACGATCTTTTGATGTAGCGGTTTTTGTCATCGCCAAATAAAAGTGTTTTAACTGTGGTCTTCTTGAAAGACTCAGCCTAGTTACATAACCTTGGTCAAAGACAATCGTCTTTGGAATGAAGTACATTTGACGAGTTTTTTGAGCTACCCCAGCTGGCAGTATAATTATTATAATATTTACTACCTTTACTCTCGAGGTCAGCGTCAGAAGGCATATGATTGATTGATTCTTTTGCCCCATATCTCTCATTTTATGTTTAGTCTTAGCAATTGGAGTCGAGCTTCTGGAAGAATATCAAATAAGCTTCTGAGTTATTACTCGGAATCTCAGGCAATCAAAAACAAACTGCTTCTCGCACCTTGAACGAGCAGTGGCAAGTTCATTGTATTTCTGTGGCACTAAAAAGGTTCTCATTGAAACTATGTATTAGCCTTCGAAGCTGTTTTATCAATTTTGTTGCTACCATAAATTGTTCTACGGCATGAAGGCACCAATTATAAATGAGGGTAGTAGCTGAGCCAAGGATCTAATAGAGATAAAAGCGACAGCTATGTATATATTTCAAACGCTGCTAGCAAAAAAGCCTCAAGGATTACTCGAGGTCACCGATAAAAATTATGTTCTTATATAGAAGGTCTCAGCTGTCGTTGACTTCCGCAGAGAAAATCTCTTTGTCAATCATTTCGCATTTGTTTCATTTTTTTGAACTTTAAAGATCAAACTGCGGTTAACAACTATCCAGAAGTTTGGATGAAATAATACAAAATCCACTAAAATTTGTTGTTATTTGTTGTTGGTACCTTGATACTTGACACATAGCGGTTGATGTGCAACTTAGTCGAAAACTGTACGTAACGGTGCAATCAAAGCAGATATGCTGCACCACAACAATAACAAAATACACACAAAAATGTCAACAACAACAATGACAGTTACCGCTAAGTAACGGAAACTATAAAAATTTCGAACAAATGAAAGACAACCACTAACAACCGACAACCAACTGGC
The DNA here is from genome assembly GCF_042242935.1 of Bactrocera oleae. Lineage (NCBI taxonomy): Eukaryota > Metazoa > Arthropoda > Insecta > Diptera > Tephritidae > Bactrocera > Bactrocera oleae. The sequence continues at coordinate 64,462,473 of NC_091539.1, read as the reverse complement.
GGCGGCCAGAGTCCAATTCTATTGTCAATGTACATATGTGAATAAGTAAGTGTGTGCGTGTGCATGTGTGAGTAGTGGCGTTGCAACGGCTTGACAGCTGCCACAAAACTAACAAATTTCCGCCAAAAAATAAACAAAACATAAAGAAATTAACAAAAAGTGGCAAAGTTTAGAATGACATGAGTGACCGTCGCTACGAATTCACCGTTACAGCAGTAGGAGAGGGGGTATGCGGGTTGGTAGTAAGTTGAAGAAATCAAGTGTAACGAAAAGGCTGCACTGCAACCATGCAACATTGTTAAGTGACAGCGGCAATAAATGACGGCAAGTGGACGCGTGTAGCAATGTCAGTTGCATGCTACAAACTATTGGGGTTGTTGTTGTTGCTATTGCTGTAGCTGCCACTTGTGTTGCAAGTTGTGCATATAAAAAGCTAATGCACTTCTGCGGCCAACTTCACTGTCAATCAATGCAGCCAGTGGCCAACAATAGTGGACAACAACAACAACAACAACAACAGCGGTAGCAGTGTGTAACATAACCGGTGAACCATTAAAATCAGGCCGAAAAAATGCTTGCAACAAATTGATGTCGGCCGAAAAGGCAAAGCAACGCAGCCGACAACGAACAACAACAACAATGTGTACTACGTACCATACTATATAAATGTCGCAGCGAACACGAAGCGACATGTGGCACTTTATGGCGGCCCTGGCGGTGTCACACACAACTTAAGTTGCGGTAGTGGCGCCTGCCAAGTGTGTTTGTGTATGTGTGTGTTATGGCCAGACATTGTAGCGCAACAATGGCTGCCACATAGCATTGCAACACGTGTGTGTGCGTGCGTGCGCGTGATTGCGCGCCGCTGACACTTTGTGTGCGAAAATTGCAAGTTCGAGTGCCGTACAATAACAACAACAATAAAAACGACAACAACAGCAGCAACAACCACAAGTGCATGCTTTGTTGTTAACTGTCAGTTGGACATTTGACTGGCAGCTGGCGGCGTTGTTGCATGCCCAGCCGCGGTTTTGTTGCCGTTTTGTGTTTGCGTTTTCGTTTACGTTTTTGGCGGCCAAGTGATTTTCAGACGAAAATTTTCAAAATTTCCGGAATTTTTAATTTTTTTGAGCTTTTTGCTTGACGCCGCCCATATACAGTATCCCTATATAAATATATATATGTATATGTATATATATATATGTATATGTATATATTTATATGTGTATATATATATGTGTATATACATGTGCATATATGTATATCTTTGTTTGTGTGTTTTGCCTTCCAATCATTGCTTCTTTTGCGTGTTGCACGCTTATTGTTTTGCTATTTGTGTCGGTCACATTGAGTCCGCCGCAATATTTCGTGGTCCAATTTTACGGAAACTCGCCATGCTGCTACTTCCTTCCACCGCCTGCAGTGGTATTGTTGCATGAGTCAAATAATGGAAGCGAAAATCAAATGTCACTTTGCGCTGCGGCTGCTGCATAAGTGCTCACACATACCCATACACACACACATGCATATATATATTATATATATGTGTATAAGTGCTTATAAAGCTGAGCGAAGACATGTTGCAAGTCCTCTTTAATCAGTGCATAGCAATGCATGCTGTAATTTCTTTTTGATTTTGTTGCAACAAGCCTACTTTTAGTGTCTCTGTGTTTAAAATAATTTTTTGCATACCTTCTTGTAATTTTATGGTAAGCAATTTATTTTCAATTGTTTTTCACAAATTTTAAAGGCCCTTCGGTTTTTTAGTCTTTGACAGACTTGGTTGATATGGACATGTGATCTAATAGATGTAATAAATTATTATAGCAGGAAGCTCGAAGGTCACCTTAACACTAACTGAGTCCGAGAACAAAGAAAACCAGCACCATTCTAATCAACCTTAGAATGATTACTAAATATTTATGGGCTATTAAATTTATTGGTCACCACTGCGTATAAGTAATTTTAAAGGAATAGTTTTAGCATACTAATGTTGTTCTGGTTGTTAATTTTTTTTGTTCATAAATTAGTGGCGAAAGTGGAAGTGAATAAATTAGTGAAGTGGTTGGATGAAAAGTGAGTAGCGCTCACCAGAAATAGCACTACATAAATTTTTTTTCTCAAGTTGGTATATCTGTCTTGAGAACACATGCAAAGTTTCAAGTCATTCTGGCGATTAATTCTTTGTTTACAAGCCATTTGAAGTTGACGCTCCGAGTATTTTTTTAAGATGGAAAAAATTTAATATCGCACAGTGAAAGGTTTAAAAGCGAAGAAAATTTATAAACAATTGTTGGATGTGTCTAAGGAGTCCTCACCTTCAAAACGCACCATTGAAGTTTGGGCTGGTGAATTTAAACATGGCTGTACTACCGCAGCCACACCAAAAATCATTGAGCAAGTTCAGAATATTGTTAATGAAGATCCAAGTTTGACTAAGCTTGAAATTGCTAATGCAATAGGCATCTCAGATAAATGAGTACTTCATATCTTACATGGAGAATTACATATGAAAAAGCTGTTCGGAAAGTTAGTGCCTTACACGGTAACAATTCAACAAAAACTGGATCGAAAACAAATTTTTCACCATAATTTGAAGCATTTTAAGCCGAATAAAATCGATTTCATGTGTCATTTTATAACTATGGATGAGACTTGGATCTACCACCATGATTCTAAATTAAAACAAGAACGTTTACAGTGGACTGAAGCTGGTCGTTCAGCTCCAAAACAGGTGAAGTCACAACGATCAGCTAAGAAAGTTATGGCATCAGTATTTTGGGATGCAAAAGTAATTTTGTTCATTGATTATCTGCAGAAAGGTAAAAAATTCGAATCTGAATATAATTGCAGCCTTTTGGAACAGCTAGATTAAAAAATTCGTGAGAAAAGACCTGGTTTGCAACACAAAAAAATCAATTTTCATCCAGACAATGCACCTGCTCACAAAGATGTTTCAACAATGACAAAATTCTACGAATTAAAATACGAATTGCTTGAGCATCCAACGTATTCACTAGATTTGGCTCCCAGCGACTATTACCTCTTCAGAAGCCTGAAACAATTCCTTCGAGAAAGGCGTTTTTCGTCGAAGGAAGAAGCTATTACAGCTGTTGGCGGGTATTTTGCAGAGCTTCCGGAAAGTCATTATAAGGATGGCATAAAATTATTGGAGGGTCATTGGAATAAGTGTATTGAAGTTAAGGAAGGTTATCTTGAATACAGAATATATATTTCGTACCAAAAACAGTATTTTTTCATTTCGAGCGCAAAAACTTTTCAACCAACCTGTATCTCGAGCGTCATCTTCAAAGCTGTACATGGTAAATATTTACTATTTAAAAAGACTTCAGCTCAAAAGTCAGTTGCTATATTTTGGCAAATTTTAGATTTCATATAAAAAGAAATCAAGTAAAATTTCAGAGCTTCCTCAAACATAATCTGAAATTTTCATATTTAGTAAAATTATAGAATCATTAATTTGTGAAGTTAAAAACGGGGCCTCAACAAGTGAGAGATAAATAGCGAAGAGAGAGATTAAGTTTAGAGCAACTTACGCAGGACTGCTAGAATTTATTTTTTCTTTCGTCTACACTAATGTTGTTGCCTTCAAAGTAGACTGCATTCGATATTATGCACTTATGTCATATGTTTCTTCCAATCGACGAAAATTTCTGAAACTCGTTGCTTCGTTGCAATTGCCAAGCTCATAAAAACACATCTAACCTAAGCGTAAGCAATGAATACAGCAAAAATTTACAAATGAACTCTACAAACCCGCATAATTTTTAATTTTATAATTCCCGATATTTTCTCAACAGACCTCGCATACTACTGGGCTCAGATTAACTGCTAAAGACTGCGACAAAGTTCTTTAAGCTTAACTTAAATCTTGCGACAGATCAGTTACATGTTTTCGTTTTACTATAGAGCACTAAGTCACACTTTAGTCAAGGATACTCTATTATACAAATATTTAATAAAAGTGATTGTAGTCAAAACTACCTCGTCAGAAGGACTTAGTAACTTTACATGACTTGCAACCTTTTGTAGCTATTCATAACAATGACCATTTCAACTTACGCCACAAAATCAAAGACAACGATTGACAGTCAATCGCACACCTCGCCTTCAGCCCCTCAGCCACATATCGGGGAATGTGCGACCTACAAGCGCAGGATATTGAAATGCCTTTGGCCTTTAAGTGATTGGAAAACAAAAGCAAAGACGCAAACGAGATTGCCGGCCGTTGGCATTTCGGTATTTGAAACGGAAGGATATGAAGCAGCACACAAGCAGCACAGTTGTTGCAAGTGAGAGCAACAAAAAAATGGGCGAAAAGCGGGAGGTGAAAGGCGCAATAAACAATTTGATTGGGCCACTTTTATTGCCACTTTGGGCAATCCAACACCGTTGCATGAAAACGAACAAAGCCGCCGAAAAATGGAAATGTGCCAGCGCACACACACACACGGCCACAAAACACCAGCGTTTGGGGGTGTGTGTGTGTTGTTGCTGCAAAACAAAGCTACTAGAAGAATGGCAATATAGAAAATGTAGCTTTCGGCAACAAGGACACGCAAGGACATGCACATTGCATGTCTTTCATTATTATTACTGCTGTTGGCAATGCGATGCAGCAAATGCAAAAAAAATAATCACATGCAGAAAAAATCAGTGTTGCAGCAAAAAATTGGCAGCAAACACACGGACACACACAAACGGGAAACAAGTGGAACAGTTAGAGAGAGAGAGCGAGAGCGAGAGCGGTGACACAACAAAATCCAATAATTGAAAATCGGATTTGAAGCAAAGAAGCAATTGCGAAGCGGCAACACCCGGGTACGGTGGCAAGTTGCAAGTGCGCGCTTGTAGGTGGCAAACGCTTGGTGTTACAGTTACTGCGCCAACGTTGCGACAACATGTGCGGCATGTGGCAAGTGGCGAAAGTGCATTAGAAAAACAACTGATGCCACAGCAATAACAATGCGAATCGAACTAACAACAAAAAGTACAGCAAAAACAATAACAACAACAACAACAACGCTATACACGATAAAATGCAAAATATTCGTTGTAGCAAATGCTTTTGCCAGTCATGTCATCGCCATGTTCTACTTGCTACAACGGCACACAATGGTGCTGCGCTGCTTGGCGCTACGTAGCGCTGCCATCAACTTTGTGGCATTTGGTATTTGGTGTCGCAGCCACCACTCAAAATTAACAACGAAACCGAACGTGGCGGTTGCAAGCAGATCATGAATGCGGCCAACAAAATACAACAACAACACATGTACCAACATGCGCTACCATGTGGCAGGCAGTGTATTGCCAGAGTGTTGCTGTGTGACACGGCGACCTATCGCACCCGCTTCCCTCGCATATGCAATAAACAACGTAAATTCAATTCAGCCAACGATGCGGCATTCGATGCAAATCTCTAAAAATTCCTCCGCACTAGATATTCTACTCTATTTGTAACAGCAACAACAACAAATATCGGTGATAGTTTTTTAGCAAAAATAAAAGTCAGTGAAATGAAGTGTAGTACCCTTCGTCGGAGCTATCCGAACTAATGTCAAATCATAATTTTGAGAGCCTTTGGACCGGATTAATGGGTAGTTTTGGTCTAAGGCAGCTTTGATTTTGAAGGCCATCAGTGAAGTACTGAACCATGATGACTAAAAAGCAGGCTTTCCCTACTGACGCTCTAAGGACGCTCTGGAGGATGGATTCAAGCTTGCGGTAAAGGTTGGTGGTGGAGTACTCTGGCTGCCATAAAGGTAGCAGTAGATCTATTGCTTCGGCGTGCAGCCTTCTTCAAAGTGATGACTGTCCATACCAATGGTAAGGCAGCGATATCAGACTTAAACTCGCTGACTGTACGCTCAAGACTAGTGAAGGAATATCTAGATGTGTTATCTGCAGCATCGAGTTACTGCTTTGGGTGCCTCAGCACTGCGGTATTGTAGAATTTGCAAGGCCAATGAACTTGCTGGGATAGGAACGGCTAATAGCTCCGTCGGCTTCTTGCGATTAACTACTGGATGGTTGCGCTTCAGACTAGCTCAGCAAGCGTTGTTCAACTGCTAGCAGCTGCACAGTCGCTAGATCCGTCTGAGCCAGGTTAAATCCCAAAAGGTGTAGTAAACTCGTCGCCCTCAGCAAAGATCACAATTCATTTGTCCGATTCATCAAATCATTCAATCAGCAATTCGTATTTTCGAACTTAAAGAAATCCGAATTCTAAAAAAGCAAACTCCTTTTTATTCATTAAACAATAGACCAACCTTATCGATTCAAACATAACCTAAAAATTTTAATATGATCTGGTTCAAAGCAGATTTGATTACTTGTCTCAAGACTCGTCTAAGTAAAGTTCATCTATAAGGCGGGAATAGGTATGAATCGTAAAATTTGTTGCTGCAGATAGAAAAATATTTAGGTTTAGGGCGATGTTCTATGAACTTTTGAAACAACAAAAATTGTCAAATCCCAACATCGATACTGAGAACACAGATTATGAGAGTTACTGTTGGGTTGTAGTTTTCTGAGCTCTTTTATCTCTCATAAAATTTTACCCGGAAATTGCTTACCTCCTCATTGAAAAATACGCCAAAACGCAATTCATGCAACTGTGAAACTCTTTTAGGAAAATGAACGAAGCAACTATCAATAGATACGTGGTGGACAGCGAGGGTTTGTGGAGAGCAGTTCGAGGCAAACATCATGAAAAGCTTCTATGAAACACGATTCCAAAATTTCAACCAATAAAAATGGCAAACATGACCAAAACGGGTTAAAAGCTACAAAAAATAAAGGCGAGCAACACAGAAAAAAGTAATGGCAATAAAGTAGAAACACAAAAACAAAATGCAAAAACAAATCAGTGTAAAAGAATTGCGATAAAAAGCAACTACGCCTGCAATGGCATGCAACAAAATGCTTGCGAAAATGTTGCAAAAGCTTCATGAGCACTTACACACTCACATACACACAACAAAAACAATAACTACAACAGCTGCAACATTGCCATGACAGCCATTGGCAATCGGCAACAGCAACAACAACAACAACAGTAACAGCTGCAGTAAAAAATGCGAAATTGCTATTTGCACTCAATAACTGAGCCGGCGGCGAGATTGTGTCGGACGGACAGCTAAGGGTGGCGGCGGCACTGAGCGCGGTGAGGGGCCTGAGTGCACTACATTGCAGAACCATTCTGGCCACAAGCGCTGACCCAACTATATCGGATACCCGCAAAAAATGCTGCACAAACGACAACACCAACAGCAGCAACAACAACAACACCGACAACGAGATGAGAAACGAGAAATGCGAAAAAAAAAAATAATAACAACAACAATAATGTGGCAGCAAGAAAATTGTTGCAAAGCGATTGCTAGTGCGGAATAGAATTTCCACAAAGTGAATGCAATCAAAAAAACTTCTAATAAAATTTGCAACTGTGGCAGCTGAAGCTGCTGCAAATTGCAATAACAACAACAGCTCGGCATATGTATTGCAAACAGACGTACGCTTCGATATGGCACAGCAGTTGCGAAAAATTGTGAAAATATACTGTATGTGTATATGTGTGTTGCCTTCACTTTGCTCGTTGCAACAAATGGCGGCAGGTCTTGTTCGGTTCAAATAAACGCAAAAATATGGTGAAATGAAGAACAGTCAAATAGAAATAACTCGACGCGCCACCGAAAAGTTGTTCGAGTGCACTCGCACTCGGCGGCCACTTGCAACAAACAACACTTTGCCACTAATCCGGCTAACTTTTGCTTGACCAACCATTAGCGTCACGGAAATTGCGAGCGCTTGAGGATGTTGTAACTACAACGGCAGCTTATGTTCAACTATAACTAGATTGTACTCACAACAATAATAACAACAACTACTACAAATGTAAGTGTTGTTAAGCAAATTGTCGTTAGGATGCGAGTGGAGCACAAGCTGTTGCTGTGAGGTTATTTTGGAATGCCTGTAGTTGCAAGTTGAATTTTTGGAAAGTAAAATTTTTAATTTTTTTCAACTTTCTGGGAGGGCAAGGAGTGTAACTATCTCTTTCAGACGGATATGCTGGGTGCGACAGATGGCGCTCAACGCTAGGCCTTAACGAGTTTTTACCCTTAAGATCTTACCTTTAGCAGTCAAAAATATAGATATAGATTATAAAGTCAAAAATGTAGAATATATTTCATGCACTAAAGATGCCAGATGGAATTATCTCTACGAAGGCCCTACTTTCAGACGATTGAGACAATTTATCACGGTGTATAAAGCTGAAATCTAAAAAAATAATCTAATAATAAATCTGCCAAGTTATTGAACGATTTTTAGTTGGAACTTATTTTAAAAGATAATAGATCTACAGAAGTCACTCATGGCTAGTGCTTCTAACACTGAGATGTACGTAACTCTGTCAGCGGGGCGCGGTTCCATGCTCATGAGTCCGACAAGCCCATAAACCGTTGAAAAAAGGACGTCGCAGTGTTCTGATAGCGAGATCTTCTATTTCAACTAACTAACCAATAAAAAGAAATTATGATAGACTTATACCAATTTATAATGTTTGAGATTTTTTTTAATACGAATCTTTATATCTATTGTTTTTTTTCGTACGAGCCTTCATACCTAAACATTCAACTAAAATGTGTTGAGATCTTATCTCTCCGATGCCAACCCGACAGCACTGTTTTTTTTCCAACTTCTTCGATGTTATCTTCATAAACAGAGGTGAATGAAAGTTTTCGATGACGTTATAACCATCTAAACTTTGCTCACTGAATTGCCTAGAAGCCTGCCGTTGGATATTGCAAAGCTGAGAGTACTCTTTTCTAGTGCCTCTGTCAACCAAAGCTAAGGGAAAGCTTGTAGTGCTTGTCAACCTAAAGAAAGATCCGATTAATTAAAGTGACGGCGCAATTTTAAATCGTAGAATTACCATAATACATATATTTACTATAGAAAAAAGAAAAAACCTTAACTTCGGCTGCACCGAAGCTACAATACCCTTCACAGGTGCATTTTTTATAACATGAAAGGGTTAAAAAAGTTCTTTATTCTGATTTTGACGGTCAATTTGATTGGCAACTATAAGCTATAAGCTATAGTGATCCGATTAGCAACCTGTTCAAAGATTATAGCGATGCTTTGTAGAATAATCTAGACCTAGACCTTATCACATAAAAAATTTTTCCATACAAGAACTTGGGTTTGATCAGTCACGTTTGTATGACAGCTATATGCTATAGTTGTCCAATATCGGCGGTTCCCACAAGAAATGAGCAGCTTCTTGGTGTGAAAAGGGCGTATGCAAAATTTCAGAACGATATCTCAAAAACTCAAAGAATGTGTATATACAAACGGACTTGACTAAATCAGCTTAGCTCGCCACGCTGATCTTTGATATATGTTATGCAATTTATAGGATCACCGACATTTCCTTTTGAGTGTATTTATTGGTATAAAGGTATGGTTTTTAAAGATTTATAGCCATTAAACGTGATCTCTCACAAATCGAAATACTCGCCAATAGAAATTTATAATTTGCCATTCACAAAAACTGCTCATAACTTTAATAGTGTTAACTAAAATTGTAAAAATTATATTTAATATACGTTAAAGTGCCGAGCTTTTTTCTAGCCATAAATGCCGTAAGCTTTAAAGTCGCGGAAATTTTTCACAAATTATAAATTCCTGTGGCAAGAGAGTGTGGAAAAAAATTAAGCGTCACGTGTGTTTAACGGCTTGCTTGTGCGTTAATGTGACAAAAACCGTTATTTTTACATTTTCATAGAACACACATATGCATATGTATATATTTACATATATAGATATAAATGTACACATACGTACTAACAAATGTTTAATATTTTTGTGGCTACCCAATAGGTATTGATTATACTTACGATTTGTAGAATAAAGTGTAATATAGTAAGCGAACCCTTATATATATAGACATAGCTTTTTTTTCATAGAGACAAACCGAGATCAGCTACCAGAACTCGACCGCAAAGCCACTTCACACGGCTGAATAATTTTAAAACCGTTTAGCCGCAAAACCGTTTATTGCTGATCGAGCTCGACCAATAACTTGTTAGAAGTTATTCCGATATAGTATGAATAATTTTGAATTGAATATCATTTAAGCGAGGTTCAAATTGACTTTTGGTATGCTTTTGAGCTTGACTTGAGTGTTTTTCAAACTTTCTGATACTAATAGTTTGATGAGTTGAAATTTTAGACACTTTTTATTTCTAGTTAAGCTATTCTCAAGTTGCTTAAATAAAGTCATAAAGTCTCCAAAAAAGCTCTAAACACACTCACTTTCTTTTCTTAATAATTTCCAATTTATATTTCCCTTCCTTTGCACTTCTAGATTTTCTACTTACATAATTTGGTATTTTCACCTCATCGCTTACATCTATATATGTGAGTTTATTCTCTGTGGACCACCATTGTTAATTAGATGACTAAGCCATTATAATTAGATTTGTTAATCAAGTTTTCAAATATTTGTGCCGATAAAGTTATACTTTAGTTTTAACTCTGTTTCCAAAAAACAATTTATGTCGACCAGTGTTGTGTTTTGTCTTACATAATAGCTTAGAACTTGAAATTCCTTCAACTCCATTTCTACTCTATGCCCAGATTGTTACTAGGAAAACATAAATATATCTACGTATGTGCCTTAACTAAAATCAAATGCTTTTTTAGCAGCTAGCAATGCTTACAACTACTCACTTGTCACTAGTTGTAGCCGAATGATCAAAAGAACACGACACTGCTCAAAGCTGTAGCTCGGCAGCTACATGCATATGACATATTACATTGCCGAGTATTTTCAAAAATATAGAAAGTGTGAGAGTATAAGCAGTATGAATATTGTTCTTTTTAATAAATAAGCCCATCTATACATGGACTAGAAAGAGTTTCCGATCTGTGAATCTTGATATATGGAAGATCATCGATTTTCGAACTTTGGCACCTACGAGCATTACTTTTGTAGTAAAATATTACTTATTAAGGCATTTTAGATGAATATTTTTAAGCAAATGCTTAATAGATATGATGAAACTGATGAGTCAATGAGAGCATATTAAACATATCCACTTCAATGAAAATATCAAGGATCTGTGCTACTTCGAGCCTCGAAAGCCTCAACTCGTTAATACAGTTGATGCTTTTATACTGCAATTGTTCTAAAAAGTCTTCGAAGACAACAAAATAGTACTCTAGTCCTAAGACTAGCTGCTATATATAAATTGCTTTGTTAACATCGCTCAATTTCTGGAAAATATAATGACTCGAGGTGTGAAAAGAATTAAAGGCAAATGATAAAGAAAATTGTCGAACTTTTTGTTGGAAGCGAAATTCTCCACTCTTAATCGCAATTGTTAGGACTTTATTTTAATTTCGCTTTAAAAATTTATTTTGGTGACTTTTAGTTATCATCAATTTATTTTTACATGAAAAAATTAATATTTTGGATCTACTTTGGGAAAGTGATTTTGCATACTAGTTTTTCAGGGTTGCCATCTGCTTAATTTCAATTATTAAAACTTGCACATTAAACTAAATATTTACTTTGGATCTACTTTGGAAAAGTGTTTTAGCACAATTGCAAATTTTAGTTGTTGAGGGTTGCCACCTGTTTAATTTCAATCATTAAAGCTTGCACATTAAACTAAATATTTATTTTGTATTTACTTTGGAAAAGTGTTTTAGCACAATTTGCAAATTTTGGTTGTTGAGGGTTGCCACCTGTTTAATTTCAATTCTACAAATTTATTAATTAACGAGAATTATTAAAATATACTTGTAGTTATTATGCTAAGTAGCTTCTTCAGTAGTAAATTTATGTTGATTAGAGTTGCCACCTGTTAAATTTCAATTATTAAAACTTTCATAAAAAGTTAAAAGTATTTTTGGCAAGCATTGCCAACTTTTAAAATCCTTTTATGTATTTATGTTCAAAATAAAGTTAAAAATGACAATAATAAATTAAGAGAGGTCCAGAAAGGAAGAAAAGCGAAATATATAATAAATTAATACTTTTAATTTTCCGACAGACCCGAACAGTTTACTAACGTCGAATTACTAGGCGCTGCAGCAAAAACCTGCTGGTCTGAGTTTTTTGTTGCAACGCCCAGCTGCTTGGCTGTTGGTTTTCGCTACGCAAACCAAATAATTACGAATTCATAATTGTTGCAAAAAATTGTAGAAAAATGCAAATGCAATTTCTGCATATGCACCCTGTATGCCAAACAAAGCAAAACAAATGGCAACAACAAAAAAGCTGCTCGCATTGTGCGAACTCATGTTAAAGAGCAAATGCAGCTTTAGTCCTTACTGTGTATGTGTGTGTAAGTGCGCATGTTAATGCGTGTTTGTGTGTGTGTGTTGCGTGACAACTGCACCGCGCCGACAACAACCACTGAGGCAATCCGCAAAATGTGGCCAATATTTTAAATATTAAAAGCAGTTCGCGTAATGCAATCCACTCGCCCGGCCCCACCTGCCGCAGCCATAAATAGTTGACTAAGTTTTTTCCGAGCTTCAAATGAATTTTACGCATTTAAACACTTTGTAGAATGCTGCAGTGGCAGAAGAAGGAGGGGAAGAAGAGCTCGAAAAATATATATGGCCAATGTGCAACTTAATGCACAATAGACGACACACACGCACACACCCATATATTTACTTGCTGCCGCTGAGCAGAGCAGGTATTATCCTTTAAGTAATTTAATCCGAATTTATTTTAATAAAGCCGAAGCTTCCAACGCCCGGGTCGCTCGCCCGTTAGCCAAGGTAACCAGGATGTGCTGGACACAGCGTTGCATAGCAACATATCCGGTAGCAGCAATGTGCCACAAATGAAATTATTGTCCACCAGCAAGCGGCCACCACTACAACTACACGCACATACACACATAGCATATACTTAAAAGTATATAGAATGTCACGCAGCAAAGGACACTAGCAAGAACACTTCACCTGAGTTGATAACACCGAGAGCCGGAGGTCCGAGTGTGGGTCCGGTGGCGAGTGTGCGTTGTTGAGGGCAAAGGATTTCAAATCATATTACTGTGAATTTTACACGCTCAAAACGCATGTAATTGGCTTTTGGAGAGCCCAGCTCTAGTCGAGAGTATGAGATGGCAGAGGGGAAAGAGCCCGCTGTCAGAAAAAAAGATTGGAAAAAACATGTGTGAAGCAGCAAATTAATAATAAAATAAAAGCAAAAGAGCATAGAGCATTACAAAGTGGACACTCTAGACATAAGGAATTAGAGCAATCTCACACATGCACACACACATAGGTATAAACACAGGCGCACTCACTCGCACTCTGCCGCCGTCACTTGAGCAGTTATTTGACCAGCTTACTTCCTTGCCGCTGCTGCCACCCACCGCACTGCGGCCATTGTGGCACTAAGCTCAGCGTGAAATGTGAATTGGCTGCCGAAAAGGAGCGACGACTGCGGCTGTTGCAACAGGAGCCCCAGTTGTGGCAGTGATGCAAGCAGAAAATAAATTACGAAAAAGGTGTGGAAAAGTGGAAAATTTGGAAAATGCGAAGGAAGCGCAGTAAAGCGTAGAAGGCGAAAGCTCAGCGAGACTTTTGTAAGGCCACTCAAGCATTGGCCGGTCGCTTGCAATAAGTATCCGGACACACACAAAGGGGCACATATGCTTGCAGCAGCGGTAGCTTGGAGGTCAGTACATATCCTCTATATATATATATATTATAAAAAAAATTGTTTTTGCACAAGTACATATTATATAAAATAATAAAACACTTTTGTAAGTTGAGCTGCAGCATAACCCTTTTTCGAGCGTCTGAGTATATTAAATGCACTCTTTTTCCCCATCGAGTGGCCATATTGAGTTGCAGCACACGTGACTTAAAGCGATAAGTGTTAAGCGTAGCGTAGTTTACTTTCAAAATTAAAATTGGTTATAGCTGAGGTCTGTTTGTTAAGGATTTGAGATTGTATTCCTTCAATAGTGTTTTATTTGTTTTTTGGCTGCATAATAAATTAATTTTTCAGTTATATCGATTTCCTTTTCGGTTTTCATGGCAATAAGTATTCGTAATCGTATTGCTCGTAGTTTGAGAAGCAACACTCAAAGTCGAGTTTATTAAGAACAGGATTTCCACCTAAAGCTGTGTTGGTTTTTAGTATCATCCTTGGTTATGTCATACAAGTATAAACATTATTACCAAATATAACATATGCTCCGAAATAGCGAATGTCATAACTTCGAGCATATTTTTGACACAAAAAAGATTATCATAACAGAAATTACAAAATGGCATCATCGGACTTTATTCCTTACGCAATAAGGCAGGATCAATAGCGAGCGTTATAAAACGATGTTGACCGACTTTCATAAAAGATCTCGACCTCGCAGTTAAGCTGTAATATAATGTTATACTTTCACTTAATTTTGCTAAGACATCTTACGAATTAACCGATATATGTATACGCTATAAATTCAACCGGTAGTGTGTAATACTTATACTAGGTAAGTATATGGCGGCTTGGGTTATTTTAGCCGTTTTAGGTACAAGACAACAAAGAAAGCTCTCTTAATGTCTTTAAGATGACTCACATATTGACCGGTATATATGTATGGCATAAACTCAAAAGAAGTTAGAAAATCTTTATATTCAGAGTATGGGTGTTAGGCTAAATATTGAACCGATATTATTCATTTTTCGCAGCACGAATTGTTATTTTTAAAAAAATATGCTCCACAACTTTCATTAAGCACACACATGATTGACTCATATTTTTGTTAAAAAGTCTGCAGTAGCCATTGAGGTCGACATATTCAGTAACAGGCGACTTGAAAAATTATGGTTCAATTTCAACTATTTTTCGACGTGTGATATGCGATACCTTAAATTCACTTTGCATGCAAAGTTTTATTTCCATAACGTCATTGATACTCGATTCATACACTGTAAAGCGAAAGAGTCATTGAAATTTAAAAATATGATATATGAGTAGTAGGCGTGGTTTTAGCTTGATTTAGCACACATTTTCGCAAGTTTTCATCAAGATATCTTATATCATTTTTACTCAAGTTTTCACTTGCACGAACAGACAATCGGAGAGAAAGTCATTCGGAATTCTACTTGTCTTGTCATCCTGATCTTTCAACTATATACGAAATATATAACTCTATATGCATATATCTCGATTGGTCTTAGATTATACAAACAATCGTTAGATGAGCAAAAACATTATATAAATCGTAATTTGACTATCAAACTAAACAGTTTTGAAAAACATTTTATCCATGATGAGGTTAAACTCCTACCGGAAAATTATTGGAAACTAATTATATCACTTCTTTAGTATGAAAATCGATACAAAATTTATTCTCTAGCAAACAGTAATGTAAATAGGAGTACCATATATATCCATGCATATGTTATATATAGCAAATACTATAAAATTATTTCAATATCTAACTTGAAATGAAAATGTCTACTCGTACATGCATATATATAAGTACATATTTATATAAATATACCATACTTATGTACATATTAAAACACGCATACTCGAGGGCTTTTTATTTCATTTCCGGCATTGAATTTGTTCTTCCACTGGATTACAGGGTGACTTCTGTTGGCCGAAACTACACAGGAGTCAAAGCACTCGACTCGAAGGGGGATATTTTTGAACGCTGTCAGATACAACTATCGTGCTATGTATGTGCGTTTATGTGTGTGTGTCACATCTATTTTGATACATTGTTATCTGTTTGAGAACATCGCTAATAAATAATTTATACATTATACGAAAAGTCGAGAGCATTATGACTTGTATGCGTTGGTAAATAAAAAATGGCAATGGTAGCGCCAGAAGATTGATTCGGGGTGGCAATAAAGTAATGAAACCGGAAAGTGAAGTAGAGTGCGCGCAATCATATGTGTATGTGTGTATGCGCGAGTGCATGCGTCGACCGCTGGGTCGCGCCAATCACTTCAAAGCGCGGACAAGCTGGCGGCTTACAACAAAGATAATGCAGGCAAATGTGCCTACATACAAGTACGTATGTACCCTCGTATGTACTTTTTGAATGTATTGTATGTATATGTGAGTGTGTGTCTGTGCGTCTGTGTGTGTCCACAGCTCGGGGCTACCCAGCGCTTATCGCATTTGCGAATGAACTTTGTAAGGCGATTTTCCCAGGCGCTCTGCTTGAGCGCCCTTTGTATCTGGTAGCAAAATACTTGTAGCTGCTGCTACAACAACAAAAACAATAAGTAAAGCATTAAAAGTGAATATGAAATGTTGTAAGTGCATATCTTATATGTGTTTGGCTAAAAACAAAAAACACATTATCTCTTGATCCACAGTCATTCAAGATTCGCTTCTACGCTTTCAGTTTTCATGTCCCGGCCTAAGCATAGTCAGTCAAATTCAAATGCAACTTAATTTATTTGTTTCTGTATTCTTTATGTTTGTTCTCATGTCAATGTGAAAGCCATTTATTTGTGTCATATTCAATTGCTAAGGATGTGCGCACTCTCGCTTTAATATGCAAAATGTCCTCTTTGAGTTGCGACGTCATTACTCGAATCAACTTTCATAAAAAATACAAGGAAATTCTGGTTTCGGCACTCCGCATACACGTTGGTTAGATGGTAAGTGACTTTGAAGAATGTTGGGTTCTTCAAAGAAAATACGCTTTTATGCCACTATTTGAGAATTACTGTATTTGTAGGTTAATAGCGAATCGAACAAACAATTGGTATAAATCAAGTAGTTCCTACTCAAATGGAAGCTTATTGAAATTGAGTAACAAGCGATGCTAACATTTTATCTACTGCATATAATTCTGGTCCTTGCTTTAATATGTATGTAAATGTTTTCAACAAAATACCGCAATGTCTGATACAAGATTTAAGAGAAAACATCAAAACTGCAAATAATCCAATTCAAAATAAGTGGAGATTGTAGAGTTGTTTTGCAAAATAATTTCAAATTTCATGAAGATATATTGTAAAATAAATAAGTTTTCAATACAATAACCTGAATTTGGGCGAACAGTTTGTATGACAGCTATATGCTATAGCAGTTCGATATCGGCCGTTATAACAAATGAGGAGCTTCTTGGTAAGAAAAGAACGTGTGCAAAATTTCAGATCGATATCTCAAAAAAGTAGGTACTAGTTTACGTTTAAACAGATTATTCGACTTCGCTGATCATTCATATACATACGAGTATTTGATAGGGTCTTCGACGTTTCCTTCTGGGTATTACAAACTTTGTGACAAACTAAATACACTCTGTTCAGCATATAATGAGTTGTGGAAAGTAATTTATACAAAAATCAATTTCAAGAGCAGAGGACTACAAGGAGATATAAAATGTTGTTGGTGGTGCCGCTACAATGGCTGCAACGCACTTATGACCCCGAATAATCTCAAAATAACTTTCCGCTTTCGTTACTAACTACTCGAATCTCAATCTACTAGAGAATAAGGGTTGAACAAGGATTATTTAAATAATATGCCAATGATTGAAAAAAATAATAATTTTACAGCACAAAATCTAAGAAAATTACCTTTTTTACGAAAAATCACATAACCTCACGAATTTAATCTACAGAACCCTATTTGGATGCGCCTAAAATTGTTTTCTATATTGAAAATGTTTCTAGCCCATATACCATATATAAATTTGTATATTAAGTTTTACTGAATTTGCAAGATATAATCGCAATATATTTAAAAAGAAGTTAGTAAAAAATAAATAAACATTAAGGGTACAAAACTAGTCTGAAAATTCGAAAAATCCTACAGCCTTCTAAAGTGTAGGCTATCAATTCCATCAGCTTTATCAGTAGCGGAAAATGATCCGATCATTATCAGATTTTTGCTATGTACTATGTATACACTACTACTCCATACTATGACATACCAGTTTTTTGATCAGATCAAAAATCTAATTTTGGCAGACGAAAAACGAACAAAACTTTGGGTTAAATTAAACATTTTTTTCTAAAATTTTTTTAAATATATTGTTCCACCGTGAGTCATTGTGCGCCCAATACTATCTTCTAGTGGGAATTGTTTTTTAGGTTTGATTCACGAAGAGGCCGAGAATTAATGCAGTAGTGGAGAGCATTTTGTTTTTAACGTCGTCGAAGATCGCATATAACTCAAAAAATATTTAATTTTCTTGCTAAAAACTTTACCGGATAATCCTTAAATATGTAGAAATATAACCTTGAGATTGTAAGACTTTTGTTACAATAGTTTTTATTTCTAAATTCCCAAACCAAGCTTGTTTTAAGCTGTCACACCAGGTTTGACCCTAAGAAAAATTTTAGAGAATAAAAGAAGACTATATGTTATATATTTATTATAGTCTATGAATGGTATGATAAATAAAAAAAATATATTTAACTGTAAATTTTATTAAGCTATGGTGAGTTGTGGTGTGAGTCTTTAACTTATCATTTTATTTGATTTGGATTTACTAACTGTTGGCAGTCTTCTAACTTGTTTGTTTAATGTCATTTTAGTATTATAGCGTCCATTTGCTATTAATTATCCTCTCTCTATATTTGTTCTCATATTATTAAAAGCAGCTGCGGAAATCTCCTTCAATGAACTTTTGAACACTTCAACATGTTCAGGTTCTACTGGCTTTCTTATAGATTTCCAAGATATGAGTAGTACAATACAAAAATGCACTAATATGCATCAGTCTCATTTTCTAGAGATGGGTGATATTACAGTCTCCCAAAATGTGCAATCTCCTTTAAAAGACTGTATATAAGTCTTCCGACGTCATCTCTCACATAATTAGTGATTTAATCACCAGTGTAAACGGTCAAAGAATATTTTAGCGGTAAATTTAATGAGTCCGAAATGTATTTATTAGTATTTGCTGATACTTTCCACCAGATTTTTAGTAATACCGAGCTCCAGCACTGGAAGATACTCGAATGGAAAACTTCAAACCAAAGCGCCCATTTTGTGGTAGATAGAAGATAAATCAAATACTTTTTTCAAATCAATTACTTTTCGACCACCATTCTAATCACTTAATTATATGACGTAAGTCTTTTTTCTAAAAAAAAAATCTAAAATCTTGTATCATATTTAAATAGGTGTAAATTGTTCGAATATCCAGAAGATAAAAAATTTCTTCAAGAACTCTCTAAAAAAACAAACCCCAAAACTGTTTTGCAAGCATTATGTTATACAGCTATTTGTACAACAATAAAATTTGCATTCTAGTAAAAGAAACTTAACCCTTTGCCACCCTATATTATTTCACGACAAAAAGAAATATTTCAGCCTCCCACACCACTTCGTTAATCTTCTCTCCCTGCAAAATTTGACGGTGCAAAGCACCTTACATAAGTGCCAATAAAAATAGGCAAATAACTCTCCAAAACTGCGACAGCACACGATGAGACGAGGCTAACAAAAAAACGACGAAAAGAAATGAATACCGAAAGCGATACACCAAAGTACTTCAAGTAGAAAATCATAACAACAAACATAACAAATTACGAAAACGGTAAATAATATTTGTTAACTGCTGCAAGTGCAATTCACACGCCACCAACGAGGAACAACAAGAAAGCGGTGAAAACGTGCAGACAGGCGGGTGTGAGTTGTTGCGGAAGGGGGATGCAGCGTAATATAAAGGTGGCTTCAATTCAAGACACTCGTTGCAACATGCTCACTTCATAAATTCGCTGGCAAAGTTAAAGGGTTAAAATGTTGCAAGCGCTCATTGCGCTTAAATTGCCAAGTGCTTTTATTATTGTTGTTGTTGTTGTTTGCGGTGCTGCAGCGGGTATAAATTGCAGCAATGACATGAAAATTAGTTTCGTTCAAATGTGGATATTTGGAGCGAAGGGGTTGATAGGATTGTGACGTGTGTGACGGCAGTGGCATATCAGCTGACAGCGACAATGCGGCAAGCGCAAATTTGGGGAAGAATAGTCGAAAAGATAATAAACACAAGGAGCGAAGGGAATGAAAGGGCAAACAA
The DNA here is from genome assembly GCF_042242935.1 of Bactrocera oleae. NCBI lineage: Eukaryota > Metazoa > Arthropoda > Insecta > Diptera > Tephritidae > Bactrocera > Bactrocera oleae. The sequence goes on along the minus strand of NC_091539.1, from coordinate 64,442,416 downwards.
AAATTTATCCACCATTCCTTAATTTATTAGATCACGTATTCTTTATTACGAATTTCCTGTTTTTTATTGTATTTGATAAATGATTTCGAACTGTGCCGTTTTTCGATACGTTAAAACAAATAATAGTTTAATAACACAAATAATAAAATAAAAGTGTACCGATTGTCCGTACGTTGACACATTGATGTAACAATTATTTATAATTTTTTTTTCGGTACCGTTTTTCGGTACACAACTAAAAATAATGCTTTGAAAATAATAATAATTATAAACTTAATTTGTACCGATTTTCGGTACACTTTTTATATTAATACAAAATGTATTTGATATTATTTTCCAATAATAAATTAATTAATTTTAATTATACCGCTTTTCGCTACGTTGCTATATTTATGCAAGCCATTATTTTAAACATATTACTATTATTCGGTACTAAATTAAAATTTGACCGTTTTTCGGTCCAACAAATAATCGTTTAGCAATAATAATAATACCAATAAAATAAATTGTACCGATTTTCGGTATGTTAATATTATCTTACACAAATTATTTTCTCTAACGATTCTAGATTTGAATTGTGAATTTTGAAATTATAAATTTCGAAATTGTTGAATTTAGATACATATTTTGATATTAGAAGTTTTTTTTTACGATTTATGATTTAACTTCTACCAATTTTCTATACATTCAAACATAATAATGTTTTATACTGCTTATATTAGTTATTAATTTGAACCGTACCACTAATCATTATGACAACAGATAGTCTATTTAAATATATTTCGATACTCCTTTCCAATCGGCTATCAATTTATATAGTACCGATTTTCGGTAAAAAAAAAAAAAATTATGAATACAAAAATATTGTATAGTTCCACTTTTTACACGAATTTGATTTTATATGTACCGATTTTCGGTACGAAAAGTATGTAATATTGTTTATAAATAAAGTTTAGTTATACTCTTTATTTGCATAAATAATTTCAATTTTTAATTTTATAATTAATTGTACCGATTTTCGGCTCTTAGCTCAATACAGTAGCTAGAATATATTATATAGCATGATAAATAATATAATAGTTTTAATTAAAGGAAAGGAATAGTCGGTCACTTTTCTGCGAACGTCGACTGCGACAAATAAGTTGAAGTCAATAATTATTTAATATAATTTACTTGACCAACTTAAATTAGTCCGGTAACGCTTGAAAATACTTTCATCCATAAGACATGCAAATTGTTAATCCATACCGAAAAACGCTACAAATTAACAGCAACAAAGCCGCACAAACAACATTAAACCAAGTGTGTATGTAAATCTATAGGCAAATTTATTGGCTTGTTAAACGCTGCCACGCCATTCACTGGCGAATTTGAAGTACTCAGAAGGCAGTCGCAGGACCCACCATCGCCCTTCTGACGACTCAGCCGTGCGTGAAAGGATAATTGTAACAATAGTGTAACGGATATTATATGCATTATGCCGCATTAAAAGCAAATCATCGGTATCTACATGTGTGTGGGGTGTGTGTACCTGCTGACGCGTAACCCGAAACGAGCGCGTCGTGCGATGCAAAAGAGTTAGCAACAGAAGCACCAGGTAAAGGGTGCGCGTTTTGTCTTTTGCGTTTACACGCACAATGCCTTTCCTACTATTTCCTATTATCCACCATTTCCAGCGGCACATTGTTCCTATTCATGCCCCAAATATGCGCACATTTCGCGGTCGCATTCAGCGTATTTAGACCAGCTCCTACCAGTGACGGCATGAAGGTCATGCGACTCTATAAACCCTTTTGCTAGAACCGCAACGGACCACAGTCGGGCAGCTGGACAATTAACGAAATGGGTAGGCGTGTGTCGTGTAACACCGAAGCCGAAGCGAGCAATGCTGAAAGCGTGGCCGTATCTAACTGTATAAGCGATGCGGCGCGTCAAATTCCATAGTTATGCGGAAAAAGGATTCGCGGCCTACTTAAAAGAAGCAGAGCGAATGCGAAGATCAGCTGATATGGCTCACCGATGACCGATTTGTTTTCTTGTTTTCTTGTAGGATGTTTGTCTATAAAACTCACCTAATGAGTTTGACCGGTGTAGGCGTTTAGGCCGCCGAAAGGATTAACGCCGAAATCTCTACGTATTTGTATACTCGTTAGGTGGATTTGCTTGTTGGCGAATTTAAGCGAAATCGCAAATTTGTCTAGTGTGCCATTTCACGCTTCATCGCTACAGTTGTAGACAGGTAGGCGTGGCACACATCGCTAGTTGACCATGAGCGGCTTAAATGCCTGTATTTTAATGTCTTTTCTGTGACTTTGCTCACTTTAATCCATTGACTTCTCAAATTTGTATGACTCGAACACAACCCTTTCCCCGCCTCTATTTCTCGCAAGCAAACATTTGTTGCAATGCCATTTCTACGCGCACTCTCCACTCTTTACCTGTACGTGTGTGTCATTCTCATTAGTTGTGTTGTATACATAGTCCACCTCATGTGGATTTTTAAATTAAACATCCCATAAATAATTGCTGAGGATATTTTTACTAATTAACCCTTTTCACCACAGTTTTCGGCGCTGCTTTTGTTCGCTTCTCATGTGTGTTTCATATAGTCGCCTGTGGATTGTCAAAGGGTTGTCCACCTACCCATTTGTTCTTATCTCGGCTCTGCGTCCATCCATCAACGCTCTAATGTTCGTAAATATTTGCCAATTCAATTAGCCTAAATTCGGGATTATCTTCGAACACAAATCAGTGTTTGTTGGCTTTGGCAGCGTTGCTCGGCGAAGATTTCCATTTTGGCGTCGACTCGTTGGTCAGCAATGTGCCAAGTCGATGGAAGTGGTTGGTGCGAAGCATGTGTGACAAATATATATATATACATACATACATATACATATGTATGTGGTATATATGCATATGTGGCGTCCAGCGGTGTGTCGATACTAACCCTGCCTCACATGTGAGTATTTTGCTGATAAGATATCATGCGGGCAATTTGTGTGTGCAATTTTTTGCATCTCGCTCTCCTTTCTGCTTGTTGATGCTTTTTTAATTAATTTATAGACTTGTATACCTTTCAATATATCTTCTATGTGCATGTGTGCGTCCCTCATTGGTTTTTCTTGCTACTTTCTCTTATTTCCAATGCCTGATTTAATTAAAATATCCAATCCCATAAAATCTTTCACCTCTTTGACCGCCATTGGTGTTGGTTGTTTGCTTTTCTTTGGCTTTTAATTAATCTTTTCAATTAGTTGGCGAACTTGCAGATCCCAAAGACATGGCAGCAGCAGGAACTGTAAAAAAAATAACGGTGTTTAGTAGAGATTTTTTTGAATAATTGTGTAAAAGCAACATGGGTGAAGGTCTTAGATTAATTTTGAGGTATGCACCGCGACCTATGGTCTATTGTGGTGAGGGTCTTCCTTAGACAGTATATATGATATTACTGCAATATGCAATATTTACTATCACAATAATATATAATTTTGTTTCAAGGCATTGCATCATAGTACTTTATACAGGCTAACTCTTTATTCGAATTAAGAAAATGTCGTCAAAAGCCTGTTCATTGAAGAAGAAATGATACAGATTTCGTAATAGGAAAAGTCCTACAAGATTCTATGTTTTTTTTTTTTGCCAGAAGGAGTATAGGAGTTAGTTCTTAGCAAAGAGAAGTAAAGCATTAAATATGACTTTTTAGTATACTATTACATTACTATCACTTGAATACATATCGATTTCGAACTTCATATTTAATAGCGAAATTCGAAGAATTGTAAATTCTTGACGCTTGCGTCCCAATATCACCATACCACTGTGTACGGCTGTGCCTTGTAAGAGTTACCACCGACCCTTGCAGAGTTGCAATATACCTTTAGCCCAGAGTAAGTCATGAGAGGTCCTTTCCACCACTTGCTCTTAGCAAGATTTATTTTGCCTTAGTTGCAGCGGCTATAACCGGCCATTGTCCTATTCAACACTGCGCTAGCCTAATATAGTAGCTGTCTCGAAGAAAGCAAGATGGTATCATCTCGGCATATTCTTCGAATCTATCAACCTTTCGTAAATCTAAAGCTGAAACCTTTGAATCGCATAACCTAATCCAACTTGGCAAATGTCTAAATGTAATCCCTGATATGTTCTTCGTGGGGTGTAGATGCATTTATGAGTTTAGATCAAAGTTTTGCAAAATCACTCGCCATATTGGGATGAAACATAAGGCCAGCTTTTTTGTTCAGACACTTTGTGAGTATATCTGGAATTCTAATAGATTTTCCACTGTCAATTAATAGACAGATCTTCAAAATACATTGGCAAGATTTCTAAAAACACTGAGTTTCGATTAAACATATATTAACAACAGATATATTAAGCATCAATATACATTTTTGGGTCATTAGAGATATATGTATGTACTTATTTCAAAGTAAGTTTGTATTATATTTATTTCCACAAACATATGAAGCTACTAATATTTATCAAAGCTATAGTAATTTATTTCGAGATTAAACCTTTTACAAATGATTTTCACGAATTTAACGCTCTCTCCCTCTATCTCTCTCTCTCTGAATCTCTCTGCATTCTCGAAGGAAAGTTTGATTAAATTCACGGGGCATACCCAGTGTGAAATTTCTATAGCTCAAAACTTTAAAAATGTTTAGTGTAGCCGCTCAGTTCAATCTGCTTCAACAGTTAATCTTTAAACGCGTCTTTTCTCAAAATTACATTTTTCAAATTTGCTTGAGTGATTACTGGCAGACAGATGATCGGATCACTATCCGTTTTTTCTGCATGTTCTGTATTTAGTTCGCCATACAATAACCTACCAGTTTTGATGTGATCAAAAGTTGTATTTTTGGGTTAAATTCAACTTTTTAAAAACGCCGCCATTTTGTCAATTTTTTCATTTTTACTGACTTTATTTGCAGCCACTGTGAATGCCGAAATCACTATTGAAGTGAACGATTTTTTTTTTAGTTTCGTTGGAGATCTGGTATTTAATTTTTTTCATTAAAAATTTTACTGTAAAATAAGTATCTTAAAATTGTAAAAGAATTGATACAGAACCAAATTTCGAAAACCTCAAAAAGTTTTTAAATAACTGCTTAGTAATAATCTTAGTTTAATCTCTAAGGTTTTCAAAACTTAAATTCACCTAAAAGCATAATATTTTCACTTATATATGACTGATATAGTCTAATATAAAATATAAATCATACCACCGCTCCAGCAAACTGCTTGCAAATCAACTGCACATCACCACTTTAATTGAGAAGCTCTCGTTTGTCACTTTAAATCATCGGCCATCACGCGACCACACTTCATAACGTCCAATAGAAGTGCATTAATACAGCTGCCGTTCGGCTAAACGACCGCTCCACAACTGCTAATATAAAAGGTCCAACGTGGTCAGCACACAAAGGCTAGGCCAAGCGACGGCAAACAATAAACAGACGTCCATCCATGACGTGACGCGACGCGCAACGACGCTATTTGCCCGGCCGCATATTAAATTTGAACCGCAGCGGATGCAATACTACCGAGGGAATAGAGCACAAAGGACCACCAAACAAATGGCGACCGGCCAAAGCACGAACACGAGTGACTCTGAGGTGCTTCACTAATGCCACAAACGATTGCATCGAACATGGGGTGCCAGCGGGTGCCACCAGCAACCCACTGAGCTTCACGCACCCACTGCAATGCATTTGCACTTATGCGGCTGAAGGCTCTCACTGGAGCAGCTTCTTTGTTTTACCAATTTTTCCACGTTTGACGGCTGTGTCAATGGCGGCGCGAGACTGTTAATGGCGTTGGTAATGGCGAGCGGCAGCTGACGCTGATGAGGCGCTGGTCAATGTGCTGGCAACGACATTACTGACCGACCGAAAATCATTTTGTTGCCTCTTCTCCTCTACGCGTCCGCGCTGAGGCCAACTAATGGGCGCTTTGATGCATTTTTTGCACTGCTATTAACCCGATTACGCCGCTGTTCCCCTCCTTATCCCACAAGCTGTATGTGGAAGTAGAGTATTTGCATTCGCTGGCCTGTCATTCGGCCCCGGATATTGTATTGCTGGCTTTGAGTGGCTGGTGTGCCGCAAGTGAACTTGCCACATGATGCAGTCGTGTGCGTGTGCAAGGCTGCTACTTGTTAAAAGGATGAGTTGCAAGATTGCAATCATCGACATTGTACGCGTTTTGGTATTTTTTTTTTTTGCCTTCACTTTTTTTCAACTCCAAAAATGTGTTCGCTTTGGGTCAAACACATCATATTCGTAGATGTTGTCCCGCGTTTTCTGTAAAAGCCTTGTAAGTGGAGCTTGCAACACTCTCGTTTTGACTGTAACCACATTGTAGTTGTTTTACTTGTGTATGTCGAGTTGGGCACCGTTATTGTTATGCCCCTGCTGCATATGACTATCCAAAGTTCCGTGCACTTTTCGCGACACATGTGACCTACCCCCCTCCACCCCTGTATTTGTAGCTGAATGTTGCTAGCGTCCTTTGTGCAATTTTACACTCGCGTCTGTATCTGTATGTGCTTTAATTTTTATTTTTGCGCAAATGGATGTCGTGACCGTCATTTGTTTTATGCTGCATATTGCAAATCATTTAGGTCCTGCTGCAACCGCCCCTGACCTCACCTCCAAATATTACTTGCCTACGATGGAATATTCGAATTTTTACTGTTCTTGTGGCCAGCGCGACTTTTATTACTCTTATTTGCTTTGCGTTTGTTCTAATAATTGAGTGAGTTGGTGTGGCATGCAACATGAATATATATATGCATATGTATGCATATTTCTATATAGATGTATGTATATTCCGCAACATGTATCTATGGACTCTATTTATAAAAGTTATTATATATTATCCAGTCCACTGGGAATTGTGACTATTTGATATTACAGTTATACTGTTTGTTTGGCAACAATATGAGTGAGTAGAGCGGTCCGATTGACGTACGTACCATATTAAATTGTGATTCCAGCCATTCACTTCCAACAACAAGTATTTTCGGGAAGTGTAACCTCAAAAAAAATGGATTAGGTTAAATGGCCGATCCTAACAGGGATCTCACTTGGACCGCTTATAACGCCGATCAATTTCATTGGAGTTCAATTTCGACTATGCGTCCTGATTCGCTGAAGGTATGATTGCCGAGATGCTTCAACCTCAGTCTTGCAAAAACTGGACAATGGCGTTAAAGGAGCGTGGATGTTTCTACCTCAACTTCTGCCATACAACTTTGATAATTTGCATCAGACTGGATATTTAGTCTTACAGCATGAATGCCTTTTGGAGAATTTCCATTAAGTACTCCTACAATTGCGGCCAAATGGACTTTGCTAAGTAGTTCAGTAGCTCTCCTAAGTTCTACTCTAGATCAGATAGATTTCGCAGTCGCGCAGAAGTGATTAAACTCGTTCCCACTCCGATGTGAGTGAGGTAAGCGTGTCCGCTCTTGTTAGCTCATCGATTTTGCAGTAATCAACATGCCCCAGAAATAGCCTCTGCGACGCAATGTTCCAAGTTTTCAGGGGTGCAATCGAAAGAGGAGAGAATTTCAGTGTCATCCTGTTTGGACCACTTTACATACACAGCTTCTTTAAGCTTTAGAACGAACTTCGCTGTAATGCACCTACCGGTAATATTCAAATAATAGAAAAGTATAAATTCTGAAAGGCTAGACGAAATACAAAATCCGATCCGCAGATGTAAAGACGACTGGTTTTACATAGTGTTTTAATGTTCAGATATCGATAAAAAAGATGCAGCATCCCAAATTTATTTACCGTATATTTTAAACATTCGTTGCATGATCATATCTCGCACTCTTCCTTTTTTTCAAAATGTTTAATTAGGCTTAAATCTTTTGGAGCACTTCATAATTTTTAATTGAACCTAATAAAATACCTTAAAATGGTATGCAAAACCTTATCACGAAAATTATTAATAATTTTCCACATTATTTTGACATAATTATGACAAGGGAGTGGCAAATTTGTGAAAGCCTCCAAGAATTACCACATGACGACGCATTTTTGTGGCTCATTAAAACCGAGAAACTGTGTGGAAAATTAATACGAAAGCATTTTGCTGTTGCTTGTGTATAAATATGTGTCTAAATACATACAAACATACAAGACTCTGCAGCGGAGATGAATAGCAGAGACAAAGAGGGCGGCGAAGAGCAAGAAAAGCAACTTCTTACAACAATTAACTAAGTATATGAATATGCCGAGAAAATAAACAGGCATACATATATATATATATATATATACATATCTAAATAAATATGTACATATGTAGCTGCCACTCACGCGAAAGCGCTGCTAATAAGCCAACATCCTTTGAGGCCTCAACGAGGCGACAACAAACATTTCTTTTGTTTCTCTTTGTATTGTTGTTATTATTGTTGCTTTTGACAACTTGCAACAAAAGGCAACATTCAAGTGCCATTACATATGCCACCTGCCACATTACTTATGTATGCGCGCAACATACGGCGCACACTTTGTCGCTTCCGACTCCGCCCACCCGCGTAGCGTTTTGCTTTTGTTTGCGCATTTGCGACACTTTTCATGCGCGTTTATTAAAAATAATAACGCTGGCAACGCCATATTTAAGTGGTAACGACAACGCGCCCAACCGCCTTACACACAAATATAAACATGCACATGTTGCAAGGAGGTTGAAGGTGGCCACTTGCTTTTTGTAAACTTTTTGTATGGCGACGCAGACATTTTTGCTTGTGTGAATTTGTTTGAAATGCTTGTTACAAGCAGAAACACACACACACACACACAATTATACTTACATATGTTTGAGTGCTTTTATGCTTTGAAGTGTTAACGACGTGTGTTGCAAATTAACGCCTTTTAATTGCTGCCACCGCTTGAAGTTTATATAAAGACTCCTGACACACACTCTTTTATTTAAGTTAAGAGACAGAGAGAGAGAGCGAAAGAATGACAAATTTGGAAGGTTGTTTTAAACATCACATTAATATGGTTCTATGGCTCTGCTTGCGCTAGTTGTAAAGTTTTTAGTCGGACTTTGTCCAATAGGCATCCAGGCGGTGAGGACGCCAATTGTCAAATTTGGCTGGTGTCTGAGGTGTTAACTAATCGACACTTCTGTTCGACGGTCCTTGGCGGGACTGCAGTTTAAATATTTTTGTTGTCATAGCTTTAGTCAACTGGTGAAATTTGAATCGAAATTTTACTTTTCAACAGATTTTTGATAGGATCTAAGTGCTTCGTTGATAGATGAGATACTTTATATCCATACCAAGGAGTTTACTGATATTACATATGACCAATACTCGAATCAAAACATAATCTAACTCTCATATATAAACTCGATCAGCCAAGATTTCTTCAATGAATAGCTTCTTATCTTTATAATAAAACAAAACTAGTGATATTTGAGGATATTCTTTCAGATACAAATAATGTCTCTTTAGGTGTTCTGCAAAGTAGTCATATTGGCCCGATTCTGTAATATATTTCTTCTGTAATAAAATTCTAAAAAAATTTATTATACGCCGACGATGTAAAGCTTTTTAAGTCATGCACTTCAACTGATGAAGGTGTCTGTAACAAACTTAGACTTAAACAATCTGGTTGCTTGGTGTGATGGAAATGATTTGCCATTGAATCTCAATAAATGTAAGACGATGTGCTTTTCTACGGATTAGTGCACCCCTCTTCCTATGCAATAAAAAACCATATCATCTAGAGCATCTAGAGCAAGTTTTTAACTATGTTGATTTGGGAGTTAATGTGCACTCTAAGCTTAATTTTGGTCTTCATATTGATACCATGGTCTTGAAAGCAAACGGTGTCCTCAGTTTTATTAAACGTTGGTCTAAAGAAATTAGGGATCCCTATATTACTAAAACACTATTTACAGCTTTGGTTAGACCTAATTTGGATGGCAATGGCTATGTTGTATGGAACCCAAACTACCGATTTTTTCTTCTGTCTGAAATTAAATTTTATATCCCGTTTCGCTTTTCGAGGCAATTTAGACTTTTGCTGTTAAAATTCTGTAAATTATTCTGTTATTCCTGCACCTTTGACCTATCTGACTCACTTTTCAAAATAAAAAAGACTTTATTGCTCTCTCTTAATAAATAAAAACGTAACAATTTATTATGTCGTAACTATAAATCTTAGCGGTTAAAATTTTGGTTTCTGTAGCTGAGCAGTTTTAGATCTCAACACTTAAATAACTCTTTTGTCTTTTTTGACTCAGCTAATTCCACACGTATGCGGATTGCGCTTCTCCCGTTGGTTGGGCGAGAGGAGGGTAACCAATCGTTGGGTTATTATTAAAATAAAAACTCTCTTATTTTGCCAATTTGTTTTTCTTTTATGCAATGTAAAAAAATTATTCTTCGTCATTACCAAGATCTCTAGAATTCATTATCTTAATACCAGTTCCACTCAGCATAATCTATTTTGGTTCGAAACCATTGGAATTACGAGTATCTATGTTTTTAGGACCTTGAAAAATTTGCAATAAATTTGTTGGATGGCAAAGTCAAACATGTAAAGGGCTTCATTTACACAAATCTCTTTCCAATAATAACCAAAATTCTTTAATACAGGGTCAAAAATATATAACGAAGTACGAATTTTTAGAAGAAAAATTAGTTGCAAAGTTTGAAAAGTAAATTCAAACCATGCACAATGGCTTAGATACTTTTTTCGAGATTTGTCGAGATCGAACATCGCGGAATCATAATCAAATATTGATATAGCAGACAATTTTTTGAAAATTTACTTCTCTACTCCTTTAAGAAAAGATTTCGCTCTTCTTTTAGGATTTTTACTCGACCTAACCTAACTTTCGTAGGATTGTAAAATTAGTTGAAAATCAATAACATTGCCCTTTGAATACTTTCAAGTACTAAACATCTTTAAATGCACGATATTTTGATCAACAAAAATATTCAACAAATAAATGCCGCTGCGCGATAGTTTAACAACTTTAAAATCCACTTCGATATTCATTTATATACTTGTATGTACGTACAAGCCATGAGTGCACCCCACACACACCCGCCCACTTATAGAACTTACGAACAACTAAGAAATCTATTAAAATTTTAAGTCAGCTAATCCGCAAACGTCTGCCACTACCTCAGCGTTTGCTGCTCGCAATTAACCCCATCACGCCGCATAACATGCACCGTTATACTTCAGTGGGTGTATTTAAAACCCATACAAGCAATTTATGGTAAGATATGCAATATGGAAATTTGATGTGTTTTCGAGTGATATGAGTAGATGCTAGATACTTGTGGCGCGGCAGGGGTGTGGGGCGTTTGGCAAGGGATTGACGCGGCGCTTATGAAGACATTTCCATTGGCAATGCGAAATTAAACAACGCGTGCGACAACATAATCAAAATTACGGCAAGCGCACACACACACGCACTTAAGCGCATGTACAATTAGGAACAACAAGAACAATCGACGCATGCTTCAGATTACATAACAACAAATTGCGCGCACTCGCAGCCAAAGCGACCGAACTGCGTACGAAACACTATTTATGGTAGGGGGTTAGTGACATTTATCAACCCCATTAAAAGTTGTAGTTCGAATTGATAAACATAAATGCATAAATAAATTCATAAGGTAGATATGTTTGACGCGCGCTCCCCTCCTACGCTTCACTGACAACCGCGATACTTTCGCCCGCTTTGCTTGAGTGTATGTATGTTGTAGGCGCGTGTGGCATTTAGCACATAGTTGACAATGTTCGACGCGCCACCCGCATGACAATCGCATGACACATTGTCATGTCGCAGACGCAAGCGTGTGTGTGTGTGTGTATATGAACTTATATCTAAATAAATATGAGGCTAGTAGCTCCCGAATACGAGGGAGGTGATAAAATACATGAAAACAACGTTTCATGCCACTTATAAGCAATGGCACAGACACTCACTTACTTACATACACATCCACACATATTTGAGTTACATTCAAAAGTGAAAGTGTCACTTAAGGCAAAGCACGAGCCAAAAGTCACACTTAAGCCTACTTAAGTCGATGCGCCGCCTATGCACAGTGTTAATACTCCTACCAACGGCTCACCGCTGCAGGCGCTCTGCACTGTATGTATGTATATACATGTTGTGGGGTGCCTAGCGCGCCCCTTTTATTATTTATAGCTACTTGTTCTTCAGCGCGCTACTTAACAGTTGTTCCAACACATATTTCTCGTCTCATTAAACAATCAAACTAAGGCGTTCACATTGAGCAATGACAGCAATTAATGTTTATAAATATTTGGGGAATTTCAGTTGCCTTGCACGGGCGCTAATAAGCTGATATTTAAATACAACTCGTTCGTAAATTCTGTCATTGATTCTAGGAGAATTAAATATTTTTGAAAATTATTGAAATAGTGCTATTGATTGCTGATGGAGATGCAGTTGAAGTGGTAAATATATTTAGCGTACATTTTGAGGCAATCAATCGTTTCAAATAGTTTATTCTTATCCTTGTATGACAGTAAGCCCCCTTGTGTTTGAAGTGTTATAAATTTTAATTCATTTCGAAATGGAGTATAATTGTTACTCTAAGATTTTTCAGTCGGTCGGAAGTATTTATAATTACTCCTTGTTTACTTAAATATACTTGTATTAAGTGCAATTTTTTTATATTGTTATTCATATCTACAGTTGATTGTACAAGATCTTTAAAATTGTTGTTTTTCTTAATCTCCTCATTTGATCTCTTATCACAGAGCAACTTTGTTCTAAAATAAAGCTAGAAACTGTTTCAACTGAAGTACTGAATTAGGATGCGATATCTAACATTAATAAAGTAGTTTTGTATTCATGAGTCTTTCATTTCCGAAAATACTATTTTCCGTAAGTCCCTTTGAGATCTGAATAATTTGGCCTTATTTATGAACTGAATTCTATTTGGACTCGGTGTTTTAACTCGGTTTATTGATATGAAACAGTGCGAAGTTGTATTTTGCTTTTGTCAGGAGGAGATCTGGATAGGATTTCTTCCAGATCCTTCCGACATGAGTGGTAACATTCTTGGTTATCGCCTTAATTAAGTCATTAAGATTATTCAGAAATTAGTTAAGTTATTACGACCATTTAGTAATTATTGCAACTAAACTTGAATATGGTCATTTACAGACGCAGTGAAAACTTTCTTTCATATGAGTTGGTTTAGCAGATATCCTTTAATTGAATCAATTAGAAAAATTTCCCAGATATGTTAACTAAATAAAATAACAATTTCCTATAAGTTGGTTGATTAAATTAAGAGGTTCATATTTGTTAATTGATTAAGTTAAGAGTTTTCCATTTGTTTGTTGAGTAAATTAAGAAGTTCGTATATGTTAATAGACAAAATTAACAGAATTACCAGTTTTATATTTGTTAATTTACTAAATTGAACTCTCTCTGTATGTTAATTGACTAAATTAAGACGTTCCTTTATGTTAATTGACTAACTTAAGAAGTTCTTTTATGATCATTGACTAAATTATGAATTTCGTATGAATAGAGAAAGTTAAGAAGTTCATATTTGTTAATTGGCTAAATTAAGAATTTCGTATAAGTTAATTGACAAAATTAACAGTTTTCTATTTGTTTATTTACTAAACGAAGAAGTTCTTATATGTCAATTGACTAAACTAAGAGTTATTTGTATGTTAATTGACTAAATTAAGACGTTCCTTTATGGCTATTGACTAAATTATGAATTTCGTATGAGTTAATGCACAAAATTAAGAAATTCATATTTATTAATTTACTAAATTTTACTAAATTTCAGTTTCAATTTTATGTATGTTAATTACCTAAATTAATTATTTCCTTTATGTTAATCGCCAAATTTAAAAGTTTTATATATTTTTATTGACTAAAATAAGAGTTTCCTAAGTGTCAATTAATTAACTTAGGAGACTTTTATGTTAGTTAAATAAGTTAAAAGTTCGCCTGAATGGCTAGTAGCCTCCTCTTCATGAAAATACATTATAAAACTAATCCTTCAAAAAGATATTGAGAGTTTCGCCTCTTGTGGAATATCCGACCGATGGTCGATTTGCGTGATCTGAACCTACAATAATAATCTCAAATTAATTTTACTTATCAAATAGAATACCGCAGAGTTTTAAAAGGGTCTGTAAAATTTAAAAAATTACAAAATAACCCACTATATTTCTCTCTCCTAAAATCTCACAACTGTTTCCGATAACCTTATAATCCATATTTTGGAGACTTTAATTGATCAATAATTAACTAAGATTTCTTCTTTTTTCTAAAGATTAAATGCTTGGTTTTCAGTCTTTATTTTATTTTAGACGAACCCTACAATAAACAGCTACAAATTACTTATTCTATACGAGAGACTGTCAATTGGAACATTTACAAATCTGCAAAAACTGGTGAGCTAGCTGAAATCAAATCCTTTGTAAGGCAAAGATCACCTTTTGAAGAACATATTAAGCAAACCCTCAGCATTTAAACTTTCAAAACACCTGTAGACCAACTTCTATACACTCACATACATTGGCAGGTATTAATTTATAACACACAGTGCTTTGCATGTGTTGCATGTGTGTCCGAGAAACTTATTAAGTGATTCATTTAGCGACGGAAGTTCAACTCAAAACTGCAATTTCCCAATTACAGAAAAATTTAAATTCGTTCTAGAATATAAATTAAGTGGAGAGAGTAGCATGCGAACACATAAGTGTTCATATGTGTTCGAGGGAAATAAGTTTCGGTGGCATGTGGATGGCAAATTCAGTGAACGCCGAGTGGTTGCCCAGGATGTAGTGGACAGGCATGTTCATAAATTGAAATCACTTCCACGGCCATGTCCAGCATTGCAAGTTAAATACACTGACAAGCTCAACTACACACATACACCTACACCCACATTTGCACACGAAGCATCAACTAAATAAACGAGCGCTGCAAAAAGAAGCCGAAGAAATATGCGACTCGCTAAGAGATAGCTGCATACCCGTATAACGGTACCGTTGGAATGGCCGACTGATTGTACAAGTGGGCAACACTTGACACAGTTGCCACTTACAATTGCCAACATGACAGCCGGCGGTGGGGCACTATAAAAAAATTACTACAAATGCAATGAGAATCGGGAGGGACTGAGTTGGATTGAAGCTTCGCCCACGATAGCTGCCGCGCTGCAAAGCGCAGCTGAGTGGTTTAGGTGGCATACAAAAGCGGAAAAGGAATACCAAATAAAAACGCGGGTGATGGCAATTGAAAGGGTGCTATGGTGCCGTTGGCGCTAGTGGCACCAGTGCGCCGACGAATGCCTGCATATAAATAACGCCTGTGGCCATAAAAAAGCCCAACTTGTTTGGGCCACTCCAGTGGGCAACCGACCATCGCCATCATCATCATTACTAACGCCAACAACAACAACAATACACCTACACCACCAACATGTAACACAATCAGCACTTGTGGCAGCTGCTGTCAGTGGAGACCCTGTAGGGACAGGCACCCACAAGATGTTGGTTCAGTTCGGCTGCTCGGGAGTCGATAGGCCATTAGTCCGAGTCTGAGCTCTCTTTCATAGGACAATGTTTTGATATGAGATACATATTGCTATGTCCGAGGAAATGTCAGTTACTCCCTTAATAAGTATGTACCACTAGTTTTACTCAAATCTGTAATCCGCGGTTTAAAAACGATACCATAGTTATTAGACAAAAAGTAGTATCTTCCATCTATCCAATGTAGACATTTCATTCTAGGAGAGTTCTATTCTCATACAGTTACATTTTTGAAGAGTTTCATTAGAGAAAAGTTATATTCCAAGACTAGTCTTGTTCGAGCCTAAAGTACTGCAGTAAGTGCTGCATTTGTCGACAAACTTTTCATGGTTCAGAAAAAAAACAGTCCGACTAACACGAAAATTTTTCCTACAGATCCAGTCTACAGTCACAAGCTATGGAATTATCCCGCCCTCCCCTCCACTTGGCGTCTTTATGAACTCCCAGCGCTCCACAATTGTTGGCAACAACTAGCGTAACCGTTTGACCGCCATGTCCTTGTCCGCCTTGATGTGCCTACTTGTGATTTTTACTACTTTTTCAACATTTTGCATTCTCGGTTGTTTCCATTTTTTATTGCTATTATTCTATGGCCGGTTGGCTAGCTGACTGCCGGTGCTTTCAATTGTGTTGTTGTTGCAGTATTTTGGTGTTGTTGTTTTGCTGTGAAGCTGTCGTTGTTGTGGTAGTTGGTTTTGGCCAGAAGAGTGTGTACCTAGCGTAATATTTATTGGGCCACAACGAGTGAAAAATGTTCAACGCTTTGGCAGTTCAGTTCACTTCACTTGGTTTGGCCTCGGTCTTTGGCGCAATCCGCAGTTAGAGGGAGGCGCCGTGGTGGTATGTGTACCTTAAAAGCGGCCATGTTGCGGGCGTCGGTAAATGGGCTACTCCATTAAGTGTGGAATTTATGAGAGGCATAAACACGTAAGCTTTATGGGTAGTCGAGTAGTCTGGGTATTAGAACGAGTCACGTCGCGTTGAACATTTTTAGTTTTAGTTTTTTCTCTTCTTTCATATAAAAACTATAGCCGGCTTTGCAACTAAATATAGATGATATTTAAATTGTAAGTGATTGTGTGTGTGTTATCCTAACATTTTCCTGCGTTACTGACGTTTTTAGGTTCTTTTGCAGGTAATTTAAAAGGTTCGTTATTTTCTTTGTTAAGAATTATTAATCTTATTAAATAAAAGTATATTAGAATCATTTACTAGTTCATTCTATAAATTGTTTGATCCTCTCCAAATATTGATTCCCTTGAACAGCTGTGAACATTGGTCTTTTGTGATGCCCAAAATCTCTTGCAAATGAATCACCAGATCCTCATAGATCGTCAAAGCGTTTTAAGCTTAAAACAAATATGTTAGGGCACTAAATATCAATCCCAGCTACTTCACTAGGTTCGGCGAAAGTGTGTCTACTGAGTTATTTCTTTCTCAGTCTGGCAAAAGGTAGGCAATTAAAGAGAAAATGAGAAGATGCTTTCATCACGTTTTCCTCTATACAGACAAAAATCGTTCAAATAACAGAACACCTACTTTACTAAGAGCACGTATGTAGTTCAGAGGGCCTCCTACGGTTCCTTCTGGGCCAGAATGGTCTCACAACCGCACTAGTTTTGGTTGTTCACCAGTGCTTGACGAGCTCACGGGAGGTACATAGGTCCAGCGCTTAAACGCAAAAGGACAGTAGAGTACCGACTCGCTTCTAATCTAATAATGTTATTGCTAATGAGATCATGCACTACTTGACTAGTTTTTAGCCGCACAGTCAGCGAGCTCAAAGCCGGTATAGTCACTCTGTTATCAGAGTGAATGCACACCCTTCTGGAGGAAGCTGCACTTACGAGCAGTACGTCTATTGTTAGCGTTAGTATAGAAGCCACTTTCGCTTGAGAGACACAACAGTAGTCTAAATCGGCTTTGAGTTATTTGAAGCTTTTCGTTAAGCTTTGTACAAATTTAAAGAATACGCACATAAATAATAAATTTCACTTTTGAGTTGAAAAGGTCTGACATTAAGTATAATGAATTTTAAGGTCAATATAGCAAAGAGCAAGCATTAGTAGAAATCAAATGCTCTTTTGGCCTTGACATTTAAAGAGTACATCGCGGACTCTCCTGAAGTCAAAATGTTGTCCATCTACGCGCCCATCAAGAAACAGATTTATGTTGCTTAAAAAGATGCAGAAACCATTATATTTCATACGCAGTGAGACCATTCTGAGAGAAGTGGGAGATGAGAAGGTTAAAGAGTTCACGCGAAGTTTTGGTTCGTGTTAAGCATAGACTTTTTGCAATACTTGTTAAGTACATATACCGAGGCCATGTATTTTTATACTCTGAACAGGGTACATAAAGTTTGCCACGAAGTTTGTAACACCCAGAAAGAAACGTCGGAGACTCTATAATATATATATATATATAAATGATCAGTATGACGAGCTGAGTTGATTTAGCCATGTCCGTCTATCTGTAGATATACAAACTAGTCCCTCAGTTTTAAAGCTATCGATCTGAAATGGTGCACCTGTATTTTTCTCCCTAAGAAGCTGCTCATTTGTCGGAACGGCCGGTATCGGACCACTATTGCATATAGCTGCCATACAAATTGAACAATCGGAATCAAGTTCTTGTATGGAGCCTTTGTATTTGCGAAGAGTATTAAAGCTTCGATGCAACCGAAGGTAAGGTGTTTTCTTATTTACAGGACATCATTTTCAGCGAAAGAACAGTGAGGAGTTTGGTTGTCTCTTTGTCAATTATGTACATTTATGAGCTCCTTTGGGGAGTTGCATTAGGTGATAATTTCCGTCGGTATTTCTTCGAAGTATGTTGTTTGATGTAATATAAATAACAAAACCGAAAAATACTTTTTTATGAAAAATAGTTATTTCAAAAGTATATTGGACCAGCTAAAAGGTGTCTCTATACATATAAAATGTTAACCACAAACTTCCAAGTGAGAGCAATCCATCACTAAATAATAGATTGGAAATATTTTGTATAAAACTTCTTAAAAGCCTGTCTTCCTTCTTTCTTCCTCTGCCTCTGCGCTCAACATACTCACCAGTACAACTATCAACATTACTCGCCACACTGATTTGCCACATAGCAGACAAGTGGACATGTGTTGAGGGCAATAAAAATGTTGGCACCGGTGTGGGTACAAAGCGAGACACGACGAACAGCAAAGCGCGAAAGCGAAAACTAAAAGTTTTGAGTATATATACAAGCAACCTAACGGTATAGCGCCTCAAATGCCGCTATGCATTTCGAAGGTGGCACAAACTTTGGCAACGGCACTTTGGCGTCTGTCATTTATATAGCGATTAAAATCCGATTTCTGCAATGCCAAAATTACTCAGACGAACCGATATATGTACGTGCATGAGTGTGTGTGTACACATGTAACTACATGAAAAAAGTTGGGCGACTGGCAACGAAATGCGAGGAAAATTTGCCAAAAATTTCAGCAACGACACAAGGAGTGAAGGTGTATGTGTGTGTGAAATTGAAGCTTTTACTTTTTATAGTTGAAGTGCTTGTTTGAACTCTCGAATAGTTAACTGTTTTGCCGAAACTTTTCCGCTTACACGAAACAGACACGCACATACACACCTTAATAATGGACTTG
Source organism: Bactrocera oleae (assembly GCF_042242935.1). NCBI lineage: Eukaryota > Metazoa > Arthropoda > Insecta > Diptera > Tephritidae > Bactrocera > Bactrocera oleae. The sequence continues at coordinate 64,423,192 of NC_091539.1, read as the reverse complement.
AGCTGGACTCTTGGCATAGCTGGAATGGTCTCACATGTCTTTTTGTCACTGTAAGGGATTTAGTCAAAAACAGAAAAAGAAAAAACCTGTGAGCGTGGTAGATAGCTTCGGTGGTGCGAAGGTAGCTCGGCAGCTCCCAGAAGTGTGAAGGTCTGTGTCCTGCACACAAATAAATAACTAACAAGCCACTTTTTCGGCCAAAAATATGGGGGTGCTAATGTGGCCATATTTTGTTGGCATTGCGCCAAAAGCGAATAAAACAACAAAAACCAAAGCAACAACACAGCAATAGCAATTAAAACTGCAGCAATATAATTACGGCAATGGTAAAAGCAAGTACATCTTATATGGACTCGATCACTGCTGCTCCACCATATGGAATTGAACAAAAATGAATTCAGCATAAACAACAACAACAACAGCAGCAGCAAGTATACCTTTGAATTACTGGTATTTCCACAATTTCAAGCAGACCCATATGAGAATACCGTGGAATTGTGACCGAAAGTTGGCTGTGACCTTTGGCCTCCAACCTGTCGCCACGCCAACTCGACAAGCAAACGCCCGAACGACCCGGCGACTCGACAAGTGGACGGCATGCTCTACAACGAGCCAACATAATTGGGCGTGTAACGAGTCTAATTGAGTTTTTATGTTGCTCCAAGAAACCATGTTAAATGCCACACAAAATAATGCACACACACACACACAGACAGACAGACAGTCGCTTCTTTGTGGGTGTGTACCTTTTTAGCCGCTGGTCATTTCCACGCCCACTCATTTCAATTTGTTTCAACTCATTTTCGTGCTGCCGCACTACTCACATACACCCACGTCACACCAACCCGGTCGCCGAGAAGTCGAAAAGATGCGGGCGCCGAGTGTCTGTGCGCATATTACTAGTGTTGGTGGTATGGTGGTGATGGTTTGGTGGTGCCGTTAGTGTGGCTCATTTTGTACTAAATCAATTAACTTCACTTGTAACATGTGTTAATATCCTGTGCTTCCGGTTTGTCCCGTTTGGCATGCGGATCCAGTTGTGTCCGCCATTGTATGCATCGGCACATTGCATGGGTTCGTGCGCTCGTGTTTCGACTCAGTGACTTTGAGACTGCAAATTGATTTCGAATTGGATTTTGGCCAACTGAAATGTCATTTTCGGGTTTACCGATTTTTTATTAATTGCACTTGAATTGTGAATAGCAAATTACAAGAGTTAAATTAAATAAAAGTGTCCAGCAGATGGGCGTACATACATACTGCAAAGATTGGCTGCGAATGAGAAAATTTAAATGACTTTGCATGGTTTATGTATGTTTTTAAACGGGGTTGATAGAAACTCTAAAATTAGACCCTTAATGGTTGTTCTTCGAACTCTTTCTTCCATAGTTATTTAAAAGCGAAGTAGTCAAGTGGTAATGGTTCGAAGATTCTACCATGTCATACAACATACATCTAAGTGAGGTTAGATGAGGCATTGAGACTGATTTCCATAAGAAAAATCAGGCAAATAACACTAGTTATAGATCGCTCTTTTGTGATACCAAAAACTTTTAATGATTTATCAAATTCTCATACTTCGAGAAAGAGCATTAAGCTTATAAGGCTCATGGTGTGGTGAATTACTTCAATTCTGGCAAGTTCGCCTGGATGAATCAATGTAACCATGATCCAACAAAATGTTTCAACCTACGAAAGTTAAAGACGCTGAAAAAAGTATTCAAATATATCTGGCGTTCTTCCAGACCATCTCGCCCTCAATATATGGATGCGAAATGGACACTGATGAAGTAGAATCCCTCCAATGAGAGAAAAATTAACCTTTCCACCAGAATTAATGGCATGAAGTGCGCTAAGTTTCGACAGATTTCCAGTCCGACACCTACCTTGCAAGGTCATCACCTTTCATGTTGCACCAATAGCGGTCATACACCAAATCCGTCGAAACAATTTTGTTAAAGTCTTTCCAATCCAATATTTTTAAACAGAATCAGGATCAGCCCTACGACCTAACCTAACCTAACCTAACCTAACCTAACCTAAGATCGCTAGTGAAGGTCGTATGAGCAAGTTTATTATTTCGACTCAAAACAAAAAAATAATTTGAAGTTATAGGAAAAGTTTTGAGGTTATGGTAGAAAAATTAGAATTATTTTCATATTCTGGAAAATTATTAGTTCAATTATTAAGGACATTAGACGGTTTTTTTTTTTTGTTTGCTAGATGAATAAAAATCAATCTAATCGAGATCGTCACATTCATAAAAGTATTAGGAATATGGGTGCTTGCTGGTCAACTTTCTGTGGTTTTGTGGTTACGGTCAATAATTTAAAGAGAAAGCATAAGTGAAGGCAGAAAGTAACTATTTTACACAACACAGCAAAGCAAGGGTATTAATTTTCCAAGCTTCTTAAAAATATCTTTCAATATGGACCACAAAAAGTAATATATAACACTCAAAGTCTTTCGATCTCTGCAAACGAATTAGGAGGAAAGTTTTCGCAATTATTTTTCAAAAAGCAAGCACACCTATGAACACTTCGCGTGTTGGATTACTTGAGAACATCATTTCGTAATTGGAAAAAGATCTACAATATATTTTCTTTTATTCATAATTATTTTTAAACTGCAACTGATATTGTTTCCATTATAAACGTATGCCAGCTTTGAGTAGATATTCAACCATTACATGTAGTCTACGTGACCGAGTAAGCAATTAGCACCTCGAACTGTTAATGAAATCGCACACACGCTCTTTTGTTACTTGATGATAATAACAAACTGTATAACAATTGTATAAAAAACCTATGAAGTGCAAGGTACGAGTATAAGTTTAGGAGCGCACACGACCACCGGCGCGCCAACGTCCAGCGTGTCTAATGCGCCCAAAACAAGCGCTCACATACAGCGACTTGTACAAACACTTAAACGCATACATTTATTGTACTTGCACACTAAATTGACTTATCAAAAGTAATTATTCACGCCTCAAACACCCCCGGCGAAGTGTGCCGGCACCTCGCTCCCGCTCCCTCAACTGCAGCGCTCAGCCTTATTGCACTTAATTGTTTACATATACATGTGTGTGTATGCGCTCAAGGCTGCTCAAGTTGAGCGCGTGCGTGTGCCAGGACATACGATACGCTTTGTGTGCGCGCCCCCTCAGCGCATCGTTGAGCGTCCAGCGGCGCACACGCTTTTCCACTTTTCTACTTTTCCAACGCTTTTGTTTATGCTAAACGTTTGCTAAATGAAAATACAACAAATTTATGTGCGCGAACAACCAGGTTGTTGCACCCTCTCCGTTAACGCGCATCGCTCCCTCTCCCCCGCTGACTGCAGAGCGTATTACATGCCCAACGTTGTGACGGTGGCAACGCGTGGTTTACGTTTGAATTTATGCAAGTCGAACGCGCACAATGCATGAGTGTAGTTGCGATTCAATGACCTACTCACACATACTATATACGGGTACGCGTCGTTGCAAGCGCTTGAGTCTATATGCGCGCCTGATGCTTGCATGTTAATGAGATGTTTTGCGTCTCGGCCACCCGGCGCGTTGTGTCCTCGAATTAACTGCCAAAAGTCGACCGAAAAGCAAAATAAACATGCTATGGCAACAGCAACTACAATAATAGCAAAAACTTCTGCTGCTGCTACTTGTACGGTTAAAGTCGAAGTCAACTGATCAACCAAAGCGCTGCAGCGCTGGCTTGCACCATGGGTAACCACAGAATGCGCTACTCTTCGCCTGGTATCGTGGCAACGCTGGATCTCAACCGAGTCTACAGCGTTTTGGCAATCAATGAAATCGACTACAAACAGAAATATGTTCGATGATTTTCGCGAAATTTGTTCTCGAACGCTTCTTTGTAGCCGAAAATTCGATGACCCACACTTCCTCATAGTTGTGCTCACAGCGCGTGTCCATGCCTCCCACTGCGCCCGGTGCAAGCGCGTTGACCGAGCAAATAGCGCACTGTGCGTTGTAAAGTAATTCTCGTCATTTACATACAAACACACATAGATCAGAAAATCGCGCTGCGCTCGTGCGTAAGATCACCCGCCGCGCGCTAGACCCGTTTGTACGCGCACCCTTATCTCGTTGCTGTTGTTGTAACTGTCGCTTAGCGATCATCGCATAAGGTGCACGCACTGTGTCAACACGAATGTTGCAAATTTCGTTGAATATTTTCGTCAATAAAATATACAGAAAATGTTACTAGCTGCCGCTCGTCGTGCTGTTTGCTTTTATTCACACCTTCGCCAACGGCAGGAGTTCCGAAGTTACGATTAACTAGAAGTCGGTTAAGACGTGTGTGTCGCGTGTTTGTAAAATGCATGAAATTTTCTTAAACAGCCATAGACGACTGATTTTACCTAATTGACTGGAAAATATATGATCATACTGATTCCCGTCGAAGAGTTTATAAGCAATTAGAAAAATCGTAAATTTTCATAAAATATATTTGATTCATATTTTTTTCATATTTAGCTTTCGCATACAAATTTCTGAATAAAAAAAAGCAATTTGTATGTATATTTGTGAATTTTGAACATACACAAATTGCTTACTCTATCAATCACCTTAAGCCATGTAATAATCTAGAAACCAACCAATTTACTCAAACAGATCTAAATTGATGGCTTTTCAAAACAATTTCTAGTTTTTTCTTATAGAAAATTCGACCAAATTTGAAGCCTTGTAGGAGATGTCATATAGGCCTGGTCGAATAAAGTTGTACACCATTGAAATACGAGAAAAATTTAGAGTCAAAGCCGCAGAAGCACCTTTTTCGAAGGGACTGCCGGAAAAGACGATATAATGACTGAGTTTCGAATATTTTCCTTTGAAAATTTCACAAAATTTTTATTAAATATGTATCTTCGAAATAATAAAAAGTTTGAATAAAATATTTCATTTTTTATATGAAAAAAAATTATTGGAAAAAAGGCGTTTTTTGCTCGACGAAACCCATGTAACCCCTTAACTATATATATAATACTATATTTAATAGTAATGAATTCAAAATGCTCAATTTTGATTTTCGAAGTCAAATATTTCGACTTTTGACTTTTTTTACTTATCAATTTAGTTCAATACCCAGCCGATTGTCATACAATGTTATTGGTTGGAAGTCATATAAAATCAAGCAATATCTCCATTATGGCTTGACGACTTGACTCAAATTTGTATATAATGCTGTTGCAGCCAAAGAATTAAAGCGCAAAAGGCTGATTGTAATATAGAGCTTTGATTGGAAAGCAAATTTTTTATTAAAAAGTACAATCTAGATGCTAGAAGACCATTATAAAACAATAAACTTTGTGTGAAAATAAAAAAATCTCTCTATTTACTTTCTCTCTCCCACTCTCACTCATTTTTAAAGTAATATTTTCTCTTATATCAATCTAAAATTTACCGTATTTCTAAAAGATATTATCAAATATTTAAGCGATAGTTTCATATACACAAACGAATGATACTTTCGACTCTGACCAACAATGTCAATGTAACAAGCTTCCGAGCTGCCTGACTGACAGTTTTAATACCCCGAACAGGGTATATTAAAGCCACAATCTTTGAACAAATTGTTAATATCGGACTAATATACATAGTATATAGCTCCCATACAAAATGATTGATCAAACTCAAGTTCTTGTATGGAAAACAATTTTATTTCATGAGATATTGGGCATAAAATATTATTTAAAGCAACGCTACAATCTCGGAAAATAATTTAAGATCGGATCTTATAGCTTGTAGTTGCCATACGGACTGACCCTTCAAGATCAAGTTTTCGTATGGAAACTTTTTTATTTGTGAACTGATTTCTAGCTGCGGTGTAACCGAAGTTAACGGGTCTTCTTGCTTTTTTTTATAATATTAGCAAGCTTGACGCTGAAATGAGTATATTGAGAGCTTGAGAGAAAATAATAAATGTTCAAGTAATCATATCAAATAGTGAGCACAGGTTTTAGATTACAATATAGCATGGAACTTTTCAACAACAACAGAAAGCTACGAATTTCGTTGGCTTTATTCTCCTTCTATTCACAAAAAAACCTCAACTCAATTTACAAGCTACTGTCTGCTTTATAGGTACCTATGTTAGAAGTATCATAAAAAATGCAACTATGTATGTTATAAAGTAATTTCCAACAGTATATTGAGCAAACACACATACCACCACAAGCATATGGACTATACACACCGATAAAACCGCCTGTCATGCTAACCCGTTTGACCGGTTCCGCCCCGCATTCGCTACAAGCTAACGCTACTCAAACGGTTTCGCAGTCCACCGACGAACATTTGGATTGTTTGATAAATGTTTTACGGCTACCGCCCAGTTTTGGGGCGTACCACAAAGCTAATACGACACATACACATACACACACGTGTAAACAGAAGCTAACCCTTTCGCTGTGACATGTGGCAATATCTTCGTTTTACGACTCATATTGCAATTAATTCGTGTTTAACGGTATTTTCAATGGACACGCACACGATTTTATGCATGCTTTATAGATGTAAATGTGTATGTGTGTGTGTGTTAGCACTTGCAGCATTCAAGTCGCGTCTGTTGCGACATTATCCTTTGTCATCCTTTTGTGTTATCCACTCGGCGGTTATGAGTTTATTACCGCCGCAACCCGCCGACAATGGGCACAACACATTTGTCAGCACAACAGCCGAGTGTGTGTGTATGTGTTTGTGTCTTAAATCACAGCCGAGCGTAACCCTTTGACTGCCATTACAGCAACCCACCCCACACCAACGAACAAATTATCGCCCGTTTTCACCGACTTTCTGTCCATGAGCGTAATTTATTTGAATTGTGCAACGCGCGTATTCGATTCCTGCATTCGTGCAACATATATGAGTGAGTACTACATACATTCTCGCCTCATTGTCGTTTCATTTAACTTATTTAATTTCGGCTCATTTCATTTTTGCAATCTGGTGTGTGCCTCGCACCCCTTTCCGTGTAAATTGTGAGTGTGTGTACGTGCTCATGGGTGTATGTGTGTGATACCATTATTTCAATTTCACGTGTGTCCTTTTGCGCCTTTGTATTGCATTTTTAATTAATTATGTAAACATAACATTTTACAACGCCACCATTCAGCCATCCAACCGCGCCCGCTCCGGTCCGTTGTGTGTATCTTTGCTTAGAGGTGGGTATTTATGGAAATTAATTTGCAACTGAGACGGTGTCAGTGGCTGTGTGCAATTGAAAAATTAAGAGATTAACTCGCACACATACACACATACACATATATGCTATAAAATCATGCACACCAATTTCAATTTGTTGGTTTTGTAAACGAAATGCTTTTATATGGGACTGTGTGAACATAGCCACATAACCTCAAAAAGTATAAATACTTGTATAGTTAAAAGAAGTTGCTCGTGGTTCTTTAAGAGTTAATTCAAGTGATTTTGTCTCACTTCTTTATTTCATATATTTTTATTTTTCGATATTCCAAAGAAACATTCAATAAAACTATAATATCGGTTATCGGATTATCGAAATTATTCAATCAGTTTAATAAAATTTTTTGTACATTATTGCGAATGGATCAAACCTCTCATAAATTTACAACATGTCATGAGTCTACGAAATATCTAATGAGGCAATTAATATTGAGACACATTTTTTATAAATATAATATTACCTCCAAAATGTATTCCGTTTTACAAGGCCAGAAAGATCTCGCGATGAAACAATTGCTTATATTTAAACAGTATTCACAGAACTCGCGGTAGGCTTAGCCTGAATATATGAAGTTAGCAGAGCTCCAAAACTTTCACAGACAAATACAAGGTGCGTTCCAAAGTAAACCGGACTTTTAAAAAAGAGACAGAACAAATGGTTTTATCGGCAAAATCAATTAATTTTATTCAGAATAGTCTCCTTCTGCTTTAATACAGCTTTTTGCACGGTCCAAAAGCATGTCGAACGAGTATTTTAGCTCGTTGCCCGGTATGGCCGCCAGTATGCCGGGGCAAGCCTTTTGAATGGCCTGCACGTCTGCATAACGCTTTCCTTTCATCGGTAAATGCATTTTTCTGAAAAGGTAGAAGTCGCACGGTGCCATATCAGGTGAATACGGGGAGTGGTTGATTGTTAAAATGTGATTTTTGGTCAAATAATCGGACACAAGCGGCGATCGATGAGACGGCGCATTATCGTGCAACAAACGCCAACTTCCATCTTCGCGATATTCGGGCCGAACACGTCGAATACGGCGCACCAAACGCTTCAAAACTCCAAGGTAGAATACCGCATTAACGTTTTGGCCGGGTGGAACCAATTCTTTGTGGACAATACCCTTGGAATCATAAAAACAAATCAGCATTGTCTTCCTTTTGACTTCTCCAAGCGCGATTTTTTGAGTTTCATGTTCATCGTCATTTATGTCCTCACGACCACTTTGAAAACGTTAAAACCAGTCGTACACTCTGCTACGGGATAGGCAATCATCGCCATAAACTTGTTTCATCAATTGAAACGTTTCGGTAAAAGTTTTACCAATTTTAAAACAAAATTTAATGTTGACTCTTTGTTCGAAGCTTTTTTTTGCACCGATGACAAAAACATACTGACACTTAAAACGCAATAACTTCACTTCCAATAGATGAGATGTCATGAAATTTTTACTGGAAGTCGATAAAGGATAGCAGATTCTAACGCACTAGTCGACATATAGATGGCGCCACTAGAGTTTACTTTGTTATTTTTTTACTGTTTACTTCGGAACGCACCTTGTAATATTGGAGCTTGTGCCGCCTTCCTTGCAAACTGCTCGGCTTTGCAGTTTCCTACGACACGGCTATGATCAGGCATGCAAGTGTTATCACGATATACCGCGACGCAATTAAAAATGAGACTCAGATTTGCTATAGCGACAGTAAAGAGCCCTGAAATAATTTAAAGGAAGGCTGGGTCCAGTCCGGCTACGCAAACCAGACTGTTGTGGCAAGGGGCCCTCAGGACGTACAATCAGCGAGCTCGTCGTCAGTATTGCGACTCTAACGTCAATGTGAATGTCCACCTTTCTGAAAGCAAATGCACTTTGGACCAGTACATCTATTGCCACCTTGACGGCCGCCTCCCCCACCGCTTAAAAGGCGCTACAGTGATCTGAAAACTTAAAAGTACAGTTCACGGAGAGCGCTCAAAACAAAAAAAAAGACAGCCTTTGAGAAATCCATAACAAGGCTCACTTTACTTCTTCGTCTGTGACGTCGCAGGTATGAGTGTAGAGAAGAAATGCCTGAGGCACGTGATGATCTAGATAATGAATAAGCTGCTTTAATTAACTAAAAAGGAGTTGAAGGGAATGATATAACATTGTTTAGGCACTTTTTTTTTTTAGAAAACCAATACCAGGTGACAAAGTGTTTAAGATCAAAACCTAAGCCCTTAAAATCAATTCGAAATATTTGAAGAGATTAATTTTTTATTCGATAACAATAAGCGTAGATCTAAAGATGTTAAAAAATTTCCTAAAACCACATTCTAGTAGCACAATGCGGGATCGCTATATTTCAGGACAAGCTGATAAATTCCGAGCTTTGATATGTCCATCTGGTCTTCTTCATAAAATAACTTGTAACAGAAAATAGAACTCCTATAGTTAGATATGTTAAGTCGATAAAATGCTTGAGGCCAATACAAGTCGGCTAACGCGTTTTATTTATATTTATTTATATTCTAGTGGGATATCTGAAATCTGTGCATTCAGGTATTTAAGCCTTGATCTCGCAAAGGCGAGACAATTAAGAAGGAAGTGTCAAGGTGTTTTAACCTCGTCTTCTTCCAAACAGCTTCTAATAATAGCTTAGCGCTGAGCAAACTCACGCTAAGCCCAGCCACTCAGTAGTAGAATACACAAAAAGAGCTGAACTCTTGCTCTCTATATATAAGTATATACATATATCTTTATATATATATATAGATATTCCATAAATTCACCAACAACACCAAAAGAAATTAGTGAACATTGCCTTTAACTCCCTCAAAGTACGCAGATTGAAAGAGTTTCAAAGCCACGATGACCTTGCCGCTTACTTTTACTAAAACCGAAAGACCACAGAGAATTATACAATATTGTCAAATAATATTGAAAGCAAAGCAGACGCACCATTTACAATCCAAGCACACAAAGGCGGCGGAACGGCGCACAGTAATCGTTCTGCTCTAGATACATTACGCCAGTTATTGCGGCATGCAACGCAGTAGTGACATATCCTTGCATAACGCAAATGTAATTCAAATGCAATTCGATGCATTTACATAAATACCGTTGCATAGCGTTATCCTTTTAGGCGCGCACAATGGCCACAATGCGCTAACAAAGTGCAAAATGTCCTTTAAGAGCCTTCGGTAAGCAATTGGTGCTGGAAAGACTGCGCGCAAATACAAAAGTATGCCATCACCTTTCACACACACACACGCACACTCAACCAAAAGAAGCGTAGAGGTTGCGTTGACTTTATCGCTTTGTGCACGCCCTTTAACGTGATCCAATTAAATGTCATGCCGCGAGTTGCTCACAATACGACGTAAGGCAAACGAATGTCCGGCAACTTGTCGTCAGCTATTCGTACATGCACACACACAAATGCATTTATGCACTGACATATTGTCTCTAGAGTCATAAGTGTGTATATACATATGTGCTGTGACAATGGGTAAACCTTTGTTATTGGCGAGCGTCGGGCGAGTTATGAACCATTGTGAATTTTGTGGCATAAATTGGTGCAATTTTATGCAATACTTTTAGTGACGGCAGCTTAGCACTTTCGTGGAACGTTGAATGTGGAATGCAATGGTTTGGCAATTGTTTAAGATTTTCTGGAAGTGGCAAGGATATCACAGATATATGAACAGTTCTTTATGTTACATACTTGTATGTATGTATGTGTCGTAAGAATTATGGTTTTCAATGTTAGTTGACATTTATTATTTAAGATAGAATATTGTACAAGGATATTGTACATATACTAACAAATACAAAAGTATGCACCTATATTTGTCTATTTTAGAGGATCATAAACTCTGCTAGTCACCACAAGAGTATTATTGTTTTAGTGTGAATTTTTTATTTGTTTTAAATTTTATTATTTCATATTTTCAAAATTTATAATCAAAATTTATAAATAGCTCCACCCCAGCACAATCTAACGACGTATTCAATAGTTGAATTCGTAAAAAACTGACTCGTAAAAGCTTGCGAAAAAAACAACTAAAGTTCCTTTAAGAGATTTGGTTGCCAGTTGCTCGATTTAATTTTTAAAACTATCTTCAAATATATATATTAGGGTGGAGCGAAAAAACAAATTTTTTTTTGCTTAGTCTGAGGGTAAAATTTGTAGATTATAAAAAAAGAAAAAAAAATTTTTTCACTTTTAAGTTTTTAGTCATTGTTTTTAGTCATTATTGGAGTTTGAACAAAAAGCTTAAGCGGCAACATGCTTTGTTATATTTAAAAATCCAAAAAAATTTTATCGAAATTTACTTTAAAAGTGAATGTGCCGCCTCTAGATGTTTTTTTTTTGTTGTATAATCTACATCTTTTTTTATAATCTACAAATTTTATCCCCAGGCTAAGCAAAAATAAAATATATTTTTTCGCTCCACCCTAATATATATGTATATAAATCGGACATCTAAAAAGAACTCATTCATAAACTATCTATACTGCTGAAAACAGCTAATTCGCTGACGACACATTAGCAAACACATACATAACCGAAAGAACACACCTTTCTATTTGGAAGTACAACCAATCAGATTAGATATAGCAATTATTTTCTTGAGGTCTGAGAACAGGAAAATATTGCAGTAAAAGAGTTGGATGAGAAAACTTCTGCTAATTTCCAAGCGATTTTTTTATCCGTTTTATGGAGCTGAGAGACGGTACTAAGCGCTGAAGATGAGCTTGCATGGAAGGATGATATACAAGTATCTAGTTTTTTTATTAGTTTTGAAATTTTCAGCAGCTGTTTTTACATCCCTGAAATCGAACAAAATAAGATTAAGACTATAAATTGGCAATAATACAAAAATATGCTTAAAAAAATGCAGGACTGATGCTTTGAAAGCATAGGGATCATCTCTCAATAATATTATACATTGAAATTAATTGATTCCCTGGGGTCGGATAGAATGATGACCTCAGCTTTAGAACCGGGTCTGAGTTTATTAAGGGCTAACTATAGTCATAACTGTGTGAAATAAATCAAAATATTGAATTTTCGTGTTAAATCTTTCATGTATATTTGCTGTATTACTTAGAGGCTGCTTACATGAAAACATCTAATTTATATACCGTATTTGGTTTTTGGTATCTATACCATTCAATGAGTGTGTGTCTGAACTCGAGATTATGATTCTCTTTTGCGTCTTAAAGCATATACTTGTACAATGACAACATCTACTTTTACGCATAGAAGATTGCCTTGCAAGTTTTATAGACCATTAATGACAGCGAATTCAGAAATCAGTGGAATAATAGATCTGTCGAGCTCTATATTAATCTCCAAACATGCAGTTGGGTTAGTTATGCTATTTTTTCCAAAAAGATCCAAACTTTTTTTACCGTTAAAAGATATTTTTCGATCCTACTAGAGGGGGGAGGGAAATTGCCAGGGTAAGGAAACGAACATTTTGAGAAGTTTTAAACTTTGACGAAACGACTCTTGTTTATGAAGTAGAATGATAAGAAGAAGACTTTGAAATATTATTCGTTATAAGTGAAATCAAAAATTCATAATCGCACTAACATATGCTCAATTAATTGCCAAATATATTATGAATTTCCGGTTATGTTTCCCCCATTCCCTTGCATATTGAATTAGCAACTAAACAACAACAAAGCGTGTACTCGTCAAACTAACTGATTGCATCAAGTGCTGAGTGTAAGTTTGAGCGGATTATTTGGCTTACGATTTCGATCGCACTTTTGTGACATGCAACGCCATATTTCTACACGCCGGCATGCTCGCGTATGCACAGCATATACATATGCACATGTGTGGGTGTTTGTGAGTGTGTGTGTATGTGATTTTAGCAATTTACCCATTCATGTCACGATTTTGTCACGAATTTTATTCGGCAGATTTGTTTCCAAATGCAGATTTGTTTGAATGCTTAGAGTTGAGCGCACTTGTTGTTGTTATATTTGTTGTTGGCGTTGCCACTCAGGCAATTGCATTTGATGCGAGTGTTTTGTTTAGCATTTCTCAGGTGTATTTTGATTTTTTGATTTGATTGACTGGCGATTGCCTGGGAATTGAGTGGGTAAATGGATATGTGGCGCTTAAGCGGCCCACCGGAATAGCGATTGCAGTTTACCGTTTACCGTTTTTCCAAATTTTTCTTTCTTTTTCTGCATGCAGCTGAGTTAAACATATACATACATTGCTTTATGTGTGTGTTGCTTTGTGTATATGTGTTGTTGTTGCATATTCACCCATTTCCGTTGCACAATTATTGCCGGGATTATGCAACAAATTGAGTTATTTATGGTACTGATTTAGGTGGGAAGTTGTTTAATTGACTAAAATTTATTGATGGAATTATGAATGCAGAAATATTTTCGAACGGATTTTTGAAAAGAGACGAATGAAAAAAGTAATTTTTTTGTTTGTTGTTTGTATGTTGTACGAATATGGAAGTAAATAGGAGCATATTTAAACCAAGTTAGGTTAGCTTAGTTTGGGTTCAGAGTGACTGTCCTCTAGAAGAGCAAACTAGGCTTTTTAAATATGTAACCCACTATGAAAATAGAAAAATTTATTGAGAAGTGATTTACATACACACATTCAGGAAGATCAAAGACATATGTTCAAAGATTCTCGAAACTCAATCCGAAAATATTTTGAATAGATGATCTTATGATTATGTAGTATAATCCTTTATAGCGCTGTGACAGTTGGGGTGTGTAGGCGATATAAAATCTCTTTTGTTCTCTATCTTCGAAACCCTAATCAAAGACTATTTTTATAAATACCAGTTTCTATTCGAGCATCTATGTTTATAAGAAAATATGTATTTTAACCACCTAATTAAATACCTTCGCTATTGACCTTCAACTCCGATATGTGTATAAAAAATCTGAAATGTCTTTTTTCATATATCAATAACCTGCTAGGTCACACCCGGCTCTTTTCGATAGCGATATTAGACAAATCACATTTTCAGCAGAAATCTTTCTAACTGTTATATGCATAAGCACCAGTCTAGAGCAGAGAGTGAGATGAGATGAGTCAGCGCATTACTGTTATCAAAAGTAATCTCTTCATAGTAAAACCACTTGCTAGTTGTTTTATCAAGATTCTCCTCTAATTTGTGATATTCAGTTGAATAGAAGGCTTCATTTGTAGGCTTCTGCAAGTTGACAGTGTCATCGAACAACTAATACATATATATTTTAAATCGCTTTTGAGACAGAAACTTCGATGAAACTTTAAAACAGCGCATAGAGAACTCTGCTGTTAAAAAAATTTGCTTCGATAACTTTATATGTACCGTTACAGTTATTATTTCTACTCAGTTTCCAAGAACACCGTTATTTCTAGTTTAAATGTGAAAATTCAGTTTGTTACCAATAAAGTATTATAGCATACAAAGTGCGCACGTTAGTTTTAGAAACTGAAAACTAAATACACTGAAGCCTACGCCTATAATACTAGCACCCACACATACATACACTCATACATACTCATATGGCTTGTGAGCAAAATTTACTTCCAAATTGAATGAACTATGCACTTTTAAATTTCACTGTGAATTTTTTAGCGGCATACGGGGCTTATGAATATGAATATGTACATACAAACATACTAGTATAAACACATTTATTTATGTAGATACATACACCTACATACTATTATAAATAACAGTAAAAAAGCTTTGCAGCATTGATTGAAGTGCATCAAAAATTTGTGTGTAAATATTCGCAGGCTGAACGTCATACCAATAACTGGATATGCCTGCTCCAAAATGCATAAGCAACTAACTTTTAAGCGCACACGCATTAGGGTGGTCCCATTTATTTTTAATATGAAGGTAATTCCACAAATTTTATGTATACTAACTTTTCAGAGACTGCCTTAATTGAGTCAATTAGTAATTAAATGATTTGGGATTTTGTTAATTTACTTAATTAGACAATTTGCTTTTTTGCTAATTGACGCAGTTAAGTGTCTAATGTCTAATGTCATCTGAATACCATTGCATTGTGCTCCTACGAGGGTACTGCACGAGGATGAAATCCCCCATTCACTTTTGCTGCCCAATGAGATTTTGAATTCCACTTCAAAGTAATTTCTCTTGGGAATCTTGTCTCTAGGAAAGTATGCAACGGTAAACTCGCTAATATATCTATCCATAACACTCTGGTTTTCAGCGCTTATTACCCTGTTCTTATCATGTCTCAATGACAGCAGGGCTAAAATAGACTCCTTTGCTGTCATCTCCACAACGATATGCAGCGAAAGGAAGTCCAGAATCATCTCTTTGGGGTATAGTTTCATATTATTTTTAAAACACGGAACCATTTCGGAAATGTTTTGGTGTGCAGCTCTTCTTATCTTCTTAGGCATTGCCACTGGCTTTCACGGACAAACAAAAAACTTTTAAGCGGCTTCGACACAATACTTTGACTAAAGAAACTGTACAACCCTAACATTCGATACAAATACGCATGCGGTTGCAAGCACACATACACAATTACATACATAGATGTGCGCTTTTAAATTCACAAAATCCTGCCAATATGAATATAAATGAATTGCAATACGCGCGGGAGGCGCTGACGCCAGCGGAATGCAGAGCAGCGCTTTGTTTAGAAATGCAAATAAATAACGACGCGGGAAAGGTTATGAAAATGGACAAACATACAGAAACCGAAATGCGAGACAAACAAACGAAAAAGTGAAAAATTAAAACGCAGCAAATACAACAGTAGCAATAACAAAAACAACAATACGCCACGCGACACAGCGCATACAAGCATACAATTTGCATCCGCTTCCGGTAGCAGGCGCGCACGAGCACCCCACCACCACCATTGCCACCTGCATCGGCGCGGCGACGCCTGTACAACCCCCGGCTACCGGAAATTTCATTTTAAAACCGTAAAACAACACGGCATAGAAAAACAAATAACATTTTTAATCCTCACACATTTTAATCCTTTTGCGCGCGCCGTTGCCGCCTCAACGCGCTGCAGATTTTCACTTTGCATTTTTTTAACTTTTATTTGCATTTCGCGTATTTCTTATTTATTTTCATGTTTTTATTGTTTTTTGCATATGCTTCAGCTCGGCATTTCGTTGTAAATATTCATACGCATATTAGTTTAACATATATGTGTGCACGCGCGTCTGCCTGTATGCGTTTGCTGACGCGCTTAGACAGCAGAATACAATTTAGAATATTTGCAATTCCCTTTGGCCTCTTGCGAGCGCGGCGCGTTGCTGCGCTGCTACGACCAGCGCCCACTGCCATCGTTAAAAAATATGGAAAAATAAATGAAAATATTAAAAGCGCATAAACGAGGGATAACAAGACGCGCTTGAAAAAAGCACATGCCAATTCATTTCGTAAGCCTTTGCGCTGCTGGCTTATGCGTTTGTGCTTGTATGTAAGTGTGTATTATATGGTTCCTTTTGCGCGCCGCACAGCATTATGTTTCCGCTCGTTTATGTTGCTACATTTTATTTGATGATGACAACATCAACACCCTGTACAACAAGTTGTGAACATGACAATGCAATTGAAGCGGCAGCACTTAGCCGGCTACGCACACACACACACTTGCAGGCACATCAGTAAAAAAGGGAAAAACTAAGCGCGCCAACAAGCGCTAAACTATTGTAAAACAGCAGCGCGGCGCAGATGCACACATACACATACATAATGATAGGAAAAAGGTTGCTTACTCTCAGCATTTCTAAATAATTCTATATTTCTGCGCAGCCTCTGAGGCGCGTAGTGGCGTTTATTATTAAATTTGGCAGTCCATTTCAAGCGCTAATGCTCCTAAGTCTCATGTGGTTGTTGCTTTCTTTGCCACCGCCCGGCTATATGCTGGCTATACAACTCTTTGTGTAAAATTTATTGAAGTTAATATTTGCGCCGAAAGGGTGCGCGCCCTTCTCTCTGCTTCGCTACACCTCTGCTTTGGCCCAGCGATTCGACGCTCACCCTTTTTAACGCGCCTTCCTGAAACTGCTACAGCGCGCTTATAAAAAATTCATTCATTCACTCGTATCGACTGTGAATTTGTGAAACTGTTACAATGCTGCTGCCACGGCGAAAGGGGTGTGAGAATTTCGGCATTTGAACAGCATAAATCATGCGGCATATTGCATAATTACCGCCTCGTATGCCTTGCTACGCTTTAAATGGGTCTCTGTTCGATTCGCAGACACACACATACGCACATTAGCAGCGAGCGTGTAAATAGCTGACGGTGTCACATTTGTGTTCAATTGGTGGCGACACTGATTTTATTGTGCCACCGTTCCACAAAAACCAGATTTTTTACTCCACATTGTTGCTGTGACAACCTGCTTAGCGGCAGCGGTGTGCAGGTGGCATGTGGTGCGATTAGACATACAGTGGCAAGTTGTAGGTTGCAGCTGTGGCACGGGTTTGAGTTCCCAAAACTTTTCTTGTTGCTAATTTAGCTTTAGCTTTGTCGCTTTCTTTCGCTTACAGAATCGTTCAATATGATTTTCGGCGAATTTATGTAGCTCTTAGCTTGTTTAAATTATAATGGCATCGAGAGTAAGTTGTTTCTTAACCAGAGAATCCAACAGCAATATGTGCTTTGGATATGTGTTACTATTAATAGGAACACCTCCCCGGATCTTAAAGTTTAGCTTAATTTTTGAAACATATGCTGAAATGCTGAAATATTCTCTGAACAATGCGTAGGCAGAGACACCTTGTCTCTTCATCAAAAAAATCCATGGTTAAAAAAAGAGGGAGAAAGAGCGGAACGGTTGTATTTCTCAGCAAGTATTCCGGTCTTTCTTAGAATAAGCATGAGATCACATAAAGCCATAAGATAACCAAAACTGGCTTTGAGAACACTCCATTTTTGTTATTAGAAAGTCATTTTAAAACCCAACGGGTTTAGACACTGTGCCGAATCCAAGCTACAGGAAATATAAAAAAGGTCATATGGTTATGTATCAAGTAGGGTATTTAATGATTTTCTTAAGCTCTGAGCCTTTCTTAGAGGTGAAGAGAGAAATCTGGATCGGCATTCAACCAACAAACCGAATGATTCAATAAAATATTTCGACACACTTGACTCTCCTGCGATTTTCCAAATTCTTCAACACGTCTGAAAAATACGTTTGCTGGAGGCATCAAAGTACATCAGCCTCCGTGCTGACGATAACTTCTTTATTCGACTTAAATTCCTACCCAGCATATTAGACCCCTTTGACTGTTTCGCTCTTCTACAAATAGTCGTTTACAGCTTGTGAGTACCTGAAACTGTGGTCAGCCCCTTTCCGGTCGGCAGTCTTCGCCTTCTTCGGAGCAGGTTCGCCTGTCAAGTCATCTATTTGACTGTAATATTATATGTACTACTGAATCCATATTTTTGCGACGGTCACCAAACGGCACCCACCCATCGCACCTACAATCTACGTCTTGCTAATACGAGAACGTGGAATTTTGTCACGTTATCCTCCACGTTAGCCCTTTTCGGCTCAAGCCGACGTGGAACCTTGTTGAAATTTGTCTTACTAATTTTGACAGTCCTCATCGAAGCATAAGAGTCACGTCAGTCATGCCGTGATAGCCATTTTCGGAACACCTGGGTGATGCCCAACAAAAAACCGACGTGGGACCTCGTTGAAATTTGTATAACCTATTTTTTACCGTCGCCATCGAAACGAAAGAGTCACCGTATATGGCGCACCGCATTGGGATACAATGAGAGAGAGGAATAGTGTCAGCCTACATTTAATAACTTAGCATCTTCTCTAAAAGCACAAACAGATAACCGATGGAGATTGAGGATTGCAAATATAATTTCCCTGTTTAAGGCTTAACCAATCACTCTTCCTTCATAGCATACTTCATAAATTGTATAATATAAACTATGAGCTAATTTATGGAAGATATTCCAGTTGAGTAGCATTTTTGTATCTCTAAGACAGGGTACGACTTCAGCTACTATGAGAACTATTTTCAAGTTTTACAAATAAGGCAACAAGAAGCCTACGTTTAACAATTAATTATCCCAACTTCAACTGCATTCGCACCACACCACATTTACAACGAAACTAGCTAATTGATTAACCCTTTTTCACAATTGACTGCACTTCAACCGAACAAATGCCAAATCACTGCAACAGCTGCCAGCGAAATTAGCGCAACAAACGGTTTTTGAAAAAATTACATCTCACTGAAATTGGAGTTAATGAAAGTGATCAAAATATCAGCAGGTGCAGCTGCGTGTATGCTGCATGTCGCGCTCTTCGGCGTATTTGTTCGTTGACCGAACAACGCGACGTGTCATTATTTGGAGCATCATTAATCAAATTCAAATTAAGAGCGCAGTCCAAAAGAAAAAACTCGAAACGTCATCAGCGTTTTGCAATCATGCTGACAGTTGAACTGTCAAATTTTCTATTATGCGCGCGTAGCGTAAGCGAAACCGGGACGCGCTGCGCCACCCCTTTACTACTTGCTTTACACTTTTTATTTCTATTTATTTGTTTACGAGTTCGTTCTTTCTTCCGCGTCATTGAGTGACATATGCGATTTGAATTTGTTGCGCGAAACGCGCGCTGCCGCAAATGTGAGGAACGCGCTGACAGCGCGGGCGCGGCGGCGGCTTTCGAGTGCGCAAAAGGCAGGAAGTGTGCGGCGGCTTAAGAGGGTGGCTTGCATTCTGGTTTTTTAATGAGTGCAACGTGTTTTTATTCAAAATTCATTTCGATATTTGAATTTCCATTTAAATTGCCCACGAATGTGAATTCCTTTCTGCATTTTTTTTTCAAATTATTTATTTTCTTTTTGCTTTTCGTTGGCGTGGGTGTTTGCTTCTCTCTATGTACAAGTATATGTGGGTACGTGTGTGTTGGGTTGGCATTTTTCGTAAACCAAAACTCGAGTTCAATTAAAATCCACATCAAACAATAAGTGGGCACGTACAACAACACAACACCGTTACGCATATATGCGACTATTTATTAAATGCAAACATAATGTGCACAACAATGCGAATAACAATCGAGTTGGCATCATCATTCACATCAGCCTCGTCAACTGCGTGGCGGAAGAGGTGGCGAAGGCAACAACAACACATGAGTTCGGCGTAACAATGTCATGTTTTGACTAAGCTTTTTTCATCATCCATTTGTTATGTGCGGCGGGTGGTTATAGTAGTGCAACGGTAGTGGGTGCACGTGCTCAACCTCGGCAGTGAATAAATTTAGATGCTTTTCGATGAAGTTTTGTCGAATATTTCTTGTGCACGTAAAAAAGGCACCAAACAATAATTTTTAAAATCTGATATCCAAGAAACCCTGTAAGGGCCTTAGAAAGAGATATATCTACTAGATCTCTACGGCAATTCCGATTTTCGTAAAAGTGGTCAGAGGGAATCCTGCGTCACCTTCAAGAACATTACTGAAGAACCTGCACTGAAGAACCTTATCGGCAAACGCTCATACTGCTTAATTCGAAGTCCAGCGGTTCTCTCAATGAGTCCAAAGGGGTCATAAACCACAGTTGACTCTAAGCATCATCCCTAAGAACGGTGCGACAGAGGAAAATAAAGGAGAAAGTCAAACGATCATAGAGGTAGACCCGGTTCTAACATATATAGCCAGCATTAAAGCTGGATCGTCAATGTCGTCTTCAATTTCTAACGGCTATTCCAGAAGAGGCAAGATGCTAAAAAACAAGGTTATTGACTTCAACAAGACTTCGAATTATCGAACATTTACTCTATTGTTACGATTTGATTAACAGTTAAAAAATATTTGGAAGCAGCAAAAGTAATAAAAAAACTTCCAGCAATTTATTTCGACTAACCGAGCACTTTTCGTTGATATAGTCTAACTATTTATGGTTAGGTTAAATCCGAACATCATTGTAAATGCGCCACTGTGCCGTACCTACCTAACTACTTAACTACCTTCCATGTCGACAACGATACACCCACCCATGTCAACGTTAAGCAGCCGCATTACATTCTTTACTATTCAAAGAGATTGAATTCAAAATTATATTTCTTGTAGTGTATGTATATTTGTTGTATTACGTTTGATTCAATTCTTCACTACTCCCGCATCAGTGAAGAAACATCTCATTATCGAAAATAATGCCACTAAGCGAATGCGAGCTTTGCAAGCTACCACCACCAAGCAACGTTAAGGGTGTTGATCTCTAGCCACAGCTATTGTGGCCCGCAATACGAGTAGACCAGTGCGCAATACCACAAGAAAGGCCGAAAAAAATGCGAAAACCAAATAATTCGTAAAGCTAAAAGAAACAAATCCAAAGCAGGGACTTTGCGCGCTTCACTGGCTTTGGGGTGCATCCAACGGCAGCAAACAATAGCGAAAGCAAGCCACAAGCGAGCTTATTGGTGGTGACCCCGTTTGGCCACATATGTGGTAGCTGCCGCGCGGTGGCGCATCACAGCGCTGGGTACATGTGTATGTATACTATAACCCCAGCCACATAAAGTTGCCGCGGGCGAGGGATCAATACATGCAAATGTTTAGGACAAGTGGAAAATACATCAGCCGCACAAGAGGACATTGAGTGCAATTAATGTTAATGCCGAGACACGTTGAGTGGTATGCATGGACGGAGGTACATCCTGACAATCACATGCGGATTTTTGAAGTTTTGCATGCGAAGCCACCCTGTTGCCGATTGAAGCTGTGCTGGCCGCAGCTGTCAAAGGTTTCGCGAAATTCCAATTTTATTAAAGGTAAAACTATTTGTGAATAATAATGCTGCAGCAGAGACAAGGTAATTTAGACGTTCCTCGCATTTTTAAAGCCGAGTGAGTAGGTAGTGGCCATGGAAGTGAATATATTGGGGGAATCAGCGGAGTTTTCTAAAATTCTTCGATGTTGTTAGACGCATACTTCCGTCTATATTGAGACAAGTTTTAAAACAAGAGAAATTGACAATAAACCAAATCTTTTTCTGACGGTCAATATAAAAATTTCGAACTCTGAAGTTAATGTTCGGTATTAACGTCTTCTTTGCTCAACAAGCACATGAAGAGATAATATTTGTTTGATATCGGCTTGGCCGAACCTATATGTCGAACTTACAGTATCAAAGTCTTCTCTGTTTAACAAGTTTATGAAGCGAGAGTAGTTGCTGGGCCGAACTACTACTTATATAGCGAGCTTTGGAGTCATCCTTCGAATATATCTAGCAGCTTTGAACCAATTCGAAGGGTTGAGGTACTTTACAGAAACCTTTTCGTGGGAGCTTTACGATTGCCTACCGAGAACTGAACACAGCTGACCGGAAACTGTTACGGAACTCAAATATTCCGAAGTATGCTAATAATGAACTTCTCAAGCAAACTACACTGTGACAGCTACTATCTGTCATAGTCTCCTTTCTATCGAGAAAAATTGCTAAAATATAGTCTAGTACCACTCTAGAATAAAGGATAATGAACTACTTCAAACAACACTAAAAGGGATGAAATCGTTTGAAAGGAACTTTTGGTAAATAATATTTTCCGAAAAAGCAAGAGTCGTAAACTTGTATCTACTGACCAAATTGCTGAAGCCTTAATGAATATCAAACTGAATCAGAATTGTATGAACCACAGTCGTTTAAGCGACTCTGAAACCATACCACGCCATGGGGTTGATTACAGAGCGACAGAATATCTTCAATCAAGGAAAGAAAGATAGAAAAGAGCTACAAAAAAGTTTGAAGAATCAACAATATTACCATTTAAGAATATCGGTCCAGCTAAGATAGACGGAAAATGGATACCGAGAATATTCATATTCGTTACTTTTTTCGAAAAAGAATGGCTCAAAATAGTAAAGAAATTTTCAGAGAGAAAAAGCTATGGTAGAGGTTTCAGCGCATTTGGTTAAAGTCTTCACAATCTGTTAGCATTTCAAAAGGCCTCAAATACGCCCATCTACTAGTTTAAGCTTTTTCCTCCAAATAAAAGCAAATAACTTACGGAACCAGCCCCTTTAGAGTACATAAATTTATTATTATTCATATCTTTAGACGATTAGTAGAGGCACAACAGACCACAACTCAGAGTGAAAACAATATTTTATATATTATTGAACTGATTTTCATAGCAACCGATGCCATTTCCTACAATTCTCAACCACTTTAAAGGCTCACTCTCTGCTACTCACAGCTACCACAGCTCTTCTACAGTTGACATTCAATTAGTGACAAGCTGTCAACATTTCACCTTCTAAGCCTCAATCTATTGTCATCGGCGGCACAGTGTTGCCAATGGCAACTTTTTATGCACCAAAATGAGTACACCATCATAATAATTTGAAATTATGATATTATTACTTTATTAGCGAAGGTGTTCGCGCGCATACATGCGACCATTGCCGACGCACTTTCCGAGCGTCTGCCGGCGCTGCGGGACGCCACTGTCAAAATGATTGTACCGCTTGCATGCCTGTCAATGTGTCTTTATCCGAAAGCAAGATAGCGTAAAAGCAAAAAAAAAAAGAAACTCGCATGAAAATTGCGTCAAAATGAAAACGTATGTTTCTCGAGGATTAAAATTAAATACACCCTTACGCTTTTCAATCGTGCAAACACCTACCTTTTTTCGTTATATAACATCGCTTTGAAATGCTTAGCCAGTTAGACTATCAGTCAGCTGCGTCGTTGCCTTACGAGCAGCCAGCTGAGCTCCTTTTCGAGTGGCTGCATCCTTTCTTCGGCAACACTGTTGCACGCTACTGTTGCTTGTCTCTCGGACGAAATATTCCAATGTGCTCTGCTGTGTTTGTTGTGCTGGCATTATTGCATTGATTTAACACATCACTGGGCAGCGAGCGCAACCTTCAAATGAACAGTTAAATGCGTCCTAATAGGGGTTCACATTTCACGTAAACCCTTGGCTCTGTCCGCACTGAGGACCTCGCGTCAAACTAACGAACTACCCCGAAGTTTCAATAGCTTTAAAATACACAATTTTAAAATCAGCATTTTTTTTTTGGTCAGTTGTTGTATTTACATCCCCTCCCGAAATGTTTGCCGTCCCTTTAACAAATTTACTCCTTTTTTTTGCGTTTGGCCTCTGTCAGTGTCCTTTACCGTATTGATTGTGACATTAAGTAGGATTTATTTATTTGCTTGTCGTTAATGTTGTTGCCAACACGGTGCTCATTATTGTTCTTGCTGTTTTTTGTTTCGTTTTTAAATTTGACATGAAATGCAAATTGCGTTTTCCTTATTTGTTTTTTGATTTCGTATTTTTTTTTTTATTTCATTTCTATTTTCGTATTTGTTTTTTAACACCAACGATCTGTTACAGTTTTGGTTGATTGCCGTCAGTTAGGGTGTGTGGCCAAATCAGCGAGTCGTCAGCCACTGTGGCCGCATTTGTATTAATGTCATCGGCAGCTTAGCCGAGTGGTTTTTTGTGCCCGTCACATGTAAATAGACCGCGTGCCATACTTTACGCAAATCTTGTTTGGCTTTTAGCTTAATCAAAGCAATATTTGCCCTTTTTTAGTGCAAAAAATAATAATATGGAAGTGTTAAGCTCTAAGTTTATTTAACTATTTGATTTAGAAGGAATATCGATGAGTATAAATCGAAAGTCCGTAAAGAAATGAATATCCATATACATATAAGTCACGAAAAATGTTTCTGACACTTTGCGTCCACTATATAGCTAGAGAGCGGCATATGATACTCGTTGCATAAATCTCTAGTATTATGATAAAGCCTTCACTCAATCGATCTAAATTAGCAGAAGGAGTACAATAAACAAATTAACTTAGCCATGACGTCACTTTAGCCACGTAAACTAAATAGTAGCTGAAGAACACTTAAGTTTTCCGTGCTCAAAATATCTTAATGGCTTTTATGCCACAAGTGTGTACGATCATTAGCTATCAACGATTCGCCAGATTCAATTTTGAAGAAAAGCGAATCGAACAAACTATACCGATTGTTCAACATGTACCAACATGTCTTCTGGTACCTGCGCAAATATGTTGCGATCCTAAGCTATTATAATTAATATACCATTCTCAATACCCTAAACCACCGAACTCTCTAAGCGAGTGACTAGAGTCTTTAGTTTGTTTTAAGTTTTTTTGAAATCAAAAGGACTGCTAACATTAATTATAGCGGTCGAAAACTTCCCTGAATGCTACCGAATAGGTAGTGCTTGGTCGAATAAAAATCCGGGTACTTTTGGGTTATGTACTGTTGTGGGGATCGAAGATCTAATCATTTTTTTGAATTTTTTGGAGTCGCGGAAAGAAAAAGAAAGTCTATGGAAGTACCTCTCAGCGTAGACTTGAATCTTACGAAACGACTGACAACGCTTTGAAAAGAGCTTGCAGCTAATTTGTAAGTCTCTGAACTTTCATTAATTATACTACTACTTGTTTTGAGACCAAAAACTAAATGGTAAGTGTCCTAAATATAAATATCTCTATGCAGTTCATTTGGAGAAATTTGGAAATGTTTCAATAATAATAATGATAAACTCAACGAACAGATTGACCGATGTATAAATAAAGTATATATATATATATCGCTATATCCCTATTCGTTGCTTAGTAAATAGATTTCTGGCTATTTTATAGTCTGTCGCTTAGCATTCAAGACAGTTTTTTCTTAGTTCTCTCTCTCTTCTTCTTCTTCCTTACTCATAGCCAAATGGACTGCTATGCTTGTGTCCGAGTGTCTATGTGGACAACCATTATTTCCTAACCTAATCTAACCTAAAAGCAGTTTATACTTAAGCTGACAATCAGCTTAGAAAAACCAAAAACAAAAAACACGCACACAAATAAATAAATGTGTGAGTGTTTGAAAATAAATCTAATTTGCATGCGGTTATCCACTGAAAGTCACTTATGCAGATTATCCCAGGCGATAATACACATTTCAAAAATTCACATAATATATAACTGTATATAAGTACTTATGTATGTGTATGTTAATTCACACGCATGTCAATACACCTATGGTCATTGTCATGTGGACATCTTTTGCATGTCGCCGTCATTGACAAACAAATAATCCGAAACTTTTTGCGGTATGCCGATAAGTGACGAAGGTAACCGCACACACAGCTACTGTTTAACGGTAATTTTTTTGCCCAACTTCGCATCGGCTCCCACAAATGCATTTACAAAATTAATTTGCTGCATTAAAATGACAAAGAGCGGAAATATGAATGAGCAGACATGTGATACCGACATACATATCTACATATGTGTAGCGGCGAAAAAGAGTATTGTTTTTGTTCCATTGTAGCGCGCCTAAGCTGGCATTATCATGTTGAACATTTTCTTGATTTTGCAAAAAATTTCAATTAAACTTCATTGTTGTTGTGTTGCGTAGAAAAAGAGCAACCGCTCAGCGTTGTAGGTGAGAAAAATTGGCAATATCTTTAACGGTATTTACCTGAGGGATTATCTGCGTCGTGCGTATTTATGCATTTATATAGAAACACATTAGAAAGTTGACCCAAATCGGCACCGACTGATTGTCAGGCTGGCCGAGGGTTGATGATAACGGTCAACTGGTCGTATGAAAGTGACAGTGTTTGAAAAAAAAAAACAGAAAAAAATTGTTGTTATTACATTATTTGACTTTTTAATACCAAAACTCGTAGTGTCTCATTGACTGCTTCTAATGTAAGTTATTGAATTTTTAAGAATATATGTATGTATATACAATACATATGTAAAATATATAGGTGTTTGAGTATATAAGAATGCATTATATTTTTTATACCCCTAAAAGGGTATATTAAGTTTGCCACGCAGCTTGTAACGACGGAGACCCTAAAACTGTATATATAAATGATCAGTGCGACGAGCTGAGTTGATTTAGCCATATATACGCAAACCCCTCCTACAGTTATTGAGATATCGATCTGAAATTTTGCACATGTCCTTTTCTCTCCAAGAAGCTGCTAATTTTTCGGAACTGCCGATATCAGACAACTATAGCATATAGCTGTCATACAAACTGACCGATCAAAATCCAGTTCTTGTATGGAAAATCTTTTTATTTGACGAAGTATCTTCACGAAATTAAACATGTATTATTTTCTTAAATAACGGTATAATTTTTAAAGAATTTGTTCAGATCGGACGAACATAGCATATAGCTGCCATACAAACTGATCGATCGAAATCAAGTTCTTGTTTGGAAAACTTTTTTATCTGGCAAGATATCTTCTCGAAAATTGGCACGGCTTATTACCAACAACAATGCTACAATATCCGAATAACTTTTTTGGATCGGATCACTATAGTATATAGCTGCCATACAAACTCACCGATCAAAATCAAGTTTTTGTATGAAAACCCCATTTATTTGTGAAGGGTATTATAGATTTAGCTACCGTTTTTGCTTGTTTTTGTGTGCTCATAAAAATGCCGAATACTTTTGTACACCAATAAACCTACATACATAGGATTTGCGTAATAACCAGATGTCAGCGCCATTCACAATTTGGCCTTAAAACTTTAACAAAATCACATCAACTTTGCTCAATGTGACACAGTATCTTCGGCTTGCCGTTGGAAAATTAAATTTTCAAGAAATAAATCTCACTTTCCGCTCTGCCTTTGCCCACAAAATTTGCTACTGCTTCTTTAAATACATCCGCAAACGCACATGCACACATACACACTAACAGATAGGCGTAAGTGGCACCAGCAATTGCCACAGGATGCTGCAGGATAATTCAATTTGGAGTGCGCAACACAAATCTGCTCGCTTTGATGATATTTTTATAAGACGCACTGCCTTCTTGTTATCCTGCGCCTTGTTATTCACACCCTTCGAACGCCACAACAGCAACAACAAGAACGCTGCGCCAGTGACACAGTCAGCAAACTCCCTGCCACATCGCCAGCGCTGAAGTCATATTTTCAACAACAACAAAAAACGTTAAGCAAAAAATAAGATAAAAATTGTAAACCAAAAACAAAAGTTGTCTTTACCGTTATACGCAAGAGCATTACTGCCAAAAATCACAAAAAACGCAAATTGAAAGCAAAAAAGTCACACCTTTTGACACTTCGCCTTGCGTCGTCTTCGCATCCTTTCCACACAAAACAAAAATACAGAAACTGGTGAGTTTTACAAACCAACTGCTAATCTAATATTTTTCGGTGATTTCTTTAGCCATTCTTTATGGGTAGCTTGTTCTGCTTGCCTGCGTCGAGATGCTTTGTAAATTTTTAACTCGGCATTTCGGTGTAGATGATTGGGCAACCGGAAGGAAAGTAGCAGAGCAACAGGATAAACCGGATTTGGTGCCCAACTAAAATGTTTTCTTGGTTTCTTTCACATTTTTTTTCTCGCCTTTTTTCAGGAAGCCGTAAATTTTTAAAAATTGGCAACATATTGGCGGCCCATAAGAACGGGTGAGAAGAGAGTAAAGGATATGAAGACAATCAACAGGCAGCGTGCTATATATATACCAATTTATATTAAAATAACTTCATTCTTTCTGAGAAATTTAAAGCAGGAAATGAATTTTATAAGGTGACAACTTAAATTTGGATTGAAAATGGCGGCAGGAGAACAATAGAGCGAGAGCGAATGTCAGTTGTGGCACTGCTAATAAGCAACAGAAATTGAGAAAGGGATTTGGCTTAACTTCAGCTATATCTACGAAGTATATAAGGTAGCATTTGCCTAAATCCAGTAGAAAACTTATAGCCAATTTTAAACAGCTTCAGAGGTTCGAAAAATAGCAGACTGCGGCGCTTAAATACGAGTATATATGCTAGTATGATCCAACCGTGGCTCGGCTCTTTATCTTCAAACAGATAAGATTTAGACAATCTTAAGTCGCACACCGTTGAGTAAAAATCGCTTTCGTTGCTTACCGCGTACATAAAAGTTTATAACTCGAGCTGAAGTGGGCGTCATCAAACCACATAGAAAAAAGAAGGCTGTTTGAAGCACAGTCCAGCGTTTTTTTAACAACTCTTAAAGTGCTGTTCGAATTTTTCACAAATTTTTTCCGGTAGAAATATTTAAAACTGTGTGTAGACGTCCTACAAGCTATGAAATCCAACCATCGGCTTAGCAACATCTTAGAGTTCGTTTCCAACATTACATTTAATTTCCGAAGACTTAATTCATCAGCGACCTCTGACAACTGAATAAGTGCTATCTTCGCCATACCTCCGACAAAAGTTACGACAATAAGCCAGTGCTTCTATATAAAAATCAAACTATTTTATATTAATATCAAAGAACTTTTTTCAAAAGGATCTAACCTAAAAGGCTCCTTGGACATAGATTTCTGTCAAACATGTATTCATATATATGAACCTTTGCTAAAGTTTTCCACTCCTAGATAGCACATGGTCAAACTCAGGTCTTGAAGAATTTCTTAGTTTTAGAGCAAGATTATTAAGGTACACGAAAAACTTAGATGGAAATATAATTAAACAAGCACCTATCTCTTAAATAAAGCATGTACTCTTTCTTAACTAATAAAATAATTTAAAATATTAAAAATGTGAGGTTAGTTGATGTATTGCTTATTATAGTTGGCGTATCAGAAATATTTTCTCCGCAAATTCTTCAAATTGGAGGTTATGTACGCTGTGACAGTGGTTTCACGCTCACATAGGCAAAAAATTGCCACCCCCGCTTAATGTTAACAAACGCCAGTAAACAACACGAAAGTTGAGCACAACAACAAAAACAGTAACAAACAATAAACAAAATGGAAAACCAATTCAACCGCCATTACAACAATGACAACAATGTTACAGTCCACATTTCAGCAACCACCAATAAAAAATACAAAAACAAAACAAAAAGAGCTGTAAATGTGGGCGCCATATCTCATTTGCGTAACTGTGTCGCTAGTGGCCACACCAACCACCCAACGCCCACCAGCTGTGACAACGTTGCATTAAATACACAGCCATGCTCACTGAAATTGGTAAGTGTAAGCATGTGCGGTTACAAATAAGCTCATTTGGGCTGGAGAAATTTCAGTTTTAAGCTACTCTGAGCTAGTTTTTTAAATACTATCTGATACTCAGGGCCTTACATACCCTGGAAGACTTTTAATATCTCATTTCAGAGGCACCAAACCTCTTAAGCATTACAATTTTATACCATTGAATATTTACAGAGAAAAAATTTTTTAAGATGTTCTGCCAAAAAAAATAAAAACACCTCGAAATAATTTCCACTTTTTATTTAAAGGTTTCCCAAAAATAATTCGTAACTCTAAAATGTCTAGAAATCATAGAAAAATATATAATATTGGGGAAAATATTCGGAAATGCCGAGACATATTAACAAGTAGAACTAATTTAACGGTAAAATTTGGATTCGAAATTTCCCACGCTAGGGGTAACACAAATGCTAACACGAATCCTGTGATATTTTCAATTAGTGCTTCCTTCTTGAACCATCTCGTACTCATTTTCTGCATGAAAAACGAAGTCGAAATCCTGAGAAATACTTTTCGTAAATGGAGAGAATTCTTCTACTCAAAATTTCGAGTCTAGTTTGGAAATCGAAGAAGGTGGTCCTTTGACAGCTGTATATTTAACTGGATTTTTTTCCAATCAAAGACTACAACAGCACCATAGAATGCGGGAGCGAAAAAATGTCTGGGATAGACCAGTCATATTGTATGGAGGGAAGTTGATGCTTTGTAAAAAATTCTTCTTGTATCTGAGGGCAAAAATCACGTGCTCCTGTCGAAAAAAGTATGGAGAGCCTTTCGGCGGTTAAAACGCTATATAAATATATAATATATATATAAATAGTATATGGTATGTACTTATTTGTAGTAATTGCAACAATAACAATAAGGTGTTTGCTTTCAAAAAACTTAATTCGAGTTTTCGAGCAATATCAAATGGCGACAACAACTTCTGCTCACCGGAAAAAAACGCACTGCGACACATTCGCGCCCACAAAAGAAATGCGAAGAGATAAATGAATAAAATTGTCCTATTACAAATGAAAGAAATCCGAAATGTCACGCTTTTTTCGTTGTCACTTAATGATTTTGTTGTTGTGCGGATGTTTTCTTCCATCGACGCGACGCTTGTTGGCGCATTCGGGCGTGTTACGGCAATAGCAACAACGCTAGAGAAAACAACAACTGCCAGCCTATAAAAGCGTTTAATTGAAAATTATCACCGCACGGTTGTCACGCAATTACTTACGTAAAACTGCAATGCCACGCAACGCAAAGTGAAGCAACGGCCGCAACATCAAAAGTCACCAAGCCGGAGTGGCAGCCAGAAGTGAGCCAGGAGTGAGCGCAAATGCAGGAAAAAAGTTACATATGAGTGTATGTATATACTATATATAGAAATCAGAGTTTGGTGGTGCGTGGAGGACGCTTGGGGTGACAAGTGTTCATTCCGTTGACGCCAGGAGTTATCTGCATCGCAGGTTGTCATGGTTGCGGTGATAATTTGGTTATAAATTAGGTGATTGGCCGCGGTCTTACAGACGTAAATGAATAGCAACTAAATATTAATAAAACGCGGAGATTTAGATATATGTATGCCTTGTTAACGATTAGCTTTGGCTTAGTTAGCTTAAATCTCTGAGAAACTTCGATTTTTATTCTTCCATGTACTCAAAACTAACCCTGCCGAAGTTGCCATTTTTATTCATTCCGGAAAGGCATGTGACGTGAGCTTTATTTTTGGTGATAAAATGGTTCATACCCTAGAAGCCCCAAGATGATATTTGCTTCTACTGTAAGCTTTCTGCATTCTAGTCTGTAAATCCAAGAAATTTAAGACTTGAACAAACAATCCGTCGTCTAAGCGGTTCGAACCAGTCAAAATGGTAATCCACCAAACTGACTTCGGTTAATCCAACTACGTATCTGAAATGTTGAAAAGATTTTAATGCGAAAAAATCTTAATTGAAAGATCTATTGTAGACATTGCTCTATTTTCTGAAGTCTATTATAGATCCAAATCTACCCATATTTATATTATATTATATCATAACTTATCTTTTAAAATCTACGTATCTATAACCACATTCATATTCAAAAGAGAAAACTTCAAGAACTATTTGACGGCGTTCAGTTTCATTTTTTTAATCCTAGTAAAAACATTGACTGGTACCAAACTAATGTCGATCTGTCGGCCCAAAACAAAAAAATTACACTGCATGTTGCTCCAGAAATTCATTGTCGAGCACGAGTGATGCGGTCGTATATGAAGAGCTTTGATCTCATCGAGTCATATGTATATTGGGGAAAATTTTTTTTTTTTTTGTTTAGCCTGGTAGTAACATCTGTAAATTATAAAAAAGGAAAATTTTTGGACAAAATTGGACAGTTTTAAAATAAATTTCAAGTTAAAATTTTTTTTGGACAAAAAAAAATTATTTTTGGTTTAAACTCTTTACATTTATGTAAACATTACTGAATGTGACGGTTTTTGACTCAAAATTTATTTTAACGCTTAAGGAAAGCATGTTGTCGTTTAAGACTTGTTTTAAAACTCCAATAATGATCACAAAAAAGTTTTTTAAGTTGATAACTTTTATTAGGCCAGAAAGAGGACTCTACACAGCTTCTAGCACATTCTCTTCGATGAGGTCGCAAATAAACGCGGATATTAATCGATAATGCGATATGTATATGCCAACGAGATCATAAATGCTCGTTGATTGTGTGATCTATTTGTAAACTATTTTTGATAACTATCCGAATACAGTCCTGAATCTAAAAAATATTCACAATACAACAAAAAAAACACGATTATTTCGAATTCAGGGAGGTTTATTAAAATAAATAAGGAAATGCTAAGTTCGAGTGTAATCGAACATTTTATACTCTCGCAGTTTGCAAGTATCAAAGCCGAGAAAATACTTACAGGTGCTGGCATAACTCTTTATATATCGATACCAGCAGTAGATCTGTACTGCATCAACTTCTGGCACTACTCAAATATACTCGAGAACATGTGGACAAGCAATTTTAATGAATATAACTTACACACTGACCGATATATTCGGCATAAAGTCTGCTAGAATAACAACAATGACATGTAGTATATGGGAGCTAGGATAATTCGTGAAGAGATTTCACACATTTTCGGCATTAAAGCTAAGTATATTCAGCAATATACATAGGTTCACTTTATTTTGTCAAGATATCTTACATATTGTCAAGAAATACTCTCCAAAGGTCCGTATATATCAGTCAAATCACGAAATATCATACGAGATATGCTTGAGATCTAAGGTGTTAACAGTATACCAGTATTCAGAAATACCCACAGAGAAATCTTTTCTGATTTAAAAATTATTTTTTCCATGCTTATAAAAACACAAGTCTAACAAACCGAAAAAATGTCCAAACACTGTATTTTGATTATGAATAGACGCGAGTAATATCAAAGCCTTAATTAAAGATAAAGTACATTCTTGAAGAAAACTCTCACCGCTTTCTCTTTTAACCATATTTTTTCTTCACTCCTCACCCAGGCAAAAGAACGCGCAAAAATGAAAAAAGCAACAAAATTTATTTAATTAAATTCCCAATTTCCACTTGCACGCATTTCGCGGGCATAAATCGCATACAGAAGACATAACCTCAAACTTGTACAATAAAAGGGTATCAAAGACACCACCACATACACATACTCAGCGAGCAATAAAAGCGCGTGCCACAAGTGCGCAGACACTAAAAATCTCGCAAAAGCAACAAATGAGAAAATATAAAAATTACAAAGAGAGAAGGAGGCACGTAGTAGGTAAAGCTTTTCTATAAAATGCGCTGTAGAGTTACACGAAAAAAAGATTCACGCGAAATTTCGCTGATTAGCAGCACATTGCGTTATGCCAAAACATCAACAACTACAAGCAACAACAAATTTAATTTAAAACGCAAAATGGCCACTTCCGGCTCGAGGCGCGCTTTTTATTAAAAGCAAGTAGCCAAAAAATAACAAAGCGAAAAATTCGGAAAAAATGCCGCGAAGCAGCAAAGGTCATAATGAACGGTCGCTGAAGAGCCACCACGGTGTGAGTGGAGGAGCGTGAGTTTGGGCGCCTTGTCGCAGCTTTCCTGAGTTCAGTACTCTCGCCTTTTGACGGACGTCTGTCTAATTTGAGCAACACCAATACGCGGTGTACGGAGACGGCGGTTAATGGCGGGCGCATAGGCTGATTCGCAGCTAATCAAAGCGCCAATTTTGATTTTCGAACTTCCCAAGCGCCGTAACAAATTGCTGTAATGCAAATGAAAAAAAATTGTGTAATAAAAAGCAGCAGCTTGTTGTCGTGGCAGCAACCGCGAGCAACTAGAATGCGGGTGTAATAATGCCGATCGATGGCAGTGGTAATTGCGCCAACAGCTGACGCGGTGGAGGCCCCACCGTTCGTGTACTCATTATGCTGCCCTTGCCGAGCAGATTTCTTTTTTTTTTTTTGTGCTGTTGTAGTGCGCCACCCACATTGTTGTTAATTTGGCCGCGAGCTATCAATATCGCTTGGGAGAGGGAGTCTAACATTTTTTGCATTTTTATTTAAATCCAATATGTTACCTCGCGCCCCCCTTAACACTCCTCCTTCTTGGATCACTTTATTTCGTCCAATTGATTTTCATTTCACTTCGCTTTGCTTTGTTTTTGGCTTTTTTCTCAATATTTTATTATGTGTTTTTGGTGTTTTTGCTTTTCAATAACTGTTCTTCACTGTGACTGGCATTCTTTTAAGAAAGAACCAACAACGGTTCAGGAAACCGGAAACCGAGAGTGCAGCGCCGCAACGGTTGCCTGCCCGCTCCTCCTTCTTAATCTCCGCTTTTTTTCGCAGCACAGGAAGGATTTTGGCTCTTCGCTCATTTATGCTGCGCCTTTTGTTTTCCGTGTTTGTTTGTTTTAATTTTTTCCTTTACTTTTCGTTCTGTGTTTTTTGTGGGGTACCAAGCGTGCCCATATATTTTTGGTGTAGGTATTGTGCACGCATTTTCAGTTTTAATATTCCGTTGGGCCTGTTGTGTGGTAATGTTGCGGATATTTGTTCTTGGTGAATATGTTGTGATTTTTCCACCGCTTTTTATTCATTGTTCCTCTGCGAAACAAGTTGACCTTAATGAGTTCATCAGGCATATGAAATAAAATGCGCTCAAATACAATATTTGCGCAATGTGAGTTATTTTTGAAAGGTACAATAATTATAAACCAATTCTTGTATTTAAATACTTATCAATAACCAATAACTATACTTGGTAAGATTAGCAAAATAATCCTGGAGAGTAAGCGTAGAGAGCCAATCAATCTATAGCAGTACTTCCTTCTCTTGCTAGCGGATTTATTTCTGCTATTTTAACGGAAATTTATTCTCTGAGCCTAATCACTATGTTGTGGATATTATTCTAATGGAAAGGCTGAACTTGCGAAAACCGAAGCTAGAACTAGAAAACCCGCGCCCCTACTCTTTACGTTTTAGGAGAGCCGTAAGATATTTTTTATTTCGAATTTCAAGCTAAAATGAAACTAGTATTTTTAATATTCATTGGACAGCAGCCAACTTAGCCAGAAGTGAATTGCCAGCAGTTCATTAATATAATAAAGGGTATTTTTTTGGACAATTGGTTTTCAAGAAGAAATAAATCGCATAAAATTTAATGTTATGAAATTATGAAGATATAGTTGCTGAAGTTAAAATCTATTTTGAAGCAAAAGCCAAATCGTATTCAAAACATGATATTGTAGAGTAAGTTTGAGATATTATAGATAGCAACTATGATAAATTATAAACTCGGACGTTACTTCAAAAACGATTTTTAATTAAAACCTTGCTATATTTGCTGCACAGTTTATACATTTATTTTTTGATATCTCTAGAACTGCCACAAAATTTCTTTGCAGACGGGTTTTCATGTCTTCCAATTTTTAGTAAAATTTTTACATAACAATATTTTTCTACATTTCATTTATTTTTTGATGGGTGGTAACTCTATTTCAAAAAAAATTTGATGTTAAGTATAATCGAACATTTTCCGGAAATTCTTTTTTAAACTCTCTTACGACACAGCTTTTGTCATATTTGAAGTTTAAATTTTGCGATGGATGGTAACGCTATTCCGCAATACCTACAATATTAAGATTACGACAATTGATTTATATATATTTAGATTTCATAACAATAAAAAGACACCTTTAGTTACTCACGGCAAAAATTTATTACTACATCTCGGAAACCGATTGAGAGACCTCGATGATATTTCTCCAAATTGTAAAACAAGCCTAGAAATAGTATTGGAGACAATAGCTACACACAACAAAAACCATGATTGTTTATGATTAAAAATTGTGCTTGGTGGATCAATAAATTCGAGTTTCTTTTACTCGCAATTAAATTGCATAAATTTCTACAAAAACAAAATATGAAAATAAAGCGATAAATCACCTATAAACCCGCCATTTCAAACATTCGCTTGAAAGGACGAGCAAATCAACAACAGATAAAATGAGCAAAGTAAAAAACACACCTACCTACACACACTCACAGTTAAGCAAAATCGATTGACCACAACTTCACACATTTATCTCAGATTGGCACTTTTGGTGTCATCAATTTTTGTGTGAGTTTTCAGCATTGTCACACATACACACACACACACACACACACAAGCGTAAGCGTTAATGCCTCGGCTTTCGCTGAAGCCACTGCGTCCACCGAGTACGAGTGT
The DNA here is from genome assembly GCF_042242935.1 of Bactrocera oleae. Classification (NCBI taxonomy): domain Eukaryota; kingdom Metazoa; phylum Arthropoda; class Insecta; order Diptera; family Tephritidae; genus Bactrocera; species Bactrocera oleae. The sequence goes on along the minus strand of NC_091539.1, from coordinate 64,386,238 downwards.
ATTTACAAACAAAAACCAACTTTTTGGCTCAACAAATAAACAAATCGTGTAACCAACCAACAACTACAATTCACAGCAACAATTGAAGCCAAACGTTTTATAGCGAAAACCTTCACAACAAAGGCACACAAACAATTTTATTTTTATTCTACAATATTTGGTGAGTAAAAAATGTCAAGACGGAAATTGCGCACAATTAAAAAATTGTCCACCTTTTGCGTGTATTTGTGCGCTAGCCCAACAACTTGGCTCACCAAAAACCCGAACCTGGTTTACACAAGTGCCAGTTGTGGTCGCACTCGCCGCGGTAACGAACGCCGAGCGTGAACCCAAAAGTCACCCGCAACCGCTGCTTGGCTGGCTAGTCCACTGCCTAGTTCCACACCCACCCACACACACATATGTATGTGAATTGTGGACTTGGGCGAACCTGCCAGCCAGCCAATTGTCCTTTTTATTCAATCTCAATTTTTTCAGCATTTATTTTATTTTATTGTTCGCCCTTTTTTCATTTGTTCTCAATTTCCGTAGCCCGATTCATTCATCCATTCATCGAGCTGGCCGAAGAGCCAATTCAACATTTACCTTTATATTTTAACATTTATTCTTTATTTGTATTGTTTACACCCTACTCTCCGGTTCTCATTTCTCACTGTTTTGCTGTTTGTTTTGTTTACCTTAATTTTTTGTATTTGTTTAGTGTTCGCCTTTATCTGCTTCGTCCATTTCATTAAATATTTTGTAGCCTAAAATGTTAGTTCCATTGAACTCCTTTCATTTGTATCCTTTGATGGGTCAATTCATTGAGTCTCTGGCTGTCAGCTAATAGAGTTTTTAAAAAGTTATCTTTCAGCGACACCTGCTGTGAGACTGGTAGAGAGTGGAACCTAATGGAGTTTGTCAACTATAAACGAAAGTGCGATATATGGTAAATTGACATGAATAAATCTGGAAGTAACGATAATTTTTTTGTCTCATATTTTGAGTAATTGCAGAGCTCTGAAATGTTTTTATTACCATTGAACCTAGTATCTGATTGTTTGGTTCGTCATGTGCAGTTAGTACATAATTTCAAGATATGCTTCCAAGTTGACATTATTTGACCGCATAAGATTTCGGGTTCGTAGACCCGACTTGTGGAAACGACCTGATATCTGATCTGATCTTTTTCTACCTCGATCACAAACATACTTTGACATAATTCCATACACCAAAAGAGAGTACATTGTTTAGAAATTCATAATTCACTCTTCATAATTTAAACTCATAAGCTACTATACTCTAGAAACGTTCTAGCCGATTTGCTTTAGTGATTGTCTATTATTCGGAATAAATTAAATTCTGTCCTAGACTGAATACTAAACTATGGGCATTTACTCCAATAATAGTCTTTCTCGTATGAAGAATTCTACTAAAAAATGTCTAAAATATTCCAGAACCCAACTTTTGACTCAAAACATGGAGATTATTGCTATGATTACATTTTTAGTTCACGTGACTTAATTCCGAATGGCGGTTCTGTCTGCCTGTTATAAATTATTCGAGATCTCAACATAACTATGATAGAACTTCGTAACTAGAGATCATCCAAACTTTCCTTTGAGCTCTTATCGAACTTTTTAAAGATTTTTCACATGTAGTCTTCAATAATCGCTCGATTGCCTTTCACACATATAAAATCTCGTCTCTTAAACTGAAATCCGTTACAAAACCTGTGCAATAGTGTGACCGCAACCAAACCACAGGACATTCAACGACAAATAGTTAAATGAGATATCACATGCCAGTCATGCTTACATACAGACATGAAAATAAATGATCTTTTACTTTTTCTCATTCAAAAGAACTCGTACAAAAGAGCGAGGAAACTGAAATTGAACAAAATTCGTGCATAAAAACTGAATGAGGTAATTTTCATACAATGCTCAAAAAGAACAAGTAATTACCACAAAAATGAACGAATGAATGAAAACGAAGAAAATGCTTGGAAAATATATGAAGTATTATGGTGCACGTGTATGTATGTATGTATGATGTCAGAAGAGCGTGAGAGAATTCAACAGGCTTGCTTTTGAATAGCTAAGAAGTAAACCACATTTTTTTTTAAGATTTCTAAGGATGTGCTATACTAAAACACAAAAAACAAAAAAAAACACGTAGAAGGAAGTAGTCCTGTTGATCAATAAAAGGTGGTGTATGCGTATGAGGTGAAACCTATAGATATCTTTGCGAAACCAAAATCATTTGAATGGTGTATGTATTGGTATGATAATGTGTGGCATAAACAGGTGTTTATCAGTATTTGAAAGTATTTCCACAATCACCAATTGAGAAAATATAAAAATCTTTTTTTGAAGACTTCGTTGGTTTTCTGGGTTACTTGGTAACGCTCAATATCTAAGAAATGAAGGCAGTAATTAAATGCGCTGGGAAGTTTTAGAATTACTAGACTCGATATTCACAAAAACTACTAAAAACAAACAACAAGCAGTTTCTCAAGTCTTTGGGGAACTGTCTCCAACAAAAAAAATTATCATATGAATGTATAAAATGAATACTTATAGGAGACCGAAAACACAAGTATTATAAGATAACTGTTACTAGGCAATTAAAGAGCAGTAAAGGAGAGATATCGCAAGTTCCGAACTCGCCAAATCAATCCAAAGCATTTCGGAACATTTTTGTTGAACAACAAAATTAAAAATCTGATATTACTCACTTCTGATTAATTCCACGTGTAAAATAAGCCTGTTTAGTATTTTATGAACAATTAATTATTACTGCGTAGATAAATTTTACGGATCTCCAAAGCTTATACATTATAGACGTAAGTAATAAGGAAATTCATAAGTTTTTCTAAAATTTGTGACCACTTAAACATCAAAATCATTAGTTCTATTGAACTTTACAATTGAAGTCAAGGTAATACGAAGCTGCTCGATAAAAATTAATGGCGAACTTTCTTGCGTTTTTGTGAAATTTTTTTGTCACTTCAACGACAACAATAGGGAAGCCGTCGGCCACAAATGTATTGAAACTGATACAACTGGGTTTTTCTTTATACTCAGAATAATAATAGTAAATAAAGTAAATACATATAACATTAAGTTTAGCGTGACGAGCTGAATCAATTTAACCACGTCCGCCTGTCTAAACTAGTCCCTCAGTTTTTGAGATATCGATATAAAACTTTCCACACGTCATTTTATCCAAAAAAAGCTCATCATTTGTCGGAACCGCCGATACCGGACGCTACAGCATGTGTCTTTGTGTGAAAAACTTTTTTATTTGACAAAATATCTTAACGAAATTTGGCAAAGCATATTTTCCAAAACAAAGCAATCTCCATACAAATTGTTCTGGTCCGTCCCATATAGCAGATAGCTGCCATTGAAATTCCTCGATAGAAATTGAATGAGAACGTTCTTGCAGTTTTGGCGACCGTTTCTTGCTATTCCAACAACAACAATTACAAAATAAAGACTGTCGTACACAAAAGAGTTGCAGCTGATCCTACTCGGTTCTTATTTTCTTACTCAGAAACTATTTATTTCCTTAATTATCTGTAGCATCAACTGTCCAACTGCGTTTGACGTCTTAACCAGGCCATTAAGCTTAAGGGTAAACAATTCAATTTGAATTCTAATAAATTATCATAAATTGAACGTCAGAGCTATTTGTACAGATGCGCTGCAACAGGTTCCATTTGTATACTCTTTTTCCTTTTTTTTGTAGTTTTTTTTCCTAATGGTTTTTTGGTAAACCTCAGTCGCAACCACAATCACACGGCAATTAAGCCACTAATAAAGTTGATAACATCATTCAACATTCTATGGACCTACTTTCACGCACTTACACCAACAACAAAACTACAATTTTATTGTTTGCCGGTGTTCTGAGAAAGCAAACGAAGAAGGCTTCGAAAGTGAAAAATGCTGCAATGCGGTTTGGATAGGTCAAGAATTATGGTTTATTTATTGAAACATTTTTCATTCATTCTACGGACACAAAAACACCAACAGCAAAGGCTGCAGCGATCTCTATTTAAATGGGTGAAAAAAGTGTGTTAGATAAAGTAGGAATAAAGTGAAGCAGAAGAATTTCATTCAACAAATAACGCGTAGCCGCTCAATAGATAAAACAACAACACAAAAGAGGACCATAAAACCATAAAATCCAGCGATAGTGCGGCTTAAACGCTAGAACGCTGGATATTTTAGTGATCGCGCATTTTTTTATTTCTTTTTGTTGTCCGTGTCTTTTTTCCTATAATTTTTTATCGAAGGCGAGACGAGACTCCCTAAGCCACAATTACAAAATTGAACAATCAAAATTGTTGACGACTTTTCTTTTCAACATCATAAATCATGTCAAAAGTATAGACATACACAAAACACTTGCCACAATTCCCGAAAAGTCTTGCGCTTGCTCTAGGGATACAGGGCAAGAGGAGACACGCCCAATAAGAACAGGCGGACACAATGTGGAAATCAGAAACGCAAACCAAACAAGAAATAAAATTCTCAAAAAAAGTGAAAACAACAAAACGACTATGGGGCAAGGAAAAGCTAGAAAATATTAGAAAAAAATTCAAAAATTACAAAAAAAATTGGAAAAAATATTTTAAAAAAAAATTCAAAAATTCAAGAAGCAAATAAAAACATCAAATTCATGCTGGAACAGCGGAACACTTGTTGGTGCGGTCGCGTACTCGGCAGCATTGTTTGGCGGTTCACTGCCGCGCCTTGCAACCTCCGCGCTGTTTACCCATTGTCCGTCCCCCACAACGCGCCGCGCACACAACTGTTATGCCACATTTTCATTCATAAATATAGTCGATTTTTATTTTTATTTCTAACTGCGCTATTGAGTTTTGACTCTTAGAAAACAATTGGCTGCCGCTCTGTCTGCCGGTTGTTGGATGGAGGGGATGTTTTTCTGACGAAAGTCATCTTTCATTATGCCATTGATTAATGGTTTTCCGTTCAATTAAAATGTGTAATTGCATTTTTACCACACTAGTTGCCTGAAAATCTGTGGCTAAACAAGTGTGGCTGTGTGTCAATGTATGCAGATGTCCGATTTTTTATTTATGTGTATGCATTTTTATTGGTTTTATTGTAAAGTGCGAGAGATTTATGAGTATTTTGAATGAATATAGTTTACCGAAAGTATTGTCGTTACATTTCGTTAGAAATCAGGTTATTTTAGGCAGTTATGAAATACTTGAAATCTCCACACCAATATAATTAATATATTATAATCTTTAAAAAAAAAGTTTCTAATGCGAAATTCTTTTACGTTTTTGTGAAGCACCTACCTTCAACCATTATTATTATGTTCACATAAGTACAGCGCACCCACTTCTGTATATTAATCTTAAGATATTAAGCATCAATACTAGGATTACTCTAGAAGAGCTGCTCTTAAACAAATCTGCCGAGGATTGTCCAACTCATCACTTCTTAATAATTCGTTCTAAATAGCGGTTTAATTAAGTCAACTAACAACTCATTATGAGAAATTTTATAAACAAATTTCTAATTGAACTGAAACACCTAAACTTCGAGTAGCTGATATAATGGCAGAAGTACAGAAATTGTCGGTATTTAAAAATTTTAATTAAATTTTCATTTTAACATTTTCTGATTTTAGATGACTGAAATAATACCATAATCTACACGGGTTTCTATGACTTTAGAAAATTCCATATATTTCCTGACAAAAATAAAATTCTTTCATTCTAATCATATCCATACTCAGACCAGAAAAAACACAACAAACGATCTCAACTAAATCTGTCAGAAAATCATAAATAAAAACTATAAAATTTGGTATTAAAAACGTACATAATATTAGCTGAACTCGCTTGAATTAGATAAGACTGAGCAGAAAGAGAGATTCCTAATATTTTACATCTTCAAAATTTTTTTGTTTCTCGGAGTATTATAGTAGAGGCTCATGAATTCGCTTTTGGATCGACTTAACCGATTTTAGGGGGCATGTATCACAACAACTGCATTTTTTGCTAACAATTCGAAGGAAGTAGAGATAACAAAATAGAATTAAAGATCATAGAGATACAATAGAAAAACAGAACTTAACCCTCAAGAAACTTTTATGCTTGACTTTGCGGAATATTTTTTTTTTTTGTTCCATAACAAAGACTGTTATACAACAACTCTTTGGATTAGAATTTTGTTTAGACACAAAAATTGCTTCTTTTGAAATGGATAACAGATATCAATGAAAATAAAACAAAGTAAAACTAGTTACACTAGTTCTAACTCAAGAGCTACTAAACCGATTTTGATAATCTTCAATTTAATGAATTTATCTTCACCCCGCTACAACTCAAAATTATTGTAGTTACACAATTTTGAAATTATGTAATAAAAAATAAGAGACAATTATCACCATTTGATGGAAAGCAGTCTCGCAAGAATTGATTTATTCCACATCAAAATAATCTGAACTCTCACACAACTCACCAAACAAGTGATTTTCCACCAAAAAACACAACATATGTCCTATCCATCTTTCAAAAAGAATTATCTTTAGATTGTAAATGTTAAATATTGCGACCGTATATTACGATTTGACTTGTTTGGAGAATGATTTTTTCTCTTGAGAACCAACTTGCCACCCAATCAAAAAGTACTTTAATAATCGGAGATTTATTTTGAAAAATTTTGGATCTCCAGAAAAAACTACGAAATAAGGTGAGGTTATGTCTAGAGTTGAATAAAAAGCATGATCGGGGGACTTATGAAAATTTTGTCTATGACAAAATGGCGGCTTAGGAAAATAAATCGTTTTTTGTGAAAATTTATTCACTCAATCAATACCTGACAAATATGTATATCGGCTCAACTTAAAACTTTCGGGGAATATTCGATATACATATATGCGAAAAACCCAGTTTTTTTAAATTCACAAATGCATATAACTCCATTAATCAGCTATTTTCGAATATGCTTACATTAATAACTATATAAATATACACACTCTCACACTTCCATATGTAAGTAGGTAGTAGTAGAATCAACAAAATCAACACAAATTACGCTTGCAAAACCAACAATTACAAATTTTTTATGCGACAGCGCCAAGAGTTCCCCAAACCCACAGGTCCACAAACACATACGCATATCTCCTGTCATTTGGAAATTTGTAAACTTAACTGCACACCACTTGAAGGCGCCCCAAAATGCGAACACAACACATAACAATGGCGAACATGCCACATGCGATGTGGCGCCCCACTCTGTGAAGGACCTCCCTCCACACACACACACACATTTCTACCTATATAACGACGAAAGTGAGGACTATGCAAAACTCATGTATGTGTTGGCAATTTGTTTTTGTTGTTATGAGCTATATTTTGATTGCTGACGAGCATATTTACAAGCACATAAATATTTACATATACCGAATGAGCAAATTTGACAGCTCATCAAATGAACTTCGGTTGCGAGGCGACGCTGGTAAAGCAAGGGTTAAGTGCGGTGGAAAAATTGTAACAAAATGGCAATAAGTCACAAGTAAAGTGATAGAAGATGAAATGGGGGAACTGTAGGTAAACACTCATCCATACGCCTTGCAATGGCAAATCGTGTACTCAACTGCCGCACTCTTTCGCGCGGAGGCATAACGCGCCGCCAGGTAGCAACCAAAACAAACGGAACTAACGAATTTGCTTGCTAAATATTTGTACAAATTGACAGCTACAACAAATATGAATTCAATGCTAGAGAAATTGAAGGTATGTATATATATATACTATACTATATATTATATATATGTATGTATATATAGAAGTCATACCTGGATATGCTACCACGCATATGTCGCAGTCAGACAGACACCAACAACAATAATGTGGTTAGCACGCTTTACCCAAAAAAAACTAAAAAAAAATGTTTTTAATTTATAACAACAAACATGAAAACTACAACAAAAAATTTTCACTTTTGACTCGTTCGTTTTTTAAGCCTTTGAATCCTTTTTCCCAAAAATATGTATACTCAACAAAACAACGCAACTGTTTTCCCAATATAAACACGCAGTCATTAACGCTGTAAAAAGTCACCAACAACAGCAACAGCAAATTGTAGCCGCGTATGCGAAGCAAAAAAAGCGAAAGGACGAAGCCATTGTTAACCCGAATCTTTCGCGCACAACACTTTTCCGGCGAAAAAAGGACACGCGAGTACGCAGGTTTCACTTTTTTCACTCGCTCCGAGTGTTAACAACAACAAACGACATGTTAACGAAAAAACTCTTTCGCCACACGACGAAAGGATTCTCAACTGCTGCCGAAAGAGTTTGCGACCAAATAATATTTTTACCCATTTTTTACTCTTTCCTACTCATTTTTTTCATTTTCCCAAACGCAAAACTCAATTCCGCGTATTGTTTTATGCAACGCGAGCGAAAAAAGGCAACAAAGCTGCGCGTCAACCGCTGCGTTAGTGGGGCAATAAAGCACGCCACAGCCACTAACTGTCATCGGCCAGCAAAGAAAGATAGTAATTCGGCCTTCAAGCGTCCATCTAACGAATGTCCTGTGGTTGCGTGCTTTGTGTCTTGCTTCATGCGCACAAATGTGTAGTGCGCAGGCGCGCAGGTATGCACACTTTGACCTCAAACACTGTGCAATTTTACAATCCTCATAACCGAGCGACTGCCTGATTGCGTAGTTGGTGCGTACGCCTCTTTACAGTATTTGTTGTCATAAGTTATTATGTGCGCTGTGCCGAATCCTTGCTTGCCACGCGGAAAGGCTACGCAATATTAGCTGTTGTTGCCGCCAAATCAGCAATTCACTGTCGGTTTGCCTAAACGATTGCGTTAAACCCGCTAAACTCTGCTACGAAACCAACTAGGACCTTGACTTTAGTTACAGCTATTGCCGCTAGTGAAGATTTGAACCTTTCTTCATGTCTTTCATGTCATTCTTCATGCCTTTCTTTATGCCTTTCTGCTTGTCAACCAGCCAAGCCAATTGTTTTGCCCAACAACACACTTCCACTTAGCACAATGTCCTTTGCACTTACTTTTATTGCGTAAATTGTTCGTAACCATTATGCACGCCTTTGCTAAATCCGCAGCGCTGCAGCCTTTTCATCTCTGATTTAGTCAAAATCTCTTAGTATGAGTCGTCCGGGTTGTCTTACCTGATTAACGCGTTACGAAAGTCTTTGGCATTTTCACCGCTTCGCATATTTATCCTTCCGTTGAATCCTTTTGTGCGTAGTTGCTTGATCCCAGCACTTCCACGAGATTATTCAACTCCATGCAATGTGTTGTAACTCTTATGCATTTCACCTTTTCCCTCTAACTGGCTGCCTGTTGAGTTTTATGATTTGACTGCTTAGTCGCTTCCTTGGAATTCAGAAGCGCTGTCGCTCGGCTTGGCATGATTTGCGCTACACTCGTCATCCTGCTTTCCAATTAAATTCGATTTTATGCACTTTCTTTCCCAATTCCCAAATATTTCGGCAGGAGTGATTGTTTGAATTATCTGTCAAGGTTTGTGGTTTACTGACTAGGCGTGTTTATGGCTTTCGGCATTTTAGTGTCTTACTATTTTGTGGAATTACGACAAATTGCGTTTTAGGTTTGAAATTGTATTTGTATTGTCAAACCTCGTCGTCAAAGATAGATGTTCCTCGATTTAGCAGAACTTGGAGAGTAGCGATTCGAACAAACAACTGGCATAAGTCAAATAGAGTTGTATCAGGGTCTGGAAACTTGAAGGGTTTGAATGAATTCCGCGTCCTCGTAAGCTAACTTTCATCCAAAAGGCCCAAGCAAATTGTACAGCACTATCGAAGCTCCCCAGTGGCACTTCTTTCGCGGAACGGTTCAACGGAAAGTGAGCATCCAGAAGTAGATTCATCGACTCCTCGCTGCTCGCAATCTTTCCACTATCTACATTTCTCAAATACCCCAGTGGAGTAGCACTTTTTTCACGACAGCCCTCTACACTTCCGCAGAAGGCTCTATAGGCTTTCTTAAACTCGAACTTGTAAATGACCAGTCCTGCCTTATACAGTGCCCCATCGTCGCTAGAGCCACTTCTTTTGTTAAAGAGTCTTCTGCTCGAAAATCTGATCTCCGTTAGCTCCGATGTCCACCAAAGTGGTTTCTGTTTGCCTTCCGTAGTTTTTAGATGAGTCCTACAAATAGAGCTGAAAACCTCGACGAGCTCATCAATCGCGCCCATGCAGAGAATCGAGTCCTTGTCAGGCGCGTTTGGAAGTGCTGATCGAAGCTTCCTGCAATACAGGTCCCAATTGGTATTCCTTTAGTTTCTATAAGTTCTAATCTGCAGTAGACGACACACACCAAAATTATTTCCGTTGGAAGTTTTCACGTATGAGTCATCAATCCAGCTCCTCAAACACTCTTTCACGCCACATGTCACTGGTATTAAAAAGCTGAGCATATACTCCCACCATACACACCAACCATCGAAATAACCCACACTATTCTCGCCATCATCTCTAATATATTTTCGCATTACATTTCAGTTTAAATTATTTACATGTTTGTGGCCATTCAAATCTCCATCCCAAACCGAATACTTATCACTAATTGAATTCCCAAACAATAAAATAAATAAAAAATGAAAAAGTTTGGAAAAACTTTTGCCGCAACAAAAAACAAATGTGCTTGGCTTGACCCACAACACACAAAGGGCTATTGCTTCGGCCTGTGCCCCTAAAATGTGCACATCAATTGGCAATAAATTTCCGTTACGCGTAAACAAAATTCAAATAACTACCATTGAAAAAAGTATCTGCCCTCACTCCACTCTCTCACTGCCAAACAAAAAGTAACTTAGCTAAATAGAAAACCGAAACAGCCGCAAAGGGACACTCAGAAAATTCGTCTTCAAACAAGTGACCAAACAAAGAGCTCCGGCCGCGGTCGACCACAGCCGACTTCAATGAATGGCCAATCGTCGTTAAAGGGGTCAGCAGTGAAATGGCGCAGGCGGCTACGCGGCATGAGTGTCCTTTTAAAGCTTGCCAAAAAAAAAAAAACTCGCAATCGTAAAGAAAATGTCCGAGAAAATTTGATTTTTATCGCAATTCATTTGAATTTTATTACGTACGAAATATATGTATGTACCTAGCAATCGGCGTCTCCAGCGCTCTTGGCCAGAAACGTAACTATTAAATGGCCAACAGCGGCCAGTTGTGCCACCCCTTACACCGCTGCTGCTCCGCTATTTGGCGACTACTGTTCAGCAAAGCTCACATTTGACAGGGTTGCTTAAGGCAGCGGCGCAAAGGTGGGGTTTGAGGCGTTCACACTCGGCCACGTTGGCGTCATTTTCTACGCAATAAAATAAGCATTTAAAATGAAATCAACTTAAACGGTTGCTTTCTTTCTTGCCTTTATGGATTTTTCGTTTCATTTGTACGACATCATTGTTGTTAATGTTGTTGCTGCTGCTGTTGGTGCGTATCCATAGGTTGATTGTTTTGGTCACTTGGTTTTTGTTTACGTTTCATTTTTTTTTTTGACCATTGGATTTTATGACTTGAATAGCCATCGCCATTTGGGGCACATTATTGCATCTTCACACAGCGAATGGGCGAATAAGCGCAGCTAGAGGTATTAAACTGAAAAAGGGTTGGTCCCAACACACCATGAATTTTGAGTAGAAATCTGTGCTTTAGAGAGTAAGTGTCGTCAAAGATTTGACGTTATTGCTGTGATTACTGCTTGTGTTAAGAATGAAATGAAGAAAAACTTAAAATTTTTTAATTCTAATGCTTATAAATATTGATTGTAAATTGACAGTAAATATTTTTAAAATTCTCTAAAAATTTTAAATTACGAGTGTATACCCTAGAGTGCAAAATGGCTACTATCATATATGAAAAGTTTTTTCCTTTCATAAACACCACGTGTGCTTTCACATGTGATGCGAGAGATGACCCCCGTTCGCATAAAAATCTTCAGTAATATTAAAACTTACTTCGGTCTGGACCTATCTAGTAGATAGTCGACACCATGCGGATAATTTATAGTTTCAAAATTCTACGAAATGCCGACTTACTTTTGTAAACCCAAGGTAACCTGAGAAACCTATATGCAAGATCCAGCTTGTACGCTGACGGCGGATTTTCGTCATACTTGAACTTTCTTAAAGGCCATATGGTGGAATGCTTTAGGTTACAATTAGATTCGAGAAGCTGACTTATATAGCAGCTAGTAGTGCTGAGAGTTAAATATACAAACTTAATTATGAATTTGCCTCTATTGCAACAAAAGATTATTTCTATAAAATCAGTTTTTGAGGAACACTGCAAAATAGTTCAATGACATCAAACCATATGCTATCAATTGAGACCACTTAGATGGCTGATAACATGTTTAACAGTCTTGTTAGGTGAAAGCTTTATTTAGACATAAACCATGTAGCAACCCCTTGGATTCTGCTGAAACCGAAAAAAAAACTAAAAAAAATTGTCTAACACACTGAAAAACTTCCATAACTGTCTTTTCAAAAAGATCAAAGCTGACCGCCCCAAAAAAGTTTAAAAGTGTGGCAACACTTCTCAAAAACTTTTTCAAACTTAGAATTTATCAAAGCTCCTTATTTCGATACAGCAATTCCAGTTTTATTTTATTTTATACATATTTTGACTTAAAATTTTCAAACATATGGCAACTCTCCGAGTTATTTTTTCTTTTTTTGAATATTAAAACAAATAAACTAAACAAAATTATACAAACCGCATACTGCCAATGTGACGGAACTTCGTTACGCTACATAATTTCGTTGCAGTCGCTTATATTTACTAAAGAAATTTCGCTTTATAGATAAATTCGATAACTACAACTAATATTTGGATAACATTGGAAAACTTAAGGATTTTCATTGACGTGAGAGTCTTAGAAATTAAAAAGTTCGACTTTTTGAAAATTTTTTTGTACACACTATTAGAGGTTATGGTTTTTTAGATGTGACTTAAAATCGTTTAAAGTTATTTTCAGCATTTTTTAAGTCAAATCCATAAGCAGTTTGTACTACAATAAAATGAGCACATTATGGTCAGTTGCTCATATTTTTCATTTGCACTCAAAGAAATATTGATTTTCTTTTTTTACAATATAATATATATCTGCGTTTCCTGTTCAAGAACACTATTTTGTGTATGCCACATTTGATAGCAGCAAGATTTGCAATTTCCGCTGAATTTAATCTTAATGCCTGAAGCATATTTATTGCACTTCCTTGCAACGATTACTAACTACGAGTGAAATTGTCGCATTTAATCCAACACGCCACTTTTAAGTGAGTCAAAACAACTCGACTGAAATATGCGTCAACAATTACAGTCAAGTTAAAAATTATAGCACAAACGAAAGTGCCAAGCGTTTCCGCAATATAAATCAAAATGTTGTTGTTATCTTCTAACGCTTCAATTTAAAATAGTGACAAAATGAAATAAAAAGTAATAAAAATTTTACAATAAAATATTTTCAATATTGTTGCATTAAAAGTGGCCACACACGCATGCAACAAAATGTGACAGAGGACCACAGTGTCAGCCAGCCATAGTGCAAACTAAGCAGAGGCATACAGCGCATTATCTTCGCGCAGCCTCCACTCACCCAACGCCAAAGACAATGCTAAATGTGGCACACAGATTGTTTATGTGCCGTTGTTGCATGCAACATCTAGTAATTGCAATGTTCTCCCCTGCTTAATGAATTGCTGCCGGTCATAACTCATTCGAGCGAAGAAAGGCAAGAAGCATGAGCAGCAGCAGTCACATTAAACAAGGATACTCAGCAGCCATAATAAAAGAGTGCTCGCACAATGGCTTAAAAGAGACGAGCTGATGGCAATCATATGTGTGTGTGTGTGGCTCCAGCTCGTTGGCTGCTTCTAACAATTGCTTGAATGGTAATTGTTGTCTCGGCGGTAGCCAAATGAAAACATCTCCTTAATGGCCCATTAAAATGACAACAACAACACTCATTTCGACTCATTCACATACATACTTGCATTGGTGTAGAAATGTCCTGGCATTGGCCATATGCCGTTTCGAGCAGCTCATTTCCGTTGCACGCAGTTTTATTTATTAACACCCAAAGCTGAACAAACTGTTTTCATAATCATATGGAGTAAGTGATGGCCAAGTTGTTATGAATTGTAGCACCCAATCATCGAATGCTGAAAAGCATTTCTCATTTTGGACATTTTGGAGCCCTCAGCCGATATCCTGTAGTGCAGCTAGTCACATCTTGCTTGGTTGGCCGCAGTGGCCACGTTTGCATGGTAAAAAATTTGGCGGCTGTCATTCCATAAAACTGTGGAAGAACTTGTTTATGGCACTATAAAAAATTTCATGTTTATTTTTCCCTTATTGGAGCTAAATATAGATTTATTAGCCAATTCATAAGGTAGTCCATACAAAGGATTCCAACCAAAATGATAAAGAGAAAGTTATGAAATTATAAATAACTAAATTTCACTTAGGTTTAAGGTTTAGCAGGCCCACAGAATGCTCCTCTATTTTTTCTAATTTTCTATTATACTTCTCTGGATTACCATAAAAGTCCTCACGTTAATAACCTTTAACTTTTTTTCACCATTTGTTATTATGTCGTTGACAAAAATGACAATTAAACTGACAGTGAAATATTTTAAGCGATTGCTAACGACAAATTCAACTTGTCTTTCAATACGTTGCAAATTTTATTATATTATATTAAAATATTGTCATGAATTGCTATTAAAGTTTAATGACCACCTGTTTTCACTAAGTTGACACTGCGGTTGTCTTTGACTTGGACATAAGGAATTACACGCTTATCAGAAAACCCCTTTTTTTTTGTAGATTTTTTTTTTAAAGCTTTTGGTTTAACAAAAAAATGTTTAAAATGTAGACTTACAGAATTTAATATATATTAATAATGGACGACTCTTTTTGAAAAATTGTGGACTACCTTGTTCTTGTTGCCGATTTACAGGAGGACCTAAGAAAAAAAGTGTCTGGCGGCCAGAAAGATTTTCTGCTTAAAATTATCTATAATCCAAAAACCAAAAAAAGAAAAATTATTATGCATAAATAAAGATAATGATCGAAGGACTAATCCAAATTTTGATTTTTGACAAATAGGCGGTTTCCTTAAACAATGTAGGTATTTGTGAAAAAATTTACTTTTCAAAGTGACTTCAAAAATCGAAATTTTTGCCAAAAATCGTATTCCTTCGATCTTTACTTGAGAAAAACATCTAAGGAAATCATGTGAGAAGTTCAAGCCGATCGGTTCGGCCGTTTTGAAGAAACTTTCTTCACCCACTCTGAAAACAGAGTTTCGAAAAAAAAAATTCGGTAAAATTGGCATGGTTTATTATTTAAGACAGTAATCCAATCTCCAAAGAAATTGTATAGATTGGATGACTATAGCATATAGCTGCCACATTAACTGAACGATCGGAGTAACTGAACGAAGAGTACAAATTGAACGATCGCAATCACGTTCTTGTAAGAAGCCTTTGTATTTGTCAAAGGGTATTATAGCTTAGGTACAACCAAAGTCAAAGTTTTTTCTTGTTTTTCATTAAAATGAACAGTATTTGAACCACCTTAATCATTATTTTAGCCGAGAACCAAAATATCATTTATTCACTTTGCTACCAAAAATACTGTCGCCTTCCTTTACGATTCACAACTGTTCGCTTTTCGAGGTCACCATTTAAAAAGCTCTGAAATATGTTTGATATGCTGGTACTTCGTTGAACAAAAACTGCCTTACCCGCACAGGGCTACGACTTTAATCAGCCAGCCAGCCGGTCAAGCGTTCGTTATGATCAAATTAAATGGCAAGATTTCGGTTATTTTCTTCAACTCATTTCCGTTGGCCGATAACTTTTTACCCATAAATAGTCAATTAAGTTTTGGCCAGAAGTTCCACAACCGAAAGCTTTCTTACATTAATACAAATACAAAGTTGTTGCTTTGCTGGTCGCTTACACGCTCGTATATGAGCTCGGCAGTTAAATTTAATCAGCAAGCAAATGGTTTTCGCTTTTCTTTGAATGAGTCAAAAACGTTTGCTTTAACGTTTATTGGACCATTGGACCATTGGTCATTTCGATTTAGCAGCCATTTTGCAGTTTATACGCGCAAATGGTGCGCAAGTACTTAAAATGTTTATGTATTCGTATGTGCCGTTATGTTGCTCTATGTGTGTGTATGTGTGTGTACTCGAGGAAGTTAAACTTTTCTCAATTACCGAATTCACATATCGTCTCAGTTCGGAGCGCAGTCAAAAAGTTGTTGAAACGTTTATAGCGAACTCGTAACCTTGCTTCTAAAAAAGCGAGATTGATTCTTGCAAAAAAAGTAAATTTTGCAAGAAAGTTGTGCCTAAAGAATAAGATGCTAACGTAGGGAATCGTTACAATCTCCTTCAGAGCTTAAGGCACAACGAAATCTACAATCTGTAGAGCAGCATAACCTCAAATTTTTAGTAAAAAAAAAGGTTTTTAGTAACCTTACCATGTATTAGGTTGAGGTCGAAATAAAAGAAGAAATACCGAATAAAGAAAAGACATCGATCTTTTCTTGGTTCCTTCACTAAGTATTATTGATGCATACTTCTATTTTCTCTTTCTCTCTCCGCATCTCCGAAGAAGTAGAAAAAAACTTCACTTTCACTAGCCCGATTTTCTTTTTAAGCAACCTCAATGCTTTGGCTAGACGTCGGCGATTCCTTACTCTCGGCTCTCACGAGAAGTCTTAAAACGGAGTTGATAAATATTATATAATTCAGGTGGAGCGTGCTTCGAAAAGAAGGTGAAAGTTCACCCCTGACATTTTTCTAAAACTATCAGAGTTATATAACATGAAGAGCAACTGTTATACTTTTTCGAAATTTTTTAGTCATTTCTTGAGGTCGAGTATAGAAAGATGGCAAGACCTGTAATGCTTTAAAACTTTATGGTATACCTATAGCTGTCTTTGGTTGGTAATTCGCATAGCATCTATGCTCCTCTAGTCTATATATAGAAATTGTAAACAAAATAAATAATCATATGAAATTTGTTCACTCCTTATTCAGTTCATATCTTTCGTTGAAACCAGAAGTATTAGGGTTTAAACTCTTTCAACAGTCTTCTGATAATATTGGGGGTAAAATTATGGAGCCTGAATGCCATCGAAGTATTAAAACAAGTAAAACACATTCCTTTTTGTAGTTACTTTAGAATCTATATCTCTCCGTCTGCCTCTGTCACTAGCCCTCTCTCTCTCTCACTTCTTCTCTCTCCTTCTCTCTCTCTCTCTCTTTCTCTCTATTTATTTCTTCCAACTATCTATCTTTCTCTAGACTATATGTTATAGTACCCTTTTGAAATATCTCTTTATGAAGAAATTAACAGACAAAGAACAAATCTTCGAGAACGCCTTTAAACCAAATTATCAGTTCGGGTGAATTTACAAATTCATGCTCTAATGATAGAAAAGTAATATATTCTAAATAACAGCAAACTTTCCATAACCTAATTCCGCCAAAAGTCATTTCACTTTCAAAAATCCAATTTGCCGAAGTCATAAATAATACATCGGGTCGTCGAGCGAACAAAAATATGAACATCACTTAGGCTATCTTTAGAGCCTTTAACCCGACTAACTAATCTGTCAACGTCAATTTCGTATATAATCCTTTCTCCTACATACAATTAGGATATCGCATTAAAGGATAAATACGGCGGACATCCCCGTGCGAATAGCAAACAAAAAGAGCAAAAACAGGGAAAACACTAAAAAAATATTGTATTACGCTTGTTGGTAATAAAATAAATTGGATTTTTCTAGAGCAAGTAGCAGAGGGAAAACAAAAAACCGTAAAACAATAAAAATAAAGGCAAACGGGCGAATTCAATACTTTGAGGCTCTGAGGGTAAAAATGCGTTTTTCACACCCAAAAACAGAAAAAAGGCGAAAAAAAAACAGCAAAATTATAGCAACAACAAAATTAGTGTCTGCTAACTGCGTTAATTAGGGTTAACCGGCACTTGGATGCTGCGGAGTGTTACGGCGGGCGTTGCGACCAGCGAACAAGCACGGTTGCAGCTAATAATGTCATTTTGACAGCAGCGAATGTCAGCCGAATGGTTTAAACGCAAAATTGAATATTTCCACGGAAAAAGGTGGCTGAAATTAATTGGCAAGCTGATGTATTTGAAATTGAAGCAGATTTTACGCGCTAATATTATATGCAGCGAGTATCTAAGTATGTGTGTGTGTGTTTGTGTTATGTTAGCTATTGAAATGTATGTATTTACTATTTATTTTTATTACCCTTTTATGTTGAAATTTCTTTATTGCATTTTTTATGTGCAACATCTAAATGTCCATAAAATTTCAATTCATTTTTGTTGTTGTATAATTTCATTAAATTTCGACTTCAAGCAACCCTTTAACTGTCTCTTCACTATACAAAACAGGAAATAACGTTAACTTCGGTTGCACCAAAGCTATAATACCCTTCACAGGTGCATTTATTAAAGCATAAAGGATATAAAAAGATCTTGATATTTCAAAAATTAATTGACTAGTTCGCGTAAGGTCTTCGTCGTTTCTTTATGGATGCTAGAAAATTCTTGGCAAAATTATTATAATCCTGTTCAAGGCATAAAAATCTCGAAAAAATTTAGCGCAGAAACAAGTACCGCTTTATGTGTGAAAAATTATATAATATACATATACATACATCATACATTTATTCCTATGTGATATATGCTTGCAATTGCACGCACATGTGTGTCCTTGTTGTTGTTGTGTTGTTGCGTCGTCGCGTCGTGACACAATATGGCGTTGACAGTCTGAAAAATATGGAACAACTTAACAAATTTGCAGAAATTTATATAAATTCGCACAGATACACAAACACATCAAAACATACACATGCTAAAAGACATATCTACACACATCAATATGTACTTACGTATAATTTACGAGAGAACGTGCTGTGAAACACTGACACTTTGAAAATTTTTTCAATAAAAAGTACGCCACTTGAAGCTCACCCATTTAAAGTGCTTCACAACTGCGCGCCTTGAGGTTGACATTATTGAAAACAAAAAATAATTTAAACCTGTGAGACTAAATTTAAAAATATATTTTTTTACCCATTAGATTCCCTTCTTACGCCTTACCTTTCAACCCTCAGCCCACAAATCCCACATGACTTCATAAAACGCCAATTTTACAATTGTAATTTCAATCAGCAACAAGCAGTCAGTAGCTTTTTATAGACCTGTCCCTAAAACAAAAAACCCTTTCGGGAGTATTCACCGAAATAAAAATCACAGCAATCATAAATTCGACATGTCTAATGGCAGGCCATATCATAAATTGCAGCAAAAATGCGAACAACCACATAACTCTCACTCTCTTTATAACTCTCACATACACATATGATACACACAAACCTACATCAGCACGCCTGCTTGCGCGAAAACCCACATACGCGCCTGCATATCCTTACAACTGCTTCGCCCTAGTACCGGTCCACTGCACCATTTTGCTGCACCCTTTCTTAGCTCTTATGGCTGTGTGTGTGCTTGCTCTCAGCAATTGTGTTCGCTTCATTCTTTATGACCGCATAAAATTTCGCCACCGCCTTGCCCTTTATTGTTCTCATCGGAAGGCATAAAGAAAGGATTTAATCGCGTGTTCTTTTTTTTTTTTGTTCTCCATTGACCTGTCACGCTTTCATCTGTCGCAGACCAATTTACGAACAGTTTTGATTTATAATTTCTTGTTTACGAGCATAGAAGTCGAATTGTAGACAGATTTATTTCAATTCAAAAACAATCAATTGTAAAACTTTTAATCACGATAATATCTAAATACCGTTAAGTAGCGTGTATTTGAAAGGATTTCAAATTGGAACTACAGTTTATATTAGTATAAGATGAGAGGTGAAGTTGCTGTGTGCTTAAGCTTATTAAATACACTTAAATATAAATATATTTCCTTTGACTAACAGGGTGGACAAAAAGTTTATTTTACGTTTCAATTGCCTACAAGTATAAGCCGTTATAAGTCTAGATCTGAAATTTGCAATCCATTTTAAAGTTTTTCAGTCTCCTATGGATTCTTTTCTCATCAAACTCTAAGTCGATGTCAAGAACCTTACTTTCGGTGGATATCCAAATAAAAGAATACATTTTGGGGATTGATTATAAAAATTGTTGAAATTCTGTAAAGAACATTAACTCTCGCTTTAGACGAACACCAGAATTATAAAGCTGATATGATTATCCATTTCAATGGTCGATTGCAGTATCTAAGTGCTTGAAAATCTGTGTGTAAAACTTACAGACCCTTCCATTTGGCGAATAAGCACTTACCGAACCAAGAGAAAGAAGTTTGATAAAGAACACTTTCCATGATATAGACCTCAAAGACTAGATATTTGGCAGACTTGACTGTTAATTTGTTGTTAGAAAATTTATAGTATTTCTTCGTACACTTCCGAGACCTATTTTTAACCATAGGTACCCTTAAATAAGATATGTATAATCTTTACCAACGGTTGTGCA
Source organism: Bactrocera oleae (assembly GCF_042242935.1). Lineage (NCBI taxonomy): Eukaryota > Metazoa > Arthropoda > Insecta > Diptera > Tephritidae > Bactrocera > Bactrocera oleae. The sequence continues at coordinate 64,365,642 of NC_091539.1, read as the reverse complement.
CATTTTTATAAGGATTTGTGGGAGCAAATCGAATACTGTTCCATTATTTTTTTCTGGCAAAATCTAAGTAAGCCAATCAATGAGGCGCCTTGTATGAAACCTAAAGAAATACCTTCCATTCTTATAAAGCTACGATCAAGCTGTGTAAGAAAATCCAGGAATTTTGTGGTTAAGATTAGGTTGAAGCGATTTCAAATAAAATAAACTTTGAGAACACTCTACCAAACTGTATGGAAAAGAGTTAAAACCTTAAAATGAGACAAATAAAGGGCGAGACCCTTGATTAAGTTAACTTAGAAGATTTACAGGATTGGAGAACGGGAGCCTTTTTACAATATGTTGTATATTAAAAAAGAGTTATAAAGCGCACGAAAACCAGACTATATCTTCTAGAAATCTTCATAAAATTACCAACTGTTTGCTATAGAATAAAAGTCGACATGCAGCTCAACACTTTCTTTTAATTCCCTAAACATAAAAAGTCTGGTCAAATAGAGGCATATATGTAAGTAAAAATTGTGATAAGAAATTGGTCTTGAGAGCCTCTGCTTCACAGACTTTCAATCTACAAACCTCAAAACAAAATATTTTCAGGTATGATCTTCCTACAGCGGAAATATCTTCTTCAAGCGCTTTTGCGTTACATCAGACGACTTTTTCGGATCGTTGCTCTCTAATGTACTCTTAAATATAACTAAATATATTGCGGCATGCCGCACCCAACTGAAACCCGAACCTTTTCATATAGCGCAACAATTGCACACTAATAAGTGCAAAAAAAAAAACTGTCCACAAGTATTCCATGAGCTCTTGGTTCGCCACAATTACAATAATACCAGGAATTCGACCAACTGTGGTTAATGTGGTGTAGCGGTATTCTTTTGACTTACAAACGCAATAAACGAGAACTGCAACAAAAAAATGGAAAACTGCGCAAAAGTCGAGTGGTCGAACAACAAACAGCAATTAATAAGAATTTGGCAAAAGTCATGTGTGAAATGCATTTAGAATAAATGAGAACTGCCGAAAACCGAAAGTTGCAAAAAAAAAACGAATAAAATGCGAAAACATGTTACTTAAAGAGAAATCCTACGGCTGCTAAGGATCCGGTAAGCAGTTAACACAGCACAGTATGCGCTGCAGTAGGAACGCGATCAGCAGGAGCTCAGACACAGAGCTCCCACTCTATAGGGGTATACGCAACGGCAATGCCGAACACAAAGAGACGACACATTTGAAACAAATCATTTGCTAAGCGATAAGGCAAATAGACAAAACAACGGGAGTTCAACTGACAGTTTATTGTCCGTTATCACGTCGGTATCACTCGGCCGTTAGCCTGGCTGGCTGGCTACAAACATGTGACAGTATTTAAGTAGTCGAGAGTGAGACATAGTGCGAAGTCGTGCAACAATTAAAACATCATCAACGTACGCGTATGGTACGTACAATAATTGACTTGTTTTGCTGCTGAGCGATAGCTAATCTGTGGCATGAAAATGTCGATGGATGAATGTATGAAAAAAGGCACTTGGTGACATAAAAACTTCGAAAAAAGGATAGCGTGCTGGAGTAAGCAAAGAGAGTCGAATCAAAGGATAGCACCGTACTGCCCACAGCAGTTTACGATACGCATTTAAATGGCGTTGAAAAACTCAAAACTCTTTATGGCTCCCGACGCACACACACACAAAAGAGGAATAAGTTCCTTTTTGTTATTGCGCGCCTTATCTACAGTTACAAAGTGGCCAACGCGCCTGACAGCTTCAGCATTCAGTGTATTAATGCACAATTATGTATTTCTCAAATTGGTTCGTTGATCACGCACCAAACAGCTATCAGGTGACATGCTGACGTCTGTGTTTTCAATTCCTGGAAGGTGTCGGCGCTTTGATTAGAGCACAGCAACGAAGAAGTGAAAGAAATGTCCTGGCATTGATTTTTCCTTTATGATTGCTTAATATATGCTGCTGATTTCTGACAGAGATTACTAAAAGCGGTTTTGTGGTTTTTGATGCCGCAATTGTGTTTTGCCATTCGAGTGGTCAGTTGTTGCTACCGCAGACGTTCAGGAAGTGTTAATCTGTAAAATTGAGACTTATGAACGCGCAAAGAGCATAAATCTGTCTCTGAGAAGTAAGTATTTGTGGGAAATTTTAAGAAAACGGTGTTTAGTACAAAAAATATTATAATGGAAGCGTCATCGATGAGCGACGATCTCCAAAAATGATAAAGAAAGTCTCTGTAAAGGATAAAGAAAGTTTCTGTAAAGGATAAAGAAAGTATCTGTAAAGAATAAAGAAAATCTCTGTAAAGAAATGTGAAATATTTAGTTCATGAACTGCGCAGTTTTGCTTCGAGAGCTCTGTGAAATTATTATAAGGTTCGCAGAAACTGACAGGACAGGTAAAAGGTTTTGAGTATTCTCTAAAGCTCAATAAAGTGCAAATTAAAATAAACATGAGGATCCCCCAAACAAGCACCGAAATAGGCTACAAAGGCTTATGCAAAGTTCCAGCTCTTGTATGAATAATTCTTAACGGTTATTTTTGTCAAACTACAAGCATTTCCAACTGCAAATGACAAATGCTACCATTCTATCTACTCTACCACATTTCTTCGTTCATTTCCTATCATGTGCCTGTTCCCCCCTATTCCTTTTTTTCCTTTTTTAATGCATTATCGGTCCAGCAACTTTCTCCCATTGTTTTCTGAACAATATGTTTTCTTATACTTCCCATATGCCGTTCTTCGCTCGCCACTCTGGTGGTTCCGGTAGCCGTCCGCACTTCGCCATTACACTTGTGGCCATACTCGTGTGGCCTGCAGCAGCAACCAATGGCTAACGGACTAACCGAACGTACAACCAACCATCTGTCCAGCGAGGGCAGCTAAGAGGACTTGCACTCATTGATGCATGTAAAAGGGATTAGGAAAAACCGTGGTGTGATTATTTTAAAAAAAAAAATTATATACATATATATAGGGTGAGCAATGTTGAGCTTTTGTTAAGCAAAAAAGAAAAGGTCGCTGCTCTTTAACTTATATTTTTTCCTGTGACTATTCCAATCTAAGACCAGATTTCGCAATATTGGATAGCTATGAGAGATATAAGGTCTGACACTACAGAAAGCTTGGTTCATTTGGCATATAAATGAAAAACTTAGTCGTCTCCCTCTCGACCTAATTTCAGGCACAGAATCTTAGGCGGCAAGAAAATCCATATCGATTACTCATAGAATACACAATGAGAACATAATACAAGTGGAAGAAAAAGGGTTTATTAGTGAAACGGAAGCTCAGCAGAACTTATTTTGACTCAACTGGTCTCACAAGGGCGGTTAAGGAGCACATTATGAGTTTGATGTTTGCCTGGAATAGTTTCTTGTACAGCTGAACTCTTTTGGACTCAACTGATCTCACAAGGGCGATTAAGGAGCCACTATGAGTTTGTCTGGAATAGATTCTATGTTGATTCTTAAAACCTTTTTACACCAACTTACCACTTCGTACTCAAGAAAACAATAGTAAGGCAGATAACGGGACACACGTTCGAGCTGGCTACTTAAGCTTCCTCGAAAAACGTCAGTTAACTGTTGATATGGAGATTAGTGGGATTCAAATTTTTTCCGCATACAAAATTGTTGCACACCAACTTCAGGCCAACCATCTAAGCTTATCATTCGTTGCTTCTTCTACATGGTGTCTGCGCGCTATAAAAAATGCATATTCTTTGTATTTTAACACCCCCAATTCTCGCACAACTTTTTTCCTCCAAATCAGCGTTGTGTATCTCTGACCAGGATAGTTCTTTTTTCAGGAGCAAAAACTCGGTTGTCACATTCAAACCGTTTTCAGTGTTGTATGTTGTTGAACAACCGTATTGTTGTCTCTGCTCGGATTAAATGGAAGTGTTGCATGTCACGTCGCTGGCTGACAAATGTCAATTTGTAGTTGGTGCTGTGTGTTAGCCACTAGGTGGCAGGCATTAAATAATTAACTCAAATTCCACAGTCAACGTCTAAAGAGGTGTGATGAAATTTTGTGTTCTTTTTCTCTGCATAGAGAATAAGTTGAAAATTTCCACGGAAGTATATGACTGGTCCACCGAATAGTAAATGTTTAAAATTATTTTATACATATTATAATGTATTTATTAAATTTTTCGATATAATAGTGAGCCGAATTTCGTTGAAAGACTGATTGCTGATGTTTACTTATGTTTTATTAAAAGACTTATTCATTTGACCTATTTTTTAAAACAAATCAGGTATTTCGGTACGTATGTAGCTCCGTCCCCCTTCATATTCAAAATATCAAGCAAACTTTGTACTGAACCGACCTATAGGATTTGCTGTAAGCCCTTATCCTTTCTCTGTCGAATATTAAATAACAATTTCTTACAATTTTTCGTTAGCTTCATTTAATACAAATATTCGCGATATCAAGAATACGGACGCTTAATATCACATCTTCAGTATTTTCAACGTTCCATTAAAATATTTCGGCGATATTAGCCTTGAGCTCACTAACCGTGCTTGAACTCACTATTTAAAGAATTTCTAATCTCATTACCAATGACAGCGAGTCACTTTGTTATAAGACTAGTATGAGTGCCAGGACATAGCGGAATCGCAGTTAACTGACGAGCTGGCAAAAAAAGTCACTCTAGCCCCGCTATCAGTAGAATGGGAACTGGTCTTTGCTTCGCTCTCTTCGTGATTTTCACCACTAGACAGCTGAGCTTCACGGTAGCTTAGACAGCGCTTAGTTACCAGCAGTTCTCAACAGATCTAGTGAGCTTTTCGCCCTTAGTAAAACTAGCTACTACCTAGTTGTGCGGGCTCTAACTGGTCATTGACCTATCGGCGTCCAAACTGTAAAGTTGAGAATCACACCGCTTGTCAGCTGTAGAATCTGTTTGAAAGAAGAAGAGGTTGAAACATCTCAACATTGCTTTCTTGATTTTCCCATCAAGTCTTAAATATTTGACAGCTCAAACTTTCAGATATCCCGCTGATCTGGTGGGGATAGAAATTAAACGTCTGAGCAGATTTGTACTGGCCTCAACGTCCAATTCGAACAAGTACACAACAGGATTCACAAAGCACCACATTTAGTAGTAAAAATGTGATGTCCATCTCCAAGATCAGCCATCGAAGCTAACCCAACCTTTGATATATTGCAAAATTACAAGCAATCCAAAAAAAAATGTTTAGAGCAAGAATGATAGATATAGAGTTGACGACATTTTCCTCCCGATACTTTTTGTGGAGAGTATTTGACACAAACAATATTGCTTTGTGACATCATATATGAATTTGGACATATCATTTTGTTTCTGCCGTTGAGTGTTACAATTTGGTCTTTAACATTTTCGAACTCGTTAAAAAATTTGTATAATGCTAACCATTGAATCTTGGACTACCATTACTTGAATAAGGAATCATAAACAAATCATGTAATTGTTTGCTTGAATTCAATCCTAACACTTCCTTGGTATATCTTCTGTGTATCGCAGTAGTTTAATCTTTTAATTTAAATGAAGAATCCATTTTGTGTTCCTAATTCCGTAACGTCACAAACGCTCGTGTGAGTTGCGGTTGAGTATTTGTGCAAAAAATTTTGTTACTGCACCGTTTTACCTAAATAACGCAATTTACTAATCAAATTGTGCGAAGCTTCTTAATTAACTAATTTGCTTAGTGCTTCATTATATTAATTAAATCAATCGGGAATTTTATCAGTCCACAAAAACCTTATTGACCAGCTGAAAAAGTAGAAAAATGTCAAAAAACGAAATAAAAATTGAAAATGGTCCATCTTATCAAGAAACGTCATACTAAAAGCGAATGTAGAGGGAAAATAATATAAAATAAATATATAAGGAAGAAATTACCGCATTGAACTGCATGCAAATGGAAAGACGAATGACAGGGAAAACAAGCTAACTAAGTAACTGTCATATCTGGTGTCTTTTTTGTTGCATCTACAAGTAAATCCACACGTAAATCCGACAACAACAACATGAACGATTGGCTCTGCAGTCCATTTTATTTGACCACGACTATCTCAGGTACTCACACACACACACACATATGCACATATAAAACGCAAACATCCAATAGCAGTTAAGGTATGCACACACACGTGTAACGGTACTTATAAACCCATATAAATATGTACTATTCATATTATAACCTGTACTACCCAACCAGCGCTTTTACAATTGCATTCTGCAGGTGTTCACCACCCTATAAGTACCGTAAATGAACTGTTGAATTCGTTCCATCGCATAACTTTCCAATGCACACAGGTCCACTGCCCACATCGTCGGCATGCTGCAAACAATCTCACATTGCAATCGCAGTTCTTCAAGTCTTACATACGACGGAGCAAAGTTGTTCGGGGGTGTGAGCGCAATAAGCTTTATCAATCGTTTTAATCTGAGAATGCTTTGACCGTCACTACAAAAACAACAGCTACAATTGTACCCGACTAGTGAGCATACATGACAGCGTGCATGTATGTTTGGTCCATGGCATACTCCTGGCAACCGACAATATTTCAACTGGTGCTCTCCCAAAGCCACCTGGCGATTTTCTTTCTTGCAACGTGTAAAGCGTTTTTGTTCGTAAGTACTAGTAAATCTGCTTTTTGTGATTTCTTTTGCTACGTTTTTTGTTTTTGTGTCATATTATGCTTGTGATTTCTGGCAAAGGACCTTGTTGGGTTTTTTTCCAACATCTTATTGGGTTATTGACTGCACTCTTGATATATCTCAGACTGAGTGGGTGGATGGAACGTTGATCAAAGGTGTGGAGTTCAAGGTAAATGCACTGAATTGTTGCATAAATATTTAGTAAAAGAAAAAAATATATTTGCTCAGCTCATAAGTACCAAATCTTTGACACTTATAGCTCCAAAGCAGGGAGATATAGTTAAAAATGGACTGATGAGAATTTTATGAAAAAGTTCATTAATTAAGCAAACTTCTGCTTTTTGTTTCAATGTATATTGCTAAACTCCAGACCCACCTAACCCTAAAAGTATGCAACGTTTTATTACCAATGTGTAAATTTCCGACCTCATTCTGTACCACGTGTGGACGTGGTCACGGAGTTTAGAAAATGGAAAATATAACAATAATAGTCGGTCGGTAATTTGATTCTTGTTTTTGGAAGGGGAACCGCGAGATGAATCAAAGCACTCTTGGAAGCTGTATACGATGACCTTTTTGCTATGTGGACTGTAAAAAAAATAGTTTGACTAGTTTCAACGTGGTCGGTTTTTGAGGAGCCACGTGCAAGAGACAACAAAATGGCTACCATGGAGGATAATGTGAGAAAAGACACGTGGTCGCATAGTCGCACTTCCAAGTAAAAGTAAATGAGATACCTGAGACAGATGGCATCTCACAGTATCTTATAAGTCATATTCGGCATAAGAAAGCTGTTTAAGCATGCGCAATCCTAAAGAGGAACACTCGAAACAGTGAAATTCAAGAAGGCGAAAACTGCTCTATCGTCCGGATGATGATGACTACCACTAATTCACAAAGAAGGATACACATCACAGCGGTCACAGAGTTCTACTTTGACCAAGTTTTGGACGGATTTAATGCCCTATCGGAGAATGCCCCGTTTGGCGACCCTCCCCGGTTGCTACGGCCTATTTGGTCAAATTAAGCTTTGAACTGCGACCCCGTTCACTGTATTCTCCATATTTGTCCCCGTGTCTTTCCCCCGATCTCCATTTCTGACCCCTCTTTGTTGTCAATCTTGAAAAATTCACATTCAGCGTAAAACTTGTTTTCCCAAATTTTTGCAGATGAAAGCCTTCTTAGTCTCGAACACCTTCTCCCATCTCTAGCTTTACTGCCACCTTCGAAATTGTCAATTCTATAAATGAATGCTTCTAAGGACACTAACCAATAACACTAATGCTACAACAATACCAACAACCCTTATTTTCGTAAAAATGTGACCTCTAACACCCTAAAAATTTGGAAAAGTTATGAAGATACTTGTTTCGTTTCCAAGTCTAAGAGAATTCTCTAGTGTCATGATGTTCAAAACTGTGCCACCTCTCGTTAACCTCCGAGCGCAAAGAAAATCTGAGTTTGAGTATTAGCAAATCCGAATGTATCAACTGACACGTTACTTGACATTTGACACTGGTTAACAGTGCAAACATTTTCCACTTGCCGACGAGTGTCTCCAACAATCAATCAAGGACATAAACGAGCTGACCAAGCATGAGGAGAAAAAATGTCCGCAAAAAGTGTAAAATCGAAGGATTGAATGTGAAAATCACTTAAAGGATGTAATAACACAGATGTCCATAAAGCAACGGTAGCTGAAAGCAAGTAACAAAAACAAAAAACAAAAAAAAAACACCAACAAAAACGTAGTAAGTAAGAAGCGAAACAAATAACCCCAAAACAAAGGGAAATCCCGCAGGTCTTAAAAACAACGATACAACGAAGAGTTCGAAATGCAGCAACAACAATAATTACAACAACCATATAGTTGAGTATGTGTGTATGTAGGTGTATAAACAACACATATTGTACAACCGGAAGCGGTGTTACACATCCACAAGCTTTTACTTCGCAACGCACAACAACAACTGCACATGCAACAACAACGAACAAAGTTGAGCTGCCGGCGCTGGCTCAACATATCCGTGCCGCTACCGCCCAAGTTAACCCATTTGCGGATGAGGCGAGGGAGAGTCAATGAGGGTCATATCACAAGCTCGAAATACAAATCGGTACAACGCAATAAAAATGACTAGCCCTGGAGGTCGCGGCTGAAAGTTTCGTTGCGGATTTGCATGGCAAGTGGAAGTGAGCCCAAAGCCGGCAGACAAAGAGCCCGAGCCCGAGTTGACGAAACAAGCAAAGGCTTGCAGCAAAACAAGAACAAAAAGCAACAACAACTTACACAGAAGCAGCAACAGAGGCAGTAAAGCAAGAAGCAGGAAAAATTACAACAAAAAAACAAAACGAGTGCCGAAGAATAAACAAATGACAGCGCAAAAAACACAAATCCATGAACGGGCAAAAGGATGCCGAGCAGCGGAGGCAAGCAGGATTAGGGCCCCACAGATACGTAGTATATTGAAGTAGCAAACGGTCGTTGGTGGCAAAAAACGCTTTGGCGCACGTAGAGTGTTGCAACAAGCTGTGTGGCAAAGCAATAAAGTTGCTTTGTTCAAATACTTCAGTTCGTGTGCGTGGGTGTGTGTGTGTGGCACAAGCTCCGGTGCGCGCTTGATATGCAAATATGCAAAGTATCAGCGATAATCAACGACGCTGCGTATTGAACGCCAAAGCAGAAGTTTAAGAAAAACTCAAACGATAATAAAACGAGGACATAACACCAACAATAGCAACAATGGCAAACATATGCGCAACACCGCAAGCCACAGCAACTGGCAAACCGAACTGAATGGCGGATGCGTTGTGGAAAACAGGATGCCATAAGGTTTGTGTTCCCTCGACGCCTCATACCACTTTAGCGATGTGGAGCATGTACAACAACAACAACAACTATTGCAACATTATACTGCGCCCATTAACGCAACAATCCGTTGGCAACAAACTCTTCAGCATTTCCTTTACGCGTGCATTACAGAGTTTTTCACTTCACTTGCATATCCTTTGGCATCCTTTTGCATCCTTCTTTTTTTCATTCCTTCACCTTGTACACTCATTTGCTATGATTTTCTTTTCTATCTTTAGTTTGCTGGTAGTTATTTGTTCTGCTGTGTGTGTTCCCTGTTGGATTTTCTGCCATCAAATCATGTGTATTAAGTGGCTTTGGCGAATGTGGTGCGCCAGCCGAGCGGCTTTGTGCAGAAACTGTCATTGGAGTTGGTGGTACGCTGGATTTTGTTGCTGTTATTGATGCTAACAAGTTTTGCTAAGCTTTAATTAAGCGCTTTATTGCATATTATCGGGAGAATATAAGAAAAGGGAAAAATTAAAAAAAAGTTATTCGAAAAAGCTCTTCTAAAACGGCGGAGGGCATTGGTGCAGGGGTCACGGGACCACGCACCAAGCTCTCCATTCCCATGGGAGGCTTTCCTAGCATATTCCAGGCGGAGGTATATGCTATAAGTCGGTGTGTAGAGATAAACCTCCAACGCGACTATCGCAATAAGAGTATCGCCATACTCAGCGATAGTCAGGCGGCACTTAAAGCGATCTCGGCTTTTGAAGTCACATCGCTACTAGTGCAGGAGTGTATAGAACGGCTGAACAGCCTATCAAGTCACAATAGAGTGCACCTCATCTGGGTGCCTGGACACAGGGGTATAGCCGGAAATGAACTGGCTGACGAGTTGGCCCGCTCTGCAGCCTCTACAAAAATGGTAGGACCAGAACCGTGCGTAGCGGTTGGTCCACACACCATTAAAGAGCTGCTCCGTAAAGAGGAAAGGGCAGGCAGGGAGAGACATTGGCAACATCTCCAAGGCATGCGCCATGCCAGGTTGCTAATGGGGGGTTATAACCTTAGACGGTTTAAAACCGTAATCAATCTCCCGAGGAATAAATTCCGGCTACTGGTCGCGTTCTACACCGGACATTGCAGACTCAACAAGCATTTATTTAACATGGGCTTGGTCTCCTCTGCAAACTGCCGGTTCTGTGACATGGAGTCGGAAACCCCAGAACACCTGCTTGTGGACTGCACAGCAGTCTGCAGACGCAGAATTAAGGCCCTGGGATCCATGTTTCCAAACAGGCGTCAATTGAAAACGGTCGTGGTCGAATCGAGATGAGTCGACGCCTACTTGGCTGGGATTGACGGTCAGGAAGATTTTGCCAAGAAATCATTTGCTATGAGCTGTTCCTCTAAAGCCAAACTTTTAATTCGTATTTTTACTGCCAACAATTGGAACGTCTGAAGGATGCAATCACTCAAAAGCGGCCAACTTTGGCAAATAGGAAAGGAACTAACACAACGTTAGGCCACACACAGCGATAGTGACTTGCCAGATGCTCCGGGGGCTTATTGGGAGATCCTCAGGCATCCCCTTATTGGTTAGATCTGACATCAAGCTATTACTTACTACCTTTATTGTCTATGTCAAATTATCCGGTAAAGAATTCGTTTCAAGAGAAGTTTAGACAAGACAGTCAGTCTTATTGTGAGTTTCTGTTATAGTATCAATATGAAACTACCTTAAAAATAGCAACAAGTTATCGTACAAAACAGTGACCTAATTCGAATCATTCTAAATATGTCAAATAATATCTTCAATTAAGGGCAAAAAAATGCATTTTTACTAGACCTGATACCGGCTTGCTATTTGATTTCTGAAAATAAAAAAAAGCAGTTATTTGGTTCGAAACTGATGGCAACGTCTTTCATAACCAAAATATTCCATCTATCAGAAAAATAAAATAATAACCACGTCTAGCACTTTGGTTATGAAAAGATGGGTTATTATAGTGTTTATCTAGGAAAACTCTGTGGTCGAAGTACTCCAGCCAGCAGGTGCTTTCTCGATCTACGGAGTTCTATGTCCAATCCTAAGTATATTCACTTGTTTTGTTCGCAGACCTATTATGAAAATGTATCTATTCCACAGCTTTTGCACCATGTGATCTAATATTCTTCAGCTCTCATACAGATAAATTCACCATGATACACAATTACTTTGAGACAATCCCGTTTCTATATTCAAGTCGGTCGAATTTCTTTTAAGCGCATTCCCAGCATTTGTTAATGTAAATAGATTTAAACCTCAGATATATACTTACTAAATTTCTTTCTTTCAAAACAAAATTTTTATCTCTGTTTATGCCAGCGATAGGATTACGCCGTTATCGACAGTGGCAGCAGTGTTCATACGGTTCCGGCTTAAGAACGCGCATATTCGTAGACACATCATACAAAAATACAAATATCTTCTTTTCGTCAATGAATTTTCTGTTATTCTGTATCGAGCATACACTTTTACACTTTGCCAGAAATATTTCACCAACTCAGTCAATGAATAAGAGTCTATATACTCATTCTCTATAAGTACATATAGTCACTCATGTAGGATTAAGTAATCCTTGTTGCAATAATAGTATTCATTACGTAAAATGAATGAAGTGTTCGTTATACTCGTTTTTCCGGCCAACTTTTGTTTTCCTCTTTTTGTTAATTCCCATCTAGATATGATTTACATGCGACATAATTACACCGATCGTCAAGATTGTGCTCGAAGGTTGGCAAAACATATCACATGTCAAAAAGCGAATTTCGCTCGGAGATCCGAAAGTGTGATTAGTTTAGATATGCTATGTATGCTTGTACCATATTTGAGCAGCAAAAGGTCTTTGTTTTCATTCATTCATTAGCAGAGATTTACGCGCTTATGGACCGTTTCACGTTTGCGAACACTACGATCGTTGCGGATGTTGTTACCTTTCTGGGGGTAGATCGCGTCGGTAAACGATCGGTGGGCAAGCCGGAACTGGATTAAAAATTATTTTGTGCGATTTTCGGCATTTGTGTGATTAGCTTTGTATATTTCTTGCTATCATTTGAGAGAGCGGTGTAGAAGTTGATAAAAATCAATTGCAACCCAAGTAAAAATGGAGGTGGAGATTTAGTGTAACGGAGAAAGGTTATTTGGAATTTTTAGTTTGCGAACTATTTCGCAATAGTTATACGTATAAATGAGTATATTATAGTTATATACATCAATTTTGAAATTGAAAATATATAATAAAAAAATGAAATGGTTCTGATTGTAAGAATTTCTTTATTTTTTTCAGCTCAATTTCACTAGCAGTTAATTTACCTATATATCGTGCTTAAAAATTATTAGATTATACATTTGTGTACTTTATATAATTATATAAATCTAAATTTGAAAGAAAATAAAGTTTAAAAAATCCAAACCTGTCCCACAGCAGCCTATCTTCTATATAACTTTACTTCTTCTCTATCACTTACCTCATATTTCACTATACATTTTCACACTCTACTTAAATAAATTCCTTCATAGCTTTACACCGTAGCTTTCTTTTTCAATTCTATAAAATAGAATGAATTAACCGGAAGTAACCGTCCAGGACATGCACCACAATTTGCCATCCGGTTGGCGAATTTCTAGTTGACCATTTGATTTTCATATGCAGTGCACATATGCCACCAGAGCATTTACTCCAAGTGGGCGGGTATGGAATAAGTCAAATTTATTTTTCGCCTATTTATACGATTATGCTCGTCTTTATCAAGGGTAACTACAACAACAATTTCCACAAAAATAGCAGAATGCTCGTTCATCATAGAGCCAGCAGCGGAGACAGCTTTTAAATTGCTCTATTCGAATTCTTTTATTCTGAGTTGAAAAAATCGATCTCATGAATGAATGGACATGACAAAAGCGAAATTATAAAATATTGTCGAAATATAGGAATATACCGCTTGAATTCAAAAATTGAAGGCATCTTCGATTCGCCACTTCCCTACACGTTATAGTTGAGCTCTCGAACACACAAAAAATTTGCATAATCGCTATATCTCTATTAGATTGTGTCAGTCTATTGAGTTTTTACAGTTGTGTGTCCGTTTCGACACTCTCCACGCTCGAGAGAACGGAAGAAGCAAGTGAAATTTTCAATGTAACAACATAGTTCCTGTTTACGGTCCCAGACTAATAAAAATTCTTTCGATTATATGAAGCAAAATATTCTCTCGAGAGAAAAAAAATACTTTCCACTGTGCCCAATTAACATACGCTAGTTAAGTCTTTTATTTTGAACTGATATAGGTTTGCAAGGTGAGCAACTAACTCAAAACAAATAACGGTTGCTTTTTTTCGAGGTATAGAACTTTAAGTTGGCATTACTGTTTAAGATGGCGACCGATTTAACAGCTGTCAAGTAATTTATTCTCAGTTTAGTTTGGCAATTCATCATGAATAGACTCACGCCTGAACAACGCTTGCAAATAGTGCAATTTTATTTCGTAAATAATGGTTCTGTGCGGAATACGTATCGCGCACTACGTTCATTTTATTTTTTTAGCGATGAAGCGCACTTCTGGTTGAATGGCTACGTCAACAAACAAAACTGCCGGATTTGGGGTGAAGCTAATCCTCAAGTGTATGTCGAAACAACGTTACATCCCGAAAAACTGACTGTTTGGTGCAATTTATGGGCTGGTGAAATGGTGCGTACTTCTTCAAAAACGATGATGGCCAGACTGTTACAGTCAATGGTGATCGGTATAGAGCCATGATTACTAACTTCTTCATTCCTGAATTGAACAACCATGATGTCCAGGAGCTGTGGTTCCAACAAGACGGTGCAAAATGTCACACAGCTCGTGCCACAATCGATTTATTGAAAGACACGTTTGGTGACCGCCTAATTTCACGTTTTAGACCTGTGAATTGGCTTCCAAGCTCTTGTAATTTAATACCGCTAGACTACTTTCTGGAGTTATGTAAAGTCATTGGTCTATGCGCATAAGCCACAAACGCTTAACCATTTGGAAGACAACATACGCCGTGTTAGATGAGCATATCCTTCACGGAACGCTTCTGAAAACAATGATTATATTAAAAAGAAGACATGCAGCTTACTAGTTTTAAGAAATCTTAAATACGAAATGTTTTATGTTGTTTCCAAAACAGTTTCTGTCATATACATGACGGACAATCCACTTGACACGGCGCCAGTATGCCGGAAACTAACGAGTTCCCGCTTTGAAACAGAAACCACAATTTCACATTTCAAAGTGGCTGAAAGAGAAGCACTTCATATGTTATAGGAAATAAAAAATATCAAAAACACCCTACAAGTAAGAAAATAATGTAAACTCACATTCCAAATAAAATATGAAACGAGTGCAGTAATTGATAAAGGCTATTCAGACTTTAAAAGTAACTTTGGAAAGAAAAATTTTAAGTTCAGATACATTTTTCAGTAAATTGAGAAAAAATATTTCAAATTTTGTTGGAAAAGTTTTTCATTTCAAATTTTTAACAAAATTTCTAAACTGTTTTTTTTTTGTTGTCAAAGGTATAAACACCCTAAACAGACATACTACTTACTTTCCACTGACACTCGTGTTTAAGCAGCAAAGTGTCAAATATGATGCAACACTTGGCCGCTCGATTTTTTGTTTTTGTGTCCACGATTAATGTGAGTAGTGTTTGGTAGTCGCACGGATAATTACATGCTCGTTAGTTGAGTGTCATTTGTTTCACACTCAGTCATTAGCTAAATACACGACATCGTACACGAGAAGGAGAACGAAACAAAGGTCTTTCTGCGCCCTTGGGATCAAAGTGTAGCAATGGGTGTGTCGGCGTAATATGAAACCGCAAAGCGAGGGAAGTGTAACGCAATGCGACACAACGCGGCATGAAAACTGAATGAGTGTTGGCTTCTGAGGAAATACTACAGAAATGTATGCATAGGAAGAGCAAGGAAATGGAGTATAAAATTTATGATATTTCGCCTAATTGTCGATAGTGACAGCAAATTACACACACGCTATTTTTTAGCTCGAATCGTTTAGTCAAGTGGTTATAGGAGATTTTATAGTAATTGCCAAAGATATACGTGTATGGAGGTTAGAAGCAGGATTATCACTTACAAGTGATCCTACTTGCTGTAATAATTATTACATAGATAAAGTTCAAACTTCGTTAAAAAAAATAACACCGGAAGGAAAATATATAAAGGCAATAAACTCGAGTTTTGAGCTGAAAAAGAGATTTCTATAAGGGTCTACGAAAGCGCGATGGAATCTGAACTTATTTTGAACACATATTTGTAGAAAGCTTTTGACAGTAAAATCGAAAAAAATATCTTAGAAAATTTGAACAAGTTTCGAAATAATAGGTCTAGTAACAAGAAAGCCATTATTTTTGCATAAAATTAAAGGTTTTTATTTATCATAGTTAGAATGATCCAATTTAGGACAAATACGCACACTTTTTCGATAATGCCACTCTTATAGAAAACCCTGTCCCTATTGGCAAAACTAAGACAGTCGATTTTCATAAGCGAGGCAAAGTTTTCACCAGCAAAATAATCCGTCATAGACAGGAATAAGTAATAATCAATTGGTGCCAGATCCGAACTGCAAGGTGGATGTATAAAAATCTCATAACCAAGCTCTCGAAGCTTCTGCCGTGTCCATATCGATGTGTAGTGCATGATGCTGTCCTGATCGAGCACAATTCTTCTCCTATTAGCCGAATGTTGGGCACAGGTTAAAATTAAGACTTTGGACGTGGGAGAACAGCTCATAGTAGATTTTCGATGCCAATCCCACCGAACACAAGGCAAAACCGCCAATCCCGACTTGGCCACCAATTGCGCCGACTGACCACGTCTATTTCATTTAACGTTGTCGTAAGTGAACCACTTTTCGTCACCAGTAACCATGCGCTTCAGAAATGCATCGATTTTGTTGCGATTCAGCAGGGATTTACAGATGAAAATACGGTCCGTGAGGTTTTTTTTTTGCGTTAACTCGCTTAAACTTTTTTTGTGAAATACACAATTTTTAAATACACAAAAACTCATTAACTTAAAATTCAAAGTTATTATTGCTAAAGTAACTCAAGCTCTGCTATAATATAAGCTCGCATATATTGTAGATTTTTTCGATTAAATAAATTCACCACGCCAATTTATGTTCTTCATGTTCATATCACGGATGTGAATTTTGCGTATCATATTAAGAGAGTAAGGAGCATGTTGAGTTGCCCAACGTAACTAAAATATGTGTCGACAGCCTCATAAATCTCCAGCATCGATTTCCTTTTCTATACTTTTTATGAGCAAATTTAATGCTTGAAACTTAGATTTTCGCACAATTGACATGTTATAAAAATCACACAACTGCCTATGTATATATCTGAATAACCAATTCTGGCTCATTATGGTATCTTGTTCACATGCACGACTTACATAACCGACAGACATCGCCAGCAACAGTAATGCCGTGAATAATCGAATTTTCACGTTTATTGTAACAAAGAGTTGAGTATAATTGAAATTGTAAAATTCCTAATTGATCGAGAGCAGCAAGCCAAGCCGGGGACCAGGACCAGCTGCAAAATTTCGCCATTGACATTTATCAATATGTGCGATATATGTATATACATGTATGTATGCGCGCGTGAGTAGTTAGTTGAGCCATTGTGGCCAATTCACTGTGGTCTGATCGACGCCGCAATGCCGATGCCATGCCGAATCAATTGTGCTGGCTCCTTTGACTTGCCTCCCCGCCAAGTGGTGAGTGTGATTTTTTTGCACACCGGTGTGCGCACACATACACAGACTGACATAAGAGTGGCTGATTGTTGTTTTAAAAGTGTGAAATCGTCACATATGTATGTTTAATTGTACTCGATTGCATAGTTTTTTTCGGAAAAATGCGGCGAATAATAAAAAATTTTATTTTTCAAGCGTAAAAATGAAATTTTCACGCTCAGCAATAAAGTTTTTGTATTTGCGTTTTTGTACTTTTTGATGGATTAATTATGTTTGAGGTTTAGCTCCATAAATTTCAGGTAATAGAACGGTTAATTCGTCACGATGATTTTATTAACGGGAAAAATAAGTGAGCCCTTCAATAATTGCGTATATCGAAATATAGAAAGCGTCAAGCTGGGTTCATATAATATATTCATGCACATCACTTAATTTTTTCGAACTTATTGCTGCTTATGTTTAGCGTTGTTAGATGTTGGACCAAGATTCTTCCACCGCCTGCAGTATATGCCCCTTTCAACCCACTCCGAACGATTAACAAAAACTTGTAAGGCTCTTTTTCATTTTGGAAATATACTCGGAGTTTTGACACAGGTGATCGAAGAAGTTACAGACTCTTACTAACTAAAAAAGCATAACCCAATATACTTATATTATCTAGAGAATAAAAGTGAGCGCAAACGGTGTCTTAGCCAGGATTGACGGTGAGGAAGGTTTTGCTAAGTGTTTGGCGGGATTGATCATCTACTTTGAGCTACTCTCCTACGGTCAAACTCTTAATTCGAATCTTTACTGCCAATAATTGTATACAATATAAAATACCGAATATTAAATCAGATGGAGTGGGTTTGGTAAAGAAAATCTTAGCTAGCCACAGAGTAGCAGCTGCCCGATACGAATATACACTAAACTATCATACAAAGATTACCTCGGTTGTTTGAAATAGAAGCACTATTAGCATTCCATGGAATGTAAAGAATTTCTGGCGCCAGTAGCCACTCGAAACACGACCAAAGTGTCGCAACCAAATTTCCCCAAACACTTTGTACTGATTTATTGCCAAGCAAAAAAGAAAAGTAATGGGTAATTTAAAAAAGAAGTGATGTGGTATATGCATATATAAATATGTATGTAATGAATGTATATAAACAATGAAAACATTTGTCCGACATAAATTATCACAACAACAATGCACCTTCCATGTATTTTCGACCAATTAATGCACTTCTACCAAACACTTCGAGTTGTTGACCAAAGTGTTGCTACACTTTGCGCGATATTTGAAAAATAACAAAAAATGTAATTGAGACGTCAATGGCATTACTGGTGAACACTCAAGCATATGTCCACACTTTTTTGCCTCCTTTTTCGGTAATCGCGTAAGAACTGCTTCCGAGAAGCGGCAATGTTGTGTAATCTTCTGTGGCAATTTGTTTGCTGCCAAATGACGTTCATTGCTGTGATCCTACCAGGAATCACCACTTGAACTAGATCAGCACATTTTTTTTCTTTCGTTATGCGCTCGCTCTTTGCGCTCTGTTTACATGTGTTTTGACAAGAGGCGTTGGTGCTCGCTTACAGCAGCAGCTCAATTTGTTTGCATTTATATTCACAATATTAGTGACGAAGAATAATACCGAAATTGGAAGACGAGATTTCATGCAATTTGAGTAAACAGGAGTGGCAGTAGCAATGTAATATGGCGCTGCTACTTTTTACTTGTGTTTGCTATTGTTGTTGCTTGTGATCCTCAACACCTACTCATTAATATACATAAACTGAGTAATTGGATATATTTATTTGGCAATTGTACGCCTTGTTTTTGAGTTTTTCTTTCTTTAGACACTTAATTTGAGACGCTTTGTTGTCGGTAATTTGAATTTGATTTCATTTGAGCCGCAAGCGAGTCTCAAACGTGAAGATATTGCATGAAAATATAGTTGGGTAATTTGCAGGCGACACTTCCTTTGTTATAGGTTTAAAAAGAGCTCCTTGAACTCAATTTTATTTGAAGAAATCTCATTTAGAACATAAATACGATGTAAAGTTCGTTACCGATTGCAGATAGGAGAATTAGAATTCTGCAGAATACAAAAATTATATAAATTTCTTACGATAAGATTTGGAATTTTATTTACTTATGTATTGTTATGAATTTTTGCTAACAAAAAAGAGAAGAGTAAAGAATTTCTTAAATAAAATTAAACTCTATGAAAAAAAAATTCCCAAAAATCAGCGCTTTAAGGGGTTACATGGGGTTCGTCTAACAAAAAACTATCTATTTTCAATAATTTCTTTTTCATGTAAAAAATGTAATATTTTATTCAAACTTTTTATTATTCCGAAGATACATCGGCAGTTCCTCGGAAAAAATTTGCTTCCGCGTTGACAGCAGAACTTCTGACAAGATCATCAAAAGTAAAAAGTAAAAAAAAAACATATAAAGAGAAAATGATATTTTTGGCAGATGTTTTCCAAAAAAAAATGCAAACTTCTTACGTTTAAGACCTTGTTCATTATATCTTAAAGACATGTGTAAAATTTCATTAAGATCGGTTGAGTAGTTCGCGAGAAATCTTGACATCCGACTTTGAAAACACATTTCGAGAAAAACGCGTTAAAAATGTTAAGTGACTATATAGCTGACCTCGTGCGCGCAACTTTTCAAAGCTTTATTTCCAATGCTATTACTGAGATCAACTTGAGAATTTAGGACAGATGTTATAAAATTAATAAGAAATAAACAAAAGTTTTTTTGAAGTCGTAAAACCCAACAGTAGTTGATTACTACAATTACAGTCAAACTATAAGTAATATCACCTCGAATCTTACATATATAAGTGCCTCTCGATACACTCTCTGATTTTAGTTCAATCAGTCAACGTATATATTATATAATTCCATAGGTTTATTTTTAACTAGCATCTCGCACTCTCCCTTCTACGAGTTCAGAGGACATTTTAGAAAGTTCTACCAATTCTTTCTTGAGAATAAAAACTAAGAGTACCTTTTCTTATAGAACTATTGACCACGCACATCGATTTTTACCCTAAAACACCGGCGGTCATTTGTGCCTTGCCCTCACGTGGCTTGTTAACAACTTGCGGTTAATTCTCTTGAACTAGATTTAGGCGACCATATTTGTCCCGGCAAAATCCGGGATGGTTTTTTTTAATTATATTATAATTCACTTAAAATCGCGACATAAATATAATAGATGAGAGAGCAACACAGTTTTATTTAATTCATTCTTCTCATTTTTTTATTTTTTTTTAATTTCTAAGCCCGGGACGGGCAGAACGCTTAATTCGGAACTCGGACTGGTCAGCTAAGACTAGATATTTGAAATTCGACATCGACTTATATGCCTCGTAGAGATCAATTCATATGGGAGTCCGTGGCATTATTTTAAATGCGTAGCGACATAGATGAGGAAAATATCCGATCTCGAGTTCTACTGCATACTTTTACAAAAATCAGCTATGTTGATGAAGATCTCATGTGATGAGACTTTTCTTTGAGACGAGCTAAGTCGATTTAGTCATGTCCTTCTGTCTGTCCGTCTATCCGAATATACGCGAGCTAGTCGCTCAGTTTTTGAGATATCGATTTGAAATTTTTCATCCGTCTTTTTCTCCCTACGCAGCTGCTTACTTGTTGGAACCGTCGATACCACTGCTTGTATCGAAAACTTTATTATTCGCGAAGGGTATAACCGAAATTAACGTGTTTTTTTATTCTTTAAAGACATATAACATACGGAAATAAAAATTCGTGTAAAGTACCTACTCACTTTACTCTATTTTAACACATTTTTTATAAAATTTTCGAGAGCATTCATATTTGAGTATGTCACCTAAACAGCTGGCTTCGCTGCCGCATTAAGAAATCGATGACTTTAAATTGTTGCTGCTTAAGTTGTCACTATTTTCCAACAACTCGCATTTTGATTGAGGCCAATTGTACTTATCAGAAGGATTTACACAAAATTTATTGCCAGATTGTAGGCGCTTGATACTAATTTATTAGTCTACTTGCAACATCTTCGCTGCTGCAGTTTCCTACACTTTATCTGCTTTATCTGCACTAAAATAAATTTTTTGCTGTTGTTTTTTGTATGTAGTAAAATCCATAGTCAGCTGCTGTGCAGACGGAAGGCAGCCAAAAATTATATAGAACAATGCGTTCGAAATCACTCATAGCCGATTTCTTTATTTACTCCATCGTCCTTACTCCTTATTCTATCATTCTTATTCTACTTTTTTTTTTTTTGTTTTCTTTTTTTTGTGTTTTTGCTCTTGATCTCAATTTTTATTTCGATATCCTTGACGGGCATGCCACAGGATGTCTTCATAGTAGCTGGTCAATGCGTGCGTATATTTGTTGTTGTTCTGCTGATAATACTCGTCTTACGGGTCCGTGCCAACGCTGCGTTTCGGTAGCATATGGTGTGCAATGTGCCACACTTTTATTTCATTTTATTTAGCCTTATTTTCTTCATTTAATTTATCCACTTCGATGGAATACTTATAGACTGTCATATACACTTACGCATACATACAAATATATACTCACATATGTGTTGGTTCTTGCTTTTGTTGTTGATTTTATGTGCCCACTATATCCTGTAGGAGCGTGCGTTTGGATTTGTCAGTAGTTTCCTGTATACCGTTACTATTTAGTGTCAATATTGTCAGCTGAAATTGACTTGAAGTTGAGCTGGATAAGCGGATTTATTATTCTATTTGAATGATGGAATCAAGGCAATATTTCAATTTGGCATTAGTTGGGTTTTGGCGGAGACTTTCGGTAGTTATTACGAAGTTATGTGTGTATGTACTAATAGTTCTGCTTTAATAAGTACGATATTGAGAGATGTTTCTTCTTTGATTGATACTGTAAAAGCCGGAGTAATTTTGGCTGAGTCCACCAGTTAGTTTATGATGTATAGCAAAGTCCCACTAAGCTTGATTCTCTTGACTAACAGAAGACCTCCCGCTTTATTACCGTCTGCTACAACCAGATGAACACTGACTATTTTCAAAACTTAGGGCTCTACAAGCATGCACAGAAATTGACTTAACACCATTGCTACTGGTATGTCAGCTGATCAAATTTGACCCGGACTGGAAAAAAAAATATTCGGTTCGGTTGGGATGTCCTTCAGCGAAGTTTGGTTTTTTTAGTTTCGCCTCATTTCACTAGATTGTTGGACAATTTCGATGTCATATTCATAATCCCACGGCTCGTCACCAGTAACGATGCCTTTGACATGATAAATGTAGGGTTCTCAGCTTCGTTGTCAAGCATCTCTTTTGCGAATTCTACTTGCCGTCATTTTTGTAAAATTTAAATGGATTAGTCCGGGTCAAATTTGATTCTCTGAAGATTATCCAACGATTTGTGAAAACCTGCGACCAACACAAGATATGGTGTAGGAAACCACATACAATTATACAACATATTTCTCAAGACTCTGTGCGCTCTGTGTGATAAGAAATTCAAGTTCCCAGCAATATTTTATAGCAAATATAAAAAAATTACACACGAGAGCTGCATTTTTTAGTAGTTTGGAAACGCCGAGTGTATTTGAATTTGATAAAATATATAACCTGGATTTTAATGGCTTCAAAAGTGACAGAAGCTGTTTACTATATTTGAGCTTCGACTTCTATGTAGACGTCGCGTCTCGATTATAGAGAAATAAGCAGTTGATTTAAAAAGGTTTGAAAGAGTCCCTAAAAATATGGTCTATAAATAGGTAGTACACATAGCTTAAAGGTATGTAGGTCAATGGCTTTGTAACTATTGTATTTATACTTAGGAATCAAATCAGTCCGACGATGATAAAATCGTTGCAAATATAACAATCGGACTATTCTGTTTATGGGTTTTCCAATACTGGATTTCAAAGTACCGTAATTTCCGGTCTTGAGAACATTGAGTAACGGTTGCTGACTCATCGCAAGTAAATAACGAAATTTATAAGGTATCTAATTACGCTATATTTTACTTAACACACGAAGTCGTCAAATGTCGTAAATTGTGGTCGATTAGAAACACCGAATTTGTTGTTTTTTTTAACAACGATCAACTTTAAGCGCTGTAGCATTAGTCAAAAAATCTCATAATCCCCCCGACGCAATTCTTTTTGCAAGTACTTCGATTACCTGGCGCGTCGCAACGATCGGGACTCTAATAAAATTAAGCTTTATAACAAGCTGAATAAAATCTAAAACAATAATATAAATATAAACCTACTTACCTACTTACATATATATGGTTAAATAAATTTTACAATTGTGACACAACTGGAGTAGACCTCGATTGTGGCCAACGAACGCGAGCCCGCAATGCGGCTTCCTTTTAGCAGTGGAACATGCCAAACGGCTCCTTTGTCTACTACACCTCGTCTGCGGCATTGCGGGCTTCACATGCAAAAAAAAAAGGGGTGTCAACGCTTTTCGTTGGCCTCCCGTGTGCTTTACTTGCATGCTTATTTACGTTTAATTTTTTTTTTTTTGTATTTCATACCTTTTTGAAATTGTGCTTTGTTGTTTAGTGTTACAATTGCAAATCGAAAGGATTCCACTTTAATAGGAATCACGCTGAGAGCGTCGCAACACAATGAAAATGTAATTTTAATCGAATTGGTTTCTATTCACGTGTGTGTGTATGCCGCTCTCTTACTCTCTGTTTAGCATTTTTTAATAGTTTTGATTTTCTTATTTAATAAGTTCACAGTTGACAGCGTGGCCGCTAGGAGGAATGCCCTCTCGTACCCGTTACGCTCTTTCAAAATGTGCTTCAACTGATTTTTGTTGTGCAAATATATGAATTGACACAGCATGCGGCGATTTTGCTCATTCACTCGGCAGTGAAATCAGCTGGAAGTTTATTTGGAAAGTGTGAAAAAGCAGTGGACAATAAATTTTTGAAGGTTAGTTAACCGGAAGTGGAAGGGGTTGTGTTGCCGCAACTGTGCGAATCGAAAACGTGAATGATGAACTGATTAACTGTAAAATTATGTTCAACGATTTCAAATACATTCATGAAATTTACTTTTTCTTTTGAGAATCATTGATAACTTAAAAGAAACAAAAAAATTTTATATTTTATTTATTTATTTATAAAATATTTTATTTCAATTTTGTAATACTTTTCACAAATAACTGTGAAGAAAATTTCCAAAACCCCCAAAAATTTGTTTTCGAAAAATGTTAAACCCAACTGCCCCCTCCACAAAACATATTCATACATCTGTAATTACACACTCATTAGCTTTAGGCGGGCGAAAAAACAATAGCCTTCATCAGCAACCCCATTTAATTAGCATGGTCACTACATTTCACTTGTTTGTTTTGTGTCAATTTTCCCCAGTTTTGCGCAAAAATTCTACAAAAAAAAAGAGATGAATACAAACAATAAACCCTTGTAAGGGTTCATGCATTGGTCAGTTAACAATTGCTAATTTGCGAAAAATACAAAAGGTTTCACCTTTGCACTCGCCCACCCACTCCACTTGTCTCTACAATTTTGTTACCCACAACTGTATTTGCAAATTTACATGACATTTACAAAAAAGCAAACATTTTTGCGCAAAGTAAATAGATTTTTGTCCAAGCGTTATGTGCAGAAGGGTTTTCCATGCTCATTTCGCTATGCGCACTTGAAATACTCGTTGTAGCCAGGCTGTGACCCTGTCAATATATGTATGTATGCATACCCATGTCCATGGATTGTCCTTTTGTTGGCGTCAATTTGACGTTTTACTAATTTGTTTTATTTTATTTGTTTTTAATCTTCGAAAAAATTTATAACGTTTCCACCTTTTTTTCATACTCACAGTATGGCCAGCTAAGCTTCAAGCGCTAATTTTGAATTCTCATCATTTTACTTTAGAGTTACTCGCTTACTTTTGAGAATATTATCAATCCAAGAAGACATAAAATTCCGCTTCTTTTTCTCAAATACCCTGTGTGTCTCCTCAGTGGATATTATTGTGTTATAGGAACAATATTATGTAAATAAATACAATAATATAATAATCAGATATTAACATCGCCATTGGCATTTTTTCTTATCAATCAAATTGTCATTAGTTTAGAGAAACCCTACAAGAGACAGCTGAACTGGCTGAAACATAATTTTGTATTTTCAGCTCTACGAGGTTCCTGAACTGATTATTTCACTCAGCGCCATAAATTTTGCTGAAGTACACAATTCAAGTAAATCGTCTTTGAGTCAATTGTTGTCGCTCTCTTTTTCTTGTATTTTTTCCAAAATCTAGCGCATTTTGTTTATCGGTATCAACTGTGAAAATGCCAAGATCAAATCCAGAGTGAATCTCTTGCTGACATACCCTTCGTAATATTTCCGTAAACAGCCATTACTGCCGAATACATTAAGACTCGCTGGACCCTTCTTAACTCCGAGAATGTATAGTAAAGAATATACAATTTTTATTCAAGCAACCGAATAGGGTAATGAACTAAGCACTCAAAATTTGGAAAATCTGTAAGGAAAGCATTCTCAACTCAGTAAAAACACGAAAGTAAATTTTAGGGATTTCCGTAATATCCTTATCAATGCATCTTATCAGCAGGCTGTGTATATTTTCTTTAGAAATATTAATATTCAACTACACGGTAAATCGTTAGAATATAACAGCGTTGCTCATTTCAACCCCAACTCGCACAAAGCTTAAAGAATCCTTTAATCTTTAATGAACTTGAAAGCTATAACACTATTCGAAATATCCACTAAAATTTCTTCGCGTTCGGCTGAGATGTAAAACTTTACTACTCTTTGATTTCCACGACTCGAACAAAGTCAAAAGACACTGCAGACTTTAACGAACTGCTAAACTTAGTCATCGCATTTAAAACAAGAGCTGTTCTCCTTTTCTAAGGTTCCGATAACTAAGAAAAATATATCTTGCAATTGCTTAGAAGTTCGATTTAAATGTATTCAACGCATTTAAACAAAGCTTCGAAGAAGCCCACTACCTTATGTGGACTCGCAATAGTATCTCGTCCTATTAAAATCAATGGAATGCGAGAGTTATTAATGAAGAGCCAAATAATTATTGGAATAACTCAATACTTGTACCAACAAGCTGCCTGTATGGACCATTGACTTCGTAACGCAAATGAGGCCGCAGTAAAATAAATAACAAGAAAATTATGCTACAACAGTATTTTCCTAGTAAAAGTGCGTACACAGAATTCATATCTCTACAATAATAATTATGTACCGAACAAAACGGGGTGGAAAAAAATTTCATAAGTTTTGTTGAAATATTTCAGAAATTTAACTCAAATGAAGCCATCCGCATTATCCTTACGCTTATGAGGGTTGCTCTCGCGAAACTTGAATATTTACTCCTATACTTATATAAATACATACATACAAACATATTGCTGCCAAAACTTGTGGAAATCTACTTCAGAAATGTAATACTATTATTGAAACTCTATATTAAAATTGCGGCCTCGTAATACACAGCAAATGTCCTTCCTTCTTGCTCTTTTCCAATTTTTTCTGCTCTCATTACCTGGTGGAGATTATAGCCAATCATATTATTGGCATTATATTGACTACCTTTCAGATTATCGCTTCAGTATTGGCAATATGTAAAAGTTGATAAATCCGTCGTAGAAACAGCTTCTTGAACAACCCTACCGCTATCAAATATATATGAGTTACGTCTAAAGGTTACTTTGACCGTTAGAAGAGAACTTTAAATCTCAATTGTCTACTCAGTTCAAAGTAGCCGCTATGACACCTTCTTCGGCTTTCGGTATTCGGCTGGTTCCATTAAAGATGAAATTACCTGCAACGTAAAAATTATGACAAGTAATAGTGTTCTAGATGTGAGAGGCCACACTAACACAAAAGATATATCGGCTTTTCCCCTTTCTTGCAGATTAAAATATTTTAAAGGGTAGTCGTTATCAGTGGAAACTTCTGCTATCTTATCAGATATCGTCAGACACAATTTTTGAACTTTTGCGCAGAATGTCTCCGGTATTTAACATAATTTCAGTATATGTAACGATCGTTTAAATATAATTTTAGCAGCATTTCGATATACTACTTAAGCTGTCAGTATCCCATGACTAGCTTTATAGTACATATAGACAAGTTTGTTCATAAACTGTTTCTTATTTCACTACGCCACTCTATCTAAGAGGGTATAGTGCATAACTAACCACTCTCAGAGTGGTCATGGTCCAAACAAATGATAGAAAACGATTTTTCTAACGCTGGTCATTCATAGTCCGCACTTCCCTTCTTGTAACTAAGTAGCAATATTCTCTTGGACTTTCCTTTTGAAAGTTTTAAGCTATTACTGCCTTGATGATATTCTATCAATACGTAAAATATAATATATATCTATATTTGAAAGAGAGCAAATATTAATTCGAAAAAAATATTCCACTCACTGCCAAAACAGACACTTAACTGTATTTCTGCATCACAGTAGTGATGTAATTTCTCTGCACATTTGTCAAATAGGGCAGAAGCCTTGTAGTCATTGGCCATGCTCAGCTTGCTCGATCTACTACCGTAGCAATTTCAACTAACTTCGAACGATAATCACCAGCGATGACAAGGATAATGAATGAGCTTTGACTAACTGGCCGCTGCAAATGCGCTCGCTTGTTGCCACTTCTCTGCGCAATTATACATTCAACTTGTATGCATAGATATTATGTGACCTGCAACATAAGCACTACCAAATTGTCTGTCTAGATTCTTGCCAAGCGCTTCCATCTCAACGCTTATCCACTCAACTATATAATCACTCTACACCACATTTGTATTTTAGACTTCCTACACACGACTCCTTGTCACTTATAAGTGTGGTTGTCTTTGAGAACGTACCCTATTGGACTGTGAAGAATGAAGTTGCTGGGAAAAATACGCTACTAAAGGGCACTAAAGCACTTAAAAGTGCTTTGGTGCTTGAAATACATACTCTTAAACTTTCTCGACGTTTTGAAAATTCGTTCATAATTCACAGTTAGAATAATAAACTCTGTGCTTGACCTTTAGTAACAAGTGGTTGTCATCACTGCATTATGTTAAAACTTTCAAAATATATAGTAGATTTAAAACCATCAGGTCTCAGAACACTCTGTGACAGTCTTAAGCTACAAATTTTAACTGCAACCAGTTCCTACCGAGTACGCGCCTCACCAACACATGCGAGCCTGTGTATGTATTGTAAAACAAAGCAGTTTCATTCACTTTTTAACGATGACGCCTTACGAAATTATTCCGTGACATTTGACATTGATGACATTCACTTGCCATGGCTGTCACTCGTCGCCACATATCACTGGAGTCCGTTCATCCCTCTGACATGACCAAAACGTTTGAACGAAGCAGAGGGGAGCTGGTTTGAGTGTGGGTTGGCGAGCACCCACATTCAAAACCTTGTGTGCGGCTGCTTCTACTCTCCACTACACTTATTTGGCTACAAAAATATCTTTCTTGGTTGTCGTTTTTGTGACATTTGTTGTTGTACATTATTTTTGGCGCTTGAATTAAACACAGCACGCTCCATTAACATCGCCCATCCCCCTTCTCTCCATTGGCAATCACATTCTACAATTGTTTTGAATTCGTCTGTTGTTGTAACAGTTTTGTTGAATTACAAGTTCCTCAATTTGTTGTTGTTGCTATGTTCTCATATATTTTTTTGTCGCTTTAAGTTGTAACTGTAATTTGATTGTGCTGAAAACGTGTGCCCCTTGCTATTTACTATTAGTTCAGGTGCTGGGCCGCCGTCCATAATGTCGTATATACTAAGAGAGATGCGAACACCGTTCGTTCAAGCTCTTCAAATTTCTAATTTTTCATGTCGACAGCGTGAATTCAATTTTCCACAACATTTTTTAATGCGAAGTGAGGTTACAAATGATTGTAGAAGGTTGAGATAACGGTGTGTAAATATATATGTAAGAAAAAAAACATTAGTGATAAGTTCTAGTGGTGATGAAAATAAGAAATCTTCGCAGATTGAAATAATACTCGTATAAGTTGTAATAAATCTTTGAGTGAATCTCATAGTATACGATGGTATACGATGGAGTCTTGGACGATGTTAACATTCGCTTAAACGGCCGATAAAAAAAACTTGTCGGAATGTTTTTCGACCTATTCCGTCGTAATAAACGAGAATTTTAACATCGATTAGTAATTTTCAACGACGATCTTGAAAAAGGAAAAAACATCAACAGCGTAATGAATTATTGAAATGTTTGAGAGATGGATGAAATCCTGGAACAACTATTTTATTAAAAAGATAGTACTGTTTCTTCAAGACGATGCATCATCTCACCTATCAATGAAAATGATAACAAGATATGAGTAATTAGACTACAAATCTCTTCAGAATCCCGAACTATCTTCTCAGACCTCAAGAAAACGCACGCATGTAAGATAATAACGGCAATAAAATAGTAGTAATCATTGAGACCGGGCACTATTTTGAAGTAAAAATAAAATTTTACTAAAAAAAATACTAAAGAATTTTGAATTTTACGGCTATAATCGGAGCGTCGTCCTGGTCTATACTTAACTCGAATTTATCCAAAGAAATGCGTGTTTCGCTTGAAACCATACAAAGGGTGTATCATTAGATATTTCCAGGGTTGGAGTGTGTGGTTACATTCAGATGACTGTCGTTACCGACGTTGGAACCAAGCCTGCATTCTCTAACTTATTTCGTGTTATTATTGCTGTTCACCAGAACGAATAATTTACTTTCCTTATACAAACTAGAAAAAAATCACAGATGTCGCTATTGTTTAACCGATAAAGGTATTCAAGTCCTTAGAAAGTTCTTATAAAGGGCTGTATTTGAACGATTTGGATTAATTCACATTGAAAAATCACAGCAAAAACTTTGTTTGTTATTAAATCAGAAAAGTTCTTACTGAAATAATTAGGTAAGGTTAGGTTCGATGACTGATCATCAAGATGGAGATTGCACCTAGACTACATTATGTTCTATTTTGTGAAACTCTTAAAATAGAACTACTGAGCTAAAAAGTGTATATGCCTTGATCTCACAAAGGTGATGAAACATCAAAGAAGTTTTGAGCTGTTTCCAACACATATTTTTCCATACAGCTTCTATAATTGGCATGGTAGGATTTTCAACCTTACAGTAAGAGTCCCCACAACTAGGAAGAGGCTAGCCTCACTGAGGGCAAAGAGCTCACCAGTCCAGTGAATTGCTCAGTTTCAAGCCATTAACAAAATATTTCCACAGCAAGACTGAATTTTCCAAACACTAAACTCGTTTGTACTCTATAAGTATTTAATACATAAGTGCGCACATAGTTACTGATCTATTAAATGAGAGCCAAATTAACAGTTGAATATCGAAAGGAAAAACACCTTGACACCTTGGCTGCTGCTGTTTTGGCCACACGCTGGCAAGCGTATGCGCAAAAGACCAAAACCCGCTTGAAGAAAAAGTCACCTGCTCAAAAAATGTAGCCTCAAGCGCGAGTGCAACATTAGAAAACGCATTGCGAAAAGAGGCGCCACAAAGGCATTACACGACGGTACTCTAAAGAGCACCGCTTCTGTCGCCAGCCATTCAAATAATCTTCCTCACAAACCTTTGACTCCATTGGCCACTGTGGTAAGCCAAAATCGACCAGGGGCGCTAAGGAGGGTAATTATGCAATCCGCACACACACACACACAGACAGACACATTCATAAAAATTAATGAACGTTGCAATGTGCAAAATTCGATTCGATTCATTTATTTAGCAGACGAAACAAAGCGTATAAAAGAACAACGCAACAGAGGCACACTCACAGCAAATCACACCTTTACACCTTTCTGCCAGCTCTTTTCACAGCTTCGCTGTCCTTTCATCGCACCGTTAAGTGTTGATGTATGTGAAAGGAGTGTGCGCATGCGCCTGTGTGTGTTTACGGTATCTACGGTGGCGGTCAGCAATTGAGGCGTCATTTGGGGCGGTTTTATTAGAATAGCCAATAATGGCCGAATAGTCGCCAGCGCCTCTGTTACAAAGCATAACCGAAACGCGCAGACAGGCAAGCAATCACGAGCAGTTTGCCAGGCGTTCGGCTCATTTGAAGACACCCATTGATCATGTCAATTTGCTGTTTGCCTTCACTGCTCTTCCATGCGCTTATTAGGCGCTATTGACGCCGGCATGTTGAGTGTAGAGCCCCACCCAGAAATTTCGCAGCTAACAAGCTGCCACACGAGTGGACCGCAATGGTCAAGCGGCGCTGGACTGTGTCAATGACGCCCATGAAAAAAGTGGAATTAGAAATATGTATTTCAACGTTAAAGAGACGATATTAGCGTGAATATAGTTGTAGAATATATGTATGTATATTTCATTCATGCGTAAGCTTTCACAAAGTCTAATTTTTTTTCGTTGCTCGTATGAAATATGCTACGCAGCCTCTGTCCTTCAAATTTCATTTAAAAAAAATATTTATAATTATTGCTACGTTTCGCCCCATCTCTTTCATTGCACTCGCTGCGTTTCTACCCGCTGCGCATGCGTGTCAGCGCCCACCATACTTGTATTTACCCCCATGCGCATGCGTTCGCTCGTCCGCACGCTGCTGGATGCCTTTAGTGCTGTTTCGTGGTCGCAAAGTTACGCCGCGGATTTGCATATGAAACGCAAATGTCATGAAAATAAATAAAATATAATAATAGTAGCCAAAGCAAAGGCGCATGGAAATGAAAATGTTTACGCGTCGTCTCTTTAATTCGTGTGTTTTGACCTTTTGTAATCGTTTTTTTGTTTTGTGTCACCGACTGCGCACAGTATTATCGCACAATTGACGCCGGTTCGCCGCTGTGTGCAACGATTCAACGATGTGTTGATGTCTTCATCCATTAACTTTCAGCTGCGATTTTGAAAAAGCTGACTTCCTCAAACTAAGCCATTCCTCTGCATCTCCATTCAGGGTGCTGCCACTTTTGTCAACGTAAAACCCAAATTATATGTTTTGTGGTGTACGAAATGGTCAGATGCGGTGTGCGCAGATTTCAACGTGTGTGAATGCGGAGTTTTTTGCTCGCTTCGAAGATATTTTAATGACTCTATGCATAAGTTGAATTGTTTACGAACGAGTTGAAGGGATTAGTTGTGGCGAAGCTGCTGAGAATCACAAAAATATTTCTTAGAAAAGCGCGAGACATTTACATACAACTACATATGTATATAGCGTATATATGTATTGCCAAAGAAGCATTGAGCTCTTAATAAACGAAAATCCAAGAATACCACCATAACTACCATATATTCAGTTTTATTTTAATCGTCGAAAAGTAAGTTCCAGATTTTGAACATCAAATATTTCAATTCCATAATCAATGCGCTAATCGTGGTACAGATCACAACTCAGAAGCAGAAAACCCATTGTAGCAGAGTTTGGTATTTAGAGAACATTTTGCAGATTTCCTTTATCAAATATCAGGCAAGCAAACACGGTCGCGGACGAAATACACCCTTTTTTTAGAAAAATGGTATTTTGTTATACAAGCAATGAAAGCGACATACAGACTTCCTTTACTTTGGTATATTCATAAAAATATTTGTCTTTGGCTTCAAAAAATTATCTCAGTCTCGACGATAACTTCTTTATTTTCGCCAAATTTCTTTCAAACGAGCATTCTTTCAAGACTTGCGGACAGCAAAAAGTCGAATATAGCCAGATCCGCAAATACGGTGGATTTTGAAAAAATTCGGAGCCTAGTGCTTGCAAAATTTGTCGTTATTTTGAAAGATTCGTAACACGACACTTCGTCTGGTTGGAACACAATTTTCTACTTCTTCAAATAGGGTCGTTTTTCTAACAGTTCGTCTTTAAAACATTACAAAACCACTTCAAAATAGTCGAGGAAAATTTTTCCGAACGCTTTGTTGACAGCTGACAGCTGCATCTTTCCACGCTTTGGAATTGATTCATAGCGTGAGTTTCACTCGTGTGACCGTCGATTAAATTTGCAAGTGAAAGGATAAAGCCTTCTTGTTTCAACCATTGTCTCATAACATTGCAAAATTTTGGCTTACGTCGTTTGTGGTCTTCTAAAATAATTTTTCAAAGATATAAACGGTTGCAAATATTATATGTAGGTTTAAGTCCCTACATAGTGTTCTGATGGTAAGAAATCCCAGAATATCTAAAAAATAATATCGGAAAAATTTCGTTTCGTAATATGGATAGAGGTAATAATAATACTTCACAACTTATGTAATATATGGTATTTCCCACAAGGATATACATTTAGAGATTGAGAGTAGTAGAAATGTATGCAAAGTTGTCCCAGAAGCGTCTGAGACCCTATAAATAATATAAAGATGATAAGCGTGACGATGTGGACGCCTGTCTGTATATACGCGAACTAGTCTCAAAGTCATACCTACAAATTGAACGATCAAAATTGAGTTTTTGTATGAAAAATAATTTTTTTTAAAGAGATTTCTTCACGAAATCTGGCATGGATTCTTGTCCAAGACAACTGAACAGTTTTCGAACAAATTAATCAGATCGGATCATTTATGCATATAGCTGTCATAGAAACTCTTGTATGAAAAACGTTTTTTATTTGACGAAATATAATCTCCAAACAAATGCTTCAGATCGTACCACTATAGCTTATAGCTGCCATACAAACTGGCCGATCATAATCAAGTTCCAAGCGAAAGATAGCAACAAAAAAAGTGTTTCTCATCTTGTGGCACCAAGTATCTAATTGAATTAATCGCGATCACTTGGCTTCCTTCCGAGAATTTTATATCCCTGCAACTTCCATGGCACGTTAAAAATGCAAAGGTTGTAGCAAATAACGTGTGGCGTTTATTGGAAGAGGGATTTGAAAATTATGTTTGTCAGAATTTGAAAACTTGCCCGCCTTGGGTGTCGAACCGTAGATTTCTAATTACATGAAGTTGCGCTAAGCCAACTCAACTACAGCAATATTTATAAAATAGAGTCAAACACACATGTTGAACGTTTCAAATAAAACTAAGAACGTATTTGGTGAATTTCTCAATAATTTGGCGACATCTGCAGCTACTAACAGAAATAAAATTAGAGTGTTGATGTCTTAGCTAAATGAAAAAAATTTCTTTCGCGCAGCAAAAATTAATTTCACCCAAATTAAAGAACATTGCTCAACACTGGTACTATTGAATTAGCAGAGAACGTATGTCAGGAATTAGCAGAGAGTGTAAAATACATGTTCTCTAGAATTAGTTTGTAAAAAACAATAGTGTGTTTTTGACATTTAACAGCTGAAATTTAGAAAATATATAAAATTATGTTTAAATGAGTAATTGTGCTTTGGGAAGATAAGCAATTCGAGTTTGTTGAATTAAATACTCAACAACCTTTTTATTAATTAACACAAATGAATTGAGTGCAAGCAGCGTTCAAATAGAGATAAGTTAACGGACACGTAAACGTACGGATTGGCTAATCGATTTGCACAATGGCGAGGCAACGACGCAATGTTATCACAGCCGGTGAGGGCACAAACACAAGCAATGGTAATAACGCAAATAATACAGCTACCGGCAGCAATCCCCAAACACCTACTAACAATAATAGCCACAACAACAAAGGTAGTAAGAGTTCAGGGAAACACAAAAAGAACGATGCTCACTTCACACATAGCAGTGGCGGCAATAGCGGCTCAAGTTCTAGTACGATTTCTTCATCAACCTCTGGTGCGAATAAAAATAAGGGAGTACATAAAAAACGTAGCAGTTTCTCGATGTGGCCCAGATTGATGTTGGATAAATGGAAGACACTGATCGGTTTTGTTTGTTTGGGTGTAGCGTCGTATTTTGGCTACTTAGGTTACCTGGAAACTCGTGTAAACACACCATTTGATAATGAAAAAATGGTGACACGCTCAGGACTGGACGATCCGGAACGCTATTGGGGCTCATATAGGCCGCTTACATATTTCGGTATGAAAACACGCGATCCACACTCACTAGTAATGGGTTTGATGTGGTATACACCGTCCAATTTGGGACACGGTGGTAGAGGCATACGTCACTGGTGTGAAATCGGTGATAATCTCGACAAATACGGCTGGACACAGCATGATGGACGTACATTTGGTGTGCAAGAAATACACGATCTGCCATTCGAGTTGAAAACGTCATTTATAAAATATACTGGTGGTAGAAAATTAGGTGGCGATTGGACGGCGCGCGTATCTGTGCGAAATGTAACTAAAACATGGGATCACTCGATCTCTCTAATTTGGTATGTGGCGCTCGATGAGCGCACAAATGGTCATATTAGATATCTCTCAAATGACAACAGTCCCGAGGCAGGTGTCTATGGCGAGACACTTGGCCTCGGCGAATTTAAGGTGTGTTTTGCAATTAGTATTAATAAAATTTTATTGTTTAAAAGTTTTTGAAATTTTACTTTTAGTTGCGCTTTCAACCAATTAAAGGCAGGATATTGCACAAATCCTATCTGAGCACAGTGGCACCGTCGCTTAGCAAATTAAAGGAAACCGTTTTTTCACACTTTCGTGTATTTACGGATAAGCGCGACAATCGCTTTGTCGGTTTACCAGGTGAAATGATCTCACAAAATGGCGTGGTTGCAGCTGATCCCAATTTTATTGCCATACAAATCACCGCCGAAGTGGATTTCACCATGGATATTATATACCAGTCCACTTCAGGCTTTTCGAATGAGAATGTGTCTAAGCCGCCCACAGGCAGGGCGTTTACAAATGACTTGCAAGAGAAATTGTCCGAGTTCGATAAGCGTTTTGAGGACACATTCCATTTGATAGCCAAAGGTTATTCAGCCAATGAAATCAAATTTGCCAAATATGCCGTTAGCAACTTGATTGGTGGTATTGGTTACTTTTATGGCTCCAGTAAAGTGAAATCAGTTTATACGAAGAAACCAGTGCCATACTGGAAAGCACCGCTCTACACCTCCGTTCCGTCACGTTCCTTCTTTCCACGTGGTTTCCTGTGGGATGAAGGTTTTCAAATACTTGTCATATCCTCATGGGACTTGGATATTGCGCTGGATATCATGTGTCACTGGTTCGATTTGCTGAACATAGAAGGCTGGATACCAAGAGAACAAATCTTAGGCGTCGAGGCGCTGGCGAAAGTACCTGAAGAATTCGTCGTGCAACATAACACCAACGCCAATCCACCCACATTTTTCCTCACACTGGACAAAATACTCACACATCATAAGAAGGAACTTTCGATAAAAGGGCGTCTCGACGTGTTGGAACGACTCTACCCACGTCTACAAACTTGGTTCGCCTGGTACAATACCACGCAGCGTGGCGATGTATTCGGCACTTACTACTGGCGCGGACGTAATGCGTCCAGTGAGACTGAATTGAACCCGAAAACGCTTACATCGGGCTTAGACGATTACCCGCGTGCCTCACATCCCACCAACTATGAGCGGCACGTCGATCTGCGCTGCTGGATCGCGCTTGCGTCGAGAGTAATGAGCGACCTATCCGACATACTCGGTAAAGATAGTATTAAATACTATGAAACCGCCACCTTCCTTGCCGATAACCAATTGCTAAATGAACAGCATTTAAGTCCCTTCACCGAGACCTATGCCGATTGGGGTCTACACACAGACGCCGTCGTGCTTAAGCGTCCACAAGTGACTAAGCAAAATCTGAAAAAATATCAGCAACAACAATTGGAAATGGTGCGCGTCACTATGAAGCAGCCGGAACGTCAATTTGTCGACACCACATATGGTTATGTGAATCTATTTCCATTCCTGCTGCAAATACTCGACCACGATTCCGTTTATCTGGGCAAATTGCTGCGCGATTTACGCGACCCGAATATGTTATGGACCAATTATGGTCTGCGTTCATTAGCCAAGAGCGCACCATTGTATATGAAACGCAATACGGAACATGATCCGCCATATTGGCGTGGTCCCATCTGGATAAATATCAATTATCTAGCAATTAGGGCATTGCATCACTACGGCACCGTTGAGGGTCCGTATGCCACACTTGCGCGTGAAATCTACAACGAATTGCGTGAAAATGTTGTAGGCAACATATTCAGAGAATACCAAAGAACCGGCTATCTGTGGGAGCAGTATGACGACACCACAGGGCAGGGCAAAGGCTGCTATCCGTTTACGGGTTGGACTTCGCTAGTAGTACTTATTATGTCGGAGCAATATTAAAATTAATATTTATATAACTTATTTCATATAGAAAAATTGTACGATATACATATATGCATGCAAACGTACATATATATATGTATGTATGTATTATGTACGTTTTTATTGTTCAGTGTGAATCGAAGATCGATCAAAAGCCATTTCGTAGTGTTGATATCTCGTACTAAAAAATCATAATCTGCCGATTTTCTTAATATTTCAAAAATTGTGTTGTGCGCAACTTGCAAAAAAATTAGAGATTAAAAAAATTAAGGCCAAAAAGTGTATAATTTTAATTCGAAATAAATCAATTAAAACATAGAAATGCTTAAGATTGATATGAGTTTGATTTTTAAGATTTTTAGTGCTTGGCATTAATTAGCAATTGTTATCGACGAACTTGAACCAACCTAACCTAGAAAAATCGTCAACTTCGGTTGCATCAAAGCTATAATACAAACCTTAACAGATGGCTTTGTTGTAGTATATAAGGGTTTAAAAAGATCTTTGTATGGCAGCTAAATGCTATAGTGATTTGATCTGGACAATTCATCCGTTAGATTGTACCGTTATCTTGGACAGTAACCCAAGCCAAATATCGTGGAGATATCTTGTAAACAACTTTTACTTTTCATCACCAGAATTTGATTGTGCTCGTTCAGTGTGTATGGCAGCTTTATGCTATAGTGGTATTTAAGGAGAAAAGGATGTGCGCAAAATTTCAGATCAATGTCTTAAAATTGTTCTCGTATATACACACCAATCATTTATATATATATATATACATATATGTACATTATAGGGTATCCGACGCGTACTTCTGGGTGTTGCAAACTCCGTTTCTCCCATTGTTTCGAGTTTCCGACGGCCATCGCCCTTCCAAATTCGTTAAGGGCGTGTCCCTGATAGCCTAAATATGATGTAATTGTTATTTTAAACAGCATTTTCGATCTCGAACATCAATTTCGAAAACAAGAGAGAGAGAGAAAGTACAAATGAGAGCTTGATTACTGCTCTCATTGCTTAATTTTTCGTAAGATATCTATAATAAATAATAAGAAACAATTTTATATCTTTGATTTTATTTTTTTTTTTTGTTATATACTTTTATTTTCCACACGCCATTTAATACACAATAAATT
Organism: Bactrocera oleae; assembly: GCF_042242935.1. Classification (NCBI taxonomy): domain Eukaryota; kingdom Metazoa; phylum Arthropoda; class Insecta; order Diptera; family Tephritidae; genus Bactrocera; species Bactrocera oleae. Next base: position 64,327,018 of record NC_091539.1, on the reverse strand, counting down.
AAGATAATTTATTATTTTTTTCTTTCAATACAATACATATTTACGTTTCGCTAAGCATTTACTGAGACAACAATGTCAATACCGTTGAATTAATACATATATGTGTGTATGTATGTATGTATGTAAGTAAAATAGTTAAACAATCTTAAATTAATATTAAGCTATACAATTTAATTGTCTTTCTTTGATATATTTGTAAAAAAAAAATATGTTTACATAAACTATAACTTATTTGAAACATATTATTTTTATGGTACGCGTTCTAGCGCTTGATAATTTCACTGAAAACATTTACATGCAAATATGTATAAATAAAAAACCCCTAACCCCCTGGTCATACTAAAATTAACTAGAGTTTATTAATAATAAATTAATAGAAAATTGTTCTGCTTTATTAAGTACACTTATGGCTATTTATGGAAATATGGAAAGCTGAACTTTAATTGGCGCGTCTGTAGATGGATTAGTGATACACTAGTATGTAATAAATAATAATTTTTATTGATGCAGTTTTCGTTTTATAATCCTTTTGTTCAATTACTTATAATTATTTATTATATACTTTGTTTAATTATTTATTTTTTTATTTTTTTTCTCTTTTTCTACGCAAAGTTGTCAAAAATACGCGCAATAAAATTATTTCTATAGATAGCGAATAGTCTTTGCGTTTCCCTCCCCTCAAAAGAAATAAAAGAAAAACTTAAATAACATAAGAGAGTATATGGAGATTTTCTGTAAACAGTGTAAACAGTTACTGATACGGGCGCACACCTTTATACTAAGCACATTAATTAATAAATAAAACAAAATTTTGTTTTTAGACTTTTCGTTTACTACGAAACGGTGGAAAGCGATCGAGCAACGCGTGAAATATGCTGCCGGGTATGCGTTGGTTCTTATTTATCAACTCCTCCAAAGCGGCTGCCACCTAAAGTTAAAAAAACAAATATTTTTATCGAAAATTATTTTATAAAAAAAATATTTTATACGAAAACACACACCTTCAATTGCAATTCTTCCGGCGTGAGCGTGCCATCATACTCTAATGGTCGACCGATAAATGTGCGAAACTTCACCGGAAATCCACCATAGATCGGATAGACTGGTATGCGCACCGCATTGTAGAGTTTCATAAAGAAATTGCGAAAAATACCCAATTGACGAAAACCTTCACGCAAATTTTGTGTAAAACATGGAATTATCGGCACCTTTGCTTCCAATGCGACCTTCGCAAAACCGACACGATTGCGCCACAACAGCTCGTAATAATGATCGCCGAATTGTGCCTCGTAGACGCCACCTGGCGATATGGCCAACATGTTGCCCTCCTTTAGTATGCCAACACACGATTGCACCGTACCGGGACTAATATGGAATGCTTCGGATATTGTGCCCCAACCGGGCAATTTGAATAGGAAACGATCGCCAATTGTGTATATTAGCCGATCCTTTTGCAATATTATGCGTGAATTCAAGTAATACATATCAATGGGTATCGCGCCATGATAGTAAACAATCAATGCTGGTCCAGTTTCTGGTATATTTTCCATGCCGATCACTTCGTAGCCGTGATAAATGCGCGCATGTGCATCCCACAATGCGGCGACCAATTTTCGACCGAATTCCCAGAATTTGCGATCGGTGCGTACGGCGCGCATGATCACCTCCCTGAAAAAGTATCAATGAAAATTAGGAAAATAGCATATTAATTTGAGGTTATGGGATGTATTAGAGAAGAAAATCAAATATTTGTACTTTTTCACAAACAATTTACGAAACCAATATGTCCTATAATACTATTACCCCACCTAAAATTTCTTATATTGCGTTTTAGACTTGTGTGAGAGTGTCGCAGAATATTTTAGTAGCAAAATGAAAGGAGGAATTCCGCGAAATCGTATTAAAGTAATAATTTTTCAACGGCAACACACACCCATTCATACTTATGGAATATTTTAATCAGCTTCCTCTTTTACAAATTAAATTATTATATCATAAATCACAATTGCAGAAAAGTTAATGTGATAGTTATTAGTTTATAATTTCATACTTTGATTTAACAAAATCTACAACACAAAGTATCGACAGATGTCGACAATATTTGTTGCAAAATTATAGCAATAAAAATATTTCCAGCGTCACTTAATAAAATCTACGCAACTGATAAAAAATGTGAATTATTGCGTTGAAAATACATTATCGAAAGCAAATGCTTATATCTACATACACACACACATATATTATACTTATATACAACACATGTCAATTAGCAACTAAGGCTGGATGCATAGTGAACCGTAAGCCGATAATGTTAGTAAAGATTAGAAAAATATTAGCAAGCAACTTTGCCGTAAACATTTTTCGAATAAATTACCAAAGCTTTCACGCTAACCAAGTTTACTGCAAATTGTATTTGTTTCCACAACAGTCGAGTCTACGTTACGGGAATCGGCATGTGTTAACATTCTACCAACAAACAGTGATTGGATTGAGATAGCAGAAACGATCACATCATCACATTACATCGCTTTGCTTTTTGTTGTTGTAGCGGCAGAAAACATGCCTGAAAAAATTTTGAAGAATGCTGTCAAGTTCACAGTTCTTAGCCAGATAAAAAACCGGGTGCGTTTCGGTTATGTTAAGCCGACTGTCGTGGAAACGGTCGCTTTGATTTTTGCTTCACAATGCACTGTATTTTTAGCTTTATTTGCATTTACATAGTTGACGTATAAAAAATTCTAGAGATAAGGAAAGCGATGGCTAACAAAAGATTGATGAGTAATCGAGTATTGACTTATCTACTGAAACCGTTAATAAATAGAAAAATATTAGAAATATTATGCAAAGATATGTTACATTGACTTTGAAAAGTTATTGTATAATATGAAATATGCTTGAAGCAAATAAAGTTTAGTTTAGCCCCTCACAACTAGTTTCAACAACAATTATACTCATTATTATAATTAAAGCACTACGATTTCTATTTACTAGGCTTAAAAATTATATGAGTATACATATTTATATATGTGTATGTAATTATAGATGTATATACCAGCCATAAATTGGGCCAAATTCATCTTCGCATTATTGAAGTTAGTTAAACGCTATTTTATATGCATGACTTTTAAGAAGTAGAAAATTTTTGCATATGGACATGTGTCTCGAAGTACGTATGGAAGCAAAGTGCAGCAAACCATTAAAATATATAATTTTTTTAAGCAAATCTATTTTCGTATACAAATAACGACTTGAATTTGTGTGACCGCATTGAAGGCCACATGGTAATAATGGAATGGACTAAAGAAATTCAACATAACTCTACATATAAAGTAAAACTGTTTCACGAAATACTTCGAAAATATATTGCATTAGAATATTTTGAAATAAAAAATTAATGTTTGTATGTTGTGATATGCAAATCAATATTTGTGCTATTACAAATTAATTGCATATTTTAGTCTTAAATAGAAGCAAAATATAAACGATTTGTTTACATTTGACGGCTTTCAACAAGTTGCCTGTAAACGCAATAAAAACTTAAGCTGAGCGAGCACTTGAGCAAAAAATTGCAATTCTATATTTTATAGCAATTTTGCAAGCTTACACAAATGCACATATGTATGTATGTATATACCTATGCATTTGTATGAGAGATACACATGTACGTGCGGGCACTACGAGATTACAAATCGGCCTTGACCGGAAATTGTGATATTTAACTAACCTGTAAGACAGGTTAATGACATAATACAAATATTAATGTCTGTAAATAGCAAAAAATAAAAATTATCTTTCTGACATTTAAAAGTAGCTGGCATAATTATGATTTTGCAAATCTGTAGCAGTCAAGCTTACAAGATTTTATTTGGCTTTCGCCTCTTCGACCTGCCAAAATTTCACTAATCAGCCAGAAATGTTTAAACACAGGTGTTGTACAAATCACCCTTACAATGACATAGTAAAATACAAATTATAAGCCGACAACCGGTACACACATGAATATGTACACTTAATGAATAATCAAATTCCATTTTCAAGCAGCTATTAAAATGGAATTTAAAACGACATGCGCTAAAAGTTCAACATATAATATTATATTTAGTATCACTGTAAAACAAAAAAAAAAAAACAAAGAGCGATAAAGAAATATAAACGCTCTAAGCATTGTTTAATGGTCACTTGTTGAGATATACTTATATGAATATGCATAAAAAATTAAAGCAATCATGCATAGCTATGTATGTATGTAGGCACATAATTTAATGAGGTTAATTTGCGCTAACCAAATGTCTAACTAAACTTAAATTTTTGGGTAATAAATAATATTTACTTTGTGTTGTTTCACAACTTTTTCCGAAAAATGTTTGGTGCTAGACCAAAAAGCACAAATGATTCACTTCCTGATTGTTCCACAAAACAAATTTTAAATTTACCAAACTCGTATCTCATTAAGTATTTGTTCACAGATTTTGTTGTTACAACAAAACAAATCTAATTATAATATATCAATATAATGCTCACTGATTTAAAAAAAACACGGAAATAATTTGACATAAAAAGTACACGTTTAATATTTTTACATAACAATTTTGCAATAATTGCACACAAGTCCAATAACCACGTTAAATATGCTTTAATTGCACGAGCAAAATGCTACTACTCCCTATCATATTATACCAGCTATGGCAAATATAAAACAATAATCTTACCTGTGCAATTTGTAAATGAATAGCATCACAAATGATATGTAAATTAGTGCCACGAAGACCATTGGAAGTAGGAATGTTACAATTAGTGGCCAAAGCAGCCGGTAAAGCCATAGCGAGTAGTCCAAATCAATGTAGGTGGCTAAAGCGTAAATTTGGATGCACACATATATGCAAAGGAACTTTGTTTAATAAATAAGCTTCCTACATATATAAAATAGGCAACTTACATAGAAAATCCAGCAAATTGTTTGCCAATTCCTGTAAATATTCCATGTTGTGCTTCTATGATGTCTCTGTCAACTGCTTGTTTTGACCGGCAACAAAACAAAGAACTGGGTAGCGCCTATTGGTATCTGTGCGTATGCGCCAACTAAACAAAATGCTATCCACTGTATACAAATTGCAGTGGATAGCGCTGTGTCATTCAACTCCCTTGTGGTTTTACTGCTTTACTTCTTTTACACAATTCCAGCGCACCGTAAGGCATTAACGTCAAACTTAATAAACGTAGTTCTTTTATTTATATACTTTTTGCGCTTTTTCTACTATTCTGACCTAATTTCCACTTAAACTTCCAATCACTTTCTTTTTGCTGCTCAACTTTATGTATATTTCTTTTAAATAACTTGCACACAATTATCTTTTAGGTTTGGTCTTCCTTAGTATCTTTGTAAATGATTACAACATGTGTTTCCTCTTTTTCATTATCACTTTTTTTGTCGCAAAATTAATTGTTTACTTCTCTTTTTATACAATCATAATAAGAAAATCGAACATTAATCACGAATGGCAAAACACCAACTGAATACAAAACAAACACAAATGACAGCTGTTCTAACAGCAGTGATGTGTTTCCAACAGCAGTCGTGAAGTAGAAACAAACCGTAGTAAAATGTATTACTATACCAAAAAGTACTAATGTAATGCCAATAATGACTAAAGTCTTTAAATAGTTTTATTTTCCATTTTTGTGGTAATATATGTAAAGAAAAACTTATTTTAAAGTCAAGCAAATGCTAATCATCTTCAAAATTAACGTGTGAATTCAATTGGTTTTCAACACATTTCCTCTGCTATAATTTATTTTGCTTCAGTAACCCTTGCCAGCAAAATATGTAGTTGTATTCCGTTTTGCATGACATTCTTCACTGTATAAATTCTTTTACACCAGCACAGTGCATTATCGACACGTGTTTTTGTTTTCTCAAATCTTGAAACAATTTTAAATCGTTTAATATTTCAAAACGTTGCGTAAAATGGGAAAATTTCGTTCCAAACTAAAGCGCCACACTAAAGGTAAAACATGGAGCAAAGGGCAGTCATCCACTTCAAACCCTGACCAAATGAAGCATCGTCTTAAGGCCAAGTCGCGCTTCTTTCAACCCAATTTGAGTTTAGGTTGGTAAACAAATGTGTTTTTATTGCTGAAAATTTATTTAACTTTATTTATTTTTTATCGCATAGCGCCACCAGAGGCTAATTCGGACCCGACTACACTCACACTGGACGCTGTAATGAAACATGATCAACGCTTGGCCTACAACGCGGAAACTACTACAGTCAACGATGTTGCCGGCAGTCTGAAGTCGTTCAGTCTACACGACGATGGACTAGAAGATGAGAGCATTTCGGAATCACAACAAGGCACTTTTAAAACATTCAAAACGTTCGCTTCTAACTATAGCGCCTGCAGCAACATGAGTTTTAAGCGTCTGCTAGTTGGCTTCCGTGCCTCGTCCGATTTGCATAAAGAAATGTTAGCGATACTAACCGCACTGACTGAAGTAATACGCGAACGTGGTGGCACAGAATCTTCAACAGAGTATTTTATCTTACTTATGGAGCAAATTGAAGCCAGTACAGAAGACAATGACATCATTGCTGGTATTTCCTTGTTGTCTATGGGCATTAAGTCAGTGCCGGTGACGGTGCTACGTAAACGTTTTGGCGAGACAGCACAAACCTTTTTAACGATACTGCAACGTTTTATAGAGTCCACAAATCAGACCATTATAAAATATGTGCGTAACATAAAATTTTTTTGAAAAATAAAATCTATTACCTTTTTTTTTTTTTTTTTGTAATAATCTTTACAGATAATCGGTTGTTTGTCGGTGTTGCTCTGTGCGCAAGATTATAACGCTTGGACATACTCCTCCACATGGCAATATATTGATGCTATACTCTCCTTCACCATACACTCGAAGCCAAAGGTATGTTAAAATTTATATATTTTTGAAATAATATTTAAATTAGGTTACCATTACTTGCATAGGTACGCAAAGCCGCTCAACATGCTATTGTATCCATCATACACGGTAGTTCTTTTATGCGTCCCCGCCAAAGCGAAGATGCTGAGAAGGGTGTGAGTGAGGAGCAACCGAAAGTGAAGAGCCATCCGGCCAGCAATCGCATAACGAAATTTTGTTTGAATCAATTCAAACCCGAAGTACTGACCAACTCACAAACAACAGTGTTGCATACGCTAACACTGCTCAAAGACATTTTGAGTGGCCTTAAAACCGAGGACATACGTTCGGTATGTGAAAGCCTGCTTTCTATAATGACCGCTGCAAATGTGCTCATACGCACCAACTGCCTCCAAGCGTTGCATGCGCTCTTCGCTTCGCGTACCACAAATTTGAACGGCCCCTTATGCGCCAAACTCTTGGCTGCCATACACGAATATCGTCCGGATCGCGCCGACATACGTCAAACGGTCGCTTGGATAACGGTGCTTAAGGAGGGTCACATACATTTGGCGCTCTTGGACTTGAATTTGTGCATGAATGCGTTGCCGCGCTTCGTCGACATATGTGCCACAGATTTATGGATGTCGGAACGTGCCGAAATAATCAGCAGTGTCTCGAATTGTTTAAAGGAACTGCTATACGAATGCGTGAAGCCGGCTTGTGGTACGCCTGAACAGGCGGAAATATATCGCGCGCCGATTATACGCATTATTGCGTCGCTGGAGAAAGCGCTGAACGCGCCTTTCGGTGAAATGGCCAAACATGTAATTCTAGTATTTTCCATCGTTTTCGAAGTTTGTGGCAAGCACTACAGGTATTTACTGTAATATTCAAATTAAGTATCTGCAAAATTCTAAATTTACTCACTAAATACGCTTCATCTCTTCCAGCAAGCAACTCTCACACTCACTTTTGACACTTTCGAAGCGTTACGACACGCAGAGCGCATTGCGCGTACAAATCGAACATACCATAATTGCCGCCATACAAGCGATGGGTCCGGAGAGTGCGCTAAAAACGATACCGTTAACAAATAGCAAAGGTGAAGTTTTATTGGAACGTTCGTGGTTGCTGCCGCTGTTGCGTCAAGGTGCCAAAGGCGCCACTTTTAAATTCTTCAAAGAATTCGTTTTGCCGCTGGCTTTGGATTGCAACAACAAATGGCATCAACACGCGCAAGACCAACAAAAATCCTTGTCACATACGTACGAGTTGTTGTGTTGTCAGCTGTGGGGTCTATTCCCCGGCTTTTGTCGCGAACCGGCAGATCCGGAGAATTTACGCTTGATTGCGCCCACTTTGGGCAATGCGCTGGATAATAATCCTGAGTTTCGTGCACCCATCTTCGATGGTTTAACGGAGTTGATAGCGAACGAGGACAGCGCTGAAAACAAAGAGGCCTTGGCGAAATATTCCAAAAATTTTCTACCGCGTTTTTTCAACATCTACGCACAGAAACCAAACACCACATACGAGGCGGATCTGCGCAAAAAGACATTGGATGTCATAAAGGTGCGTACCTGCGAGGATATATATATATATAAATATAATTTTTTCACTTTCATCATAACTGTTTCGTTAGCTATATCTCACGCGTACGCCGGAAGATGTGCTTAAGGAACTTTTCGAAACTGCGAAAACGCAACTTTCCAACACGGCCGTGGGCACTTTCGAGTACGATGCGATTTTCGACATCAACGCCGCCTTGCTGCTTTTCCAGACCAGCGAAATCATACGTGTGTTCTTCGAGGAGTTCATTGTGCCCGTGCTGAAGAACGAAAAATCCAAGCTGGTCGCCAAAGACGAGCAAAAATTGAAAAAGCAACAGCGCAGAACATATGAGTAAAATTTTAAAATTTTTTAAATATGTTTTAAAATATGCGTTTTAATTTTTTCATATTTTTTCATTTTTTTTTTTTTTGTTTACTGCAGACTCCTGCGTGATATACTCACTTCTGAGGCAGCTTCTTGTCAGAAATTCGGACGCAAAAACAGCATAGCACTACAGAAACTGCTGCTGGATGCATTTGCCACAAGTTGTGCTGTGTGTCAGGCCGCGCGTTTGAGGTTAGTTTTGAAATGTGGTAATTGAAAATTTTAAACAATTTATATGAACTTCGCATTCTTAAACTTAGATGCCTGAAAATTCTAATTGAAAATCGCAAATCTCTAACTGTGAATGATAAAATCGTTATGAAAACCATACCGGAAGCTGTGATCTCATACAAGGAGTTTTCCACGCGCAAAGAAAACGTCTCCGAAGAACTCATTACCATTTTAGTTAATTTATATCAGGTATTTACTATTTGACTCATAAATAGCAATTTTCCAAATATTCAATATTCCTCAAACAATTGTAATCCACAGGAGTCTAGCAAATTGAATGATTTCGTTGATATATTGACAGCCGGTTTTGCCGGCGATGAGTCGCTAATTACCAACACCATATTGGCTTTCCGCACTGTCGTCCAACAGCAGGGCAAAAATCTAACAATTAACACACTCGAATTCATAATGGAGCAGATATTAGTGTTTCTCGTGCAGAAGACACGTTCATTGGCCGAGGCGTCGGTAGCCTTTCTGATAACATTCATCAAAGTAATGCCCTCACCGCTGGTTGCCAACCACTTGCAAACGATTGTAAGTATATTTTATGGCTTAAGTGACGCAGTAACAAAATTTAAAGAAACATTTAGATGAAAGCGCTCTCCGCCATGGCTAAGGACACAAAACGTTATTGCCGCATACAAATCGGTTACTTGTTGAAAAAACTCTGCAAGCGCTTCACAGCTGATGAGCTGATCAAGTTCGTGCCTGGCGATGATGAGGTGACACATCGACGTCTGAAGAAAATACGCAAGCAAATGCGGCGTGAGAGCAGACAACAGGTAAACGAAAAGGACAAGAATGATGATGAGGAGTCGGAGGATGAATTCGTTGCTGGACTGGAAAAGAAGAGTGTGACGTATGTTATTGTTGTTATTGCTACGCTTATGATATCCAAACATATATATGTATGTATATGCATTTGCAGCATTGATGACATATTGGCCGACTCGGATTCAGATTTGCCCGAAGACATGGACACAGACGACGATGTGGGCGCTAAGGCTGAGAAGAAGAACAAGAAGCGCGGCAGCACTTTTATACGTGAAGATCCGGAGGACATTGTGGATTTGGCGGATATTAAGTCGGTCGGAAATGTGCTGAGTGCGTGTGCAATATTTGCATATATCCGTTATGTGTTTATATGTAACGCTTTCACTTTTTTCTTCACAACAGCAAATCGTCCCGATGAGAGCGCAAACGCTGCAGGCAGCACAAAAACTAAGAATAAGGATCCAAATCGTGGCTTCAAAACCGCCGAAGATGGAAGACTGATTATAAGCGATAAAGCGTTGCGTGGCGTTGGCGGCGATGACAGCAACAGCGATGGCAGTGATGATGATGAGGATGACGAGGACGAAGGCGTGGAAGTGAAGAAAGCGCCTAAGCGCGGCATGGAGATGGACTCAAGCGATGGTTGGTTTACTTGAATTTCCCAAAATTGTCTTGTTATACCCTGAACAGGTCATATAAACTTAGATTAAAATCAGGTCCTTGCATAGACAATTTTTTATTTGAGAAAATATATTCATGAAATTTGGCACAGATTATTTTCCAAGGCAAAGCTAAAATCTCCCAACAAATTATTGAGAACGGATCACTATAGCATAAAGCTACAAACTGACCGATCAAATTTATGATAAAAATATTTGTATACCCTTTTATGTATAAGGAATGTACCTCTGAAGTGTACTTTTTTTCTTGTTTTTTTTTTTTTAATATAATTAATTTAATTTCGTAGAAGACGAAATGCCTGCCACAAGCCGTAAACGTAAAGCAACAGACGCGACTAGTATGCGTTCGGTTAAGACATCAGCCTCCAAATATGTGGCCGGTGGTAAGGGTATACATCGTCCCTTGGGCGCCGCCAGCGATGCAATATCCATGAAATCCGGTTACTCGGCAAAAACGGCTAAATCTGGAAAATCTGCAGCTGCTTCCGCTTACGCTGGCAGCGACTACACAACTAAAAAAGCGAAAGGCGATATGAAGAAGAAAGGCAAACTCGATCCATTCGCATACATACCGCTCAGTAGAAACACGCTAAACAAACGGTACGTTAATTTTGTAGTTTTCATTAATCTCATTGTTTTACATGCTTTTATTTATTTGCTATTTGGTTTTTTCTTACAGTAAACGCGCAAAACATGCAGGCACATTTAAGAACATAGTGGACGGTGCACGCAAGGGTGCGCTGAAAGGTGTCAAACAAAGAGTCGCCAAGGCTTACAAACAATAAAATAATAAAAACTTATGCAATAAACGCAAACTAACTGTATGTATATATTTTATATGTATATAAAATAAAATTATCTTGTTAACTAGTAAGAGTTATAAATCAGAACAATTGCAGAGAATAAAATTTTAAATCAATATTTAAACAACTACGCTGAAAGCAGACGTACACAATTGTATTATCACCTATTTGTTAGATCCTTATGCATGAAAGCGTTTAGTCATTTCACCTGAGTACAAAAATTTATAATAAGAGGCATTGAGTTTTACACACAACCAATAAGCAGCGCAACACATCAAAGCATTATAACGTTTTCGCATTGCCAACTTAGTTGTGGTTTTGAGAGTAATTTTTTTCGATATGTGTTTGTCGCCATTCACCTTCGGGATCTAGTCCAGCCATGGTTTCCTCATAGAAATGCATTTTGTTATGCTCATCAACCAGTATAACGGTGTGCGTGCGACTGCCATAGTTCGCTAACGGCACATTCACATTCAACGCACTCAAGTGTTCGCCCCAATTGGGTGCGCGTCGTTGCAACTCCGCATCTGGCCAAAACTTTTGTTTACACTTTAATAAATTCTTTAAATTTGTGACCAATTCATTTTGTAGATTTTGCGCGCCCTCCATCGGCGAGTTTGACAATTTTTTGTTAAAATTCTCAACAATATTTTGGAAACGTTGACGTCCGTTTATGACTTTCTGAAAAGGCACGGCATCCAAACTGTTGCCAAAGCCATAACATTTACCATCAGCAAAATGCTCCAAAGTGGGCGGCGAATTGCTTAACAGCGTTATTGCAGCGGGTCTTTTTGAATCGCTGAAATAGCAGAAATATAATGTCTCGAATAAAATTAAAATAAAAATGTAATATTAACAAAATTAAAATATGACATAAATGCTACTAACCCAATTTCGATTGACACAAAATTAAAAGCGCTGTACTTGGTGCAATCGGCCAATAGTTCAGCGTTGTAAGTTTTTATATTGCACTCATCACCGGAAGAGACAAAATTAGACACGATCATACCACGGCCTAACAAAAAATTTTCATTGTTCAGTAGTGGTATTGGTGTGTTGTCTGTAGGTGTGATGTTTCCTTTTATATCAGCCTTATTGTTGTCATAATTGAAGTGCATTATGTTATGATGTGTAGCTAAGTGCGTATATATGTATCAAGTTGTTTTATGAATTATTGTTTATCAGCGTATTAGAGATTAGCGTTAATTTAGTTGATTTATGCATTGACCAAAATAAATGTTTAATAAAATTTTTTTGTATACAAACCACACACAAAGGCATCATGCAAGTTCAATTCGTGATAAGTTAACGTTAATGTGTGAATGTACGTTTGTATGCAGTTAAAGGTCAATAATCCGTAGTAAGTAAAGTAACAAAGGTTAGCATATGACAACAGTTTTATAACTAGTTAGGTGGGTTGTTAATGCTTACCCACAGCATTCCTTGGTTTTGGCTCGCCTGTCAAATTGAGCAATGCACCTATTTTAAATACACCACCATGGCCACCTATAGCCAGCCATGTGCCACCTTCACGTCCAGGTTCGAGGTCAATGCCTGATATGTAATTCAAAAATTCAAAACAAAGAAATCATACTGCATGGATTTTTGCATATTTTTAGTAGATATGTCAGTACTCACCTCCATAAACATGCTCAGCGTTAGCCCACTTTGCTGCATCTTGTGTATCTCTGGCGAAAAATTCATCCCGATTTGATGCTAGAATCAGCTTATAACCGCCGGAGGTTGGATTTGAGTTTACATAAAAAAATATCACACACATATTTTCTCTTTAGTATTAGTGTAAAGCGCTATTAAATTTTAGTTAATTTTTGCTACTAAAACTGTCACTTGAGCAAATTAATCGTGAGTACTATCGAAAGCAAATGCCTTAATTGTTATATATAGGTTTGCCTTTACGCATTCACATATATATGTATATAATACGTTTAAGATTGTTTGGCGAGAATATCAAGATTCACCTGCGATTATCTCAAGAAAATAATACTAATTATCACTATTTAAAGATTATGCATTGTATTCTTGACTAATTATCACTAATTTCTTATCTAATCACAACGCCACATACTGAGTAATAATAAACAGATATGTGTAACACTATCCAATCGGAAGGTAAACAGATTTTGCCTACAGCAGCAGTTCTTTCCGTTTCTTGTTTGACATACGGTACAAATGTTTTGCTTTCTCCTGCCATCATATGTGCCAAGGTAAACAATGTTTTCAGTGTTGATAAACTTTATATTAAAATGAATTTGAAAGAAAGTTTCAGAAATATTTTACAACATGATCTTTATATAGGTTTCAACAAATTTATAATATATTCAATTGTTTTACAAATAAAATCCACTTTTGACTATTATTGCGAATTTATCATGCTTGTGTAATTTCAAGAACATGTGTTATTTAATACTAAAAGTTAGTTAATAAAGTTAGTACTTTTCCTATGCAACCCTGTCAAATTGTAGAATGTCAATCGAAAACAAAATAGCGAAACTCATGTATAGGAAGTTAAAGTAAAGCGTAAATTCTGTTTTGTATCGCAACTAGTAAATTTTCATTAAAAATTCTGCAACAAATTAGAAATATTAATGTTTATCATTAAACATTTTATCGTTGAAAAGAAATTCAATAAAGTTTGAAAGTTTCTTGTGCTGTTGAAAACAAGTTAAATCTAAACCCCGTGGCACTTGGAATGCAAAACATGGGACAGTATAGTGGCGAACTCGTCAAGCTTGTCCTGCAAACGTGTGTGTGTGTAAATGGATGAAAAAATTATTGCCCATTGAGCACAGGGAAGAAAATGAACATGTAAAATAAAACGTGTAGTACAGAAAATTGCTAAAAATAGTGACGAATGTGGAAGCAAGAATAAAGTGCTTGTAGTGAAAATATATCATAGTTTTGTTGAATATAAACAAATAACGCAATGATAAGTGGTTAAAGAAAATTAATTGCAAATCAAATAATTCAATTATTAAAGTAGTGTATAATTTGTAGTGGCATAAGAGAAATTTGCAACTCTTGCGGCTTCTTGAGTGTCCTCCTGCAGAACAACTGAGTGTGGGTCATCTTTGTTGATTGATAATATTTAAAGCATTTGCAATAAAATTTACGCTGCATATAAACAATAAAACTGTAAATATTGTAAAATAAACACATTAAAAATGCTTTTGAAGTGTGCCCGAACTAGCGGAAGCAATGCAGCAGAAAGTAGCTCCAGTTCTTCCATTCCGGCGAAACCCCGTGTAACAGGTTTGTTTGCTAAAGTGTACTCATCTAAGGTAGAGATATGTAGAATAAGCGATAAGAAGAAAGTAACCGGTGAAAACTTAAAACATAGTTATGGAAAAGAATACTGGAGTGACCCAAATATATAATAATTCAAGGATTGTTGAGTATTTTGTGTTGTTGTGAAACAAATATGAGAAAATATATGTATGAATTAAACGTTATTTAACCTTATACTAGAAATATCGTTTTTTTTTTTTTCATTTCATATCTAAAACATCCGAACTTTGTTTGAACGCAATTACTCGTATAAAGACTTACCAAAAGTCTTTGTGGATATTTTTAGCTTGTCATGCAAATAGTTGAAGAAAAGTCTCATGACAATTAGTTATATATGTATATATTCGTATGTTTATTCCCATATGCACATATGTACAAACAAACATACATACATATGTATGTACGCATGCAGATGTAGATAACGAACTGTTTTTGAAAAGCAGTATGGCTAAATTGAAATGGATGCGAATCGCATCTAATTTGTAGATGTAATTTAATTATCCGTAATTGCCTTCATTACAACTACGTTAATTGTTTTGTGTGACAAATTGCTTGCCTCAGTCCTTCTCTATGAATGTGTGTGCATTGCATTTATTTTCGGATCAAACTTCCTGATTTAAAACCCAAACCCAATAAAAGGCTTAAAAATGAAAAGATTTTACCTTTAATATGATTATTATGCCAAAACGAAAGGAAAGCAAGAAATTTACTTATTAGCAATTGCAATCGTGTTTTACAAAATTATTGCTAATTTAGCCATGTCCGTCTGTCTGTCTATACATATATATGTACGAACTAGGCCCTTCGTTTTGAAGGTATCGTTCTGATATTTTGCACACTTCCGTTTCTCTTCAAGAACCTGTTAATTTGTCGTAAACGACGATATTGGACCACTATAGCCTATAGCTGCCATACAAACTGGCCGATCAAAATCAATCGATCTTGTAAGTAAAACTCTTTTATTTGATAAGATGAAATCGTCACAGTCAACGCTACAATCTCCGAACAAAAAGTTCAGATCGGACCACTATAGCATTGGCGGTCATACAAACTGAACTATCAAATTCAAGTTATTGTATGAGTAACTTTTTAATTGACAATATTTCATCTTTATATACATATATATTATATGCCGTGAAATTATTTATATAGTTTATTATAATCAAACGGGAAAGTGGCTTAAAATTGCAAATTATAAATGCAACATTTTGCTTCCTCCCATAATAATATTATTTTACGACTGCAAATTTTACAATTTCCTTACAATTATAACATATTTTAAGATCTGTATACATATACATATATGTATATATATCGTAAGTATTCACAGTTATGGGAAATCTGCAGAAACATCAGAATTTTGTAATGAATGTGCAAATATGTATATGTACATATGTATATATATATATATATTATATATATAATAATATTTATATGTTTGTAAAATATCGCTGTGTATACGTCGCACGCGATATTTATGATAAAATATTTACATATTTATAAAACAACAACCAATGGCAAATAGCAATTATAAATTGACGTCAGGGGCACACCGTCTTGTATATACACATAAATTCGCACATGAATTCCACCGAACCCAGTGAATAAACATATCATTTACATTACGAATTCCATATTATTTGCGAATTATATCAAAATAATTTAAATATAAATACTTACGTACATATATCCACTACACATATAAAAAAATATTAATTAGTTATTTTCTGAAATAGCAAGAGCAACATCAATGTCTTCAAAAAATCAAGTAAATATATCAATTAAAAAAATGAAGTCAGCAGTCCGCTATGGATATCGCCTTATTTTTTGCTCAGTGAGATATACATACATATGTGTTTGTACAGGCAAATCTCGTAAGCCAAATAAGTACTTACATGTTTAAATAATATTTATTTGAATAATTAGAGAAATAGCTGAGACTTTTGAGTTATTTTCGTGCGACTATAAATATAAATATAAGCATATTTATAACTAAAAGTTGTAATATAATGTTCAAACAAGCTTCTCTCTATCTTTAATATAATGCTCAACACACACAAGTGGGCACAGTACCGAAACATGATTGGAAAAACATTAGCAATCATTATTGGTAAATATTTTCACTTAGAGTTTTTCCAAGGGTTCTAACATTAAAACAAAAAACAAAACATTTTCACGTATTTTAATACAAATATTTATTATCGCCTTCATAATAGACGTCTGAGCTAATACAAGCTTGCCAATGCTTAATCCAATTTTCCATACACTTGTTATAAGCCTCACCTTGACAAGCTAGCCTTTAGTGTCTTTAGCGAATTTTAGTTTTTTTTTCGGTTTCGGCACAACTTTGTAGCGCGATTCGCTAGATTGCTACGACAGTTTCGATGTTATATTCACAAACCACTTCTCGTCTCTAGTATGATGAATATAGCGTCTTTAGCTACGTTGGTCAGGTTTTTTAGCACAAGTCTGGCATTGATACGTTTTATACCCAAAACATTAACCAAAATATGTTGAGTCGATCCATAAAAGTTTTTGATGAGATCCTCTGCTATCTCTTTGATGCCAACACGGCGTTTCTTTAACTTTTTCAGTGTTATCGTCTTTAACAGAGGTGGATGGACGAAAAATGCATGAGACTTATTTTCGATGGTTTCACTGAATGTTTTGTTGCATTCAAATACATACTTGCGCTCATGATAAAACGAGCACCCCCCAAAACGCTTCTGTAACAATTTCAACGATTCCGTAGTCGTGATTCAATAGGAAACACAAAATTGCAAGCAAAATCGTTGCTGAATTCTTTTCGTTGGTAAAAATCGCCAGACATACTTTTCTCGTCGTAAATACACACTAACTGATATATTGAGATCAAACTTCATACAAACATAAAAAAGTTTTACCAATCCAGGAAACAATTGCTTATCGATTCCGGTTGTCCAGTCCGGGTCCCATTTGATCAGACGGTATCTTCGAACTTCGAAATTCGGAAACTAATATTTTTTCTTAATTAAAACATTAAATAAGTTTAGTTGTTTCAGCAAATATTTTAGCAGCAAATTGGTTTCTTCCTTATTTCATTTCTTTTATGGCTTTTCTTTTATTCAAATTTTCTTTTGTGGCTCTACTGAAAATAAGTTTCTAGTGAAAGCAAACGTAAATATTTTGTTGAAGAAATACTTTTGCAACAAATTTTCTAAATTTATCTTGTAGCGAGCAGCTACTGTATTTTTTTGCAATGAATCAAATGCATTTTTTAGGCAACGACGCAAAACAAACAGCTGATTTGATGTCACGTCTACCAAGTAACGAGAAAATTATCACGCTTGCCAGCCTGGTATTTCGTTACTCGGTAGAACGATAATCTGTTAATTTTACAAAAGCAAAATGCACGTAAAAAACTATCGAATAATGACTAAAGAATTAACAAAGCTAGTGTGAATACCAACTTCGAAATTCGATTTGAGGAATCTATTTTTTTTCTCAGTTTTTGATTTCCAAAAATGATTTTTATAAAAATATTTCATGAACACACATATTTTAAGAACACAGTAAATATTAAAAAAAAAAACAAAGACATATTTTTCAAGTAACAAAAAAAATATGCTCTCGACTGCTGCAGTGATTCCGGCCTTATCCATGGAAAAAAATAATCTCACTAAAAGATATTGTCCGTACAATGACCAACAGTCAAAAATGAATTTTATCTAAAATGTTGGTCGGTTTGGCAAGCCAAAATTCGATACTTGATCAAATCAATAAACTGGAGAACTATATACAGAACATGCAGAAAAATTTGATTGTAAGCGGATAATTTCTCTACGAGTAATCACTCAAGTGAATTTGAAAAGTGTACTTTTGGAAAAAACGCTTCAAAATAAACTGATGGATCTGATTGAAATTACCCGCTTACTTTAAAAGGGTGTAACTGAAAATCAATTTGAGATCGAAAATCGAGATTGCAAAATTTTACACTAGTTGTGCCACTTAATGTACTTTAGAACAACCGCATATATTCCACGATGCATAAGATATTTAAATAAAATTTCGCAAAAATCTTTCATTTACACACATACACACATGCACACATACAAACTCACATGATAGCGTGATTAATGCAATTTGTCGGCACCATTGTTTGCTTGTCGTTGGTAGCATATACTCGCATTAAGTATTAAGTAAGCATTTAATAGTAGTCAACTTGTTAAATTGCATGTCATGATTGGCTATTATTGCTTGGTGTGCTCTGTTATTTTTCTTGCTCATGATCGGTTTTGCCTTTTATTTATTTATTTTCGTTTTGTTGTGTTTCAGTTTTAGCACATACATTTGTATTAGAGCTCTTAAAATTATTCGAATAACCCGAAAACCGATTATTCGAATATACGGTTTGTAACCGTTCGTACGAACATTAACCGAATAGTCGATCTTCTGTGACTATTCGAATAGTTGCTCTGCTGCGAGTGTTTGAAAGGTTGCTCTGCTACGAATATTTGAATAAATAAAAGTTGTTCAAAATCCAAGATTTGATTTTTGCCTTTTTAAAATTTAATTTTTAAAATTTTTTTTAATATTATTTTTTTTTTTAATTTTTTTTTAATTTAATTTTTATTTTATTTTATTTTTTAAAATTTTTATTTTATTTTATTTTAATTTTTAAAATTTTTATTTCATTTTATTTTATTTTTAAAAATTTTTATTTTATTTAATTTTTTTTAAATATTTTTTTTTTATATTATATATATATATACATATATATATATTTTTTTTTTTAATGAACGCTTACTATTCGAATAGTCGACAACGAACGGTTAACCGAATAATCGGCAACTAAAAACTATCCGGATAGTGTAAACCGAATATTATTATACGAATAATACTGTATCCGGTTAGTCATTTAGTCGAATACCAACAGCTCTAATTTGTATATGTGGATATTTTGTTTTTATTTTTATTTGCTTTTGCATTTTATTACCGCTAATATAATATTACACAGCCAACGGGTATAACACTTCCCGATACAGTCTGGCTTGGAATGAGTGGGCCGCAGCGTGTTTGCACTTTGCCACCGTCTCCCATTGAGGAGTGAAAACGAGATCTTAATTCATAGAATCGCATTCTCGGCGGCATTACGATTGTTAATATATGCATGTATGCATAAGTAAATACAATACAAGCTAAGCTGTGTGCATATGCGGAAATGCCTTTAACCAACTTTGTCCAATTAAATTGCACTATGCATCCATCAATTATCTATTATTCACACTCATCGGCGATATGTACATACATATATATGTATGTGTATTCAACACACGAGTGTGTGTGCATGTAGCTGAGTAAACACCTTGCACTCTCACTCGGTTAGTTGTTGTAATATCTTGCTGCTTAGAGCGACGTATTGGAGATCGGCACGAAAGTCCACCCGCCGTGTTGTTGGGGATTTTTGTTGTTATGAAATGAAATTCCGCATTGATTAACCACCGAATTAGTATAATTGTTTCGGCAGTGAAAAGTTTACGAGCATTTGTATGTATGGTATGTATGTATATGTATGTAACATATGTATGAACTTGGCAACAAATTGTAAATAACTAGTTATTTTATTTAAAAAAAAGTAAACACCTTGCAATTTCAATGCTATTTTCTATAAAATAAAAACAACAACTGCATTGTTATGGTCAATTAAATATGTGTGAATATTCCAGACTTCAGTACGTAACAACTAATTTTTAATACAGACGTCATAACCTAACACTTTGTTTTTGCTTTTGCTATATAATTATCTTCCAGCACTAATCTAATCTTTAAGAAATTTTTAATTTAACAAATATTATTAAATAATATAAAACGTTGACTTTGGCTGCACCGCAGCTATCATACCTTTCACAGGTGCATTTGTTATAGCATTATAGGGAATAAAGATATCTTTATCTTGATTTTGATCGATCAGTTTTTATGACAGCTATATGCTATAGTGGTCCGATCTAAACAAAATATTCGGAGATTGTACCGTTACCTTGGACAATAATTCACGTCAAATTCCGTGAAGATATCTTATCAATGACAAGTTTTCCGCACAAGGACTTGATTTTGTTCGGTAAGTATGGTATGACAGCTATATGCTAAAGTGGTTCGATATCAGCGATTCTGGCAAATGTGGCAAATGAGCAGCTTCTTGGGCAGAAAAGGATGTGTGCAAAATTTAATATCGTTATCTCAAAAACTGAGGGACTAATTCGCGTATATACAGACAGACGGACATGACTAAATCGACTCAGCTCATAACGCTGATCATATATGTATGTATTTAGATACTTTCTTTTTCTTCGCTTTGATCTTCTACTTATCTTTTTTTTTATAGATTTTTATAAACAAACCATAAAATTATATTTCCTCGCCAGTTGCCGTACTTTTACCAACGAATTTTTCGAATTCCAACTCTCTACGAAATTTTTGCTATCGTTCGCTGCTGAGAGAACACCTGTTAAAGAGTACATTTGTCTCAATTATCTTTTATATTTTATTTATGCCCTTGCAACATGTTGCTACTGAGTATATTAGTTTTGT
The DNA here is from genome assembly GCF_042242935.1 of Bactrocera oleae. Lineage (NCBI taxonomy): Eukaryota > Metazoa > Arthropoda > Insecta > Diptera > Tephritidae > Bactrocera > Bactrocera oleae. The sequence goes on along the minus strand of NC_091539.1, from coordinate 64,305,821 downwards.
TCACCTAACGGTTGTTTGTATCATCTAAAACTAATTGAGTTAGATATAAGGTTATATACATATATATATATATATATATATATATATATAAATGATCCGGATGACAAGACAAGTTGAATTTCGAGTTACTGCCTGTCTGTCCGTCCGTCTGTCCATCTGTGCAAGCTGTAACTTGAGTAAAAATTGAGATATCGCAAGGAAACTTGGTACACGTGTTCCTTGCCAAAAAAATGACGCCCACAAAACCACTACTGACACTGTAAAAATGCATGAAATCAGATGATAACCCCGCCCACTCCTTTTATAACGACACTATAACTACACAACTTAACCAAATTCGGTAGGTGACATTATTCTGACATTCTCTTGCCACAGTGTGAAAATGGGCGATACCCAAAAGTGGTTTGAATCAGATCAATAATTCCCTTAGCCCCCATATACCTAATAGAAAAAATTTAATTAGTTTAAAAAACTTTATACCGCAAATTTCGGTCAATATGTTAGATATCTTAACAAAATTAATTGAACTGGTAATATTGGACGTACTATAGTTGAATGCCGAAAATATGTTATATTCTACGAATTACCCAAACTCTCATATACCACATATAATAATGTTCGTTATTCTAACAAACTCAATGCTCAATATATCGGTCAGTGTATGAGTTATATATTTATAAAATGAATTTTTTAAAGGAATTTCCACGGTTTTGATCCTTGCAAGTTGCAAGCGTATGAAATGTTCGGTTACACCCGAACTTAGCGCTTCCTTACTTGTGTTCGTTTGTAGTGGAAATTTTTATGATCTGCAAATATTTTTATATTTTTGTTGTTTCAAATAAAAATAATACCATTTATTGGTCTATGAGATGTTGAAAACGTCGTCTCTATCATTAAATACTAAATTCCCAACGGTAAATGTTGGAAAAAAAAACAAATTATATTGATAATACTCGTTAACAATGCATTCAATTTATCGAAATATCATATATCAAGATAAAATATGAACGATATCATAAATGTCTGTCATTAAAATATGTATATTCGGAAGAATTGATTTCCAGAGTCAAATTTGTTGATTGGAAAAAACGATTTTTTGTCTGATATTAATCAAATAAATATTGATTTATCGATAAAAGAAATGACTTACAATAAAAAGTTCGAGCACTCTACAGTTTGTATAGCTTGTATATTTTGTAACTGCATACTTTAGAAAGATTTGAAAATAAATTACTAATTCATTTTTATTGTTTTTTAATTTAAATTAATATAATAATTTTTCCATTGGCAACTCTGTTAAAGTCTACTGGTGTAAAGCACATTTGGGTCACATTTTTGAGACGTTTATTATTATTATTATTATTATTTTAATCTAGAAATACCCAATCTATTATATCTATTACCCAATTTTTTTAAACTCTTTTTTCTCTTCGTTAACGTATTCATATATAATTTTATTTTGCATGAAAACCAGTTGTAATCTCAAAACAACTTTTAAATTTGAGTATTATGTATTTTTTTTTTGGCTTTAGCCGCATTCTTATGTTTGCTTTTCCACTTGTTTTCAACCGCAACTAAACCAGTTTATCTTTGGTAATAACGAGAGAAAAAAAAACAATAATAAAAGTACCGTGACTAATGCTACCGGACAATAATTTGGTGGTTAAACAGTCCAAAGTTTAAATGTAAATGCAAATGCAAATTTACCAGCTGATCAAATTTGACTCGGACTACTCTATTTAAAGTGAGCATGTAAGCCGAATCGATATTTTTTCTTAGATTAGTACAACGTTTGTTATGTTCGTGTGAAGTTTGATAACCGTATATCAATTAGTGTTTACGACGCAAAAGTTTGTCTGGCGGTTTTTACTGTAAAAAAAAATTAAAAAACAAGTATCCTTAAATTTTTGTGTTTCCAATGGAATCACGGCTACGGGGAATCGTTGAAAATCTTGCAGAAGTGTTTTGGAGAATCTAGTGACATAAAGCATTAAGTCAAGGTCATGAAGTCATTGAAAACTTGCCTCATGCGAGTCGTCCATTCCCCCCTCGTAATGCTGATAACACCGAAAAAGTGATTGAAAATCCTCGTGTTGGCATCAAAGAGATAGCAGAGCATATTCTAAATATCTCTATGGATGCGCTCAACACATTTTGCTTAATGTTTTATGTAAGGTATGAAGCGTGTGAATGCTAGACTCGTACTAAAAGATCTGAATCTTATACAAAAACGGCATCGAATAGATGTCGCAAAGCAAATGCTTGACAACGTAGCTGAGAATCCTACATTTATTGTGACGATACGTGGGTTTATGAACGTCGCAACTGTCTAAAAACATGTCAAAGTTGGTCAATAATCAAGGAGATGCTCTTCATTTTCTTTGATTACCGCGCGATGAATTCGTTCCACGTCGTCAAACAGTCAAAAAGAAATACTACTTGGTCGTGTAGAGCAATTCGGCCTAAAAGGCTGCATTTATGAGCACAAAATTTATTTTTACCCCGATATTGAAGGCCATCACAGCCGAGGCTTATGACAAGTGTATGGAAAATTGGGTTAAGCGTTGTCATGCTTGTTTTGGTTTTATTTCTATTTTATTTTAAAAACGATAATAAAGATTTATATTTAAATACTTGAACATGTTTTTTGTGTTGTCAGTTCGGGTCAAATTTGATCAGTTGCTCTATATAAAATTTAAAACTACAAATGCAATTTGTATCGAAGTAAAAAATTAAAATTTTTTTGCAAAAATCAGTACATATTGTGTAAATGTTTTAATAGGGAAATACCTGCATATTGGTGGGTTTATTTTTTATTTTTCAAAAATTACTCAGTTTTTACTCACCCTAACGTTGTTTTTCTTGTTTCTTCTTGGTATAGCTTCAAAGTTAGCTGCACTTTCGAATGTGTAAGAATGTTTTTAGTTTCTTAACCGTTTTTTTTTTAAAGAGAGTTGCCATAATTGAGTTAATTATTTAGTTGAAAAGTTTAAACAAAAACTGAGGAAAAACACTAGCTTACTTAGTTGCACGTTAATTTTGTGTTAAATGTGCTAATTAGTGTTTCAGAAACACTTAAGAATATATCATAAATTTCATATGTACATAATAACGCGACATTCGACTCTGTTGGAATTTGCTTTTTAAGTATATAGTCTGCATTTGTGCTGCTTGAAATACGTAAATACTTATATTTAACTTTGTTAATTTAGTTTTCCTGATTTTTTTTTTATTATATTGCAAGTATTATCAAAATTTAATACTTTAAAACTATTTACGAATATAGCTTTTTAGTATTTTTGTTGTTTTTTATAACCTGAGCAGCTTAAATTAAGTTGACCACGAAGTTTGTAACACTCAAAAGAAAACGTCGAAGACTATAAAAAATATATAGTACATATACAATACAATTGGTCAGCGTGAAGAGCTGAGTCGATTTAGCCATGTTCGTCTGTTTAAATATACGCGAACTAAATAGTAACTCAGTTTTTGAGCTTGTGGCAGAACCCTAAGGCTGGAGCAAATATTATAAAATTATTATAACAATAATAAAATCACTTCCTTAATGGGTTAGCAAATAATTTTAAGTTAAATTAAAGAAGAAAACAATGCCGTGAGTTTTATCGTATTAATATCGATTCAAGCTCATTTGGAATTTTAATCGATGTCTAACCGCAAACCACAAGTTGAAAAAAAAAATAAAAAAAAAAGTATGCAAATTAAAATTTTCCGCTAAAGGACTAAAATACCACGACTTTTTACACTTAGGTATGTAAATACATAAAACATATACATTTTATTGGAATATAGTAACATATGTATTACAAGTGGATTCAAGAATGTAATTTGAAATAAAAAATTATGTAGACATATTTTTATTTTATTACTATTAAAGAGTATATACTTTACACATATATAATATATATATAATGGGTTCACATATATATGGTACATACATACGTATTATAAAGGGGTTTATATTATTTTAAATATTAAATATTTTTTATTAGTCAAAATCATTAAATGGAAAAATACGGTTAAATTAAATATTTGCTTCACATACTTACAAAAATATATTATTTATACATACATATGTATATACATATATACATAAATACATATGTACATGTGTATGAAACTGCTCAGGCTCACTTCACTCACTCAATGGCATCAATGAAGCCAATGACCATTGACCCTATCTGCGCTCAAGTCACTGACTGTTCTTCTACAACAATATCAATTCATTCTCAATTAGATGTTGTCGTCATTGTAACCGAGATTTAAAGAAAAACATTTGCATACACACACACACACACATACATAAGCATGCATAAATAAATGTAAATGCATAGCACAACTGCAGCTTGCAAATCGCGACCATGTAAACGCACTTTCAGCGATATTCAGTGCAGAATTGATTGCATATACTCGTACTCAGAGACCTATAGCACATACATGCATACACATATTATATATATACATGCATAAATACATATTATAAATATGCTATATACAAATGTATTTGCTTATAAACTCACTAATTTGAGGTCGTTTCTCGATTGATTTGAATATATTATATATGTATTTGTGAATATATGGTATATGAAATATTTATGTGGGTATATTTGTAAATAAAACACTTAAATTTTTATGCATTTGCTGATTGTATTTGATTAATGTTTAATACATTTATATTTGAGCATGAACTGTAAGTAAAACAGCGTAAATATGTCAGAAATTTCCTCTTGGGTACAGCTTTTTTTAGGTTGTACTTCGAAATACCACACAATCCTTTATACATAAGTACATACATATATGTAAGTATGTATGTATGTATGCATGTGATATCAATGAACTTATTTGTAAATATTAAATTTTGATTATATGTGAAAAGTTATTGAAAAAGTTTCGATTAGAGCCAAACTCCCGAATATCCTCGCTAACCTTATGCAAACAATATTAAATGACGTAAATCGATGAGTTGTATCGTGTGGACGAAACTTAAATGCTAGCAAGACAGAGAGATTGTTCACTAAGAAATACAGAATTCGAGAAATTATGCCGCCATTATTAAATGGTACCAAGCCAGTAATAGGAGATAAGGCAAACTGCTTGGTACTAATTTTAAATAGAAAGCTTTCATGGAAACCAAGCTCAGACGCTAGGGTAAAGAAATCAGCTATTGCACTTTACACGTGTAAAGAAATAGTGGGACCCAAATGGGAATTATTGGTGTGAGGTAAGGGGGAAAAAATAAAGAAGCGCAGGGTGGTTCAGAGAGGAGACAATAGAGTGAAGCGACTTAGCGTCGTTAGGCAGCCACTATATTTACTTACCTACTTATTGAAAAAAATGTTTCATTAATATACGAGTATTTTTTTGTTTTTTTTTAATTTCAAACAATTTTGTTACAATCAGGATTGCGAATTTTTCAATTCATAAATTTGAGATTAAAAAAATAAAAATTTAATTTAATATAGATTATAATTTTTTTATCCCGATGTTGGGATTAAAAATTTGATTTTCATTTTATAAATTTTTCATCCCAACTACCGGTTTTTGGGCCTAAAAATTGTTTTTTTATTTTTTAATCCGGTATGCGGGACAAAATTTTTTTTAGTTTTTTTTTTTAATTCCGTATTAGGGATTACAAAAAAACAAAAATTTTTTTTTAATTCAAAAGTTAATTCAAATATTTTTTAAATTTAATAAAAAAAAAAAAATTAAAGCAAATATAAAATAAAAATTAAAAATAATCGATGAAATGCGTACTGTTAATCTGTATGTAATTCAGTTAAAAAAATTTGAAAAATAATATTGTTTGAATTATTTCTTGCAGTATAACAAGTAGTTCTTTTCTTTAAAAACTTTTTCCAGCATCTTTAAAATTTTAGTGGTAATGTGATCTGCATTCTTATTCATGTTTATAAAAAGATTTAGAAATAATTTTTCGATGAAATTAAGATTTTTAACACTTGTTAGAATTTTTTTTCAGTCGAAGATTTTTCGAAAACAGTAACAAAAACAATCCAAGTCACCTTTTTAATTCTCACTTTGTTACATTTTGTCGGTGAACTACTTATCTGAATATAATAAAATAAAGTACTATATATTTCAATGGAACGGACGATGAGAGAGGAGAGTTATTCAAAATAAAAAAAAAAATTAACAAAAATCGTTATGAATACGATGAAAAAGCAAGATTTCATTTCCTTACATCTTAATCTTATTAAGTGCTCGAATATTCGAATTGTCATTTGCTCATTCACCGTTCGTTCGTACGTTTCGCCGCAAAAATTCGCAATTATTTTATTGATCACAAATTCGACTTAACTCGATTACTTTTATAATACCTCGTACGCAATAAGAAAAACACAAAAATGCAATGAAAAAAAAAACCAATAACAACACAACTACAAATTAAACCAAAAAAAAAACAGTTTTCTTTATTTTATTTTTAAATTCGTTGCTACAAATCACTGCGTCTGAAATTTCGCTGTAAAATATACGACTTGTATTAAGCATTATTAATTTACGTTCTTTTTTAAATCTTTTCTTTGCATTTTATTGTCGATTTTCACATCAATATGCTAATTAGTATTTTAAACTTGGATTCCCGTCTCGATTTTTTTTGTTGTTGTTGTCATTTGAGGGATTTTCGTTCTGTGGTAAGCAACTCTACTATGAGTCGAGTTAATGATTTTTTGCGCAGTAACTTTTTTTTTTATGTAATTCTTATTCGGTTGTCTAGCATAGAGTCGGTGTCGGTCAAGCTACGCTTTGTGCTATACACATCAAAAATTGAAAATAAAAAATAGGAAAAAAAGTAATAAAGAAAATATGCGAAGCTCTATTACTTACTGTTAAGTCTGCCAATCTTTATGAATACACCTAATTTTGCGCAGTTTTGAATACACCGTCATAGTGTCTTCTCTAATTGTCTGTATTAAAATACAATTAAAATTTTTTTTTGGTTACTGCCAACTATTTATGGTAATTATTAGTTTGTGTTTATACAAAAAAATGTCGCCTTAAGCGTACACATATATGTATATTCATATATTTTCTATCGACATCGGTACATAAAAGATCGCATTATTTTTAAGTTGAATAGTTAATTTTACGTAAATTTTTTTTTTTCAAATTGTTCACATTTCAACTTGTTTTTGCGTTGTAATATAAAATAAAAACAAATATTCCCTTTACTTGGGATTCCCCTCGATAGTCTGTTCTGCGTAATAGAAAAGATTTTCGAAACAATATCACTGAAGTACAATTCGCCGATAACCTGTCGAAATATTTTTCGAGATTTATAGTGAAAAAGCTGGTTCGCTTTAATTTATGTTTTGCTCAACTGTACATATCACATCCACTGTGTTATTCCACTTCCTTCGAGGCACATTCGACTTTCCTGGAAAATAGAATAAATTAAGCTATTCTGCATTTAAAATACTTTTGTATATATTTAGTGAAGATAACGCATAAACAATTAAATCCACAATGCCAGAAATCTGAAATAGTAGTTTGATCATACGCCCTAGTCGACTCAATCAGCTGATTGTCAAGAAAGTTAACTAATAACAATTGCACTTGCATTTTATACCGCAACAACAACATGTTTTCTTCGCTCTTTTTAGCGCATTTCCGCTTTGGTATAGTATAGTAGTCTGCTCCACGCGAATGGAATTACCTTCGATGAAAGTTCCCAGCGTTATAAAAGATTACACCCATTTCTACTTTTCGTTAAATTTACTTAGATATTTTCAAAGATCTTTCATATTTATTTTCCTTATATAATTTTTTTTTTTATAGTTACACGCGCTGTCTAACCCAATTATTACACTTTAATATAAACATTCATTGTAGCCATGTAAATTTTTATTCCTACTTTTTTATAGTTTTTCACTTATCACCGTCTTATTATGTTGGATCTTAAATTTTTTTTACTCGTGTGACATGTTGCTACAGAGTATAATAATTTTGTTCACTTAACAGTTTTTTGTATCACCTAAAAATTACCGAGTTAGATATGGGGTTATATATATATATATACAAGCATATATAGAAATAATCAGGGTGAGACGAGTTGAAATCCGAGTGACTGTCTGTCTGTCTGAGTCTTGAGTAAAATATCTTAATGAAACCTGGTACACGTGTTCCTTGCCAAAAAGTGAATACGAGTTCGTAGATGGCCAATCGGAATAAGGTTTTATAGGTCAAAATTAAACAATGGGCGTGGCATCACCCACATTTTAAAGAAATCACATACCAAATTCGGTACGTTATCCTAACGATGCTATGTAACATTGTGAAAATGGACCCAATCGGGCTACAACCACGCCTACTTCCCATATAACACAATTTTAAATTATTTATGATTCATTCACAAATCAAGCAAATCAATGAAACAAATAGTACCTTGGAGGTATGCCATCTCGAGTCTAAATTTGTTAAAATTTTACCATAGCTGTTCAAGCTTCCACATACCTTATATGTGTACCCCAGTGCGTATGGCTGACTTTTTGCCGAAAATATCAGTCAAACTGTGAGATATATTATTGAAACCCTTTCGCTACCTTTTTTAATATTATATATTATATATTACCAACACCTGAAGGTATTTAGCCGACTTCGATCCTTGCATGTTGCAGGAGTATGAAATGTTGAGTTACACCCGAACTTAGCGCTTTCTTACTTATTTATTCTACTTTTTTCACGAAATCCTACACGTGCCGCTCCAAATTCAGTTCTATTACAAGGTACTTACTGGCATACCTACTTACCGATGCGTGCACTATCACGTACACACATCCATAATCTATTCCAATTTTATTATCGAAATGACAAATACAAGGCCGCCGCTAGTATTGTATTTGATTTGGTAAACTCGCCATTCACTGTAATCTTGTAAAGTAAATGTGCGTGGTGTGAAAGAAACGCGCCTTTTTACCGGTTAAAAAATTATTTATACATATTTACATATGTGTGTATTTGTTGTTGTTTGCGTGAACAAATATTAAAACACACTCTCATACCTATATACAAACATATCTATGTATTTAAGCGTATGAGTACTTACTCGTGGCTTCTTTATGTATAAATGTACCGTTCGGTACCAGTTTTGACTACCCAGACATACGTGAACGACGATGTTCCCGCATAATTTGAGCGAATTAACAGCAATAAGCGCGAGTTATGTCTGACTGTCTGTATGTATGCGTGTGTCTGTGTGTAGTAGAAATCGACGATCATTACAAGGCATTAACTTCATATGAGAAAATTTAGATTGAATGTGCTAGCACTATACTATAAATCTAACGCATGTGTTAGTAAACGTTTGAGAAAACTATGCGTAAGCCAAAAAATATATTTTGTGCTTTTATCTACGATTATTTTTACCCTTTAGTCATCTCTAGAACATTGTCCAACATTTTCAGTTGATCCCACTAATAGTTTTGGAGATACAGCTTTGAAAAGTTGCGCACTCGAGGTCAGCTATATAGTCACTTAACATTTTTAACGCGTTTTTCTCGAAACTGTGTTTACAAAGTCGTTTGTCAAGATTTCTCGCGAACTACTCAACTGATCTTAATGGAATTATACACAGATCTTTGAGATACATATAATTTACAAGGTTTTGAACGACGGAGTTTTTGTTCGTTTAATTACAACTATTTAAAGCACATAAAAGCGTCGAAAAATCGTCAATAGCTAGTTTATGGTCTTAACTAAAGCACGTATTTTTTTTTCTTTTTACTTTTAATGATCCTGACAGCACCTCTTTTTCGTGGGACAGCCGTAAATGAGGTCGTAATTACCGAGTTTTGAATATTTTCCTTTGAAAATTTAACAAAATCTTTATCAAATATGTATCTTTGGAATAAGAAAAAATTAGAATAAAATATTTAATTTTTTATATTTTGAAATTTTTTTGCTCTACGAAACCCATGAAACCGAAATTATCTATTAAAAAATTCTTAAATATCTTCTTCTGCTCTCTACAATTTTTTATTGATTTGTTTCAAAAACTAGTTCACATAGTTAAGTCATATATTAGGTCAAATAAAAGGTTCGTTCGGTTTTTATTGATTTTTCAAAAGGTGATAACTTTGTGTACATTTGTCCGATTTAAGTCAAATATGCGCCGTTTGTTCGTAAACTTGTTGCCAACGAGATGCCAACTTCAATATACCCCTCTCGTAGAAGGCTGCGTCCCTATTGGCAAAAAACTTGGAGAGCCAATTTTCACAGGCCTCTCTTGAGGCCAACTTCTCTCCATTAAGCGCGTTCGCCATGGACAGAAAAAGATGGTAATCACTTGGTGCCAGGTCCGGACTATAAGGTGGCTGCATTAGGACCTCCCATCCGAGCTCCCGGAGCTTCTGGCTCGTCACCAAATACGTAGTAGATGATTCCTTGCCAATCCAACCAAACACACAGCAAAACCTTAGTGGCCGTCAATCCAGTCTTGGCCACCGTCTGGGATCGGGACTTATTGCAATTGATTCCCTGTCAATTCCATCGAACACATAGTAAATTCTCCGGACCATAAATTCTGGTTTAGCCACCGTTTGCGTCGGCTCACCGCTATTCGACCACGACCATTTTCGCCTGACATTGTCATAAGTGACTCACTTTTCATCACAGTAATCATCCGCTTTAGAAAGGGATCGATACTGATCATTTATATATATATGTATATATATTGAACTCTATTTCTATACTGATTAGTTTAGTTTGTAGTGATACAAACAACCGTTAGGTGAACCAAACTATTATACTCGGTATCAATATGTTGCAAGAGTATAAAAATTGCACATTTACAAGAATTGTGGCTATATCTTAAAAGTGAGGTTAAAACATTTTTATGTACATTGCGTCAAATAACGTTTTTTGACGAATTATAATATTGGCTGGTTGTGTTCATAATTTCGTATCTTCGGTCCCTTTGAGCGGGTCGATTTTGATGGATTTTATTCGATCCAAAAATTTGATTTTTTGGTATTTGGAAATTTTGCGATTTTTTATAAAGTAAATGGTGATTGTGTCCTGTTCCAGAGACAGGAAACGTCACAGAAATTTCTTATGTTAGTAAAAATATTTCCACTAAAATCAGTCTTCTTTACTTGTATTCAAATTTTGACGACGCCCTAATACAATTCGACAAAAGAAATCGGATAGACGACAGACAGCGCATATGAAATGAAAAAAGTAAAAAAAAATTATAATAATCAATCAAATATTATTTAATATTGATTTAAGTACAATTTGAATACAATACCAGCACAATTACGCATAATTTATTAGACTAATAAAAATGTTTTACTTTGTAGTTATTATGACATGATTTTATTATTTCGAGACGTGTTCAAGGTTAAGAACGAATTTGCAACGATTCAGAATATTTGATAAACAAATAATAATACAACAAAAGTAACAAGTAATCAAGATTTAAATACCACATTGACTTCAATTTAAATTATGCTGATAAAGAAAAAACGAAAATTGCATTAGCCAGACAGTGCTGATATTGGCATTAGGGCGAAGACAAAGTTCTAATGTATTAAAATTTTAGTTTGACAAAAATCACTAGAAAAAAGTTTAAGAATTTGTTGGTTTATTATTTTAAATATTTATACTACCCTAATGTACTTAAAATGAATATTTGTTAAAAACAATACATTCATCCACCTGTCAACTAAAGATAAACCATTGAGTTTGTGTGGATATCACCAAGAGTCCAGTAATAACATGCAAAAAGCAGCTTTCTTATTGCTTGCGAATTGACATTGATTAGATGCTTTGTGATAACAATAAATGTAGACTATACGTCACTTTATAGGATTCATTTTGTGCTCTATGCGCTTGTATTGTGTCAAATTTTAAATTGGCAAACGTTAATCTGTCACATAACTAACTTTTTGCTAAAATTTTAACGAGAACTTTCTACGTACTGGGTCACAAAAATGCTAAAGTCGAAGTATCCTTGTGTCAAAGGTGGCCCAGAATATGGTTAGGGTATTCACAAGGTGTCATATTGTCTTATATTTTTATGACTGTCATATCAACACTGTTGCTGTTTCCCATGCAAAATTAAAATACGACAAACTGCACAAATAAAATTAATTTCATTAATTTCTTCAATAATATGGAAAGAAGCCATTCGTTGGCTTTCTTGTCGCATTTTTATACTCTAAACAGGTTATATTAAGTTTCAGAGATCCTATATGTATATACGCGAACTAAGTCCCTAAGTTTTTAAGCTATCGATCTGAAATTTTGCACATGTATTTTCCTCACAAAGAAGCTGCTCATTTGTCGGATCGGCCGATATCGGACCACTGTAGTTTTTAGCTGCCATACTAAATGAGCGATCGGTATCAAATGCTTCTAGGGAGAACTCTTTCATTAGGCGAGGTATTTTAACGAAATTAAATCGGAATCAAGTTCTTATAAGGTACCTTTGTATATGTGAAGGGTATTATAACTTCGGTGCAACCGAAGTTTACGTTTTTTCTTGTTTTTAATTAATATTTAAAGTGGCCTATAATATATCGGCCAGTTGACTAAAGTATGCTTTATAGGCTAATTGAAATTTTGATTTTTGATTTCTATAATAATTTAAGGTTTTATAAAAAAAAATCATAAAAACTTTAGAATGCACATGGTATATGATTACAAACACATGTATGTATGTACATACATAAATACACATTTCAGTATTTATTTGCACACATCTACGCAGTTAATTGCGTATAAATGTGTGGGTGTGTACATATGTAAACGATATACAAACGATTCGCGAGTTCACGAAACCGAAAACCTTGAAGTTGATTTGCGAAATCGCAGATAACTTGGATAAACTAAACTGCATATTAAACGAATATATATATAACGGGTGATCCAAGTAGAAATACTTTTTTCAATAGCCTTTTTTTTGACAGATTACGCGTGAGTCGTGTCAAGCTGTCATGATATTTTTGTTCAGTATTGTTTGGCATTTAATCATGAAAAGACTGACCCTGAACAACGTTTGCAAATCGCCGCTGAAAACGTAACCGTCAATGGCAACCGTTATCATGCCATGATAACCGAGTATTTCATGCCTGCAATTGAAGATAGTGATCTCGGCGACATTTGGTTTCAACAAGACGGCGCCACTTCCCACACATCGCATTAATCAATGGATTTATTGAGAGAACACTCCGGTGAGCAGATAATTTCACGTTTTGGGCCGGTCGATTGGCCACCAAGATCGTGTGATATCACACCGTTTGACTTTTTCCTGTGGGAATATGTAAAGTCTAAAATCTTTGCGGACAATCTCGCTTCGATTCAGGCCTTGGAGCAAAACATCACGCTGTCATACGCCAGTTACCATTCGAAACACTCGAACGAGTCATCGAAAATATGACTCAACGGATGGACTATCCGAGACGTAGCCGCGGCCAACATTTGAAAGAGTTAGTCTTCAAAAAATAAATGCCAAAGAATGTTCTTTCGAATGATAATAAACATTCCCTATAAATTTTCTGTGTTTTTTTTTTCTTAAAAAAGTAGGGAACCTCGAAATGGATCACCCTTCATATATGTATATGCATATATGTGCATTCGTCTACTCGTATTTAGATACTGTGATACGATTTGTAGAAAAAAACATCCTTTCAAATAACAAATAAAGGTGCAATCGGCGCTACAATTCATGAAATCGGAAACAAATAAATAATAAAGTGCCATAAAGAGTGAAAACAAAAATACTTACGATTTTAGGTTTGTAATAAAATAACTGTATTGTTTGAAAGTTGCACAAAAAAATTATTAAGTGCAAAAAAAACAAAGAAATATTTTTTTTACACTCGAATAAAGCTTGAAAGAGAGAAATTCGTTTCCACTTTCCTTACTCATAGCAATAATTGTAGATTCGATCCTTTTTCCGTACTTTTAGAAAAAATGTCTCTAGACTGACCTAACGCCTTAAATCAATATGTCTAAGTATAGGGTGCAATGTCTTTTTTACGCTCCGGCATTATAGCACATTGGACCATTTTTGTTCATTATTCTAACTAACGTTACTAGGATCTTAAATTTTATGTTAAGCCAAAAACTGAAAATTATTATATATTTTTGTTTCGAGCATGATCTAATCCCTTAAATTACTTAGTGTGAAATTTAAAAAAAATCAATTATTTTTTGTTTTTGTATATTTTGATAGTCTATATATAATATTTAAAAATAACATACTAAAATTTTAAATGAATATTTGAAATACTGCTTTAAGTTACAGCATTCTACAGTGTAGTGAAGCCGCTTAGTTCAATCAGTTTTTCTTTGTAGGCGTTTTTCTCAAACCTACATTTTTCAAATTGACTGCAGTTGTAACTCAAACACAGATAATCAGATCGCTTTGAATTTTTCTGCTTATATTTTATATGTTTCTCTCTAAAACGACCTTCCAGTTTTTCAACTGTATGAAAAATGCCATTATAGCGGCCCAAATATCGTCTCATTTTTAGCAAAATTCGATATTGTTTTTTTTTGTTTTGTTTTTCAAAATCTGACATTTTGTTAAATTTAATTTTTTAACAATCAAATAACCAATTTTCCCAGAATTATTGTATATCGATCAGCACTTGAAATATATCAATCAAATTTGATATACTGACTACTTTCCCTAACACCAATATACCCATAAATTGATTTCCATTCCGTTCCGTTAATAACATATGCATCTTAAGTGGTTTGGTGGGCTATTTGACATCAGCATGATTCGTTGCTGCCTAATTGTAAGTCTGGCGAGCGACCATTGTCCGATTGGCATCTAAGCGACAAAGCCAAAAATCTTCTTTAGCCCTAAAACACGTTGGCAACGATTTATTTAGTAGTACAGTTAAAGTACATTGCTGAAATTGAAATTAACCGTTTTATCAGATTTATGCTGTACTCGGTTGTTTTGATTATGAGGCTATCATCCAGAGACCTAATACCTAACCTCACCTAAAATAATATAAGTGACACATGTAAATGGTTAAAAAAAGTTTTTGTTTTTACTGAAAAGGAAAATATTTGATTACACATTTACCTATGTACATATGTATGTATGTATGTATATATACTTATTTGTATGCATGTACATACATACATATGTACATATATACATATATTTTTTTTATTGTCGTCTACAATTATTATTATTGATATTACTCGTATTATTATCATTTATGGCGAATAACCCAATCTTATTTGCTGTTCTATGGTTTTTTATGCGAATACAAATCAATTTATCGCTTCTCACCTGCACCGCGATGCCGTATTCTATGCTTGCGGTAAAATACAAGCACATTTTACCTTGAAACAAAAATTTAGAATTCGAAGAAGAAAAAACAAACGAGGATTATTCTACGCGCACACCACCGTACTAGTACTGTTCAGCGCTACGTACATATTTATATGCTTATACGCATACACACACACTCACATGAAATTTGTAGAAATTCGCAGTTTGCCGCTTTGTTTATAATCTTATGTAAACAGATAATTTCGTTTGTTTGTATTATTTGTACGAATATTTAAATGCAGTGAACGCAACAAAAGCTATTAAGACAGAAACGGCAAAAAGCCAGCAAAAAATAAATAAATAATATTAACAAAAAAGCGCCAAAGCAGAGGAAGAAAAAGTAGCAGAAGTGAATATTCTTCGTTGCCGCGGCCAACGCCTTATATAAACAAATAATGAACTTTGCGTGAACTTTAGCTGAGAAAAACACACATCGGCAGCAGACGGCAGACAGGTATGACGACGACAGCGACAACAACAATCAACCACATGACGATGACAAGAAGTCGAAACACCAAAGAGCGCAACAAGTGATACTTTTTACGAATTTGCTAATATAATGCGCACATATTTTATTCGTTCGCCGTGCAGTTAACTTACACACACACATAAATATGTAGGTGTGCTTGTGTTGGTTTGTTATACTGTTATGTATGCATTTGCTTGGCGAAGTGAGTGCAAATGTACAAAATAAGAAACGACATGGATTGTTTTCATTTTGTGAATATGCATATATATGTGTGTGTGAGTACATATGTAATACGCTCCCACCAATGATCTGTCGTTTCGTTTTTTATTTTATTTCACTTTTTTTTTTTTTTTGATTATTGAGTTTCAGCGAAAAAATTTTATGACCTACATTAAGGCGTTAAATGTTATTGGGATAGCAGTGAGAATTTAAAAAGTTCATGTCATAAAATTAAAAGATTTTTACATTTTTGTCTTAAATTCTTTAATTCTTTTTAGGGTTTCTTTGATGTAAGGAAGCTCGATATTTTGATTCTTTGGAATCCAGCAGCAATAAAATTGAACAAAAGACGAAATAGTTTATTGTTATAAATAAATAAATACTAAATATTTCAGATGTCATAAAAATTGTATTTGCATATTTCGCAAGCGAAATTAGATAAAAAGAGATGAGATAGATGGCTGAAGCTAGTTTATTTTTCTTCACGGCTGTAAAACTCATAAAAAAGTAACTCAAAAGCTGAAGATTTTATGTATAATGTCTGCATTCCGGTTCGAACAAAGTTTTCGGAAATAGAACCAATCGATTCCACTAGATAGTTGTTTGACATTCCACATCATTTGACGGTGCAACTTTTTAAGTCCTTATTTGTTAAATTTTGTTGGATTAATAATAATTTATTTCGATCCGGGTTGTGTTGGCCCTGTTTTATCTATTGTGTATCTAAGATATGTACATATGTATATCACAGATTGAGCGATATGCATATGTACATTAGGGTGGAGCGAAATTTTTTTTTGTGCTTAGCCTGAGGGTAAAATTTGTAGATTATAAAAAAAAAAAAAACTTTTTGGGAATTTTTGTTTTTTTTTTGACATCTAGAGGCGGCCCCTTACTTTTAAAGTAAATTTCGAGTTAAAATTTTTAGAAGTGTTCTAGAAGCTGTGGAGAGTCCTCCTTCTGGCCAATTAAAAGTTATCAACTTGAAAAAAAATGTTGTAGTCATTATTATAGTTTAAAAAAAAAGTCTTATACGACAACATGCTTTCCTTAAGCGTTAAAATAAATTTTGAGTCAAAAACCGTCAAAATCGGTAATTTTTATATAAATTTGAAGAGTAAACCAAAAAAACTCGAAATTTACTTTAATAGAGAGAGAGCCGCCTCTGGATATTAAAAAAATTTTGTTTTGTCCAAAAACTTTCTTTTTTGTAATCTAAAAATTTTACCCTCAGGCTAAGCAGAAAAAAAATTTTTTCGTTCCACCCTCATGTACATACATATATGTATATGTACATATATAGTATCGTATAAAGTCAAGAGGAAATTTTCGGAATCCTTATATTAAATAGAGCTAGCTAGAAAGAGGCGCTTTCATAGATTCATTAAGATAACTTCGCATAACTCTGAATGATATATGCGATATAAAATCTCGAAAATCTTTATATTAGGTATATGGGGACTGGCAGAAATATTGACCCGATTTTACACATTTTTAATACACGGCCCATTATCATCTGAAAAAGATTCTCTTTGAATTTCAATAATATATGGCACAGGTTGACCAATATTTTCGATAACAAGTTAGTAATAGGCACTGTGGTTCACAGATTCTGTAACAGGGGGTTTGAAATGTCATGGTCAGATTTCTTGACATAAAAATATCGGCATAATGCACCATATTTTCGTGAAATTGTTTTGACATCGATTAATATGAGACCATTCTGTATCATGTGGGTTGTGAAATTTAATGCTTCTGGCGATTTTATTTAAAGAGTTATCGCATTTTTAGTAGTTTTCAATATAACCGTTATATGGGGAGAGGACGGGGTCATTAACCGATTTCACCCACTTGCCACACTATCTGAGGATTCGTTGATATGCTGTAAAAGTTTGGGAAAACAGAAAAAATTTTAGGTTATGAAGAGTCTTAGATAATATTTAGGAGTTGTAAAAAGTCAAAAATTAAGCAAATATATTTAATATTGAAAAATATTTGGCGTTATCGAATGACATTCTGACCGCTTGAGACTAAAGTATGTAGCTTTAGAATTTTAATATTTTTTCTTAAAAAAATACGTTGCCTCAAATTTTTTTGTGATAGATTTATAAAGTTAAAAAAAAATTGTTTTTCATATTTCAGTCAAAGTGGGTACTCTCTCTACCTCTCTTAAAAACGAGGACTTCTCATACAGTGTATAAAAACGTGTAAAAGTCAAAGTATTATTGCGATTATTACAAACACAACTCGAAAAACATTTTAAGTACAATTTGCGACGTATTTGTTGTAATCATTGGCAAAATCAAATCGCTGTCTGCAATATGTCTCAATAATTCCTGAAGTTCTTCAATTATGTGTTCAAAACAACTTAATGGGTAATTTTTACGAACGTGCTTGGACTTTCTAGAATTCGTTTCATGCATACACACCTACATAATTAAATTTTTGTTTTATTTTTATATTGTTGTTCTTGTTTTTTTTTCGACTATAATCACCCGTAATTGACTTGTTGTCAGCTCCTGTTGGCATAAAGATATTTGTAGCACTGGTTGTAGGAGTATTTATGTACATATATACAGTGGTGGCCATATCTTATGCAACTAAAACATTTTTTTGTAGAAAAAGTATATATATCTTACCATTAAACTTTGCAGACTGTTGATTGAATGTGAAATTATTATTATTTGGTACCTTTAATTTTATTGAATGTTTTAAAACAAAAAAAATTTCATTTCAAAAAAAATTAAAATTCCAGTTTGATTTCAACTCTTCAATTATGTGAACAAAACAAATGCAACTCTTAGGAAACGAAGTTAAAAAATATGTTTTACTAATATTTTGTTGCAAATCCATAGTGTTTTATCACTTCGACACATATTCACGGCATTGAGGCAGTTAAATTGTCTATGATTTTCATCGGAATAAAACTTGTCTCACTGATGAAGTTCATCAGAAGTACGGGATGGTTCAGAGAAGAGGCAATAGAGTGAGGGGACCACAGTCCCGGTGGTATCACAATGGGTCTCATAAAGGCCTAGGTGGGTCGAAAGACAGCCATTTTACCTACCTACCTTCATCGGAATCGATAGCACGGCTTCTTGAAGTCTATTAAAAAGTTCATCGTCATTTTTAATGCTAGTTCTATATATGCACCTGTTAACCAGCTTCCAAGTTCTCAATAGGATTGAGATCTGGGCACATAAGTGACCATTCCATAACATTTACATTGTTTGCTTGAAACGAAGATTTAACATATTTAGCCGTGCGATTTGGATCATTGTCCTGTTGAAAGCCACAAGATAATGGCATTTCCCACTCAGCATTGGGCAACATTACACTCTTTTAAATACATTTGCAGTTGTACTGATTCATAATTTCATTAATCTTATATAATGGTTCAACTTTGTTAGCAGAAAAGCAGCCCCACAGCGTTACATGGCCTCCACTTGCAATAACGATATCTTTTATTTCATCACTGCCTATCAAGTTAAACTTTGACTCATCGCTGAATAGAACCGTTTTCCATTTACTAATTGTCCAATTTAGATATTCTTTAGCGAATTTCAAATTCTTGCCTTTGTTTTTTTACCGAAACTATCGGTTTTTTCGCAAAACGAAAACTTCTTAGTGAAGCTTTTAAGAGGCGCCTACGCACACTTCTTGCCGATATTTGCAAATCTAAATCTTCAATTATTTGTGTTGGGACAATTTAAGAATTTTTTTTTGGTAGTTGTATTATTAAATTATCAGTCCATTCAACAAAAGTACAGGTACCAATTAATAACAATTTCACTTTCAATCAACAGTCTGCAAAGTTTAATGTTAAGATATGTAAATATACTTTGTCTAAAAAAATGTTTTAGTTGCATATGAAATGGCCACCACGTATATGCTCGCTTCTGTACTACGTACCAGTGTTACTGTAGTTGTTGTTATTTTTTTTGTCACAGCGGCTAATTCACGGTATCACTGAATGGCTGAGTGTCTGCTTTAATGAACATGTTTTGAATACAAATTTAATGAAATATATAGAAGCTTGTTTTTAATCGTTTCGCGACACAGCATTACTCATTCACATCAAACGTGAAAATGTGTGTGTGAGTTTCGCAATGATGAATATATCGGCAATGGTCGGTGCGTTTAGTCGCTTATCGTCCATCGACTGGTTGTTGCAATTAATTGTTTGTGTACGCAAATTATATCAACTCAAACGCACACACATTTGGGCTTCAATCTGTTGATATATCTACTATAGTAGATATGTACATATGTATGTAGTTAAATACAGACGTTCTTCTTTCAAGGGGCGCATCTAGTATGACAGCCTCAAAAAGGGAATTTTAGGAATTAAAAAAAAACTACTATATCAATTGTTTTAAAATTTTAAGAGTATATTTACGTCTACATAACCTAAAAAAAAAAAAATTTAAGAAAAATTTTTCATATTTTTCGTGTTACACCGCCGATGGTGCTAAGAGAAGGGGTCCTGTCTTTACTGCGACACTGATTCCGCCTGTAACTCAAATAATATTTGAAATATTCGTTAAAAAATTTAGTATTGTATTTCTAACGGTATATACACACATGGTCAAAATAATAAGTACCTTCCTTTAACCTATATTATAATTATGGTTAAATTTTGACAATTTTCAGCTATGACGAATTTATTGTCAGCTTTGACTGTCATATTACCCATCAGATGACCGTCACTGTTCTTGTAGGGTACATAACAAATGTAAACAAATAGATGTGTGAACTGTCAATGAAAACTCATCGAAAACACACAATGTCGGTCAGAACGACTTTGGTTCCACAATCCACAAATTGTGTTTTCAAGCGGATTTCAATTCGGTGCGAACATAGTATAACAACAGACAACCATATCGCTACTCTGGCTAAAAAGGACCCATTCATATCTTGAAGAACCATTTCAGATGATATTGGTAACATAATATCTTAATGACTAGGCAGCATAGCGAGAAGAATACCTTTATTGTGACAAAAAAACTTTTAAAATAAAATTAGAATTCGCGAAAATTCATGCAAATTGGTCCAGCCTCGTTGGAAAAAAAATGAGTCAAATTTCTTGTGGAACGACGAAACAAAATTTAATTTGTTCGGGAATGATGCCAGACGGAATGTTCGTTGTCCGAAAGGCAAAGATTTGCATTCACATTAAAAAAGACCGTTTAACACGGTGGCGGCAACATAATGGTCTGAGGCAGCTTTTCATGGTATTTTGTGGAACCAATACACTTATATGAAAATATGGCCGCTAATATGGAAATTTCAGCAGTATAACGATCCTAAGCATACTTCGAAGTTGGTAAAAGATTGGTTCCAGAACAATATTGTGAGTTCTCTAAATTGGCCAATTCAATCTCCCGGCTTGAATCTAATTGAAAACCTTTGGAGGGAGCTGAAGTAACGAATTGAAAAGCAATCATTACAAAAAAAAAACAGTTATGGAATTTTTTTAAAAAGAAAACCTGGTATGAGATTCCAATTGTTATGTGTCGCAAACTTATCTCCAGCATGCCAAAACGAATTTCAAAAGTTATTAAAAATAATGCCGGTTATACTGGGAACTGCTGAAAAAAGTAAGCAAAAATCAAATAGGGCACATAAAACTGAAACTTATAAACTTTTTCATTAACAAATAGCCGATGTACTTATTATTTTGTCCAGCCATTTTTACAGTCAATTAATTATCTGCTAGAAATTTAAGTTCCTATTTCAATTTTTATTACTAATATCTTTATTATTTAAGTGGTATGAGAAATGAAATGTGAAAAGTGAATTTATTAGTCATTCTAAGCCACATAGGTATATGTTATGTACTTATTATTTTGACCATGTGTGTAGTGTTGAAATATGCCAAAAATAATAAATTTATTTATTCAAAATTTCTCACTATATACATATGTATTCCTTATTTTCATGTAAATCGTACTGTATCAAAAATTTATCATTTCTAATCATTGATGGTACCGTTATGGTGCTCGTGCTTGCTCACGCATTTTATTTTGGTGAAATGTCTAATAGATTTGTGTGCATGATTTGTGTTGACGCGTGTTTGTCAGATTACTGATTTCATAAGTGTTTAATTAAAATATTTAATAATTGTCTGTCTGGCCTAGATTATTAGTCACTCTGCAGTGTTTTAGCACTTGAGATTGCGGGACGATCGATATTATGTACGCATGCCTAATGAAATGGAAACATATGTACACACACACATACATATGTTCGTATGTATTTCAGTATTTTATTTATTATATATATTTCTCAAACAAAAAAATATTAGATTTCGATCAAATTGCATTGACTTATTGAAGATTTTGGCGTTGAAAATTCTGATAAGTGGCGCCAGAGTAAATTTTTTTCACCATAAGTCATATTTAGCGACCGATATGCGTTATATTCGTGATATATAATGACAAAATAATTGAATCTAAACATCAATGTTGAATTATTACCAAAACTAAAAAGTCACTTAACATCATAGCTCTAATACCGAATTGGCTAAAAATTTAATATATCGGTCACGTAAAGTCTTTTTATAATTTTTATGTTTTTATAAAAAAAAAATTAGTTTCATTATCATTGGGCTTCCCCATGGCGAAGCGAGGTCTACCTTCTTCTTATTCCAAACTCCGGTAGTAACTCACCCGATACACTAATGTCATTAATTTCTTTGGAAATTTAGTTTACATAGTCTACTTATGATCCTTTTCAAGAAAGTCGGGTGTAGGTAACTGGTACGAATTTGAATTTATAGCCTATAGCCTGCCTAGAAGTGTTATTGCATAACTCTTTAAATTTGATTTAAGATAGTTTTCTTAACTCACAATTTTTTCAAAAAGAGTTGGGATTTTAAATAAATATATAGAATTTCATTTAAAAAGATCTGCTACTTAAATAGATTTGCAGCGAATCGATATTTACAAGTATATAATATTGAGTCTACTATAACTAATAGTTCGGTTTGCCACGAGATGGGATAACTTTTTCTTGTTATTCCATTTTTCAAATATTCCGAACTTGATAAAAGTTTATAAAGAACATGCTCCAGCTGAGCGAACGTGTCAAAAGTGGTTTGCACGATTTGAAAGTGATGATTTGGCTTGGAAAACGAAGAACTTCCTGATCGACCAAAAAAATTTTAAGATGAGGAACTGGAAGCATTACTCTATGAAGATTGTTGCCAAATAAAAAAAAAGACTTGTAGAATCTTTGAGAGTCACTCAAGTCGCTATATCAAAACGTTTAAAAGGCGCTTGATACATTCAAAGTTAAGGAAATCGGGTGTCTTATGAATTGAAGTCAAGTGACATTGAACAGCTACAAAAAGTCTTTTTTGCATTGGATTGTGACTGGTGATGAAAAATGGATCCATTATGATAACCCTAAACGCGAAAAATGATATGTAAAACCTGCCAAATCAACGACAAAGCCGAATAACCACGACGCCAAGGTATTGTTCTGTATTTGGTGGGATTAGAAGGGCGTGCTGTATTATGAGCTTCTAAAACCGGGTGAAGCCATTATTGTAAAACGCCACCGGCAACAACTCATCACATTGAAGCGAGCGATAGCCGAAATACGCCCGAAAGTTGCGGCTATGCACGAGACAATAATGACAACTCTCAGTCGCATAATGCAAGTCGGTTTAAAAACTATTTGGAAAACAGGGGCTGGAAAGTTCTTTCTCACCTACCTTATAGCCCAGACCTTGCACCTTCTGACTGCCATTTATTCCGGTCGATACAGAATGCCCTCACTGTATTACGGTTAACATCAAAACAGGTTATCAAAAATTGGCGCAGTTCTTTTGGAATGAAATCCACAAATTGGCAGAAAGATGGGAAAATGTTTTAGCCTCAGATACAAATTATTAGAATAACACTATTGTACATGTTTTTCTTAAATAAACGCTCAAATTTTGAAGAAAAAAAACCACACGAATATAGTTATAGATCCAATATATTGTATAATACAAACCTAAGTTACTCATAATTCTAAATTAATGTTTTAGAGTAAATTAATTTAATTAAAATACAACTACTTTTTATTTTTCTTAAGTATTCTTCATTTATCAAAATCTTTTCTACATCTTCTTATATTTTCCTTTACAGGTATGTCTATCTAATTGCATAATGAACTGCTTTACTCCCAGTAACAGGTGTATAATTCAGGTAAATCGGAAAGTGATTATTGTAAAAATATATATTTTTACTAAATTCTTGTTACCATTCTACCAAATGTATATGATTTGTAAAGCTTAGTTATTTGCATATTTTATTCTCCACACTATTTTATTTTCTTTACATGCAAAGCTTCATTTTTAATGACCAAAAATAAATGTTTTTAGTAGTGATTTTATCAGGTTTAATTTCTCCGCTAAGTGGCATCTCTATTCCAAAATATATGTATATATTTATATTTCTTTCTAAAAACCTTCTCAGATTTTTCATTTAAACTTATTAGGTTTGTGTTCAGTTTTTCAATAGGTGGCAACTCTAATACTTTTTCCTTTTGTTAGTATTGGCAAACTTTTACAAAGTATTGGAAAACATAAAAAAGACTAAATAAAAAATAAAATTGGCATAAAACGGCAACCCTTTCCAACAAATTTTCGACTAACACCTTCATAAAACTCAAAATTTTTGTCACGCATTTTTTAATAATATTTTTTTACATTGTACATATATGTACGTTAGTTTAACAATAGTACGAGCCCCCGAATGCATTGTAATACCGGACTTCGGACGACTTGTAATATTTTATTTTATTTGCAGTTAAGTAAGTCACGTGACTACTGTAATCTAAGCTAGTTACGTGCACCCAAAGCACAACAAATAAACTTTGCATGTTGTTTGCCTATTTGCTTACTTTTGTTATTCCACAATTTTATATTATTGTCATAAAATTAGTTGCCTACGTAAATATGCATATACATTTACTTATTTTAAATGGAGAGTAAACGGTAGTCCATATACGAGTTACTTAAACATTCAAAGAACTAAGTGACATCGAGTTAAATTTTTTTAACAACATTTTAAATTTGCCATTTTTGCAGATCTTGGTAAGATTTCTGCACAAAAACTTTTTTTAAATAATGTTGAAAATATGTGCCTGTGTATATGCATTAATATTTAATAATGTAATAATTGATATTTTTTCTTAAATTTTTATATAATATTGTACATATTGGTTTCTATTACAAGTATTTAAAAAAATACTAATTTTTTTTCAAATCATTTGACTGCCATCATTCAGTTCTTACAAAATGGTTTCAACTGCCATTTTTCTTAGGCTTACATAAAAATAAAAATTTAGATTAGAAAATCTAAACTGAACTCACGTTGACTGACTGACTGAGTATGTGCAAAAACATACACATTAGGGTAAGCGTTGTTCAAACAAAAAAAAAATTTGTTAATGTAAATGTATGCCGGAATCACCGATATGGAATCACTATAGAATATCGCTACCATACAAACTGAACGATCAAAATCAAGTTTTTGTATGAAAATTTTTTTTATTTGACAATATATCATCAAGATATTTGGCACAGATTATTGTCTAAAACAATGCTACAAGTATAATCTCAAAAAATTATGTTCATATAGCTGCCATACAAACTGATCGGTCAAATTCTAGAAGAAAATCTGCTTATACTCTATTTATGACATAACAAATGCACCTGTGAAGGGTATTATAACCAAAGTTATCGTTTTTCTGTTTTTTTTTTTCAGGACATTTAGGTATGTATAATCAGAACGGTCTGAGATTTTTATCTGGCCAAGGACTGTCAACTCGGCAGTATTCTCCAATGTTATTTGATTAATATTTTTTGTCGATAGAACAACAACAGTGCTAATAACATTTTTTAAAATAAATTTTAAAGGTATTATCGAAGTCCATACATTCGCTTTGGCGGAGATATTCACAATTGTGTCTAAAATTTTATATATAAGGTTGTACAACTGTTGTTTACACAAAAACAAA
Source organism: Bactrocera oleae (assembly GCF_042242935.1). Classification (NCBI taxonomy): domain Eukaryota; kingdom Metazoa; phylum Arthropoda; class Insecta; order Diptera; family Tephritidae; genus Bactrocera; species Bactrocera oleae. The sequence goes on along the minus strand of NC_091539.1, from coordinate 64,279,785 downwards.
AAAAACAATTTTTGTATAGCAATCATAAATATGTTAATAAATAAAAATAACTTGTTGTGCACACCCTAATGCGCATTCCGAATCGCACTAATTCTGCTTTGTACTGGTAAAAACTTGTATGCGCTAGTTTACAACCATCCTCACATACTTTTGCAAAAAATAGCAATAAAATTGAGGCGAAAAGTATTACAATACTATTACAAAATAATATTATTCGCCATACATGCACACCTAAATATAACAAAAAATAAGTAGTATAATACATTTATAAATAATGCCGCCAACGCTTATCTTCGCCTTCATGACAACAGTAAATTCGCGTGTTAATCACAGCTTGGCAGAAAGACGGAAGGATTATGAATTTTGTGGAGGATTAATAAAATACGAATAGCTTTTAAGTTAAAAAAACTATGAAAGCATTACCTCTTGTTAAAATAGTTATTAATATCGTAAATATTTTTACCAAATTGGCTTAATTTATGTTTAAACTTTTTCTAACATATGTATCTAAAAGTTTCGGTTTGAAAACTAAATAATATGTATACTTTCCATTTCATAAATGGTTTGTCGTTCCACATGCCATAGAGGAGTGGCTCTCGAATTAAAGGGACCGCTTTTATATAATAACCGACTTCTCTGCTTGCTTTGTTTGAGCTCAATTACTCTCTTGACAAAATATTTACATCAGATCTTGAACGCTGCCACGAAATTATTTAAATACCTTTGGATCTAAAATCGATCTTGAAATAAAATACCATCGGGTATTTGATTTATACCAGTTGCTTGTTCGATTCGCCAAATTTTGAACAGTAGCTCTCAAAAATTTAATTTACTGCAAAAAACGTGTTCAAAGTATAGAGTGATTGCCATTAATTTACCGATAATTCCAATTATTAAATGTCTTGTACACTAATTATTTTGTCTTAATAATTTAATTTGTTTTCATGTCTAATTGAGATTATAGGCACGAAGTGTCTCGACGGCTTAATGAGCATCACGGGGTCAAAAGCAGACAGCCAATGCAACATATTCCTGAGCTCAAGGTCGTATGAGGTTTTAATGTCTAATCTCAAAAATTTAATTTTATTCCGTTTTATTATAGTGAAATTTGAATTGAATATATATTTAAGTTAAGTGCGTAAAAACCTTTCGCTGGAAACTTATTAATCACGTGAAGTTCACATAAAACATATAACAAGTAGCAAAAGCGCTCAAAGTTTTTAAGTATTTCACAGATCGCTAAAGCTTTCGTAGTTCAAAATCCGAATCATTATCAAGGTAATAAAATTTTTTATTAATTTTTTTTTAAGGCTAACAGTACCTTTTCATCCCGAATTCCACTGGTTAATACCGATTCAATTTCACAAATTCGAAAAATATACCTTATTTCATATTTATTGATAAAGTGTTATTTATTTGACATCGATTTGGTTTGAATTTCAACTCATTGATATCAATCAGTACGCTGTGCTTTACAAATATAAACAACAAATGTACGTACAAGCGTGATCAAGCACTGTACAGTGGTTTTACAACACGAAATTTTTAATATGAATTTTTGTTTTGTTGAAAAGAGCGCTATAGGTCTGATTTCATACCTAAGAACACCTTTTTGGAACTTCAGATGTTTCCATTTGCGTAACTGTAATTTTTGAATACGAATTTGTGATTCAGCTGTTGATTTTGAAAAATACAAGCTGATGCTTATCGCAATTTTCGTAACTTAGCTACAAGCGAACGCTACCACTCGGTTATAATTCCGTTTTAGATATTTGCTTATAGCAATGAAACAAAGAAAAAATTTAAAATATGTCAAGACAGTTTCTTACATTTCCTCCTTAGAATACATTTTGTTTAGGTTACAAATGTAAAGAAAATTGGTTGTGTTGTAGCAAGATTCTTCCAGCACGCGAATCACAATAGTGGAGTGTTTTATTTAACTCACTGTATTTTAATTTGAATATTGTTTCACTCACTCTCGCTCAATTGACACATATTACTCAGTTAATGTGGGGTTGTCGATGGATCGTTAATTAAATTCTAGACCGAGGTCATCTTAGTGGTCTTATATTGTTAAGCAAAATTAAGTCTCCGTCTATATTTTTTTTTAACCTGGAAAACGCTCCATATGAAATTCAAACCAAAATCGCCTCCAAGCCAAGTCGATCATCAAATCCAATATAACACAGCGTTTAGTCCAAAATAAAAGGAAAAATGCTTTGAAAATCAACACGATTTGCGAATAATTGTAAATTCTATACAAAACCGTTCACTTTTTTTGTGAAAATTGCATTTCAAATAAATTTCACCAAACTAATAGAATCATAAAAACTCAGCAAGCAGAAATATCAATACAAAACTAGTTAAAATCAGCAAAATAAATATTTCAAGTCACATTACTGCTTTTATATTTGATTTTAAGTATGCCAATATGTAAATATAGATAATTTAGTGTTCGCTGCCAGACGATTGTGCAGAAATGAATTCATTATTCTTCTTTATTCGTCTTCTTTGTTTACTATTTATCACTTGGTTCAGTGTCGTACCGGTGCCAATTTTCTGCTGTTTTCATTTTATTTAAATCATTCGTAAATTCATATACCTTTGTGGACATATACATGTACAAGTATGTATATGTGAGATAAAAGCAAAATTCGCGAAATCGGTTAAGCTATCTAAAACAATTTTTCTTTGTATTGCCAGTAGGAAAGGCATACAAATTTTATTACAGAGAAAAGACGCTTTCGAAAATACAAAAACTTATATACAAGTAGAAAAATATAAAAAATAGATAAATTAAAATAGTAGATTGAATTATTCAAAAATCTATTTTTTTCAAAAATTCAGAAAAAAAAAATACTGAATAATTAAATTTCGAAAATAAAAATTTACCAAGTTTTAAGTGTTGCATTTTTCATAAACTATTTTGTCGTGCGATGAGTTTGCAGTTATCGGTGAAAGTGCTTTTCGTAGCTTCAATGATTTCCTATGAGAAGCTGTCTTTCATAACTGTGATAATTTCCTACAGGGTCGCTAACAATCACTTTGCAAATTTATCTTTTTAAGTTGAAAAAAAACAAGTTAAAACGTTAACTTCGGTTGCACGCTATAATACCCTTCACAAATACAAAAGGTTCCTTAGAAGAACTTTGTTCCGATCATTCAGCTTGTATGACAGCAATATGCTATAGTGATCCGTTCTGAACAATTTCTTCGGAGATTCCATTATTATCTTAGATAATGATGCATTCCAAATTTCGTGAAGATATCTCGTAAATAAAAAAGTTTTCCATGTAAGCACTTTATTCCGATCGTTCAGTTAATATGGCAATTATATGCTATAGTCATCCGATCTATACAATTTCTGCGGAGATTGGATTATTGCCTTAAATAATCATTCATGCTAAATGAAAAAGTTTTCGATGATGAGCACTTGATTCCGATTGATTAATTTGTATGGCAGCTATATGCTATAGTGATCCGATGTAGACCATTCCGATAAATGAATAGCTTCTTGGTGAGAAAAGGTTATATGCTAAATTTAAGATCGAAATCTCAAAAACTAAGAGACTAGTTCGCGTATATACAGACGGACCGACAAACGGACGAACATGGCTAAATCAACTTATTTCATCATGCTGATCATTTATGTATATACTTTATAGGGTCTCCAATTTGTTTTCTTCTGGGTGTTATAAACTTGGTGGCAAACTAAATACATATACCCTGTTCAGGGTATAAAAAAGAAACTAAGTTGTTGTGTCAGTGTTGAATGTAGTTGCCGGTACGGTCATAATATTATGTTGGCAATAACATTTACGCAAATTTAATTTTACCGGTAATATGAAAATTAACATTCCTACTGCCCAATTTTTGAATACGAATGTATTTTGGTTTTATTTCTTAAGCTTTCATGTGAATTGCGTTCCATATACATACATATGTATGATGTTGACGAATTTTGTATTCTTTGCCGTTTTTACGACGATTTTTCTTTTAATTTGCTTCGATAATTATTATTTTTCATGTTTTAACGACTCTGAATGCATTAAAATCAGTCGGATTTTTGTAGGGTTAATATGGTTAATATGTATTGTCTTTAGCCTAAAGTATTATATAATATTTATATATACATATGTACATATCTATGGTTTAGCGTAAGCTAAAAAATAATCTATCGAATTTATGGCTTAAGATGGACGTATTTACTGAGAAAAAAATTTTCGAATTTTTGAATTGAAAAATAAAACAGGAAAAAACGTTAACCACGGCTGAGCCGAGCTACAATGGCCATCACAGGTGCATTTTTTATAGCATAAAAGGGTATAAAAAAATCGATAATGGCAGTTCCAACAAAGGAGCAGCTTCTTGGTGGGAAAAGAACGTGTGCGAAATTTCAGGACGATATCTCAAAAATTGAGGGACTAGCTCGCGTATATACAGACAGACCGAATATAGTTAAATGGACGCAGCTCGTAACGCTGATCATTTATATATACACTTCATTGGATCTCTGACGTATCCTTTTGTGTGTTACAAACATCGTGGTAAACTTAATATAACCTGCTCAGGGTATAAAAATGCCCTGAAGTAAATTTTTTTGGGAAATGTCATGTTCTACAAGAATCCGCGTATTAAAAAATTGTATCTTAACCCGATATAAAATATTTAAAAATTATATGCTTCTTCCTTGTGCTTTGAGTTCATACGTTAATATAATTTTAGTCAAAAATATATATGTATGTAATATTAAATTATGCGCTACGCTTAAAATGTTACTGTAGTTGTATTAACCTTAATTAAAAAATGTGTTTGTATGTATTTGTAATACAACTCAACGGCAAATTGGAGTTTTCTTATTTGTTTATGTTGTTGTTGGTGTTCTGGGTGCTGTCTTTTCTCCACCGTCAGATACAGCATCACAGTCGTGACACATTAATTGGCACTCGAGGTGTTTTTCTGGTATGCTTGGATTACACTAAATTTATAATGAAAATAATTTTTGAGCTTTCATGCTGACATTAAAGAGATACACGTACAAACACGCATACATTAATACATATGCATACATACATACATATGTCGTGATTTGTTCATAGCACTTAAAAAGGGACGGATTAATTCTCGGTTTTTGTTATTGTTGACCAATACTCTTGAACAAGCACCTATTATTTTGCCTGTCACATCAGCCTACTTTAGGAAAATTTATAGATACCTATTGTACTAAAATAGTCAGTTTATACTGTACTAAATTATATTATACCCGAGCCACACTCCACAGATTATAACCAGATACTCGATTACCGACCCGATAGGTAGATACTGAGCCCAAGAACCTGCAATCTGTCTGCTATGCACCGCGTTCCAATTTCATAAAGATATGAAAATATGATAAAAATGGGAAGAAAGCAGGAAGAATGTTGAAGTTTTGGATTCAGCGTCTTAAGTTTCAATATATTGTAGATTAGGTTACGTTAGTACTAAACATGAAATTGTGAAAAGAATCTAAATGAAAATGCAAAATACATCGAGGCTCCTAAAAAGTTCTTCAGCACACATCCAATTCTTTATCGAAGTTTAGAAAATAAAGAGCGTATTCTTTGATCTCATACATATTACATAAGGTCATAGAATTCACACAAACATACATTTGTATGTAGGTATACCAACTTTTCGCCTAGTGGTTTGTCTTTAAATGTTGTTACTTAATAACCAGAGCTGGAAAACACACTTTTTATTCTATCTAAATTCATTGCTTTTTCAAATGAATCAGAAAACACTAAAACTCGCTTAAATACCTCACGGAAAGTTCCATCATTTTGGGGTACTTAGGCGAATTGGGTACTTAGGAGAGCTGCTGAAGTCATTCTATCTGAGTAGTAACCCCAAAAATTTTTGTTATTTAAATGGGTTCGGTACTTAAGCGGTGGAAAGATACATAAGTAATACTTACGAATCCAAACAGCGTTAGATCGGTGAAATAGCATTCCTTGGTCGAAAAAAATCCGAGTCAATTCTGGTATCGTAGAACCGGCTGTTGTGAGAATTGCAATATATAAATTCAAGTCATGATGATGATGATCTTCTTATAACCTTTTATACGAAGGGTGCTCACGAAGCTCGAATTTTTCGTAATTAAGAGCTCAGGCCAGTCTTGGGTTTTCAAAAAGCCTAAAATCTTTTTGGCTCAAAGTTAGATCCTAAAATATTATTAAAATCCTTGAATAGTGAAACAAAGTTTCCTGTCCAAACCGCTGACGTGTTGAAGCGTTTGGATTTTGTTTGTTATTATTACAACATTTTTTTTTTTAGAATTTGACCACTAATTTCTTGTATCAAAAATTAGACCTTTTTTTTACAAATACGCCATTTTTCAAAAACTGATGTAAAATTAAAAATACACACAATTTACTAGCAAGGCTTGTGTATAATAAATTAGCAGCACGTTTTTTATGTAGATTCAGATAACACAAGTATCTAGAATTACTATTCGATTTGAAAAAGATGATTTTGAAGATTGCCGACGTTGCCGCCAGTTTATATTACAATATGCACATAGACATTATTTATTTACTGAAAATTAAAATTGACGAAGTTACGAGTATTTTTATACCCTACATGTCTTATTAACGTTTTACATCATTTTTTTTTTAATGTTCGAAACTTTACACCGATTCTTTGTAAATTTTGAACAATATTTCAGTACATAATTTACGTGATAATGCCGGAGTGTTATTTTCAAATTTGTCAATAATCTATATTTTAGTATAGCAAATTAGCCGATTTTTTCGAGTTTTTTTCTTAAAAAAAATTCCGTAAATGTAAAAAATATTGATTTCGCAAAGCTCTCTCGGCGTACCGGGGCACCGCAATCCTACTTTTTTCCGAGACTCGTTCGAATAATTGCCGCTATTGTCGTATTTTTTAAATATTTCTACGTGAAAATTTTATACAACATTTTTTGAATGTTATACTTTAATGTACCATTTTTTTTAATAAAGAGAGTTTAAATACAAAATATATTATGTGTGTTTTTGGATGAATTAACCTTTCCAAAATTCGCTGAAAGCACTGAAAGCCATCCCAGCCGATGCTTATGTATAACAAGTGTTTGAAAAATTTAATTAAGCGTTGGTAAGACTCAAAAGGCGCCCATTTTGAAGCCGATAACAAATATTTATATTAAATTATGTAAAAACGTAGATTTTTTCTGTTAGTCTGGTACATATTTAGACACATGTGGTGGTATCACATAATATAATACAATTCAGCTCCCAGTAGAGTAGCAACATTTAATTTGACGCTGGAGCTCAACGTTCTCTGCAACGAACCGGGACCACAAAGGTTTTCTATTAAATGACTGTCCCCCTAAAATTATTTATGTAGTGATTATTGCTACTATAAAACTAAGAAAGTATATCAACCACTCTAATGGTAAAATATTTCCGTTAGAATAATAGACTCAATAAATTTATTTGTGTACTCCTGCGCATTGAAACTTATTTATGTACTTAAAAATTAGCGATTTAGCAATATTAATACCAAATAAATTAACTACATACACATTGTGCAATTTTACATCATAAATAACTCGTTAATTTTGTCAACAATTATAAAAGTTAATAATAAAAATCACAACAATCTTATATGATTACAAATCACTCGACGCTGCTGCTTCGGCGTTGCGGACATTAATGATCATTTGGCGCGATTCCACCTCATTATCATCATATTCACCATTTAGACGTGAGTAAGCTACTATCTATGCGCCGGGTGTAAACTTCCAATTAAATAAAAATAATTTATCGTGTTTTTTGCACGGCTATCGCCTTTGCGTAAGCGCGCCCGTAATTAAATTTGTTGTATTCGCCGCACTATTCGTGCCCCGTGCGCTCTCTCTAGCTGCGACGAGTGCTTAGCGAAATCAGTTATGTATAATTTATAACATTTTTTGTGACGGATTACAACTGTTGTGTTATTACAACAATATCTGTTTTGTTTCTGTTTATGAATGTATTATATTATACCCTACGCCAGAGCCGCCGTTACCCGGCTGTTGTCGCTTTGCCATCCCTGTCGCCCGTGGGTAATTAATAATGCATAAATATGATGCAGCGGTTTGGGGCCGTAACTGGTTCAAGGTTATGGCCTGCTCCTGTTAGCACGGTTTATTGTACTCTCATATTTAGAAATAAATTCTACTGCAATTATGTGTGTAGATCTCGAGTAGAAACAAAAAAAAAAACTAAAAAATAAGAAATAAATAGCGTAAAAATATAAAAAGGAAAGCGCAAAAACAACTGTTAATTCCTTTTTATGACCTTTCCACTTGGTGATTTTCGTCGCCTTCGAAGTTGATTCGTAATTATTTATACGATGTTTCATTTGTTTCGGAATTTTCCATATTTGCCTCATTCTAGCAGAAATTTAATGTTTTTTTACTATTTCTTATTCTGGCTTATATGGCAATTTGCATGGTTGCACAAATGTTTGTATGTACATACATACATACATACATACTTATGTGTGTAAATAATAGTATTTTGTCAATATTTCAACTACAAATATTATAATATGTTCGCATGTAATTATGCACATGTTGAGTGTAAAAATCGCTATTGAAGATAAAACAAACAAAATTTTGACATGTGGATGTAAAAAATTTATGACACTTAGACTTAGTAGCCTGATCTAGCTCAATGCGGTGTTTCCAAAGCTTAATTAAGCAGCAAACAAAGGCTAACCAGGTTGTCACGTGACCACTCGCAATTCGTTCTTCGCCCGATCCATCACAGATTTTCAGGCAAAAACTTACCAGTTTAACATTTAAAAACCTTGAGTCTTCCTTTTTATATTTTTGCAATTCAATTTATGCAAGTTCCATGGAATGGTAGTCTGTTTAAGTCAAAGATGCTGACTTTGGAAGCGGAGCGCGTCTTCGTTTATGATACCTGGACGATAAAAAGTTAATTTCAAATTAATATCTTAATAAACAAGTATGGTAGGGTTAAGTTCGGATGTAACCGTACATTTTATACTCTCGCAAAGTCAAATGGTAAAATCGTTTAAGATTTCTTTATATATTTTAATAATTAGAAGTAGGAACTGTTGCCTCAGTTATTTAGACAATTTTTGGTCACAAAGTGACACACTTTAAACGGATTATTCACACAAATTTTTACCCCGATACAAGCATTGTTGCTTGATTTGCATAGTGGAAAGGGAAAAAATTTAAAATGGTGTTATATTATCACTATAACATAGAAATACGAGAAGAATGTTATGTACCGAATTTGGATGAAATCGGTAAAGCAGATCCCAAGATAGGGGTTGTCACCTAAAAGTGGACGGTGCCACGCCCACTGACTAATTTTGAACGTGATTCCTAAAAAAGTCATATCATACCATCCTAGAGAAGTTCGCGCTTTTAGTAGTTTTTAACAGTACCGTTATATGGGGAGTGGCCGTCACGCGATTTCACCCATTTTCACACTGTCGCTAGAGGTGTTCTCAGCGAACTTTGTTGTTATAGCTTTAGCGGTTTAGGTGATATGCACATTGAATCTATTATGAAGCGGGACCAAGCCCACTTTTTAAAAAAATTTAACTGCATTTGCCCCTCCCTAATGTGATCCTGTATACCAAAAAAGAGTCTTGTATCTTGTTGCGGAGCTTAGTTATGGCAATTTATTTGTTTTTGATTAATGGCGTTTTGTGGGTGTGGCAGTGGTCCGATTACGCCCATCTGCAATACCAACCGTCTTATGGTACAAAGAAACATGTGTACCAAGATAAATCATAAAGATATCTCATTTTTTACTCAAGTTACAGCTTGCACGGACGGACGGACGGACAGACAGTCACCCGGATTTCAACTCGTCTCTTCATCCTGATCATTTATATAGGTATATATAACCCTATATCTAACTCGATTAGTTTTAGGTGATACAAACAACCGTTAGGTGAACAAAACTATTATACTCTGTAGCAACATGTTGCGAGAGTATAAAAACTATAAAACAAATTCATCGTTATTATTTTTTTTTATTAATTCTCGTTTCACTTCGATTGAGAATATTTAAATATTTTTGTTAAACCAAACCAAATTTTGTCCACTTACATTTTAACATTTGCATTTTATCAGCACTGATTTGCCTGTACTAAGATAAACACATGTGTATGTATATGTGTTTGTGCTCATGAATATTTATAGATAAACAAATGTCTGCGCGCTGTCTAGAAAAATAAATTTGCAAATTATTACGCCGCATCTCCACAGGCAATGTACATTGCTAACCAACTTGTCAAATATTATACATTGCCATTGAGGTTGGCAATGTTCTTGTGTGGGCATTTGCTATCATAAATATATTATATCATAAAAATTTTATAAGGATGACAAAAATGTATGTGGAGAATGAAAAAAGTGGAAATTTACATTTTTAAATACAATAAATAAATAATTTTTTGGAAAAAAAAATATTTTATATTTTATGACAGCTCTGTCAAACCACCAAAATGACAGTTCATTGCTTGCTGTATATGACATAAAATGTATTTATATATCAATTGCTAAACATTAGCAATATGCAGTCTGCATTGGCAATATTGCTTGCAATAAAGATTTTTAGCAATCGTTAATTGCCTGTCCAGATGCGGATTTGTGGTATTTATGTGGCTTCACAAACTGTTGCTATTTCGGTGCCATTGTCAATTTTTTGTTTGTTTGTTTTTGCTAGTCTTATATTATTGTCTTCTTTGTCAGTATATTTGTATTCGCATTTAATAAACGGAATTATTGTTTATTAAGAAAAAATAAAATGTCTGCTACGCGATACAGAAGTGAAAATTCTGGTTATGTTCGAAGCATTGAATTCAACGAAGAGTGAGAGAAAGTATCAAAGACATTTTACGAATGAGTTTTTTTACATTAAAAAATTGTTGTATTCAGTATTTAGATTAAAACACTCTATATTTGGTTTGTGCTAATTTAAATGTCATACACAAAATGTTGAGTCTATGGAGAATATTCCTAGTTACATAATATATTTCCTGATAAATATCTTTAAAATGTATTTTATTTTACACCAATTCTATACTATTTAATTTTGTTTCAATAATTCATATGAATTAATTTTTTTCCTCGAAACAGTTGGCAAACCCTTCACAAAAACTAACTTTATATTTAATATATTTTTCTCATTTAATAGAGCAAAAAATTCATATGAAACAGGTGACAACTTTCCTCCAAAAAAAGGACAGCAGAAGTTTTTTCTAAACCTGTTCGTACCTTGTTTTATGCTGTATTGTAATATTTCATGTATTTTTGTTGTAATAGAAAATGGTAAACAGGTGTCAACCTTATTCATCATATAAAATCTCTTTAAAAGAAATTAATAAATTGTAAAATATAGTTTTTTATATGAATATTGCAGTGCCTATATATACGTGTCTTAAAAGTTTAGTTGACTAAAATTTTGAAATTTTCAATTTTTGGCAACCAACTAATTTACTTTTTTTTCCAAATTATTTGTTGCTGTTTGTTCGGAACCATTTCAACAAATAATGTTACAGAATTCCTTTTGGGGCGAGGAATTTTCCTCAATAAGTATAATTTCGGAAACAAATAAGTTAAAAAAATCTATGTTTACAGGGTGTCGAAAGTTTCACATTTTTTAAATAATCGCAAGACAAAGTTTTCAAATCACGTGACAAATTTAAATTTTTTTAAGTAATACTTTAATACAATCACATCAGCAATTATATTTAATTTCAAATATTTTTAAAATCTTAAAAAGAATTCCTGTTATCCTCATACAACAACATCATCTTCAAAATGGCACTCTTATAAATAAAGTGTATTTACTCTGGAACGCGCCTTTTTACACCATTCACTCCATTTTGCCGCCTTTTTAAGGCCATTGTAAAATGTGTTCATGTTTATGTATGAGTGTCCCGAGAGATGCCCGAATACAATAGCAATGATAAATGTTATATTTACGATTGTGCTTACGCTTTTTGAAGACACCACAGCTACATTCGCAACCACTGCCCATACATGAGTGTACTCATAAAACCGTAATATGCGTACATATGAGTACGTTGTGCGCTAACTGGCCAATCAAAATTAAACGTCTCCGTTTTGCTCAATAGCCAAAACGCACACACACCTAGCGGAGGGAGTAACACAAAAATACGGGTTTTGCCGAAATTTTCATACCAAAATCGTCATACGCTAATTTGTTGTGCCCGTGTGTGTGGGTGTGTGTGTCTACTTCCTCGTATCTATGTAAGTCTCGTATCGCCCTACAATGTTAGCTGCATTCCTATTGGTCAGCTAAACGTTTTCTGTTCAAATTGTATTTACATATGTATGTACATACTTGTATATTCACGGTTGAAGGATGCCGATCATTGCGCCGTGTCGTGCTCGTTTATATGGAGCTGTGTGTGTTTTGTTATTGTCAAATCTGTACACAAACGTGAATTTGGCACGCGATCGTGCGTCATTTTGCCGCGATTAAAACAAAATGAATGATCTTTCTGCGCGTTGATATGTACATACATACATATGTGTGTGTACAATACGTCAAATTGCTTGACATGCATCGGGGTGTGTGTGTGTTTGCGACGCTTGAATGTTTATGAAATACATATATACATATGTCAACGCCGTCAGCAAATTTGTTAAGTATGTTATTAGATATTTGTTAGATAATGCGCGCAATCTGGCAATTATGTTCTAGTTTTGGTTCAAATTTGTCAAGATGCTTAACACTATAATGAAAGCTTACCGTTATTAAAAAATTATTTACTTTTTCTTCTTCATACACTAGCTAAAGTTGTCTGTGCTCTACTATTTTTTGGCTTAACTCTCTTCTCTTTCGCATTCTATGCGCTCCAAACTTTATAGTCTAAACTAAATGTGTGCTCTTGTGTAGACACTCTTCAATACGTCGGACATATGTTTACGTACATATGTGTGTAGCTAACAATAACAGGTGTGTCTACATATTCTCATATTTTTGTTTGTACTTCTGTACACATACACATATGTATGCATGCTATGTTTGTTGAGCAGTGCATGCAACGAAAAGTTTACATTCGAAACCAGTACCCGTCGTGATTGCTGTTATTTAATTTATTCGTTCATTTCGGTCAATTAAACTAGTTGTGACGCCAAGTTATCAAGTGTTTTGGCCTCTCAACATATTTGACGAATAATTTAAATTTTTTTCTTTCAATACCATCGTCAACATTTGATTTGGAGCGTGAAATATCTTTAGCAATCTAACACTATTATAACATACAGTGTGTTGGCGAAGTATGTGTATGGAAATTTAGAGAAATGTTAGATTGTAGAACTGAATATATTTGTATGTATCTAAAATTTTTATTAATATCAATTTTTATACCCTGAACAGAGTATATTAAGTTTGCCACGAAGTTTGTAACACGCGGAAGGAAACGTCGGTGACCTTATAAAATATATGTACATATGTATATACATATGTAATGTAGTTGATTTACCCATGTCCGTCTGTTTATATATATACGAAAATTTACATGTCCGTTTCCCCCCAAAGAGCTGCTCATATGTCAGAACCGCCGTTATCAGACCACTATAGCATGTAGCTGTCATACAAACTGAACAATCAGAATCAAGTTCTTGTAAGGAAGATTTTGTATTTATAATTGGTATTATAGCTTCGGTGCAATCGAAGTTAACTTTATTTCGTGTTTAAATTAATTTGTACACCTAGTGTGGCAGAGAGAAGCTACTCTCAATTGTTTTAAAATACATATTTTAAGAACACGCAATAAATTTTTTAAGTAAATAATTAAGTATTTAACAAGTTAGACGCAATTTCCGACGGCGCTAAAAAGCTGCAACAATTCCAACATTATCCGTGAATGAATCTTAAAACAAAAATTTTTACTAGAAAATATTGTCAGTACATTGACGGCGGCGTTTAAAAAAAAGTTGAATTTTACCCAACATTTTGGTCGTTTGTCCTTCCAAAAGTTGATAGTGAGTGCATCATTTGTCTCCGAGTAATCACTCAAGTAAATTTGAAATATGTAGTTTTGAGAAAAACGTGTTTAAAAGCTCTTGAGTGGCTTCTCATTATAAAGCTGTAATTCAAAAACTATTACAGATATCATTTAAAATTTTAGTATGTTATTTTTTAAAAATAATTTTTTTTAATAGGGTGCCTCTTAATATAGTCTCCACTGATATAACGAATTTTATTTTATTCTGAATTTTTCATTCATTTTGAGCAAAGATTTTGTCCTACTGATTTGGTTAAAACTATAAAAAAGCATCATGTCGAAATGTAAGTAATTTTATTATTATTTTTTTTCTTCATTTTTTTACTTTTTTCATTTATTTATTTTTGTAATTAATATATTTTTTTATTTCAATTGTTTTTTTTATTATAAATTTATTTAATTTTTATATTTTTTACTATTGTTAATATTTTAATCATTTTCTGTTTTTAATTTATATTTTATATATTTAGTATTTTTTATGCCTAAAGTAGAACCAAGTAATTTTTAAATAATCTTTGTTTAATAATTTTGAGCCACGTAAAATAAATTTTACTATATTTTGTAGTCACTGATGTATAAGTGACCACTATACTCACACTTTTCATACCCAGTGTATGTAAATTTGTCTGTGTGTATTTACCATGTTAGCGGCAAGTGAGAAACAGCGTCGTTTTTATACTCTCGCAACATGCTGCTATAGAGTATAATAGTTTTGTTCACCTAACGGTTGTTTGTATCACCTAAAACTAATCGAGATTGATATGGGGTTAAATATATATATATATTTAATCGATCAGGATGTTAGGACGAGTTGAATTCCGAGTGACTATCAGTCCGATATCTCTGAAGATACATATATTGGAAAATTGGTACAAAACTTGGCAAAAAAGTAAAGACGAGTCCGTAGATGGGCATGCCACGCCCATAAAGCGCCATTAATCGAAAAAAATTGGGCACAACGAATCACACTTCGGAGGGATACCTTTGGTTTGAAAAACTTGAAAAGTGGGCGTGACCCCGCCCCCTAATAAGTTTATTGTATATATCTGCCAAACGAATAAAGCTATATTACCCAAATTTACACACAACAAATATTTACCAGGCTTTTTACGATAATCTGAAAATAGGTACCCATATAATGGTTTTATTAAAAATTACTAAAAGTGCGATAAACCAATAACTAAATGCCGGAGGGTATTATAGGAGCTAGTGTCAAAATCGGACAATGGGCGTGGTGAAATCACATGTCTCGGGACCTGCTCGAGCTATTTCAATCAAATTCGGTACATATGATTGCTCTTAGATTCATATGTCACAGTGCGGAAAAATCGTACTACAACCATGTCTACTGCTCATATGACACAATTTTAAATTCCATCTGATTCTTTCACATTCCACAATAAAAATAAAGCACCAATCAATGTAACGAGATAAAACTTTGCACGAATAGTGCCTTTGAAGTGTCTCACCTTGTGACTAAAAATTGTCCGAATCGAACCAAAACTGTTGAAGCCCCTAGGTACCGAATATGTGAGCCCCAGGACCCATAGTTGACTTTTTACCGAAAATATCGGCCAATGTGTGAGATATCTAATTGAAATTCGGAGAGAATGCTTTCCTGATGATAGTATGCCTAAGTGTCAAAAATGGGTTGAATAGGCTCAATATTTCCGTTAGCCCCCATATACCTAATATAATGATTTTCGAACTTCCGGGTGACTTTATATCGCATATATCAGCCAATATAACAGTTATCACAACAATAACGAGAGAGAGCGTATTGTCTTAATAAGAGTGTATTTTTGTGCTTAAAATAAGTCAAATTGTGTGGTTTATTTTATTCTTTATGTGAATTTAGTCTATGAATTACCCCCACTCCCAAATACTACATATTATATATTGATTTTCGTTATTTTTTCAAACCTTATACCGCCGAACATGTTCAATGTGTGAGTTGTATATTTATAAAATTGCTTGAAAATATGATCTCAAGTATACCTCAGCAATGTCAACTTTAAAAAAATTAAATGAAAAGGTCTTCTTAAAAATGTGTGGGATTATGAATAAAATGGGCCTAGACATTGGTCCAAACCTTATATCCCTAAAATAATTAATTGCGGTACTTTGGTTGACGTGTTCACATCAACTTATTTATATTAAATTTAGCTTCTTCAGTTGAGTTTATACCCCATATATTGCATTTGAAGATGATTTTAATACAATTTTAGCTGACGGCAAGTAAAATATAGTACTAAAGCTAAGTGAGTCTATAACCTATAATATAACTTAATAAAGCACCAAATTTGATTGTCATCCATTTACAATTTCATCGAATAATGAATGTTTTCCCAACACCTGAAGGTATTTTCCCTGCTTTGACCGTTGCAAGAGCATAAAATGTTCGGTTACACCCGAACTTAGCCCTTCCTTACTTGTTTTACATTGACTTTATCAGTGCGTTCACTTGCCTTGCCGCTGCTACTTGTATTTTTATAATTCAACGCCGCTCGCTGCTTGCCGCTTTATACAACTCAGCACACTAGTGATTTGTCCGCTTTGCGAGTTTACGAACGCGAAAGCTATCGGGCAGGTTCTGCTGGCTTTTCAGAAATTCACGATTTTCATTTCAGTTCATCGATCTCAACGTAAGCGATCGGACGCAGAGCTTGCAAGCGGGCGAGATAACATCGAGTTACAATTAAATATGATATAAAATAAAACAGCTAATTGTGGAATTGTGTGAAATTAGATTTGCAAAGTATTGTTGTGTGTAGTGAAGAAAAGACACTCGTCAGTGCTCGGTTTCAATAATTCGCAAATTCGCGCTCATTCGCCAACTAACTACGATACATACTTACACATACATATATAGACATTGTATATTGTTTTGACATCTATTTAAGAACTTTATCTTATCATCTTCGTATCATCGTGTAATGCTTATGCAGCGACTAACAGCAGCCTATCGTCGGTGGTCCGTCAGACTTGCCCTCGTCCTCATTCGTTGTGCTACGCTAGAAATCTAGCATTTGCTTGCTGAAATGAAATGATACAAGTATCGTGTTAAGAGAAAATTGACAGTTTTCAATCAAATTTCGCAAAAAGCCGTCGCAAAACTGTCACCGCCGACAGTCAAAATTGTGCTTAAAAAGCTGAAAAATCGTTGCGCCAAAAGTTCTTTCATAAATTGGAAACGTCGCAAAAGGAGGCGAACGGCCAGCAGTAGCAGCGGCAGAGCAGGGTATTAATCAAAACATGCAAAAATACATACATACATATAGAAATATGCATACATAATAAATGCTCATTTTGATTTGAATTGTGAGCCTCGTAACATATGTTCATATGAATGTGTGTATGTAATACCAACCAGAGATGGTGCTGACTTACATACAATATATGCATACATACTTGCATACATAAATATCATAATGTGCGTGTGCTGGTGGTAGCCTTTTTATTGTTACTATTTAGTTTTGTTTACACTAACGCAGAAAAAGCGCCACAACAAAAACATAATTTCTACAAAAACGCATTTGATCGGTATAAAATGCTCGGTATAGAATTAAATGCAAGCAATCGTTTGCGAAAATCGCGATCGCACAGAGTTACAATATCACTTTAAAGAATATAATGTGGGCAAGTGCATAAAGTGTACTGCGAAAATTTTTTGTGTGAAAAACAGTTTTGAAAAAATAATAACGAAAATGACAGTGGTTCTTTAACTGAAAAAGTGTTGAAAAAAAATATGTTGAACGTGAGCACACAAAAAATTATATTTATTGAAATTTAGGTGAAAAGAAAAAATTTTATAAAAAAAAAAAATTTATTTATTAATAATTAGTTATTAAAGTTGTCAAACAGCATGAAAAAAAAAATATTCTAGTATAAAAAAATTATATATTGTATTATATGCAAATAAAATATAAAACTAATATGAGCGTTTACCTAAACGAGCTTGTATAAAAAAATACACATAAAATAATGAAATTAAAAATTTTGAATCAATATAAAACATTTATAAAACAAACAACAAGTTTGTAAAAAAAATATAAAAAATATAAACAAGAAATGAAAAAATATATTTTTTTTATAAAAACAAAACCAATTATCGCCCATTCCCAATAGCTAAGAAAATCATTTTATTATAAAAATCTCCATATTAAATTATATGCAAATAAATAAATACAAATAATATGTGTGTTTAAAATTATACATACAAGTTTTTAAAAAATTATTGCAGCCAGATATATAAAATAATTTTAAAAAAATTGTTGAATTTATAAAACAAAGTAGTAATTTATAAAAAAAAATAGTAATTTATAAAACTAAAGGTTTTTTTTTTATAGTTAATCAAAAATAATTTTTATTTATAAAACAAAAAAAAAAATGAAATGCAAAAAAGGAATAGAAAAAGAAATGAAAAATATTTTGTTTTTATTAAAAAAATCAATTATCGCCCATTCTCAACAACTGAGCAAAGCATTCCATTCTAAATATTTACACAAGTTTTGCGCACAGGTGAAATTGTAATAAACAAGCGCTAAATTTTTGTACTAAAAAATGTCACTACTTATATATGTACGTATATAAAAAATAATGTTTATAATGCGAGCGAAATTATAGTTGCATAACCACAGGTGTTTCCGGCTTGTATTTGAATATTATTTATACAATCCGACTCTATAAACCGTTTTCATTCTAAAAGTAAATAAATGTTTTAAGCCAGTTTCCGATTTCGTTCCGTTTAACGGTAAGCCAAGTGAAGGGGAAAAAAATATGTTTTATAAATAGAGCAAAATTCCTGTTTATATTTAGGCTCAGTAACAGCTTATTCTTATAGAAATACATGTGTATGTATATATGTATGTGTATTTACAGACGCTAAATAAAATGTAATTTAACTTCTGATCGTTGAATTCAAAATTAAAAAAAAATATTAATTGACAACATACTTTCTCGTCGATTTTGAGTAACTTTTTATACCCTGAACAGGGTATATTAAGTTTGCCACGAAGTTTGTAACACCCGAAGGAACCGTCGGAAACCGTATGAGCCGTCTGTCTGTATATATACAAACTAGTCCCTCAGTTTTTAAGACATCGATATGAAATTTTGCAACTATCTTTTTCTCACTAAGAAGCTGCTCATTTGCCGGAACGGCCGATATCGGACCACTATAGCATATAGCTGCCATACAAATTGAACAATCGGAATCAAGTAGTTGTATGAAAAACTCTTTAATTTGACGAGGTATCTTCAGGAAATTTGGCATGAATTATTATATAAGGCAATAATCCAATCTCCGAAGAAATTGTATAGATCGGATGACTGTAGCATATAATTGCCATATTAACTGAACGATCGGAATAAAGAGCTTACATGGAAAGCTTTTTTATTTGACGAGGTCTCTTCACGAAATTAGGCACGAGTTATTTTTCAAGACAACAATGTATTCTCCGAAATTGTTCAGATCAGATCACTATATCATATAGCTGCCATACAAACCAAACGAGCGGAATTAAGTTCTTGTAGGGAGCCTTTGTATTTGTGATGGGTATTATAGCTTCGGTGCAAACGAAGTTAACGTTTTTTCTTGTTAAGATCTATGTATTCATGTAGTTGCATATATATTAAGCCGGTTGCTCGGTGTCGGCTTGGTAATATTGAGCGGTAAACTATATTTTTTTAAATCTATTTTGATTTTATAGAAAATTTTCCTAAAATAGTTTTTTAGAAAATGTGTCCATTTCTACTTCATCTTGATTTTTATTACACTCAAGCAAAAAATGTCTTTAAACCCACAATTTTTTACCTTAATTATTATATTTTATTGTCGGTACAAAGAGAGCAAATATATTTGAATCCAGTAGGTAAATGTCGTAAAAATATATTCCTTGACCCAAACATGATTTCTGACGATTGAGCTGGCTTAGTAAACCATTTTTTCAAAGTTTTGTTTTTGACTAAGGACTTTACAGGGTGGCTAGTTTAACTACAGCTAAAACTAAGCAGAAAAAATAACCTCGTAATAAAGATTTATCATTACTCATTGCAAAAAGACCCGGCAAGCGATTTACAGATCAGCTAATAAATCAAAAGCTTGTTGGTTCCTTTTAAAAAATAATTTTATCAAAGCACTTATCTTTATGCGCGCGACACTTTATGGCTTGTATTAATTCCTTAAGTAGATGTACCCACTAGAGCTTGCTCAACTTCTTAGGTACTCCAATTTAATTCCAAAGTAATTTAATTTTTGTTGTATGTTTCGATTGTTGTAGTGTCCTTGAACTTAGAACTCTCCGGGCACAGTTGTGACAAGTCACAAATAACTACAAGTGTTTTAGTAAGTTCTAAACGATTGCGGTCGTCGAACTGTGGATATAGTAGGAAGTATTAAAAATATGGCATCAAGGTTTTGCCACTTTCACAATTGCCAAGATTGCATGTAATAAAACCACACGAAATACTGTTAAGCAGGTTTCAGAAAAATATATATTCGAAAAAACAAAAAAAAAAAACTAAATGTAATACCCAGCAATGAGACAGTGAAGGGATTTCAGTTATTCGAAAGGGCGCTCGCGCGCAAAACGCAACGGAATATGTTGTGCTGTGTAGCCAAGGTTAACATCCTTTAAATTGCAATATCTGTACGTAGGTACGTATATATAAATGTAGAATGATTAACTCAAAAGCAGTCAGATAAATGCCTACAACAAACATGCCATATAATACGTGCGTTTTCGTATTTGTGTGCGTAGAAGTGCAGCGATTAGCCGGCTGAGGCGCTGTGCCAATAGCAGAATGAGAGAAAATCAGCGCGACAAACATTACACAAAAAATATGTAAATGAATTAAAATAAGATATATGGAAACCGCAAATAAGACGAGATTTTAAAACAGGACAGTTTGATAAGAAATTGTAAAAAAAAAAATTGAGTCAAAAAATGTTGAGCAAAAACGCGGCAAAAAATGTACTGAAATCACTTTGCAATGTACGCTTCGAAATAACAGTATTTTTATACCCTGAATAAAGTGTATTAAGTTTGGCAGGAAGTTTGTAACACCCAGAAGGAAGTGTCGGAGACTTTATAAAAAATATATGTTACATAGGTATATAATTGATCAGCATGACGAGCTGAGTCGATTTAGCCGTCGGTCTGTATACGAGTATGCGCTAAGTAGCCACTTAGTTTGTGATATATCGGTCTGAAAGTTTGCGCACATACTTTTCTCATACCAACGGACCGATCAAAATCAAGTTGGCATATAGAAGAATTTTATATTTGATAGGATATATTCAAGGAGTTTGGCGAAGAGTATTGCTTAAGACAGCGCTACGATATCCGAAGAAATTGTTCAGTTCGGAAGACTATAACATATAGCTCTTATACAAACTGACCGATCAAAAAAAAAAAAATTAAAAACTTGTATACTCTTGTATGCTATAAGAAATGCACCTGTAAAGTGTATTACAGCTTCGGTGCAGCCCAGGGTTGCAAATAATGCATTAAAAAAAACAATTTAATTAACATTTGAAATATTTTTTATTTTGTTATCACAAATGCGCGATCAAAAACTAAACAAATTTTAATTCCGAATTGAAAAAAAAAAATAAAATGTTTATCCCACATACCGGGTAACAAAAAAAAAATGTAATCCCACAAACCGCATTAACAATTTTTTTTAATTTTTTAATTAAGTTTTAATTTTAATTAAAAATTTATTTTTAATTTTATTTAAACACATTTAATCCCAACTACCGAATTGAAAAATAAAAAATAAAAATTTCAATCTTAAGCATATAATTAAGATTTATAAAAAATAATATGGTTTAGAATTAACATTTTTTCTAGTTCATTCAAATCAAAAAGTAATATTTTAAATTTTTAATCTCAAACATCTTGGATTAAAAAATGAAAATCTAATTTTTAATTCCAACATCGGGATTAAAAAATAAAAATAAATTTTTTATTTTATTTACTTAAAAACTCGCAACCCTGGTGCAGCCGAGGCTAGCGTTTTTTTGTTTTGACTTTATTTGGTTTTTACTACTATTTATTTTATTTTTTTGTTTTCCAAATTTACTAAGTAGGAATTTTCTTACTTTAAACACGACGTATTTAAATGCATATATGGAAATACGATGTGGCAAATGCAAAATTTCGTAAAGTCGTAACGATTTCAATTTATTTTTTTAAATATTTTTTCAATTTTTTTTTGTTTTTAAATTTTTTTTCAATTTTTTTTTTGTTGCAATTTTTTTGCATACCAAAGACTTAAAAAGCAAATGCTAACCTAAAAAACCCACCAACGCCTGTAGTGGCACGCAGAAGGCGACACATATTTTCTGCTGCAACAACACTGAAGAGCCAGTGTTGCTATGGTCATAGTGACCGCGTTTGATGCACATTCGTTGGCAATTGCAAGCTCATGCTGTTTACACTCGGCAACTGATGACAGCTTTCTGGCTTTCTACGAAGACCACAGCAACTGACTAAAGTGGCAAAAGAAGAAAAAAAAAAAACAGAAAACAAATTTTATTCATTCGAAATTTGTTGTGTCGCTCAAAACCAATTGATATTCACTTTAAATACGTATTTATTTAAATTTGCATTCCTTAAACTCATACTTTTTGTTACATTGTTTAATTTTAATCTCTTTGTTTTTGTATTTATTGAATTTTGTGCTTCAAGTAAATGCCGCAAATCAGAGTTTTTCACAAAGACAGAGATAAAGACAAACGGCCTAAATGTGGCACAAAAACAACTACTTTAACCACCTAACTGCATGCATGTGTGTACTTGTATATAGCAAATAAATTTAGTGAAAAATAAAATATATAAACACCTATAAACACACACAATCTGTGGGTGAGTGAAAATATCATCGATAAGTTGCAATAATAATAATAACAATAAACCCGAAAAAAGCGCGTTCAAGTTGAAAAAACCAGTTCGTCAGCGCGCAGCAGGCAGCAAGCCGCAGCAAAAGCCAAAATAATAATAACAAACACATATACTATACTCGTATAGATAAAAATAAAAACAACATTGAAACAAATTTTTTTGCAACGTTGCCATATAAATATACAGAGGCAGGCAGGCAGTCGAGTTCTTCACGATTTTCTCGACGCTTGTTGTTATCATTGTATCCGCCGCAGCAATAACAGACGGATCAACGGGCAACGTCGCCAAATACGGCACAAGACACAAGGCAGAAGGCAAAACAATGCGTTTCACTTACAATCAGTATAATTATTCCGAATCCGGTTATCGGATTCCATCCAAGATGCACAACAGTAATACGGGTAACGGCTCATTGGCGGCCGCACATCAGCATCATTACAGAAGTAATTTTGGTAAGCTGCAATGCTACTACATATATTCTTTATATTTAAAAGCAAATATGGTACATAGATGTACATATGTATGTGTATCTGTAAGTTAATTATTTAAATTATTTTATTTTTAATATTGATTTTTCAAAATTTTTTGCTAGCTCGTTGAAAACTTGAAACAGTTTTCGGAATTCTTCTCAATACTACTTATACATATTTCATTTAAGCACAAAGTAAAAATTTCCAAATATACCTTTCTATTTCAATATAAGACCCGCTCATTTGCAAGCAAGCAGCAAAAGAACACACGCTAAAATAAGAAAATGAATATAATTGATGTTTCCACTTGGTGATTTAAATCATTCTGCGAATTTTGTTAAAAAATATTATATAAACAATCTGAGTCAAAAGGTCTCAAAATTTTAAAATAAATACAAAAAAATAAACTAAGTGTATTATTGTCTTCTGAACAGATTATTGCAGTATACTTTTAGGGAAACTGAATCAAGCGTTCTATTGTCACTCGCTTATAAAAAAAAAATAAAACTATTCAAATTCCTGATAAACGGTAACCTTTGTACTGATGAGCTATACTTGAAGTCAATTCATTGTAATGGTTACGAGTAATGCATCCATCACTACAATCTACTAGTTACAATAAATTATTACTTTTCATACCTATTCTATAGTGGTGAAATAATTTTTATATAGTTATAATGTAATATAACATTTGCAGACTGATTGGTAGTTTGAGTTTTCATTTGATAATTTTTTTTCTTGATTTTAGAAATTCTTTTCTGAAAAAAAATAGAAAAAAATGAGATTTGTCACTTTTTAATATTTTGCTCTAAATCTGAAATCTCTATATTTTCATACGATGCTAGTTAAGTATTTAGGCTTGACAATTAAGCGTCGTCGGTTTTATATTCTGTTAAGCCAATTAGTTAAAATTCTGAACGAGGCAATTTTTCTCTGGGCGATTCTTCTTTCAAAATGGTGTTTGAAATGAAAGCTATTCTTGAAATAATAATAAATATTATACATATAATAGATACTGGAAATACCTTACACTTCACTGCTAGGAAAAAGCCGAAAAAGTTCTTTAAAAAACGGTCATCATGTGTAAAACGTCTTTGATAAAATGAGTCATCATAAGTTGCAAGCCCTGTGAGAAATACCTAGTAGCCTGATTCCAAATCCAATTGTTTGGCAAAGTGGTGTCTAACAATACTGCTTTTAAGGGTGATTGCCCTTTGATTTTTGATTCTTATTAATCTGATAGTGGTTTCTATAGCATTCAGTTTTGCGCAAATTGGAATGGGTTTAACAAAAACTCAGCGTGACACCACTTAAGGAGTTATATCCACTTGCAAGTCCGAAAAAACATTTTTTTTGAAAAATGATTACAGATAATGATAGAAGACTAGTCAAAATTTGAATTTTTGATAAAATGACGACTGCCAAAAACAAGTTCTTTTTTTGTACTAAGATATACACTTTAGCGTGGCTTGAAAATGGAAATTATTAAGAAAAATCTTATTCTTTGATCATTACCTGACAAATGTGGTACATATATCGAAAAAGGTCGCATGAAAATTTCAAGTCTATCGGTCCAGCCGTTTCGGCGAAGTTTTCCTCACCGATTCTGAAAACAGCGTTTCTATAAAAAGTTCTTACAAATACGCTCATATCTCCGAAACAATTTGTCGGCTCAATTTAAAATTTTCCGAGAATATTTTCATATTCCGGAAATTCACAAGTGAACAAACTTATTACTATTTATTTTAATATTTTTTTATACATAATTTCTACTCTTGAAACAGTGTGGTTTCGTACATACAAAGCTATCTTCGAAGCAAAAGAAGCAGCGACTCTGCTTCTATGTATAATTATAGCGAAAAGGTGCTTAAGTGAAATTTAAGCACAACGCAGACTAAACTAATAGCAAAATATAGTTTTACGCAAACAAATATGTTTGAATTTATTTTTATAGCAAATTAAATGTGAGCGCTTTGTAATGGGACACGAACGTTTGAGAGTTAGAGTGCTGAAGCTACTACACGAATGTGACTAACGGCTAATAAACGCAAAGAATGCGCAAATTCATGCATAAGAGGTGTACTTAAACACCTTATAATTTATTTCCTCAAAATTCTAATAATAAGTGATGAGCTTAAGTATGGTACATATGTATAGATAATGGTGTAAAATGCTATTTTTGGGCTAAAGCTAAGCAAAACGCGCAAGCGTGTCATAGAAGAAGAAGCATTAATTTGTGAGTTATTTTTTCTCGACACGTAAATATTATACTTATGTTTGCTGAAAGAATTTTATTTATTTTTTAACACACAGTGGACTCAACACGGCGTTGATCTTGCGTGAATTTGTCAAGCCACTAATTCGCACTCTTGGTTTGGCGTTTATCAAAAGTACATACATATACATATGTTAGCTATGTACATACTTATGTCTGGAATACTTGTTTATTTATACATCATATAGCATAATTGAAACTACACACGCTGTGTTTAACTAAATCGTCTAATGGTTGTCTGTATATATGTTTATGTGTGTGTGTGTGTGCATGATTTTTGTTAAAACTTTCAGAAGCGCCCATTTAGTAGCGTTCCAAAGCATAGCAAACGTACCGTGTTATCTGTGCAATTTTCACATTTCATTCAATTGATGACCGTTTTTATGTTTTACCCCGCGCGTTTTTTCTCTTTTACGCAGCGGAAGAGAGCGTTTAAGAGAGCGCCTAGTGTGATAAGTGTGTTAAGTGCGCCGAAAAGCTTTGAAATATTTGCTACCTTGTCAATTATGCTTCATTTTTTTTTTGTTTGTTTTTGGTGTCACGGCATTGCTCTCGTGAAAGCGGCGCTTTTTCGCTCGTTTTATTTTGTTTTTGTTTAATAATAATTTTGTTTGTTTATACTTTTTTATTTCTCTTTGCAATTTGCTTATATGAAGCGTAAAAAAAATTGTAGCAGTACGATCGAATGTACTCGTATTTTGGCGTTACGGTGTCATTTTGTATTTTTTTTTTCATTGCGCGATTTTGTAATTTAATATATTCTCGTGATAGTTTGAGAATACATAGAAGATAACAAGTTGTGAAATTCGCAGTTAACTGAAGGTTTCTACGCCTAAAACGTTAACCTGCAAAAGAAAAAAAAAACAACAACAACTAGTAAAAACTATATGGTATTATAATTGGATGCCACACGCCCATAAATATCACATGGTTAATTAGCCGTAATATCTACACTTGCTGATTTTTATATACAATAAAATAATTCTAATACACACTTACGTATATATATAACATCCATACAATACATACATACATATGTACATATGCACATAAGTTGCGTAAACTTCTTTTCGCCATCTCAAACTATTTAATTAACCACACGATATTTAAGTTGGTTTAATTACGTGCGCTCTATGCTTGAATGGACGAGCCTTCTCGTATTATACTACTTCAATCGCATGCTAGCAGCTGACTTAGATCAAGTTAGCAACAGGCGTTTTGCAGCCTTAAGAAAAATAATTCAATAAACGGATTGCCTACTTTTCAATAAAATTCTTAAGTTATTTACTTTATTTATAAAAATAAAACTTTATAAAAATAAAGTAAATGTGGAATATGATATATGTTTTAATTTTTATTAGAGTTCTCTTGATAAAAAGATCCGCATATTTCATTAGAAAAAGAATCGACTGCTCATGTGCTCCTCTGAAGGAGTTTGGCTTTTCAAACTTGTGCTGCAAAGTGGTGTATAATTTGCTGCTATAGTTGTTGTAGAGCTGCGATTGCATTTTTGAAACCAAACGAAGTGATTTTCGAAAGTTTTGATGAACGAGTTTGCTTGAATTTTTTTGTTTCCAACGGAATCACGGCGTGCGTCTACTTTATCACGAACACAAGTATGCGAGTGACACAAGCATTCAGTAAAGGTCGTGAACTCATCGAAAACTTGAAAAATCCAAAGAAACAATGCTGAAAAATCTTCGTATTGGCAGGGGGAAGATAGCAAAGGATCTCAACAACGCTTATGAATCGACTCAATACATTTTGGTTAAGGTTTTGAATATAAAACGTGTCTACGCTAGACTCGTACCAAAAGACCTGAATGCGCCATCACATTCTAGCCTAATTGTGGCTGCCTTTTTGGCCAAACACGAAACGAGAGTCTTCGCTTAGCTACCGTATTCTCCCCAATAATTTACGTTACCTCAAATCGTAAAATTTTTGGAAGCAAACAGCAAACTGAACTGAAAATGCCAGTGAAACGCTTAAAACCGAATGGTTCAAAAAATTATTTTACAACATTAAAAAACAGTTATTTTTTTTTCCTAACTCGAACAACCGTAACCTTCTTTAGCTTAGCTAAAAGCTTTTTTTTTTAGAATTTTCTAATTTGATATTTCAATTTTTAACTTAGCTCATTGTTAGCCGAGCAGTCCGAAATAAACTGTATTTCCATTATGGCTGCGAAATCATAAATGCAAAAATTTATGAAAACAACAGTTAAGTAATTATTTACGGCGAGCTACAACAATTTTATTTTGCTTCAAGTAATCAGTGTGAGGGTATTGACTTTGTCATCTTTAGGAGTTACCGATAGTACTGTTATAGAATTGAAATCAAACTATCATCTCACTCTACCTGTTAATTTTTCAAAAAAATCGCTTTGACTATTTACAGTTAACTTTAAAAAGTTTCTCACACGCTACTCTATTTGTCAAACATTACCGTAAAATAGTGCCAACTAAGCAAACACTATTATTTATCTCCATAAGCATCCGCTCACGTGTGTACATACATTTTTGGATATATGTATGTGTATATGTACACATACAGACGATATCTTTGCCGAAAATCCTTCAATTCGACTCATATCTAGTATTATTACAAAACCTTGGGAGCATGAGGAAATCACATGCGTTCATAACTTTTATCTTTTGCAAAAAAAATCGTATCGTTTATCAACTAATTATATAGATAATCTTAATAAGTCGCTTGTTAGCGCTCGACTAGTGTTAGGTACGACTGATTTCTGATTTTGACGAGCCTTTTTTCGCGAATTTCTTCGACACTCCTACACATATTGTTGTTGTGGTTGTTGTTGCTGGCGCCATATTACTATTGGTAATATCAATTCGCAGAGCATATCAAGTGAGTGGCAAGACAATCTAATCGAAATCATGCCGCAACAGACAGAATGAAGTCACACGCTATGTATGATGCCTCAGCAGTGTGTGTACGCGTGTGCTTGTGTGTATGTATGTATGGTATGTACAAGTGTTACAGATAAGCTTTTAGCACACCATATATTAGTGGAGTCGTGTCTGTAGACATGCAAATAAGGCTTTGAGACAGTACGCTTGCACACCTGTTCATACATACATACATATATTTGAATATAAGCGTTATATATGCAAATTATACGCAGTACAATTACTATTTAGATAGCTTTCAAACAGTCTATGCACAATTTATGATTAACAAATATTTAAAATAATTGAAGCAGAAGAGCGTAAATTATAAGAAATTTTGAGAAATATTAATTAGTGTACTTTTTTAATTTCTAAAATTCAAATTCTTTTTTAATTTAAATTTTAAATTTAATTAATTTTGTATTTACAATTTTTTTTATTTATTTAAATTTTTATTTTAACGTTTTTTTTTTCTTTTGAAGACTATTATTAAGAAATCGAAGTTATAAATTAAAATTTTTAATACTTTTTTTATTTTTTAGTTTTTTTTTATTCTTATGTATACATATGTACATATATATATTTTTTTTTATACATTTTTTTATTTTTGTACATATTTTTTATTTTTATACAATATAATTTTTTGTATTTTTAATTTTTTTTTTTATATAAACATATTTTTTTTATGTATGTTTTATTGTTATATATTTTTGTTATTTGTACATTTTTTTGGTATTTGTTTTTTTTAATATTTTTTTATTTTCACATATTTTTTTTATTTTTATATATTTTTTTCATTTTTATATATTTTTTATTGGTCTATATGAATTTTTGTTATTTTTTTGGTTTGTTTTTGTATTTTTGCATAGATTCAAATTTTATGAATATGCATAAAAGGCAAATTTTATGAATATGTTTTATTGGCTTGCACTACAGACATATTAACGAGCAAAAAAGGCAAATGTTTATTTTCCACAGCTTTTGTTTGGTTTGTTGGTTCTTTCGTATTGCTTATATTTCTTTAGCATAATATTATATTGATTTCTTTGATGTAAACCTTTGTTTTCGCCAAATTCAAAATATTTAGTTTTTGCTCTTTTCTTCTCTACACGCTTACGTTGTCATCTTATGTAAATCCTTCACTGAACAATTTTTCGCAACACTTAATACTTTATTAATTTATTCCACAAAAGCCTTCTAGTTTTGAATACCTTACAGAAAAAGAGTAGAGAATACCTTACCGAAATTCGATTTTCCATCAGATCATAAAACTGGTTTTGACCAACTGGTATGCACAGAACTACATATATACAGAACATGCAGAAAAAAGAGATAAATCAGATAAAGATTGAACCATTTTTCTCAAAGTAATTACTCAAGCCAATACAAAAAATACTGTTTCGAGAAAATCACTTGTAAAGATAAACTGATAGAGCTGATGAATTGAGCGGCTACACTTTACAAACCTGTAACTCAAAAAAAAATTTGAAAAATTCCTTTAAAACTTAGTATGCTATTTAGTTATATGTATAACATCGAAATATGCAAAAAATAAAACAAATTAATTTTGTAAAAATTTGACACCTCATGTACCCCATAATTTAATTTACGCTTTACAACAATTTAACTAAATTTACAATTGGAAAAAGTGACGCTATTATTTTGTCCACAACTTTATGCATCTACCTAAACATTTCTTTATCATGCCCAAAGGTTTTGTTTAAAAAAGTAGAGAAAGCGAAACAATTTAAAAATTTAAACCGGCTGAGCAAAAGGCATTTTTATTAAATTTCTCATATGCTGCCTGATAAATACGATAAAACAATGAAAATCTGTCATTTAAACAAAAATAATTTTTGTTTGATATTTGTGACCTGATACAAACTATATTGTTGTGTTTGTTTCAATAGTTTTAAGGCTGTTTGAACACTCTGTACTAAAGTTTTTTTTCGCTTATTTTTATATTAGATTTTAAAAAAGATCGTTACCGGTTAAAAAACTATTATTCTCTTTGAAGCAAGTTTCGAGATTATAACAAAATACAAGTAATTTGACATTGAAAAGCATAAAATTGAAAATGTTAATTTTAATTTTTATTGCACAAAGTGAGATAATGACCTGAATAAAAGCATTTCTAAGAATTTCACAGAAATGTCGAATATCAATGAAAACATTTAACGTCATAAGGCAATTATTTTGCGCTGTAACATTTAACGAGACCAATTAAATAGTTGCATTAATGAATTTATTAGTACTGTCAGCGATTTCTTGGAATTACACAAAACATTTTAAAGTCATAGGTAACATTGTTTTGTAGTGATTCCCTTATAAAATTGCCACCAAGTGTCCAAAGCATCCCTGAGTTCAGTTCAACTCTGTTTCGATAATTTAAATTAATTATACCATGATTTGCAAAGCACAATTATAAACTTCGCGCTCATTTGGGTTAATTCAAAATAAAATGTGCTTTTTTCTTATCTGAATCATTATTTATTATCATTTATGAAATTATTACGTGTAGAAGTATATTAAGTAATACTCGCCTGCGTGTGCGCACGTTTTCAACTGCTAGAGAGGAGAGGACCACCGCAGAGTTTGCAAAATTTCATTAATAGAATTTGATAACCTTTAATGCTATCAGAAATGTATAAATATGCGCAAAACACTCAAAGTATTTAATTATAGCGCTAAATACGTGTTTATGTTAAATTTAGATTAATTTCGATTAAATTTTGTTCAACGTTCGCATATGTTAACATATGTATGTTTGTATGAATAAACATTGTTCTTAGTCCATGCATACATACATACATACATATGTACATAGTATGTGTATTTTGTCATATTTCAAAAATAATTTGCATTCTAATCAGTCTACGCACACACAGTGTGGCTAAAGCTAAATTTGCATTCGGTTATAAATTCCCGGCAGTGAAAGTAACTAGTTACCAACTGCTTTACAACTAGTGTCAATGTAACCCGTTCTATTCTTCCTAAGAAGCTGCTCTTTTGTCGAAACCGCCTATATTGGACTACTATATAAAGCAAATAGCTGCCATAAAACCTGAACGATTAACATCAAGTTTTTGTATGGAAAATTTTTTTATTTGATAAGGTATCTTTACTAAATTTATGCTATAAAAAATACATCTGTCAAGGGTATTGCATTTTCGGTGCAACCGAAGTTAACGTTTTTTCTTGTTTTCTATGCAAGCAATCGGTATATTTTAGATGCCCAGAATAATTTCTTAACACTTAAATTCCATTGGAAAACTCAGAAAACTTTTTAAGTTGCATTTTGTTTCGGCACTCCGTGTTCTGAAAAAATATCGATGCGCCCACGTGAGCATGCTCTCCCTCCAAACCCACTCTCCAAAAAATGTTTTTGCTCTAACGCTTTTCTGACTAGTTTAGTATTAGTCAGACTTGTTCGATGTGTCACTGTAGGATTGCAAATGCATATTTACTTTGTATTCTATAAACACGTTCGTGTGTATTTGTGAAAAGTAACCCATTGGCTTGGTTCAATTGAATTCTTATTTGATTTATAGCTAGTGATCCACAGTAGCAGCTTGTGCCTCGAAAAACAACAATTATTGCTGATTATAATAGTTGTAGTTCGTAGTGATTTGACTGCATTAAAATATGTACATGTATGTGTGTCGGTCCATATTTGTAATCACAGCAAGTAATCATTAGCAAACAACAATAGCGCACATTTTAATTAACATTGTTTACAAATGTAAAAGCCTATGCATATTTACATACGTAGTACTTACATTTGTATGTATGGTAAATGTTAGGGTAGGTCACCTTTTTAAGAAAATGAAAAAAATATCTATGGTATTTCCGTGAGTAAAAAAATATGTCAAATACCAAAGACGTATGCTTAAATTTTATTTTATTTTTTTATTTTTATTATCTTTTTTTTAATACACTTTTTTATTTAATATTTTTTTATAATTATATTTTATGCAGTATTTATTTTTTAATTTTGGATATAATTTTTAATTTTTTTTTTTTTGATACTTTTTATTTTATTTTTTTTAAAAGTTTCTAATATGATTGTTTTACTTTCGCTTTTTATTATTTTCATCTAAAAAATGTAATAAAAATCTAAATTAAATCTGACAAAACATACCCAAAAAAATAATTATTTCTTATCTTTTTTTTCAATTGTATTTAATAATTTTTATTTATTTTTTGGTTATTTTTTGTTTTGTTAATTTTTTTATGTGTTTTTTATTTTTTTGCTTTTTTATTTTTTTATGTTTTTTTATTTTTTTATGTTTTATTTATTGAACGTTTTCTTTATATATTTTTTTTCGTATGTATATACATTTTTTTAATTTAGTTTATGTCTTTTAAAATCTTTTATTTAATTTAATTTAATTTACTTTTTCTTGAAAGTGTCTAATAATGTATGACTCTCGTTATCTATTATTCTTCTCGAAATAGTGAAAAGAAAAATCTTATAAAAATCTATGTAACCTGAAAAAATTTCACTGAGCCAGTTAACCCTAATCTACACAATCGTCTGAATGCATATTTATTTGCCATAAGCTGATTTAGTTATTAAATATTTAGTTAGGCTTCGATTTGCGGTAAGTAAATATGTATGTACTTATTTATAAATACTTAATGTATTACGCCTATGAGATAATTAAAAACTCATTGATTATCGTCGGGATTTGGCTTGCTGATCTGTCACTTATCACTCTCGCGTATATACATATGCACACATAGAGTTGTTTATTATTGTGCATGGCACTCGTGTTTTCAACGACTGTCTGCGCTTTGACAGGCGCCCCGCTTTAGGCATCACTGAAACTCGGTTTTGAGATAACAGGCACTGTCATACTTAAGCGTGGTATATTTATGGGACTTCTACATTTAACAAATATAAACTTATATAAACATATGTATATGCCAATTTAATGTTATTAATTATGTATATTTCCTCACTGCTGTTGCTTGAGGGCGTTGTACTTACATTTTTATCAACATTAAAAATGCTGTCTGCTCGTATTTAGCACATGCATACACACCATATGTGTTGCCTTCCCCTGCCGTTGAGCGTTTTCTACGATTTGCAATTCTTTGTTGGCGCTCGACCCTCAGTTGTGGCTGATAATGTGTGTCTAGTGATAATTTTTGATAAGTTTATTAATTATTTTATTAATTCGAGCTCTTTCATTTTTTCCCCTTTTTTGTAGGTATGCGTATGACCATGTCGACGGCATCAACGATGACAGCACGCATTCAACGAAAAGGTTTTCGTACGCCCTCGAAGCGATATCCGGGCAAGGCGATACCTAGTAAATTGCATTCTGTTTCGCGGGTATGTATTTATACTATAAATCTATGTTTATACTATAAAAGCTATTAGTGAACCGAAATCATTCAAATGAGCATTAAGGTAGTAGTATTCACCTGAATTTAGTAGGGTATCACTGCATCAAATTCTTAAAATGCTGTTTCGAGTAAAACGCATTTAACGATAAACTGCTGGAGCTAATTAAACTTAGCTATAATACTTTCGAAGGCTGTAACTCAAACACTATTTTAGTGTGTTATTTTCTAAAAATTTTTTTTTTTTAATTTCACACAAGGTGTGCTCCCTGAGAAATAGTCAAGTCGTGGTCCATCAGTGATTCAATTACTCTTACGTTTCTTTTAAATTGGATTATTTTTATAAAAATTAAATTCGATTAATAATTATGTACATATATTATATTAAATCAGATACCAATTTAACTCTATAAATAAACGAGGAATTTTATAAATTATTTTTCTTATTACAATGCTCACCCTGTGTCATTTTATTTTTGTTTACATTTAGTCTGCAAAGTAATTTTCAAATTTAGAGTAAAATTCATAACTGCTTTTCGTCAATCCAACCTGATTCTGAAAATATTCTTTAGAAACTATATCGACAATGGCTACAGACTACGGCAAACTGTGTAATTCACGATGTCTGTTGCAATAAATTCAATATCTTGTCTTACTGCTAAAAATTAACCTTTTCAAGGATATACTTGTATGTACATATGTCACATCGCTAATTTGAGTAGAAAATTTTGTACTACACCACAGTGCTTATAATTTGCTAACTTATTATATTATTAAGTAAAATGTATTAGTTTTCTAATTATAACCTAAAATGTTGCTTAGATTGGTCCTGGTAAATTGGTGCCTGGCAAGCGTTTTCCACAACGACCACATCCACCACCCTGCGATAATTCCAATGATAGCGGTTTTGGCTTCGATCAGCATGTTGAGGTGCAACAGCAGCAACAACTGCAAGCACATCATCACCAGCATTCGGCCAGTGGTAGTAGCGCCAGCAGTAGTAGTAGCAGCAGCAGCAGCAGCAGTAGTAGTAGTGGTAGCCCAGGCAATAGTAGCGACATTATGCAGAACAACAACAACACTGCCACCAATCTTAGCATCCATAATAACAACACCAGTAGCAATGGTGGTCATCATCACGGTAATAACCACCATCATCATCATCATGGACATGGTCATCACCACAGCTCGTCGGCAATGCCGCATTCCGCGCATGTCATACGTGCCATACCGGCTTCAAGGTACGTACGCAGCGCTTAATATTATAACGAAATATTATAGGCTTTATAGACTTGATAATGATTGTATGCTCATTCATGCCCATTCTTACACGAAATCTCTCTCGCTGATGGCACGCTTAGAGGTGCCAAATGTGTGTGTTTTTTAATTTTTATTAGCATGAAGCCTTTGCTGGAAAATGTTTGTGCTTTTGTTTATTTTTTTTTTTATAGAAATTCTGCTGTCAATTTTTTCTATTTACCAAAATTTAGTACTTATTCGATTTCGGTGTTACCCTGCAGTCATAGTTAATTAATTTATAAATGCTGCAAAAGGTCGACTTTTTTTTATAAATTCACCTATTGTTGTTGCCAATTATTGCATTTTATTGCAATTTTTCATTAATTGATATTTTCATATGAGGTTGCATTTAGTTTATTGTTTATTTGAATGCTTATTTTTCAGTTGCTTTGCAACCGTGTTGTTTATTTAGTTGGTTTTGCCAAGCAGTTTACATAACATTGTCTGTATAATTTTTACTGTATCGGGGTACATATTCACACAAACCTGCACTTTCTGTTTATTATTTCAATTTGTTGCTGCTTTGTAGTTGTGCATTATTTGCACCCCAATCAACTTGTAATCAAATATTTTTCTAATTTTTGTCTTTAATTGTACAGGGTGTACTAGAGTTAGTAATTATCAAATCACAGATATTGATAAAAAAAATCATAATTAAGACTAAAATTCAAATTTAAATATAAATGATAAATAATGGGGTAACCGAATTAATTTTCAAACCAAAATAAAATTTTACTGCCTTTCTTAAACTTTACAAAAAAACAAAAAATAAAATTAACAATATTTGAAGTAAATATATTAATTAAGCAAAGAAAAGAAGCCAAAATGTTTGAAAATGTTAAAGAAAGTTTTCATTGGTTTTCTTATAACTTCTTTTTTTTTTACTATACAACCGCTCTTCCGCTGCATACTTTACTGTATATTCGGGTATATGTATATAATTTACATATCGACAAATTTTATCTAAAGCGGCATCTCGACAGGCAATTAAAGATTGCTAAAAACCTGAATTGCTAGCGATATTGCCAATAGAGACTGCACATTGCTAATGTTTAGCAATTTATGTCTAAATACATTTCATGCCACATATTGCAAGCAATTAACTGTCATTTTGCTGGTTTGACAGAGCTGTTTTCATTTGCATACAAATGCATAGCTTCGGTGGCATGATGTCAGCAAAGATGAAATGCCAATGTTTTATGTTTCGTTGCGTAAACTGCTACAAGAAAGTCACATTCAAAACATAAATTTTAACAAAACATGGAAAATGATAATTGTTAGCTGATATATATATTTAATTATAGAATTGTTAAAAATGTTTATGCAACAATTATTTATGTCTTAAAATACAAAATCTTATTTTTCCAAAAAGTTATTTATTTAAAAATGTAAATTTCTACTTTCTCCATTCTCCACATAATTTTTTTTAAAGTTCAAGAGCTCAAACATGCGCTATATCAGCTCGAACATACCTACCCGACGACATTTCGAGAATAAATATTTCAAGATAGCAAATGACCACTCAAGAACATTGCCAACCTCAATGGCAATGTACAATATTTGACAGATGGTTAGCAATGTATATTGTCGGTGGAGATGCGGCGTAATAGCACAAGTGTCTATCTCCAAACGAACCTAACCCGTCCACCCTATTCATCATTGTATACATCGTAATAAAAGTACTTATGGCCCACATCCGGTTCACGTGAACTTCTGCTTATCTTAAAAACGGCCCTTTAATTGTATAACTCATGAAATTTTCTACTACGAAAACGAGATTAAATTTCGTTTGCCCTTATCAGTGCCAAAATGAAAACAACAACAACTTCAAATAACACATTTTTTTTCTCGTTGGAGGGTTACTACACTCGACTTGTTGTTGTCTGTCGAGTGCTGAAAGGCACACTACAATAATTGTTGCTGCTGTTGTAGATTTTGACATGCCTATCTACAAAGAATAATCTTCACTATTTATTGTAACTACAAAGCAATTGATGTACACTTTGTGTTTGTTTGCACGCAAATCAAAAGCGCACGAGGTGAGTGGGCAAGCAAAATGAATGATTGTAGGTCATGGTGACAATAGAGCCTTTTGCCGCTGATTGTGTACATGTCAGCAAGTGCATTGCTATATGTGTATTAGTAATTGCATTTTACAATGCACTTGTATACATGTATATATATTATTTTACAAACAATTCTTATATGACACTCTGTGTTGTTGATTGTAAACAGGTGCTATTGTTCATGTTCTACGTCGCTGTTACAGCAGTTTGTTTCTTTTCTTTACAATTACTGTTTTTGCAACGGATCGTTGTATGAGAGCAATAATGTGTATAGGAGACTCTCGCTACATATCGATATCTTATCAGTCATGACGACAACAGGAGGAAAAATCACAAAAATTATTGTGGTTGTTTGTTATTATAGTAAAAGAGCAGCACCACTGCTAGGCAACAGGTAATAAACCGCCGGCTTATCAGTTAAGTGTATATAGTAGTAATTCATGTATAGAGTTCGCTCGTCGCAAATCATTGTTGTCAACCGAAAGTGTTTTAATGGTCGGGGATAGAATAAAAAATGAAAGTTTCAATAACCCAAACAAAGCCATAAAATATTGTTGGATATGTTTTGTGTTGTATTCCAGATGGCCCATTAGACAATCTAGTTTATTTGTAGAAGGACTCAAATATCAGACATGCATAAAACAAAGTGCCGGCTCAAGGAGATAAATGATTGATATGATAGTTGTCATACAAACTGGCCGATCAAACTCAAGTCCTTGTAAGAGAAAAAATTTTTATATGGCAAGATATCTTCATGAAATTTGACATGGATTATTGTCCACCACATAGGTATAATATCCGAAGAAATTATTTAAATCAGATAACGATAGCATATAGCTGCCATACAAACTGAACAATCAAAATTAAGTTCTTGTATGGAAAACTTTAACGAGATATAATCACGAAGTTTCGCATAGATTATTGTCCAATGAAAGGCTATAATTTCAAAGAAATTGTTTAGATCGAACATCGATACAAGAAATTGTATAGATTATATTAAATAAAAAGCTTTGAGGCCTGCCAAAACACAAATACTTTACGCATTTTTTTTTACTCGTTCATAAATAATTTTGGAAGACTACAGGTGATAACGAATAACTTAAGTGAGCTGATACTCGTACGAGACGCGAGGAGTTTATTTTGCAATATATTAGAAAATTACTCAAGTTGTTATATAATTTAATTTTTATATTTTTATTTATTTTAGGTACTTTTTATTGAGTTTTTGTTTTGCTATGTGCTTCGCGACCATGCTTAATTTCAAATCAAATGTCTAATAGCGTGTATATGATTTTCACACATACATATGTATGTATGTATGTGTATGCATTTTTTCACTCGAATATTCGAGTAGACAGCTGTTGTTTTTATACGCTGGCAACATGTTTGTACAGAGTATAATAGCTTTGGTCACCTAACGGTTGTTTGTATCATCCAAAAATTATCGAGTTAAATATATAGGTTATAGGTATATACGAGTGTATAAATGATCAGAATGATGAGACGAGTTTAAATCCGAGGGACTGTCCGTCTGTGGAAGAGATAACTTGAGTAAAAATTAAGATATCTTAATGATATCTTGGTACATGTGTTCCTTGGCAAAAAAATGGAACCGAGT
This sequence comes from Bactrocera oleae, assembly GCF_042242935.1. NCBI lineage: Eukaryota > Metazoa > Arthropoda > Insecta > Diptera > Tephritidae > Bactrocera > Bactrocera oleae. The sequence continues at coordinate 64,240,832 of NC_091539.1, read as the reverse complement.
TTGTAGATGATCGTAATCGGACCACTGCCACGCCCACAAAACGCCATTAATCAAAAACCCATAAAGTGCCATAACTAAACACTAAAGCGCAGGGCATCGCAGGAGAAAGGGACACTTGTGGTCAAAAATTTTGAAAATATGGGCATGGACCCGCCCTCTAATAGGTTTAATACACATATCTCTTAAAGCACTAAAGCTACAATGACCAAATTTGCTTAGGAAAAATCCTATAAGAACCCTTACCGACAGTGTGAAAATGGATGAAATCGGTTTATAATCACACATAGTACTAATTCCATATGATTCTTTAACTTTCCAATACATAAACAAGCACCAATGAATATATTCGGTTAAAACTTTACCCAAATAGTGCTTTTGAGGTATTCCAACTCGAGTCTAAAAACTGTCAAAAGCGGACTATAAACACCCACATACCGAATATGTGGAGCCCAATGCGTATGGCTGACTTTTTGCCGAAAATATCGGTCAATGTGTGAGATATAGAATTGAAATTAGCAGAGAAACCTTTTCTAATAAAAATATGAAAAATTATTTTCTAATAAAAAAGGCTTGAATTGAGTCAATACTTCCCTTAACCTCCATATACCAAATAGAGTTTTGGTAACTTGTATAGGTATTTAGCCGTCTGTGATCCTTGCAAGTTGCAAGAGTATAAAATGTTCGGTTACACCCGAACTTAGCTTTTCCTCACTTGTTTAATTTAATCTTTATTTTTACTTTTGTTGAGGTAGTTCGTGTTTGTAACTTGTTCACGTCACACAAACGTTTCAATCGAAAAGCTCATAAGTTTATTGTATGTTTGTTTTTGCATCGCACTTTCAGGTTTTCTGCTTGACCGTATCGCCACTTTGAAATCTTCACTTGAGTTTCTATGTAAATACGTATATTTTGTTGCTTTTTTGTTTATTTGTTTTAATTTCAAGTAGGTAAACGGCAGTACTTTAGTTACATATTTGAGTTTTCATTTAGATTACACATACAAACGTATTTATTTTGATAAATTGTTCTAGTTTATTTGAATACAGTAAAAAGGTTCGTAATTATATACCAGCAAAAGCGCTTAAATCATAGCTAGCGCAACCTGGCATAGTTAAACAAATTTTTTAATAACATAGTTTACAAAGTAGGGATATAGAATCGCTTAAGTAATTACTTTGAAATGTACAATAAATGCAAACAATTTGCCAGTTTTTCTAAAAGCTTTAATATTTAGTATAACACGTTACGTCAGTTAGAAAAACAAATCTACAAATTAATTGATACGTCACACCCTGTGTTGTGCCTCTGTATACAAACTTATTCAATTTAAGGAAATTTGTGCCTAGTTATGCTACTTTCAAAACATTTTCAGAAAATCAATAAATTTCAAATGTCTGTGTTGTGTTTGCTACGAACGCACAAGAATCTTTATAATTAATATTTATGTATGTATGTATGCATATGCCTAATTTTCATGTGCTTGTCTATGCCAATTGAATGCCCACGCTCCGTTAACACAGCCTAACACGTGCCCAGTTGTCCAAGGCTTTTTTGTTATTAGAACAATCATGCATATATTCAGTGTTAGTTTTTTATACAAACAATTTAACAAATATATATACATTGTTGCTATTTTGTTTCAACTAGTATAGAGTGCTTTGTTTATTTATACCTAATTCTCGTTGGGGAATGGAGAGTGCTTTTTGTAAGAATTTGACATACATATGTATGTATATATGTGCATAAGCACATTTCGGCACGTGTCGCTGTATTTTAGTTAATACATACATACTTATGTATATTTAATTGTAGGTGTCGTGGCCAGGTCATTAACCTAAAATTACAACAAAGCGCTAATGGTGCAAATTAAGGGCCAAATCAATTTCAGTACCTATCTCATGGACACACATATACATATGTATGTATGTATACGTACATATGTATGTGTGCAGATATGTTGATTTCTGATAAAATTTCCTTTTTTCGTGTAAAAGAAAGAAGTAAAAATACAGGAAAATCGTTTTTATTAACATCAGTCATTCCTCTGGTTGCTTAGACTAATTCTCAATTTCTTCAAGCAACATTGAATAATTTTAATTTAAAAAAATATTATTTCAATGAAAAAAGGCAAAATAAATGTTTTATTTAAAAGAGTTTCCGGCTTAATAAAACTGATATCTAAACATAAAAAAATATACATATTACATAAATTATTTTTTTTGTATTTACTAAATTTTTTTAAACTTCTCTAAAATTAATATCGAAGACATAAAGTACTTTGCCTGATTTTTTAAAGCATATATGTATGTGATATTGAGTATTTTCAAATTTTCGAAACAATCAGCCATCTTTCTAAATTTTTATGAATTCATGCGTAAAATATTAACTGTATTACAACAACATACAGGCAAAATCTCTACCCACAAATTTTCGCCATATATTTTTTTATTACTTATGCAGTATATGTATGTATGTATGTATGTATGTATGTGCGTCTTAAATCTTATAAAAATGCTTATTGACAAACATGAAACTAATTGCTTCCATTCAACGCAAACACATACATACACATTCTAACATCAACGCCTCCGACCAAAATAAAACAATAAACATAAATACACGCCACCGCCAATTTACGCCACCAACAACAACACATGCGCATGTACTTGTGTGTAGTTCAACACCCAACAAGAAATTGCCGTTTGTCAACTCCACGGACGATGAGGACTATTTCGAAGATTTCTGTACTGATGACTCCAATGATTACTATCGCAAACGCTTGAATTCGGATTCTAACAGTCAGCCGCTCGGTGGCATTAATCAAAATCAAACCACGCAACAGCAGCAGCAACAACAACAACAACCACAATATGCCGAAGATAATCAAACGAGCACGAAGCGTAGAAAGCTCGAAAGCTTTGTGGAGCTCGACAATGACGATGCGTGTAGCGAAGATGCGTTTATACGAAAAATTGCTAGCGCCACCAATTTAGAAGCGCCAACCGTTGAAGCACCGCCACCAACACTGATGCTGCTACCCACAGTGGCGCCCACAAAGTAAGAGAATTTTGTTTGCTTTGATTAATTTTGCTTCAACTAAAATCAAAATTTAATTTGTATATAAGAAAGTTTTTTTTTTTTTTTTAATTTTTGTATTTATGATTTTGTTATGTGTTCTCTAAACAAAATTGCTGAAAGCGCAAAGCCGAAACTTTATTTATCTATTATCTATTAACAGCTTTCTGTGCCGAAAAAAATTGTGTGTGAAGTTTTTCAAAAAAAATATATATATATATACATATATATATGTACTTACTCATTCTGTTTCTTTCTTAAAGTGTATGTGTACATAGTATATATGTATTTATCTTAACTTGTCCTAACCTCTACTTGTATCATTATCTGTATCTATGTATTAAGACGACACGAAGTACACGAAGCTACACTGCCATTTCATGCTCATCTTAACTTTTCGAAAAAACAATTTTTTTTTCTCAATTTTTTACCACTCTTAATATTTTTCCACTCTTTCTTTTTTTCTTTTTTTTTGCAGATTCATACCAACAGGTCCTCGCGCCATGAACAGAGTGGCACACAAGCGCCAACCGGCGGTGCCGCAAAATACTATAGTGACCTCATCGAATGGACGTGTGCAGCTAGAAATTGTCTCTCAGCCAGAGCAACAGCATCGTGCGCGGTAAGTCGCTTAATACGATCTACTATATGTTGGCTATTTAACTATATATTTTTCCAATCGATTTCTTGCAGTTATCAGACTGAAGGCAGCCGTGGCGCTGTTAAAGATCGCAGCGGCAATGGTTTCCCCATCGTGCGTCTCACCGGCTACAATAAGCCCACTGTGCTGCAAGTATTCATTGGCACCGATATCGGTCGCGTGGCACCACACATGTTCTATCAAGCCTGCAAAGTGGCTGGGAAAAACTCCACACAGTGTAATGAGAAGAAAGTGGACGGCACCATGGTCATCGAAATTGATTTTAAACCAGAGTCTGATATGACAGTTACTTGCGATTGTGTAGGCATACTCAAGGTGCGTTCCATCGCCACGGTGTTGAGTATTTTATTTATATTAAAATTTTTTTCAATTTCGATTATTTATTAGGAACGCAACGTTGATGTGGAACACCGATTTCCGGATCATTTGGCGCAGAAGAATAAAAAGAAGTCAACACGCTGCCGCATGGTATTTCGCACACAGCTAACACATGATGATGGCACTTTGGAAATGCTACAAGTCTGCTCAAATCCTATTATTTGCAGTAAGTAAACTACTACTTAATAAATTTTTGATTAAATTTTCAAAGTTTTTTTGTTATGCCTGCAAGTAGGGGTCAGGGTGTAGAGTCATTTTGCGTCGGACATTTTTGATCGGATATTGTTTTTCGTGAAATTTTTTTATAAGATTGAGTTGGCTTAGCATAGGTTTTTCTGTTCTCTGAAATTTTCGACATTCCCATAAATGGATCACGGTTAAAAAGACGGTTTAATTTACCGTATATTCAGAATTTTGTAGAGGGAGAAAGAAAATATGGCATGTAAATATTAAAAAACACAAATAATATTAAATTAGATTAAATATTAAAAACGTTCCAAAATATTCTTATATTTTATTATTTTCTTAAGATCTTCCTATAAACGAAAAGGATAAAAACTACTACAATAAGTCCAAAATAAAATATTTTTGTGTTGGTATTTAAAAGAAAGTAAAGAACAGGACTAACTTGCTAATGCTAGATAGTTTTTATTGATATTGCTTAAACAGTGCGGTGTGATCGTGTTAAGACGTTTCAAATATTAATCCTGCATAAGAAATTGTTTTTTGTTTTGTTTTCGTTTTTGAGAGAAAATGAAGCAACAGAACAAACTCTTTCAAAAATGCTGTTTTTTACTATAGAAATTTAGCTTGAAGAATGAGGTGTGTATTCTCTTGTTAAAATGTTTGAAATATTAATCCCGCGTGACAAATCCATAGTTTTATTGTGAATCATCAATAAGACAAGCGATTATTACTGATAATCATAACCCCATTTTTCCTTCTCCCTATAGCACAACCACCAGGCGTACCGGAAATATGCAAAAAGTCATTAACCTCATGTCCAGTAGATGGTGGACTCGAACTCTTCATTATCGGCAAGAATTTTCTCAAAGACACACATGTGCTCTTCCAAGAGACCTACGAAAGTGTGCCGCAAAATGAAGTTGCAACAGAATTAGCTGTGCGTCAGCATTTAGGCGGTGCATTGTGGGAACAAACAGTGCTACCAGATAAGGAATATTTACAACAGGTCAGTAAGACGATACTTTCTGCTTATTTGTACAAAATTTAATTAATCATATCACTACCTCCCCCAACAGACTCATTTAGTATGCGTTGTGCCACCCTATATACATCAAAATATACTCAAACCAGTCACTGTGCAATTGGTAATTATTTCCAGTGGCAAAAAGAGCGAGCCACACGCATTCGTCTACACGCCAAAAGGTAGTTACACGACCTTGGCAGCTGCAACCACATTAAGCTCAGCGGCATTGCATGGTAGCTTATCAGCGGCACAAGGTATTTATTTGTTTATTTTACATTTAGCTTTAAAACAATTTTTATTTAAAACGAGAAGAAAAAAAATATAGGAAACAGGCGAACCAAATAATCAAAAATAGATAGTGAGAGTGCATTTAATGAGTAGGCAGGTTGGCAGGCAGGCAGTTTGAGGTTAGAAATGAAAAATTTTCGTATAAAGCAAGCAAAAGCTTTAATTAAATGAAAATTACGCAAATGCATTTTAATTGAAAAAATTACTATTTTATAAATAGCGTATAAAATAAGAAATATATTTTTAAAATTATTGAACGTCAAATATAAGACATAAATAGTATACAGCATGAGGCTACTGTTTCATAAATAGCAAAAAAAAAAGATCATATATAAGGCAGACATTTTTTTTTATTGTAATAGTATATACCTTTACGTAACTTATATGCAGTTAACTTATAGCAGCAAAATCCAGTTCTCATATATCCCCAACGTTGCACAGAGCTGCGTGCCAAAATCGAAATAATTGCATACATCTTTTACAGGCGGCGTGAAATTTACTGCGATATTTCATACAGATATAGCAATAATTTCTAGCTTTTACGTGTTTAATTTATTATTTCCTGAAATGCTAAATTAAATCGCTGATATCGATTCATGCAAATTACAATTTTTTTTTTTTTTTTTTTTTTGTAAAAATCGTTTCCTTTAAAAAGTTGTCTTCTATAGTTTATATATTTTTGTTTTTGTTAAAATGTTAGTGAAAGAAAAAGTAATAAAACTCGTTCTGTAAACTTATTATATGCTTGCAAAACACATAACTACACGTAAATCATTGAAAAAAAGCAACCAATTGAAATATCGCATAAATTTTACTTATATAATTTCTAAGTTCAACGATAAAAAAAAACTTAATTTTAAGCGTGCAAACTGTGCAAACTATATAGCAGTTAAATTAATACAATATTTATATAAAAACTAAGTATACAACAAACCAGCAATTGCCGACGAAGCCCTAAAAAGCTATTCCAAAGTAATAGTTATGCACAAATTTTGGGATTTAATCATTTTTTTCTTAATCAACTGAGCATATCCCGAATTCGGCTAACTACTACAAAAACACAACTTGAAAGCGAAAATTTGCATAGCAAGTACAACAGTTCAGAAGCAGAACATTTCATTCGACATTTATCATGCACTGTGACAACGTCGCTGCCGCCACCGCCATCGCCGAATCTAATCCAGACAACTTTGATGTGTGATTGCTTGCTCTGTTAATTGAGTTTATTTAAATTGCTTTGTACAATACAATAGGAGCAGCAGCTACATACATTCTATTACTTTAGCATACAATATTGGTTTCACTTGTAATCAGTTAGTGTGTTGGCTTAACGTTTCTCCTTAGTTTTTTCGGTAGTCGCTTTGCTCATATTACACAATTTTTGTTTTTTTGTTATGTTGAAGAATCGAAAAAGAATTTTTGAGCGTTTTAGTCGAATTTGTTACTTTCCAACGCAGTTTGCCGGTATGAATGTGTAATGTTTGAATGTTGGCGCAGAGTTTTCTTGGTTACATTTGGCGTGCGGTAGAACGCCAACGATGCAGCAAAAAATAAAAATAAATATTAATAATGAAAAGAAGCCTTGTATTGTGTTCTCCTCTGCATCACAAAGAATAAATCAACAATAAAGTGCTAGATGAGCTCTTATACCAAACACACAGCTCAGTTTCCGCAAGCTATTTACTTGATTTGCAGTTGCTTTCACTACTATTTGTATACAATATTTAATTGTATTCGAATATTCGTATAAAGAAATAATAAACAGCGGTAACGAATTGGATTTTCAGAGATGGAAGACTTGAGTTCTCAACAAGCAAGTCACAACAAACACAAAACTTAAATAGAGTCTTTTTAACACAGGACCCAAATTTTATATGATAGGCAGCTTTTCAACGTTCAGTCTTTTTTGGCTTGATTGCTTCTGTGATTAGGAGATTTAATCACATACAGTAAGAAAAATACCAAAACGTTCACCTGATAAAATGGTTGAACGCAAATAAGAATGACAAAACAAAAAAAAAAAAATACAAAAATGCTCTGTGTTTAAAAAAAAAAAACTTTAAAATTAAAAATTAAAAATTGAAAAAAAAATCAGCAAATCACAATAATGAGCTAAGTCATTAACTCCCAAAAGGATTTTGTTCAACACTAATCACAAAATATTTTTACTTTATTTTCCCCTTCTCCTAGCAATTTAGGTATTTGTGAGTGATATCAAATCAATTGAAAAGCGAAAGTATATTCACATACATACATAAATATATAAATATCTATATATCGAGAATGCATATATGAACTTCAAGCTGTTTCAATGTTGACAATTGCAAATGTTGCGCGTCGAACGATGCCACCAAAAACACTACGTTACTTTGAAACACTTGAATGTCTTGAAATATACGCGTATATTAAAAATTAAACAATAAAAAAAAACGTAAACGTACATATAAAAAATAATAAATTTAAATGAAATTTAAAGCGATCTATAGAAAGAGCAACTACAAACATACATGCCGCTATTGCTGTCGTTGAAATCATTTTCTACAAAAGCTTATCCGAATCAAGCGCACACACACGCACACTTGTAGATGTCCAGTGAAGAGACCGACTTGACTGAAATTGCTAAAGTGGCACAGATTTCCATTTCTGCTGCAACAGCTGACTAACCGGTATGCAAAGAAAATGCATAGATTAACGAGTGGTATGAATGAAACAAAAAAGAAAAGAAAACAAGTTAAGCCTAAAAATGAAGGCGTACAAGCACTCATATTTATCGATTTTCGAGCTGCATTGCGAGCTGTATTGAAAGTTCAAAGCGTCTCAGTTCAGCACACCAAAAAACACAAAAAAAAAATAGTTTATATGCTGTCACAACACCAGTTTATTCACTGCTCCACACCGTTGCTGCTGGCTGGTATCTGCTGTCGTCACCACCCCTGGGTTCGTTTCGTCTCGTCGCGTCACGTCACGTCTCGCCTCGCCTAGCCTCGCCTCATCTCGTCACACCTGCTGCATATGCTTCACCAACTGTACATTAGGGTACTGGTTTATAGAACAAAACAAACAATATTTCAAACAATTTTTTACTTCATTTTTTTCCTTAAACTAAAACTAAAAATACATAATTTAGTATGCGCATTTGTCTCTTTATATATTTAAGCCACCATGTCCTAAATAGTACATACTACAGTACCTACATACATATTTACTGTTACTCTAATACATACTACTTATTACAATTCCTTAATGATATTTTTTTTAAATAACTTTTTCCCCTTTTTTATGCTTTTATTTACTTTGATTTGCTTTTTATGCGCGTCTAAAATAATCAAAAATTATTGTTATATAATCTACAGATATTTTTGCAAAGAAAAATAATTTGAAATAATATGTAATAAGATGCATTGTGTACAAATTAAAAAATTTCAACTGTTTCGGCTGTCAAAAAATTTTAACTAATTTATAAATTTTAAAACTAATTTATAAAATTATATTAGATAACATAAAAATTATTTAAACCAAATTTTGTGTAAAAATATCTATTTTGTTGTATTATATGCAAATAAAATTAACTTAAAACATTTTAATTCGCCTAACAATCACAATTTTGAATTTTAGTAAATTTTCTTTTGTTCTATTTTGATTTCATAACAATAAAATTCATGTCAATTCATCAAAATAAACAGGGTGCTCTGTATGAAATGAATATAATTGCCGGATTAATTGTAGAAATTTAAAAAATATAAAATAATAAACGAGTAAATTTTTAACTTTTTTTTTTTAATATTGGTAATGATGATATGCAGAAGTAACTGTTTAATTTTTTTATTTTTTTTTTTTTGTAATTATTGGCTTAAGGTAAATATTTTATTACTAACATAAAATAAAATAACTTTGAATTATTTTTTTTTTAATATTGATAATAATTATTCTTGATTGAAATTATTGGATTTTATATAATTATTGAATAAACATAATTTTTTTTGTGATTATTTTTTTAATACTAACTTAAAATAAACTAACTTTCAATTAATTTTTTTTTTATATTGATTATAATTGTTTGAAATTATTGTCTTAGCTAAACATAATTTTTTTTTGTAATTAATTTTTTTTAATACTAATTTAAAATAAAATATATTTAAATTTAATTTGTTGTATATTAATAATAAAAAAAATTGTTTGTGCATTTCAACATAATTTGTAACAAACATGCATGATTTCTATAATTTCTATAAACAGTGTCTTTTTATAAATTTTAAAACTCGGCATAGCTTCATTAATGTCATAATGCAGAGCATTCTTTCAACTTTGGCTCTAGCCGAAGCCAACACTACATTCAACCGGTTAAACGCGCTCGTTATTTATTCTTCTAAATTCTAACCAAAATTTTCCAGCAATTAAATATTACGATTCGTTTGACGTCATATTATCCAACAACAACAACTTTAATATCGTCTGCTACAACTTCCTAACCGTCCAATAAACGTGATTCAGCCATGAGTGTATATTTCGGTAATGTACAGATTCTGCGTTAATCTTTCTAAAACCAAAAAAAAAAAATATTCGTATTCATAATTTCATTAACATTAAAATTTTCCATTTCATTATTGCTTGCTTTTTTTTTTTTTTACTTTTTGTGGTTTATAACCATTTGTTGTGTATATTTTTTTCCCTATATAATTTGCTTATTTTTTTTTACACTTTTTCGTTAAAATTAACATACCATTTTGTTAGGCACAAAACAAAAAAAATCAAGTTTTCTTCTTTTCAAACAGTGGCTTCTACAATAGCTAGTTGGCAGTGGCAATAGTGCGAGGTCATCAACGTTGGTCGTCCTCCCATTCACTCAGTATCAAATTGGGCTCTTCTCTTTTATATTCCTATTTTACAGGTTCTAAGCGCGCTCCAAACGTTTTCGTACGTGAACCAAGCCATTGCAACTATAAAGCAAACTTTCCAATGCAACTGTTTTTATTACCCCCCACACTTACCATAATTCTTATAATCGTACTTTATATAATACATAGTTTTGCCAATATATATATACATACATATAAACATATATATATAATATATAAATATCTAATTACTTACACATGAACATGAACATAAACACAACAAACATAGCTTAAGTAAAATCACATAGAGAATAGTTATGCATAAGTTAAGTGGTGCGGTTATTTTTTAATTTTTTTTTTCATTTAATTCAATCAAACTAGTTTTAAGTACTGAAAAAAAAAAACATAATAAACATTTGTAATTTTGTTAATTTAGTTTTAACTAAAATTGTCGATCATGCTGGACATGAGATTTGATTTTAAAGTGGTTGGAGATTATTTTGAGTTGTGTTATTTTTGCGAAGGGAGAGAGACAGAGCTGGAATGAGTGCCATGAGATAACTATATATATCTATAAATATCTATATCTATAAGTAGTATGTAAGTATGTGTGTGTGTCTTTATTAAGTATGAGAATGTAATTTTGATAGAATTAAATTTTTGTTCATATGGAGCTGTAGAAGGAAGCAATAATTTCGTCAAAGCTTCGGTACTTCACTTTACATTAAACTGTTGGATGTTGCTTTTCGATATTTGTATCTTCAAAATAAAAGTGTATTTATTTTTTTAATTTAAATTATAAAAACAATAGATTTGTTGCCATAAGAATGTCTCATATCGAAAGTTGCATATAATAACCAAGCTTTCATGAGCTTTCATTAAATTATGTTGATAAAGTTTCTTGAAGTTTTTTTTTAAATATTTTATATTGAAAATTGCATATAAGCCTGCCTGAGCTTTCAGGAACTTTAATTAAAGTATGTTGACATAGTATTTTTGTTGTTTTTAAAAAAATATTTTATGTTGAAAATTGCATATAAGCCTGCCTGAGCTTTCAGGAGCTTTCATAAAGCTTTCACATACATTGTTATAATATTTTTAATAATAAAAAATCAGGCTATACGCATATTGATCGTTTAAAAAATCCAGCTCATTTCGCCAAGTAGAACCCAATGCCTTGTTTTAAGATGCCTTAAAATTGATCAAAAAAATCAAATTGCTTACTTTATCAAATCGGGCATTTAAGAGCTTAGAGTGAAAAGTTGCTAAGCGCTCTTTGTAACAAGTATAAGTTGGAAAATATGACAATATATCTGTGCGAAAGTGAAAAATTTAATGTTTTAACAAATTTTAAATGGAAAATTAGAAAATTAATGATAAAAAATATATATGTATATCAAAAGCAATACTTAAAAGAAAAATATCGGTTAGTAAATATGAAAATTTATTATTGAACAAATTTGATTCTGATCAACCCTGTAATATTTGAAGAAGTGAATTTAGGAACTTTTGCGCTTTAAGTCGACGGTAAAACATTTGTATACACTTTCACTAAAATGCTTAAAATAAGCACACCATTTCAATGCTGCTTTCCTATTTAACACTTCCCCTTTTTAGTAGTCGTCGACATATATTTTTTTTAAATAATTTTTTTAATAAAATTCTGTTATCAATATGATTTAATCTACTCTAGTGTAGCTCTTTACCAACCGCTTTTGTACTCGTATTCACTATTTGTTGCTAAATGTGCTCATGTGTTTGTTTGCAAACAAATTTAAAGCAGTGTATGAGTATGGCTGTGTGTGTGTGTGTGTACTTATGCATTCAAAGTAATTTCCACAGCTCATCAACCAAATGCAGCCAAAACTATATATAAACCGTTATAAGAAATATTTTTTATCAATTAATTTGAAAGAAATCGAAATATAACAAAATAACCAGAGATTTTCTCAAACAAACGCAAGCAATTTGGCTGATGAATATAGTTGCTACAAGCAAAATAGCATAATTGGAAACTTGATTTAACAAAATTAGTTATAAAAAAATTAGATTTGAACAAAACTTACTTATAAGTCGTAGCACATAAAATTTAGCCCTTAAGCACATATATAAGTTTTTGTTAAAAATTATATATACATCATATATACAGATATGTATACATAAATATATATATAATATATATAAATATACATAAATTTACAATCCAAAAAACAAAAAAGAGTAACTAAATATGTTTGTCCATTTTCAATGAAATACAATTTTTATTTATTTTATTATTCTTACATAACAAATGACATGCTGCCACTTCTTTTCCCCTCTTTGGGCGTTATTAACGGAATTTTATGTATATTTGTAGATGCCAGCACATTTATGGACACAACGAATGCTTTGACGTCCACCTTGGGTGGAACTACGGGCGCTGGTGGTGCCGCTGGCGCAGTGCTTTGGCCCGCCGGCACAGAGACCAAGCAGGAGATCGATTCCGGCATGATGCCACCACCAATTACCACACAAATGCCGATGGGTGTGCGACGCCCTTCATTACCCACAGCCACGCCCATGTTGACCGATCAGCAGTTGGTGCGCATGAACGTCGCTGACACGCTCAAGACTGAGTTGATCGATGAGACATCGCAAAGCTCGCTGGCTGAGGTAATTCAAGCGCCCGATGTCGTTATGGCCAATTGTGGCGCACCCATTAGTCCGACGGCTATGCAATTTCACACACATTACGATCACAAGAATAGCATGGATGCGATGATGTTCGATTCGAATAGCATGTCCGCGTTTCCAGTAGCTGCCGTAGCGCCGCCATCTGTAGCGGCCGCCGTTGAGTTGGCCGTGAAAACCAAAATTGCTAAAGCTGTGGCACAACAACAACAGGCTGTCGCTGTGGACAAATTCATTACGGATTTGACCAAATCCACAGTGGTGGCAGATGATGCCACTGTGGCGGCTGTTGTCGAGGAAACTCTATTCAGCGGTGTCGGTGGTGTTAATAGCGCCGTCAGTGCGGTTATCGAGCATCCGTTCGATGACATTATGCAGCAACATCAACCACCGGCCGTACTCGAACGCAGTTTATCCATATCGAGCAACTCCTCTTCGAATTCTAACAGTTCGAGCGGCTCTTCGCCACACAATGGTCTCACAGCCACACTCTCTGTCTCACCAAATAACTCGTTGAATGGCCACAACTCACCCATTACACAGGATATTATATTGAATTCGGAACCTGCGGCTGTACTAAACGCCATGCCGATGCAACAACTCTTGCCTACAGCTTTGGGTGGCAGCCCGACTGCGGCCGTGTCACCGAACGCGGTGGTCGAGGCGGCCGTGCAAAGCACGCCAAATGCCGCTACCGTGACCGATCCCACTGGCGGCATTTCCACGGAAATGATCATGAATCCCGCTGTCTCGCCGTCCACTATTCTGTGCTCAGCTAACGGTGCTGCCACGGCTGTGGTGCCGAATATTATGGCGCCACACCAAGTCACCATGGCCAATTCGATTTTGAATGATATCGCCATGCAACCGCAACCGACACAACAACATGCTGCTGTCGCGGCCCTAGCGCTCAGCAACATTATAATGAGTCCGACCAACGCACCGGGTGCGGTGGTGGATGATGTGGCAAGTGTCGAACAGACTGTTGATCAACCGGCCGATGTTACGGTGGCCACTTCGACTGCCGTCAGTAATTTGATTATTAAAGCCGCTGCCGATCTGATATCGAATCAGGAGAAACAGCAGCAACAACAGCATATACAGCAACAACATCAGCAAATTCAGCAGCAACAACAACAGCATATACAGCAACAACATCAGCAAATACAGCAGCAGCAACAGCAAATACAGCAACAACAACAGCAAATACAGCAACAGCAATTACAACAACAACACCATCATCATCACCAACAAGCGGCACAGCAGCAGCAGCAGCAACAACATCAGCCCACGCAAGCATTAATAAATGGTGCCGCAGCCGCCGCCGCTGCCGCTGCTTCCACTGCCAGCACCAGCCCTTTGGTGAACTTGCTTTTAAATCATCCAGACGCGCCGCCATCGGCCGCAGTGGCAGCAGCCGCGGTCAGCGAAGTTCAGTCGCAATTCTCATTGGCCATGTGAGTGTCTTTCATTTCGCCACCACTCTAAATCCACCTGAGCTACTTGTAATAATCTATAATGTTCCATTTCATTTGCAGTCCTCCCACAGCCCCGCAGGAATCTCTCATTGTCGCTTTGGCCACCGAAAACTCAATGCAAAAGTCCGTCGCCGCAGCTGCAGTGACCACAAACGGCGCTGTTGTTACGCAACAAACTACTGCTCCAGCTGCCGGCATTCTCCCTGGCACTGCCGTTGGGCCCGTGCCACTTCCGCAAGAATTGACCACCATGTCGGATCAAGATTTGCTTAGCTACATCAATCCCAGCACTTTTGATCAAAGTAAGTGAATTTTTATTTGAATTTTTTTTTTTTTGAAGTTTGTAAATCCCAGAACGAGCCGTTGTAGACACTATATAGTATATCTACATACTTATGTAAATGATAAGCGTGACAAGCTGAGTCGATATAGCTATGTTCGTTTGTCTATCAGTAAGTCTGTCCGTCAGTCTGTCTGTATATACACGAACTAGTCCCTCAGTTTTTAAGATATCGATCTGAAGTTTAGCATAAACTCTTTTTTCGCCAAGAAGCTGTTCATTTTTCAGAACCTGAACGATCAAAATCAAGTTCTTGTGTGGAGAACTTTTTTTCTTCACAAAATTTAACATGAATTATTTTTAAAATCAATGGTACAATCTCCAAACGTATTGTTCAGATCGGACTACTATACCATATAGCTGTCATACAAACTGACCGATCAAAATCAAATATATTTTTTACCCTATATATAAAATGCGCATGAAAGGTATTGTAGCTTTGGTGCCACTGAAGTTGATGCCTTTTCTTGTTTAAATTTTTTTCGACAATTTCTCCAGTGGTGAATTTCGCAAAAATTATAAAAATAAAAATCTAATAAATCCCTCTTATTATATTGTACTTGCAGTCTAAAAACGTGGCGTTACTTGATTTCTACAAGTGAATAACGAGTGGGGTATTTCTTTTGTATACCGCTGATTGCGCTCAGAGGCATTGATTGGAGGCAGAGAATGGTTCATGGCCAAAGCGCCAGCCTAAAAGTTGCCCGACAGCATTGACATTTTGCTAATTAATTGTGACACACAAAAAATGTGGTGTCGAGTGTAGCTGGACGATGCTATGAGGCAGCTGCTGAAACAAAAACAACCACAACATTTAACAATAAATTAACTAGATATGAAATCATGCAGATAAATAATTTATACAACATGCATACATACAAGCACATACACATAAATAACTGTTGTCTTAATGTTAACTGGCAGTGAAACTGTGAAAAGCTTAAATTGAAACTTTTCGTCGTATTTAAATGTTGAATGGAGCAAAAAAATTGTTTTTATGTCCAAAAACTTGCATTACTAGCTGAAAATTATAGATTTTCCTTAATTTAATTGTGATTGCAACTATTATATTTTAATGTATGCCCTAAAATTACATTGAACTCAAGAAATAATGTGGAATTTTATGTTACTTTATGTATAATTGTGTCGTTACCGAATTTTTTTCTTTAAAATTTACATATTTTATTTGGGAACTGCTACTAAAACAAGTCTCTGGTGCTTTAAGCACAAAACTACAAATGAAAAATTTTTTTTTTTTAATTAAGTCAAATTATCTGAGCATAATTACTGAATTACTTATTACTGCCATAGGTCAAGTGAAGAATTGAGCTAACCCTTATTGTTATTATTATTGTTAAACTTAAAGTAACAAACATGATGAATTGAATTGTACTACTCTCGTCGGTATTGCAACAAAAAATATACACGAGACTACAACTATACATATAAATTTATACTATATAGTTTTTAATGTCAAGCTTTGAAATATAGTATGTAATACGTATTTTTGTATAAGTCTATACTATGTATCTGATTAATACATTTACTACAATAATTATATACACAAACATATACAATACAAAAAAAAAAAACATAACAGAAATAATATTTATATAAATAACAATTAAACATGTCTTACAAATATACACAATAATTTGCAAGCAAACGAATTTGCATTACAAATATGGTCAATAAGCTACAGTTAAGTTGAAAAGTGAACGCTAAATTATTGAATTGCACTAAATTTTTGTTTAAAAATTTTGCAGTTGAGTGTGTTGACATTTTTAGATATATATATATATATATATTTACATTTCAATTGGGCTCGAAGTAAAATTATAAAGCATACATGTTTACTATATATAAATAACTGTCTTGTAGAATAACTAATTTTTATGCTGTTTGGCTCATGTATGCACTTAGATTATTGAATGGATTAAATGTATACAGTGACCTGCGTTTTATGTGCACTTAAAATAAAATATATAAAAAATATAAAGTTAAATTTAAAAAATATAAAACTTACTAAACAAAAACAAAAACGTTCACTAAAGCAACACAAATTGGTGCAAAATTTTTAAAAATAAAAACAAAAAAATATATATTTATACAAAGTTGAGAGAATATTGCAAAAAGACTTTTTGATAGTTCGTTATTATAATTATTTTTTAATTAAAATTATTTTTGCGTTACACTGATAGCTTAGGCATTACATATAAGATTACATTTAAATTATAAGTGGAGTTTTTAATGTGCGTTGTTGAGTGATTAAAGCGTTTCGCAAAGACAGATTTCAGTATAATATGGAAAACGCTCATTGAGATTTTCGAAATTGTATTTTGAGCTGTTTCTCAAATATTGGAATCTTTGTTTTTTGTAAATTTGGCGTGAATTTGAAGAGATAGTTACTCATACATTTACACTTTTATTGTAGTCGTGATTGTGCGTATAACAACAATTTAGTGTATTTGAAAAGAAAAAATAAAGTAAAAATGAATAATAATTTTTGTTATTTTCCTATTTCTTTAAGCTTTTGCATATGGCAATTACTATTATTTTTTGCTTTAAATAAAGAAAAAGTCATTAAATTCAACTAGTATGGAAATGCAAATTGTGAGTAGTTGTAAATGTGGATATTAATTGTGATACAGTGCTGAATATGTGTATGTACACTCATACTTGTCTAAATTAAAATTTGAAGTCAAAAATGTGTAAAGTTTATAATAAACTTTAATGTTAAATAAATAATTTGTAATAAATGTTAATAAATTTAAACAACTTTAATTTAGCATAACTTAAAACAAACTTGCGATTAAACATATGTATATTTACTTGAAAAATACTTTGCCACACATGTTTCAAGCAACATTTAATACATTACTTATATTTTAATTGCATTTATTTATTTAAAATTTTTTTTACATTAATTTTTAATTTTTTTTTATTAGTTTTTTTATTAATTTTTTTTATTTAATTTATTTAATATTTTTTTACAAGAAATCATCACTAAATTTAGTTTACAAGTAATAATAAATACATAATATAATTGTTCTACCAACAGAATGCTTCCCTTTTTTGTTTACAAAAACAAAAAATTTAAACATAGCCTTATAACCTGTACATGTACATCTATTTATTTAAGTATGCATTAATTTAAGAAAAAATTAAATACAAAGAAGAATAAACAACGCTGACTTATAATAAATATTTGCAAGTTATATTAATGTACTCGTATTAGGGTGTCCGTTATATCCCAGTACAGTTTTTTCTTTTGCAAGCGCGCCCCGAAGTTTCAGTTTTTAACCTAAAAAAGGAGCCAACGTAAACAAGCTCTTTATTTTCAATTTAAATCGTGCCTAAATCATTTTACTTTTTCTTTTTATTTTATATCGTATTTTTTGGTCGGTTTGGTTATTCTAATTCCAAAATTTCCGTTCTACAAAAAAAGTCTTAATAATTTTTTTCATCAAAACATTCCTTCAAAAATCATACGCAGTTAAAGTTATGCATCACATATACTGTATTCGTATTGTACACCATGTCGTATGAGTAACACAGAATGCACAAAACACTTGTATGAATGTTCAGGTCATGTAAGTTGTAGATTTACTGGCTTAATGCAAAATATCCCATGTTGTATACAAAGGGTGATTTAGACACGATTCAAACTGAAAATAAAGCACTTGTTAACGTTTTATCCTTATTTTTAGGGCAAAAACTGCATCTTCGGAGGGCATTTGCAAAAAAACAATAAACTTAGAAAACAACGGACACCCTAATATACATATACATGCATACATATTATTTGTTTATTGTGAAGCATGGAAGTTTACTACGTTCTACATACACATATTTGCAATCTATACAGAGATTGTACATATTCTATATCTTAAGCTATCTGACTTTAGCTCTTTGTTTTAAAGTCGTCGTTTTAACGTACATACATACACACACATACAAACGAGTACATTTCACAATTGCAATGTATACAGCGAATGTTTTAATAAAAATAAATAAATAAAGTTCAAATATACACAAATAAATGAAAAATAAACTTAATATAAAAACACACATACACCTGTACATCCTTGACTTTGAAAGCATATAATATTTTCTGGTGTTTTAAACCACTATATGATCAAGTATCAACGCCTATTTGCAACTTGCGGATAAAAAGATAAAATTTTTATCAACCTATTTTAATAATAAGGGCAACTGAAGCGCCACACAGACCGTACAGGACATTAAGCGATGGCTAGTAGTGTTTTTGTATTTCTTTACACATATTATACACTGAGATAAGTTGTAAGTTGTGTTAAGGAGATATTTGTATAATTGTTTATTGTATACATAAATTGATGGTTTCAGATAAATAAATAAGTCATGAAAGTATATTTTATATTTTTTAATGTTCTTTCTTTTGGTGGAGCCTCGATTTTTTGAAATAAATACAGCGATTGTAAACCATTTCGATGAAAACTGAAAGTTATTGTATATAGCGAATTATAGAACTACCAATATCTTTCAAATATATTTTGTAATTAATTTTATAAAAATAATGGAATGTTTGTGGTGAAATGTTACCCAAATCGCTACCAATCCCATTTATATTTGGATCTTTTCTCCAATTGCATGAAATAGAGGGTGGCTTTGGCATTTATTCCTGCAGCTTCATCAATTTAAAATTATTAATTTTTTTTAAGTATAGAAGTGTAAGTGTATTTAATAATTTCAAAATTAAAATTCTTAAAAGGTTGTCTAATATTGATAAAATATGCATATTCAAGTCGTAAATCGATGATTATTTGCTAACATTCGTTTCACATCACTAAGGAAATTGTCAATAATAAATGTCAAGTGAGTGAAGCAGAAAAGAAAAACAAAAGGCCGAAGTAGATACAGAAGTTAATTCATTAAAATTGCTGTAAAATATAAAATTGCGTACTTAGATTATGAGTGTAAAGTTTTAGCACTATATTTAAGAAATATAAAAGCTGCGTTTAAGAGAAATTATGGATTTTTTGTTTGCACCTCTACCTGAAACAAATTGTAAATATCGATATATAGTAGGCAAGGCGACTCAATAATCTTCATATGTGTATATTTATTTACAGTTCAAATGAATACGGAAGAATTACGTTTATGGCAACGAAATGCCATATTCGAGTGTGAATGTGATAATTTCATTAATAGACGTATAGAAGCTGGTCGAACACACCTCCTGACACTGCCGAATCGGGCACACTCTGAGTTACCTGGAATTGATGCTGCGATACGGCAACATGGACTGCGGCTACCGGATGTAATGGGAAATAATGGTCACAGACCTATCTCCAGCGCCAGCAATAGTAATAGCATTGAGAACATTGAAAATGACAGCCATACAGATAGTAATGCTAATATATCGCCACCTCTTCCTCAAAGACGACGATTAGCGTCTAGAAACGTGGAATATGATCGTGATAATATGCTTGACAGAATATACCAAGAAGCTCTGTTGACAGCTTTTCGAACGAGAGGGTTAAGTGCAATTCGTAATCCTTAATACTAATGGAAATGTTCGCTATTTGGGTGGGCGAAGGAGGCAAAACTACCGACTTCAATGAATAATAATAAAAAATTGTATGTATCTTAAATATTTATGAAATTTTAAATAAGAGATCTTAATTGAAACGAAATTCCTTGGAATTGTATCTATGTAGCTCTAAAATTGTAGAACTTTACGGTAATTTTTAATTAAACAAAATATTAACAAATGAAGAATTAGTTGTGTAAAATTGATTTTTACCAATTTTTTTTTTAACATCAGATACATGTACCGAAAACCTTATAATATGAATATTTTAGGTAAATTAAATGCTTTGCAAATTCAAAGCTTGATACGTAATTGTGAATGAGTGCAGTTTATCAGAGAACGTATATCATATACGATATACGTTCTCTGACGAGAATGAGAACAGAGGGCATAAATGGAAAAAGATTTATCAGCTGTTTAAATAGCGGTTATTTCATGCCATTGACAATTTTGTTTTTGCTCCATGTGCCTATTTGAATGATATTTTCGTAGGCCAATAGTTTGTGTTTAATATTATTGAAGGATAATTATCATACTTTAATTAACAAGGAAACAAAATGTCTTCAATAGAAAGTGAAACTGCTGCGCTCAGTGAAATGGTTTGTGTTAAACATTGAATTAAATAAAAATTCTTTACGTGGACACTAAAATTTTTCACCTACTTATGTAGGAGCGTCTAACAGCTCATTTGCGCACAGAAATAGAAAAAACAAAACGTGGCGAGGGGCTTGAATTTGAAGAAGATGAAGAGTACGTAAAGTTGCAAACCGAGAACACAAAACTCAAGCACCGTTTAGCGATTTTAAACAAGGTTATATTTTATCATATAATAATAGTATGTCATCACTAAATTTTATTGCTTAATGATTCAGGCTATAGCAGCAGAAACAAATACCATAGGTGCGGCTGCTGAAGTGACTACAAAATATCAACCTGCCGAGCTACCAGTTGCGGTAAACGAAATGATTTCAATAACCGAACATCTTGTGGATTTATTTACAAATGCTATCGCTTTGGCATTCCCAGAGCTTGCTGGTACCCAAGCAATCATATCACCGGTGAATACCAACGCTGCTAAATTTGGTGATTATCAATGCAACAGTGCAATGTCACTCGCAAAGACTTTAAAAGCTACTGGTGTAAATAAATCGCCTAGGGATATAGCTAATGAAATAGTTAAACATGTTGTACAATCGCCACTCGTAGCAAAAACCGAGGTCGCAGGTGCAGGTTTCATCAACGTATTCCTCCAAAAGTATTCGATACATTACATTGTAACGATCAAAAGTTTTTAAATTTGTACTTTTCAGAGATTATGCTGCGCATGCTATTGATACACTTTTACGTAAAGGCGTTAATCCACCGGCTAGCCGAAAGCAACGCGTACTTGTTGACTTCTCTTCACCCAATATAGCAAAACAGATGCACGTTGGCCATTTGCGTTCAACAATTATTGGTGAGTCCATATGTCGTTTGCTTGAGTTTCTGGGACACGATGTTTTGCGCGTCAATCATCTGGGTGATTGGGGTACTCAATTTGGTATGCTTATTGCGCACTTGGAAGATCGTTTTCCCAATTTCCTAAACGAAAGTCCACCTATTGGTGACTTACAAGCATTCTACAAGGAATCGAAAAAGAGGTGAGTTAAATAAAGCAATAATGACAAACAAACTTTTATAATTTTAATTATTAAACAAAGTATTTTTAATTTATCAATTTGTTTCCCATAAAAAGTTGGAGAACAATTTACACTCTTTCTAAATTTTCTACCAAATACTTTTTTAATTTAACATTTTTAGGTTTGACGAAGATGAAGCATTCAAGAAGCGTGCATACAATTGTGTCGTACTTTTACAAGGCGGTGACGCAAATTCAACAAAAGCCTGGAATCAAATTTGCGATGTTTCACGTCAAGAATTCCAAAAAATCTATGATCGCCTGGATGTAACACTCAAACCAATCGGCGAGTCTTTCTATCAGTCACGTATGATAGAAGTTGTCAAGTATTTGGAATCGAAAAATCTACTCGAGGAAGACGACGGTCGCAAGATCATGTGGGCCGACGAAAGCTCATCGGGCATACCCTTAACGATTGTCAAGTCTGACGGCGGTTTCACTTATGACACATCGGACATGGCTGCAATCCGTTATCGTTTAGAAGAACAAAAAGCTGAATGGCTGATATATGTTGTAGACTCTGGTCAGAGCACACATTTGCAAAATATTTATCGTGCCGCTGAACGCGCGGGCATATTCAATCCGAAAATTCACCGTGCTGACCATGTGAACTTTGGCGTAGTGCTAGGAGAGGATGGTAAAAAATTCAAAACCCGTTCCGGTGAGACAGTTAAACTGTCTGATCTGTTGGATGAAGGTTTGAAACGTGCGCTAAATAAATTATTGGAAAAGGAGCGTGATAAGGTGCTTACACCAGAAGAGCTGAAAGCAGCACAAGAATCTGTGGCCTATGGTTGTATCAAATATGCCGATTTAAGTCACAATCGCACAAACGAATATGTATTCTCCTTCGACAAGATGTTGGAGGATCGTGGCAACACGGCCGTATATCTGCTCTATGCATTTACTCGTATATGCTCAATTTCACGTAATTGTGGCGAAGACTTCTCCGACCTATCTAAAATACTGGATAGTGGCACAGCTATTGATTTGGCACATGAAAAGGAATGGAAATTGGCAAAGACACTATTGAAGTTCCCCGATGTATTGGTTAAGATTTCAAAGGATCTGCTATTGCACACGCTTTGTGAGTTCTGTTATGAAATTTGTACTGTGTTCTCCGAATTCTACGACAATTGCTATTGTATTGAAAAAAATAAGAGTGGCGAAATTATCAAAGTCAATCGAGGCCGCATTTTGCTGTGTGAAGCTACCGCTGCGGTGCTAAAGCAGTGCTTCTATATTTTGGGCTTAAAGCCAGTTTCTAAGATATAAAATATTAAGTATCCATTTTTTACAGAGCAAAGCGTTTGATAAAATCGAGAAAAATAAAAATAATAATAAAACTTAAAAAATTGATTTTGTTTCAATCTTTTAAACAATTTAAATTATTTTATTATATTATAATGATATTCAAACAAATTAATATGAGAAACTTTAGAAAAGGATCTAACTAACCTCGGAAAAATTTTTTAACTTTAACTAAATCTCTTAATTTATAGCACGCTATATATTATTTTCTACTTGTTAATATTTTCTTATCGTACTTAAATTATTTTTTATACATTTTACATTTATTTCGAGTTTTTGTGAAACTTTTCAACAGTTGGCGACCCGGTGTCGCTTTCCTTCAGTTGTCGAAGCTGACATTGTTGTGACAGTATCAGCTGTTTATATTGTGTTTATTTTTTCACTTGTAAAAATTTGCATCAATTTACACTACAATGGACAAAGAAATTCCTTTCGAGGATCTTGTGGATCGTGCCAACGAAAAAATAGAACTTGGTTATGAGTTGATCTCACAATTAGAAGAATATAGACAAATAAATGGTGTGGATAAAATTCAACGAAAAATCAGTCAAGAAGTGAAGTTTTTGCAGAAGGTAAACCATATGGAACATATATTGTTTGCAGTAAATAATCGTAACTGAATGCTTTAAGAAATTATAACATACATGCATAGCTATTTATTGAGCTCTCGATATTTCGCAATCTCTGAAACACTTGCAGGTTATTAAAAACGAAAAGCTAAAGTTAAATCACGTTCAATGCAGCAACCTTACGCATTACGCCTTCCTTGTGCAAATATTGAAATTACAGCGGGATGTAGTACATCTCGACTGTGGCTTTCCAGTGGAAGGACGCAGTAACCCACTGCGTGTAGATATTGTCTGTGAGAATGGGTTGAAGTGGATAAAAGGTGGGTCAATCTTACGAATATATTTGAGTTGTTTTTAATTACTAATTCATCAAATTCGTACAGCCATTGCACGTAATTCCAAATCTTTGGCTGATGCGGCAAAAGGTGCGGCCAGTTATGGAGCGCGTAGCATATTGGATCAAGCGGAAGAGTTTGTAGAAGCCAGCGCGCAACATTTATGCATGTTCAAGCCGCCAAAGGTACGTGTGCATACTTATTTTATATATTTTTTATATGCGTAATAATAAACATATTTCTCAGGTGGTTTTCTATTTTAGTCAAACCATTGATAACACGCTGCTTGTAGAACTGCAAGAAATCGGTGTTGAAATTGCTTCTATTGCGGAACCCTCCGAAAGTGATGACGGCGCAGATATTTCGAATGTCACCACATTAAATATAGACATTACCACATTATTGGCATATATAAGCAACGTGTGCAATGGCAGCTGCAATTGGTTGTTCCGTGAGGGCATACTTACCGAGCAGGCGGAAAAGGAGCGACAGACACCATTAAAACCTGTCTTAGATAATCTATTTAAAGGTGAAGTGGCAGATACAGTAATATGAATTTTAGCTCATTTTTACGTCATTGTCAGGCAAACGTCTCATATGTTGCGAAACAGCATACAAATCGTTTGAAGAGATTATCTCTTTGTTGGCGGGCCCACAAGAACACAAGCGTGCGGCGGAATTAATGCAAATTGTAGAAGTTTTGCCCGATGTGACTACGGTGCCAGATGAATTAGCTGTGATTAAATTTAGCGGTAAAATAAACCAGAGAAGCTTGAAAATTTTCGCCTTCGGCATGCAAATGAAAGCGGTGACTGTGACCTCAAATAAAGCATTCGTACGTTCTGCGAAAATGCAGGTGGGTTTTACAAAAAATGTAAATATTTTTGTGTTATCTCTTGATGTAAAAAAATTGCTGATGTATTTCAGGGCATCAATGTGCCAGTGTTTACACACCAGGCCAGAGCATTAACGGAAGCTAAGGAGTCATCTGCCACACCCATACAATGATTATCAATTTCGGTAATATGACTTGGTTGGTGATTAACATACGATTATAGTTAACGAAAACTCAAAAACCATTTCATTGCATATTTCTAAATCATTTTTATTGTGTAAATTTAGCTATTTTCCTATTGTTAAACCAATGTGACGAAAATTTGTAAAAAGTAAATTTAAATATGTTATGTAGATGTAAGCATACATATAATGCACAGCCAAATTGTACAACAAAAGTGTTCCAAAGCGCATATGCTTGCTGCAGACGAAATCACTGCCACACTGCTTAATTCTCTTCGTTCTCGTAGAAACTTTGCAAAAGTGCGAAATAGCTCATCGATGAGCTGATTAACTGAAACGATAAATGATATGTAGTTATATAGATGTATAATTAATTTAAGTATATTGTTCATAAAGTATTATGTCTTATGTACATACGCCGGAGAAGCTGTTCAGCGACAATATTGAGAACTTCATCGCCGTTATGCATGTCTGTCTTTGACTGCGCATAATCATGAATTGCAATTTTTTGCGAAAAGCGGCACTCGTGGAATAATATACTATTGGCGCCGAGTGCTTCGTTTTTTCATCTTCGTCGGGACGCATGTTATTTACGGCATTGGTATTTGCATTAGTGGCAGCTACTTTGACGCCAGACTCCCAGTTGCAGGCATACAAGTGGTTGGCCATCTCGAGGGACTGCAGTGTTTCGAATAAAAGCTAATATTATTATAATTGTTATAAACATATATTTATGTAAAATTATCAACATGAATAAACCGTAAATTTGATTAAAATGTTTTATTTTTGTGTTAATTCACTAAATACGTTTTTCTTTCTGCGTTTATTCTTCGCTCAAGTAACATGTTTACAATTTGATGTTGCGCGACAATGTTGCCAACAACAGATGTTGCAGTAACTGTGCGCCTGGTGGAATTTATGAAATTGCAATTTGCGTTAGTTATAAGTGCTTCAGGTTTAGGGGTGGGCACTTATTAAAAAAATTTTTTTTTTTAGTTTTATTTCTGTAACCGAGTTATTTTTATTTAGTTTAAAAAATATGGATTTGATTCAATTTATTGATATATTTTATCTGATACAAAAAAATGTTGTAAAAAAAAATTAAAAAGTTTTATAAAATATTATACGAAATATTAAAATAATATTAACTGCATTTTATATGAAAAATAATATTTTAATATTTGTCATAAAAATAATTCTTTAAAAAACTTTTTGTATTTCAAAATGTTAATAAATAAATATTATTGTAAATTTGTTGTAAAAAATATTTTTTTTTTTAAATAAAGTAATTTTTAAATGAGGTTGCCATGTAAATTACTAAATAATGTCAAAATTTGTCTTTTTGCAAATTAAAGTAATTTTTTAAAGAGAAAGTAAAAATAAGAAGTTACCATATGTTAAAAAAATAAAGTTTCAATTCAAAAATTACTACTTCTTTAAAAATTTAAATAATCACAAATGAAAGATATTTAAGTATTTTTATTACATATGTAAATATTATTTTATGTGGTTGCCATCTGCCGATAAATTATAAAAATAATTTGCTGCCGAAAAATTAGTTGAAAAAGGATTTACACGTATTTTAAAAATATTCACAGGATCAAGTATGTGCAAAAATTTAAATGGAGTTGCCACTGTCATTAAAACCAAAAATAAAATTTCAAATAAAAATTAACAAATATTTAAATATTTGAAAGGTACATAAGCAAATTTTATTTAAAATATACTATTTATAGAGTTGCCATCTGGAAAAAAATATAAAAAGAGTCAATTTCAGAAAGATATGTTTAAAAATACTCTACTCTATACAAATTTTAAAAACTTTAGAGGACTTGAGATTATGCAAAGCTTGAATGAGGTTGCCATCTTTTCAATTAAAAAACCGCTAGTTAATTAAAATTTGAAATAATTTCAATACAGATATCAAATAAAAGGTATTTAAGCAACTTTTAATATTAAAATACTTTCTGGTGGGGTTGCCATTTGCTAAAAATGTATAAAAATATTTTTTTTTGTAAAAACAGTACTGCATAAGCACTTTAACTACTTTTTTAGGGTTGAATTTCTGTAAAAAAATTAAAAGGGTTGCCAACCTTACTATTTATAATCATCAACTAAAAACCATTAATTCTGAAATTTTTTTAAAATATTTGTGTGAAATACACACAATTATATTTATGCATTCAATACAAACGTTTTGAATTATCTGGTCACCATTCCAGCAAAGCAGAAATAATTGTGAGAGCGATGAGAGAATGTAAACCAAAAATTTTACAAATTCACCAATGAACATGTTATTACCCTGGAAAAGGATTAAAAGATGTTTGTATATAGATATGTATTTTAACTCTCGGATTTTAATTAAAATATAAATAAATATTAAGAATATATAAATCTGTTAGAAGAGAGGCAAAAGAAAATATAGGGTACACTTTTTAGAAGTAATTTTAGTAAGAAAATATTAAAAAATTATGTATAAATTTTTTTATTATTAAAATACAATATTTAGTTATTTACTTGAAGATCATTACTATTACTATTTAACGGTTTTTAATTCCAAATGTAAATAAATATTAAGAATATATAAATTTAATAGATCAAATGCAAAGGCAAATCTAAAAAACGCTTTTGAGGAGCAATTTGCATTTAAATCTTAAAAAAAAATTTAAAAAAATTAAAAAAATATATATATTTAAATTTACATAATAATTTTTGAAAATTTTTTTTTTTTTTTTTTTTAGAAATATATAACTAAATATTTTACTTTAAGAATTTATTTGGCCTAATCATTACTGTACTTACCGCCACCAATTGAAAGCCCACCATGCAAATTAGAACCGATGAAATCATAAAATTCACCAACAAAATGGGACTGAAGAATTCTTCCATGCGACTGACGAAACTGAAAATGGTATACAAGTAAAATCAAACTTTTATTCCACCTTTTCCCGTTTTTCTTCTTCGTTAGCTCACTTAAATAATACACAATGCTTGCTAGCAATTCTATCCAGGCGACGAATGCATTCCCGTTGATAAACCGCCTCTGTGCCATATCCAGCTCGAGTCGCTGCATACGAATCGGGTATAATATTATCGATTTGCGTGTGTAGAATGCGAAACTGGCCACAAGTGTAGGAGACAAAGAAGCCAAATAGCGAATCCTCAGCGAAGAGTGTGGTCACCACACAAACACCGGCCCAAGCGGTGAATAAATAGGTGAGCGCATAACGCCAGCCGTGATTTGCGTTGTAAGGAAATAACATTTTATAAGGGAATGGCTTCGGCGCGCTCTCTAAGGCATCGGGTTCTGTATTCACCGTTAACATATAAAGTTCCACCAAGGGCAGAATGCAGTACATGGTAATGAGGCTGGCCTCGAGAACCGAGATTACTTGAAAGACACGCATATTGCGGGCACAAGCGCGCTCAACGGTGGGATGTGAAGAGCTGTGGTGGAAAAGTACAATCAAAATATACATTTTTTATAGTTAACTCCTTGTTCTGATTTTTCACTCTTCACATATGTACCTCGTTATCCAAATATCCTTCACGAACTGTGCTAACAATTGTTGGAATTCCCGTTGATGCAGTCTCAAATGCAGCAAGCGCACAAAGTTCAACACACCCATAAATGTGGTGCAGCCGTTCTCCGTGGTGACCGTTATATTGCCGAAAGATTTCAGCAGGAATGCGCTCTGAAAACCTATGGTTATGCCTACCATGGCCACCACATACCAGGCCCAGGTGCTGTAGAGCAAACGAAAGTATTTCTCAAACTCACCAGTCACATTGAGTTTTAGTGGCCACGATCCGTTCAGTTTTAGCCAAATACATTGTAAGGGAAATCTGAAGTTTATTGGATCCTTCAACGGCTTCGGATTGAATAACATCTTGAAGACTGTTAATTTTTTTAGAGAGTAGTAGTATAGGGATTTGACGGCTAACAGGCAAATAAACGCTGTAAACTGACAATCAGTTAGCATTTCCTGGTATTTATAACGATGGGACGGCTACCTTTTCCCCAATTAAATTGATGTGGGCGTGTAAAGGACTTAACATTTCTCTTTTAACTGTCATTCACGTGAGACGGCTGCACAAACGGCATTTTTAATTAGTTGATTTTGTGTGGCCATTCAATTGGGTGATGTGCAATTTAAATGTTAGCTGAATTTTTAGATTGTCAATAATTTTGTTCAGTACGCACAGTGAATAAATGATGCTTAACCCATTATGGGCGTGGAAAATTTAATAATTTAAGTCCTTTTTTAATTTCATTTATTGGTCATAAAAAATATGAACAGAATGACAAATGGTTACAAATATTAAAAAAAAAATCTTATTAGAGAGTTGCCACCTATTTAATTTACTATATGTACAAATATGAAATAACGAAAAAATTTAATACGATATCAAATAGAAAATGTTTCAGAAAGCTTAAAGTTGAAAAAAATTTAAATAACGTTGCCACCTATTTAAAAAATCCACAAAATAAAATGTCTAAAGTAAATTAATAAAACATTGTAAAAGGAAAAGATTTAAGAAAGCTTAGAGTTGTAAATATTTTTGATGAAGGTTGCCACATATTTTAAAAATCAAAAAATTAAGGTGAATAAAAAATATATGTTTAAAATTAAAAGGTTTTGAAAGTTTAGAATTAAAAATATTTTAAGTAGACCCGCCGCCTATAGCTATATATATTTTTTATATTGGTATAATAATATTTTAGAGAAGTTGCCACATGTTTTAATTTTATCACATTATATCCACAGAAAAATTTTTTTTTTTCCTTAATCATTTATAAGTTAAAGGTGTCGTTAATATATTTATATATTGTTTTGAACTGTCTGATTTTTTTTAAATTCTTTAAAAAAATTATATTTATTATATATAATCCAATATATGTACATATGTTTGTATGTAGACTGAATTTAAGTAGATTTGGCAGCTTCCATACGCTATTAAACTTCCTGTTTTTTACGTCAAACCCACAAACTCATATTACGAAATGAAAGCTCGAAAGCTGTTGCAAATCTGAGAAATACGAAACGAGTCATCGCTTAGCCATCGTAATCGCCAGATTAGATTCAGTTCACTGTGACTTTTTTTTTGCGTCGTAAACAAACAGCTGTCAAACACTCACTAATTGACATAAGGATATCAAACATCACACGAACATAAAAAAGGTTGTAGCAATCTAGCAGTTCGGGTCAAATTTGATCTTGAGGTATGCATCATATTTGAAGCTTAAAAATTTCAAATAAAACAAAATTTGCATTTATTTATTTTTGTATTTAAGTTTAATTTATTCTATGCTTATGATCACGTTTATTGTTTCTTCATTTAATTTAATCGCATTGATTAAATTAAGTGACATTTACATCTTGCTTTGCGTATGTTTACACATTTTACTCGCGTTTGTTTGTGTTCTTCTCTTTTGCCTGTTCTGTTTTTTTTTTGCATTTATTTTATTTATGTTTTAATAATTTAATACTTAATCTTTTTATTAGAAGGGGAAGAATAAAACTACGATACGTAAACCTTATTTCCTTGTACTTTTCGTACAGTGTTGCCAAATCATTTGTATTGAAAAGAAATATTACAAACACAGTTTCATCACTCTAGATATTCACTTATATATATATGTATATATATGCATGTGTATATGTATTTATTATCATCATAGTTGCTTTAATTAAATTATAACATAATTATTTATATACTCGTATATTATGTACTATACTATATATTTATATATATCTGTATATGTATATATAAGTATATGTATATATTTACCTACTATTCTCACGCTAAGGTGCTAGCTCGCTTCTGGGTTAGCACCAACGGCTTCATTAGATCGGGATACTTAAACGTTCTAGTAAACATCTACATAAACCTTGTTTGCTTTTTTATTTGTTTTTTTTTAATAATATTTTTTTGGAATTTACATAAATATTTTCATAGTTCATAAGAAATCAAAAAATAATTAAATTCGAAATACATTTAACAACTCGGTAAAAACCATTACTTAGTATATTTAAATATTTAATTTTAATATCATTTTCTTACTAACATACTAATACACCTATAAGCATAAGAATCTCACAATTTTTAATATTTTTGTCATTAATACTTAGCATTGTATTTATAATTTATAGAAAAATACTATAATAAATTATAACTTAACAAATTTTTTTAAAGAAATTTAATAATAATAAAAAGATATGAAACTTAAAAATAAAACAATATGAACATATTATAAAATATATAAACTCAAAAATTTAATTTTTATAAACTAAATAAAAAATACATATATTTGCCCCACACTATCAATAACAACACCCAATATTGTCATAATCCGAGAATATATTTTTTTGTGGTCAACTAACGGGCATAAAGTTTAAACCTTCATAAACAAAAAAAAAATTAATTTTGTATAACAAAACAATTAATATTCAAATAAAAAGAAAAATCCGGCCCACTCAAAACAAAAATAATAAATTTAACACAAAAAAAAAAAAACTAAAACTACAAATAAATAAAAACCCAGAAAATCGTTCATAGAATTTTAAACAAAATAATCAATAACAAAAAAATACAACTAGGCCAATAAATAAAATTAAAAAAAAAAAATTATTAAATAAAAATTTGCCGAAAAAAAAGTTATAATATTCAACAAATATTTAAAACAATATTCCCCACGAATAAAAATATAATTAAACAACACAGAAAATGTACCATGGAATACCTAAAAAAGTTAATAACAGAAATGCCAAATAAAACAGAAAATAAAGGATTAAAAAAAATTATAATAAATAAATAAATTTTTTTTTTTTAAAGAAACAAAAAATAAATAAATAAATAAATTTAAAAAAATTAAGTATATTTTACACTGAAAATCGACCTTAAATATATAAATAAAACACAAACCCAAAAAAAATGATATAATTAAAAAAATTTATGCTTAAATAAAAAAAATTAAGAAATAAGATTTAAAGAAAACATAAAAATTTTACTAAATTTTTCAAAAAAAAAATATCAGAAATTAAATGGAAACAATTTTCAAGAGTAAAACCATATAATTAAAAAAAATAAGAATATTATATATTATAAATAAAAATATTAAAAAATTTATAAATAATGAAAAATTAGAAACAAAAAAATTACTAAATTTTTCTAATAGAAAATATTAGAGAATAAACCAAAAATAAAAAATTAAATAACAAAAAAATTAAATTAAATAACAAATAACAAAAATAAATTTTTCTAAAAATAAATCTCACAAACTAAACTAAAACAATTTTAAAATAGTGAAAACATAAACTTAAAAATATTAATAAATAAATAAATAATGAAGAAATATTATAATAAATAAAAACAAAAAAAAATTTTTTTTCTAATAGAAAATATTATAGATTAAACAAAAACAATTACTTTTATATTTTTTTTCATTAAATTTAATATTTTTTACAATTTTGATTTACATATTTATTTATTTAGTCAATAAGTTTGCCATTTTTCCATATAATAAAATTTTACATATTTTAACAGATTTACTACTTTCTATACATTTAAAAATTTACATACATACATAAAATAGGAAGTGGGACAAAAATAAAGACGTCGACGATAAAAATAATAATAATAATTAGTTAATAATTATTTTACAATTTAACAAAAATACATACAAACATACGTATGTACATACAAATGCACGAGTATGCATGTACATAAAATACTTGGCAATGAACTTTAAATTAAGTTTATCTTATGGTAAAACAAAACAAAAATACATACATACATAAATATGAAACGAGTAAAAGCTTGGGATATCATATATATACAGCAATTAAACTAATCAGTCAGAGGTTGGAGTTGCGACCGAGTAATTTCAAATTAATATCCCATGTAAGTTTGTATGTAGTAGTATAAAAGATGGGAAAGGGGTGCCTGAACTTCCGCACGGAGCGAGAGCGTGAGATTGAAATAATTAAAAGAAATACAAGTATGTAAATAAATTTGGTTGCAAAAGCCTTGGGTCTTTTACGATTTTTCGATTGTGGAGTTTGAATTCTTCACATTTTTTAATCTTATAGTTAGACTTGACAACAGCAATCGGAAATTGGAAAACGGTTATTTTCGACAATATTAACGCAAACTGTATTGTATTATGTTGGGAAATCATATTTTAAATCTTTCGTAGAATTGAGAAAGATATAAGAAGAGAGAGAGAGAACAGTTTTATTTCCATAGTTATGCTCTCTTATTTAAATTTTATTGAGTATTTGCACGCGAAACCATCTACAAATATTTGGAGATATATTACCATCCGAATTATACAGAGATATTTGTTCGACTGGAACTAATAAATGATTCAAAAATCGAAAAGATCGTCTTAAAATATTTTGTTGAAATAAAAGTTGGTATTAATTTCAAAAACGGCTTGTCCATTAGTTTCATTAACAGAAAATATAAAAAAGTCAAGAAGGGCATTTCGAATCAACAGCGTGTTTCAAAAATAAAACTTTTAGATTAATTGTTGCCTCAGAAAATGTTTTTTTAATTCTTTTGTAAACTGTTAACGAGCGAGTCGAGAAGCTTTATAGACTTTTTCAGCATTTCGTGCAAATTTTAGGACACTTTAGAAAAAAAAAATATAGCGACTCTTTAGAGTTGATCAATAAGGCTCATGTTTGGTGAGGATTTTTTACTTCAAATAGAAATATTTAAAAGGTTGAGAGTTGAAAAAAAATTAAGTTTTTTTGAAGCATTTTAATACAAATACATGTTTTTTTCTTCAATTAATTACTACAATCTCAATTATTTGAGGTTAGGAAATTTTTTGTCCAGACTAATATGATTTTTATGACAATTTTGATTTTGATAGATAATTTCAAGTTGAAAAATACAAACCTATATCAGTATAGTAAGAGTAACGGTAACTGATCTTGATTAATATTCAGCAAAATAATAGGCAAGAGAACACTCAAGATGTGAACTTTGTGAATTTTTTTTGTAAAGGATTCTAATTGAAGATCCCTATAGTATTTCTCAGTTCAGTAGCTTGTTTTTAATATTTTAAGTTGTGTAGGGCGCAAAATTAATTAGGAAAAAAATAATATTTACTTTTTTTGATATTTTTTTTTTACTTATTTTCCACATAACTGTTAGTTTTACTTCTTGTACGCAAGTTTTTACGCTTGTTTTTTTTCATAAAAATTATTTTGATGTTGGTAACTATAAACACGGCAATGAACACTAAATTAGCATTTTTGACTATTGTTTATTTGATTTGTAGTACAATATATATATTTTTTTATTTAATTAAATTATGCATTTTGTTTTATTGTTTTTGTTTTTCGCTTTCATTTTACTGTTGTTTGGTAAGTTCCTGATTTTTTTTAATGCAATATACTATGTATGTACATAGATCATTGTCATGTATTATGAATCATATTGTAAATTTTTATATTGTGTGTATGTGTATGTGCCATATTTTTTGTTACATAACTTTTTTTTTTTTTTTTGTATTTAACGCGGCTGCATTTTATTTCCCATGGCTAGTTTGCTTTGTATTTGTAGAATACTTAATTATTTTTTGTTGTTTTTATTTGTAATATTTTAATTTGTTTAATAATTTTGTGTATTTCACACAATGACACGCATACATATGCATGTAAGTATGTACACCAAACCATGCGCATGTTTTTGTATAGGTGAAAGACATACTGCGAGAATTGCTTTTGTGTTGATTTTTGGTTTTTCTTCTTGTAATTTTTTGCATCCGAAAAAAAAGTTGATTTAACAGAATATACAAATAACACTTTTAGTTACATACACACATATAATATATTTATATAAATCAGCTACACAAACAGTTGCCAGCGCAAATTCCATACTAAATACATACATAACGGATTTCATGCTTCTCATTTGCCTTATTACATATTCTGCATTTGCTTTGATCCCTTTTCGCATTTACTATTGACCGCTTTTGTATATATATTTTTTTTTTTGTTTTAAAATTTGCATCTCACGCTTTTGTTTCGAAGCGGCATAGCATTATAAAGCAGACAATCAATCAAACAATCATCAATCACATACAGCTCGATTGTAACGGTAAATCGTAGATATATATATATATTTTAAATGTAAATTTAAAGTAAAATTTAGCTAGCAAACACTTTACAATAACAACTGAATGAAAATGGAAGGAATAACGCAATATCTAAATTCAATTTCAATTCAACACCCCACTTTATCCTCTCCTCCCCTCCTAGCACTCTTCTACGCCTTCTTTCGATTTCTTCAACTGTCACACAACACCGTTATTCAGCAGTTAGCATTTGGACATTTGTAAATTTGCATTTACCGTTTACCATATACCGTTACATTTTGTTATTGTATTTAAAACTGCCCGCGTCACATCACCGCTTTTCTTCGAACTCTGCTCTCGGCTCTTTGTAATTCACTACTTTTATTAACATAAATATTATATCTACAATTACATGTCATACATACATAAATAGAAGTGTTTAAATATTATAAGTTAGTATATAATATTGTGTTATCATATAAATACTTGTATTATAACCGTTCTGCACGAGTTCACCGGTCGGCAACTGTAAACCTCTAAGTTCCCTTAGAATCCTACACTTATGCGT
Source organism: Bactrocera oleae (assembly GCF_042242935.1). Classification (NCBI taxonomy): domain Eukaryota; kingdom Metazoa; phylum Arthropoda; class Insecta; order Diptera; family Tephritidae; genus Bactrocera; species Bactrocera oleae. Next base: position 64,204,751 of record NC_091539.1, on the reverse strand, counting down.
ATGTACCTACTTACATAACTGTTGCTTATAATTTGTTGTTGCTTTTTTTTAAATTATTATCTTTTGGTTTTCATTTTTATTTTTGAGTCGTGCTCCGATTTTTCAGTTTTCTCAGTAAATTTTAGATATATAAGTATATACTTTTTTTTTATTAATTTTCACTATTGTTTTAAAAATTTGCCAGCTACATTTCTCGGTTTCATAAGCTTCACGTTTGAAACTGTTCACTAAATTCACATCTTCGCTTTTATATCAATTTTATTTTAATTAATATTATTATTTAGTTTTGATTTAAAACTATGCTCGATTATTTGAGTTCTATTTATTTCATTTATTAGAAAATATATTTTTCTTCCGTTCCTGTTTTTTTTTTTGTTTGTTTTGATTTTTTGTATGTATGTATGTATTATAATTATTATATTATATATTTAAATTAATTTATTTACTATGAGCTAATTTAGTTACAAAATACAGCATGTCGTTGAACAGCATCTACTGGAGCCGCCTTTACTTTTCTGCCTTTGATCTGTTCATATTTTCGGCGAATAGAGAGAAATAAAACATTTTCGGTTGTCAGTGTAAAGGTTTTTTTATGTAATAAGCTTAAATATTTTAATAAAAAAAAATTTTCTTAAGACCTAAAAAATATCAAAAAAAAAACATTTCTTCAATCATTCTCAAACATTGGTTCGATTATAAGTGGTGCTACATAAGGTATGGAAATGTCAAATATTACATTTGTAATGTTCGATTCAAAAAACCAAAAAGGGTGAATAATCGAACAAACAACTGACATAATCAATAAGAGATAAAATAGCTGTATAGCAATCTTGTTTGAAAAAGTTTCGTACTTCATTTGTTGTGTTCCCATATGCATAAGTTTTTGGACAAGAAAACAGAACTAAAGCTTGGCGAGCAGAAAAATGGCGATCGAATACGTTTATTTTTTTTATCACGAAGATAGATGGTTTTTTGATTGCTTAACTAGCTCAGAAAGTGCTGCCACTCGAGTTTTATTGTTGTTGCTTAGAAATTTAGGTAAGGATTTTAAAAAATTTCAAGCGATGATTTTCTATGACTTTTGACATGGATCAAACCCACTACCATACATTGTGTTGTTCAATTTTTGGTCTGAGAGCATTAACTTTAACCATCCTGTTTCTTGGTTGCCGAATTCAAATCTGATCGCATACCACAGCTGGATGAAATTCTTGAAAATTGACCAAGAACGGAAATATGTTACAAAATCAACGTCTGACATTTTCAAGATTAATATATAGCAGACCGTGAGCTTGAAGAGTTTGGAGATTAGTAGTTGACCGACAAAAATCAACTCATAAACGATCATTTCATAAACATCAATGAAATAAGCATCTATAGGAGTGGATTCAATCGAATTCACAAGTAATTTCCATTATAAAAATTAGTATTACATTCATGTTAAAATAACAATACTTATGACCAGCTAATGACTCACTTTTGAGTACAAGTTGATAACTATATTATGCTCCAGCTGAAACTTGCTATCATCTAAAAGCTTCTTATTTTTGTCGTTAATTCAGTAATTTTCTATTGAGATACTGCTGACAAAAAAATTAAGGATTTTAGAAACCTAAGATATATTAAATTTTTAGCTAAAAATATATTGATGGTAATTTTTGAAATATATGTATTTTAAAAGAAGCTTTCTTTTTTATCGATCATTTCTTGATTATTTAACCAAGAAGTGAAGTTATTATGATCATCTCGTTATGATGTCTAGTAATTTGGAGGATGAATAGAAAATACAAAGATTTTTAAATTATATCTTAAATGTTAAATTATAGTATGGGTGACATTTTCAGCCATAATATTTTTATAGATGCTTTTAATCATTAAACTCTCTACCAAAAACACTTTTAGGAAATTCACGAGGAAAAACTATCAAACTTACTCAAATATCAAATAGAGATTGATTTCACAAGCTTCACATGCTATGGAAAAATATTTTTTTGAAAATCTTAGCATATGTCTCTGAGTACAAGCTTAACCCTTAACTCAATTTATGTAAATATTATATAATTCAACTCGAACCATTATTTCTAGTACCACATTTCTCTACAATCATTTAATCTCCTAAATAACCGTAATATATACATACATACATATTTATGTTCGTATTATTATCACTTACCTTGCGAATTGGGTTCTGGCAAATTATCACGCGGCACTAAATGCATAACAGTCGTTTTGCCCAGCGGAAGTCCCAGTGCGCCTAAAGTTACATTGCAATGTAGAAATCTGCCTTGATATATGAGACGTAGTATTTCGGCCTTGGAGACCGCTTCACGCTCCCAATCTGCAAATACAAAAACAAGTGCAACAACAAAATTAGAATTGTGACTAAATAGTACCCGCACTTTTGGCACGTAATGTGTGGTAGGTGTTACATTCTCCGAATTATTTTAGAGCAAATTCACTAAACTATGATAAATATTTGACTTAATGTGTTTAAATTACGCATTTCGAACTTTGTAATTGTTGTTGGCTTAATATTATTCAGATAACAACAAAACGCATTGCAGCATTTGCAACAACAATGACGCTGCAGTCAGTCTGACTCATTTAGGCACTTTGACGCCCTCAACACCTCACACTACCATAATTACAATACATGCATACATATATGCATATACTCGTACATGGTGGCTTTTATGCTGTGGGACCCAATTTCCACAAGAGTGCATTACATTCACATATAAATGCAGAACTTTGAAGGGACCGTGCTCACATTATTGTGCCATCATTAACGCTTGATTGTTGTTGTTGTTGACTATGAGTCACATGGTTGCATCAATTTTGCTATTTTGATTATTATGCGGGCTGGAATGGAGCTACATGGTCACATTCGGGTGCATCCAGAGGCCTTATGATCAGACCAAACGCTGTCATTCATTACATACATGCATTGATATTCATATGTATAGAATTATGTGAACAATCAATTTATGTGAGAGAGTGAAAACCATCAAATATCTAGTTTGGCAAGGATATACATATGTGCCTATTGGAGGTCACAGTAACCATTTTTGGGCTGTGTAGGTGGTCAGTCTCGACGATTACCTTTTTTTAGTCACTCAATTTATTTTCAGTAATCATTTGCTTAAGATCAAACAACAGGAAATAGCGCTGTGGGTTAGAACCCGATAATAGGAGTGGATGTGATGAAATTCGATAAAATAGTTTTCTTTTATTTGAGACATAGCGTATGACTCAATGTAGAGCTCGCGTGGTATGCACTCGGCAGCTTGTCACCTGAGAGTTTACGCGTACTCATATATTCACGAATAATCGAATATACATATTACGTTATATTATATATTGAGAGTGTTTACTATTTCTTCAACTTCATTTTACGGTCATCCAAAATAATTTAATAGCTTTTCTATATGTTTTCGGCCGTAATGGCCGTTTTTTACCGAACTTGAAAATGGTTTCCTGCAGCAGAGCCCGGATAACAGTCATGTAGCCATTTTTTTTAACAGCAGCATTTTTTATAAATGATACTGTTCACTCAGCTACTGACATGAGTTCAGAGTTTTCGAAGAGATTTGGTTGTTTTTTTTTTGATTCAAATGAAAGTCTAGACTACCTTTTTTCTCAAAAAAAAAAATCCTTTTAAGTACAGAAAATACGATAAGAAAGAACACTTCCGACCAGTTCAAAGTAAAGTTATCTTAATTTCATTCAGAAACCGATAATAAGCTTTCATGAATGCTTTCCCGGTTTTAAGCTGAACCTGTCAAGTAATTTTTAACATCACGAAGAGCTATCAGTTTTTGTTTTTTGTTTCAACGTCACTTCAAAGAGCCAAAATTTTCGAAAGCAGGGCAACGATACAACATTCTAACCAAACAACGGTGTTACAACGTGGCAAACCTAATATACCCATTTAATAGTATTTAAATTAGCATTCCCAACATAGTATGTGTAAGTTTTATGTTTGCTCGAAAACATGGAAAACTTCACCACAGTGCACCGTGGATCTTTGAATGTGATAAAAGGATGACAGAACAGCTGACTGCACATAATCCACTGTAATATTCTTAATGTTGCATGTATTGTAACAATCTATTGTTGTTTCGAACACTAAGCGACGGCAAAGGCAAAGTGTTGCTGCCTTTGCTGCTCTGCTGCTTTTGTGTGTGTGTGCGTGTGCGTACGGGAGTTCGGTTGTTTGCTGGTGGTAAATAAATCAGGATAAGTTAGCGACAAATGCAGCGCCTTCATTAGCAAACGACAAATGAATATTAAATAGTCTCTACACACAACAACAACAACAATTGGCGAATATCTGCTGCCCAATTCACACAACAGAGCCATTGGCTGCACTGCGGCGCCTGCAACCCGAGCAACTACAACAATGCGTTAACAAATATGCATACATACATACATACATATGGACGTATGTATATGCTACAGCAGTTACACGAGGGATAGCCGAGAGTCAAAATAGTTAAGCAGCAGCAACAACATTAATTGGTTGCTGACAACTATTCCAGTTTATTAAGAGGGGTAGCGAGACAGAGAGGATGTATATGGGCGATACAGAATGGGATAAGCAGCATGCTTTCACTACGAATTAGTATATGTATGTATGTATGTACCTGCCTTTGCTCATATGTACATATGTATGTATCGTTGCGTGTAGGCGTGATCGACACAAAGCGCGTGGCTAATGGTCAAAGTAAAGCAACAATATGTGCCAATATACATATGTATGTATGTAGAAACTTTCTGCTTAGATATACAGGGTTTTCCAAAAAGAGCGATATGCTTTTTTTTCAAAAATAAACAACTAACAACTGTTAAGGAAATTCAAATTTTTTATTTAATGTGAAGTGTAATTGATACAATTATGTTCTGAATATAAAATCATTCAAAAGGCCTCCACGACGATGTCACCAGCTTCATTTCGAAAGAAGTACGGACCAATGATTTCACCAGACCAAAACCCACACTAAATTATCAATTTAGATGAATGTAATGATTGTTCATGAATGATTTGTGGATTTTCTTCTCACCAAAAATAGACAGTTTTGTTTATTTACCACACTACTCAGCTAAAAGTGATCCTCATCGGAGAAGATGATTTTCTTAAAAAAATCGTTATCGTTTTTAAGTGGCTCCAATGGCTTCAGTTCTTCAGTGAGAACAATTATATATATTGTTTCTCAAAAACAGACAGTCCCAATTCTTGAAAACATCTTGGAATCGATAAATTGCAGTCTTCAGCAACACTTGCCTGAACGACAGCAATATTTTAATTACTTCAAGCGGTTCTTTGTATTATTGGCACTTGAACATTATATAAAGAAAATGTACACTCGATAATTTCAACAATTCGACGAATAGCGAGCACAAGTGGACGATTATTACGACCATAAAATGGCAAAAGCGCAGGAAAAGTTCCAATTGGAGAACGATTATTTTGATAATAAAATTGAATAATTTGTTGCTCTTATCGATAAATTTCCACAACGAAATTGTAAACATTACTGAATATATTAGAAATCATATCACCCCTATTGGAAAACCCGATACATACATATGACACTATCGTTGTGCCCGTCGGGTGGCAGCACGAATTGTGGCTCGCGGACAGTCAATGTAACACCGTTGACCCGCAGTGGGAAGTAGGCTGTGTAGTCTCTATAGCCAGGACATACTAAGTGGGCTGATGGACTGAAATTCCCGACAACAACAACAACAAATATACATATGTGTGCGCGAAACGTAAATTGACATTTTTCAATGTGATTGCGCTGACAGAATACTAATTTTAAGCAGCAAATATGCACAGGACCACGTTATATGAATGTACGTTTGTAGATGAGGGTATACCTAGCAGAAATTCCAACTATTTCAGGACGAAGGTGAAACGAAGCGAATGTGGTTACGAGATTCTAGCAGATTGACCTATAAATAGTTAAACTATTTGCTTGGAGTTTTCCGGCTCCTGAGTAAAGAGAGTGTTATAAGTTATACGAAGGGAACAATCTAGTTTTTCACAACTATGTTTTGCTTAAGAAATTAAAAAGGAATCTTTTTAAAGACCTTCACATACCAAATCTAACCTAATAAACTCAATTTGAGATTAATATCAATACAAAGCCAAACAAAGCAAAATTTTTGACTCTCTTCTACAAACTAATTAGCAATAACTATTACATGTATATCTTATATTTCTGCCAGAACCTAAATTTTTATTTTATTATCAAATTAATAAAACCAGATTTCTCAGTTGAAAAACTAGTTAGCTTTAAAAACGAGACTGGTTATGAACAGGTTAAAAATTCACCACTTCAGCAAATGACAAAGAGAAAAGAAAATAAGCAGATAAGCTCAAAACTTGCTTTATATAAGGAGAAAACCTTTTTGAAGATTTACGAGACTAGTTCAAACTCAGGTGTAAATGTTTCTAAATTTCATATAGCTGATTTTGTTTTGAAATCAAAAATTAACTACTTGAAACAAATGCGCTCACTTATGTTAAAATTAATTATGTTATGATTAAGTAAACAAAAATAAAATATAATATTAATATGCTAAGACTTCTTATTTTTAAATAATTGTGTTATAGCACCATTCTATAACCAGCTGTTGATTAACTGGTAGCATTTGTCACCATTTGAAGACTAGACCGCTAGGCTAGAATGATTTCGAATTATAACACGCTTATTAAGGGGCAGTGAAATGTAGAATTGTATGTTATATGCAGGTAGTATAAGCTAGTCAAAGTTTTCACTTTTGTTCGTTTAAAATTGAGTGATATTCGATATTATTTAGGTTAAAAGTGAGGCTAATGATTATAGTTTACTTTATGAGCTTAAGTACTATAATGATTAGCAACTAGAAAATTTTGCAAATGGGAAAATGTGTTTAGCAAACAGGTCACAAATATAGGTTAATTTTTTTTAAGAAGAATCGACCCAGCTGTCTATATTTTTATCTATATTTATTATAATATACATACATGCATATATTCATCATATTAACGCTAGGAAAACTGTGTACCAACACCAAATATTTTTAGAAATTAGTAGACGATATATACGATATTTTCTATATAAAATCGATCTAAAGGGCGAAAAACGTTATATTTAGTATATGGGGCTAGGGGAAGCTCTAAACTGATTTTATTCATCTTGGCATTAAATCACATTGGAATATTTCACAAATTGATCAATATTTTCGGTACAAAGTCAATTGGTAGAACAAAGATCCTCATATTATATTTGGTATATGGTGGCTACAAAGGGTATGAATCAATTTCGACGAGTTTCAGATAAGATTTAACATATGTTAACAAAGCAAATAAGTCTGATTAGATTAAGAACAGTTCATAAGGAAAGTAAGCGGGGTTGTAGTCCGATTTCGTCAGTTTTTGAACTGTATCACAAAGAACTAATACAAATGATCGAGAAATCGAGTACATATCTCCCAGACTGTTCAGTTTATGAATTGATGGACATGTAAAATTATCATTAAATTATAACTTTTAGCGTTATTCTCGTGCACCTTTACGGTTACAGCCAATTTTAAAGAATAATGTTACAATACATTTTTATGATTTTCCTTTTGAGAGCCTTGTACCTAATTCAATTTTTCTACCGTGAATATTTTAAGTTTGTTACGAAATTCCTAACACCTCGAAGGAAACGACGAAGACCTATAAAGTATATAAATATTTCGATCTGAAATTTTGCACACGTCCTTTTCGCCCCAAGAAGTAGCTCATTTGTCGAAGCCGTCGATACCGAAACACTATAACGTATAGCAGCCAAAGCAACTGACCGATCAATATCAAGTTCTTCGCTCTGACATCCTAATCATTTTATTATAACGGGTGTTTTTTTTAGAGGTATAGAACTTTAAGTTGCAATAAAACAACGATGGATTATTCGATTGACAAGAGTTTTATTTATCCGAAAGATAATCTTGTGGCATTACATTTGGCTGGCTCGGATGTAGTCCAATCTGGACGTCCAATTTTCGATGACTTTTCCAACATTTGTGGCCGCATATCGGCAATAACAAGGCGAATGTTGTCTTCCAAATGGTTAAGCGTTTGTGGCTTATGCGCATAGACGAACGACTTTACATAACCCCACAGAAAGTAGTCTAGCGGTGTTAAATCACAAGATCTTGGAGACCAATTCATAGGTCCAAAACGTGAAATTAGGCGATCAGCAAACGTGTCTTTCATACATACATAGACACATATATTTCACGATTATCTCTAGATCTATACAACCGCTAGATGAACCTTATTATTATATTCGAGAGAACATAAAACAGCTTAAGATACTTCACGATTATAGTCACTTAGCATTTGCCGTAATATCCTCCATTTCTAGAACAATTTATGAAAGTGCTTCCTTTTAATAATTGATTATGGCATTGCAATTCATAAAACCGATTAGTCGCTCAATGCGGCTGCCGGCACAAAAACTTATTATTGTAAAACAATAACAACCGCAATTATATTATTAGGCAATATGCATTTTTTTAAACCGGAAAGAATTAACTTGAGTTCTATGAATATACAACGGCATAATTTCAAGGAACACATTTCAAGTTCACTTACTCGGTAAATATTGACATCAATCAAAACAGGTACAAATGTATACACCTACGTATACACTTACATTTGTTTATTTGTTTAGTAATAAATTGAGACCAGCAATTAACAATAAACGTCACCTTCGTGTTTGTTTTGAAATTTTTCAATAGTTAACTGTCGCTCACACACACACACACACACACATGCTTATATACAGTTGTAAGTTTAATTTGTAGACAGCAACAGTCGCTCAAAGCAACTGCAACAACAGCAAATATGTATGTGGTAACAAATAACAATTGCAGCAAAATCAATTTCAGTTGCAATCAGAAAATAATATAAATAGTTTTTCTAGCTACATGTATGTTTGTACGTGTGTGTGTACAATATAGCATTACTCTGGTGACAATAAATCAGAAATAAATTGTCAATAAAAGCAGGGAGTGAACAAAGTTGTACTCATAAAAACATATTGTGCAGGAAATTCACGGTCTTGGCCGCAAGTCGTCGAGGTGCCTAGAGGCGGACGGACAGTGGACACACACTGCATACCTGTGTGTATAGTGATTGTTGCAATGCAACTGCTGTTGAAATCAATATAAAGGGTGTCATAAAGTTAACGCAAGATTTAAATTTAATTATAAAATTAAAAATTAAATTAAATGAAACTCTAAAAAAAACACAAATCGACAGCTGACAATTTAGGTTTAATAAAAATGGAGCGTTACAGGATAGAACAACGTGTCTTCATTATTTAACCATATTTCAATAATAATGAAAGCTTGGCGGCCGGCACATTTTCAACTTGATGATGTTATTGCATAAATAACCCTATTCTATGTACTTTATGTTGCAATAAAAAAATTACAATCGAAAGACTAAAAACTGTGTTTTTTGTTTAATTCCAATCTTGCGTTAATTTTGGGACACCCTTTAAGTCTATTGATCGCTATTTTAGTATATGTATATGTATACATTTGTGCACATATTGTATGCTATTTATAAAATAAAAACCTTTTTTTGTTGCCACTCAATCGAGTTCAATTAAATTCAGCTTGCTGGCGCATTTACCAATAACTCACAGATGCTCAATGCAAGCATCTACACTAAAATATAAGTATACATTTCTACATAAAATAAAGGTGGTCAGCATACATTGTAGTATATGCAGTTATAAATAGGGTCAGAATTATGATATAACACTAAATTGACAGCCGTGCGAGAAAAAGTTCATCGTTGGCAAATCGAATGGGCCATATAAATTTTTATACACTGAACAGGGTATATTAAGTTTGCAACGAAGTTTAAAACACGCGGAAGGAAACAATGGAGGTCATATAAAATACATACTTGTGTAATAAATTTAGCCATGTCCGTATGTCCTTCAGTTTTTGAGTTATCGATCTGAAATTTTGAACACTTCCTTATCTCAGCAACAAGCTGCTCATTTTTCGGAACTGCCGATATAAGACCACTATAGTTTAGAGCTGCCTTACAAACTGATTGATCGAGATCTAGTCCTTGCATGGAAAACTTGAATCTGTGAATGATTTTATAACTTCCAATATTTTTTTGGGTTATATACAGTAGCAGACAAAAAAATGGAGACACCAATGTATGCTCTTTATGCCAGAAATTTAAATATGAATTGGACTGATATTAAAAGGGTTTAAATATATGTGGACCCTCTTTGTTTGATTATTTTAACGTTTTGTGTTGCTGAAAATTTATGAAGAAAAAAAAAACTGTGTAAGGAAAACAAAGAAAATTGAAGGTTAATGCAGGGAAAGGTGCCATAATGGCTTTGCGATCGCAGTGGGTGCCAGTAAAAGGAAGAAGAAGATTATCGACTAGGATATTAAATCAATTTAAAGTGCATAATACAACAATACAAAGCCTCCCTTAAAATGCACCCAGAAGGGGCTACAATGAACTAAAATACATTTTTGGACCTCAAACGATTTGTGAAAGGTGATACATACTTTCTGGCGAATTTCATATAAAAAACTTGGCTCAGACTTTTTTTCTACGTCCGCTGAAAAGACGAAGAACGCTGAAAGGAGTAGTGCCTAAGGTGAACTGTCAGGCAAATATTATTCAGAAGTGGGAAGTTTTTGTTATTATGGGCATGGCAAAATACCAATAAAAATTTTGGACATCTGGATTGGGTGCTGCTCGTCGCCGTCGAATAGAAATTTTAATTTCGTCTTTGGCAATAAAATATTTCTATAAAGTAGGAAAAACTCGATTAATCGATAACTCCCGATTAGATTCCAATGGAGAATCTTTTCCATATTTTTAAGTTTAAGAAGAAATCAAAAAAGTAAAAAAAAACGACGGTTAATTTTGCAGATTTAGTAAAGCTAAAGCAAATATGTTAAAATAACTCTTAAAGTTAAAAGACAAACTAAACTAAATCTAATTCAGTTTACAAGTTTCAACGAAATAAGCCCCAACAATTTCGTCAAAATTTTAGCAGCACTTCGAATCTCTGAAAAAAAAATTAAACAAAAGTTTGTAACAAAGAATCCTTTACAAAAAAACTTTGCATTATAGAACGCAGAGATAAAGAGATACGCAACTCATCTCTCACTGGAAATGAGAGAGCAATTACTAAACTAAACAAAATCTTCTAGCAAATGTCAAAATTCAGGAGGTCTGACATTTACCAATTGGAAAAAGAGGAACGGCGTGTGAACAGAGAGATATTTTGCTGCTGTTGAAGATCACCAAGAAAAATTGGAAAATAATGTAAATTAAAGAAAACGCGAAATTGAAATGTATGTGATGAAATCTTTTGTGATGAAATGCTTAATAGTATTAATTTTTAATTGAAAATTATAAAAAAACATTTATTAATTGAGAGCTAATAGATTTATTCTTTTGATTAAGTATTGAAAGTTCAAAAATCAATTGTTTTATTTAATATATAACAAAATCACAAAAGAGGCGTTTAAATAGTTTCTGCTTATGTTTAAGGGATACATGAATAATAATATTATATTTAATCTTAATAAATGTTGAGTATTTAAATTTAAATTCCCAAAAACTATGATTTTGTCCGATCTGGCTGCAATGGAAAATGTTATAAAAAAAAGCTAATTTTGAGGCGCTCTCACACTGGAATTAGTTGGGCTTCCCTTTATCCCTGATAGAACGTATCAGTATTGTCCGCTAAACACTTGAAGAGTATGATACTTTTTGGATATTGTACTGAAAAATTATTAAAAAAGTGTTTTATAAAATTTTTATCACAGATACACTGAATATTTTCTAAATAGTTTTGCAATACGCAAAAAATCCGTAATACGGGTAATTGTTTGAGATCCTGAGTTATCTCCATATTCCAAGAATATCATTATCATCTATTTTCGGTAATGGAAAAATAATACTAGTGGAGAAATTTGATCAAATAGGTTATCATATGGTTATTCCGAAAATGAGATTGGGTGGTTAAAAGATCTATTTGCTACGTAATAAAATATATATATTTAAATTTTATTTTATTTAAGTCACTATCAAGATAGTACACCATCAGAGTATTTTCTTTGTAAACAACAGAAGAGATCATCAATTGAACACTTTAAAATTTAAGAACCTAAGTGGCCACATCATCACACACTGTGCACATTTCATTGCATCTTCAGTAATTCATGTCAGGCGCTCGCCGGCTGCTGCAACGTAACACATTTTCATTCTTCGAGTTATGCATGCTAATTGAATTTGTTGCAGCAGCAGTGTCCAGCGCAATGAAGATGACCGACCGACCGGCTATTCGCAGCACTTTATTGCATTTTACGCATTTGTGCTCTACTTTGACCTAGCTGCTACATTTATACTCCACACACACACATGCTGGCAATTGATGCAATTTCTTTATTTGTTGTTTTTGCTGTCATATCAGTTCATGTCCCACAGCAATCAATTGTCTGTTCCGTGGCATCAAACATGAGAAGAGAGAGAAAGAACGCCCGACATATAGGGAGTCTGCAGAAGACAATCATTTTGAAGCTATAACAGTTGTAAATACGTGTTGTTGCTGCCTCCTGTCGCAGCTGGTGGACAGCAAAGTGCGTCAATTAATTTGTGTTAAGATTATAAATAATTGCGAGTGTCTTTGTTCGTCCTCGAATGTTGATTCAATGAATAATAGTGCGGTACAGACGATTGTTGACAACGTACGAAACAAGAAACTTAAACTATTTTTAAACACGGCAAGCATGTGAAGATGTGGTTATTTTAGAGAAAAGTTGAACTGAAAATGTCTGTTTGTATCTTACTTTACAGAAGTTATTAATTGATAAGAAGCTTAAGTAGGAGATCTTAGGTACAAACTCTAGTCATTTGTTACCAGAATTATTGCTATATTAAGAGGAGACTAAGATTTTTATGTTGCCCTCTCTCATAGAAACACTCCACCCAATTGGCAAAAAAACAGTTTTTATTAGCAAAAAACTGAATCAGGTACGATATGACATTATCATCATTATTGAAATTTTTACCATTCAAGGAGTTTTGTAAAGATCGAAACAAAAAGTAATCCGATGGTGCAAGGTAAGGATGTGGCAAAACATCCTAACCAAGCTCCATTAATTTTTGCCGAGTGACCAAAGATGTGTGTGGCCTTGCCTTGTCATGATGGAATACAACACCTTTTCGATTTATCAATTCGGGCCGCTTTTCTTCAACTGCATTGTTTAATTTCGTTAGTTGTTCAATGTAGACAACAGAATTGATCGTTCGGTTGGTGGTAAGTTCAAAGTAGACAATTCCTTTATAATTCCACCAAACTGATAACAAAACCTTCTTTTGATGAATACCAGCTTTTGATGTTGTTTGAGCTGGTTCACCTGGCCTCCTCCACGATCTTTTCCGCTCGATATTGTTGTAAACAACCCATTTTTCATCGCCAGTTATCATTCGTTTTAAAAATTAATAATTTTCCTTACGTTTCTTTAGCAAATCGCAGCTGTTAATGCGTTGCGTTAAATGCGTTTCTTTCAGTTCGTGAGGAACTCATGTATCGAGTTTTTGAACATAGCCAAGTTGTTTTAAGTGATTTTCAAGCATGTATGTGATACCTGAAGCTTCTCTGCAATCTCACGTGTTGAACTGTGACGATCCGAATCGATTATTGATTTGACTAGGTCGTCATCAGCTTCAACTGGACGACCAGAGCGTTTTTCATCTTTAAGTGAAAAATCACCAGAACGAAATTTGGCAAACCAATTTTGACACTGCCGTTCTTTTATGGCTTCGTCGCCATAAACAGCACATAACTTTTTGTGAGCTTGCGATGCGTTTTTCCCTTTGCGAAAATAAAAAAACCAAAATATGACGAAAATGTTAATTTTGATCTTCCATTTTTCAACGTACGCCAAACGAAAACTACGCAACCGATCAAAAAACTTTTTTTTACTAATTGACAGCTGAATTGACAACTATCAAATAACAAAATGTGTTTTATATTTGGACAGCAAACCTAAAAATTCAACTGAAGCCATCTATGAGTGAAATCCGCAATTACTTGCCAACAGACTACATGCGATTATCTTATCGATGTATGTGGTCTAGCGTTGTCCTGATGGAACACATTTCCGCTTATCTTATTAACCAAGGCTGGCCGATTTTGGGCGACTGTTTCTTTCGGACGGTTTAGTTTTTGACAGTATAGGCCCAAATTAAGAGTTTGCACACTGGAGAGTAGCGCAATAGCCGTCAATCCTGGCTTGACCACCGTTTGCGCCGGTTCTTCGCGATTCTATCACCATTTTTTTTACTTTAAGTTGTCATAACTGACACACATTTAACACACAGTAACCATTCGATTTAGCAGCAAATCACAAATGAAAAGCAGCAAATCACAAACGATAATTTTTTTTTTAGCTTCGAGCTTTTTTTTGTTAACAGCCTTATTAAAACGGTACCTAATTATTTTTTGGTCCATCCCCAGCGCTTACATGATGGTTGGACTCGACGATGTCCATTATTTTATCGATATTTTCGATAATTAGGATCCCGAGCGTGATAAATCTTCTCCAACAAGATTACTTATATGGAATTGACGATTTTAAAATTGCGGGTGATTGGCTGTTACAGTATCAGAATCATAAAAACAGGTGGTACCTCAGCAGTAGCAGTAATTTAATATAACAGGAGTACAATATCATAAAATAAGAATAAGGATTATTGTGAAACATGAATCTTAAATTTAAAGTTATACAGATTATTTCTTAACAAGAAGCAATTAGGAGCCCTGACAATATAAAGCAACAGTTAATAAGGAATAATCGATTATTACGAAATAAAAAATAATTTTCAAAGTAGCCTTTTAAATTTCTGACATATTCTTTTATATAATGTAAATTTCAGATGTTTTAATTGAAAAATTTGACGTAAGCAGCATGTTTTGATGTCTGAGTGATGCTCATTCAGCATTCAAAGTCAAAATAAATAAACAGAACCAGATTGTGAAAGCAAAGAGCCATATATTTTTAGTTTCACATTCAATCCAAACGATTACTATACCAAGATTGAGGGAAATTTAGCAAAATACAAAACCATTCATTATAAAATTGCTATACTAGGTAGGATGGCTGATCATGATTAAGATAGATCTGCCAAACTTTTCATTAGGTTTCATTTTTTAGAACCAAACTCCATTCACTTAAGGTTCGTTGTTTTGTAAACAATTATGAAAAAGCACTCAACACCTGAAGACGCTTATTTTCTAACAAACCCCGCTTCAATCAGAGAAAATAGCGGATTTTATATGTATTTTGTTATTTAGTGAGTTTTTTTTTCTACTCGCTTAGAATAAATAGAAGTACTAATACTACTGGAATGCTGTAAGAGACTTGTATATACTGTATTGATGCACACTTTTTAAAAAAATAATACCCTCTGGTCGCTTGTCCGATAACTTTTGTTACATATTTGAGTACTCTTTGTAAATATGTTTACGGTGTAAATGTATTTACGATATATCCCGTTTCCGTATCTCACAAAAAATATTTATAATTTTCAAAAACGTATATTTATGTTATCATAAAAGTGATTGGAAACACACTTAAGATTGTTGAGTGCAAAAAACCCAATAGCTAGTGATAATCTGAGCAAAATATGGACGCCAGAAACCACTCAGAAATGTTTACAAAAATATGCCTACGCTGAAACTCTACTAATATATCATATCTAAAATACAGATTAGAATTATCAGCTATAAAGCAAAATCTAAAATGCTGACTAATTTACAAGCCACCCCGATAACTAGGAAATCACATATTGTTTTGTATGTATTGATATGTCACTCACCTTCAGGCCAATTATCGAATACTGTTTGTGCGATATCACCAGCAGAATCTGATGGATTAAATAGGAATTCTTTTGTTTTGCCACTAACGAGTATTAAACGTAAATTTATCTGCAAAAGAACAGGAAGAAGAGGAAAATTATTGAAGATTAAGTGCTAATGGAATTAATTTACAATATTTTAAAATTATTGCACGTGATGAAAGGGGCGAATATAAATGCATATATGTATGTATGTAGGTATATACAATTAAGTTTATAAAAAACAATTTGACTTTCACTCACCTCAGCGATGACCTCAAATGCCGTTAGCAAAAGTCATTAGCGAAAATTACAAATAACTTTTGACTCATATCTTCACACACATTACACACACCGACTTTGTATGAATTTATTATATTGTTTTTGTATTTACATATTCATGCATACAATATACATGCAGCGTATCTGTGCAGCTATGCGGGTTAAGTGTTACAAAATGCTTGCTCATGCTGTCAATCACAAGCGACAATGCGGTAAACAAACTGTCAAATCATTTGTCGGATTGCTCTTCTTTCTGCTGTTGCGCTCGCAGATTGTTATCCAAATATGTATTATATAGATTTAAGACTCTACATGTATTCAAATAGATATCTTTGCTTAGTTGCATTCAAGAAAATTGTTTAGCATTATTGGTGTGACAGTTGAGAAAGTCGAATACCATTATTTTGACATTAGAAACAGCCCACACAATTATGTGGTGTTGTATTCAATTCAAAGTTTTGACTTTTGCGTATGTATGTATGTAATTATACATTGATACCGTTGTCGAATTAAACTTTGATTTGTCAATTGCAATCATATTACCTTATTCTATATGGGAAGAATCTCAAATAGCATGAATTATAAAATTCAATAACAATGAAAAGAAAACGTAGACCAACCATTTTTTTAAGCTCAAAAATAATAAAATTAAGCGCTAAAAGTACTTCCAATAATATTTAGGCATTTATTTTCATTTTTTTTATCACTTTAGTTTGCAATGTCCTATTAGTAGTGGTAAAAAAAGTATTCCCAAAACTTTTTCATACGATAAAGAAAGATTTATTCCATGGCACGAGTATACGTAAAGTAAAAAAATAAACTTGCTTCGAAGTATTTCCGAATACTTCTCCTTTCAAGTTAATTTAGGACGCTGAACTATAAAGTAATTGTCGTATAGAGCATATCGAGATATCGCAAATATCTAAATGCTATTCGAGCACCTAATAGTGAGAGCAGTTGTCAAACCACTTATATGGCTCAAGAAGATATACCAGTCATAGATCTTGGATCCTCAAACAATCCTACCTCCTAGCAGCACATTATCAAATTATTACTATAATGACTTAATGATCCAAGTTCGAGAACGAAACTGGGAGTGACACATATCTAGATAGTAATTGGTTCGGTTTTTTTTTCTCTGTACTTTCCATCAACCATGTCAACTTTTTGTAATAGAGAAAGAGCTGAATCTTTAAATTATAAATTGAGGTTAGACTTAGTTTCTTTTTTTCTTTATAGTCGTATACGATTCATAAGTCTGCATTATTTTGGAATTTACTAAATAATAACTCGCATATTTGTTTTTGAAAGTCAAATGTAATTGATCAAAATTGAAGTTTCTATTTTTGCAAACTGTAAAGAGAAAGTATTTGCAATTATAAAAATCAAAAGAGAAAATGGACATACACCTACTGTCGATTCAACAAAATACAAATTACTTCAAAATTCAAGCAAAAACTTCATAAACTAACATAACAGAGCGCAAACGTTTCAATGAAACACAAATGAGTGTATATAGACAGTAAGTGCAAAGTAGTGTAGGCCGACTAATAGGCCACATAATCTAGGTTCGATTCGTGCCTAGGTGAGGCAGCCGCATACACTTGTTAACACTCAGGCACACAATTACACATATATACACACGCAAATTGCACGAATTGGCCTATTTTTTGCTGCCTCCACTCTGCACTTACCTTTCCTTTTGTTGGCCGGCAGGGCACAACAGCTGAAAGATGAAGTAGGTGGGAGGTGCCAGCACCGCTCGAAAAACAAACCTCCTTTTACGTGCCGACAACTGTAGATAACAAATTGGAGTGGAGTGGAGTAGGAGGGAGAGCGAGATCCATAGGAAGTGCAAGAATAATGGCAAACATGAAAAACGTAGTAGCCGACAACGGTAGATTGAGTTAATGCTCAGGCAGTCTATTTTTCAAATGTCCAAACAATGCAGCGCACGCAACAGATTTCGTCTTCATACCGTTGCCACCAGCCATTTAAGTGCGGATCTTATGTACACTTTATTGATGATTGTTGTCATGAAAAATTGAGAGATTTTATATTGTGCAAAATGGCAGAAGAATGGATGGCAAGCACGATTTTGTTGGCTTTTTTTATATATTTTTTTTTATTGTTTGCATTTTGCATGGAGGGACTATCGCTGAAATTGCAATAATATTAAGATTTACTTGTATATTACCTTGGATGAGACAACTTTATAAGAATGTATTTGTAATAAAAGTGGAAAGAGATAAAAATGCAATAATTTCAAAGACTTAAAATGTGAAGTTTTAACCAAAAGCAACTAAAATTTAGTATTCGTCCACCATTCTCAAAAACTTGCTCGGCCCAAAACAAGCGCATAAACGTATTTTGTATTTTTTCAAACATTTTTACAACTCTTATTGATATACGTTGAAAATTATGCTCAATCAATAAAGTTATAGCCCACCACATCATATCCCACCCACCTCTTTAGCCTATAAGCACCTCTTATATTTCGCATATAAGGTACTTCACTGCTCGACTCGTACTAATGGTCAGAACTTTTTGCATAAAGAAAAACATATGAAATAAAGGTCGAGCGATGCTAGACAAAATCGAAAGAACTCTCGATAGCACTTTTTCACTTTATGAAAACAGTATTTCTCAATCCATTTAATCAATTTTGTTACAAGATAGATTCAAGTTGTAAAAAGCTTTAATACCAACATTTCGGAACGGCAAAAAACCAAGTAAATTGGAAGTTTAGGGACAGTCTTTTCTAAAGCCAGAAAAACTCATTCACGAAATTCAACTGATTTCGAGTTTCGACAGTGTGCCTTGAACCAATCACAAATCTGCTCAGGCATTATATATTTTATAATTATATTCCCGCCTGATCATCTGTTTACCTGGATGTCTGAAAGTATGAGATTTGAACAGTGCCGGCCAAGTTCGCGTGAGACTCAACAATACAGGAGTACAGACGGGCTCCGAACTGTTCCATTATCCCCTGCAAGTGAAACTGTATTTCATAACCTTGCAAGCTCATCGGTTTTACAATATACTGCGATTCCGGTGTGACCTGGTACATAAACTGATCCAACTTTTATTATATAATTCGATGCCAATATCGATTAGCTCAAGGCTAATATAGTCGCTGTGTTATTTGAGTGGATATTCATATCGATAAGGAGGTTGTCGGAGCAATAGATCTGCTGATATCTTAATGGCAGTCATGTCTCTTTGAATAGCGCTGCAATGGTCAAGAAGCCTTAAACTAGAGCTTGGCTTTTGGTTCATTCATAAAAAAGCTCTCTCCAGTGACTACTTTGCACCCAACAACCTCCGAGAAACATTACAAACTTTTTAGCCTGTCTGGTAATATGAAAAAAAAAAATTGCGAATCACAATCCAAACAGACTATTTATTATAAATGACTTTCTTTAATACTTTTTATTTCCAAGGTATTAAAGTACATATGTACAAAAGGTATACATAATTATGTCTTGTTGGTAATGACAAGCAAATCAATTGACAGTTGACAGTTTGCAGCGCAACGAATTGTCATTTAAAAATCAAAATGCTCGCACCACGTGCAAGAACTTTCAAGTGAAGTGTAATGCCAAGTGAAAATGACAAGCAACAAAATCTTCACGTTACTAGCGACATGTGGTGACTATAAAGACACATCCACATATATATATATGTAAGTAGTACAAACATAAATCGATGACTATCAAGTTGAAGCCTACGTCGGTACATAAGAAGCTCAAAAGGGTGTGACTTGGAGCAAGTGGAATACAAAGCAGGTGTGATAGATACAAGACAAATAAAACTAAATCAAATATAAATGAAAATAAATACCTAAATATACATAAAACACAAACAAAATAAACCAAAAGGCAAATGCTAAAGTAAATCGAAAGAAATGGAGGAGGCACGAAATTTGAAAATCAAATAAACAAAGAGTTAAACATTGAAGTAAACATATACATGTATGTATGTAAATATATTTCGCAGATTAGCATATGCTAGCACACTAAAAGCGAAAACAAAAACAAACAAAAAATTAGAAAACGAAAACAAACAAGCTCATGTTTTTACGTATGGTACATATGTTTGTAAATAAGGTAGTTAAAAGGCGTTGACAAACTTGCGGTGGCTGATGCTATGCTACAGTAATGATGCTATTGATGCTACCGTCATTATGATCGGTAGATTATTCACATAGATGCGGGCGTGCAGCCACAGTAAAAATCTAAACACACAAACACAAGTAAGAGGCAATAACATATGTATGTGTATTTGTATACAGTACGTGGCAAAAGTTTATGTATATGTGCTTTTCGCTTCAAAGTTGCGGCAGTCGAAAATTTAAAGCCACGTACGTGGTCTCTACACCTACTTAACTTACTATAAACAGCGAACATTCTATAAATATATTTACTAACTTGATTTTCCCCCGCCGTCAACAAAAATAGCAGTTTAATGACTAAAATCGAACTTAGATGAATGATTTTTAGATGATCTAATTTCTGAAGTGAGCACAGGCAGATGGAAGCAACAAGATTTTTTCAATAAAATTACGGAGGACGTGAGCAAAATCTTAAAACTCAACAATCAGAACCAAGACTTGTATGGAAAACTCTTTCATTTGACAAGGTATTTTCACGAAATTTGGCATGAGTTATTTTCTAGGCCAACAATGTAATATCCGAAGAAATTATTTAGATCAGATCACTATATCATATAGCTGCCATACAAACTGAACAATCCAGTTGTAAAGTTTATAACTTGTTGATTTCCCTACTGGGTCATTACAAACTACATGTGTAATTGAAATGTTCTAGCTACGTGTGCTTTCCTATGAGTTAATTCTGAGTTAAAGATGTATTTAAAGATATGCAAATACATGCACACACATACATATACTTAATTACGTAGTTTGTGCGCAAATAAACATTATTTAATTTCATTCGCCATTCATTAAAATCACATGATTCATACGTTCGTGGCATGTGTAATGAACTCAAATATCGGAATACACGTGGAAGCACTTATGCTCGCTTCGTACAAGCAAGTTTATGCAAACGCGGTTTTCAGAGATATTTAAGTCGATTTGAATCAAATCAAAAAGAAATTACAGTGCATGTTTTGAAATTTAGAGTCGAGTTTAATATGAGTCATATTTACCAAAGTCGCAAATATACAGAAAATTATTTAAAAAGTTTGAAAAACTTACGACACATCACTGAAATGAGTTTCACCATAAAAAAAAAATTTAAGAACAAGTTTGCTTGAAATTTTGTGTTTCCAATGGAATCACGGCTACGAAAGTGTTGAAAATGTCGCAGAAGTGTTTTGGGGAGTCTACTTAATCACGAAGACAAGTATTTGCGTGGCACGAAGCATTCAGTGAAGGTCGTGAAGTCATCGAAAACTTGCCTCAGTGCTTGAAATTCGCCCTGTAATCCGCAGAGGATCTCAGCATCTCTTATAGATCACAAAAGATATGCTTGACAACGTAGCAGGGGACCCTACATTCATCAAACGCATCACCACTGGTAACGAGACTTGGTTTATGAATATGTTATCGAAACTGTCCAACAATCTAGCGATTGGCGCTCCAGAAATTAGTCGAAACATAGAAAACCAAAGTTCGCTGAAGACACTGAAGACCATCCCAACCAAGACTTATAACAAATCTATGGAAAATTGGTTCTTGTCGAAAAATTTGCGTGTAAAAGCAACTATCCAGTTGAAATGAATAACCGAGGTTAACATACTAAAATTTTATGAGGGGTTCTTTCTTTATTTGACTAAGCGAAGGAGTCACTTGATTTATATCAGTTGTTTGTTCGCCAAACCCTACCACAAACCACAAAGTACGCATATACATACTTATGTATAGTAATATACTAACATATTCCAATTTGGTATATCATGATAGCCATGAGGGTTCAATTATTATACTATAATTTATGCATATACAACTCACATACCCGCGCAGTGTTGCATACAGTATATGTATGTGCATGAATGAGGAGTTTGTTGCTCGCCACCCTGAATATGACCTCTCTCATGACCAAGTGTTAATGCAAAAAGCTATCAGTTATAACTGTTAATTGTTGAATGCACACATTCACTTCTAATTTATTGCAATTTTGCATTTCGATATTTATTGACATGTTGTTGTATGTACAATTTTTCCTTTGATTGCCTGAGAATTGTAATTAGATGTTGCTTTCTTTGCAGCAATTTTTCGCTGAAGTACAGCTATGGCATGTGTGTGTATGTATGTGTGTTTGTCCCCTTCTCATGCACGTAATTTGAGTGCCAAGTGGTTTAGCAATCATTTGGGTTTTCACTTTTTTTTGTTTTGTGGAAATACTTAAACTGCAAATAAAAATGTTTTCTCAGCTTAAACAAAGTGGAAGCGAGTTGAATGCAAGAAATCCGGTAATCGAAACCATTACACTGCCAATACCCCATAAGAAACCACATGCCAGCAGTATCATATTTTACATTTACGACATTGTCAGACGGTCGGCATACCATGACAGAGACATGTGTGTGTGTTGTAAGTACAAGCGTGTGGATCAATTGTCAAATTGCATTAAGACAAAATGTATATTGTTATGACATTACTTTGGCAACGGGCTCACAGGGTGGAATCAGATTAAAGCTGCCAAATTTTTCTTGCGATTTTGTGGTGATGAAATTTCAGCGAAAAATCGGAAGAATGTTCCACTAGTCTACATTCTGACAGAGATACTAGTATAATGTTGCAAAGCCTTTATTCAGCGATGAACTTGCTAAAAATGTAATATTTCGTCTCGAGATACCAGTTCTATAAGCTGCGAGGAGGTGAATTTCAATGTGGTCGCACGTCGGTTTTAGATGAGCCATGGCCAGGTGAAAAAAATCGAATGCCACCGATGATAACGTGACAAAAGTCCAAGATCTCGTAGGGGCCCATTGAAGGTACGCGAGATAGAGAAACTGAGACAATAGGCATATCAAACGACCACATGTGCTCCGCCTTTGCTCACTCCGGACAACAAAAGTAAGTGTGTGAACAGAGTTTGGCGCTATTTTAACGCATTCTAAAGATTTTCGGAGTTGTTTCGTGATCGTCGATGAAACATGGATGTCCTATATCTGTTGTAGGTATATACAGGAACAATCGAAACAGTGGAAGCAAAACATATTTTTCAGAAGGGTAAAGAAGTTCGAGCATCGCAGGCGCACTCGTAGAGTTCCAAAACTAGTCGGAACATAACCAAGGTAAAATAAATGAAGAAAATCTACAACACTAAGGTAGCCTTTTCAGCGACTTATCATGAGAATCACTTTTTACTATTATTCTCAATTTCATAGTGAAAATTCGATTTGTTAAATTTTATAGAGTGGTGAATCGAACAAACAACTGGTGTAAGCTAAATAGACCGACATAATCTAATACAAACAAGAATATACAATAGATAAAATATCCTTCATAGGTGCATTCCTTATATTGTAGCATAAAAGGGTATAAAAAGTTCTTTATCTTTTTATGATTGAAGGCAACGTTAAGTAGAAACGCCTGCATAAAGTTACTAAACTAACAGTAAAAACCAAATTATGAATGAAATCTAGCCTATACAATAAAGCAAAAAGTAATTACTAATAAAAATGTTGTTGTGAATGAAGTTGTTGCAATTGATGTAAGGGGATTAGCAGCGCCGGAACACGTGTTGCCAACACATGAGACTCAATGGGGGGTAAAGTTTTCATGAAGCATACAAGCACGTACATACATACATATATACAAGCTACACGTGTGCCTGTTCATTGAGCAGACTTTGCTCATGCGTAAACCAGAAGTACACGAACTTATGCTTATCAACACATGTAAAGTATATACAATACATAAGTAAGTATTTATGTAGATGAGTATTTACACATGTGATTTTTAAATGCCTTGAAGAGCCATTTGAATTTCATTTGAGGATGTTGAAAAGTTTTCTAAACTGACGCATTCGATTATCGTGTTCCCTTTACTTATTTTTGTCTTGCTCATTTATTTTGAATGTTGTTGGTTTTGTTGTTGTTGTTCCTGTGTGCGTGTTCGTATTCATGCGTAGCGCTGGGGGAGCCTTTCATTTATATAATAATAAATCGCTTTTTAATGCTCACAGATTTATTTTATTTGTACGCATTAGCCTCGCATTCCCACAATCATACAGACGGACATAAAAACAAACAAACAGATTTGATGTGTACACTTGGACTCTTAGTCCTCTTGAGTTCCTTCCGTGCAAGTGGATTGCTCAGCAAGTGTACCATCGTGACAGTCTGCGGGTGGTGAATGAGACAAATTAATATGCGAGTGCTATATATTTAAGTATATATGTATGTATATATATCATACATACATGTATATAAATGTGTATGCGGTAGTTTTGACATTGTTGCTTTATTAGTCATTGAAAATGACACTGAAATATTGTGGCAACATTAATTGGCATGAGAGACAAGCATTTCTACACAAATACACACATACACACATACACACACTCATACATTCATACATAAGTACATGCTTACGCCCAACCTAAAATGCCACAAAAATAAAACCAGAAAAATAAAGATGTATATATTAAGCAAGCAATCAAAAACAAATATTTATCTTATTGCGCCTACATTGTATTTGAAAACATAATAAAACGGTATATCCGCGGATTTTTCTATTATAGACAATAATATAAAAACATTTTTAAAAGCAAATGGTATTTGTATTCAAGGGGAAATACCGTTTCGTAAATTATTTCGTTTTATAACCAAATAAAATTATAAGAATTTAGTATATATAGTATATATTTTAATTGCAATAACTGTTTTATATATTTGCGAGAAATTTTCGTCCGGCCTGCGCGTGTTGAGTCATAATCTGTTAACACCTAAGTAGGTTGAAGAGACTATAATTTGCTATCCACTAGTGGCTATGATCTCATAAACGAGCTAGTGAATTTTTCTAACAGATTTAAAAGGGAAGTTTTTTTATTTAGCAATCGAAAAATACTTATATACGACGAAGTTTTCGCTTTTTGACTTAGGATAAACCCCAAGAGAAGGCCTTAAATATGGGCATCATACTGGGTTAAGCCAGTATGAAAAACTATAAATCTTCGTTGCAAACGATTTCACTGCATTCACAATAATAATTATAGATAAATATTTTTTTTTACAAAATTTGCGACGCCAGAGTAAGTCATAGTATGTAAGTACATAACTTGGTTTTCCTTTTAAAGATAGATAGATTTTCTCTTTACATAGTTTAAGACTCTATTAGAACTTAAGAAAACCATAACACTTTTAGAATTCGATAAGCTGCCTTTATTCGCAAAATATTGAACCAACTATGGCAGTAACTAATATTGATCTCGTAGTTTATATTACAGATTTAACTTATGCGATTTTTGCTGCTGTCAGATCACACACGTTCATTAACGTATAGGGAACTCATTAACATGAAAACTAATAAGCGGAAAGCTTCTTCGAAAATTATTCGTGGTTCATACATCTGAGCTTATGTATATTAGGTGAACATAATCGTTACTACGACAATCTGGGTCTACATAATCGGAGTGTCCGGTTTGACTAGAGATGACTTTAAGTCTAAATAGTCTTCTAAATCTGAAAGGGCACTTTTAAGCCAGTCATGGCAATACGATTTAATTTATAGTCCTGACGGAGACCAGATGATTTATTCTCAAAGTTTTGATTGTCAATTGTCAAGTATTATATAAACCAAGACACTAAGAGACTTAATGTTTATTCAATGAAAATACTCGTTCTTATTTTAAAAACAAATAAGAGTGAATATCAATAAGTTTTCCTTTTTCATTTACTTCATTGTTAGAATCAGTAACTTTTTATTAAGTCATAAAAATAGTAATATACATTTTTAAATATAATGGAGAGCTCAAATAAAACTCAAAATTAGTATATGTAAGATATGTTTGACGATAATGAGGACAACATTTCCAAATTTTAATTCCAACTACTATTTTAACGTTGTCGTAAAGTCAAATATTTCTGGACACTCACGCTAAGCAAATATTTCCTAATTAATCACATTTTGATTTCAATATTTTGAAATGCTGCAATTGGGCTTAATTAATTAGGCACTCAAATGATAAGCGCAATTAAAATTTGTTTTTATGTGAAGTACTAGATGTAAAAGCCGCAGAAAAAAAGCGTAAACATTTGGAACTTATTTTCCTTGTGTGCCGTTTTTATGACTATATTTTTTATGATTTTAGCTTTCAAAATTTAACAATGCCGAAAGTCGTAAAACCACAAAAAAAGACACGACAAGACAAAAAATCACATAATGTTTATATATACATTTATGTATGTGTAAGTATGTGTATACCACATGCGATAATTCGAGTAGCTGCTGGGCACTCCAACTGTTGGTGCATTGGCCCTTACACTTGATTTTTATTTGTCTTTGTTGTTTGCGTTTTTCTTCAAAGTAAGCGATAACTGTAAGTTTATATTTCCGCTTGATATTTGATTGTTCGTGCATATCATTTCGGATATTTGCTTTCAATAATTACACGCGCTGCATAATGCTGATTATTTTCGGAATGAAAACAGATGTATGTGTGTATATATGCAGGGAAGTATACATATGCATGTATTAGTGTGTGCGTATTAATATTGTTATTGCTTTGGTGCAGTCTTTGATCGCACTTAATTCACATGTCGATTGTCGAATAATGCAATTCGAGTGCTTACACGTGTGCGTGTGTGTGTGTAGCGTATGCGGATGCAGTTATTTAACACATTGTCAGTGCCTGTGTGTGTGTGTGCAGACGCATATATTTTCACATTTATATTTACATAGTTGATGCGCTGAGTTCCAATTTACATACAAATTATGCACAAATGCATTGTGTTAAAAAACAAAAACACAAAATTATAAAAAAAAACCAACGGACCAAAAAATAAGAACGAAAAATTATCGTGTTGATGGCGCTGTTTACCGGGTAAAAATAGGTCAAATATATTGAACATCATTAATTTTGCGCTCTTCACTTTTTATTCATATCATACACATCCGCCAATCACTTTCCGCCTCCTCCACCACCTACTTCTCCTCTACATACTTCGGTTATGCAAAGCAAGTGCAGCGGTATTTTAATAGTTTTTCCTTCGTACATGCAATGCGGCGGATTTTCATTCATATGTCTTGCGACTGTGTGTAGCGTTGAAATGCATTTTCAGAGCACGGAACTCATACATCTTTATTGATTGAGTCTTCATACATACATACATGTGTATGTATCTATTTTACATGACAACAATGTTTTCGGGATCCCGAAATCTTAAGATTATGTTGGCGGGATTATGGTAATGCGATATATATTAAATTATATTAATTTTTGAAATTTATTACGGCTAGGTTGTACAACACCAACACAACAACTGCAACGAAATTGTGTGACAAAACAAAATTTAGCAGGAGAGTTAGTCTGTTTACTGCTAAGTGCTGCCAGCTGTTTTAAAAATTTAAGTCAAAAAGCTGCGGAAATAAAACAAGGAGTTTAAGCTTAGAAATTTGAAGTTTGCCCAGTAACGGAAGTAAGGAAGATAATATGAAAACAAGAAAAAACGTTGACTTCATTACTTTCTAATACCCTTCACAGGTGCAATTGTTATAGCATACAAAGTTAGAAAAAGATCTTTATTGTGATTTGGATCGGCCAGTTTGCTATAGTTGTTCTACGGAGATTGTAGCGATGCCTTGGATAATAATCTACGCCAAATTTCATAAAGATGTCTCCTCATATGAAAAAAATTTCTGATTCCGATCGTTTAGCTTAGATGGCAGCTTTTTGGTAAGAAAAGGACGTATGTAAAATTTCAGACCGATATCTCAAAACTAAGATGGTTCGTGTATATAGACATGGCTAAATCGACTCAGCTTGTCACGCTGATCACTTATTTTTATTTTACAAATCTGCATATAGAAACTGTTATTAGTTTTCGAAGGAACTTTACCTACACGATTTCCGTCGAAAATATTATTCAAATGCATATAACTCAAAGAAGGTTTCCAAACTCACTGCTAAGGTTGAGAAATATATATAATTATACTTTGAGGAAAAGGAAGTTTTGTTTCTGGTACAAAAGATCAAAAGTGCGACAAGAGTGAATTTATTTAAGTTGCCGATTCTCGAAACGCAAGAAATTGTTTTATCCAATTTTTTTTTTTTTTAAGATTGATAAACAAGTAAAAGAGCTATAATATTAAATATTTAATAGAAGTTTATATATATTGTATATACAAATAATTAAACAATTTTCGTACTTGAATAATTTGATATAAAAAAATTAATAAATGGTGGTACCTTCATCATTAAACTCGATTGCGAAACCCATAAATTACACCTCCAAACTTTTAAATTTTCGGTACTGCTGTCACAGCTTTAGAAACTTACACACAAATACATCTTTTTCCAAAGCAATCTATAATTCTTTATTAAATTGCATCACCACTCGAATACCAAAATCATTTTTCCTCATCATACTATTTACGAAACACTTGCATGCTTATGTATTTAAAAGGAAAATCATTTCATATTTTTTCACAAAAAAAAAAAGAATATTCTTTTCTAAAAATAGTTACGAAAGTGTAACAGTCATCATTGCTATTGTTTTTGTTGTCATTTATTTTCGGCATATTGTTGTTGCATTTGCACGCCATGACATATACTAGATAATAAATGACAATTTAGTGCACTAAAAGAAGAAGAAGAAGAACATAAATACGCAAAGAAATAGAGAGCTAAGACAATTCAGAAAAAAATAGAAAAAATAGGAAAAATAATAACGACACAGAAATTCTATTAGCGTATTATTGCTATAAGCGCAACCACAAGGGTACTAATGTGACGGCTTCGTTGAAATCGGGCGATGCAACATGAAATGTCATGTCATTCTTTTTCTTTCTTTTAGAATAGAAAAACATTTTATGCTTCTTTGCTGCAAGCGATGACCTTATAAATGAGCTAGTTACGGTATGCAGAGGGATTTTATGCGATTTTTCAATGGTATTTTTTTTTCTTTTGCGGAAGCATGATTTGTGACATAAATTTATACCTATGACTCGTGCAAGTTTTGAATGTGATAAATACTTGTAGCGAGCAAAGATATGTTGAAATTAGTAGAAATGATTTTGCTCGATATAATGCTCGGGCGTCACATGATTATGACATCTTAAGTCGATGACAGTTTCCTTTTTTTTTTGGTTGAAATTAATTAAATAGCTCATATATCTGACAACGGATTTAGAAATACAAGTGTTCATAATTATAAATATTAATACTAGAGTTGTTCTGTTTTGTAAGGAGGGGCTAAAACATGAGGAACTGTAACTCTGCTGGTGTTTAACAACACTAAAAAACTTCCATACGTTAAAACAAATGCTTTTTGAAATTTGGGAAATTAAGTTTATTCTTTTAAATTTTGTAACTCAATAAAAAAATCATAATTTTAAATTGCAAATCTCATAGTCTTGGAGGAAATTTGCTGCTCTACAAAAAAGGTCTCTTTTTTTTGATAGGCATTGATGTTTGACGATGAATATCTCGTAAAAGCTTAACTTAATCGAAAAATTATTTTTGTAGAGCAGTACACTTCCTACAAGACTATGAGACTTGCAATTTAAATTGATTTTTTTTCAATGAATTACAAAATTTAAAAAAGAAAAAACAAATTTGTCTTGAAATATTTAGTCAAACTTCAACCGTTAATATCTTTCAAACGGTTATAATAAGAAATAAATAAAAAAAAACGTAAGGCGGATAACATTCTCGTTACAATTAAGAGCTCATACCTCGGGAAACTCTTTTAGGTGGGGTCTATTAATGAATTTTTCAGAATACCAATCGAAAAAAATATTCGTATTTTTTAACCACCCTAGTGAAGGTACCTTGTAAAATGAGAAAATTATTCCAAACAAGGATTTGAGTTCGATCGATGAGTTTTTATGAAAGCTTTATGCTTTAGTGATCTGATCTGGAGAACCTTCACGTTACATTTGAGAGCTCATACTTAGAGAAACTCTCTTAGAGGCAAATAAGCATCAGCTTGGTGAGAAAAGGAAAATTTTGCAAAATTTCTGGTAGATATTTTAAAGACTGAGGGACAAGTTGGCATATATACAGACGGATAGACAGACGACATGGCTATATCGACTCAGCTCGTCACACTGATCAATTGTATATATACTTTGTAGGGTCTCCGGGTTTACTTTTAGGTGTTACAAACTTAGTGGCAAACTTAATATACCCTGTTTAGGGCATTAAAATGGGTGACAACATTCAAATATTGTCCCTTAATTGTCGCTTGTTGTTATTAATTGTCGATTGCGAAATCTAAAAATTTAACAAACCTCGGTGAAAATTAATATTAATTTCTTATTAATTGAAATCAAAATTAATTGACTTAAATATGTCGCAACACCACTTATAAGTTTTTAGAAGCTACTTAATTAGACAAAACAAAAATTAGATAAATCAATAGAGCGGTTCCGGAGTTTAAAAGGGATCGAATGAACCGGGCTACATTGGCACTTTATACCATCTGTAGATTTTAAGTTCGTAATTACAATTAAACATGATTTAGTACAGAACAGAACATATATGAATACAGTCCAAATTCCATCAGGAACACATACGAATATAGACCAAAATTAAATTGAAAATCAAACGGATTATTATAAATGCTTCCACCTCATTTGTATAATCCACAAAATCTACACGCCACATATTTAACGCAGTTGCGTAAGCAGCCGGGCCACCATCAGTTAAATTCATTTATTTGCCATTGTGCTACAACTTAATCTACATACTATTTTGCATCATTATTAAAACGCCTTTTTAGGTCATTTAAAATTATGATGGCCAAGACATAATCCCTTTCGTAATGCACAAGCACATGCAAGCAAAATTATGAACTCAAAATATAAATTATATGTGCAGTCTACTGTAAAGTTGTTAAGCAGAATAAAACGAGAAGAAAAAACGAATCAAGAGAAAAAAGAAAAAAGCTTTAATATGCCCTTAATTGGGAAGCGTTGAATGTGTGCGTACCCATATAATTACATTGAAGACACACGCGGACACATGATTACCTTTAGTATGTCCAATATGCTTGCTCACATACATATATTTGCCTGTTAGGAAAATTGAGACAGATCTTAGAAGAACTAGTTTTTTAAGGAGCACACGCATTTTCTTTTAAATTGTAGTATACGAGATATTGGTTCTGGCGGACATTTGAATCTCGGTTTAATTCAATATATGTAATGTAGTAAAAATCTTTGTAAAAGCTATTGCTAGAAGTGTGAATTTGGAGTTTTTGGGGTTTACTTTGATGGTGCTAATGAGCGAGTTTTTTGAAATTAATCTTAAGGATGGATAATCCCGACTTTTAACCCAATCTTTTTCAGAAAGTTCCCTATGAAACTTACTTTAAAAGTAAAGAAACTTCATACTTTAAATTCATGGCTTTAGGTCTATGCTGGGTGTTTATTTGTGGAACAGAATTTAATTGTTATTTTTCTTACTCGATCATACTTACTTTTCATTCTACTATTTACATGAAATTAAGTTCTAGGTTCTAGTTTCAGAAATACTGTTTTCAATTCGAAAAGGTGGCTTAGACATATAAATCTCTTTAATACCTCGCTTCAATATTTTTCTTTTAATGGATTTGTCAGTTTCTGTCCGAGATTTTATGTGAACAGTGATTTCGCACTATAATTGATGAGTCGAGGATTTAATTTTTAAGATCGACAGCCGCACTCCATTAAAATCTCAGGAAAAATAAATTTTAAGGAGTTAATTTAGTATCAGTAAATATGATTATGAATGAAAATCGCATCATCTTTGTTTAGTAAAGTACGAAAGTACTATATACTTATACATAAAGACAATATTAGAATACTGCTATATAAGATTATACAATAAAGACTTTGGGATAATGAACACTAATAAGATATCTTATTATTGAATAACGCTGAAAACTAGGTTTTCTCCATTGTCTCCATTTCTGAGAGCATTTAGTTCAAAATCAAAACGAAGAAGCATAAAAAAGGTGCTAACTTGCGAGACGAACAGATTTTAATGAACTCGTTTAAGACTATATTTTTAAATATGAAGAAGATACAGTCTGCTGGACTGAAGCAGTTGAGTTTCAGAGTTTTTCTGTACTAAATAAGCTCGCTCTTAATTGAGCAAAAGTTTGAAGCCAATTAATAACGAAGACTAGACTGGACCCTCCATATCGAAGAGAACAATTATTCTAGTTGTTATTCCTTATTCAAATATTCTAAATGCAAGCTAAATATTTCGATTATTAGCCTCGCAATCCACTAGTACCACAATTACTCCGAACTGGTACGCTTCTGTGTGGGGTACAAACACATCTATGTAGTTAGGCATCCATGTTATTTATGCATTAAGTGGCAATTTAAGCACGCACACTGTACACTTAGCTATATTGTTAGCTAAAGCGTACAACTCTTTTTGTAACTTTTTGCACTACCTTCTTTGAAATTGTTTTGAGAATGAATACTCGGCACCAAGCATGCGTGTGTGTGCATTGCGATCAAAATGGAGGAAAACTAGTTTATGTGCAATATGCATAGTCATGGGTCAAAGTCATTAATAAAACAGGCATTCAAGCACTCGACCGCTACACTTTCAGAGACCCGGCAGCGCGCCAGTCAGTCAGTCGGTGAGCCACCCAGGCGTTAAAGCGACGCAGCAGTAGTGACGGTATAAAGGTGGTGTAGGTGCAGGCTGGCAGGGTGCTGGGCGACTAAACGAGTATATTTGAAGAAGAAGAGGAAACAATATGAGACGATGGAGCGGCAGAGTGCGTTGGTGCGGCATTCTTGGTAAGGAAATTTGCAGTGGGCCACTAATGGCAATAGCTGCCGCTGAGTTTATTTACACACGCACACGTATAAGTATATACATACGTACAGTTGTGTGTGATTTTCGCACTACATACGCTTAGTAGTTGCACACGTAACACTTAAAAGCTGGCAAATAGTGAGGGAGTAAGCACTAAGCGTCGAGTGTAGGCAGAAATCAGCGGGTTGCAAGGCTTGCTTCCTCTATTGCAGTGGCCCTGATGCGTTCAACGAGTGTGTAGTTGGCAAAAACTGCACACACATACACGCACACACACACTCCTCGATTCCAATTGAATGAAAGTGTTGAAAAATAAAAATGAAACAAAGCACGGGCAAAGGCAAAACCAATAAAAGCTTTATCGAAAATCGCCAGCACATTGCTGCATTGAACTTAGATTTCCACCACTCTATCATTCGAGAAGAAGAGGTAGAAACAGAAGAAGACGCCAGCATTCGACAATAACTTGATATTAGAGGCGCCGACGCCACGTACGCCAACAGCTCAGCACCGCCTACGCATGACAGGTTCATCGCAAGAGTGTTTGTGCGCCGATAGATAACGTCATCAGCACCCAGGCGCACTTTGAAGGTTGCCACCCAACCCATTTCATTTGGGCAGCTGATGCAGTGTCGTTGGTGGACTCCTGCTTTGTGTTGTCTGCCAGTTGGCTGCACTTAATTTAATGATCATAATGTAAACTTATCTGCAGATTTATATTTTCCTTTCATTCCGATATAAGCTGCGTATGTGTGTGTGTGCGTAGCTTTCCTCAATATTAACGCGTTCGGGTATTTTTCTCACGAAGTGCATTCAGCTAGCGGTATATTAAAATTCAGTGCCACATGCCACTGATTTATACAAACAATTGGTCGAACAATGCAAAAGCCAACAACAACTATAATATAAAAGAGTGTAAACATAACGAATGAAAAGAGAAAAGGATTTATTGTGTTGCGTTGGATAGTTGCTGCACCGTTGCTGCGTGGGCTGTGAACTGCAAATGGTGGTAAACGCAGGGGCTTCGGAGCAGGAGTGGCATAAGTAGAAGTTTATGAAAGATGGACTTATGCCAGGAGTTTTTGAGATTTTTCTGCATTACTTTTTGTTTTTTATAATAGCTGGAATGGTAAAGGAATTGTATATGCCTGGTTTGATCAAAGCTGGAATGGAGCACTTTGGAAGTCTTGAAATTTTTTCGGGTATGATCAATGACAAACGACGTTTTGTCATTATGAGCTCTCAAAACTTAAAGTCAGCAGGTGAGAGAGAGGCAGAAAGAGGAGAGAGGGGTAAAAGAGATACTTAGAGGGAGATATAGAAAAGAGAAGGGATCTGAATGCAAACTTTCCCTGTAAGGAAAGAGAAGAGAGAGAGTAAAGGAGACAGAGAGAGTTAGAAAAGGAGAAAAAAGAGGGAATTATACATGGAGAGAAAGAGAGAAATATAGATAGAGAAAGGATCTGGTTCCAAACTTTACCTAGTTAAAGAAAAAGCGTAGGAGAGAAAGAAAAAAGGGAAGGGAAAGAGAAGAAATATAGTTCCGAAATGTTAGATTTACAGAGTCTATTTTTTTCATCTTGAACTTCGTAAGATTGCTTGTTCTCCCTCTTTAACCAGTCCAAATCGTCTATTGTGAACTAAACTTGGTTCTTAGCTGATTTAACTTAATTTTGAATGGCTTCATGATAGGTTAAAAAAAAGTGGGGTTATATTTTTAGTCTCAATCGTGTGAAAAGTTGGAGACTGTTTATCCTTCGAACTGAAAAATTCCTTCCTCCTATATAATATGAAACAACGACAATATATGAAACAAGTAATCTGAATTTGTGTTTTATTTGGATTTTAGATTTTGGTACCTTCGCTTTTAAAATATTCTATATAGTACATGGAATTAACAAAAATGCATTAAATGTTAAACAGCTGTTGTAATAAGATCTCTTCTTAACCCCATACCTATGCCTGTGAAAACTTTTGTACCCGGTCAGCATAGCTATTTACCACCGCTTGGAACCGCACACAAATGCTTTTTTTATAATTTTTAGTGCATGTATGCACATATAATATAAATATCTTTTCTAAGTACATATATAAGTATATACATATATATTATTTGTCTGCCTATAAAATATAGCCAGCCGCCAAGTGTTCACGGCTGTGGGTTGCATAAGAAATGTTGATGCTTTCGCCGACTTTCAAGCATATAAATCTCGCGCTCGCGCACTTGAAATCACTTTGTTTGCATTAATGGGCGTCGAAGGTGACGGTAACACAAAAAAAACGCTGATGTTGGGGGACACGTTTGCAAGGTCAGAAAAGCGTAACAAAAGCTTCTACTGACGTCAGCTGCTTCACACGTGATTATCAGATGCAGAAAACTAAGTGTTGAAAAGAGTGAATTGCTGTCGATAAAGAATAATGGAATTGTTTACAGGACGACAGAAGACTTTTGTTGATCGTTAAAGTGACTAGCTTGTTAAATTGTAAAGACTACATCAACCACTGGATACACCGTTCTGCGGCCATAAGAAAATTTCTCTCCTAAGTGTGATAATTTGACAAGGAACAAGAATGGAGAAAGGAGAAAGGATAAGGCCTATTAGCAGTTAAAATAAAGAATTATAGGCGTGGCATTGCCTGGGCTGGTCCATATAAATTGCGTGCGCAAACCGAATCGATAAAAACAAATTCCGAGATTGGTACAACCTTTTCTTATGTTCGTACGAAAGTTGAATTCCATATGACAATTAGTGTATGGAAAAATATTTAACAAGAGGCTTACTTGAAATTTTGTGTTTCCAATGGAATCACGGCTAAGAAATCGTTGAATATGTTGCAGAAGTGTTTTAAGGAGTCTACTTTATCACGAACACAAGTATTTGAGTGGCACAAAGCATTCAGGGAAGGTCATGAAGTCTTCGAAAACTCGTCTATCCAGCTCCGTTGATGACATTAACAGTTGAGGATACAGTGCTTAAAAATCATCGTGTTGGCATCAGAGAAATAACAGAGGATCTGAGTATCTCTTATGGAACGACTCAACACCTTTTGGTTAATCTTTTGGTTATAGAGCATTTCAATGATGGGCTCGTACCAAAAGATCTGGATATTTAGCAAAAACAACGTTGACGTAGCTGAGAACTCTACATTAATCAAACGCATAACGACTGGTGGAAAATTGGATTAAATGGTGGCATATTTGTATGTTTTGTTATTTTTAGTCAGTCCGCTTCAAAATTGATTAGATATAAGATATTCTAATAAAACTAAGTGTTAAAATTATTATAAAGTAATTTTATACTGAAAATGTGTTGTTTTTGTTGTAGCGGCAGATGAACAATCCCCAAGTAATTTCGAGGAAAGTCGCCAAATTTACTGACCTTGGGCGAATAGAAATCCGGGTTTGTACCGACTGTCGCGGAAATGGCCTATGGGTCACCAACGCTAAAGTGCTTAATTTTATATTACACCATTTTTCTGTTCCTATTTAGTCTTCCTTACTTTCTTATTCGAATATACTTGTACAAGTATAATCTACACTTAATTATTATAAAATATCTTATTTTCGAGGATTTTCCTTTAAATTTTGTATTTATACTTTAAGCAGACGAATAAACACTCACCAACACTAAGCCGAAATTAAAAATAAATAATTACGGTTTCTATTTTATATTTTCCGTCCCAAAAGGGCTAATTATAATGTGAAGAATTAGAAGTCGCTATCTAAAGGATATCAAAACAACAACAAAAATGTGTATGTGCGCAAAAATTACACGCAAACAAACTACAAATAAATATTTCTAGGTCTAGATCTATATATATATATATGTATGTGTGTATGTGCGTGCACTAAATCCTACCTTGTTAACGCCGTAAAAGTTAGTCCAACCCAGTGAAGCAGTAAGCACACGATAAAAGCAACAAAAAAAGTATATCACGAACTACTTTATCAGAAAAAGGGAATAGGTATAAAAAAAGGAAAATAGGCGAAACAAAAGGGGTGTCTGTTGCCAAATAAGCATGCAATATACTATATATATACACACATATAGAAACACATATATACGCACAAAAGTTCGCTAGAAGAAAACACGTAAAGTCAATAAAAACTAAAAAATACGACTGACAGTCGACGTATAGTCGTATTAGATGCTTCAAACAGATTAAGGATGTGCAAAGAAAGTGTCGCACACTTTTCGTTACGTTTTTATTTTATTTTCTCCTCGCCATTGTTTGAGCGTAGAAAAAAATAATAACAGAAAAAGAATAATAGAATTTTACACCCAAGGGAATTTCGCGTTTAATGCGCACGCCAACTCGAAGCCAGAGCGAGTGGAACGCAAAAGATGGCGGGGCGGAGTGGGGCGGCAGGAGTCACTAACACAATAGTTTTTGACGGCGAAAATAATAAGTAGCTCAAGTATAAGTGGAGCTAACTGAGGAGCGCTCACAAGTACCGAGTATATTTGCGCAAAACATTGCTGCACAAACTCACACACACATACACATGCATATATGTAAGTATATAGGAGTGCAAGCAGCCAAATAAAGTGATGAGCGCCACTGAAGGATAAGTAACTTTAGTTTGGTGAACTAGAGACACGAAAACGAAAGGCAATGCCGAAATTGGAGTCGAGAATGGAATAAATGCGAAATTTGTGCGTGATTGTGATTGCTGCAAGTGAAAACTAGGTGGAAATGTGTGCGTTGGGTGCATGTATGTGTGACAGTGTGTCAGGTTTGGCAAAAAGTAAAAGAAAATAGATCAATAAGAAATAATATAAAAAGTATAATTCAGAATAAAAGCATAAATACATAATAAAAAATAAAAGCAAAGAAAATCATACAAAAAATAGGCGCAATAATAGCGAACGCATTAATAAGTTTTTTTTTTGTCAGTAAAATAAATATTATTTATAGCTTGGGTGCGACTGATGAAAAGTCATAAGCGGTGAAGTGAGGAGCAATGCGATTTTATTATTTTTGACGTTTTAAAAGATAATAGTAAAGAGCAGAAGTAGTCAACTGAAGGCGGTATAATGGGGCGGAAAGGTACAAAGTAGGAATGTATTAACGATTCGCTCAGAGAATCAAACAAATAATTATATGGAATGTAATTAAATAGACTTTAAAAATTAATAAAACTAGTAGAATAATTAGTGTTCGTGATAGAGGGTGTTTTGTTTTTAGAGACCTGGATCTTTATTTCTTATAAAATACAGTAAAAATTGAAACAAGTTGGCTTTGTTAAAGCGCCAATTTGATGGTATGGTACAACTTATCCCTTAGGGTAGTCTTAACGTCTAAAAATTACCCAATATAAGTATGGCTCCTATTGAGTACGCAACCACTAAACCAATTTTTCTAAAATTTTTGGAACATCTATAAGAAATTCAAGAGAATGTTTCCATTTTTTTACAGAGTTGTCTCCATACAAGAACTTAAATTTGCTCAAGTGGTTCGATCTAAACAATTTCTTTGGAGATTGAGATTAAACAATAATCTGTGGCAAATTTCATGAAGAGACCTTGTGAAATAAAAATATTTTCATAGAAGAACAAGATTTCGATCGTTCAGTTTGTATGGCAGCTATACATATGTTATAGTGGTTCGACCCGAGTGGGATTAGGTGTTACACAATTCGTGGCAACAGAATATAACTATATACAAAAAATTTAATAAATCGATCGTCATTTTAAAATCCTTATCCTTATGATTGTACGGATGACAAAGCTGGTTGGACTATACAAGGTTTATTCCGCATAAATAATTGAGGGCGAGGTGCGAACATGGAAAATAACACTCACAACTACAATGATAGCATTATATATAAAAAGGATACAAAGGCTATTTTCCAAAGCACCCACTTTACACGAACGCCTGCAGTCTACACCTACTTTATTCAATCAAAGCTATATTGTAATTGTTTTACCTGGCGCTGCTGTTGTTTACGCAAAGTTGCATATGCTCATACTCGTAGGTGGTGATTCATGGCCAAAGTCCTTGACCTATTAAAATTTGCACTTGTAAATTATTTTGTTTCGTGTTTTTTTTTTTTTGAGCTGAGTTGCTGTTGTTGTTTGTTTTTATACTTTTGTTTAAGTTTATTTTGTTGTTATTGCATTTTCTTTTGCTTGTGATATTTTCGTTGTATACACTTGGTTTTGTTGATGCTGCACTATAGAGGTTATGTCAGACGACACCACGATATGCTCTCACACACACACACATGTGAGTAAATGCTTGCATATGCAAATGTAATTGGTTGTGTGTGGGTGGTGAAATTATCAATTGAGTATCCTTGCAGTTTAACACATGCATACGCTTGTTTACAGTGTATTTTTTTACTATCCTTGTGTGAAACTGTGTATGAGCTTATTTTATATATAGTTGTTTTTAAATTTATCCCTGGAGAACAAGGTTCTAAATTCTACTATATTCAGTTAGCCGAGTTTAGAGTGTGCTATGCCTCTTTATCATTTAGTTGAGGAAGTTTAGATGTGAGCCGAGTAGAGTTTTTGCTATGGAACATAGAGGGTATAGATTAAATTGTCTGCAAATATTTTAGGTTATGTTCGAAAAACTCTATAGCGTGCCAAAAAGTTCAAAATTACGTCGTGTAAAAGGCGACTTTTGGTATTGTATATATATTTCTCTATCTATATATCTTTGAGACGATTTAGAGAGAAATATATAATATTTATGTGACAATTGGTTTGCAAAATTTGAAGATTTACCAGAAAGTGTACGCTAAAAAGGTAATTGTAAGTGAATTTACTATTAATAATAATTAGTTCTCTTAAATCCTTTCATAAATATTTAAAACAAAAAAAAACGTTAGCGTCGGTTGCAGCGCAGCTATAATAACCTTCAAAAATACAAAAGATAGCATAAAAGAACTTGATCTTGATCGATCAGTTTACATGGCAGCTATATGCTATAGTGATCCGATCTGAATAATTTGTTCGGAGAAAGGACCGTCGCCAATAAACTTTTCAAAATTTCGTAAAGATATCTCTTCAAATAAAAAAAGTTTTCCATACAAGAACTTGTTTTTGCCCAATTTATGTCAGCTTCTTGTGGAGAAAAGGATATTTGCAAAATTTTAGATTGATATCTCAAGAACTGAGAAATTACTTTGCCTTTATATAGACAAATGGGCATGGCTAAATCGACTCGATTAATCACGCCGGTCATATATACTTATTTAAATGCTTTATAGGGACTTAATATACCCAGCCCAGGGTATATTAATTAGTCACGAGTACTTTGAGTACTTCAAATCGGTGCTATGCACATTGACCTTGATTTAAAGTGGTAAACAAAATATGATCTCAATAAAAAATTCAATATTATATTTTACTTCTTTATTATTAATGCAGTAAGCGCTTCAAATGAGCACTAGCACTCGCCACTGCGCCAGTTGAAACGATTATGAGTAGTTTGCAACGATATTGAGTACATTGAATCAACAATGACTGAGAGCAAATATCAAGGGGGAAAATGTTGGCAGACAACAGTATGGCGGTGGTAGTAGTCGGTAGTGAGAACTCTCCTCGAAAAGTGTAGAATTATACGGTTAATGAAAGGGGTTAAATTATTATAAAGACACAAGTAGGAGTATATATACCAGCCAACAGTTATAATATAAGCATATCTTTACGTTTTACATTATATTATTTAAATTATTTCCCACAGATTTCAGATACGCAATTTATGGTTGCATTGCTGTCATTAACATTAACATACACTGTGTCAAATCCATTACAATCTTTATGTGTCTTCACGCTGATATCCTTGGCGGCGAAGCGTAATATAAGCCGCGCTATGGTTGAAGTGTTTGTTTGTGTTGTTTTTGTTTATAATGTATTGTATCCTTTTCAATTGAAACGAA
Organism: Bactrocera oleae; assembly: GCF_042242935.1. Taxonomy (NCBI): domain Eukaryota; kingdom Metazoa; phylum Arthropoda; class Insecta; order Diptera; family Tephritidae; genus Bactrocera; species Bactrocera oleae. The sequence goes on along the minus strand of NC_091539.1, from coordinate 64,163,677 downwards.
ATACGCAAATAACTGTGTATGTAAATGCATGTATCTATGTGCGTAAAAATTACTTCCATACGCGCTCTGTGGGAAAAATTTTAAGTAATGTGCAGCTTTTGAATCGACATAACCTAAAAATTTGAAGATTTTTTTCCCCCTATTACCGAATAACATAACACTATTTTCATAATTTTTAATTTTGCGAAAAATAGAGAAATAAGTAAAAAATTTTAAGTTTATAACCGTTATTTTTGTTTCTTACACAACTTTTAAGTTCAGGGTACAACTTTTAAGTAACAATGAAAATGTTTGCTTTTACAAAAAGAAGAAACAAGAAGAAAACACAGGTTTGTGTTTACCAAAATAAGAAATTTTTTTGTAAATATTGCAGAACATTATTAACAATTTTCTTTAACAATTTTTACCGTTACCTAGCTTCTTACAAAATTTTTAAAAATTTTAATTGTTCTTCTTGTACATAATTTTAAAATACAAAGAAACATACAATTTTCTACTAAGGTTTTAAACTGTTATTTTAGCATATTTTACCGCTTAAATTTTCAAAATTTTTTTCAATCACAAAACATCCTTTTATTTTTTTAAGTATTAAATTTCTTTTCACATTTTTAAGCCCTTAGCCTAATTTTTTCTAATTATAATCCTAATTCAATTTTAATCAAAGTTTATCAGGAAAAAATTAATTAAAATTAAAAAAAATATCTATTTTTCTTAAAAGTTTAACATAATAATTGGTAACTCATAATTTGTTTTTGTTTTTATTTTAAGGTCAGAAAAAATTCTTTAAAAAATACAATAAATATATAACGATTTTACACGTAACTTCTACATGCAAAGAAAATTAAAAACAGAACAACTCAAACACTTAATTTCCTACAGAGTCAGGTAAATTGCTGTGCAAGCGCCACGCTGGCTTTACGCTGATGTCACTTGAAATCTTTAGAATTTGAAAATGAAGAATAAAGGACTTTTGCGACACATTGACTCTCATTTAAGCCTTTAGAAGCAGATAAAATGATATATGCGTGTGTATGAGTGCAGCATTAATGCCTTGTAAGCCACACACATACTGCTTGCCTTGATTAAGGCGCATTATATTTTTAAACTATTCATCTTTGGACATTAACACGCATTAATCATATGCTGCACAACCAAAGTTTCGAATGATGTTAACCGAAACTTGCGCCAACTGTAAAAAGGTCGCTAGGTCGTTCATGTCGCGTTTCAGGTTACTCATACGCCCCCGCACACATACATTTGGTATTCTGCAACACCTTCGGAAGGCATAAATCTCACAAAGCCTTCATATATATGCACACTTATGTGTATAAATAATGTAAAAGCAGCGCCGAGTAAACCTTAACTCGCAGCTTTAACCCTTCCAAAACGAATTCGGTGTATTTAAGGCATTTTTTTGAGCCCTTTCAAACACTTCGTGTCTGCTTTGCTTGCGTTTAAATATGTAGAAGGCATAAAAGTAATGGTGTTGAAGTTAGCGGCAGGCATGTGAATCAACCACAACTTGTGTACCGTTGTGTGTACTTGAATGTGTGGCAACACCGCCTAGCCGCCGCTGAGCAGCTAACCTTATTTCCTAAATCTGCCACCGCAAACGGATTGAATTACATTTTGCGGTATATCGCTAAGTTGCGCTGAGGGTTGTTTGGCGGCTTACTTGCTTGCCTCAGCTAGTCTGTCAACCTGATGAAATTCGGTTGGTTATCATAAGAAAACGAAAAAAAAAAAAAACAGCACGTTGGCTCACGAGAAACCACACGTACTCTAGTAGACGACACACTTGAGGTCTATCGTTGCGGCAAATTTAAAAAAGGGGAGCAGCGCATTGATGAATGTATCAAGTAAAGCACCGCATAAGAAGAGGTAAATAAACTTAAATCCATAGTACTTGCAATAATTCAAATAAACTCGAAGAGTTTCGCCATTTATGTGTGGCTTTAAATGTTATGGCACTTTACTGGCAGTATATGAAGGTAGAGAGATTTACATAAATTGTAATACATACTATACATACAAGTACATCGATTTACAAATACGAAAGTACGAAATTAGTTAACCATTTTTAAATGCAATGACATCTTCGAAATAAGCCTTAGAGGCTACCATAAAAACTGTCGAGAGCCTCTGCTTTCTCTCTCTAATGCATGATTAGCAGCATGATTTCTCGAATACTTCTTCGTATGCGTTCGTTTTCGCTGTCGTTAAACAAGATATGTTTTAAAGCAGCAATTTTTAAAAATTAAAGGCATGTGAAATATTTCGAGATGTCTGAAAAATATTTTTTATATTCTATATCAGCGACTTGAAAAGTTATGTTACGACATCGACAGTGCATAAAGTGGTGCAAAAAGACTTGCTCTCAGCAAGTTCTGTTGAAATAGCTTTGGTGGTTTGGGAGATATGCACATTCGACCTATTATAGGGTAGGGCCATGCCCACTTTTTAGAATAATTTAAATCGTAAATGCCTTTTTGATAATTTATTGCAAGAGTATAAAAATAGATATATTATGTTGGTGCTAAGTGAAGCTTAATAATTTTACTAAAATGTTTCGTATACTGACTGATATGTACGTCAAAACACTATGCCTGAATATTTTTATATGGGGTGTAAGAAATCTAGGAAAAGGACCGACAATTTTTCGGTACCAAACAAGATGGGGCTTAAGTAAACATGTCCGCTGGCTTTAAATAATATTTCTTAAATTTTAACTGATATCTAATATATGGTTGAAGGCCAATCAAAAGAACGTAGATTCTGTATGTACGACTCAAATAAAAGCGTCAACCGATTTCACTCTTCTTCGAACTTCTTTGAAGAGTTTTCACACATCAGGAGTGCTATGATCATTACAATTTCAGTTGTATAGTTAAATATGCTGTCGGGTTCCAAAATGGAATTAAACGCAAAGTAGGCGTGTTTGCCGTCCGGTTTTGGATATAATGGTATTTTTATAAATCAAAGTTAAAGAATGGCTTCAAGCTGTTTGAGATATATGAATTTGCATGGAAAACTGGTCACAGCCACGACCATTACAAAATTTCCCTAATGACGCAGATGTATGCCAGATCGATATGTGAAAAAATCAACTATATTAGTAAATTCTAGTGTAATTAGTAAGAAACTAATAACACTTCCAGTTTATAATTTTGAAATATACCGTAATTTCGGGGGTTGGAAAATTTATTACCAGACTTCTCGATTTTTAGTACATCGTACACCGGAAAGAGGAAATGTTATCCAACCACACCAGAGTGCAAAAAGATACAATAATAAATGTAAAATTTCAGTGAAATATATAATTTTTTTTTTCAAAATGTCTGTTGTACTAACAAAGAGATAAAACTAGGGACACACAGTCATCACCAACTGGATTCATTACCCGATATACACTTAAGATTAAATTTCACCCAGACTGGCCCATATAAACTGCGCGCACAAACCGAAGGAATAAATATTATTATTCTATTTTGTTTTGGATTGGTAAAACCACTTCTTATGTTCGCATTAAGTTCGAGTTGTCCGGGTCAAATTTGATCCTGAGTGTAAAAAACTTTGATGCAAAAACCTCTAGATCTTTATTATGCTTAGCAAAACTATTATACTGTTAGCAACATGTCTCAAAGCAAGATTTAAATTTATTTTTATGATAATTGAACTGAAAACAAAATAAAAGAATAATTAATTTAATGAAATAAATTAAAATTAAATATTATAGAACAAATAAAGTCTCAACTCAAAGCAATAAAAAATCATAAAATCAAATAATAAAGAAACCCAAAACCTGAGGGCATAAATATCATAGTACTAACTACCGTTACAATTTTTTTTTTAAGCAATTAAATTTGCATGAGTGTGCTCCAAAGATACTTGCTTTGATGCTCTTTACTCATTGTTTTCTTAAAAGTGTAATGTAAATATAAACAACAACAAAATATCAAAAGTTCCATGGCCTTTCAAGTTCAAATTGCCACTCGTTGCTAGAAATTTATTTGCAGGCATATCATTATTTTATATATATTAATTTTTCTTTTAATTAAACAAATTTTTACTGGCCGAGAGGCAAACAAATTAATTTTATGGCGAAACGCTATCATAATGGAATGGCAGTTAAAGGTTAGTGCGACGCTTTGTAAATAGAATGCTAGTAAACGTGTAAATGTATGAATGTAAATATGTATGCATGCATTTATTTGTGTACATATATATGTGTGTAAGTGTATGCTAAAATTGACTACACAAGTGTATGCATATTGAATGACAGCCTTGCCACAGAGTATGCCAATTATTGATTTTTTACAATGTGCCACGCGCAATGAATGCCGCAGTGCTACATATACACAGTTATATACAATATATACATATGTATCTACATCGAATTAAATAAAATACTCTTACACAACAAGAATGATGTTTGTCTTTTAATGCCCCATTTCTATTCAATTTATATTACAGCATTACGCAAGCACATACATACTTATATACCGTTGTATATATAAAAATATATGTATACATTATTATATGTATATTTATTTTCATGTCGTCTTCATTGTGTAATAAAATTGTCTAAGTTTGCTTTATCCCCACCGTGACACTGATTTGTGGTCGCTTTTGCCTTCGATTGCTTGCAAGTTCTGCTGTATTTTGATTCTTTGGCGCCACAATTTGTCCTTTTCAGGGTCAAATTGTTTTAAAATCACACTCTGCCACACAATGTAAGCTTAAGTTGCTTGCAATGGACGCCACACTAAGAAATAATAATATGTAATTTTGCTAATTTTATCGGTCTAAAAATGTTTATATGTAAATTTGTGCTTATGTGTAAATATGTATGTATAATTATATTGATATTTATGGTCAATTTCAGTTTTGATTTCCTCATTGCTGCAATTATTTGTAGTGTGTTATTCATTTATAGAACATATACTAAGATGCCTTGAACGCGGAACCGTCGCCACAACGAACATCTAATTAGTCTAATATTTAAAAGTTTCCGAAAAAAACCTGAAAAGGTGTAAATTTTTGTCAGCTAAAGTGTGAAAAAAAAATGTGTGCTACATTTTTAAGAGTCGAGGGAACTTTCAATGCCTAGTTAAAATACTTATATAATATATTACACATATTTGATCCTAACATCACCTAGCGGAAAAATTGTCAGGTTTGATTCGCTTTGTTGTTATAGAGAAAAAAAACATTGTCAAAATATATTCCTGGCCAAATAAAAATCCCTAACCATTCCGGTTGTGTAGACTCGACTGTTGTAGGAAGCGATGTTCCCACCTCAACTCACAAGTTTATTATACTTATATGTAACTATATAAAAAAAGTGACCATATTAAAACCTACCTATTCAGACATGATCCCGAGATACCAAGCATATGTCCATGCCTCTACGTTGTATGATTACTCAACCAAAACATCTAACACCCTGCTAACGCTATGCTCCGAAGCTTTCGGAAAAGTACGTTGCCTGGATCTCCACTTAGATGAGGTCGAGGAGAATATCGTAATTGAGAATATCTATTTGTTCTAGATAACAACAATGACCACCTTAAATAAAACAACAATAAACACCTTAGAACCATTTTTTTTTAATATTAGACGGGTGTGTTGAAGTCCTCATAGTTTTTTAAATCAATTGGATTGGTTGAGAGGTCTGCGCCTCTACATATTTTCATTTAGAAGGGCAGGGCTTAAAATTTAAACCGCAGCAATTTGCATGGTTTGGTATTTTCGTAACTCATAGAATATTTTAATTCTTTTCTTGAATAAAAAGATTCCATATCCTAAATATATATATAAAAAAAAACGTATATTTATATGCCCATACGTTAAAATATCCATATACGAGGTCCCAGGCTTGTATTAGTCGTATTTTTTACCTATTAAACAAAAACAATATAAAAGATTAGGTATTATTGGAACAAAAAGGAGTAAAAGTGGAATACGAAAACATTGTTAATGGATCCTCGTCAAATTTTTGAAAACCACAGATAGATAGATATAAATTGAGGTTTGCACCGCTACCTAAGGTCTATTGTGTCCTCCCCTCTATCACAACGACTCACATAGACCCAGCAAACTGATAAATTCCAGTATACTGCTGGATGATATTGAGGCGATGTGATGTGCGCTTTAATCCTGCGTCTACAGACTGCTGTGCAGTCTAGCATCAAGTGTTCGGGAGTTTCCGGGTCGCATAAGACCTATTATAAATAGGTACTTCTTGAGCTTGCAGTGCCCAGTGTAAAATGCGACAAGTAGCCGGAATTTGTCTCTCGGAAAGTTGATTACATTTTTAAACCTAGTAAAGTTTTAACCACCCATTAGCAACTTTGCATGGTGCACGGCTTGCATATAGTTTTTATATAATGATTTCGCTAAAACATTGTTTATGACGGCACAATTTAGATTAAAAAGTTTCGAAAAAAATATAATGAAAGAGATTGAATTGGGATCGACCAAGCTAGAAAAATATTTTCGGCATTTGAAGTACTACAAAAACACTAAAAGGAAGAATCGTCCTCTCTAGTGGGTATTGGAACAGTCCAATATATTTCAAAGTCGGACCAGTTGTTTTGAAATATAAAATTTTAATATTTTAAGAAGATCCTACTTTGACCTTTTATAACATTTATTGTTATACACCATTGAATTGAGAGGATAAAGTAGATGACGTTCATATTTTTACTTTTTGAGGAACTTACATACCGTTATTAATAAATATGTTTTCAATGAACCAAATTTCGAAAGCAAATTTTTCGATTGCGAGGATTAACTTCGAAAACTCGAGAACGTACTTTTTTACTTACGATGAATCTCTCGAAAAAATTGATTTGGTCTAATGCCCAGCCAGATAAATAAAATAAGATATTTTCACTTACGCATTATTTTAAAACAGCAATATTTGATTTTCTTACCTGTAAAAGAAAGAATATTTCTTTAGTAAAAATAATTCATTATTTATTTATTATTAAGAAAACAATAATATATATAGGATATGTAATACTAATTGAACAGAAAATAACGTCCAGTAGCTCCAGTTAAGATTTTCTGGCAGAGAAAAAATCATTAAATAGGTTAGGTCGTGATCCAACCATAAAATGCTATAAAAATTAAAAATATATATCTATCTAACCTGAACTTAAAACTTTTGACTAAGTTGCCCAAAAAAGCTATAAGGTCGCTACAGAGATCTAAAATGCGGTGAACGGAGTTACCAACACGGCGCTATATTAAATGTGAAGAAAAGCATGAAAAAAACATAACTTTCAAACTAGTCCATGTTTTTTAACAAATTTTCACTATTGTACTGTAACACAAAAACAAACCAGAACGTCGCTAATTTGAAGTAACAACTAATAAAGCCAAAGTTCGGTGGTAGCAAAGTAACAAAGCAAGCTGTAAAAAATTGGGTGACGAATGGTATTTAGTTTACCATAAAACTGTGGCATTTTTAGTGTTGTAAAGCGGCATGTTTGTATGTTTTTTGGTTGCACCAACATTTTCGGGTAACCACAACAGAAAGGAGCAGAAGAGAAGTGCGCGAAATAGCATATTTTTAATAGAAGCAACAACTTCCCCGCAATAACAATTTCTCCTGTCAAAAGTTTACGAAGTGGCGTTAGATACTTTGGTGCATAGAAATAAAATAGTGGTATATATATACATATATATATGTATCGTTGAGTTCACTGTGACTAACTGCAAAGGGTGACCGAAGACCGCCCGACCGACCGCATTTCAAGTAAACTAAAAATATGCGAGTTCGCTTTTGCCCTCACCAATAGAGTTGTTCATGTTGTCGTCGTTATATTTATCTTCTATTTTCTTATTTCTTAACTTCGTTCCTGCCCCAAGAGCGTTAGGGCGGTACAATTAAAATTGCTTGCATAGTGTCAAAGTGGTAAAGAAATTAAATTGCGGGCAAATGTTATTAAAAGAAATGTGCACAAATTGTAAGAAGAAGAGCAACTATTATCATGTAAGGTCCCAAACACCCACACAACCACCCACATAAGTAAGAAGAAATTGACGTTTTGGCTAGATCTTGGAAAACTCCCAACTCGCTCTTCGCAAATAACACACTAACACTACACTACCACTCTTACAAATACATATATGTACTCTCGCACTTTCTCCCACAACACATTTTGTAAGCGTTGCCTTTGGCTTTAATATTTACTCCTACAAGTTGTTACCAAAAGTACGAGCAAAACTAACTTCACCGCCTTAGCCAGTCAGTGGTTGAGCGTTTTCTATAAAATCAAGCAGGAATTTTAATTACGGTAATGGAAATTCATGCGGACGGAAATGCAAGACAACTGCGACTGCTATGACAACAACAAGCATGACTACGACCCCAAGTTCTGGAGTGGTCGTGGCTTGCCTCCTCCGCTTTCACACTGCGGTGGCTGCCAAGCGTTTACATGGACAGAGAGAGAGAAAAAGTGAGAGAGCGAGAGGCGAACGCCCATTCTCCAGGATTTAATTAAATCCGAAGTTTCAGTGTAGTTAATGTAGTCGAAAAATGTTCGTTAAAAATAAACATCAACAGATTAAGCTATCAAACAAACTTGTAGAACCGCTTAATAACTTAAAAGAAGTGGAGGAGCGAAAATGGAGCGCAATAACGCGCAATAAAATGCATATGACCGTTAACATATGCAACACTGTATGAAATGATTGCATTTGCTATTACTCAGCGACAGCGCTGGGGATTAAAATGTGTGACAATATCTTTTGTAAATGTCACATTATTATGGAAGATCTTAGGAAGACTTTTTCGCTCATGTAATAATACTCTAGTGCTTTCTAGTGGCGATATAAGGTCTAGTAAAAATAAACTCATTATTTTTGCATTAAATTAAAGTTTTTACTTAGCAATTTAGCTGCATATGCACCTAATATGCACAAATTTTAAGGTAATTTCATAAGGCCACTCTCATAGAAAAACTAGTCGCTATTGGCAAAAATATGAAACATTTGATTTTTATAAGCTCCTATTGAGGCGAAATTTTCACCAGCAAAATCATTCGTCATAGACAGGAACAAGTAATAATCATGCCATTGATGCCAAATCCACACTATAAGGTAGATGCATAAGAACTGCCCAACCAAGTTCCGGCAGCTTATGGCGTGTCACAATCGATTTATGTGGTATGTCGTCGAAAGTAACCCGAAATGGATATTGCTGAGTGATCCTTAAAGAGGAAGGATGTAGTTACAGCACTAAGAGAGGATTTTGGAAACAATATTTTTCTCACAAAATGGCGACTGTTTGAAAAACATGTTTCGTTATTTCACTGTTTTTTTGCCGTTCGGAATTTAAAAAAATGTTTTCCCAAAAATCCTCCCGTAGTGCGATAGTATACTGTATAAAGAAGTTCTGTACAAAATTTCAACTAAATCGATTGATTAGTACTTGAGATATCATGCACACCGTTTCTAAAAAAGTAGCTCAGAGCAAAATGACTTTAAAGCTCGCGCTGAGCTGCCTGTTGATTTGGTCGGCGCATCACAAAAAGAGCTGTAACTCCGAAAATAATTGAAATTTCGAAAAATCTTTTTAAAGGGTAATACTACAATACTATGCAAAAAAAATCGATATTTTTAATTTCTAAACCAGAATACCGAAATGGAAAAATCCTAAAATAATACAGAGAGTTGTTTTAATAATAATAGACAATTCTTAAATAGAGAGTATATTCTTAACTTGAAGAAATTTCACATTAAATCCGGATGTCTCTTGGTAATATTTCTAAACTTGGTAGATATTTGTCGTATAAGGACAAGCCATATAGCAAAAAAAAATAGTGAAAAAGACATCAAAACACTCAGCAACAACAACATATTACGTATTTGCATAACACTTTTCCGGAAAACACTTTCCTACACGAAAATTTGCAACGAAGTGATAACGATTACAAAGCAGAAACCAAAATTATGCTAGCTGCAAGCCAAACCAAACCAATAAAGGCAAGAAAACAAGGCTGCTTTACAAACAGACCACTATGTGGGTATCGATATGCAATCGAGAACAACAAAGTTCCGATACCAAAAACACGAAAAAGAAAACAAAAGTAAAAAACAAAGAAAAGTAAACAACAAGCCGAATACACAGCTTTTATAAGGGGGAGGTGTAATATGTTGCAGCAGGAATTGCAATAGCAGTCAAGTATCCGCCAGCGCGTTGTTGAGCATTTCCCAAAGCCGAACAGCAATCGAAGCGGGTAGCCGAAAAAACAATACAACACACACACACGCTGTGTTTACATTTGTCCACAAATAGAGTTAGCAATCACAAGCGAACAACAACAACTGGGACTCACTTCTACAAAAGGAGCACTCGTACCAACCACCGGCTAACAACTAAATACTACGCAGCCTACAAATGGAGCTGCGTCAACACACACACATGCGCACACAAACATATATGTACATGCACAAAGTTATGTATGTCACGAGTGCTGCGCCAGGTACTTTCGCATTTGTATTTGCCATGAGTAACTAAGCCATCTAGTACCGGCTCAGCAAACAGGCAAAATCCAGTTGTCGTTCAGGACGGATTACGTTTGGCAAATGTATTTGATTTTGTTTTTCTATTTGTATTTGTGTTTATATTTGCTGCTGCTACTAAGTCACTTTATGACATCGCCCGGTATCGGCAATAACAAAGCAATGACAATTCTTGCGATAACAACACGAGACACACACACAGATGTACCAATGTGTCTAGAAATAACTGTGAAAGCGACTGCTGCTGCAGCAGGGAAAATAAATTGAAGTGACCAACAAACTGCGAAATCTATAAGAATCACAACAGTGAGAGAACGAACGGCCAAGAGCAGGCTGGCAGATGATCAAACGAGCTGGCGGATAGCCATAATACATTCCTATACAAATACGGATGCATATAGATAGGTTTGGTTTGCGTCACTGTGTGTTCGCTACAAAGTCAAGTCGACTAGAAATATACGACTTTGGCCTTCAATGTTCGCAAAGCATTGAGAGAAAATGTCCATCCGTCTGTGCGCCCGACTGTCTGTCTATTCTTCGTTGTCGGATGTCACTTGACCATAACAAGCTGACTATGCAGCATAGTCCGCTAGACAGTAAAACAGATCGGTCGATTTGGTGTTGGGACGCACGACTATGGTCGCAGAAGTCAAATGTGGATGAGATGGAAAAAAGAATTAATAATATTCACACATACACACCACTTTCTAAATTCCATATATGCAGTGAAATCTGACAGAGCTAGAATATTACTAGTCTACAACTAAGAGTTATTGAATGAAATTGGACTAGTCAGAAAACCACTAGTTTAGAAGTAGACATTCTGGGTTGAAAATGAACAAGTCTGAAAGGGAGTATACTTGCTCTACTTTAATTTTAATTTAGGTTAACTTTTATACCATAAACAGAGTATATTAAGCAACGCTATAACAGATAGCAGCCACACAAACTGATCAAAATGCAGTAATTGCATCGAAAAAATATATAAGTCGAAATATACGCGTATTAGACCCTCACTGTTTGACATATCAAACGGAAATTTTGCAAAAGTCCTTTTCTCACCAAGAAGTTGCTCATTTGTCGGAAACGCCGCTATCGGACCACTATAGCATATAGCTGACATACAAACTGAACGATCGGAATGAAGTACTTGCATAGAAAATTTTTATTAGACGATATATCTTCACGAAATTCGGCAAGCGTTATTATCTAAGGCAATCATGCAATGTCCGAAGAAATTGTTCAGAACAGATAACTATAGCACGTAGCTGTCATACAAACTGAAAAGCAAAATCAAGTTCTTATAAGGAATCTTTTGTATTTGTATTATTTTTTTTTTTTTATTTAAGGTTTAACCTACTTGAGGAAATACCAGGTGGTCATTCTAATGGAGAGTTTACTTTGGATCCAGATATTACCTAGATTTCTTGTCTGTTTTGAACTAATAAAGCGAAACTTTCTTCGCTTGTCAGGAAAAAAGCTGAATTCCAGCTATTGCTGTTCATATTTTTTTTCAGTTAATTATAATTCACAACTAATATATTTTACAACAGTGTAAATATATGTTTATATGTATATATGTCTGCGCATAATGTAATTTTGTAAGTCGCTTTCTGTTCATAAGTAAAATAAGGTCAGCAAACAACGTTGCAACTTGCCAAACGGATTCGTGGTAGCAAAGACCATTACCTACTAGAGTAAATTGAAGCTTCAACGACTGCCTATCAAAGAGCTGCTTAGTTGTTTTCCTGCATTTGCCGTTAAAAGAAGGCGAAGAACGTAAAAGGCTAATCGAGGTGAAACAAGAAAAGAATTAGAGCAATAATGGGAACGGGTGAGTATATAACAAACCAAAGCGAAGACTGCAGCAAACGGCAAAAAGTGCGCACAAATCCGAAAAAAAGAAGAAAAATATTTGCAAAATAAAATTACAAAAAATTCACCAAAAATTTAAAAATAAAAGAATACTAAATATAAGGCAGCACAGCCTTCATCAGTTGGATGAGCTGCATTTATAGAAGGATGCCAACGCAAAGCAACAACAACGTAATTCAATTGCCAAAATGTAGTGCAAAGGAAAATGAAGAAAATATGCCAATTTAAAATCAAATTGTTTTAAGTACATGCTTATTTGGAACTTAATGGATGGAATTAAGTGCTGCAGCAAAAGGCGTAGCAGTGATTTTGTAGCCTTAAGCGGCCATTTGAGGCAATAAGCTCGTATTTCAATTTTAATGCGCCATGCACCGAGAGTGATCCGTAATAAAATTAATACAAGAAATTCGTCGAAAAATTTTTAAATTCATTTTTCTTGATATATGTTCTGTTGCTCAAAGTTTTTACATGCATTCATAGCAATCAATCTTCTCCAACTAGTCGAGAGAGTGTTTGAGTTACAGACAGGGTTATAGTTCTGCCATTGGTAGATAGTTTAAACCTTAATTCCGGTTTCATCAGTTGCTCTCTGTTTGTTTTGATTGATTTGAGACACGGTGATCGGTCGATTAAGAACTCACACAACACTCAGTTTGCATTTTAATAAATTATTATACAATCATTCTGAATTTTAATCAAATTATGCCACGGTATTAAATATAATTATATATGTAAATCCTTTGATAAAATATTCCATATATCCTTAGTACAATTTACAACTTGGCAATTTGATTTAAACCGTACCTCGTTAAGAAACAGAAACAGAAACAGAGAAATCGTTAGCGGGGTTATACAAAAGCCTCGAAGCGAGGTCATACAGCGAATTTGAAATTCTATTGAGTTCAGCCAACATTACTAACCTCATTTCATTTGCTTATGAGCGCAAACAAACATTCCCAACTGAAAGTATTCAACAAAATTATGTAGATTTCATTACTGCGTATGCTCAACAGCGGAGAGTGGAGAGTGTCCGGTAAAGGTACATTAGTGGGAGATAGAGATTTGTTGCAACTCTTTAATATTAATTCGCTCGGAGTGTTTTTGTGTGTTGCTTCCATTTGCCACGCTGTTTGTGGCATGTTGGCGGTGAGCGACTCCGAGTTCATGGCTGTTTGGGCGTCGGTGCGTGTCGCAGTTTATTGTAGACCGCATACGTAGCTCCTCTGGCACATTAACAGTTAGTTTTACTGTTAGTTTCCACAACATCACACAGCCAAAGCACACGCCCATGCAACCACACAACACACCTATGTACCTGAAGCGACGCGGCTGGCTGCTTGCCTAACAGTGTTTACATTGCAGCTTTCTTACGCCGACAAGCGTTCCGAAAAGTTACTCACTACATAATTACACAGTTACATATATAATATGTGCTTTGTTGGCACCTTTCCATGTTTACTTTCGAAATTGAAGGAGAAAAAATCGATTGTCTCATTGCAATGCGGTTTTGGTAAATAAATTTGAAATTCACGAGGATTTCACAAGTAATTTCTCAAAACAAAGAGACCGCATTGTAAAGCGATGTTTATTTTTCATTGTGGTGTAATTCACAATTGTTTGACCATTCAAGTTTTTGGATCTCGATGCTGACCTTAACGGTTCTCTCTCCGACGAATCCATCGATGTATATTCTAAAATGCAACCCTTTAGAACGAATGATTTTTATTACATAAAAATAGCGAGGGTAAAGTCGTTTACACTGTTATATGCTCGAAAGGTCAACAATATTTAGTGTCTTTTACGATTGAGTGCGCGTCCAGACCAAGTAATTTAGAAATTTAGCACTCAGTGCTTTATTCAGCAATAACTCAGCTTAGGCTGAATACATTATAAAACTCAAAAAATCTAAAAAAGCTTGAATTTCGGCCGGGGTCCTTCCACAAATTGCCCAACATATTTAGTATTCTAACAAAGTTACATACATATGCATAACGTATTTTCTGAACCTTACGACTTGACTCCTTTTTCAAATTAATTTACTCGCATTTACAGAATTGGTTGGCCAGTGATTTATTGAAATTTTCACTCAGGTAATTTCAATATTAGCACTATATATATAATTTATCGCACAAATTTGTTTGTATACGATCAGCTGACATCCAATACCACCGAAATTCTCCAACTAACAGTACTTTGTGCTGACATAGACTTCCACAATTCCACTCGCAATTAGGTATGCAAGCTTGTGTGCGCACCACTTCACGTAAGCCCCTCAACTACCAGCTTCTCAGTTGCAACCAATCAAACAGCCAATTATGCTGTGTACAGTCCACTCACTCCCTTTAGCCCATACTTCCTAAAATAGCACCCCACTAAAACAAATTGCGGTCATGCTTATGCAACGTTGAAACGTCAATGTTAATGCTCTCGTTCGAGACGACAACAAAGCTCCCCTAAATGCCAATGCAGAGTGACGGACGGTAGTCGATGTAATGACCTCCAACCACGAGCGCGCACACACACACACACCGATACAACACACCAACGCCAATGTAACTCCATTTTTATATTACTTTTTCATATTTGCTACAACATTGCCATTACAATTTTCGCAATCCCCAACTGCCTCTCCCCCATAGTATGACATCCCTTCCAGATTGCATGCCGACGCAAGTGGAGTACGTGTTCATCCATCCGCTGGTAGCCCTCACATTTCACTTGCAGCACACAAAGTGTACCACCAAAGAATATATCTAATGGCAAAAAGGGGAAAAAATAACATTGGTTGCCAATGTCACCAACATTTTCCAATCAACCGTACAAAATGTGGTAATATTTTCTAATTTTCGCCCGACTCGCTGCCACCTGGGGGCATCAATTATTCATGACTGACTCCCAGACAAACCTATTCACGCACATAACTACACACTCGTTTAGGTAAGAGAAGTGGAGTTTTGCGGTACAGTGGTCCAGCACACCTGGATAGTACTGTAAGGTCATTGGCACAACGAGTTACATATTTACTAACCAAAAAGGGTGATCAAACGCCGTTGCGGTGTTTCAGGCCTCTACGTGTTTAATGGGCGCCGGCGTTCGATTGGGCTTTAATGAAGTGACACGTGAGTTTGTTAAGTGAATTGAAATTTTTTTCTACAAATTCAAAACGAATTTGTGCTCATACGCGAAAGCACATGTCAAGGCACGCAGTAATAAATACCGTATGCATAATTTAATTTACAAGTACATATATGTAGCAGCCGTGACACACTGGAAGCACATATGGTATTTAGTTAATGCTGAAAGTAAATTAAAGCTAAAAGGGTCAGAGAGACAGTAATGAGCTCAACATGCAATCAAAACGGACTGATAAGTGGATGATGCGTAATAAATGTTGTCAATTTTAATTTAAATACTCAATTATAAATTAATGGAAGAAATGCTCATGTTTTAGTATGATGGAAACTCCACTATAATAGAAGCGCACTCCGAGATTTTTCGAAAAAATATTTTATAAACAGACTGAATGATATGGCGCGTTTAAATTGCGAAACGAGAAGATCTCTTTTGAAGAGGAAATATTTAAACAACAGATAACAGATAGTCCTATGTGTTATAATATTATTTAGAGTATTCTTAAATATTACACAGAACAAATAGAGGCCTTAGTAGTCCTAAATGAATGATATATTTTTGTGAAAACATCTTTCAGGTAAAAAATTAACTTTGGAGAAAGCTTTGCTATAATCTTAAAATATTAATTAAACCGTGTTAGACGCTGGTTACAAAAACTTATGCAATTAACAGTAGAAAACAAATGCCAACAGATACAAATATTTGCAAACTATGAATCAAAATCATATGTTCCGCAGACTTCATATTTCCGCTCTCGGAGTTTCCGGTAAACAATCTCACAGCAGTCTTTCAATTGGTTTCTTTACACCTTTTTATTCATCCAAGTATAAAACAGGGCACAATTTATTGAGTGTGTAGAAAAAATACAATAAACAAGTGGTTATAACATAAAGAAAGAGAGTTAGAATCGAAGAATAATTTCTACAGGAAATGTCAGTGATTTAAGGGTTATACCTACTTGCGAATTTCTAAAAATCGAACTTTGTTTTTGCGTCTACGAGTATATCGTAATTGATTCGGCAAATAGTTTCGGAGATATGAGCGTATTTGTATGAAATTTTAACTGAAAGTGTAATTGCAAAATTTTAAACACTATTTACAGAGTCGAGAAGCAAAATTTCTCCGAAAGCGATTTGTACCTTTTACGCGACCTTCTTAGATATATTTATCAGGTAATGATCGAAGCAATAATATTCTTGATAATAATTTAGATTTTTAAGCCACTCTGAAGTGTCAATTCTATAACAAACAACAACTTTTTTTGTCAAGAATCAAAATTTTTACCAGTTCTTCTATCATTACCTGTTTTTACCTTTGGTAATAATAAATTAGTTTGGTTTCTGGACTTGATATTATTTTAAGCAGAAAAATGTTTCTCACGCCAGACACTTTTTTCGAAGGTCCTCCTAGAGATCGCCTACGGAATCAAGAGAATCCAAAATTTTTCAAAATGAATCTCCGATTTTTTAAGTACATTTAATTTAAGAAACTTATGGTGAAATCAAACTCCACGAATCTCCTGCAATGAGTTTGTCCAGTGTGCTTCACAGGCCAGAAGTTCTTTTTTGGGTTAGAGACTATCGAAAATTTGTAGGTTTAAATAGGGGGGGTTTCTACACGTGCATCTTCTTTTTGGTGGAAGTATATATATAATTTTGAGTTATAAATTAATGAGTTGTAAAACAGCTGTTTTGTTTTATTTGCTTTAAACAAAATAAAAAATAATAGGGGCCTGCAAGGGATCAATTCCGGAGAATTTTATATGCATGTTTCCCTGCATATTTTGAAGTTGAATTTAGAAATGCTTTTCTTATCACTAGATAATTTTCCCCCAATATACTCTCTTTGTCAATTTTCGTTACAAAGTTTTGGAAATGGCATTAAATTGGTGGCCATTATAAGCCAGCTGAAAACTAAGTCAGCAAACTCCATCAGGCAACAACAGCAAAGCAACACCCAAGCAACAATGAAGAATGCAACTTTCATAAAATTTTCTACATTTTCAATAACGAAAGAGGGAGCAAAGAATAATAGCGTATAAATTTGATAACAGATGCCACAACGCGGAGCACGGGCCAGTACTGGAAGTAACTGTAGTGAAGTAAATAAGCAAAAGTAGCATTTAACACATAAAAAAGCAAACGTAAATTATATAAGAACGAAAAAAACTTGGTGCGCACAAAGTTTGATACACAAAATACAAACAGAAATAGATTTACGTAGAAGCCGAACTGAGCTGAGTAACAGCACTGCACTTTGGAATGGTTGAGTTGTACTCTGTAACTATGGTATTTTTTAAGACTCACGAGGAAATAAAGAAAATATAAATAATATGAAATGCGTTTCCAGCAAAACTGAACAGCAGCGGCAATAAGTTCCTCATAATGGACTTGGACATAGTTGCTTCGAAAGCATTTCACGTAGAGGGGGTGTGGTTGTGTGTGGTGTAGGTAAAGTGCGAAAGTTTGCAACAAAGGTGCTGAATAACTACTAACGGGAATTGAGTAGTCGAAAAAAGTTCTACAACGCTTTCCAAGTTATGTGTACACTTTTTGAGAAAAGTTGAAGGCAAAGTGCCTAACTGTTGGAGTTAAATATTTGGAGGGCGTAAAAAAAAATTAATGGGAGCAGTAAAAGAAACCAGTGAGTGAGGGTTGAGATTGCCGCAATTGAGCGACTGTTGGGATTTACTACGAGTTTGGATTATAAACAACTCCGAATAGTTTGATAACTTGGTATTTAGCAAGAAAAGTGAAATATTCAATTATGTTTTTCTATTTTTGGCATCTCATTTCTTTGCGGCATTGCTGTGATGCTTATTTCGTACTTATTAAATGAGACAGAGCGATAACCCTAAATATGAAAGCAAGTGAGCATGACAATCCTTACATTAGAGCGTTTTAAATGTAAGAGGCATTTTAAAATTTTCAAACCGTTATAAAAATTATACGTAACTAAATATTAAGTTCACATACATTATTTTGAAACATACATACAAATATATACAATATTATATCATCATATAATACATAATACGTACGTGTGCTCTACCTGCATATACTTGTATATATACCTAGGTTAACTTGAAAGCGTGAAAATTCACCAAAGGCAATATGGCCAAACGGAAGCATACACGTTTGTAAGATAGTATGAAATACGAGCAATTATTTTCAAAAGTAAATGCGCGAAATTGTGTAATAAGACTGAAGTAAACACATGTACGTGTTGAAAGATCATAAGGAAAATTAAACTATAGCAAACACAAAATGGTAAATACCATTTACATAAACAGTAAACATAAGGTCGTACACGAGTTAAATAAAAGTACGACATGTATATTTATATATGTGAAGTTACGAAACATTGAAATTAGAAAGCATTTTTTCAAAATAGACAATTTCATTGACAAATGAAACCGATCATTAACTAGGTCAAATATTCAAGTAAAGCTTTGGTTTCCTTAGTTTA
Source organism: Bactrocera oleae (assembly GCF_042242935.1). Lineage (NCBI taxonomy): Eukaryota > Metazoa > Arthropoda > Insecta > Diptera > Tephritidae > Bactrocera > Bactrocera oleae. Next base: position 64,144,666 of record NC_091539.1, on the reverse strand, counting down.
TTAGCTTGTTTCAAATTATGGAATTTCTTTATTCTAATATTCTTATTCCTTTAAGGTCCTTTTGCTATATGGTTAGCCTTAGCCCACAAAGACAGCTGACTGACCGATAAATACAGAGTGTGATTGTTGAAACAAAGCGATAGTCAAATCTACATAGAACATCAAGCTGATTTAGATTCAAATGATATGATTCATAACACGAAGTTTGAGGAAGCGTCTTTGTATTAAACTTACACGGTTAATAACACATTTTTTATTTAATATCTTTTGAAAACAACCAATATATTTCATGTATAAAATGCAACAAATTGAGGGCCATTTCTACGAAGTTGCATTGTTATATTTACTTGTGTATCCCATGTACATATATCGATTGTACATACATTTGATCATACATTCTCCGTTTTTCTCGAAACGATTTCTTCAGAGTCGGTGAGCAAATTTCTCCGAAACGGTTGGACCGTTCGGCTTGTAATTTTTTATTGATATTGATATATGGAAGAAATACGATTTTGACAATAATTTTGTTTTTGAGCCCAGTGAGTAAATTAAAAAAAAAAAGATTTTTTAAGGTGCCACCATTTTGTGAAAAATCTAAATTATGACTAGTTCTTTGATCATTAACTGTATTCATTTATAATAATAATAAAATTTTTTGGTTCTTGGATTTCAGATAATTTTAACCCTTATGTTAGTAACCAACTTTACCGACATCTTTTAGCAACCGGGTACCGGGGTACCCACGATCTGAGTATTATTATTATTTTGTTTATTTTATCAAATATTAATAGTCAGTGACAATTTAAAGAAAAAAAATAACAACTGAGAATAAAAAAAAAATTTAAAAAAATTAACTAACAAGAAGCTTTTTTTAAAGTTAAAAAACGACGATTTGAAAGCTTAAAATGAAATATTGAATTTTTTTAAGACAAATACACCGCGGTGGGTACCCGAGTACCCGGTTACTAACATAAGGATTAAGCACATACATTTTGTTACCACCAGACAGACACCTTTTTTTGGAGGTTCTCCTAGAAGTCGGCTAAGGATACAAGATAATCCAAAATGTTTAAAAATGCATCGCCAATTATTAAAGTACATGAAATTCTGTAAATGGGTCTTGTAACTTAAAAAAAATCGATCTCTTTTTGTTTGTATTCAATTGTACAACTCATTAGAAATATTGTCTGAAAATTTCTAGCCGAATCCAAGCAAAATTTCTAACTATATATAACCGTTTAAAGCTCGTAGTTGCGGTCGACTCGGCTCGATTAGGAGAAGGAAGGTACCTTCTCAGGAGATATAAAAACATTGGCTTAAACAAATCATTATATGCTGACTTTCCCAATTAATAGATATTAATTTTTTTAATAGAATATAAATTTCACTCAAAAATAATTTTTTATATTGTAACTATCCATTATTTTTTACATATTTGAAATGGCTTGGCTTCAAATAAACCGCTGGCAAGAAATTAAAACGTTTTATGCCCCACAAGTTGACATTCATTTGACAGCTGTCCAGAGGAGAAATATTGGCAAGTATTTGTAACGAAAAGGCCACTGGTTGGAGAGGCATGTGAACTCTGTAACAAACAAGTGAAATTACAACAGGAAAATAGAAAGGCTCGTGACAATTGTGTAGCCTTGTGGAGCATACACGTGACAACTCATACTCTGACCTATGGGATAAAAATGTATTTATGTTTCCCTCAGCGCTGGACCTTTGCTGAGCTAAAGCGACATCTGACATCAAAGCGCAATTTTTCATGTCCTATCCATTTATTTGTTTTTATTTCTACAACAGACTTGTTTCATTGGCAAAAAACAAAAAAAAAAATTAAGAGAAAAAGAAATTCAACATGTCGGCGTAATCGCTGGCATACGGCTGTGCGCCTGAGCTGCTGCTACATATAATACTTCAACATTCAACATTGTGTCACATAGTAAAACGGTAAAATATATTTTTATCTTTTGAGCCTGCGCCAGTTTTCTGCAGGAGTTGCAGTATCCGTAACTGTACATATATGTGAATGTGTGTGTGTGTGTGAACATATGAAAAAAATACGGTTTCAGGAAATTTATAGCATAAAGAGCATAAAGTATTTGCTAAATGGTGTATAATAACCGAGCTGGGCGCTGGATATGTTTTACAGTTATATATAATGTATATTTTTTTAATTTTCAGCAAAGCGCTTTTATGCCAAGAAGCAAGTGAAAGTTTTAAAGCAAATATTGAATTACTCTGTCCTCATTTCTAAAGCTACTTTGCCATAAATACTCTCTAATGCCGATGCGTTGCGTCAGTTGGTTATTGTTTTTGCTTCATTTTCTTCTACTTGGGCTAAACAAGTAGAACAGAAGCATACCTTAAGGCGTTTAAATGAAAATGCGCATACTAATACAGTTTACGTCATCAACGTCATCAACTGACGTCTCCACCCACACACTGTTACTCGTTATTGCTGGGCTTAGCTCTGCAGCACTCTCGAAATTCAACCCGACTCAATTTGTGCAAGCAAATTCGAAAAAATGAAAATATCAAGGCAGCTCAGCTCTTAAATGTTTGTTGTGTGCTACGTTTATTATTATTATTACGTCTTTTTCTGATTTTTCTATCATTTTATTTTTCTTATACTTTGACACACCCTGTAACACCCAGAAGGAAACATCGTAGACCCTATAAAGTATATATAGCTAAATAAATAATCAACGAACTATAGCTTCAGTTTTTGAGTTATCGACCTGCACATTTGTCGGAATCGCCCATATCGGGCCACTATAGCATATAGCTGCTATATAAGCTAATCGTTCAAAATAAAATACTTGTAAGGCAAACTTTTTTATTTGAGGAGATATCTTCAACAAATTTCGCATATATTATTGTCCAAGGCGAAGCAATAAACTGCGAATATATTGTTCAAATTCGACTACTATAGCATATAGCTGTCATACAAACTGAACGCTCAAAGCTAAGATAAAGATCATTTCATACCCTTTTATGGTCTAAGAAATACACCTGTGAAGGGTATTATAGCTTCGCTGTAAGCGAAGTTAACTTTTTTCCTGTTTTTATATTTATTTCTATTATTTTTTGTATGGTATTTTTTATTATTATTTTCAAATATACGAGTATACATATATATTTTTGTGTAAGGGAATACATAAGACGTTGCGGCGTTGTGGCAAGTGGCAGCGACGAATTATAATGCGGAAGTTTTATGCAAATGCGATTACTTCGCGCCACAAAAGCGAGCGCTGAGGGAAATGCTGAAGAAAATACCTGTGCATTACACGGTGATGGCGCAAAAGCAAAGCGAAGAAGTGCATAAAAAACAACAACAATAAGTGAACGAAATTAAATGAAATAAAAGCTAACACGCCCCAGTGTTCATATATGTGTAGATGTATATACATACATAAAGTATATATGTATGTATGTACATATGCATATATGTATGTACAGTATGTTTATAGACTCCCGTCAACGGCAGCGAAGAAGCACATCAAGTGTGCCGCTGGAGTCACATGTTACATAGTCACCAGCAGGTATCATCCGACAACACGAAGCAGGCAGTCGCTACACAATTTCATATCGCTACGTAAAAAAATACAAACTGCACGCATTATATGTACATGAATTAAAAGTGGAATATTTGTATATATATATATGTATAGGTACATGTATGTAAACAGCAAATATTATATAATAGAAAACCATAAAACAATGGCGATAGCCTAGTCAACAGCTGCTAATATGCGCTCTATTCGCTGCACATGCCAGCCGACAACAAGAAATCACTTACTTTACTGCGCAAGTAGCACATACATACATACATATAGAGGTGTCTTCAAAGCTACTTTGCTTATGTAAGGTGTTACTCTGTGGATTTTGGTAGCAGTCGGCAGTACTTGTAACAATTATTATATGTTTCAAAATTTTAATGGCTGTAAAATGGACCCATGTGTTACTGGAATTCGCTTTAAATTGAGGCAAACCTCTTTTAATTTTAAATAACCTTTGAGAGCTCTTTAGAGTCACTTTTTTCTTTTTGATACGAAATGCTTAACTCTACTCAGACTCGGGAACCTATAGAAAAAACATCACAACAGCAAATCCTCTTTCGAAATCATATTTTCACCGGTTGAACTAGATCTTCAGTGTTTGCAATCATGACTCTTTGTCTATTCAACATCATCGACAAACTATTCCCTAACAAAACCAAAGCGAAAAATCGAACACAAGTATCGAAAGACTAAACTTCTCTGAATCATGATACCCTAAAAACCTAGCGGAATTTCCACGAGACTCGCAGACGAGCGAACGACGCAAGTCCTTTCTTTATCACTTCAGAGATTCATAGAAGGATCAAGTGTCATTGGTACACCTAGTCAAATTGTGAGTGGATTATTTTACAAAATTTCTCAATCTGTCCTCGACTGCCAACATTATTCCGAAGATATAGAAAAACAGCTATATGATAGCAGTCCTGAAACTGATATTAGGATTTAGATGAGAACTAACTACAGATCATTATTCTCTTGCGCGTAACAAAGACAGTCGAAGCTCTCCGCCTCCTGTGCTTGCCACGCAGTACGGATTCCGAAAATATAACACTTCAGCACAAACATTACTTTCAAGGGCTGTCAGATTGGTAATAAATAAAGTAAAAGTTTATGGACAATTTATTTCGTCAAATTTAATTTTCATTTTATGGCGCTGAAATTGCGAACTTCTTTAAAATCCCGCGTTTAAAATGAAGTATGTTAGTTTATTGCATTTATACCAGTTACTAGTTCGTTTCGCCAATCTACACAGTTTAGAGGATCGCGGGCTTGTATTTCGGGATTATTTCGTTTTTCAAATAGAAATTCAAAGAATTATGTTAATATATATTATTTATTTTACCTAGGAAGTAAAAAACATTATTTGCAGACATGTTCGAAACAATTAAAAATATTTCACAGAATGGACGTTGCCATAAAATTTTTAAAAGAAGCCATAAATAAACTATGCACATTCAATAACATTTAACCGATTATTTTAGACCCTCAAATAGGCAATTGTAATAATTAAAAGGTAAAGTACATTAATCTTAAAAAACAATAAAACCAATTGTACAAGTATGAGGAAAACACATATGCGGACATAATTCACGTACACTCATTGTTTTCTGGTTTTATTTGTTTGGCATTTTTGTTCTTTTGTTAATTGTTGTCTGCTTCGCGCTATAAATAAACCAACAACGTGCTCTTCATGCCGAAACAATGACTCAATTAATATGTTCAATAATTACAATTTTATTATAATAATGAAAAATATTTGCAAAGAAATAAAACTTGTTTCACGCAAAAAACAGAATTCTCCCACAAACTGACTTTTTCATAAGCGTTATATAATTAGGAATATTCAGTCATTTGAATTTTTGCTTTATGACTTCAACAGACAAGAGCAAAATACGTGATTGGCACGCTTATAGCTACTATGGTGAAGAGGTGACGAATTTGTGCAAGCATAATCTAAAAACTTGCTTCATATTACCATATACATTCCTAACCATTTTACATTGAAAACTTACACCGGACTAGAATCTTAACATTTCGAAGAGTAGAGAAGAGAAAGAGAAATAAATTTTAAGGTTTTGTGATGGTTATGATTCATTAGAAAGTTTATTCGGTAGGTTGCGCTAATTTTAAGCTATGTTCAAAAAGTATACTCAGCTGACTATACCAAAGGACTATGTTGGATATATAAAAAATACTTTTCAGATATACTAGACAAGCTAAAAAATTCGTAACGAAATAAAAAGAATCTAAAAAATAATTTTGGACGACTGTAAAGTGAAGTGAGATAGCTGGCACTCTAAGTATACCAAAGGAATGTGTTAGAAATGTCGTTCATGAATACTTGGGTTAGCGAAAGTTCTGTTCAAAACTCAACATTTCACGAACCAGTGAAATCGATGGTAAAATGGCATAAGCTGGGCTTTTGCATCCACTGTATTCTCCGTATCTGCTCTTCAGTGACATTTTACTGCTTTCAGGCCTCAAGCCAATATTTGAATATAAATAAGTATTGTATTAATTTATTTTTTACAATTTTCTAATTAGAAATCGAGTTGGAAATATGGATTAGTTTTATATAACTATTTTGAATGAAATAGACGAACGGTTCTACGGGGGCACTGAAGCTCAACAACACGTCGTGTGTTTAAGTTTCTATCCATCTCGTTGTTTTTAAGTTTTTATCCAGATTATGTTTGGTATATATTTGTTCGTAATTTTTTGCGGTTTGTGACCCAAACCTGTATATGTCTCTCATTACTTATACTTACATGTTAAGGTAAGCAGTTCAAAATCAGTGAGTTATCTCATCGATAATATTATATGAATATTTGGATTATACATTATACCATTAGAATAAAGCTGATACTTTAGTTTTAAAAAATACAACTTACGGGAATTGTCTCATAAAAGTGAAATGGATCATTTGCTTACCTGGAAAATGAAAAAGATAAATTTCGTTAAATGAGGAAAGAGAGAATATCAATATATTTATTTAAACACATTCATACAACAATAAATTAAGGATTGTTTGATATTTAAACTCATATACCTATTGCTCTCCTAGTATATTTGATGTTTATAACTTATTACCTGCGAGACGGAGATGTTTTGATTTTTCGCTAAGACCACACTTGAGAGTTAAGTAATTATATCCACTTGCAAGTGAGAAAACATGCATTTGAATTTTTTTGAAGAGGCATTTTAATTAACAAATAAACTAAATTACAATATATTAAATAAAAACATTTAAAGAATTTAACATAATTTAATAATCGGTGATTAATTTTGAACAATTTTTAATTTTCTTAATCACGTTGCCAAACTCCAGCAGAACCTTTCAAAAAGATGACTGGCGGTGAGAAAGATTTTTCTGTCTTTTTTTTTAAAATTAACTCAAATCCAAAAACCCAAAGAAGATTTTTATATGTTTAGATGAATACAAATAATGATCGCAGGACTAGTCAAAATTTATATTTTTGCACAAATGGCGGCTTCAAAAGTAAATTTTTTTTTGAGAAAAAATTTACACTTCAGATTGGTTTAAAAAAATCAAAATTCTTATTCCTTCGATCATTACCTGAAAAATATATTATATATAAGAAGGTTGTGTGAAGATTTCAAGTCGATCGGTCCAGCCATTTCGGAGAAATCGGCTCTGAAAACAGCGTTTTTAGAAAAATGCGTTTAAAGTTTTGGGAGCCGATTACATTTTTATTCTTACAAATACGCTCATATTTTCGAAAATATTCGCCGGATCAACTTCAGATTTTTAAATATATATATGTTGTTATTCAAATATATGTATATCGATATATGTTTGATATACATATATAAAAATATTTAACCTTATTTTTATATTTCTTTCGCATTTTTCTATTTTATTAGTATTCTTTTGTTTATGCAGATTTCAAAATTCTTTGATAATTCACAAAAAGCAGAGTGGATTCGACGAGCAGAGCGTTCGTATTGATTTCTAAATTTTAATTAAATTTTTTTTCACTTTAGAAACAACTTTATTCCAGCAAGAACTACTTCCTTACAAAAATAGAGACTACGAATTTAAGAATTATAAACTCAACAAATTATAAATAAATAACCAATTTAATACAACAGAATTAAATCATGTGTCTTTCGTTTCCATTTTATATTCAGTTCTTAAACTTCAATGTTTTATTTGTTTTGTGTGAGTTGAAAACTTTCGAAAGCTTACTTTTGAGTTTTAAGTATTGTACTTGCTGCTTAACAAAAATCGTTGAAAGCGCTTAAAACTACATAATCCACCACTGAATGCTAACGAACACATCTGTACTATATATCATATATATGTATGTGTGAATGGATTTATGTGCACACACTTTTGTGGAAGCACGTGATGTGATTTACTGATGAGTCTGCCATTACATTAAATATAGCTAATTCCGAATGCCCGCATATGTGCGTGCTGCCACTTTAAAAGGCGAATACGGCGTACATAACTGAAGTATAAACACGCTTGAGCGCATAAATGTATGCTACAAATGTACATATGTACGTTCAACGGCATTCACAACACTCGACTTTGGGATTCCCAATGGCGAAATATGTACAAAAAGCAAGCACAAGTAGACTAGCGGCACGTGTAACGGTGGACAATGCCATGTGGTGCGCCTAAATGTATGCATGTATGTATATGCAAAATGAATTGGAATTACTTGTATATTTTGTGTGCGCTGGTGGATTTAGGCCTGTGAGTGGCAATAAATATACATATCAGTAGATGTGTGAGTACAGGTGCCGAAAGGGTTGATAGCGTTATGTATTTTTGTGTGTATGGTTGTAGATTATATATAAGCCTTCTAGTGTTGATAGAAATACATTATACAATATTAGTGTGTGTGTGAGGTGCAAAGCAATTAGACTAATTTCACTGGCAACAATATCAAGGGAACTTACGGCAAGTAAACACAGTCATTTGTTAATAAGTAAAATGTTACAAAGCAAATTGTGTGAAAGCATACTTTCGGGCGTTTGAAGAATACTATTCCACATATGTTGCCAAGTGCACGTGTGTGTGTGTTTGTGTGTGCCTATATTCGAATATACATATACTTGTGCTCGGCATACAATAAGCGTATAATCTGAACAGCGGTAAAGTGAATAGACAATAGACAATGAGGCTAAATAAACCGTTATACCGCTCAAATAAAGTATTTTCCCCCCTCGAAAGTTCTTGTTTTTCTTCGTGTTCGTGCCAGCAGTGGCACACCAAATGTCCTCAGTGTGCAATTTAAATAAAGGTGCATATCTATGAGTGTGTGTGTGTGTGTGAAATAGACTAAAGCTCGTCTGCGTATGTGTGCTATGCAAATATTATATTTACCCACTTCATTGCTTACGTAATTGGGGCTCTGGCGCACGTACCCGGGTCGGTTAAATTTTTTGTGGGTTAAAGTGTGGTCGTGCGCAATTTTTTTTACGAGCCAACAGATAAACTCTTTACCGTTACGTTAAAATTGAGAAGAAGTCTATATTTTTTCAAGTGCTCGAAGGTGTCTTAAATGAAGCAATAAACTCGAATTTTTTAAAGTTGAAGAAAATTTTCAATTATAACTTTCTTTGCAACAACTTTTGGTGACCGTTTTAGTCTTTATTATAAGCACATCCTAAAAGTATGCAATTGTATTACAAAAAAAATTTAAATTGAAAGCATTGCCCTATGTAAGACCATAATTAAATTATATATAGCTATGTGTGTGTAAGAGTGTCCTCCACTTAGAAGCCAAGTCAGCCAAGCCACCAGCCAGTCAGCCTTGGGGAAAGCATGTCATAGACGCTATCCTCCACTTGCAAGTAGAACATTTGCACTATTCTTTAGTGCATAAATATGACGTGCATTCGCAAATACATAGTTGCATAAGCTTGAAGTATGCCTGCAGAGAAATTCGAACTGGTCGAACAAATATGTATATGGTACAGAAACTGTGGTAATTTCGCTAAATTCGTAACAGTTTCCATAAAAGATTGATTTTGTTCGGACAGATTGTATGGCAGCTATGTGATATAGTGGTCCGATCTGAACAATTTGTTCGGAGCTTGTACCGTTGCCTTGGACAATACGCAATGCCAAATTTTGTGAAGATATCTTGTCAAATAAAAAAGTTTTACATACAAGGAGTTGGTTTTGATCGATCAGTTTCTATGGTAGCTATATGCTATAGTGTTTTGATATCGGCGGATCAGACAAATGAACAACTTCTTAGCGGGAAAAAGACGTGTAGAAAATTTCAGAGCGATATCTCAAAAACTGACTAACTTTCAAAATCTCGACACTCACACAAGCCGAATGTGTTGGCGTGAAAAAACTTCGGGTGGTATATTCAAGACACGTTCAAATGCTTTCATGTACTTCACCAGAGACACCCAAAAAATGCTATTTTACTAAATTTTAGTCCTCTACTACCGACTTTTTGACTACCTCGGTCTAACTCGGAACTACATAAACGGTATATATAATATTTGGTATTTACTGGAACAAGTAGTATTGAAATCGTTATTTGCTTTCTCGAAAAGAGCATACAACTGCACTTCTTGAGATTTGAACATTTTCCTACAGGGATGCAATGTGGTATATATAAGAGGAGTATATATGCAAGAACAACAATTGGAAAACGACTTTTGCATTTGTGTTCATTGCATAAATTGTGGCATGTTCGTCTTGTTATTATTTTTATTGCTGTTGTTGTTGTTTGCGAATTTGTTGCAATTCTAGTTAAGTACATAAGAGCGCCGGCTGGTGACAAGGGTCACCAAATCCATGTTGCACAAGAGTGCCTCTGTTGCCAGCGGTGTCGGCAAAAGTTGAGAGAACTTAACGGTTTATGCGCTGAAATGTATGTATGTTTATAACTGTATATTAATATAGAAATGAGTTATTTCTTTCAACGATGCATACAGCAGTGGCATTTTATGTGATACACTATTAAATTTTTGATGGAAGTGCTTCCAAGAATATTTATAAATTGGTTGTCTCAAAGGATAGCCAAATATGTAGAGAATTGTTTTTTTTTTTTAATATATGGGCTGTGAAAATAGTAAGAGAGCATATTCTCACTGGCTTTTTAAAGCGATTTGGTCTGAAAACTACCAAAGAAGAATTCAACTTTTTTAGGGATCATCATTTCCTGATTATTCCGAAATAAAGTTTAAAGTCAGAAAACCATAAACAACGTCGTGTATTCGCCACAAATGCATTTTCTTGTGATCTGGATTAATTCTGTAACAATGTTGATATTAAGAGAGTGGTGGTTCTAACAAGATGGCAAATTAAACCATAAAACGATGCTTGGATATTGCTGAAACTGTTATGGCAAGGAAAGTTTTAGATAGAAACCCGCTAGGAGTTAGAACCTTCGCTTGGTTGCTTGATCGATTCGCCAACTTCCAAGATTTGACAAATCAACGATATATTCTTTTTATATAGATATGAACTCTTGAAACGTCAGAATGGAAAGCTCAAAAGTACTTGGTACTAAAAAGGTTAAAAAAAAACTCGCTCGATTTTGCGCAAAAATACCCACTGTGCATTTCTAAAAAGTAAAAAAAAATTTAATTCTAAAAATCAAAGAAAGATTATATAGGTATATCAACATAACAGATATAGTACTTTTTCGCAAAATATATATATATATATACATTCAAAATGTAGACGAAGAAAATATGTGCGGCGAATATAACGAGTAAATCTAACATTGCGACACAAAACCCATATTGGTGAAGGGGTTAGACCACTCGAGGTAGTATATAGCCATACACACTTATATGACATACGCTGAGTAAATACACACATACCACTGCACAGATATGCACAAACACACCTGCGCGCCGCCGTCAAGTGGGTGTTGTAGGCATGTTAGGCATTGGTACAAATTAAAAGCAAAATTACTTATATGCATAATTTCTTATGTTGCCACAAACAAGACTAGTCTTGCACAACAAATCGGTGTATGCATATCCATATATAGTATATACATACATATTATATACATATACGACGATACAAACTCAACTGGCGACTGCGTGGAGGGAGTCTAGTATAGCAAAACGAGGCTCGGCATACCCAAAGGGCTCTTCAAAAGTGGAGAGTTTACATTGTACAGGCAGCGGAGACGAGTTTCAAAGCGAAAATCATTAAATGCGGCAGGGATATTTACTTATTAAAATGGAAAACATTGCGCCCAGTGTATAAGAATGATTGTGCATGTATGGTTGTGAGTATATTAATGCAAAAATCGCGATGTCACAGTGATAAGATTATGTGCTTGAGTAAAATGTTTTTTTTTTGTTTATTCAGAAATGGTTAAGCTTTTAAAAACTGGAGAAGGTTTAAAAATCAGATTTATGGTTTCAGAATTTAAAATAAAATTAAATATAAATATAATACTAAATCAAATTAAAGTAAAAACTAAAAAAAAAACACTTAAAACATAAAATAAACAACAAAAAAACAACAATAAATATTACAATTATATATAAAAAATGGCTAATAGAGTAATAAGCTAGTTATTTTTAAAAACAAGGTTAAAAAATTGAATTACTGCAAATCTTACGGCTGAGTTATGTCAAAATTATATTAAAAATTTAAATATTATACAAATAAAAAAATTAATCAATTAAATACTAAAAACCTTATGGTTGTTAGCAAAATTAAAAAATAATAATAATAATAATAAAAAATTAAATAAAATACAAGTAAAAATTATCATTAAAAATATAAAAATATAAAAATAAATAAGAAAATATGTTTAAATTTATTAGAATTACTGTCAAAATTAAAAATTGTAGAATATTATAATATAAGCCAAAATTAAAATAAAATTAAATGAAATTAAAATTTAATAGCACAAAATATATTATAAATAATCATACTAAGAAATTTCAAAAAAAAAAAAGTAAATAAATTAAAATAAATTAAAATTAGTTACAAACTAACAAAAAAAAGTTAAAAATAATCATATTTATGAACTAGAAAAAACATATTAAATCAAATAATTATTAAAAAGTTAAAAATAAACTCAAATAATAAAACTCTATAAAGTAATCAACTAATTATTTTCTGTAAATGTTACAAAATAATATGTATAATACCTCGAAATTTTACAGTCGAAGTACAAATTCAAAAAAAAAAAACAATAATGATAATAAAAAAAATTGCATATAAAAAAAAAGTTGAGAAGTAAAATATAAAACTAAAAATTTTAAAAAATAATAATAAAAAAAATTATAGAAAATTACAATATCATTTTAAAAAATTAAAATACAAAAAACTGACAAACGTAAATAATAAAAATCTAAGTATGGTTATAGACTGATTATTTTTAGAAAATGTTACGTTATTAGTGTAGAAATTAAAAAAAAATACATAAATAAAAAATAATACAATACCATAAAAAAAATTAAATATAAAAATACTATGAAGCAAAAAAAATTTTAAAAACACAAATAACCTAATTATTTATAGAAAAATTACACATAATAAAATAATACAATTACCACCCATACCTTCGATTGTCCTTCTGTTGGTAATGGAAAATCCATTAAAAATGAAAATCGCTACCAAACAAGACTCGGCTGTATTTCTAATGCGGTTAAAAATGTTTGCAGTAAATCCAATTGGCGCTCATTAAAATAGATGCCTTTAATAACAAATGGAAATTACCGTTAATCCTTAAATCCACCAGTAAACTACGACATTCCTAGCCGCTAAAGCAAGGTTCAGGAGAGTGCTTAAATCAAGATTCTCTCACTTTTACATATTTTCCAACATATCTGTACATCCATATGTACATATGTAGGCTTAATGAAAATGCACACATACAAATTCTCATTTTAGAGTCTGATTCATTAAAGCAATCTGCTTTGACTCGTAAGAGTTTCATTACACATTTTTTTCCACCTACAACCTCTACGAAACACAAAAAAACAACGAAACGTAAAAAGAAAAGTAAGAGGAAGCAGCAGAAATGTAACGCACTCAGTTAACGACATTTACATAGCTACCAACAACATGCTTGACACTCCGAAAGTAGTAGCGTGTAAATAGTAATGGCGTCTGTTGCGCGCCGCTACTCATTGTGGAGCAGACAGGAATTAAAGAAGCTTAACATAAATTATATTTATGCATCCATTCGCTTTGTCGTCATCGTCATCGTCATCCGCGCCACATTCTGTTCTTTACGCAGTAGTTGGTTACCGCTCACAAAAAGCGCGTACTTTGCGTACTTTACACACAAACATACACACATATATACATATGTAAATGGCACATAAATTCATAAGTCACCAGTGTGGTGTCTATTATGTTTGTCAGCTTGACTTACATTTACATAGAAGTACATAAATAAAATTGTTTTGACAAGAGTAAAGCCACTCGGAGATAATGGATAGATTGCTTCAATTTAATTTTTGGTGTTTTTGCTTTTGGTTTTTGTCTTTGTTGTACTGCCTTTGTCGTGCAAAACCAATTAATGCAATTAAAAGAAAGCTTGTAGTTATTAAATAAGGCAAAGCAAGTGATTACTGTTATTTACAAAGCACATCAGTATGAATGCGAAGTCCTTGGTAGTAACTAAAAAATGTTGTAATAACTTTTAATTGCTAGAAGTGGCCGACAGATTGTTTACAACAGTTGTAACCAGCGGTTGTAAGTATTGCATGATTATTTGTTTACTATTCCACATCGTTTTCAAAGTATATAAAATTTTGGTAGGTAAAAAAAAGTTAATCATACGCACAGTATACCATTCCTTTTTCAGAATAGGACTTCTGAGATGCGTACTCATATGAGAAAGCCAAAAGATGATAGTTATAGGTAACATAGACTAAAAATAATTAATAAGCAAGTGTTATTGTGGATAGGAATCCAAAACAAATAAATCAGACCTGATCGACAGCATATATATTTTATAGGGTCTACGACGTTTCCTTCTGGATGTTACAAACTTCGTTGCAAACTTAATATGCTCTGTTCCAATGTATAAAAATTATTAAGATGTGTTCCTTAATCCTTTCTCGATATACATATTTATTGAATATCTAAACCGACCACTTTTGATCAAATTAAGTAAAAATATATCAAAATATGGTACGGCATAGAATTGCCACCTACCACAAAAATTAAAACTAATACTAGTCACTAACTATGTGAGCAATATAAGGTGGTAAGGGGATATTCTAGTCTGGAGGTATGAATTTTAGGTAATTTTTGAAGTGTCGTATATAAAAGGTAATAAAGATTTTTACTAACCATCTTTATACTATTTACAACTATTTGTGTGTATTCAAAGAAGTTTGAAAATGGTTTAGATTCACAATTCAAACTAGATAATGCTTTAACAATGAATTTATTTATTAATAAATTTTTGTTAATGTTAGAACGTTTTAAATAGAATACCGGCAGACGGCGCTGCAGTCGTGTCAGATATTCAAAAGTATAATTCAGTTTCAGTTGCGCCTGATAGATGGCGCTGAGATGAGATTCTAAGATATAAGTATGGTTTAAACTAGGAAGATTATAGACAAGTATATGGTGTATAGTGTCTACACATTCATACTGCTAAGCTACTCTATACGATACATGTCTGAAATAAAATTCATAAAGAATATTTCGGCTGAACACATTTGTTACTTTTTGGTACATCCATTACTTTCTTCTTACGGATATTAACTTAAACTATTTATTTTGAAATTTGTTACTGTTTCAAGTACATATTTTGCATAAATCTGCATAAAATTTTCCTAACCTACATAACTATCCTACACAACAGGTCTGTCGGGACTGCTAGTACTAAAATATAGAATATAAATATAAATATAAATTGTTTTATTAGCATTACAAGAATGCAAAAAAAACCAAAAATTGAAAACTAGCGAAGTTAGTTTCTTTTTCCTTGTTACTCCTCTCTGAAAAACAGGGAATCTACAAGGTTGCGCCAGGAAGTATAACTGACAAAAAATGTTTCAAACATATTTCTAACAATTTAGACATTCAGACTATAAATATAAAACTTCAGTCAAACAAATTATCTTCAAATAATAATTAGAAGAATTCCGATTGGCAGAGCAAAACTTTGGTCATTGATATCCGAGATATTGAAAATTAAAAACAGCAAAGTGCTGTACTGCAGATAAGGAATGTCGAAGAAGTACAGCAAACTCAAATCAAGAGAATGCATACAATCTCATAAAAACATTTGTTGAAACCGTGTGGGTGTTGTTGCGATATCGCCGCGCCATCGGCGGATGTACGGTCAGTTGGCTGACCAGTAATTGTGGTCTGTCCGTTTCTTTTGCCCAACTAACGATCTGTTTGCGCTATCTATTGTACATTCAACAGTTAATTGTTGCAATTACAAGGCAGACAGACAAACAGAAAGACAACAACACCGATAACCAATATAATGACAATAAAAATAAAAATACTTCTACACAGAGAGGGACTCCAATCGCAGACCCTTCTGTTGCTGTTTGCTTATTTGTGGTTGCTGTTTGGTTTCTTAGCTTAACACTGCACTATTTTGCAGCTTTCACAATTTGCTTTCATTTGGAGTAATAAAAATTAATTGCGAACATCGTTAAATGAGCGATTTAATAGCGCAGAGAGGGAGTGATGATGCAACGAAAAGTGATTAAAGAAAAGCAGAAAAATGAAAAGAACACAACTAAAGCAACTTGCATGCAGATAGAACTTTTGCGCTGGAGTTGAAGCTGGAGCTCTTACAGCTACAAATGCGTAATACTTAAGCCAATTCAAATACAAAAATAGCAATAACCATGACAATAACAATAACATGAGCGCAAGCTAAAGAAATAAACCAAAGTGGAGATTATAAATAAAACTGCGACCGTTAACTGGTAAGGGGGGGTAGCGGAGCGTGTGCGGCAAATGCAAATAAAGCGCACACACACGCGCCGCATTTACAGTAGCAACTAACGGTTGATTAGCAGTAGCGTTAATAACCTTTGAACTACAATTTGTATTCGTTGAATTGAAATGAAGTTGGCAACGCAAAAACACAGACAATAGCAACAATACAGCGTAAATTGCTGCGTAATGAAGAGTTGAACTCGCGCGTTCCGGTGCAATTGACCTCCAAGTTCGCACACATTGTTGCTGTTGCGCAGCCACCATTGCGCTGGCGTGTGGCGTTAATGTTGAAGATTTCCAGTGAAGAAGGTGTGTGGCGTTAATGTTGAAGATTTCCAGTGGAGAGCAGTGAATATACTACAAGCATTTGTGGATTTTATTTAGTATTTTAGTGCAAAAGACTCGAAGGTTGTGTTTTTTCTTTTGATTTGGCTGGAATATGCCGTTATGTAGCTTTAAATTGTTGAGATTAGAAATAATTTTGAGTTTTTGGTTTACTTAAAAAATATTTGCCAGGAACTTATGTGATTCCCAGTCTGGGGATTAGTCATAGAACCTAACCTAACGGTGCTTTGGATGTGTACGCGACTTTATCTGTTGATCCGGACATTTTGAAAGAAAGTAATAAACGAAAATAAATCGCGATATGAACAACATGGACCGACGTAACTGTTTTTGTCAATAATTTCTATCTAAACACATGATTTTTGCTTAGACTAATTCAAGAGCGCTAAAAATTCGTTTTTCTGGGCGTGAGAGTAGTGATGGCGGAAAAAATCTTCAAAAAACTTCAGAAAAAAGGTTACACAACTTTTCCATAATGAGAAAAAAAAAACATCTATGGTATGTACATATATTTAATTATTTCAAGTCGTGTTTATACTACAAAAATTCAGCAACGTTTGCATGCATAAACATCAAATCTCAACAGCTTAACTCTACACATGGATTAAAAAATGCGCTTTTATTATTTAACACGAAATGTATTATTTATCTGTCGAAAACTGTAAGTTTGCATGTCTGTAGCCGCTTGCTGCATGCCACACAATTAATTTACATTGCTCGCTTGTGATTACAACCTTTATTTCAGGCACCACACACACACATCTGCGTTCGCATGGAAGTGAAACAGCAAACGGAGTTAGTAGCGCTACCTTCCCTGCCCTGCTCTAAAATTTTATACACCGCTCTAAATGACAGTAATAACGCTTTTGCCACGTAGCCACGGAGACACGCAAAGGCCGCGCAAGACCAGCGAACGCGGAGCCAAGCCACATCACAACAGCCCAAAATGACTGACGATTTGTGGCTGGCGACACGTTGATAACACGTTTGTTGCTGTTTGCTGTTTGTTGTGCGAGCACAAGCGTTGCCACTGTTGCTGCAGCAATCAACGGCACAAAGGCAGGCAATAAAAGCAACAATGCAATACTCATGCTACTGGCAAAAAGAGTAGCGAATAAGGGCGCCAATGTGTTAACGTCTGTTTTCGTAACAAATTCATTTGCTGCCAGCGCCCAACTTACCGTTACAGTTGTACATACATATGTATTAGTATGTATGTATTTTTATAAATGTAAATGAAAAACATGCAAACGTAGAAAACTTTTAATGTGCAGAAAATGAGTGTGGCAAATGGTAAGGACCCAGCTGCAGTATATGCATACATAATTACTTCTAACTACTAGGGTGGGTGAATTTTTTCTAATATGAAAAAAGTATATTTATTATATATACATACATATACGTGTTATACATATATATAATATTATAATAAAAATTTTTAGCATGCTTAAGAAAAGCAGACCAAAAATGTGTAGAAGACAAAGGGGATTACACAGTTATCAAAGCAATTTTTTTTTATGAAATCTGAAAGCATAGCTGAAAAATTTATGTAATTCTAAATGTAGGCAAAGCTACAAAGTAATGGAAGTTAAACTTAAAAGTATGCAACATTTTAAAAATAGTAGAGCAGAAATTCAACAATTTTAAAACAAATATTGCCTATCACTAGGCGCTGAACAAATTAACGCATTTTTAAATAAAAATAAATTAGAGTTTAATTAGGCTACAGATTAAAACTGCGATGTTCTGCGTATATAAATAATTGTAGCGACCACCCACTTAGGATAAAACCTTAATAAAATTAAAATAATGGTCAAGAAAGAAAACAGCTTGCCAGATCTATAAAGTTCCGATCACAAATTCTGGTGGAGGACTAAAAAAGATGTATGTATTTCATTTTTAGAAAATTTTAACTCTCTACCTCTTCAAGAGGGTTTTTTTTCCATTTTTTTAAGAAACTTAAAAAATGCGCTCAAACAAGTTTAGGTTATTATAACTTATATAGTCCAAAAACCTAAAAAAATGCTATTTTTTGGAATCAAAAAAAAGTACTACTGCATCAATTGTCAAAAGGCCCTCCACGTCTACAGCGATTTCGCAATCTCCGTGAATGAAACCTAAAATATTGTTTGCAATAAAGTTAAAAATGACAAAATGGTGACGTTTAAAAAAATTGAATTTCACACGAAGTTTTGATCATTTTTGGCCAGCCAAAAATCGATTTTTGATTAGATCAAAAAACTTAAAAGTCATTTTATGAAGAACTATATACAGAACATATAGAAAAATTGGATAAGGATCGGATCATTTGTGTTCGAGTCATCACGCAAGCAAATTCGAAAAATGCTGTTTCGAGAGAAACGCGTTGATAGATACACTGATAGAGTTTGCTGAACTGATTGAACAGTGCCTTAACTTACGCTTAGGACTCGAGTAGCTAGTAACTCAAATTTTTTTTAAATATTCATTTAAAATTATTTAGTTTAGTACGAAATATGTACGTACAAAAGAAAAAGTAAATTTTATCAAATTTTCACACTAGGTGTGAACTGAAAAAGTGTTAAAATACATACGAAATTTAATGAGGTCTTTAGAGTTTATAATTCGAAGGTGAGATAATTTTAGTTTGCAATTAAAGGTATGATGTGACTGTAATATGACCTCTTTCAAGACCTAAGGATCGGAAATAAATTGAAGTCTTTAATAGCTCACTTAAATAACTGGCTATGCATTTTGAACAAAATATTCCTATATATACTCGTATGCAGCCAGTATCAATAGATTTTAGTATTTAGAAGATTCTAGTTCAGATCTAATAAGTAATAAAAGCTTTACTATTTAATGTTGGAATCATAATAATCTAGAAACCTAAAAGAATAGCCTTGAGCTGTTGGTATGTTTCATTCTAACCAGACACAAATATTTTGAAATTTTAAGGTTCTTCCCACAAAAAATCAACCCACCCTAACGTGTTTAAATCTACATAATGCAGAGTCATCGTCTTTCATGTCGGCACATTTAATAATCGCCATTACGTCCATATGTATATTTGCATGTATTATTTCGCTTGTGCAGAAAAACGTGTCAAACGCTGATTGTTGTAACAAATTTTCAAATTGCAGTTTTTTAAATCAATTCCTCTATTTCCCACAGTGCAGCGCATTATTTGTCGCACAGCGAAAATAAAACTTCCTCAAGCACATATACGCATGCATACATGCATACACACATATGTATTACTGTGTGAATTAGCGCGAATGACATGTGTGTGCTGTGAAGAAGTGTGTTCGCATTTACCTAAATTATGTTTGTTGGCCCATTTGAAGGCGCAAATGCGGCCGCCTTGCCAAATGACGCCCCACTAAATAGTTGGCATGGTGGCGGCTTGTCTAACGCGGGTGGATTGATGGCGATGTTCTGGCATTGCAATCAAGGTGTTGCCTCATTTACACTGCGCGTGCGTGTTCTTTCACTTAATAAGCAAATCGGCTTGACACCAAGGCATATCTGAAGGCATTTTTATGCGTCTGTATGCGTGTTTGTAGGTTTGATTGTGGCTAAAAGGAATTTCAACGTACGTGTGTAATTATGAGAACAGAAGTGAAAAGGAATAAAAAAAAAATTATTAAGAAGAATAACGTTAAAGAATAAGGTTATAATTTCTAAATTC
Organism: Bactrocera oleae; assembly: GCF_042242935.1. Classification (NCBI taxonomy): domain Eukaryota; kingdom Metazoa; phylum Arthropoda; class Insecta; order Diptera; family Tephritidae; genus Bactrocera; species Bactrocera oleae. The sequence continues at coordinate 64,124,184 of NC_091539.1, read as the reverse complement.
TTCAGTATGGCGACTGCTCAGTAAGTAATATGAATCAAAGAAAGTATCGTCATGAACGAATATTAAAAACATTACCAAACTTTTAAAAGGTTTTGTTTGCAACAAGAAAAAAAGAAAACGGGGATCTCCTGTATGGATTGGATGATAACAATAATTATTTTATGGATCTGAGATCTGTTATAAGGATAAAAACATTAATATTATTACAGAATGGATAATAATCGATTATGAAATCGAAATGTCGAAAGCTTTAGTATAAAAAAAATATAAATTGGAATATAACAATAGTCCAAGTGAACGGCTGATATTCCACTAAAACGAGAAAAACAAGATAAACTACATGAGTGCAAATCAGACAGTAGAGCCAGATGGTGCCTGGTTCGAAATATACCATCAGATCAAATTTGACTCGGACTGGTCTATTTAAACTGCTCGTGCAAACTGAAACGGCTACGGAATCATTGAAAATGTTGCAAAAGTATTTTGCCGATTTTTTTTTTGCCTTATGCGTGCTATTCATCCACCTCATTTAATGTCGACAACATCGAAAAAGTTAAAGCAATAGTGCTTGAAAATCGTCGTGTTGCCAACAGAGAGGTAGCAGATGATCTCATTCATTTCATCATTTTGGTTCTTTTTTTGGGTATGAAGCGTGTCAATGCTTTACTCGTGCCAAAACAATTGCATATTTTTTAAAAAGGACGTTGAGTAGAGGTCGGAAAAGATATGCTTGACAAAGTAGCTGAGAACCCGACTTTCATCAAACACATCATGGTGACGTGACGTAGTTTTATGAATGTAATCTTGAAAATTGCGTTCCAAAAATTATCCGAAACGGAAAAAAACAAAAGGCTTATAACAAGAGTATGGAAAATTGTATTTGTACGTTGGCATGCTTGTATTAGCTCAAAAAGAGACTATTTTGAAGGCGAATTTGATCAGATAGTAGGTAGAAAAGGGTTAGCTGAGGCACTAACAGAACATCTTAGAATAAATGTGGCTTCCAGATTTGTAATTATATCGTAATACCAAACAGAACGAAAGAGCATAGAGTCTCAGTGACGTTGAACAATATCACAAAATATTGCTTGGATTTTCTATGATGGGTATATATTGTTTTCAATGAATAGAAACTGTCCAGCTAACCTCTGCTGATGAGGCTTTTTCCGAATTGGAAGTTAAAAGTTAAGAAATATTAGACATATCGCACATACATCAAGAAATATGTGAGAGAGTTTTAATGTAAAACAACAAACATTTTTTTAAAATATAACCTCCATAGATGGCGCTGAAGACATATTAATAAAAATAACTTATGATCGGCAACACTTTTGTGCTAATAATATACATATTTTTTTGCCAAGAAATAAATAACTAGTTTAAAATAATTGAACCGCTACGTTGAAGTTTGAAATAAAAACAAAAATGTTAATTAATGTTAATATTTTCAGTGAAAGTCCATTTGTAAAGTTGCTCGTCATAAAACATTCAGCTTTATGAGACCAAATAGCTGTTTGAATATTTAACGAACGAAATTGCCGTTAACTAACTAGCTATAATTAGCAAAATAGAAGTCAACATAGTAAACAAAACATTTTTTTACAACAACATTCATACAAATCTAACACCAATCGAATTTCCAAAGAACACAGAAGAACAGTTTAAAGAAAAAACGCAGACGCCACAGTATACCGCAATTATGTAGCATTTAAGGTTACTGGAGCAAAATTTTCACGCTCATAAATAAGTCAGTTAAATTAACAAGCGCCCAACGATCGACAAACCCACAACAACAATAACAACAATAATAGCAACACTTTGCTCCAATTATACTCAATTCTACGAAAAGACGCGCTGGTATAGAAAATCCAAATAACTAGGTTGATGCCTCTTAATAAGCTCAGGGAACTACACACACACACACACACATACAAACTACGGAAAAAATAGAATAGTAATAACGCGCATTATAAAAAATCTTGTTAATGCTTTCAAAACGTAAACTCCAAACGGAGATTTGTAACTATTACTAATTGTATGTATGGATTTACACATGTGTGTGTGTGTGTATATGCATGAGTAAAGCTCTAAGCACTTTGAAAAAATTCTTATTATTATTATTATTATGTCTGGGCGCTATTATTGTCATTGTACGACCTCTCTCTCACTTTCTTATTTACTTATGCCCGCTTACATACATACATAGACACGCATTTATTTGTACGCAAGCTCTACCTTACTGACTTTTAAGCAGCTAATTTGTATTTTTCTTTTACTTGTCATTTCTTCCACATTCTGCCTTTCGTAGAACAGACGCTGTGCACAATCATAATAAACGCATCCAAGAATTTATGTCAGCCGTGGGGGCTAGACAGGCGGGCCAGCAAATGGTCAACGATGTATGTAACTGTGTTTTCATAGTTCGTAACAAAAAAAAAACAAATGTAAATCAAGAAAATATGGAACGCAGCGAATGCGAAGTGCTTATGAATTTGCTTATGAGAGATCATAATTTTTGCTGCAAATATTTGCTTTCGTGTTATTGTGTGTGCTTTCTGTGGTAGCCGGTGGCTCTATTCGATCGGTTAATTGAATCTCACAGACTGTGAGGCAATGAAAATTAATATTTACAACAATTCAAGATCCTTTAAATTGCGTTTAATTAACTCAAGTTTTTCCTGAAGCAACAATTATTTCATATATTTTTGAAAAAATAGCGCGTCTAGAATGAAAAAAAAATACTGAAGAAAACCGATATGAGCGAATGAGTGTTAAAAATTTTTTCCTACAAAAATTATAAAAATTAAGAAAAAAAAATTTTTGGAATAATAAAACTAATTAAAAAGTCTATTATAAGTTTTGAGGTTAGGTAAATAAAATTGTCCATATACCATACAAACCATCTGATCAGAATTGACCCGGACCGAAAAAAAAACTAAATTTTCATGTATATTATTACAAACTTCGGCTGGAATGCTCTTCAATGCTATTTTGGGTTTCGAATAATTGCTGAAACCCCAATCGCTGGATTTTTAGACGTCGAAATTGATATTCATAAACCCGTGTTCTTCTGTTTTGGCATTGACACGCTTCATACCTTAAACAAAAACTGTTGAGTCGATCCACAAGAGATATTGAGACTATTTATATAACATTAATTAATTATTTTTACTACTTTTTCGATGTTATCGTCATTAACAGAGATGGATAGACAAGTAAAGGCAAGTTTTCGATCACTTCACGATCTTCATCGAATGCTTCGTGCCACTCTAATACTTGTCTTCGTGATAAAGTAGACTCCTCAAAATACTTCAGTAACATTTTCAACGATTCTGTGATTTCATTGGAAACACAAGATTTCAAACAAACACACTAATTGACACATAAAGATCAAGCTACATCCGAACAATAAAAGAGGTTGTACCAATCTTGGCAAAAAAAAACTTTATCGACTCGAAATCTTGATCAAATTGCATGATCAGCTGGTAGACCTACTGGAACCTATTAGCAGAGAAGTATAGAGTACACGCAAATGTAAGTTAACATATTACAACAACAATAATGAGTCACCGTTCAAATGCTTTTAAGAGTGATGTTTTACACCGTAGAGTTCTCTAATTTTCTGATACTAGTAGAGTGGAAAACTTAATAAATATATGAATATATAGAATATTTCAAATATTTTAAAAATATAAGAAATATGCCCTGTTTTCTATAATTTACTGCCTAATAATTTTTGGAATAGAAAACCCGCAAATGTTAGTTAACAGATTACAACAATAATGTGAATGAAATTTTTCCAATATTGTTTCTGTATGGAGTTCCGAAAGTTCTCTGGTACTGGAGATGAAACTTAATATGCTAACAAGAAACTAGTATGAGGTTCCAGTTGTCCTCATACTACTTACAAATATATCGACACATATTTTGAAAAGAAATTCAATAAGAATAGTAATATTTTATATCTAGTCAAGTTTTACCGAACTTTTTTAAGAATTTAATATCTCTTCTATAATTTATTTTATGAAAAGATATTTTTCGCAAATTCGTTGGTTATAAAAATTACATATAGCCGAGAATAGCATGAAAAATGTTGCCTACATTTCGGCGCGGTGTTAAAATAACCCTACATATGTCTATAATATACTACGATATTACACGAGGAATTTAATAATATTAGTTTTCTTAAGTTATATAACTCGACAAAAAAATACATCATCTAGATGGCGCTTAGATGGAATATAAAAAGTATGTTGAATTTCAATAAATTTATTAGAGACGTTTGCATCAAGCTTAGCAGAAATCTGTTTAGTACAGACATATTTTAGAAGGATACAATATATGATAAAAAAAATTTTAAAGGTTGTTAAAGGCTTCATGAAAAAAAATTATGCAACTTATTGAGAGGTTCTCGAAATATTAACACTTAGATGATATCATTTCTTCATTTGAAATAATTACTAAGTAACTTTATAGTTTTCTTTGTTTCAATAGACGATATGTCCCCTCAGAAACACTAAATGGAATGAAAGTCTCACTTAGTTTAAGCGTCTGCAGTTATTTGTATAACGGTGTTGTAACTGATCAACGACTGTTAAATGATAAAGTTAACGGATTTTTAACAACTACTTACGTCTATCTAGATAAACACACATAAAAGCACCATATAATTAAAGTGGCTTAGCGCATGCGCGGCGCTACAATGCACACAATCGCTCTTGATGACTGTTGTTAACTGTTGTAAGCCGCACACACATAACTACAGGCAGATCTACATAAATACGTAATGCTCATGAAGCATTCAAAAAGTCATGATGAAACACAAAGCGCATAAATAACATAAATAACAGACGAATGCCAGCGCTACTACAATGAGCAATGACTAAGCGAAGCGGCGATAAAATTAAATCATAAAAAAAATAAAAACAAAAAAAAAATCGGTTGAAGCGATTAACATAAAAATCATTGCACCTAAAGAAAGCAAGTATGTATGTAAATAAGCGCGCTTAGAAAGGTGATGCAAAATAGCAAAAGCTGATAGTAAAGCGTTATGCGTCTCAAATAATACCCACTGGGGACTACGACTTTCATAAACAGCGCCCGGAGGTCATTGCATTGCAATTCGAATTAATAAAAGTGCATTTTGCTAATATACAGAGGTTAAAAAACTAAAATTAATTTTTTACAACAACAATCACCAGTGAAACATAATTTATACCGTTTTTATGTGTTGCCTGAAGCTGCTAGCGACAGATGGCAGATAGTTGCTTGTGAAACGATAATTTGAGTGATTATTTTCATTAACTATTTCATGGTAGCGATTGCCATGGACTCTTGTGTAAAAATAAATTTCATTTACGATGCGAGAAAGCGAAAAAACAAAAAAATTATATAAAAAAAAATACCGATGAAGACGTTGCAAATTAATTTGTTATGATAAAATATTATTCATACAGCTGTTTCTACGGCAGCAACAAAAATCTACGACAGCAACGAAGATACCAAAATCAAATTATATAACTTAATTGTTGCCTAAAACTGTGTTTGCAAGAATTTTATAATTACTGTTAAAAGTCCAATTTATAGTCGGTGGAGGGGATGTTTAATTTTTAAAGCCTGTAGCGGGTTTAATAATTACTAAAGCCCTCAGTTTTTGAGATATCGCACTGAAATTTTGCACACCCAATTTTCTCCCCACGAAGCTGCCCATTTGTTGGCACCGATATCGGATCACTATAGCATATAGCTGCTATAGAAACTAAACGACCAAAATCAAGCTCTTAACTATTTGAAAACTATTTTATTTGTGAAAGGTATTATAGCTTCGTTGTATCGAAGTTAATGTTCTTTACTTGTTTTATTTAAAATCGCTTACATAGTCTTACTTAGATCAAAGTTCTGACCTAATTTATACTTGCTACTACTACTAATTTACTTACTTTAATACCCAGGTGAGATTCGTGAACCAATTATATGTATGTACATGAAAGCAAATACAACACATGGGGTATATCAAGAATACGGCTGCTTTGGGATCGAATTCCTTAGAATGTGTAAGATAATTGAAATACATGCTCTATTTTAAGAATTTATATCATAAACCCGGTCAGAATTGTAGTCACAGGTATTCACCGGACGAAATACTAACGAAACTAAATTATTATTGACTTTTTAGTAATGCCAAAAGACTCATTGAAAATGATGTAGATATATATGTAAGCAAATTTTTATCAAAAATTTAAGTATTTTAAGATTATACGTTTATGACATTGATTTAGCATCGTAGAAACGTAACAAACTGGCCTTGATAGAGTTGATTTAGGCAAAGTGCCTGAACTATACGAAAAAAGAACATCGGTTATAATGCGCCAAATAAGCACAAACAAAAATTACTAATAGTTCGCCAGAATTTACATTTTTTTAATCCCTAAATTCAAGTATCCACGATAGGAATCAATCGTGTGACATCGTAAAAAGATGACGCCTTATAGGAAAGAAAGCCTATACCAAGCCTATAGAACAGATTACTTTTAATATTGTTTCTAAGGGAGACTGTTTTGAGGGTTATAATAATAGATATTTTTAATAAAAAATGTGGAAAACGGTTGGCCTCAAGGGCCATCCCTGCAACTTCCTTCTAATTTCATACGCTAACGTTCAAATTTCGCTTTTTTCACTGCTTTTGAGCTCTTCGAAATTTTTCGTTTTCGATATCTAGCAAGTAAATCAACCGATTTCGACCCGGTTTGCGGCAAACGATGTGTTTCTTCAAGGTTTAGAACTGATTAGTTTTTGGTGTCGATCGGTCAAGTCGTTTGGAAAAAATTCGAAAAAAACGATTTTTCAAAATTTTTATTTTTGAGATTTCTCGAAATCTACTGGTCCGATTGGGTCCAAACTTACACGAAATTCAAGTGCAATGAAACCCTTTGGAATGCCGTTTAGTTTATTCAAATCGGTTGAGCAGTTTAATAGTTATAAGAGGGTCACATACATCCACACACACATACATCCACACATACATACAGACATACGGGGAAGCTTCCTCGACCCTCAGAACGTCGAGATCTGTTGAGAACTCGATTTTTGCAAAATGGGGTGAAACCAATATCTTCCCGATTTTTAGAAAATTTTCCATTTTCTTAGCGGGAAGTTAAAAAAGGATTTTCAACAGTCCTGCATCATTAGAGTATAACTCAGTCCACACACAATTCTCTTTATACATATTGCTGCGAAAAAGCTTATGTATGCCTAATGCCTTAGTCGTCATTATATTTAGAAAGAGATAGGTAATAAAGAAGCTTGGTAGAAATGATTAGTTAGGAATTCAAAAAGCTAGAAGAGGATCTTCGCTTCAAACATGGAAGGAAAAGATAGAGCTCGCAGCCACGAAAGAAAGTTGAATTTTTTGTCAAACTAATATTGTAATAAGATTTTCATGTTATATTCTAATCAAGCAAATTAGTGGTAGCTGAAAGCTTTCAAAGGAAGATTTCATTGTTCTGTGGAGAAACACATTTTTTTCGCCTGAAGCTTTTTTTTACAAATACGCCCACCTTAACCTCCATTAGTTTTACACAACCAGAGAGCACTATTACTTTGGCTATTCTAAGGTTGCTGGTATATAATAGAAACCACTTGACCAAAGGGGTGAGACAAAAAGGTAAAAAGAGGAGAATATTGAGTGGACCAAAGGATGTAAAAATAATTGTGTAGACATGTATTTTGCTGTAAATGCTTGCATTAACAAAAATTTAAAAACCAAAAAATTTTGCTTAAAACATTTTATTTATAGCAAAACTTTTTACCAACACTTAGCATCTTAACGTTATCTATAACATAGTTTCAACAATATTTTACAATTATACTCGCACACGTATACAAATTTACATAGCAAAACAACGTATTTATGCATATGCCTGTATATGTATGTATGTATATTCTTGAGTACGCAGCTCACCTTCGCTTCATTTTCAATTTATTAAGCCACTGTACTGTTATTCCCTCAACTGTAGTCTATTAGAAAAGGTATTTTATTTACGTATGTGTAATTGTGTGCGTAAATGTGTGTGTGTGCAGTGAGAAAAAGTTATGAACGTGGCGAAAATCTAAAACTTTGTAATTTAATTTCAAGAAGATGCAACAAAACTTTTTGATTGATGTGCCACTCAACATTGTATGAATGGGTGAGTGATAACTGCAGGTAATAAATAGGCTGAATGGCAGCCATTAAATTGTTGCCTTTCAACGTTTAACTGTAGCTCATCAACCACCCTGCAAACACACATACACACATATGACTTTACATTTACCCTACTCAAAGATTTCTGTAGCAAACTTCGTAAAAAAATTTTTGTTAAAGGAAAAGTGTGAGAGATGGCAAAGTGCGTCGAGCTAATAAATAAATAAAATTGTGTTAAAAGTTTAAGGGAATTGGGGCATAGTATTTCAAGTTTGGGTTTTTGTACTTTTTACCTTGTTACCAATAATAACGGTTCAGAATAAAATTCCGAAATTAACATATATATTAAAATACAATAAAATATCAGGGACTTTTAATTTCACGTAAAAAAAAATTAGAAAAAGTTCCTGCTTTCAGCAAGGTAATCTTATAGTGAAATTCACCGAATATAATATTTAATAATTTGTGAACCAAATATTTTGAACAATATAATCAATTGTGATTTATGTTCTTTCGGACATTTCTCTGTTGTACCTACACATATTATATATGAAACTTCTTTTTGTATAATTTTAACAAAAATAACCCATTTAAAAAAAAAACAATCGTTAGACAGTCTAATATATGTTATGTAAAACTCCTCTACTTCAGTAAAAGCAAAAAACAGCCACTTTGTTCATTAAAAATTACTTTGCAGAATACTTCAACACTTCTCGAATTGAATTGGTGTATAAAATTCGTTTATAAAGAGAAATTATTTTTGGCCTCAGGCTATTAAGCCTTTGGGGCTCAAGGTTTTAAGAAAATTTTCTTATAGAACAAATAACGAGTCGCATATGGTCGCCATTTTATAAAACAAGAAAATCATCTGCGATCGTTTTATAATAAAATCAATTTTCTGATAGATCGGGTTCAGAGTTAATATAATAAAGGGTTATAAAATAATATAAAATCAGATAAGTCTCCAAAATTATATTACTAATTTAGACAATAAAATCTAGATTTTATATAGAAAATAGAGCGAGATAATATTTTCTCGGGTTTGCCTGCACTAGAGTTAGGTTAGGGTGTTTATGGAACCAACTGGTATACTTTACAGAATAAATTCGATTACTAATTACAATATGAACACTATTATCAAATGTCAAATAGCTTTATAAAACAAGGCTGCAAACCGACTTTGAACCGAACCGCCTCTTTTTACTGGCCTCGAACCGAACCACGAACCAAACCGCTTTTATTTTAAATTGCGAAAACCGAACCGGAAACGACTCAAAAAATCGATTATAAATTAAATAATACACGACGTGCTTAAAAATGCAACAGTATGATAAGCTGCCACAAATTTTCTTGAATGCAACGCCATGAGATGTCATTTTTAACTGTAATTTAAGTAATCGCGTTTGTGTTCTCAGAAGGTTGGATATTTTTAAAGTGATTATTTTGTAAATATTTTTGAAATGAATGCGAATCCATTACACAAAAGCTTTTATTTTAACAAAAATTACTATACAAGTGTGTGAATAAAACAAATAAATATTTTACACGGGTTTTTTCATGCCAATTAATATAAAAAACTGAACTATGTGAACCAACGGAACTGTGGTTTAGAGACACTCATAAACCGGTTCTTGAACCGGTATAAGTATTTTCTGAGTGGTTCGGACCACAGAACCGAACCACGTCGATTTTTTTAGTGGTTTGCAACCCTAATATAAAATATCACAATTTTAATCGGCAGCTGTGGTTTTCAATGCTATTCGACTTATGCATCTTTGTCAGATCTTTTTTTTTTAATACATGGCCATAATTAAGTTTTTTTTAATATATTGAAACTTTGGAAATAAATTTTTAACAGTACGCCTACGTCTACCAGGGGTGGCCGAGATTTTTCTATTTCCAAGAGCTTGTAAAGGGTTTATGGTATATACATATACTTTCCGGTGTGAAAAACTCCTTTTTATTTAAGTTTTATTGAAGAGACATTTTTTGAGCATATAAATAAAAAAAGTGTGCATTTTGGATTTCCTTGACTCTGTAGCCATTTTCCAGGAGGAGCCCTGAAAACAGATGTCCGGCGGTGAGAAAGATTTTTTGCCTAAAATTATCTCAAACTCAAAAAACAACTAATTTTTTATTACTATAGATGCAGACAGGTAATTATTGAAGTACTAGTAAAAATTTTGATTTTTGACAAAATGGCGACTTCCAAAAAAAAGTCGTTAGTTGTGAAAAGTTTTACACTTCAAAGCGGCTTAAAAATCGAAATTATTACCAAAAATCTTATTCTTTAGATCATTACCTGACAAATATATCTAAGAAGGGCGATGTAAATTGACCTCACCGACTCTAAAAATAGCGTCGAAAAATTCGAAAAAACACTTTTAAAGTTTGAGTAGTCGTTTACACTAAGTTAAAAAAAAAATACAAATCGCTCATATCTCCGAAATTATTTGCTAGATCAACTTCAAATTTTCGCAGAATATAAGTGAAACTGAAGATCGGTATGAAAACGATAGGAGTAAATATTCAGTTCATTGGCATTCACCAGTGAAGAAATGAAACCTAAACAGATAATTGAATATAACAGCACACCGAATCTACTAAGGTATTTACAGCTTTTTATAGCGTCAACAAATTTAAGCTACTTTCTAAATAAATTTTGTGCAAAGCAAAATTTGTTTAAAACACATTTCACGTAATAGTATCACCAAGTTTCATCAAATTATTACCGACAAACATGTGTAAAGGCAAAACACCGAGACATTCACCCTAAACAAATACAATTTTCTCTCGCGCTAACCATGACCATGGAACAATTCGATCCACCATTTAAATATTATAATAATGTATGCATGTGTGTGTGAGTGCATAAATTGTCTTGCGTATAAATTGTTAATAGCTTTGTAAGTATTTTATGTTTATTTCCAATGGGCGCCGCCGATAAGACACACTCAATAACAGGCCACGAATAAATTTATCTCTCATATATAATTACACACATATAAATATATACTTGTAGCTATGTATGTACATATGTATACATGTGCACTTGTGGACGAACAATGAACGGTACACTCCTCGACTTGGCATTGATAACTGCCAGAGTTTTATAGATGATATGAGTCTCAGTGACTAGAAAAAAAGGGCTCTAATATGCATATGTATGTATGCATATGTCTGTGCATGTAAATCAAGGCGCACATAACTTTGCAACATTGTGGAATTGCCCGCTGCTGTAATTTTATATATGTAAATAATATAAAGTACTTAAGAAATTGGAAATTACATGCATTGAAAGCAAATGCGCCTGACGTCTTATCGCGCGCACAATTTTAATTTCTATACTCTTGCAACATGTTGCTACAGCGTATACTAGTTTTGTTCACCTAACGGTTGTTCGTATCATCCAAAATAAATCGAGTTAGGGTTAAAGGTCAGGATGACGAGACAAATTATAAAAAAGAGTTCGTAGATGGGCGTAATGGCTTTTTAAAAGTGGGTGTGGCCTCGCCTTCTAATAAGTTTAAAGCACATATCTCATAAATTATTCAAGCTATATCACCCAAATTTGCTTTGGACAAATCCTTTGAGGATCCCTACCGACAATAGGAAAATGGATTAAATCGCTCTCTCCCCATGTAACTTTTGTTAAAAATGGGCGTGGCCCATTTAGGGGAAAATCTATATCTCGGGACTTACTCCACCGATTACTACCAAATTCCGTACGTAATATTACCCTGACATTCGTACATTACAGTGTGACGCAATAGGCGAAATCTGTCAAACACCACGTTTACTTACCATATACCACTATTTAAAATACCATATGATTCTTTCACTTTCAAGTATGCCAATCAAGAACCAATTAATGTCTCCGGATAAAACTTTGCACAATTAGTGCCATCAATGTATTTTATTTTATGTCCAAAAATTGTTAAAATCGGACCATAATTTTTGAAGAACCCCGACGCCACATATGTGGACCCCAGTGCGTATGGCTGACTTTTTGCCGAAAATATCGCTCAATCTGTGAGATAACATATATTATACGGGAAAATGTTTCCTTGTTACTGATATACTCTTGTGTCAAAAATGGGTTGAATCGGGTCAATACTTCCCTTAGCCCCCATATAGCTAATATACCATTAAGATTTTCGAACTTCCAGTTGACCTTATGCCAATATAACGGCAAATGTGGGAGTTATTTGAATGAAACTGAGAGAGCGTGTTTTTCTAATAACAGTGTATCTTTGTGCTTAAAATAAATAAAATCGGGCGGAAACTTGCCCTAGCCTCCATATAACTGATATTCACGACTTTGAAACGTCCAGCTGATTTTACTCCATGTATACTTTACTATACACATATACGTATGTTTATTTTTAAATATTTATAAAATTTCATGAAAATAAGTTCTCAAGTATACCTGAGCAATGTCAAAAATTAATGCAATTAGCCCTTTCATTTCTCGGCCCCCAATGATTTTAGTATAATATTCGCTGACGCGAAGTAAAATATAGTAAAAAAACTAAGGGAGGCTATGATATCAAAATTAATTGAAGTTGGACCCTTTCGCCACATATTTTAATATAATATTACCAACACCTGAAGCTATTTACCCACTTTGATGCTTGCAAGAGTATGAAATGTTCGGTTACACCTGAACTTAGCTCTTTCTTACTTGTTTTTTTTTTTTTTTGTTTTTGCTCAACTTTTAATGTTGTCTTCGGTTGCAGAGCAAATTATCGCACGGTTTACAAGAAATACGGCAAAGAGTTGATTTTATGACTTTTTTGTTGACATAACAGCCTAAGTGGATATCTACTAGAGACAACAACAGCAACAAAGAAGAAAAACCAAAAACAAAAAATCAACAACCTCCGCTTGACGCAAGGCTTGAGCTGCGGCAAAATAAAATCGCACACTCTCAATTATATATGAAAGTGTTGTGTGTGTTTGTGTGTGTGTATCTGCGTCTCATTGCCGCATTCAATGTGTGCACTTTGTTGTTATCTCGTTGGCTGTTGGCGCGCATTCATTGAACACATTGAAAAGGAAAGTTATGCGAGTCACTTAAGTCAGGCGAAATGTCAAGTGTGCGCATGTGTATGTGTGTTGAGGCAAGATTACTAAACAGCTTCGTCTGCGAATTTCGCAACCAAACTCCTCGACTGCAAATGATGTGCCAACAAAATACGCAGCCATTCCTTGCTCTCAAGCGCACTCCGCCCACCGCTGCCGACATGTATTACTCATTACACAAAAGTCGCTAAAACGGCTGGGAAAATATGGTTTTTTGTTTTTGTCAGCTAATATTGTTATCGCTAAACTTATCGGGCTGTAAATTGATAAGCCTACAAGGCAATTGTCGGGTTCAATTGCAGGTGACTGAGAGCAATCAATCGCATTCCTAACGCCGAACACACATAGACGAGTTATGCGAACGAAGAGATTAGAAACACATTTTTGTTATTGTTGCTTATAATTGGCTTGAGTAAGTGTGTGTAGAAATATGTTTATCTCTTCGGTGCGTTTGCCAGACGCATGTTTGTCTTCTAAAGTAAACTTCAAAGTCTATTAATCTGTGGTGATTCACAGCCATCTTTGCATCTTGTTCCAGTTTGGCAGATTTTTAGTACCAAAATTTCGAAAATAACTTAACCATAAAAGTGCCATATTATCTAAGACTTCGAGAAATGGTAAGGCAGTTGCCATCAAGGTCATTTAACGGTAGATCCAGAAAAGAAGTTTCGACTGTATCGAACCATAAGCACATTAAAGCAACTTTAACGCAAACAAAAATTATATATATCGGCCCCGGCCTAAGGGGCCATGACGCGTTGGCCCTTTCATTATTTATTATTATTATTATATATATATATATGTTTAGTAATCTTATATATATCGAAAGGGTCACAGGTTGCGGATAGTGAAAAGCCATACGGATTAGCTGTGAATATTTTTCTCTGTTTAATCAAATTTTTTGAAACACTAAAGAGTTCAGCCCCTTTCTATGGCCGAAAAAAATTATGTTCTGTAAAAAATTAATTATAGTAAGGAAAACGTTTTTACTTTACAATATATCTTGCCGAAATTTGGCATAGATTATTATTGCCCAAGGCAAAGCTATACATGAAGAAAATTTTCAGAACGGGCCACTATAGCCTACATACAGCTGGCATTCAAACTGAACGATCAAAATTAAGTTCTTATATGGAAGCTTCTTTATTTGTGAAGGGTATTCTAGCTACGGTGCAACCGAACCTTTTTTATTATTTATATTAAACAGGTTATTTTATAAAATATTGCTCCGAATTTGGCATAGCTCCAGCGCTAGCTTAAGTCAGTAAATATTTTCCACAAAAAACAAAAATGGTGCTTTCCGGGTGCTTTCCTTTTTACAACGTTGAAAGCGCCAATAACCTAACTATAACCATACTCACATACATAGCTACATATTTGGTAGCCATAAGTATGCAAATGCATACAGTAGCGTATAGTATGTACAGCAAAAAACAAAAACAAGACAAAACCTTTAAACGAGCGAAAATCAAGCAGCGCCAAATAAATTCAGATAACAATGTTAGGTAACCTGCCTGCCAGTTACCTACAGATCGCCAACAACAACAAAAACAAACGAAAGGCAATTCGCACACACAAAGGCAGTTGCATCTAATACGACAATGCCACGGACCAGATACACCCAAGCGCACGATACACTTTGCATTCATCGAAAATTAGCAGCGGATGCTGGGCGAGCGATGTGAAGAAGAGTGCTCGCTGTGTGTTGGTAGAGAAGCGTGACGCAAACCAGTCGAACCAGTTTCCACTTTTGGACAACACGCTCAAAGCAAAAAACAACACATTGAGGAAGAAGAGGCAGAATGGTAAAATAAATAAAAAGTCCACGAAAAATGCAAGACGCTTTAGGAATTTCGTGATTGTAAATAAACAAGTAAAAGCACAAATATACATTTTTATTTTAAGTATACTTAAAACATTTTAAGCATTTGCAGGTAAGCATCTTTACACATGTAAGTGTGTGCGCATGTGTGAAGATTCAGAAACTTTAAAGTCTGATGCTGTACAGCCACAGGAAATAGCAGCAAACGTTGACCTGTGTGGCAGTTGGGATTCGCTTTTTTCAGTCACTAATTATTTGCTTGAGTTTATATTTATTTTTGAAGTACATTTACATGCGGATATTGAAACTGATAATGACCGCATTGAAAAAAAAAATGCATAAAAATATATAAAGAAGTTTATATATATATATTTTTATATTTTAACATTTTTTACTGTTATTTTATAATAAATGACGATATTTTTAAAGCTTAAAAAGTATAAAAGTGAAGAAATTGAAAAGAAATATATACATACATACATACAATGCACAGATAAAAAAAAATTTTAACTTTCCAAAAAATGTTTAACGGTAATTTTTTAATAAGCTAAGACATTTTTAAGTTTAAAAAATAACACTCAAAATAAATTATTATATTAAAAAATAACGAAAACATAATTTTTTTTGTGATTTTTCAGCTTTCTTTTTTACATAATCCTTTAGTAACTGCAAAAATATCTTCGTTTATTTCTGAGTTGGGATTACCAAAGTCACTAAAATTAGCAAAAATAATAATAAATATGTACACGTGTTCAAATATAACGTCAAGGTCACCTCTATAATGGAACTGTTCCAGTTTTGAAACTTTGTAAAAGCAGAAAAGAAGAGAAAAAGTCTTCTGGTTTTGGAAAATACCAATTGTATAAATCAATAGTAGACCAATTGTAATTTTCAATTGGTTTAAAATAACTAACAATTTTCACAGTTTTTTTTGTGGAGAGATTTTCACTGTGGAGAGATTTTCGTTGTGTAGACCATTTCCAAGTGGAGAGATTTCAGAAAGTCTACAAGCTGGTCTAAAAGAATCGGCGATCTTGTTTTGAATGAATAACACCTGCGATGTAAGTAAGGCGGGTGGAAACGATTAATAAAGGTGAGATTATCAGAATTCGTCGTATTATTCTATTCGAATTATTACTATGTATTATTTTTTAATTTTTTTCTATAGTATAAGCGGTCTAATAGATTTTGACACAATAATAGCACTATAAGACAAGTCTAAAAACTCAACAGTTATTATAGGATAATTACTTTCAAATATGGGCTACTAAACGGAGATATTTTTTACTACTGAAAGTAAAAAAGTTAAGAGTTATACCCGACAGTAGTGCGTTAAAGATAAGTAGGGTGATAATAGACGTCGTCAATCGTTTTTTGTTGTTTTTTTTTTAATTTTTAGGAACATATATATGTATGTATTATATATAGGTATATTCTCAGATTATATCGTATGTTATTGTAGCGGCAGAAAATATGCGGAAAAAAATTAGGTTCCCTTTTCTCGAACAGCTGATCAAAGGATATGTCTTTACGATAATAACTACAAATATTTTTAAAAATATTTCAGGTTAAGTCTTCCCCAGAAACCCCAACCTTTTTTTCGTTTCAGGTGGCCTATATTTTATAAACAATTATTCCCTCGCACCCTGAACAATACAATAATATATTCCTTTACATAAAACAGGCTTTTAAAAGTAAAATTGCAAAAAGAAGAAGAATCAGAGTAAAATTTTAGAATATAGTCGGGTATGTAAACTCGTAGCCTCTATAAGTCTAAATCTGCAAGTTTTCACTAATCGATACCAACGCAATATTTGCCGCATTCTCTGGCCATTTGCTGCGCACAAATAAAACAACTCTATGTGCCGCAATTCTAAAACGCAAATGGGGCTGGCTCGTGTAGAAAAAATTCACTCTAAAATGTAACATGTATATGAATCAAATCGCAAATTCCTCAGCATCATAAAGTCAAAAGATAAGATATTCCAAATGGCTAATTTTGATAATAATCAATCAAAATATTGCCGCCGCTTTGTTTGCAAAGCAAAACAATTTCTACCTGCATTTTAAAGCAGCGAAAATTGCCTTTTAGATACCAGAACTGCGAGAACAAAAGAATAAAGTTGAACGCGACGCTTTTGTTTCAATGCCGACAACGCAAAAAAAAAAAGTGAATTTCGTATTTCGCATTGTAAGAGTGTGCGCCTGTGCCACAACGAGCCAAAGTAAGTGGATGTGGAAGAACACACACACAATCATTATTATTAATATTTTTTTCTACTTGCAGCCTTTCAATTTATTTTCCTTTGCGCGCACATACATACATACACATATACATAAGAAGAATTTTGAGTCGCGGATGCGCGCTTAATGGATTCAGCGTCTGCGAAACATTGCATGCCAGCATCCATCGTCGCGCTTTTTCCCACCAGCAACCCAAGCACTCGCTATTCCACTCCACACGCTCCTTAACTCTTTTGCGCTTCAATCTTTATATAAACTGGATTTTTGATGTGCCGTTTGTGGCCCTTTCAGTTCTACTTCACGTCTGGGTGCGTGTGTGTGTGTGCGGTTTTTTTTTTTTGTTTTGTTCCAGCGACATTCCTTGGCATCTTCCTTTCTGTGCGCGGCGCGCGCAACATCTTAAATGCAATAACAACAATAACAAAAGCGAAAACAAGCATAAGCAGCAGAGGCAACAACAACAACAATGCGCTGGCTGTGAACAATGAGAAATTGCTTCGCATTTCGCCACACCGAAGCGGAGCAGCAAAGCAGGCTTATCCTTGCTGATCCTTTGCAGTGCTTGTACTTTGCCGTCGCTGCCATGAAATGAGTGCATCGCGTAAGTCCTCTGTCACTGCCGCACCAGCTGTGCACTAATTTGCTGACTACCACTCATTGCTGGGCAGCGGCGTCGTGTTCCTTGATGGTTGCCAAGCAGCGGCTAGAGCAGCTGTGACAGCCGCAGGTATTGAGTTAAGTGGAGCAACATATTTTTGTACACACATACATACATACATACATATACACTCTCATTTGGTTTTTGTCGTTGTTTTATCTTTTGAACATTTTTCCACCTTTTACAAGAACTTCAGTAGAAGCTGTAAATGTTTGTTGTTGTTGTTAATTGTGGTGATAGAACTTGTAAGTTGGCTTTGCATTTGTTTGTGCTTTATGGCTTCGCTTTGCAGGCACCAACTTGCACGGAAAAGCGGCACAAATGAAAGAAGATGAGGCAGGTGAGTCTGAATGCTTGTCTACAATGTGGAGCGCGGTGTTTGGCAACGGCGGTAAGCGCACAAAGGTCGGCTGCAATTCAAAACTCAAAGCTTCTTTGACAGCGGTAATTGAGATTAGAGCTTGTTTAGCTGTGTGATTGGCAAACGATCTTAAAGCGACTTAATAAAACACATATATTAAAGAATGAAAAAAATTTAACAAAAATATTTTATGCAGCACAACTCAAGTACTAACTATGGAACAAATGATAATGAGTCACCCATTACGATAGTCACTCAAAGAGACTTCTGAAAGTTAAGGTGAGTAGGGGGACCATTTGTGCATGTCGGTAAATGTCAGTTTTTGGGGTACGCGTATCTAAGTTATTTTTTATAAAAAAAAATTAATTGTTTTTTTTTATAATTTTAATAAAAAATACATTTTTTTTGTATTTTTTTTGTTGCTAGTAAATTGTTAAATTGTACATTGAACGCACCTCAAGCAGTAAATATTTTACAAAATTTTACTCCAAATATAATATACTGCGACTTTTAACGAGTAGGTTCCAATATCTTCTCTGAAACAGGTTTTTTGTTCCAATCGGAATTTTTTAACGATTCTTTTTTTTTATCCGCCAACCTAAATATTCTGTTATTATATTAATCACATCCCAGATTTTCCGAAATGTCAACTATCTGAAAGGGTTTTTTGTTATAATTCGGTATGGTTTAGACCAGGATTATGAATTTTATAATTAACAAATTTTGCATTAAAAATTAAATTTTAATTTTTTATTACCGAGGATTAAAATTAAAATTTTCATTTTTGATCCCGTTGTTGGCATTAAAAATTAGATTTTAATTTTGTTTCGTTTGGAATTAAAAATTGAAAATCTAATTTTTTTTAATTTGAATGAAGTACGCAATCACGAAAAAATTATAAATTTTAAAACAATTTCTTTTTTTTAATTTTTAATTATATGCTTGGGACTAAAATTTTAAGATTTTATTTTTGATTCCGGTAAAAAAAAAAAAACTAATAAAAAAAAAAAATAATAATAAAAAATTAAAAACACAAAAAAAAATCTCATAATAAAAAAATTTGTGGCGTCTTAACTACGTGAGTTTATTTAAAAAAATTTCGTTTTTATTTATTAGTCCGATATGTGGATTTTTTTTTCAATGCGGTATTTGGCATTACAAAATAAAATAAAAATTAATTCAAATCTTAATTCAATTATTATATAATTGCAACTCTGATTTAAACCCTATCAAATATAATATGTATTTGGTGATCCTGAGATTAAACGATTATTAAAGAAAAAACTTCAAACATGAATTTAAAAAAAGAAACCATCGAACTCAAATTAAGCATTTTCAGTTATACTAAATGTATGAAAACCGTTTCCAAGTGTCTTCCATATGATTTTATTATATTATTTTTTTATGGGTGGTTGCTTAGTCTGAGGGTAAAATTTGTAGATTATAACAAGTAAGGAAGGGCTAAGTTCGGATGTAACCGAACATTTTATACTCTCGCAAAGTCAAATGGTATACTCGTTTGAGATTTCTTTGTGGATTGACTGATATTTTCGGTAGAAGGTCAACTATAGGCACTGGGGTCCACATATTCAGTACCTAGGGGCTTGAACAGTTTTGGTTCGATTTAGAGAATTTTTGGTCACAAGGTGGCATACTTTAAACGTATTATTCACGCAAAGTTTTACCCCGATATAATCATTGTTACCTGATTTGCATAGTGGAAAGTGAAAGAATCAGATGGAATTTAAAATGGTGATATATGGGAAATAGGCGTGGTTGTAGTCCGATTTCACCCATTTTCGCACTATGACATAGAAACATGAAAAGAACGTTACGCACTGAATTTGGTTGAAATCGGTTAAGCAGATCTCAAGATATGGGTTTTCTCCTAAAAGTGGGCTGTGCCACGCCCACTGTCTAATTTTGAACGCGGTTCCTATAAAGTCATCTTATACCATCTCAGAGATAAAATTTAATGTCTCTGGCGTGTTTGGTGCTTGATTTATCGCGCTTTTAGTAGTTTTTAACAGTACCGTTATATGGGGAGTGGGCGGAGTTGCCACCCGATTTCAACTATTTTCACACCGTCAATAGAAGTGCTAAAAACATTTGCTTCCAGTGAATTTTGTTATTATAGCATTAGCGGTTTAGGAGATATGCACATTAAACCTATTAGAGGCGGGAACACGCCCACTTTTTAAAAAGAAGTTTTAACTGCAGATGCCCCTTTCTAATGTGATCCTGTGTACCAAATAACAGTCTTGTATCTTATTGCGGAGCTTAGTTATGGCAAGTTATTTGTTTTTGATTAATGGCGTTTTGTGGGCGTGGCAGTGGTCCGATTACGCCCATCTGCAATACCAACCGTCTCACGGTACCATGAAACATGTCTACCAAGTTTCATAAAGATATCTCAATTTTTACTCAAGTTAGAGCTTGCACGGACGGACGGACAGACGGACGGACAGACAGTCACCCGGATTTAAACTCGTCTCTTCATCCTGATCATTTATATATATATAACCCTATATCTAACTCGATTAGTTTTAAGTGATACAAACAACCGTTAGGTGAACAAAACTATTATACTCTGTAGCAACAGGTTGCGAGAGTATAAAAAAATGATATACCCACTCAAAGAAAATTAAATTCAAGTTTGAAAGTTTAAAACTGCATTTCCTCATACTATATCTTTTTTATTATTTTTCTTTTCATGAAGTTATTGCAAAGTGTCAATAGCCGTTATCCCTATCCCCTTATAAGTATAATTTTCATACTAACCTCAAAATGTAAAAATATATGTCAAAAAGATTGGCTGGTGTCACTCAATAAAAAAATGCACATACATACGTACCTACTCATATATGTATGTATGTATGTATGTATGTGTCACATGGGCAACTCTGACCATATTGCACCCACAGTCAGATGAGCGCCCTCAGCTTGTTACCAACAAATTTTCGAAGGCCAATACGCGCAGCGCAGCGCTGTTGGCCCTGAATTTATTCCTTCATGCGCCTAAAATCTCGCACAGCGTTAACATTGAAACATGCTCTCATTGCAAGGAGAAATAAAAATCAATACGAGCACTGAGCGACAAACGGGACAAGGTAAATGTGGAAATAAGTATTACAAAAAAAAAAACAAGAGAAAATTAATGCAAAAAAGAAAACAACATAGAAAACAAAAAACACAGCTGTGCGCCTAAAAGCAGATTATTGTTGCGCATTATTTTGATAGAATTTAGAAATCCAGCTGAGCTAAAAATTAATTGGCTTTCGACCTACAAACCGCATACACACACACATATATATACATATACATATATATATATATAATATATACATGTATACATGCTTGTATACCAATACGCTCATGCACTTCATTTACTCTCTTTATAAATTTACATAGGTATTTATCGATTAGTTGGTCAAATTCATCACTCACTTCTCAATTCACACACACTCACCTTATCTGATGGAATTGTCCTGCTCAATTTCTGCGTAATCACCGCACCGCCATTGCTGCTTACCACAGATGGTGTAGTTACGATGGCAGCATTCACTGTAGAGCCAGCGGCGCCCATAACGCCGACTGCCGAAACCGAACCGGTGCTAGAGCAGCAAGACGACGATGAACCGGACGAGCACACCGATACGTCGGTGTGATGGCGCTTCATGCTGCCCGGTGTGTTCGTGGAGATGGTCGTGACGGCCACAGCGGTTACAGTGCCGTCAGGGGTCGAGAATGACGTTGATGGCCTTGCAACGCCGCGTTGTGAATACGAAGTGTATTGATGTTGTTGCTGTTGCTGTTGCTGCTGCTGCTGATGTTGCTGCTGCAACGGGGGATTTTGTTGTTGGTACGGATGTGAGTGATGCACAGCAGCCGAAGTGGAGGCCGAGGCCGATACTGAAGGTGACGAGGATGTCGACGATGACGGGGTCAGTAGTGAGTGTGTTGATTGATTGTGAATATTGCCCGCATTGCCACCGCCACAGCCGTTACCACTGAAGCTACTGCCGTCATTGCTGTTATTTGGTTTATAGTTATTACCGTTGCCGTTGCCATTGCCATTAGAGTTGCCGTTGCCGTTACCGTTACCGTTGACATTATTGGTGTTACCTACTGCTGTGCCAGACTTCATGGAGGTAACACCAGTGACGCCACTAAAAGAATTATTCGATGAAGATGAGGACGAATGGGTGCGATGACGGCTGAAGTGAGTGAAATTATTGGCCGAATTGGTGTGATGATGGCCGGAGCCAGCGCCAGCGCTGACAACAATTGCTGTGGTCGTATGCTGATGCGGATGATGTTGATGTTGATGCTGATGCTGTTGATATTGATGTTGTTGAGGTTGATGTTGGTGCCGGTGGTGGTGGTGGTTATGGTGTGATTGATGGGATGGCAATGGCGCACTCGGAGATGTGGGTGTATCAATAGATGAAGTTGTCGACATTATCGCTGCTACTGTACCGCCAACAAAGAAATTCAGCAAATGTACGTTTTTAAATTTTCGATTTTTTAATTTTTATTTTTATTTTTGTATTTTTATTACGCTGTTATTGACCTTGAGCGAAAACTCAAATTTAGTGCTGATACACAAAATTTTATAGAAATACAAAAAAGTAATTCAATAAAATAAAGTTCACAAAAAGAAAAAAATTAACTTAGGCGCACAAAATTGAATCTTTCATAGAATTAAAACCATTACAAAAATGATAAAATTTCTGATATTTTGTTGGACATGAACATCAGAGCCGCTACCAAAACCGCCTTGAAATAAATTTGGCCAATTGGAAAATCTATTTAATCAACACTTCCCAGTAAAAACAAAACAAAAATTAACCAAAACAAATTATTTTTAGCTATTTATTGTGTAATATCTATGCACATGTGTACACAAGTATATGCCTATGTAATATGGCAATGAGCCGCAACGCACCAATGACGTCCGCGTCCTCGCTGCTGATGTGGTAGACCTTAGCCTCCGTTGTAAATAAATAAAAGAATTCAGAATGCCTAAGGCAAAAGATATTGACATGTAAACATATACTATGTCTGTATGTATTCATACGAAAGATAATGTATATTGGGTGTGGGCGGCTGTGCTGACCAGTGTATTTTTACACCTTGAAAGAAATATATTGTATTTTGCACATTTTAATCAACTAAAAAACGCACAACTCTTTAAAATACAAAATTATAAACAGCTTTGATGCAAAAATTCTAATATATTTTGGTTGTACAATGTAACATTATTATTATTTTTTTATTTATATTTGGACTTCTTCGTCTGTTTTTCAAAACTGCAACAATACACACATTCGTACATGCACCAACAGCAGTGGAAGTACGCTCTCAGCTGCTTTTGCGCGCTCTCACTGCTTTTGCTCTACGTTTGACTTATATTTTCCTTCACTTATTTCCCTCTAAACAAATTCACTACACGATTTGTTATTATTTCATTTTTTCCTACAGGAACAACATTTAGCAACACTAATTATGATTTGATAAGTTTTCACATACACTTAAAAAAAAATATACATTAAAACATACAAATATTGTAGTGGCCTTCGTTTTGCTTTAGATAATCGCAATAAATTTTCTTATGGCATATACAAATATTTCTATCTTTTCATGTCCACACAGTTGTACACAAGCGATTTTCATCTACCCATTAGGTTATTTTTTTCACGATATTTTGCTACTTTTTTTTGTGTTTTCTTGCTTATCTCACCTCTTCAGATATTTACCAGCCAAAAGGCGATTTTTCATTTAGTGTAGAGAATTAAAAGTTGTTGGCAGCGAAAACAACACGATACGTCGCAATTGTAGCAACAACATAAGCAACACACAATGAGCAATTTTTGTTTCTTTTACTTTACAATATCACTTAAACCATAACGAATTAGTTTATATTTTTTCCAATTTGCACAAACAAAATATAGTCGTACTTATATTATTTTCCTCTTGCTTCTTTTTCGGAGAAAGAATTTCACGCTTTGTATTTACTTAAAATCCTTTCTCTATAATTTTCTCCTATATGAATCGATTTACACAAATTTCCCGAGCTCTCGCAATAAAAATCGCACACTCGACCAATAAACACTGCAGCTTTGTGCAGCACACAACAACAAAATGTTGTTCTTTTTACGTTGAGCACACATACGCACAAAACTCAGTTTTAAATTAAATGGTTGAATTTTTTTTATTAATTTATGCGTATTGCAATTATTTTTTTTTTGGAAAACTCTTTGCTTTCATGCGCGACTTTCCGCTCAAACACATTACAAAACTTTAATGCGAAAAAGTTTAAGCCAAACGTTGCTTTTCACCGCCGTCATCAACGTTACAAAAGCGAACTTGCGAACTTGCGTACTAGAAACAAGGATGAAATGATGCGAGACTCTTTGAATTGAGAGAGAGCTGTCAAAACCCACATTTTTTATAACATTTGCCAATCATGCCACTGTCGAACGAAAATGGATTGGGTATTATAAAAAAAACTTGGGGGTATTTTGCATTTCGATATTATTTTTAGGTGCTCCGTCCCCGAGTAGGCTTATATAACGCATATACATCCCTATATACTTGTATTTACATCATAAAATTTTTAAAAAATCACATAACATAAAAAATAGCATATAAATAAAAAAATTATAACAAAGAAACAATACAAGTCATAAAAAAAGATCATGGTTTTATAATGAACGTTTTAAATTAAATTAACAAATAAAATTTAGTTGCACGTTATTCAAAAGTATAATAGGTATTTGTGTCGTTCCTTGAAATTTCTTTTCGCACTGCTTTTGTTAGCTATTTTTAGCGGGTTTATTTCTGGCATCCCGCCTTTTTTAACATCAGCTGTTCGAAATTCCCTGATTTTAATAATCAGGGAAAGAGAATAACAGAAAAATCAGCGAAAATGAGAGAGTCTCGCATCATGTCATCCTTGCTAGAAAACTAGCAAACTAGCAAACCAACCGCTCACCACAACAACAAAACAATGTGTGCTGGGCAATTTGCAGGCGACCAATGTAACCAGCAGAGTCCAATATCAATTGGCAGGTTGCAAGAAAAGTACCAAATATTTTATCGATTATCACCAGCTGGGTGTCGGTGGTAAAATATTTATCGTTGTCTTAACAATCGGATAAATCGTAAAGAATATTATTTTGTTTGTTAATTTTAGTAATTTACAATGAGAATTAAGCAACAGTATAGCGAAGCCAACAATTTATACAAGTTGAGCACTAGTTAATAAAAATTTCCAAACATTTTTATATATCGGAGTAGAAATAATCGATTATTTCTGCATTAAAAACATGTGGAGAAGTAAATTAATATATATTCAGAGATTGGTCAAAATATATATAATTCGATAAAGTTGTCTATAAAAATTACAGATCTATGTACATATGATATAAAATTTGAAAATTGTGAATACGTCTATGTATTGCTGTTTTGTTAAGAGAGGCTACTTGTTTCAAGCTAATCAATCGGTAATAACATTAATTTTATAATAAAATAAAAAACAAATTTTATAAAAACTTTGCTTTCTGTTTATAATAACATAACGTTTGCCGTGCCATCTATCGACTACTAGCTAGTCACAGCGATAGTGAGTGATTGGACCTGCAAATTAAATAAAATTCAATTTATATTGTTTAACAATATAGGAAGAGATATATATTAAAAAATGCATAATACGGTAATTCTACTTACCTAAAATATAGAGTTATATCTACTAGGTTTCTTTCGTTAAAAATTCAATAAATTTGCTGATTTTAACCACCATTACTGTGGCAGCATTGTGTGCACGTCGGACAAGGAACGGTAGTGAATGGTAAAATAGTAATCGCTGTGAAAAAGTTTAATTGTAAATAAATTTTCTAGTGGTAATTTGTATAAAAGCTACGAAATAATTTAAAGTATATAATACTGTTAAGGTGCGCCATGAATAAAAAGCGGCTGAAAGGCAATTATAGTCTTAAAAATTGCGAATGAAAAAGTGATTAATGGTTGGCTATTGAGCAAAACGCAAAAGGACCAAAGTAATAGTAAAGTGGGAAAAGAAATGTTAAAATGATTGTTTAAGAGGAATGAGGAAGCAAGGGTTCAAAGAATGTGTCAATAAAAAGTAGCCGAAAAGAAGCGCTAATAAAGCGAATGAGGTGGAGTTGGAATAGACAAGAATGAACGGGAGTAAAGGCAACGCCATACAAAACGAAAGAACAAAGCTAAAGTAGACCGCAGACGCGAAATGCGAAAAGAAAAATGTAGAAATTTTTAACGGGTTGCAAAAGCAGGTTGATTTATTATTGTAATGCTTTTGTTTTTACTTAAAGGGTGACATATTTACAAAACTTAATGGGTTTTTGGTAATGCTGTGAAATCATAATATATATCAAAGTAATACCAAATATTTCCAGAGATATACCACATGTGCTCAGATATTATTATATTGCATTACATAGCCTAGGTCATTGAAATATTTACTGCGAATATTTCATTTCGATCTACAAAAACAACAATTTTTATTTTTACTTAATTATAGTATTTTACCTTCAAATCCATTTTTTTTTTTTAATTTTTTCTTTATTATAAATTTTTTTTTTTATAGATATATCTGACTAGCATTCATTATAACGGGTGTATGGTTTGTTTAAAATTTCTATTAGTAGTACTTAAAAATGCAGACCTGTTTTCTACGAAGGAAGCAGGCAAAATAGAATAAACGAACGTAAAGAGAAAATCAAACTCGTTGAGGGGGCGCAGCGAAAATTTGGACAGAACAATGCAAGGAGGGCGAAAAAACGCAGTGAAAAGTAAAGCGCACGGAAAATTTTCAATTCATAAAAAAACTGCTCATTAAAAATAAGGCAATACAAGTGATAAAGTGTACTAAGTGCAAACTAAATAAAATTTACGTTGTGAATTATTGGAGTATGGAAGGGTTTTATAAATTTTGTATGAAAAACTAACTTGCTAAAATAAAATTTCCCACACGCGCACACAACCAAACGCACACACACGCGGATACCGCACAAAATCTCAAACAAAAAGGAAATCAATAAACGCAAGAAGCGGACCGTAGTAGAAGCACAAGTGGAAGTGGAATTTAAGAAGAAGCAATAGAAAAGGTGAAGGTGAATTGAGTGCGCGAAAGTCGGAAAGAAAAAATGAATCGTAATAAAATGATGTGAAAATGCGGGACATTAAAAAATTTCAGCGTGGAGGCTGAGAACTGTAAGAAACTCTCGACTGATTGACAAGAAAATCAAGAAACAGACGAATTAGAGAAATATATGATTGTCTTGCCAGTTATTGTAATAGTAGTTCGCATAAAAAAATTATAAAGCAAATAAAGAAAAAGTTGATTTTATTATAGCCGTTGAATAGTAGTTACATTGAAACGAAAAATTCCAATTTAACAAAGGATGGAAATGGCCAGCAGCGCCGCAAATGGGTCTGGCAGCACAACTTCACACAGTGGTGTCGTGGGCAATACTTTGCCATCTCTCTTTGTTAGTGATCATAATGGCGGTAGCTCATTAGTTAATAGCAAGGATTTAGATGGCTTAATTGCTATGAACGATAGCGCACTTTCACAACAAATCGAATTTATTCTGCAAGAAGCTCCCATGGAGCATGATGACAATGATATTAACGATCATTTAAATAATGACGTATCTGCGAATATAAATACAGTCAGCAGCGTTAACTCTAACCCTACCATTAAACTACAAAACCCACCGAATATAATAGTAACAAGCGCTTCCGAATTCCCAAGAGCACATGCGACCAGTGACGGTGCCGCGGCGACAATTGCAGCAACACAAGCAATGGCGCAACATCATTTGTTGAATGGTCGTCGGATCATCATACAAACAACACAAACATCAAATATGATAAAAGAAGAAGAAGCGGATCCCGAATTAAATGATGAAAACTTACAAGATATTGAAGAAGAGGAACAAGCTGCTGAAGCTGAGGAGAATCAATTGCAGCTCCAGCATACATCAGATATAAAAATGGAACAAGATGATAATGTAGAACAAGAATTTATTAGAAGTGGTATAAATTATATAAGTACGCCCACGATAACTGCACACCATACGCAACTGCATGGCGCACAAACACAACAAATAGTTTTACCGGCCGGTTCAATAGTAGGTACAACAACGACAGGCCGCACTTTGACAGTGCCCGTATCCGAAGCGTTGGCACAACTGCAACGTCGACCGGTATATATCAGTAATGCCATGGGTGGCATGACTGGTGCTACTTTCGTGCGTATGCCAGCTGTGATAAGTCGCAGTCCTATGACTGTTTTAAATGTAGTACAACAGGGTGTACCCGGTGGTGGGCCAACACAACTTATCCTACAGGCAACACCTGTATCCAACACAGGTACGCAAATGACAGTGGTTACTTCTAGTCCAACTGCAGCAACCACTGTACCCACATTACCACCAGTATCAACTGGCGTTACAGAAGTGGCAGTTACTGCCCCTCCACCAACAATAATGCCGGCATTAACTGCTGCAACACCAACACCAGCACAATCTACATCCCCATCGACAGCATCATCATCATCGCCATTATCGTCTTCTGGTCATGTTGCGTCTTCCACCGTGGTAGCTACCACTGCTGCTGCTACGACGACCCCGTCGGCGGCAGCGGCCAAGAGTAGTACAACTCACGCCACCTCAAATGGTAGCGGCAATACCAACTCGACTTCCAGTGGCAACACAACTGGCAATTATCAATGTTTTTCATGTGTGGAAGAGTTCGAATCGAAAGAGCTATACGACATTCATGTTTCAGGTCATGCTAACAATATGAAATGCGCTATTTGTAATATGGTTTTGAAATCACTCAAAAATTACGAGAAACATTGTCTGCGTTGCAAGCCGTACGAGTGTCAGATATGTGGACGTGTTGTACGTTTCCGACCGAATTTCATAAAGCACATGCGTGTGCACACAGGTCAGCAATCCGAACGGCATAAATACAAATGTGACGTTTGTCACAAGGAGTTCATGAGTTTTGAATATTTCAAGGTGCACAAAAAGATTCACAATGAAAATGTGAATTTAACTTGCGAGATTTGTGGCAAAGTATTTAGCGCGTTGGCGTCACTGCGTGGCCACTCCAAATTGCATTCGGGTGTGAAATTGCACAAGTGAGTAAATGCATGCTCTTTTAGCGGTACTTTTTTTTTACATTTACATTTTCGTTTTTAAATTTTGTTTACAGATGTGATGTGTGTGGCAAAGGTTTCGGTCAGCGTTACAATTTGAAAATTCATGCGCGTACACACACCGGCGACTTTCCCTTTGAGTGCAAAGTGTGCAAGAAAAAATTGCATACACAATCTTCGCTACAAACCCATATGCAAGTGCATCAGCGCGATCAGAACTCACAAGCCACCAATACGGCAAAGAATGATAAGAGCACAGCCAACTCCACAGCGTCGACGTCAGCAGCAGCGACGACATCCACAATTGTAAAGCTG
The DNA here is from genome assembly GCF_042242935.1 of Bactrocera oleae. NCBI lineage: Eukaryota > Metazoa > Arthropoda > Insecta > Diptera > Tephritidae > Bactrocera > Bactrocera oleae. The sequence goes on along the minus strand of NC_091539.1, from coordinate 64,094,305 downwards.
GAGCCACAGGCAAAAGATGATGGTCCAAGTACCAGTGGCATGCAACGTCATTTGCAAAAGCAATTACTCGAAGATATGGAAGATGACAACTCAGGACTGAGTGATAGTATTCAAGGAGGCGGCAATGTTAGTCGCATTGTATCCACATCTTCTTTGACCACCGGCGGTGGCCAGTGTATGCAAACAACTAACGCTGAGGATTCTTCAAATGAGTCTTCCAATGCATCACACGATCTAAAACAACAACAATTGCGGCAACAACCACTGTTGGTGACACCCACACGCACCATTGTCATCAAGAATTATATGCAGAACGAACAGGGTGTCGCACTGGCACAGCCACAAACGCAACATCAGACTAACGTTATACAGAGTAATAACCAAAGTGGCAGTATTACGCTGCAACAACAATTGTTGCGCAAGACGCCTATAATACATTCTACCGGCGGCGCTGGCACACTCTCCTCCGCTTTGGCGAGCGTGGTGCAACAAATCGGTAAGCGGGAGTAGTTTTTAGCCAATTGCTATACGTGTTGTAATTCTTTTTGTTGTTGTTGTTGTGTTGTGTTCGCAATATTTTTATATACTAACGATTTCATATTTTTCTTCATCTTTCAATATTATAGGCACCTCGCCCTCGCCATCGCCTTCATCCTCGTCGACATCATGTTCCTCGTCAGTGGTTGTGTCGAAATCCGGTGCTCCGCTCTCGCTCGCATCCACCGCCATTGGCACCTCCACTATCCGCAGTACACGCAATCACTTGTCACAATTCAATTCGTCTATATCGTCATCGAGCAGCCACCAACGTACGTTACAGCGCAATAATAACCACCGAAATCATAACAACAACAGCAACAACCACCGGCGTCGACATCCGACACATTTGGACGATGATGATGATGACGATTTAGATGATTTTGTCGATTCGACACGTACGCATCATCGTTCGTTGCGTGTGAATGGTCAACATTTTGATGATGACGACGACGATGAGAAATCCTCCCCGTCCTTGGCCACAGCGGCCATTATCAAAGTCGAACCGAATCTATATTCGTCGGGTTCGGGCGATAATTCCAATGAAATGCTCATTAAAGAAGAGGTCATGTTCGAGGACTCGGCCCATCATTCGCCACACTCGCCGCCAAGTTCGAAATTTCGCATGTCGAATTTCGATAGCGATTTGGATCATCATGTCGATTTGAATCATTCGCTGCCGCCATATGGAAATCTCTTTGACCCGCATTCCATACCCGATACCATTCCAGTGCAATTGTATCCAGACGATGATGATGATTTTCGTTTGGATCACAGCTCATTGGGACCGCTGCATCAGACATCATCGTCCACCACCGATGGTGATTTCATTAAAAAAGAATGGGTCTACGGCACTGGTTCTAATTATACGATGAACGGGAAATTCGGTGATGATAGCGATGCACTTTGTGACTCGGCGAATTTCATTTACGACTGAGCAGCAGCAGCGCCACATTCGATCAGCTGAGCAGTGTGATTGATTAACATGAATCGAAAAGTATAGTTGTGAGTACGCCGCGGACGACGTTGTTGATGTATACAAATCGAAAATTATATATATACACATACATATACGACGTGTGCCGACCAGAAGGAAGCAATGATAAAGTTGCGTACAACAAATGCCAATATTAGCAAGTATTTTTTTTCTGTCTGTATTGTTAAACGAAATTAAGCTAGAAATTCTTAAAAACCCCTAAAACACTCAATGTAATGAAAAATATTGTTATTTTAGTGTTAACCGACACTTAACCAATTGGATGTCAAATTCGAAAAAAATAACCAAACAAAAAAGAAAAAACAAAATCGTAGTAGTGAATACGCGCTATGTAGGCAATGCAATCAGTAGTTATAATAATATTACATACATATATATGTACACGATTTTGACTGACCGAAAGGAACTGCTGCAGGAAGTGGCTTCTTCCATGACACTCGTTTCGCAATCTCAAAAATACACTAACTCTCTTTCGAACTCTTACTCTCACTCACTTTCACTATCTCTCTATCTATCTTTATCTCAAACTGTTTTTGGCTAGCACAAATGATTTTAGTTTTAGTAATAATTAATAGCAACAAGCATACATATAAAACATATTTATATATATATATATATAGCGCATAAGTGTATAAGTAATTAACGATTCTCTAACGTATTTATATGTGTGTAAATATTATTGCAAAGTACTATTTTTCTTTTTATTAATATTTTACTAATTTATTTTGTTTTAAGTTGATCGATTATAATTTGGTGAACTTGCGTGTGTTGTGCGTAAAATGTGTAAGTGTAAAATTTTGACTAAAAAAACGATGCTAACATTTTGCGAATTTTTTACTTTATTATTGTTGTTTTCGAGATTTAGATGCGTATCTGCGTTGTTGCCTAATGAATGCATGCATTATAAAAAATATCATGAATCGTGCTTTTTTTTTTATACAACAACAACGGTTTTCAGCTAGTGAGCTGTATTTTGGCTAACGGGAGTTATTGAGGTGGCGAAACGTCTTTTAATGAAAACTTTCGTTGCCTACTTTTCAGCGCCAAACAATTTTTGTTAAATTTCAAACAACTAATTTTGAATAATTTCAAAGTTCTCGTTCGCTGCATTATTTCTGTTCTTTATTTCGACGGTCTCAAAATGATTAATTTTTTTGAAACATACGCTTTTGAACTCGTTTTTTTTTAATCTTAAAAAATTTCATTTTCCAGGACATATTTTAGTTTATTTTTACATTTTTACTAAATTTTCAAAGCTTTTGGTATTGTCAAAAAATTTTTAAACTATTTTTCGAATACTGCATGTTGTTGTACAACAACCCTTCGAGATTATTTTAAAAAAAATTGTATATGTGTCTGAGAGCAAAATTCAAACAAATAGTTTGGAAAAAAAATAAATTACAAAAAAACTTCTAAAAAAAATAAATTTCTAAAAAAAAAAAATAATTAAGTGTTGTTGCTCTCCGCTTAAGATTAATAATAATAATTAGTAATTATTGGTTTAAGAAAAAAATTGTATATATTTGAGATATCGTACATACCGACATTCTGAAAAATAATGTATTTCGTAAAATTTTGTGTAACATTTGCACTAATCACACACACATACACGTGCGCGCATTTTTATTTTTTTCTTAGTATTAGTTGCTAGCGTACATTGATCATGAGAATATAAAACAAATTTAATGTAGTATAATTAGCGAAATAAAAGTGAAAGTGAAGGAAAAATTCCAACAATGAACATAACAGTACGAAATTTAAATACATATTAAAGTTATTCATGCGATTCTATAGGCCTAGAATGATTTGACAGTCCAATATACTTACAAAAAATTTCAATTGCATGAATTTCGAATTTAATTTCGTCGAATTCATTCCTCTTAGCAGTGCATTCCATACTGCTTTTTTCTTGTCAAATTGTAAGCAAAAACTTCAGAAAGAAGTTTACAAATGTTTGATCATGAAATTTCAAATGCACCTAGTCTCCTAAAACATTATGGTTGTTTGCAAAATCACTCGCATTTCGCACTCATTTTTATGCCGCCTGTATTTATTTAGCAACAACAGAAATTAAATAAATAAATTTAATAAAAATTGTTAGGCGAAAACAAAAAAAAAAATACAAATAAAAAATTAAATGTGTATGCGCATGCGCAATGCGAACTAACAAACGGTTGCTATTTATTTGACTTTAAAACAAAAAAAAAACAAAAAAAAAACCTTAATATTTAAATAACTTCAAAAAATTATTTATAAAGAGAAAATATTTATTTAATAAACTTAAAAAAATATATAATTTTTAAAATACCTACATATATAAAAAAGCACGCATACATATATATTTTGTAACACATTTTTACACAAAAACAATTATTTTTGCACAAATTTTTCGTTTTCTAACTCTCAAAAGGTGTTAAATCTTGTAATTAATTAATTTAAATAGTTTAATATATATATTTTTTTATTTAAATTAAAATTGTATAAGTTTTCCTTAATATATATATATTTTTTTTTTTTTTTTGAAATATCTCAAACTTACACACATTTGACATGCAATTTTCCCAAATTTTATAAAATAAGTTTATACTTCATTTCTTCCTTTATCTCCGCTTTTACCTATGTTATTATGTTCACACCTAAACCAAAGATACGAAATGTTCGTTAATATTACTCTTTTTTTTTTTACTTTGTATGCTTACGCATACAAACATATATTATTATTTAAGCTATAATATTTTTTTTTACAGAATTTTATTTGCATTTGCCTTTTTTATATATTACTAATTTTTTATATGTATATCTAGGTTTTACTGTACAAAACCTCTTGCAACTAAAGCTGTAATATTGAACGCATAAATGCTATTTTTAAAAATACTTCATCAAAAAATGTCACTCCACACATTTTAACGCACTCATCATGTATTAACAAGTCAAAACAAGAGAAAACAAAAAAATCAAAAGAAAACAAAAAAAAAAAATTAAAATTGTATATATGCAAACATTTATTTGATATTATTAATTTTTATACATATTTATATAATCTTAACAAATGTCTTTTAAACATATCCGTATTGTAGTTGTACATTTTTTGGACTTGCATTATTTCATTATTCACTCGATACAGCGGTGGAGCGTCGCTTGGCAGATTTTTCATGCGTGAAAGTTTTGTTGCGCCTGAAATTATGCAGCAATTTTAATTTGCTGAGATTTATTTTGCATATTTTGAGGCGCATTATATTCCTAAGCATTTCTTTTGCAATCAAAAATGTTAATGCATAGTTAGAAAAAATTTAAAAACTTTTTTTAAATTAATAAAGCTCATAAAAGCATCCGAAATTATCCAATTTGAGAAAAAAAGTATATTTTAATTCGACGTATCAGTCGCAAAATATTATTTCTGTTCCCATTGCATCTTTTAGGCGCAGTCTACTTTATATATTCATATGCAAAGTAAGAACAGTCGATTTAGCTTTATGCCAAAGCTTTAATAGTGCAAATTAAATTTATAAAAAATTCGGAAAGGTGCATAATATTTTGCTATTTTTCATAAATTTACGTACCTTCTATTGTCGGTTATTATTAACTACATCCATTTACAAAAAGTGTATGTGTGTAAGTTGTATCTCAAAAGCTTTTTAGAGCTGTTTGCTGCCTATAAATTATGAAGTGAAAGTTACAATAAAAATGACAAGCTTTCGATTTTATACTTCATAAGTAACTTTCATTTTACTTTGCATTGCACTCAATCGTAAAAAAATTGGCTTTGTAATATTGCGAGCTTTCATACTATTATTTATGAGTGAAAGCTCGAGGTTTGAAAGTCTTTAAGCTTTGTGAAATCGTAATTACAGAAAACATGATTGTTGGGTTAATAAGATCGAAAGCTTTTTTATTTCTTAAATATTCTAATGGCACTTTCCGAAATCGTGGTAAAATTTTGCTATTTTCTATATGCCAATTATATCAAAGCCGTGCGGGAACATATATTAGAATAAGACAGTTTCCAAGGATGTTGACTTTAAACGAAGCAGGAAAAAGATGATGATTTTTCAGAAAATCCACATCTTATTTATTTTTCAACTACACTTTTAGTAAACCGACCGATGTTAACGGCTGAGCTTATTTCATGACTCAATTTAACATTTTACAATATTATCTAGGGATGCGCCCGATTGTAGGCAATCTAAAATGTTAATGTTTTGGTGCATATTAAACACAATTTTTTTTCTATAATTTCTATTTTATTGAATTCTTTGAATTTTGTTTAGTATTAAAATAAAAATTATTTTGAAATTTTTATTTTTTGTTTTTGATTGCATTTTATGGTTTTTATTTTATAATTTTTTTTTAAATTAATTTTTTTAATTTTAAATATTTATTTTAGGTATTGTTCTTTAATTTGAATTTTTTAATATGTTTTCTTAAATTTTTTTTAATATAAATTTTTTTTTTTAATTCTTTTTATTTGTTTTAATGCTTTTTTTTTATTTCTTTTTATTTTTTAAAAATTTTTTATATATTTTTTTCATACATTCATATATATGTTTTTAATATTTTTATGTATACTTTAAATTTTTATTGTTTTTAAATTATTTTAATTTATTTTTATTTTTTAATTATATTTATTTTTTTAAATTTTTTTAATATTATTTTTATTTTTTTAATGATTTTTATTTCTTTTTATTCTAATTTTTTTACTAGCATTTTTATAATATAATTTTTTTAATGCGATTTTTTAATATTATTTATCATTATTATTTTTTTATTATTATTTTTTTATTACTATTTTTTTATTATTATTAATTTTTTATTTTTATTTTTTTTGTTATTATTTTTTTATTATTATTTTATTATTATTATTTTTTTATTATTATTTTTTTTTATTATTAATATTTATTCATTTTTTCCTCCGAAATAGTTGTGTCAATTAATTATTTAATATTTTTTTTTAATCAAACAAATGCATACAAATTATAAATATCAATAGAACACACATCCAACTTGCCAACGTCAAATTTTTCCTACTCCACCAATGAAAATCTGAAAGCCAAAAAAATCATTTGAAAGCATACTTACATACAAATATGTATATATAGAAGATATAAACTCAGCTTCAAAGAGGACTGCAGGACACGACTATGCTTTTAACATTTATTTAAATTTTTACAACTAATATTAAAAGTCGTAACTGTAAATGTTGTAGTGATAACGAACCTAACGACTGGAGGCCGAGTCGAATAATGTACTAAAACGGAAATTTTGTATTTATTTTCACATTTTACACTGTTCAAGAGGAAATTAATGAAAACCTAACAATATTTGTACTGTATTTATAAATGTCTGCTATTTCTACTAAACGTGCAAAATAAAAAGTAAATAAGAATGTGAAAAATGTAGCAAATAATGTCATAAAGTTATAAGGTACTAAACACTTACAATAACAACAGCAACTAAAATGTAATTAGCAAGTTTTTTAGTAACTTTTATAACAACTACAAAACATAAAATGAAACTAACAATAACAACAACAACAAAAAAAATGAAAATTGTGAGCAGTTATTAACGAAAGTCATAGCTGAGAAGAAAGGGAGAAGAAAACACAAGAAATATAGTGAATGCGCAAAGAGTTGGTTGCATAGCTGGACATTTCTAACAATTACTTGTAATAATCTTTTTTAAATGTACCTAAATCTAAAAAAAAACAAAAAAAAAAAAATCTATGAGAAATAAATTAATGCATAAATATATGAATATTATTAGCGTAATTGCGTGCATAGAAGCAGAAAAAGCGTCAATAGTAATAAATAAATAAATGAAAAATAATAAAAAGTAGCGGTGAATGTGAATACATACATACATACAAATATTTAATATTGATGACTTTTCAATTTATACTTAAAATTAAGAAGACCACAAAGAAATGCATAAACATAATTTAACTTTAAATAAAATCTATAAAAGAAACTAATAACAACACTAACAATAAATACAAATGTAGATTTCTTGTACTGTGTGTGTCGATAGTTGGTGTAGTTGTAATACTTATATAGCAGTATATACATACATATATAAAATGCATTTTACTGTATTTAACTGTATGTGCGTTGTAAGCAGTTGTAAGCAGTTGTGCGCAAGGCAATACAACAACAAAACTAAAACTAAAATCGCGCAAAAGCGCTGCATGGCGAGTGGAAAAAGCTGCAAAGCACAAAGCAGCAGCCGGCTGCATACGGTCAAATTAGCGAAAAGTGTGTAAAATAAAAAAAAAATCTATTAAATATAAATGAATTTATTTAATTATATTGTATACATACATACAAACATTTATTTATATATGATTTTCAATATGGCGAATCAGTTAGCATTTAATTTGTAGTGGCACAATCAAGTGTATGTATGTATGTAAATTGAAATTTGCATTGTATTACTACATATGAATGAACTACATATGTTGTTGTTATATAAGCTTAGCATAATTGTTTGTTGCCGTTTGCAGATACAGCAAAAACGCGATTTTAAGTAAAAAAAGAGCATAGAATGTATATGTATATCAAACAAGTATATATATGTACGTATCTTAAAAAAATTTTTTTTTTTTTTAAATTAATAACCACTAATTTAATTAAAACTTTTATGCATTAAATCTTGCGAAAAAACTTAATAATTTTAAATTTTTGAACAAAGAAAAAAGAGTATTAAGTTCAATTTTGCATTTATTGTACATACATACATACAAACACATTTGTATTTATATCGAATTCGCTTGATTGCAATTTTAAGAACTTGCTGAGTTATAAAACCAACAACAATAACAATAACGAAAATAAAAATTACATTGTAATTAAAAAAGTATGAATAAAATATGTATGCCAAAATCTTAAACAGTGGGTCAATGAACGTGTGCAACAAGCATTAGTAAATATATTTATTTTAATACTAATTTTGAAAGCCACGCGCACTTTTTGTAATTTAAAAACAAAGTGGTGGTTTGTTTTTGTTTTTTGTAATATTTATAACAAAAAAGTTATTTCATGCATAAAATTGTACGTTTTAAATAATAATTACAATAGCAAGTGTTTAAGAATATTGGTATAACAGTAAATAGTTTTTAAAGCGGCAATTGCTTTCTTGTTTCGAAAAAATAATTATTTGCTTGAATTTATTTTTAAATTATTTAAATATTTTTGTAACAATACTTTTATCATTTTAATTTTATTTTTTTATAATTTACACGATTATTTTTTATTATTAATGTTTTTTTTATTATTAATATTTTTTTTATTATTAATATTTTTTTTATTATTAATATAATTATTAATTATGTATTGTGTGTGTAAAAAGTGTAGAAATATTAAGCTACAATAGCAATATGTCATAACAATAATTGTAGATCAAAATGTAAGCCATACAATTTTTGAAAAGCAAATTCGCAAATTAGCAAATTAAACTTAGAAAACTGTGAGTGACAGATATTTGCGTACACAAGCGTAGATTTCAAAATGTTTTTTTAGTGAAATGTGTCGCGAAAGCGCCTGCACCAAGAATATGCAAAATTCACGTTAAATGTCAAGTGTGGCAACACCAATTATGCAATATTTTTCGAAAACTGTGTGTATGCTTTAATTGAAGATTATAAAATGTTTTGAAATTGCAATTAGTTTCGACCAAAAAAAATTTTTTCTAAACGACTTTATATATAAATTTGGAATTAAAAAAATAAAAATTTTTTGTTATAAAATTTTTCAAAATTTCAATTAGTTTCCCTTTTTTTTGTCAATTTTGCAATATGCAATGTTTTTTCAAAAAATTTGAATGGTTTCCACCAAAAATATTTTTTGTAATTAATTTTTTTTTTTAAATCTTTGGACTTAAAAATGTTAAAAATAGATTAGTTATTTTTTCTGTTTTAAACAATTTTTTATTTTTATTTTAGGGCTAGAATATTTTTTTTTAATATTTTTTTTAATTGTAAAATATTTAAGAAACCGGGTTTTGTTTTTAAGTTTCGCTGCATTGTAAAATTCGAAAATACACATTCTTTAAATGTTGGAGCATCGGAAAATGATCAAATAGTTTTTTTTCGAAAATATACAGCACAATTGAAATAAAATTATTAAATTAATTGTTTTCTAATTTTTTTTATAACTTGTTAATTTGTTTGTCGGAATTTTGTTTAATTTTTAAAATTTTTATTTTTGACTACTAATCATAAAATTCGTATAAAATTTTTCTGAAAATAATTTTTTTTATTTTTTAAAATTTTTGGCAAATACACTGTGCCACAGTTTTAATAACAAAAATTGAAATCTACGCGAAATAAAATATTTAAAAACTGATAAGTCACAAAAACGAATATTCAATGTGAGAATAATGTAATTGAAAAGATATGAAGTGAAAACACTAACCACCCGGTAATGAAATAAAAAAATATATAAGAGAAATTATTTATACATACAATATATTGGTACATATATAGTTATAATTAATATACAAGCATATATACATACATATAAATGTCTAGTCGTATTTTCAGTATTATGAAAATGTATAAAAAGCAAACAAAAAAAAAAAAATATCAAAAAAGAATAAAAAAACTAAAAAAGCAAATATATGAAGTAATAAAGATTATTAAAAAGAAAATATTACAACAAAAACAAATCTCATACATTGCAGTAAAATAAGTGTCAACTGCATAACATCAATAAAATTAACCAATCAAGCCAGTCAAACAAAATAAAAGTCTACAACAACAAAAACAAAAATGAAAAAGTATAAAAACAAAAAACACAAAAATATATATATCAAAACCTTTTTAGAAGCATTTTTTAACACAAAAACTTTGTCTATAAAACTTAAAAAAAAAAGAATAGATTTTTCGAAAAAAACACAAAAACAACAAATACAACTTATTAGCAACCAAGAAAAATCTATAAAAAAAAGTATGTGAATAAAATGGATGTCTGTATGTTTTTAGCTATTAAGTTTCTCGCATTAACATTAAAATAATATATGAATCATAAATATAAATAAAAATAATAAAAAAAAAAACAAAATATATATATATCTATATTTGCATGCGTACATCTTTATTGCATTGAGCGACGTGCATAAATAAATTATTGCGTAAAAGCTGGCGACGATGAAGTATATGAAATACGCAACTAACAAATTTAAAAACAATGTACGCGCATACACACATACATACATACATGCGTGACAGTTCTACACAGCACCGCTAAAGGACGCAAAGGCGCATGCGCGCAGAAACCGGGTGCACTGTTAAATGCAAAAATATTCATTATTCATAAATACAAACTTTTATTGCATTGTATATATATCTATATATACAAATATATTTATGTTTTTTATTTAAAATACTTAAGTTCTTATGCATTTTTATTTAGTTTATATGATTTATTATAAATGTACGTATATGGTTTTTATTGTCATTTCACTTGTACTAGTTTGTGCGTTGTATTTTGATTAAAGTTAATAAGTTTCAATTTGAAATTGTGGTTTGTCATTATTATTTTATTAAAATACTTTTAATTTTTTTAACAGTATATAATTTTTTTTCCTCAACTGGCAACGCCAAAATGATAAACATAAAGTTTACATTTCCGCCGAAATACTGAAAAATATTAGTATATTATATATTGTTGCTATTACAGTGACATAAAATATTTCCGTTTCTGATATGGTTTAAATCGAGTTTGAACATACATAATCGTTACTGAACTGGAAACACTCTTTTTTTCATAATTATCTAAATCATCAACCGAGTCGTAAGTGGCCAAAAAAGTTTGATTCGAAAACCGAACCACCTTTTTGAGTTTTTAAACAGCCTGTCCACTGATATTTTGCTTATTTTTTGTTACTGTTTTTGAAAGAGGTACAGCAATCAAAAATCTTCGGCTTTCTCACCTAGAATCGAAAAGGAATTTATTTAGACAGTGGTACGAAGTTTCATCAGCAATAAAATTTTCAAAGCAATAGTTAAAAATAGATCAAAACTGAAAAGCGACTTCTATTCTAATATTGTTTGCTCTCTGATCTGTTAGGAAATATTGCAGAGATCTTCCTAGAATCGAAATATTATCCAATGTCAACTACTTTAACGACTTATCCAGCAGTACAAATCGAACAGATCATGCATTCCGTTTACATTATAACTTCTGACATACGAGTACTTCGAATCCGCTCTAAACATAGATAACGGAAAGCTGTACTATTACCCAATTTCCCGAATATTTACAGCTGAATGTGTGAGGTGCGCTTGAGTCACTAAGTTCACTTTTCGTTTGCACCACAACTATTTATGGCATATTGTTAGATTGAACTAAAGCTATACTTTCTCTCGAGATGTATTAAACGCTCGTAGTAAGCCTTAGATGTATTTCTTATTTATAGCCTGCCTTGGCTACCATTAGTTCTTTCGTGGTCGCCTTTTCGCCCAAGGTGTATCGCAAGAATTCCAGTGAGTTCTTTGCCCTCAGTAAGGCTAGCCTAACGCTAGTTTAGGCGTTCTAACTAATCATTATTCTATCAGTGTCAACGTGGTGATACCAGTGGTAGAAACTGTTTGGAAAAAGACGAGGCAGAAACTTCTCAACACTTCTTTCTTGACTATTCTGTCTATACGAGATCAAGTCTTAAACGCCTGGAAGCTCACATTTTCAGACATGCCGCTGAGCTGGTGCGAATATAAATAAAATGCCTAAGCACATTTGTATATATAGGTCACAAAGCGATTTGTTGACTTATAACATCAGATTACAGCGCTTCTATATTGTGGCTTAATAAGGACTGTACCATATATAGTAGTCTATGTTTTTTCATTTAGCTAACATTGCCTAATGTGTAATGTGTTTCAATTAAACTTCAATCTATAAGAGTCCAAACAGAGTTTGATATATGTATATGCTTAATCAAAACAAGCTCTCACGTGGTCTAAACTGATTACCGTAATATTTGCAGCTTCCTTATTTTCCTTATTGTTTTTTTTTTCTTTTTCTTTATAATTTTTATTACAAACATTTATTATTATTTTTTTCCTCAATTTTTTTCGAAATACATCTTTAATTTTTTTTTGCGCCAAAACTGTGATGCGTTGCATGTGCGTACAATGTTTTATGGTTAAAAAGAGTAAACAATAATTCGTAACACTCAGCAAATGCAACAAAAAAAACTTTAAAAATATATATTAGTCAATGTCATTGGTCGTGATATTATCGCATCATTCAAACTTAGTAAATAATTTCCAATGTGAATGTGAAACAAAAACTATTTATTAAACAAAAATTAAAAAAAAAAAAATGAAGTCAATATGACATACAAATATACCAAGTGAGAAGAAATTATTAATAATTATCTACAAAATAATGAAACTCTAAGCTATCTTTTATCATTACTTATTGTCTAAGTTAGTTATTATTATTATGATTACTATTATGGATACAGCAAATATTTCTTATTACCAATTGTGATGCTAAATAAGAGGGCAGTTGAAGAATTCCAACGATTCTCTATGGAAATAGTTGATAAATATGTAATAATTATGATGATTACAACATTTATGAGTATTATTTGTTTTTTATAATTATTATTGAGTGTATTACAACTGCAGTACAGAGTAAATTGTGTAATGGTATTTCAATGAATATGAAATCGTAATACACAAACATAATTAATGACCAAAAGTAACAAAGTACGAGACAACACAACAAATGGTAAGATAAAGAGATATAATGAATGATATTATATAAATAAATAAATGAATGAAGAGATAAAATATTGAAACTTATTGATATAAATACATACATATATATTATATTATTATTGAATGAATAAAAGAAATCGTCATTAAATGAAAAATTTTAAATGTAGTGAAAATCAAATGTTGCGCTTTATTTAATGTACAGTTATTGATGCAGTGCAGTTTATTCTTTTATGCTATATCTAGAGCAAAACAATTTGCCTACGATTTGTATTGAAATCAGCATTTTTCAATATAGCACTACACACTTTCACCGTTACGTTCCGGCATGGTTGTCAAATTTGACGTTTTATTCAACGGTGATCTCTTCTTTGATAACAATGCTTTGTTGCTGGAACAAGTTTCAATTTGACAAGTTTTTGACGTTTAAGGTTCCAAGCTTAACACTACATCATTCGACTAACCAATCGAAGGTAGGCAGCATTAGCCTTTGTTCACACACGAGCTCAGGCACAAACACAGAATCACTTCAAACTCAAATACACGTCGCAGTACAGACGAGTCATTTTGTCGTCGAGGAAACAACATTCATCAACAACAACACCTATCTTAAAAACAAACAGTTAAATCGAAAATGCTTACAACAAGATATGGATCAATGCAGGAGTTAAGCCCTCTCTCGATGAACGAAAAATAAGGAACTGTGAAAGCTAAGAGAGCATTTAACCTCGTTAACTATTGTTTATCAAAGTAAATTTTGATGGTACATATATAGCCCAGATAGGTACAAAATTCTAGCTGTGGAAGCAGTCAATATGGTAAAAGCTGTTGGTAATAATCTGTTGAGAGAAGAGGAACGCTAGCTCTTTATTACTCTATGTGTACTTTTTTGGGCTCAAATTAGGTTGCCTTTATGTAATTTAACTCATGGATGATAAAAAAAACTATATAAGTTGGATAAAATTTGGGCTATGAAGCGGCCATCTAATGTGATCTCTTTTTTCATCCCGCAATCTCCATAGTCGTAGAATCGTCGTTTCGATTGAATTCGTACATATACATATGTGAAATGAACTTTAAGTAAAATTAAATATTTTTCTTTAATTTTTTTATATACTCTGTAATAGCGTCTCCTAAAAAGGTTGACCAATAGTGATTTTCAGATCATTTTTGGAAATTTTTGTCATCGAAAATAAATATAATTGAATTACTGTTGAATATTCTTGCATTTCGTAAGGCCTCCAATCCATCTCGCCATATCGGCTGGACGTAATTACCGATTAAAATTCAATTGTACTTTTGGTTCACCCTATAACAAATTAAATTTTTGTATGTTGGATGAAGTATTACGTTATGTTTAAAGAGGTTACATGGGTTTCGTCATACAAAAAACGCCCTATTTTTAATATTTTTTTTTTTCATACAAAAAATTAAATATTTTATTCAAATTTTTAATTATTATGAAGATACTTTTTGATAAAGATTTTGTGAAATTTTCAAAGGAAAATATTCAAAACTCGCTAATTACCACGTCATTTCCGACAGTCTCTTGGAAAAAAGGTGCTTCCGCGTTTTACAGCAGAATTTCAGACGGGATCATCAAAAGTAAAAAAAAATACGTGTTTGAACTAAGACCATCAACTAGATATTGGATTGAGAAAAAACAAATAAAGTGAAAATTGTAATTTTGGCAGACGTTTTTACAAAAACATGCAAAGTTTGGTGGAAACTTCTCGACGTTTTTTCGATTTTAAATAGTTGTAATTGAACAAAACAAAATCCTCCACGGCAGCACCTTGCAAATTATATCTTAAAGATATAACTTGACAACCGACTTTGAAAACACAGTTTCGAGAAAAACGCGTTTAACGTTTTAAGTGACCTGAACTCGAGCGCGCAACTTTTCAAAGCCATACCTCCTAAACTATTACTGGTATCAACTTGAGAATTTAGGACAATGTTCTAGAGATATTAAAAGACAAGAAAAAAAATTTTATTTATCGAAAATAATAATTATACGCTGAACAGCGTGTATTAAGTTTGCCACGAAGAGTGTAAAATCCAGAAGAAAATTTCGGGGACTCTATAATATATATCATATATAAATGATCAGCGTGACGATCTGAGTCAATTTAGTCATGTCCGTCTGGGTATATGCGAACTAGTCCCTCAGTGTTTGAGATATCGAAGTGAAATTTTGCACACATCCGTTTTTCCCCAAGATGCTGCTAATTTGTCGCAATCGTCGAAATCGGACCACTTTAGCAATATAGCTGCCATTGAAACTGAATAAAATATTTTTTTAATGTTTTTTCGTGTTTTTTCTTCATTTAATGAAAAAACTATAATTGTTGGTGTACCGCGTTTTAATTTTAAAGCTCTTTATATATGCCCTGAATCTATATATTGTTTCATTTCAATCTGCAAATCTTCGATTTAACCTCCAAAATGTCTTTTTAACAAAATATAATTTTACCGAAATATTACTTCTTTATTAAACGAAGATTCTTTATTTTTACATTAAAATAAAATAAAATATATATATATGATACAATAAATGCGTATATTTGTATATAAACACACCTTCATGCATATATAGTACATATATGTTATTATATACATTACAGACCCTAAATATAATATTTTGTGCATATTTAACATATTTCTATAAACTCTATAAACATACGCCACATTAATATATTGTATATAATGGCGTTAAAATATACATACATAAATATAGAATATTTCGTAAGCTTTTCAAAAGCCATAAGTATATACTACATAAATATTTACTGGTATATAAAAAAACACTTAAGGTGTGAATACAAGTATATGGTTTTTGCACTAAACACTTCGTTCGTCGTTTGCTTTACAAAGTATATATTCAAATATGTATACACATAACAGTAAATTTTTAATTTGTAAAGTAGGTATATATGTGCTTTACTCACACTTATTATGTTTTTTTTTTTTTGTTTAAATCACCTTCAGTTGGCTTGAAAGCGCTTTGTCTTAACTAAACTTATTTTCCTTTAAATAGCATTAATTAATTTACATTTTAAGCTATAAAAATATTTTATAGAATATTTTTTAATTTCTTGCATATAATTTACAATTAACAATATTTTCCATAACCCAGAAAATAAACGAAATTATTGCGGCATGCAAACGAAAATAAACCCGTTAAGAAAAAAATGCAAAAAAAATTCAATTCAACTGAAAATTCTTTTGTTTTCTTTCTGACAATAAAAGAAAAACAAAGAAATAAACACACGAACATAAGGTAAAAGAATAATAATAAGTATATATATATATTGTATATATGATCTAACGTTTACTATGTCTGCATTATATTAAGATAAATGAATATTGAAAGTGAATGCGGAAGGATTTTTCGCCAAACGCACGAAATGGCCACCAATGGAGTTTTATATATTTGTTGCTTTTGTTGTGCTTCAGAAGATTTTCGCTAAACTCGGCGTACGCCTGAAGGGATTCCATGCGCTCGATGACAGGCTGCCCAGGCGACTCTTCGGCGATGTGGTCTTGAAGCGTGGTTTTGGTTTTGTTGTTGTGCCAGTGGGACTGGATGAACCGGACGAAACGCCGGATGAGCTGGCTGCCGAAAGCGTAGAAATGGAGCCTTTCGACGAAAGCGGCTGTGATAATGAGATAAAAATAAAAATGTTCATACAAAATAAAAATATAATATATTTAAAGCCTTACCTTCAAATAATTTCTATCCATTGGCGTAATGACTTTCAGCTCCAGCGTACTACCACACGACTGTATTAGGCGTACCACCTGTTGGTGTGAATACCACTTCACATCGATGCCAGCAATTTCTACTATAAAATCGCCCTCTTTGATGCCGCCCAACTGTTAATTTAAAGAAAAAAAAAACAAAAATTAATATCATGCTATATAAAATTCAAGTCAACAACTCACATCAGCCAATGAGTTGATTTCGACATGCGCTATAATGACCGGCGCATCGCCACGCACATGAAAACCGAAGCTCTCCACATCCTCTTTGTATTGACTGCAGCCAACTTCGTGGCCTTCGTTTGGCGTCGGACAGTGACAACGATAGTGTGTGTGCGCACTCTCATGATATATGGAAGAGCCCTTCTGTAGGCGTACACAGCGTGGCGCAGTCCAATGACGACGTGCAGAGAAAATCGCAATGGGTCCAAGACGTTTGAAAGGGTCCTCTACTTTATATGATGTGAAATCGGGGCCGGTT
Source organism: Bactrocera oleae (assembly GCF_042242935.1). NCBI lineage: Eukaryota > Metazoa > Arthropoda > Insecta > Diptera > Tephritidae > Bactrocera > Bactrocera oleae. The sequence goes on along the minus strand of NC_091539.1, from coordinate 64,076,809 downwards.
AAGGAGAGTGTGAATTTAGAACAAGCTGTAGAGTGGAAATAGAAAAGAAGTTGTAGAAAATTAAAATAAATGGAATGAAAAATTATTATTTTTTTGATTTCTACGTTTGAAGAATGTTTTTATATATTCTTGAGTTTTTTTTTTTTTGCGATTTTTGTATCGTATATTTATGATCCCTTACCTTCTGTTACAGCATCTATCACGTGAAAATCATCTTTTATATCGGTTTGTGGCGCCTCTTCTAGATATTTTTCGTACTCGTCTTGTGTTTTGTAGTGGGCTTCTTTAAGAACCTGTGTCAGACTTAGTTTGTTCTGAAAAAAGGCAGTTTGATAAAACATTGAAATATAAATATTATATTACATTCTTAAAGGTAAATTTTTAACCTCAAAATATATTTTAGACACTAACGATTACAGATTGTGTTCTTTATCAAAAATAAATGTATTTTTACAATATATATGGCAGAACACATAGTGAAATCAAAACGAAAGCTGATTATCTACTTTATTCCTATAACAGTATTTTAAACTGACGATAAAATAATAGAGGCCAATGTGAGAGGGTATTGTAACCTATATGGCCAAATCAGATATTATTAAACTCGATCGATTTGCCAAAGAAGGTCAAAAAAAAATCTTGCAGAGGTCTCGAAACGGTATTTTGCATTAGAAAATAATATTGCTTTGTATAGAAAGTAATACTAAATATAATCAAAGGAAAACTTGAGACATGGTAGATATCAAAAATTGTTCTAAACTCAAGGACGCTTGCTTCTTCGCTGAAACCACATATTTGGTAACAGCACTGAGTGAATACATTATAAATACCGAACGGAATATATAAACTCCACAACCAACTTGCCCAGCTCAGTGCTAGTGGCCAAAGCATTCGGTGTGGGTCGTGCAGTCATCGAAAACTTGGCTCATGCGAGTTGTCCATCCGTAATGACGATAACATTGAAAAAGTTAATGAAACAGTGCTTGAAAATCATTGTGTTGGCATCAAGGAGGTAGCAGGGGCTCTCAATATTTCTTATGGATCGACTCAACATATTTTGGGTATGGAGCGTGTCAATGCTAGACTACCACCAAAATACTTGAAATTTTCGTAAAAAAGACTTCGAGTAGAGGTCGCTAAAGTTACTGGACAAGAATTGTATTAAAATACGTGAAAATGTAGTTTTTGGTTAGTCTGGATCAAATCGTTAGACTTTAAGGAAAATTGAAATAAGATCTCGGTTTTCGAAAAGGTCATTATTAATCTCAAATGGAAAAAAATTGAAAGGTTAGGTTTTCATATTGGTATTTTCTTATAAAGTACAAACATCAAATAGATTTAGATAAATTATTGCTTAATTAAAAAAAAAAAATTATGATTTTCGTGAATATTTGGCTTCTGTAGGGTCTTTTTAAAGTCTCCAACAATAATCTGCGAGCATTCCTGCGCTCCAATTCCCTTGATAGCGATTCTTCCCTTACTGATGGAACCTCTCACCATGTTCGTCACTTACAGCTTCAAAAAAAAACTCAAATCATGTACTAAATCGTTTAAATAACTTTGTCAATAAGTGCGGTTCTTTTTATGTTGATGTTCATAACTTGGGCCCCTAACTTCAGATGCTTCATCGTGCTGTCTTAGGACAAGTTCCGTGGTAGAATTTTGATTTTCTGATCGATTTGGAGGCTTTGGCACACATTATATATTATATTAATAGCAATACCCCTTTTCTATAAGGGAAATCGAACACATAATGAAGAAATGAAGTTTTATGAGAGAATCATATATAGTTGAAACTTATAATAATATATTAAACTTATCTGGAACATAAAGCCTCATAGGAGTTCTGGTTGAAATCTGTTTTCGTAAACGAGAAGAGCCGCTTCCGTGTTAATTTTTTATTTACTAGATTTGCATAAGCTTTAAAAAGTTGCTTAGAAGAAATCATCTCTCAATATAAATCTCTAAAAAAACTATGTTATATACAGTAATCCTTTATCTACTGATCTGTACTGAAATGTTCCAAGAAAAATTTATTTTAATAAAAAAAATTCGTAACAAAATTCAAAATCTTTAATTTGCGGTAATATAATCAAATCAGCGCATTTAAATAAATTTTGCCGTCAAGCGCATTCTTTCTCGAAGATTTATAATTTCTCAGATATAATCAAGGCCAACTATAAATTAGACTTTACAACAGCATATTTCAATAAATTAGTTGCGCTGCTACAAACTTGGTAAGGCACACCACTTAAAGCATCAAGCGGTGGGCGTTTTATGGTGTGTCATCAACCGACATGCCGTGTTGTTGTGATTATCTAATGTCAAGTGTCAACAATGCTGAATGGCAGCACTTTATGAATTGAAAGCAAGCGCAGCAGCAATTAGCGGCATACCACACATTTTATTTTATACTGCTATACATACATATATACACCTACATACATAGCTGCATACAAGAAATATATGTATGTACATATGTTTGTAGATATGTCTGCTTAGACTCACCTTCAAAAATCGGCACATGCGCTGCAGGCGTTGCGTTTCTTCATGACTAGCCAGCGCCTCTTTGAGATGGGCGCGTTTCAGCGCCGTCGCGCTTGCCGCATCCTCCTCGCTCTCCTCAAAGGCAGCAGCGGCGGCGCGTAACGCCTCCCGCGCATTGCCGATAAATGACTCGTTGGCGGTGCCGCCATGCGATGTGGCCTGACTCTTCTTGGTGCTGAGCGACGTCTTGTCGGCCGTCACGTCAACGCTGCACGCCTCGTAGTGGTGGGCCAGAGCTGCACAAACAAGCGCGGTTAAGCGAAACAAAGAGTTGGAATGAAAGAAAAACGCATAAGTAAACAAGGTGACGAACGATTAGTAAAGCTTATGATTATGATTATTATTGATATGTGCAGCGCGACATGAACACGTGTGCAATAAATTTGTGTGTGTGTGTATGCACAAGGTAAGCCAGTCGCATTCCAAGCGAGCCACAGCATATCGCGACATTCTCAGCTGCAAAAGGCGCGCGCGGCAAGTGCAACAACAACACCAACACAAATGCTTACCTTTGTAGAACTCGGCTTTGAGCGGCACCAGACCGGCCCAGCACTCCGGCAAGTATGTGTGTGTGTCATTCATTTGTATGTTTTTGTGCATTTCATTGTATTCGAGCGTCAGTTGCGCCGCCTCGCCTGCCAGATCTTTGAAGAGCTGAGCGGAGAGGAGATACAAAAAATAGTATAAATATATTGAAAATATTCAGCGGAAACTGCGTAGAATAACCAGTGACATAATCAATCGCTGCCATCGTTTGCACTTTGCATTAGCATATGCACTTACATGACTGGACTCGGTGAGGCCGAGTGCCTCGATTTGCAGCTGCAACTTCTCGAAGAGACATTCGCGCGCCTGTGACAGCATCAACGAGACGAGTACGTCGAGCACCTGCGGTTTTAGGTCCATGGACGGCGCGTTGGTGAATGTGTCGTAGATGTGTCGAAATATGCCGGCGGCGCGCAAAAAGCTGTCCACTGCCGCATCCAATCCCTTTTCGGTGGTGCGATCGTGTCGCGCGCCGATTTGTGTGTAGATGGCGCCCAAATTGAAGAGCGTGCAGGCCTTCTCGAAGGCAATTGTGCGCTGACAGGAGGGTACACCTGTGGTTGAGAAAGCACATAAATAAGTTTTTAAACTTTAAACTCTAAATAATGTGATATTAATCATTAAGCTAGTTGGTAGTAAAAAAATTTGAAAAAAGGGCGTGGTATCGCCTCTTTTTAAGCAAAATCATACCTCAGCGACTACCCGATCAATTTAGACCAAATTTGTTGTAACATATAAATTACAGGAATTTCAGTGGAATTTTTGTTTGACCATAATATGGTTTAGCATATAAAATTAATGAAGTTTATCCAGTTCAACGCGAAATTAGCACTTCCTTACTTGTTTAGTTTTCCGCTGAAAACTTCCAAAATTCTTTATATATATTTCAGATAACTCACCAGTTAACGAATCGTACCACTCAAAGTAAACGCCCAAATTCCGATCTGGCGGAAAGAATCTCCGTTCCACATAGTACAACAAATTGTAGTAACGGAAGAGCAGTGCCACGCCTTGTGCGTCGCGTGATGGTGTTCTGGACGCCTACAAAGTGCAAGTATAAGAAAAGCATTATTTTACACAAACGAGTTCGTTGCTTAAGTCTTTTGTTTGACATAAATATATGTGCTAATTAATTTACCTGTCTGGTGTCTGTGATGTCGGCGATGGCATCCAAATACAGTGATGGCTCCTCACTATAATGTTCCAATATTAAATCTGAGAAGGGTTCCATAAAAGTGATTTCTTTTGTTTCCTTAAGGCCAAGCGGTATCATTGGCATAAAATTTTCATGACTGCAAATGAAGTAAATAACGGAAAAAGATTGCATTATTTAGCGCAAGAATTTATTAGTTTGTAAAAACTAAAAGGAAAGATAAAAAATAATCAGAAATTAAGTTTTTTTTTGTTGCTTATTACAGCCATTATGTGATGTTTCTTCTTCACCAGCCGCTTTATGTGAATTTTTATTTATAATTTTTTTTTTTGTTTTTAATTTGTTACTTTTTTTTTATTTTGCTTTAAATTTTTTTTTGTTATTTTTTCTTTTCATTCTATAGCAATCAAGTGCCATTTGGCACTTTGACCCCAATCGCCTGCAGCTATTTGGGCCAACGACACAGTCTATACAAATTTCGCCGGCCGCGGATGTTCTGAGGCGCATTAGCGAAAAAAAACAGCAACAAAAGGCGCAAAGCTTTAAAGCCATAAGACGAAGCATAATGCGACTGTAATCCGCGAAATTTTCTCTCGCAGCGGCTGGTAATTTAGTGAGTACACTGGGGAGCTCATACCGAAATGCGATTTTACGTTGTTGTTTTTGGCCCGCAATTACTACTTATGGGTAAATATTTATATGTATGTCCGTAGCTGTGTCTGCCGTGACACGCTTTTTATCAACTACTCAACTGATAATACAAAATATCATCAACATTATTTTCAAAGCAATGGTTTGCCGAATTTCAACCCAAGCTGTGCTACTCCACATACAAGTATTTACGTCGCCTGTGTGTGTTATGTGTATAAGTATGTGTTTGAAAGAGTTATAGCTTCCAATTGTCACAATTACAAATAAATAATATTGCGAATGGCACACATATTTCATTTGTTCTGTTTCTTAATAAAAGCCGCATTCTTGCTTTTGTATGAAGTACTCTTTCACTGCCGTGAAGAAGCTTCATTAATTGACTGAAATTGGCAGTGGTGACACAAAGCTCAGTGTAGCGGCATATTCGCACCTATTGGGCTAAGACACACCTCTTTTGTGGTGATATTTGCTGTTGTTGTCCGATTTTAAGCTGCTGTTTTGATGAAGTTGTGATTAATAACGGTGACTACTGACATACATCCAGCGAGCGTGTAACACACCTTGAAATTGCCAAGCATTGATTTGTTTGTGGTGATAATTAAGAAAGATGCACCTACAAGGCAACAGTGGATATCATAAAGATTTTTTTATACTTCTGCTAATTTTTGAATCTTCTATTTGTAACATAAATTTATAGATTGAATTTTAGGTCTTACTTATTTTATGCCGCCTACGAACCTATGTTGGTTTTCATTGAAATTATTTCATGTAGGAAATACTTTAAGGGATTTGATATAAGGCAGATTTTGAATCCCGGATCATTCGGATGCGGGTCTGGCTGTTGACAATTTGGCTATGAAGGCCGCATAAGCCAGTTTTTATACATTAAGATCCAAAAATATAGATACTACATGTAAAGCGTTTGGACTAACAATGAAAGGTCTTTTTTTGAATGAAAAAATGGCTTTATTCTTCCACATAAACTCCATCCAACATTCCGATAACCATTCGATTTTAAGCTTCAAGCCCTTCAAAATAAATATTGGTCTCCATCTTCATCTATTCATTTGAGTGACATGTTATTCTATTGAGGTATTGTTTGAGGCTTGGAACATTCCTTCAATTCATCGGTCGTATATAAGCTGTATGTGGAGAAAGTTCATAAAACGAGGCAACCATCAAGTGCAAAACTTTTTTGTTTGTAAAAGTTCATAATTGAATTGAACTCTGGGTTCCTTTGTGATGCCAATAATTTCAACAACAGACTCGATTTTAGGGTTACCCAAAATAGTTTCACGCAGTGTCAGTTTGAGACAAATCATGTGAAAACGATTGGGTGAAATTTTGACAGTATCCAACTTGGGCTTAGTAGCATGAATTGAGATTTTTTGTTTGTGGCGATCTCTCGGTTGGAGTTATGGTCTTTGTTTCATTTATATGATATGACTCTACAAGGATTGAGTTAATATGTTTTGAAGTGAGAATATGCTTTCAAAGGATTCGTATACAAATTTCACCGCTGCCGCATAATATTGGTTGGTAGGATATAGAGTTCTTGGTGTGACACAATTCGCAAGGAATTTGTTTAAATTCTAATTTTAACTTTAATGCCCCAGCTCACTTAACGAGACAGCTTAGAATCATGTAAAACCAATTTTGAACAAAATGAAACATTCTGAAACAACTTGACTCTTAGATCTTGACTGTTAGAAAACTCTTTTCTCTTGCAACCATATGATTTTATAAATACCGTTCGAAATGTCTGAGTACCGAAAACTATGAATGTGAATGTTAAAAAAAAGCAGATATGGACGAAAACATAAAAAAATCCACGAAATGATATTGAACGACTATAAAATGAAGCTGATCGAGATAGCTGATAGTCCAAAGGTATCAAAGATCCAATCTTGGATATATTGTTTATAAAAACTTGAGTATGCGAACGTTCTGTGTAAAGTGGATACTGTCTAGTTAATGATTCGCAGCAGCTTTTGAAGGCGTTCAAGCAGTATACACCAGTAATAATTTTCATGGGCTATCTTAAAAAGTAAAACACCATCATGTAAAGCTATTGGGCCATTTGAGCGACGAAAGAGCGGAAAAGAGCTCTGTTTGAAAGCAAAATTGCACGAATTGGGTTTTGAATTGCTTCCGGTTGCAACGTACTTTCTACAACTGGCAACTTTTTCCTTTACTTAGACCTTTTATTTTAAGAAAATAAGCATCAAGGAAATAGTAAACATCGAAACTGAGGCTTGTTTTGATAGCTATAATTGGTGTGTTGCTCTCGAATGTAGATGGATAAAATACATATTGAATTTGGAAAATTGAAATTTGAAAAATGATTTGAGTTATATTTAAAACATTACATTGTTGTTAGCCCGCTAGAATCTCGTTGTTTTCTACTTAACGTAATTGTAATATATTAAACATATTTCATATTAGATAAGATCATTTTATATAAAGCTGACGAACAAGTTTAAATGCAATAACGGTAAGTCAAAACAAACAGTAATTTATCCGCTTGTGTGGCAAAAATATTTTCTGCAACTACTTTATTGGCCGTCGATACTATTCTGTAATGTATTTAATGACTGTTATTTGGTTTTATAATAATAGGAGAGGAGAAAAATTAATGCATTGAATAATTAAAAAAAAATTAAAAAATACCGCGATTTAAATGCGAAAACAATATCAACAAATGAATTTAGAAAATGTAAAAAAAAAAAAATAATTTCACGAGCAGCAAAGTATTTATGAGTATAATTATAATTGCAAATGTGCGATTGTTGTTACAATATGATTAGCAAATACAGTTGTTGAATGACTGTTAAATAATCACAACTGCAACGGCAAGCTACGGCAAATACAACAAAAGCAACAACTTGCAGTTGCAGTAAACATTAGTTTATGAAAATATAAACATAAAAAAATAAAAATAAATACAAAACACAAAAATTAAAACAAACACAAAAACTAGTTGGAAAAACGTTGAAAAATGTTAAATATAAAAACAAGAAATAAAAGGAAAAAAATTGTTAGAAAAATCCAAAACACCAGCGCGTGTCAAGCGGATTGCAAGTCAAGCGTGTAATAACAACAATAATAATAACTAACATTAAACAATAATAACAACAAAAGTAGACAGCGCGCCTCAGCCATTAAAACGCTTGTACGCAATGAACGCCCAAAAACGCGAAAAACTTTTGTAAATTTCTGCTGAAAAACTCACTGCAAAGCCTACGACACGCAAGCTTCGCGCACTTTGCGATCAAAAGCGATAAAAATTAGATAAATAAAAATGTGGAAAAGGCAAAAAGAAAACGATATAAATTTCTAATTAAAAAAGATACGTACTATGTGAGAGATCAAGCAGATTAAGTGAAAACAATACCGAAAGATAACGGAAATTAATTTTCATGCTGCAGACTGTAGCGATTTGCTTGAAAGCAATTAAACTTAAGATTTTAAATTTTCGTGCAAACAATGTTTTAAGTATTTTCCAACTATTTTGATTACATTTTTTTAATTTGCTTAAAAATAAAATTACAAAAATGCATTAAACGTTACATAATAAGCGGCACAAAAATTTTTGTTTTAAATATTAGAGATTATACAAATTCTTTCAAGCATTTATTCCAAAATATTGTTGAAGACTTTAAATTTTTGAATCTATATATAAACCACATACAAAATATGCAGGAATTTAGATTCATAACATTTTATTTAAAGAGGCATACCTAGTATGAAATTTTTACAAAATCGATTTTCATTCATAAAGGACTACAAATTTGTGTAAAATTCAATTTTATTTTTAAAACGTCGCCATTTTGTAAATGTCTAATTTTTTTCGACCAAAGGCTATTGTACAGACGATATTTGAGTAGAGCGTTTTTTTTAGGGTTCATCCACGTAGAAGATAGAAATTACTGTAGCAGTGTAGTGGACAAATTCGTACAGTTGCTTTTTGATTTAATTTCCAAACATCGGCGTTTTTAGGCTGTCCCACTAGGTGTGCCCCTTAACTGCCAGAAAAGTATTAGTATATACATATGTACATATATATTTAAAGCTTTTCTATTTCTCATCTCTTATGGAATTATACCCTTAGAAGATGGAACAAGAAAATATGATACTTCCTTTTAGAAACAGCATCTTATAACACGGTTTACATGAGATTCATAAATAAATTGGAATTCTCAATAGTCGTTTTATGTGATTCGAATTTAATTCACATAATTATAGAGTCAAGATCTACTTATAACTCTAAAATGTTTAATCTTAACTAAAATCTTAATTAAGGTAAATTATTAAATTGTTTATAATATTTGATCTTGAAAAGAGCTTCAAATTCTCTTACAACTGAATATCTTTAGAAACGGGTTGCATCCTGTTTAAAACCAGTAATTAAATTTAATTTAAAAAAAAGCGAGTTACTTTAACCTAGATACCAAATAAGTTTAAGAAGTTTAAAAAGATTTATAGTTGCAATAATTTTTTAGAGGTGTTGCCAGCCATTTAAAATATGACTTTTGACTTTTTAACAAAATTTATTATACAGTTCGATTATAAAATTAAACCTTTTTAAAAATTGTTTCTCTTTAAAAAGATTTTGCGAAGAGTTGCCACATGTTTAAAAAATCACAAAAAAATTTAAAATAATTTTACAAAATTGGTTTCAAATAAAAGGCAATGCAGAAATCGTTGATGTGTTTACATTAAAATATTTTCAATATTACCATCATGTTTAATTGTCGCCTATCAGTTATTAAAAATTCCAGAATTTTAGAATCTACCTTATTGGACTTCTCTTTATTAACTCCAATATAAATTAATCAATAAAAACTCAATAAATTATCTTCTGATATGCATAGTCATATTTCATGACGTAAAAAGTATTTTTAAAGGAATATATAATTATTACTCAAACCAATTATGAAAGATAAACACTGAAATAATTTATTTTTTGTTATCACGAAAAGTCTGTAATTTGTTTTGGACCAACGCTAAGTCCACCGATATCGCTATTTATAATAGATATTAAAAATTATCTCATTTATTATATAAATATGTGTATAATAACTTGCAAAATATCATAAACAAGCCTTCGATTCTATTAGAAGCCACACTTATACTACAAGTTTACTTGTAGTATTAACGCTTATTTATGCAGGTGTGCCGGTATGTCGGTATTTGTTTCTTACAAACACACAAGTAATGAGAGAAATTTTTCGCAAATATTTAAATTCGACATCCAATAACAATAACAAAAAAAATAAACACTTGTTATAATCAGCACAACACAAATATTAGCAGGCGAATTGTAAATAACATAGGTATACATATATACATATATGGCATACGATTGGCAGCTTTTTGGGAGTTCCGCTTGGTTGAGTAAAAACGCGCTTGACCAGAAATTACGACGCAAATAAGTAAAATGCGAAAACAAATGTACATACACATAGGAGACTACGAAAATTATACATGTATGTGTGTGCATGTATAAAATTTTGCATGCATTACTATATAACTCTGTGACAGCAACTAATTACTTTTTTATTTTGTGAAAAGTTCTTAATACCTAAATTCTTTGTTATAAAATTATTTAATATTTTATTTGAGTAGATTTTTTGCTACGCTTGGGCTCTAGAAAATTGTTGCAAAACTTAATATACAATAAGTTATTTGCTGAGATTTCATGAGACATGTCACATCTGACGTTAGAAAATTTTGGATTAAGAAATACAGTGCGTATGAGTTACTTTCTTAACCCGTTGGGAATGTCATGTAAATAATTATGCAGAAAATGAGGACAGCTCTCTAAGACCAAGAATCTAATAATTTAAAAATCGAAAAAAATTATCTGAATTTTAATACATAATTATTAAGTATTCAGAGCTAACCTTTAGAAAAAAAAATTTTTGGTTATAATTACTATCAATGAAGATATACCATTCATACTATTTTGCTTTGTTATACGATTTTTTTGGTTAAAAACATTGGAAAACTATTGATATTGTACAGTTAGTCACTTAAATAATTTTTCTTGTTTGATTTATTGAATATTTCATCATTTAAAAATAATCAACATACATAGGTATTTCCCCTTTTTTCAATGTATATACAGTATAACTTTGCTTAAATGATAATTTGCAACAATTAAGTGCAATTAAAATAGCAACAAAGAATTAAAAATATATTAAGCGAGCAATAGTGAAATGAATTGGTGTAATTAGTTCAATTATACGAAATATTTACTAATAAACTCGTGAAACATTTCCTATTGTTATTGTTCGAAAGTGAATAAATAGAGGAATAGAACTCGATAATCAACTGTTAGATATCTAATTTCAACTGAATCCATATTTTTTTCAAATCAAATATAATTTTTGAACTCTACGAAAGAATTATAAATATTATTGTAAAAAAAATTTAAAAAAAAAATATTAATTTTAAAATCACTATTTTCATTTATTATAAGGGTTAAAATAGAATTTTCATAAGAATTAAAGTGATTTTTTTTTAATGGTAATACAAAATTACCGTTGTCTACTACTTTTTCCAAACCAAAAATTTATTTTCCGTGTAGTCCGTGTGTTCTTCACATTAAACCGACAACAAGTGAAGTACTAAAATTACGAGAATATTTTTATGATTCATTATTATTTACGGTACTTTTCAAATATTCGCATTTAGCACGCGCTAAGGCTTATAAAAACAAATATTGTGTTATACGTATACTCGTATACAGTGGAAGTACAGTATTTGTATAGAAAATTTTTCGTCTTAATGTCAACAGCTTATTACATGGCTTTAGCTATGGGTTAAACTTATTACCCACTATATAATCGCATATTAACACGTTTCGTTGATTGGCAGAAAATTAAGTAAATTACAAAACAAATTTAAGCCCTGTTATTAAACAAACTGGGTGAGTATTAAATGAAAAATTCTTATATTAAAGCTTTGTCGTAATAAATATTTGTTTTTTAAATTTAAATATTGAACATTGTTGTAGCCACTTGAATGAATAAAAATGTATTGCTTTTTGTAATGAAATTGAGTTTTAAAAATGCTTGTTGACCAGATTTATTAGTTGAAAATTTCATTTTTATTACATTCCACGATTTTTCGTACTAATCAAGAAATTTTTTCATTTTTAAATCAGACTGGACCAATTATCAAGCGACAATTTGGACTTGAAGTTAGATTGAAATTAGTTAATTAGTCGCAGATATGGTTTCCTCTTATTTTTTTAAATAAACGTCATTCTTTACTTCATTTGAGTATTTAATATCTACTGCTTCATATGTAGACTTCGAAGAGATAAAAGTGGCTGCGTGAAGGTGTAGTAATAAAGGGAAGTTTATAAATTATTCTTCGCTTCAGTTGATGCCAGTTTTACTTGATAGATAAGAATTCATAAGATTAAGCTACAAATTAGAAAAATCATAAAATATTTCTAAGATGATTGAGAACTTAACTGGTACTTTTAAGCGGGCTTTCCTATAATTTACACCTTACAAAGTGTCATAGTGTCATAGTGTAAGTATTCTTGAACAAACTCAGTTTCTTTCAGTATTTTTTTTCTTTTTATGCGACCTTAATTCATCTCCAATATGTACACAACAAGAAACTTTTCGGAAAAACATCATAATATAGCAGCTTTATAAAAATAAGTTTCAACTACTTTCAATCTCCATAAAAGTGTTTAATGTGCTTAGATAACAATAAAAGCACAACTAGTCACATAGAACCGTTACTTTGTATCATTAAACACAAGTAACTAAGATTAATGCATTTCATAAACGGTGCATTGTTCTGAAATTGATACAAACATAAAATTCCATTTATAGATAATAAAATGGTTGAAGTAATAAATTTTTGAAAGTTCTAAAAACACTTCCTGGAATGTGTGTCACAATAAGATTATAAAAAAAAAATGCTTTGCATGGGAATATATGTATATATGTAAATACTCGCTCCTACTCACCTATCGCTCTGATAGATTTCCACCGAAGAATTCAACTCAGCCAATTGTTCTTTCAGCAACTGCAAATTCGAATTGACGAAGCTCAGCTCGAGAGCGACGGTGTCGCGCAGCTTGCGATTTGTGGTGGCCTACAAATACACACATATAAATAAAGCAGAGGATGAGTAATGTTTACTTACAAGAAACTAAAACTCATAAAAGTATATAAGGAACAAGAACTACTCACTTTAAATAGGTTTTCAGCGCCAGCGCGCAGTCGCAGCTCCTTGTTGATTTCCTGATTCAATTTGCATCGCCGACTCTGTAACTTGCCCCGGCATGTGGCCGCACGCGGGTCGGAGCCCTGGAAAATGAAGAAGAACGGAAATATATTAATGATTAGTCAACTAATTTTTAGAATAAGATTGGCAAAGTTTAAGTACTATTTTATATACTCTGTAACCAGCGGTGAGTCAGCAGATAAGAGCTATGTGTGAAAATATAGCATAATGAGCAATAACAATATGTGTCAGTCTAAGTATAAATACATTCATATGCAGGAAGTTATGTTGTGGGATTTTTTACTAAACTAAATACGTTTAATACTTTTGATTGCCTGGAGAATAATTTAGTGCATCATACAAAGTTAATTTGAGTTTTGGCGAAAAAAATTTGCCTGATGACTCTGTTAAAATAGATACAATAGAACAATCGCTGGAAAATTTTGCTTATTATATGTACATATTAGGGTGGTTAAAAAAAATTTTCTTTTGTTTCGTAAAACTGGTTGATAGATACCTCTAAGAAAGACTTTCCAAGTATGAGTTCTTAATTGCAACGGGAAGATTCTGCGTCTAACGGTATTTTATTTTTTCTTATTATGAGATAGAAAAAACTTATCATTTCAAATGTATACGTATTCGATCGTAAATGGTGGGAGCCAAAAAGTCGCAAATTGGAATGTGCCTCATCGCTATGGATTATTTGACAGTAAAATGTAAATTTAAGTTTGACACTTGAAACACAAGTTTGTGGAAAAAGAGTTCAGAATTTTAAAACACATTTCCGGTGTCTGTTTTGTTTAATAATTGTCCCAATTATACTAAAAATTATGAAACAAATTTGGCAGCTGAATTGACAGTTGTCTCTGTACGAAATTCTACACCTCTAAAAAACACCCTTTGCAAACAAATACTATGAAGCTGCTCCCAACCTTAACACTGTTAAAAAGTAAGCTCCTATCATTTTTTGATGGTCTCTACATGTGAACAATATATGCAAATCTGAGAACGAAAAGTCTGTTGATGATTTTTTATCGACAGAATCGATTGTTTGCTTCCAAATGGGGCATCCACATTTTATATGAAGAATATAGAGTAATACGAAAAAACGTCACTCTTCGTATAATTTTCAACGACCACTAAGTATAAACCATATATTTTATTAAATAGCATATTGTTAAATAGTTTGTATATATGTATGTATATATAACAAGTTATGTTTTAGTTTATTATTATATCACTATTCGAGATTTAGCGCATATGTGTTGTAAAAATAGTAATATTATATTCAATAATTGAGCTTCAAATTGCAACTAAATTACTTATGCATATACCATACTCCAATTATTGGGCTACCCATACACAGAACTAGCGCCCAAAAGCGGCCAATTAGTGCCGAATTAGTCCAAATGAAAAATTATGGCGAACAAAACTTAACTTTTGGCCCACATAACAAAGTTGAATGGCATAACCATATTGAAGCCTGTACTAACCCACACACATACCAACACATATAAACACATATTGGTGTGTAAGCGTGTTTGCGGATGGCAACAAATGTCAACTGCCAAAAATGATGGACAACAAACAGAAATGCTGATAAAAATAGGTGCATAAGCAGAATATGTAAATATATGTGTATGTATGTATGTAAAATCATGTAGACAGAACGAAGCAACAATAAAATGGTAATATGTACAACTATATGTAATATGTGCAACAGTAACAACAAAACAGAGAGCCACCAACTGACTGAATGTCATCACATGCAAATGGCAATCAAAGACACGACAACAGAGGCGACACTGACAACAAAAACAAATGCTGCAAAAACAACTGACAACAACAACACTCAGCACCAAAAAGCCAAGAGCAAATCGACCGCACTAACAACTGGCGACCATTGTTTATAGCGAGCCATGAAAAATCACAATGCCGATTGGTAAAGCGTAAAATGTAAATAGAACAACAATAGCAGCAACAACTATGGTGTGTAGTTGAACAGCGTGTCAAACAAAGTGTAACCGCAAGTACAACTGTACATATATATGTGTGTGTGTCTATTTGTTTTCTGGTCTTTTTGGTGACTGCCAGTTGGTTGAAGAGTTAAAAAAAAAATTGGCGTCAAGACATCAAGCAAACACAGTTAAGAACACAAAAAAGGTTGTTGACACTATTTACATGAATGTTGTTGGCGAAAAATGTTGTAAAAGTGGCAATTACTGACATACAAACAGAAATGTGTATTTATTCATAAATTTCTAGAGATTTATATTACATTATATAAACGTAGGTATGTACATATGTATGTGTAGTTGCCTTTGTAGGGAATATAGATTTCTGTATGCGAGGCACTCACAAAGTGTATATGTAAGTTTGTAGGTATTTATGTACATAACAAATATTTGCTAATGTTCCAAGCGCAATAACAATTTCTTTAGCAAACAAGGCGCTCGGCATAGAAATGGCGATAACCGCAAAAGAGTATATGTATGTGTATGTAAGGCTATCGTCCTTAATAACGCATGTTGAAAAAAATGATTATAGAAAACAAAATCTGTGCAAATGTTTAAACGATTGCACATCAACATAGACACATTATATTCAGAAAGATAAATACATATTTTTATAGCATCGAATTTGTATGCAAAAGTGTTGCGTATTTGATCAATAAAAACATTAGGAATCGAAGAAATTTTGAAATATTTTTGATATTTGATACCGGGTCCATCTCTTCTATAGACCTTGGGAATGAAATCGCTTTGAGTTGTTTTCTTATATGTGATTTGGATTTTATTTATATTATTTTCTTATATTATATGAGTACTTATATTCTAGTATAAGATGAGTATAGGATGATTTAATGGAAAACAAAAAAAATGTTAATTTCGGCTGCACCGAAGCCGATTGAAAAATATCTTCATATTAATTTTGTTCAGCCAGTTTGTATGGCAGCTATATGTTTTAAGAGCTTGATCAGAAAAGTAAATTTGGAGATTGTAGCATTGTCTTGAAAAATAATCCATGCCAAATTTGGTGCAGATATCTCGTCAAATGAAAAAGGCCTTTCAAACAAGGGCTTGACGGATCAGTTTCTATGGCAGCCGATATCGGCGGTTTCGAAAAATGTGCAGCTTCTTGGAGAGCAAAGCTCCAAAATGGAGGGACTAGTTCGCGCATATACAGACAGACAGACGGAGTGTTCAAGGTATAGTGGCAATTTGATGATCGCGAAAGACCATAACTTACGAGAAAATAAGCCATAAGCCATTTTTATTATTGGTAAAAATCTTCAGTAAATTAAATGGTCGCCAATTTAGTCTTATGATGATCTTAACGCTTTCACAATGGCATGCTAATGGACTTCCCCTGCTACTATCAGTCGAATTTGTACTTACCCTTCCTTGACAGTGAATGTAAACGTTTATGAACTTAAGGAAGGCTTTATAGGTTTCTGGGCACAACATTTTTATTTTCAATGGCAGCTACAATTTTATATACCTTATTTCTCATTCAGACTAAACTTATACTATAATTGAACCCAGTACAAATAGTGACTTTTAAAAAATAGATATTGTACCTTTTGATTTCTGGCCTTAAAACTTGTGACATTTATTAAGTAAATACATATAATATTATTTATATATATTTATGCATATACCTATGTAAGCAAAAAGTGCATTCACATTTATTTACATAAAACCCAGATATTGACCTAGGAGCTCGAAAACTTCGTTGTAAACAAAATAACCACTGACGCTTGTGCCACATAGTTAGAAATGGAAAATGTGAAATGAAAAGCCAAAAACAAACTTCGTTTTGTAACAAGAAGCAAGCAAAAGAGGAGCGAACAAAGCAAGAAGTCAGCCAGAAAGCGAGGCCAGTTGCCGCCACAATTGCAGCAGTGTCACTCACTCATGGCTTGAATGGAAGCGCGGTGACTGCGCGGTCTCATCATCGTCGTCAACGTCGCGCTGCCGCTATTACGTGCTTGCCGCAAATATCACGTACCCAGAACTCATTCGCCATTGTTGCAATACATCGCTATGCCGCCAACGTCAACATGACCAACAGTGTCATCACCAGCACTATCAAACGCCAACAACGAGCGAGTTCTCCCCACTTGCGACCGCCGGAGCTGTCAATGCACTCGCCGTGCAGCACCCAATCGATTGCGGTGGCCAAGAACTCACGGAGTTCGTCGGTCGCTCGTCCGTCGATTGTTTGGACGGTTAGGCATTGTGACGGGTGGCTGATCGTCGGTCAGTCATCTGTTGTGTTGATCGCTTTGTGGCCATTTATTTATATGTATGTTGCAAGCAAAGTGCTGCTCTATACTTTTATCCACCTTTTAAGCTAGATTTGTTTTCCATATTCTATACAAACACACACATACTCACATACTTTATGGTTTACACAGCACTTATTGCAGCGTTTCATGCGATCCAAATAGAGGAAGCATTTAATGTTGCTTCTGCTTTTGTTTTGTTGTTGTCTTTGTTGCTGTTTTTGTTAGTGGTGGCTTGCGCTTTAGAATGGCTTGTGTAGGCAGGAGCGCGTAGCTTCTACAAGTAGTTCGCCCCCAACAACGTGATGCATGGAATGGAGAATATATGGTAGACCATTGGAGTTTGTTTTCCTAAATACGAGTACATGCGCTCACGATAAGCTTTTCCAATTTTATAACATTGTCAGTTGAATTTAATAGTTAGATTTAATTAAGGTTTGGTGTGAACAGACTTTTCCGCTTTCCTGTCGCTGGCGTGAGCAGGCAGTTTAGAATATTTAATGGTGTTGTAAAGCGTAAGAAGTTGCGTGTCGCTTCGTGACGTCTTCAAACGTGAGTCATAATTAAGACGCATATATAGCGAGTTAATTATATAAATTTTTTTTTAAACATAAGTATTAGAGTTAAAAAACTTAGCATAATTAAAGGTCTAAGCACTTCTGCATAAGTAAAGTAAAATTTCTTGAAAACGGGTTTTTTTTTTTAAATTGAAAAAAATAACGGATGTCTCTTGCTAAGACGTCTTTATTCATTTTAGAGGAGCAATTGTACAAAGAAATGACACCGAAATCATCAGCTCACGTTTATTTAAAAAATTTTATCTAAGCAGTAAGTTGCAACGGCTAGAAAACGGATTCCTAATTCCGACAACGCTGTTGGCCGATATTTTTTACTTAATCATTTAAGTATTCCATGGTTAAAAAATCTTATTTTCGTTTGTAATTCTGCCATAAAAATATTCTCATAGAACCCTGAACGCATAGGAAATATACAGACACATTATTATATATCAAAAGTAGTTGCGCAATAACATTTTTAAAGAACAAACACACGTACCATAACTAATAGTATTGCCAGGCATTTATAGAATTTTTAAAGAAGTTCAGCAACAATTTTATTGACATATTTAATAAACACTTGTCAACGGTGCGGTCTACTTTACTATTCAGCGATAACCATCCTGTAATTATTTGCACTGATTTTAAGGCGTAGTGCGAACCATATGAAGGTTCACACAACTCTTGAAACGAGTATTTATAATCTTAGTGATCAGCACAAATAATTTAACTATAACAAAGTATGGCATACGGTGTAAGAACATAGTACAAACAGTACACATACATAGTATATCTAATTGGTGAATATGAACAGCTGGGATACAGTACTGAAATTCTCAAGAGCTGCAGTAGTTTGCATGTGTATCCTTCAGGTGTGCTAAATGGCATTTTTTATTGTCAATCAACGTTGCTGTTAACTATCCTTTGAATAAAATATATTTTTTTATTCAAAACGGATTTTGAAATTCTAATACTTTTAAAATAAAACATTAATTAGAAATGAGCTGATGATGACATCATATCCAAATTTACCCTGAGTCAGGATTCCTTGGAACTCTTCACGATTTCGCATTGCCAATTTAATTTAAAAACTTAAATATTAGTTTAGCATTTCATATTATCTCCAGAAATAATATTATTATTAATATTATATTTAATCGCTTATTAAAGCAAGAAAAAATGTTAACTTCGGCTGGCCCGAAGCCTTTACATCTGCATTTCTTATGGCAAAAAAGTTATAAAAAGTACCTAGCTTTAATTTTGATCGATTAATTGGAATAAAAGTTATATGCAATAGGTGTCCGATATCGGTTGTTCCGACAAATGAATAGCTTCTTGAAGAGCTAAGGACGACAGCTGTGGGACTACTTAGTTCGCTTTCGCGTATGAATGGAAGGGCAGACATACGGACATAGTAAAATTGATTATTATTTATATATATATATGTTATTTACACGGTTATCAACGTTTCCTGCTGGGTGTTACAAACTTCGTGCCAAACTTAATATACACTGCTCAGGGTATATAAATACGACAGTTGTCCAATACAGCTATCAGGATCTTAACTTTTAGTTTATGTAGAAAGCTAGCTAAGAGTTCCATCAAACTTATCTTACGCTCTTGATTAAGAGAACAGACATTTCTAAATCATGTTAATAGAACTCTTCGAAGTCGAAAGACCTTTGCGAAAGCATCCTTCAACTGAACTCTACATTATATCAGATGATTTATAGTGCCCCATTTTCGTTAACCACAGATATTTGATATTAATTTCCATGACAGAACAGCAGAATTTACTTTAAATTAATTTTAATTCATTTCTTGAGTAGTTAATGCATTGCAATCGATAACAACTACATATGAGTTC
Organism: Bactrocera oleae; assembly: GCF_042242935.1. Taxonomy (NCBI): domain Eukaryota; kingdom Metazoa; phylum Arthropoda; class Insecta; order Diptera; family Tephritidae; genus Bactrocera; species Bactrocera oleae. Next base: position 64,056,944 of record NC_091539.1, on the reverse strand, counting down.
CAGTTTTAACACAATATATATTCAGTAAGCAGCAATAAAACAAGTCAAATGTATGTTAATGATACAAATATAGTTGAACTGCAATAAAAATATTTATTTAATTGCAAATAAACTAAAATGAAACTCAGTGCAGTGCAGAGTAAGAAAAAGTGAGCGTTGATAGGCGTATCTTAATCTCTTGCGAATGTTCGACTTATCGCCGGGGCTTTGAACGAAATGCGGACGCGATAGCGAACGGTGCGATAAACGGCGATTGCTTCATTTTCAGCAACAATAACCACAACGACTACAGAGCCAACAGCAATAACAACAACAACAGTTACAGCATTCAAAACAACAGTGGCACACAAAGTTAAGTAAATTTGTAACAATTGCACACAATGCGATAAGCCAAGAATACATCGCCGCGTTACAAATATTGGCTGCTGGGCGTTGAGGTCTCATACCTACATACTTTATATACTTTACATGAGTAGAAGCCAGTTGCCGCGTTGTGTTGCTGAAGCGGAAACAATTCGCTCGAACACGTGATTGTGTTGGCATTCTACGGTAAAATTTAGTGAAGAACGCATGCAACATGAATATATTGCATAGTAGGTATAAGCATATGTGCATCAAAAATATTGCAATACTGTTGGAAAGGGCGTATAGACATCGCCAATGTTGCAAGAGAATGCCACATTGCTTTGCTGGTGAATCGCATACTCAAAAACAACTACAAGTACAATGATGCACGCTTGTCACATGCAATTAATATTTTTCGATTCCGATATTTTCTTGATAGCCTTGTGTGTGGCAATTTGTTTAACTTACATATTTGACGTGGATATACATATATAGCCCATTATATTGATTTTTTTTTTGAAATTCAAACAATTTTTAGAGTAAAATTTTATTATGACAAAATAGAACAACGGGCGACAGAAGAGATACACCACTGAGTGTACTACAAATATTGTGCTTTATAAGAATGTAGCTCAGTTTTAGGTATATAGTATTATATGTATTACAATAAAATCTTTCAGGCAATAAAAACTTGTTTCATTTCGATCAATATATTCTTGGAATAATCGATTTTTCAACAACAAATAGGTGGCAATCCGAACCAATTTCTGTTCTAAATAGAAACATTTCCTACACTTGTTTAGTTTGCTGCCCATTTTGCAATATTTTATGTAATTTATGAATTAAATTTTATATAACGTTTGAGCATGTGGCAACCCTTCTTAAAAATATTGAGAACTGTAAGTCTTCTTAAAGGTCTACAATTTAATACCCATATTGTTATAATTTCTTTACCGTGTTTATTTGATTGAACTAAATTATTTGACTAACTGGCAACTCTGCTCAAAAATACTTTTTACTGAAAGCTGTTTTAAGCTCTTTCCGGTTGTATTGTGCTTTTTATCTTATAACTTTTTTTGAGTTAAAATTTGCAAACAGGTGGAAACCCTTTGATTTGATTGAATTCATCAAATCGGTGAACCATATACGCCTACAACACACAATTTTGTTCCATCCATAGATTTCTAGAATTTTTGACCACCTATTGAGGGTATAAAATACTTAAAGTATTTTTCTTTTATTTTAATTTTCTCGTACTACAAGGTGGTCTCCGCCGTTCGGCTTCATTCGTATCGGAAGCTTAGCAGCAGCATTAAGTTGACAAACTCACACGGCAGACTTTGCAGACTTAAATACCTGTTTTTGTTGAATAAAATGAAAGCTGAAGAACCAAGGTGCAGACCCAGCCAAATTAATTTAATAATAAACTAATATATGGGTAAATATGTATGGTAAATTAATTAAATTAGCATTTAACATTTTATCACACCACACTTTTACTTGAAAGCATTCGGATGTAGGTTTGTATGTACATATGTTAATACGTATGACTATGCGTGCCTCTCTCTTTGTTAGCCAGCTGAAAGAATAGTCTAGCTGTTTTGACTTAATATGCATTAATTATTTTATTGGTAACGGCAAGACTGTAGCCTTTTTTTATTTAATTCGATGAGAACTCCCATAACTGTATAAAAAAAATACGCACCAAGAAACAGAATTACGTAGAAACTCTCACTGCTGTCAGGCATATGCACAAGTGAACTGTCGAGAGAATTTGAACTGGGGTAATGCAATTTCATATAATTAATGGCCATGAGTTAATTCTACTGAGAAAATTATATATTTGTGAAGAAAGAATGCACTGATATTTGATTCATATGTGAGGGTTAAATAGAATTAGACTATGAATATTTTGTTACCTTCATTTTTTTTCAAAGTGAATACTTTTTTGGTTGCTTTGAAGTTATAATAAAATTTACATATAAAAAATGTTTCTTTCAAGAACTTTATTTTGATGGGTCAGTTTATATTTAATTTTTTTGACCATTGTACCTTTGTCTTGGATAATAATCCATGCCAAATTTTGTGAAGATATTTCGTCAAATAATACAGTTTTTCATACCAAGCCTTGATTTTGATAGATCAGTTTATATGGCAGCTATATGCTCTAATGGTCCGATATTGATGATTCCGACAAATGAGCGGCTTCTTGAAAAAACCATGCTTAGACAGACATAGCTAAATCGACTCAGCCCACCAAGATGCTCATTTATGTATATATTTTATGGGGTCTCCGCCGTTTCCTTCTGTTCAGAGTATTAAAATCGAATCTGTATTTTCATGATCGCGCCGAAATGTAGGCAACATTTATTACGAACAATTTATACCTATACCTCGTGTTTAAAAGCGATCTGACATAGGTACATTTGTAGAACGTCATCGATCAATAACTGCTTACTAATAATAATAAACATCACGGTTTTGAAGGTTTTTTGTAAGAATAATTTAATTGCTTATTTTTTCACTTTCAACACACAATTCCTTGCTATGGCCTCAAAGAGCTGCCAAACTGACTACACTCATATGAATATATAATTAGAAACACAATATAAACACAAATTATGTTAAATTAAGAAACAATAAAACTGTATTTAAAAGAAGAAACAATGAGGAAAGAAGCTAAAAGGAAGTTCGCATTCTCAAGTTAAAAATAGCATACTCGTAGACATCGGTCGCTTACGCAGAAGGAGTTAATACTTGATAAAGCCAAAGGCGATTGCCTCGTCACAGCATGTACAGAGACAAGTGCGAGTATGAGTGTGTTTTATGTGCCAATACAAAATAAATTGACGTAGTGAATAGAACAAGCAAACTGGCCGGACACACCTACACTGCTAGTGTCGACAGTGCGCACGTGTTGCGGCGCGGAATGCGGCATGACGTTGGTACTCATGTGTTGAAGAAGTGATGAGCTAAGCATTTTACTCGTTCTTCTTTACTTATATGACCTTTGGATATTCATGTACTGTGTTTTGTTTCAGATTTTTTTATATATAAAAGAGATGTCTACAATATTAACGATATGTCTATATTTACTGTATTATGTCCTAAAATCAATTAGGATTATTAAAAATTAATCGAAACCATTGAAGAAATTAGTCACATCACAAGCAAAGCTCATTCTGCGTTGAAGCATATAACTCACTGTAGAAATTTCGTCAAAACAGTTCTAAGCCCTAAAAAAGTTTTGTGGGCTTTCGAAGAGGCGTGTTTTAGGCGAACTATTTCTACAGATGGAAAGCTCTAAAAGCTGTTAGTCATTTGATAAAAATATTTACATAGAATGGTTGTTATGAGAGAGATCGACTTTTTAGGTAGTAATCTGGTTTCAAAAGTCGTTAAAAATATATACTCATAGTTCAACATTAATAGTTGAGTTGTCTAGAAAGTTCAGCTATAAATTTCAATGCAGAATTGGATTTGACTTTACTTAGATTCGTTAAGATTTCAGCTTTTGAGAGTAGCGAATCGATCAAACTATACTTAACTGGTCTAAAATGTGTAAAATAAAATTTGGCAGCATTGCAGAAACTAATCAGATATGATCTGCATACTTCCTAGATATTTATTTCAATTTGTGGTTCCTTTAACATGTCAAATTGTTGACAAGAAAGCAGCGCTCAAAGATAGCGAGCAGGGAATATGGCGAATCGAATACAGCTAATATTACTTTAAATAGCATGTGGAGAAATATAGGACAATTTACCTTCATCAAATGAAAAATTTATTATTTTATTAAAAAAATATTTTTAAAAAGCTGAAGGTGAGAATTGCGCATAATTGAGACATTAACTGTGTTCGATTCGCCAAGCGTTACTCTCCAACGAACCGAACAAACTATTCCAGATGCTCCAACAAACAGGTAGCATTGAAGATAGCGCTTATACCTCTTTAATGAGGGGTACTCTCTTGTACCAATTTAACTTGATAGCTTTGTAGCGCCTTTAACATGTAATTTTTGCTACAAGAGAGCAGAAGCGAGCAGAGAAATGGCGAATAGAAGACAGCTTTATACGTATAGTTTTAATACAGTGTGTATACCACATCTCCCAAACTACACCACTGTGCGACATTTTGTATCCATCTTTATTGTAGATTTGATTAAAATTGCCATATTTTTTATTACAATTGTTTAATTATAATTATTTATTTGCGCAATTTGTTATTTGAATAATAAAACATCTCTACACAACCGGAACTCACCGCAGACGACAGTAATTGCCGAGAACTTGAAGTGAAGAAAAATAAATCGCATTCAATACGAAAATATTATAAGTCAATTAGAAAGAATGAATAAAGTATTGTACTTTTTTCGCTTAAAGGCGATTCTACGCAAAAATAAATCCACAGCAAAAGTAATGAAAATTCGAATTAATAAATAATGAGATATTACGCAGTGGTGAGAAAAAAGGTTGGCGAAACAATCAAGCATATTTAATTACAAAATTACTCTTCATGTGGCAAAAAAGCTATGAGTATTATTTGATTACAATTTTAATGTGAACTTTTACGAAAGGTTAAATGCGCATTCGGGCAAAAGAAATGTGAATAAGATGAATTCAAAAGCCACGATTAATCAAAATTGCTGAAATTAGGTTAAAAGTTGCTCTTGGCTGGATTTCTGGTATACATATACAATAGCTAACAGATGATTAGCCGCATTAATTCGGCTCATTTACTTAAATCTCCGTATTAGTCAAGTATATTTAAACGAATCGGAGTTGTCGTTATAAAAACCCTAAAAATTAGTAACAAACTTTGTTTCGTCCCTGCGTAATAAGAAACTACAGTAGCTCTTTAAAAAATTCAAATTATGTTACCTTGCAAAATGCTCGAATCGTTCATTGAGTTATGAAATCGCTACAAATCAGCTACTTAGCATTCCATACTAAACGTGATCAGTAATACATAAAACTGCTGGAATATGTTTGTAGCTTAGCAGTCGAAATTCCATTGAAATCGAAACGAAAACGACAGTAGTCGGTGCTGAATAGCAAATCAAGTTGGGCGCCTGCGTGGAATGGGCGCTTATTAGGCGTTTTTGTTTCACTCAAGGCGGAGAAAATGCTATAAATTTGTATGAAGTAATCTATCTTAGCAGATAATAATAGTATTTATATAGGTATTTTGTATGTAGTAGAATGCAAAACAAATAAAAAACACTCACTTTGAAGAAATGGCTGTTTGAAATGAAATGAGCTGAGAAGTAATATTGTAGGTGATGCGAGGGTTAGTAAATTTGATTCAGGACTTCTTAATAATTGTCTAAAAACCACATAAATTCCGAGGACATTGATGGTGCTAACATAATTACAGAGTGATGCAAATATTTACTTTCAAAACAATATTAAAAAAGTTAAGAAATGAGAACAGAACACTTTACACAAAATTATCTAAATTTCTTTGCAAATAATTTCTTAAAATTTCTTACAAGTTACGAGGTTTCTGTTCAAAACTTCACTTTTAATATTTTGGATACTACTATGGTACTTATATCAAGAATTACAACTTTTCTTCTATAGTCTCTTCTATATCTTCATCTAAGTTGAATTTTGGTAGATCTTTAATATATGAACCACTATCAAGAAAAAGGTTATGAAATTCCTATTATCAGCAAGCTACAGCTCTAATATGATCAACAATTTAAAATTAAAAATTGCAAAGTAACTGTAGATAATCAAAGACACTTCAAAAGTAACATGTCGCTATATTTTCAAGCCACTCGGCTATATAATGGTCGGAGTTTGATACAAATCGGACTGTAAATATAGTTTTTAGAAATATCCCGACTTCAGCTAAATATAGTCCGCGCTGCGTATAGTAAAAACCATTCTATGAACGTTTCCCTTACATTAAGTCTCGAAAAGACTCACCAATAGATTCTCACGGCCTTTTTAAGCTTTCAAATAATAATTTAAAAAAAAATAAGCCAAAGAGGAAAGTTAAGATATCAAACATTCTGCTCTTATCAGAATTTAATATAGCTAAAACTCCACTGTGACAAAAATGTTAGCGACCCTCGTATTACATTCTACCATTCATATATAAATATATATATATCTATGTAACTCAATCTGCACTCGCCCTCATAACTGCTTGCTTTCATAAATAGAGACATCTATATACATAACACGTGCTACAGCTGTGATTTAACTTTGACGCGATTTAAATTTAGACAGACATGCTACAAATTGACTAAAATTATAATGCACGTCATTGCCCGTTGTCGATGTCAGCCATATTGATTAGATGCGATAAAGTTGTTGACCAACACGAAGCGAAACAGCCAAACAGAAAGTGCCGCTGTCAACGTAAAACCCAAAACCAAAAAGAGCTAAAAGCGTGAAAATTAAAATGAAAACTAAAATTGGAATTAACAAAATTAATGATTGCCTTGGCCACAAAAGAAAATTATATGCAACAATGAAGGTAATTGACAAGCATCAATGACCTCGGCAGGAAGAAAGGAAAAATATGTCAAGCGCACGTTCATTGATTTCACAAACTTTACTTTCATAAAATTATTATGGCTTTCTCCCTGAAGGTTTTGCGAGCATGTACTTTTGCTCTTTGCCTTGGGGAAGTAAATTTACTCCACGACTATTAATTAAATTAGTGCAAATTTGCTTAAAATATCATAAAAACTCTAACATACTGGAACTTTAGATCAGATTGTTCAGGCACTTTGGTTTTCAGCGTTTTATTCAGCATTGGATTGTACCAAAGAATCTAAATAAACCGAAACTCAGCCTGGTTGCGGTTACCGAACAGAATTACGACAACTGCTCTTTATTTAACCAAGTTCAATTATATCGAGGATGTTGCCCAATATGGATTGTTAAGCAAACTAAGAAAGATATTTAGAATATTTTGATCGGACGTGAAAACTCTTGTAGGTTGCTCCATCAAGCTGGCTCCAAAAACGGATCGCTAAAATGACATTTCTAGATTGATTATTTAGTATTTTCTCGAAGAAAATATTGTTCATGTTTTCATTAGAAATGTTTTGTAGAGTCTGTGCCTTTAGTATAGGTTCTGATATCGAAAACTTGCTTCAAACAAATTTTTCATCTACCTTCATAGGAAAAATGTTTACCATGTTAACTGAGATATAACATCTCTTATAAAAAACCACTTTAGTTCATATTTTATTTCATTGAATATTTAATCAATTATTTGTTATAATTATATTTAACTACTGCAATTTCGAAGCAGTTAATAAAAACCATTAAAAATTCGTTTTTACAATTCTGTTCATATATGATGAGCCATTAAACGATAATAAATTCATAAAATATCATAAGCCTATCTTTTTGAAAATATGCATACTTGTAATAACAACATTTGTTACACTAAATAAATTTTTAACAACGGTGTAAATGAAGCAGAGAAAATTACATGCAAAAGTCCAACGACGTCTAACAGCTTTCCATTTATAGAGGCGGCGCCAACAGCATATTACATTGGCCTTTAATGCACGATAACTGCACTTGGCCCACCGTCACTTCAACGTTTCCCTGCATATATGTACATACATACACATACATGATATATTTATGGTATATACTTGTAGTTAATAATTCAGTGCACTTTCTTCTACACGTCCGCCATCACGAGTCACAAATTTTTCAACACTGCCAATTAGTCAAGCAAAATAGAAAATCCATAAAAAATATGCAAAAAACGCAAAATGGTTGTAATAAAAAATGTAAAATGCAAATTTGAATATTTATGGCTCGTTTGCTGGTGAAATGGACCCTTTCTGGCAAACACTTGCAGCAGCCTGGCAGCATGCAGTGCACCGTTAGAGCGCATTTTGTATTGGACATACGAGCGATTGAGTGATTCAAATATGAGTATGCAGTTGAAGCATAATGTGCATAAATTACATGTAAGGAGGGTTTAAATTCTGCTGTAATTGCAAATTATATTAACTATTATATATATGTTTTTTAAAGGGGTTAGGTTAGAAAAAATTATACTGAATTTGTTTAATATGTATTTTTTTATCAAATTTAAATTTTTATCACTATTGAAGACACCAGAGATGCTAGTATCTACAGAGTACTAGTTTTCGTTATGCCGAGGTATCTTTTCCGACATAGATTTGAGTCCAGTAAGCCTGTATAAAATTCTAGTCTGTAAAGTTAGCATAATAAATTTAAAACTAATAAACAATTTAAATGAAAAATCTCTTGCACTTGGAAGAAGTAGTAAAAATATAGATGTGTTGTTGCTATTTATACACTTTGCTATTTTAGCGTGTAACTTTTTGAAATTAGCTTTTAAGAAAAAAAGAGCTAAGGTAGTAATATTCGAAAGAATGCATGGCTTTCTAACTCTGGTTAAGAAGTTTGCATTGAAATTGTATGGTTTCTGGTATGCGCTATATATACCAGAAATTAGGCCTGGTCATGATGTTATGTTTTCTTTTGTAATTAGTTATTTGCACAGTGTTTTAGTAAGTCTCGAGCCTCTGAAACTTAACATCGCGATATTTATGCGATCTTTGTGATTTTCAATTAAGTTTTCAATACTCAAATAAAGTTTGTCTCAGTTATTACATCAACAGAAAAAAGCTACGGCTAAATAAGGCTCAATAACCGTTAGGTGCACAAAACTTGAAAACACTTTAACTTGGGTATAAAAAAAATTCCAGTAAGCGTGACAAAAACAATGTTAATCAACCACTTGGAAAATTTGTTGTAAAAAAGATGAAAAATTAGAAAGAGCAAAAAAAAAGAAAGATTAATAAAATTCAACTGCGAAAAGTACATTGACCACTGCTACTAGCGGCGATAACTTATGTTACAACCGGATGCCTTACAGTGATTGCGGCTCGGCTAAATTAAACAATTATCGGCAAGGCAATGCAGAGTTAAAAACCGTTAAATGAAATTGGGATGATTAGTTTTTTCATGCAAGCCACTTGAGTACAATACAAAAAAATACAAAAAATATTGAACAAAATTAAAAAAAAAAATATTATAAAAACACTGTTAAAAAATATTTAAAAAAAAAATTAAAATGTGCGCCTGAAATAATTGAGCAATTTCATTATTTACTCGTGAATGTGTCCAATAATAGTTTAAACAAAAAATTGCCAAAATATTAAACAAACTCACTGAGTTACTCGCTATTCAAGCGGGGATTTTTGCAAAAATGTGTAAAACATTAACCCAAATGTTTGATTATTTAACGCAAATGGTTACTCGTTATTCCAGTAGTTGGTAAACCATTTGCATAGACCATCTTTCAAAGTGGTGCTACAAAGCTTCGCTTTTGCAAGGCGTGCGTCGCGATCGTGTATGCCATACAATTGTTTGTTGCTGCACGCATTGCTGCAATTTGTCGCCGTTTGTCTCATTGTCGTTTGGCCGTGAAGTGACGGTGATATTGTCAAATAATGCCGCAAGACATTTTTGTACATATGTATATATTGGTATATAATATGTGTCGGTTCGCCGTTTAACCTGAACTACTAAACAATAGATGGATAGATGGACCTGGCAATGTATTCAGGGCGCTAACGCCACTCACACGGCAGCCGGAGCAAGCGTTTGCAATGTTTTGGCGGTGGCTTTTACAAAGAAATTTGAATTTTTTTCTTTCTCTTTTTTTTACCTTTATTGCAACAAGTGGGTATTTATGTGAAATGCAAAGGAAAAACACTTAAAGGGAATAAACGTATAGAAAGCATTTGGCGGGTTTCCAAATCCGCTTTGGATGCTAAAACAAAACTTTTCCATATTCCATTGCTCAGATAGAAAAATACCCAACAATAACAAAAAAAAGAAATGCCCCATTTGTTACGGTTTTTCTTTGGCCACAGTTATTAGCGCTATGGGAAAGGAAATTATTGTAATTTATACATTGTACTTACTAACTGACATATAAATTGTATAAGCGGATTTCAGTGTGCTTTTTTTTCGATAAAATTGCAAATCTCCCATCCAAACAGCTTAAATTTCATTTTGTAAACCTCTTTATTGCTGAGAGTATTATATTTGCGCTATTGGCGTACATTCACTTGGTGAATTTTAAGTTTAAAATAAAGAAGGGCTTCTTAAGGTGCTTAGAAAGAGTATGCGTACATATACTTAAACCAAATTAAAACTAGAAAAAAAGTTAACTTCAGCTGCACCAAAGCTAGAATCTCCATTACAAATAAAGAAGTTTCCACACAAGCACTTGATTTTGACCATTCAGTTTGTATAGCAGCTATCTGCTGTAGTTGTTCGATCTGGAACATTTCTTCAGATATTTTAGTGTTGCCTTAAAAAATAGCTCATGCCAAATTTCGTCGGCGGTTTCAACAGATAAGCAACTTCTTAAGGAGCTAAGGATGTGTGCAAAATTTCAGATTGATATCTGAAAAACTATACAGACAAATGGACAAGCCTAAGTCGACTTAACTCGCCATGCTGTGTAACCGACGGTTCATTCTGGGTGTTACAAACTTCGTGGTAACGAAGCATGTTCGGGGTGAAAAAATACGTCACAAAAGAGAATATTAGATTTCTATCCACGTTTACTACCAACTAGAGTTTAAGGTTTTGTGTTTATAAAAAATATTTAGTGCTTTCATTGCAAAGTTTTGAAACTCAACAAAATGCTATTTGAAGCGATTAAAACCATATGTCTGGTAAATTCCGTGTTTACAAGTAGAGTTTAATGCTAAACACCAAAATTATTTATGTGAGTACAAACATTTAGTAAATAAATTTGAGTAAAGCAGTATTTTCTTAATACTATTGACTTGCTTTGCTATACTTCCAAAAACTTTAAAATTTAATTTTTATAGACCCTTATTTCAGCCTTAGTAAAATGAACTGTTAACGGTAAACGGCCAAGAAAAGATTAATAAATTTCTATTTTCTTCTTTCTTTTCCGTCATAATATTCAAAAATGTATGTTTTAAGGTGATTTTGAAATGATTGCTTTACTCTATAGAGTAACATATATGCACTTAATTGAAGTCATTGAATATGAAACTCTTAATTTACAATTTAATGGCTTGCGATAGTCTTTAAAATCTACAAAAAGCTTCACTAGTATTTTTTCTACATTTTTTATAACACATTCTATATCAAATAATAAAAAGAAACTCGAGTTCTAACAGTTCTTATGCTTATTATGCTTATCTGAAATCAGGGTGTATCCTATACAAGGAGTGAAATTGTAATGGAATCGATTGCTATAATGAATTTAATTGGTTCAGTTGTTAATTTCGGTTGTATTTTCCGAGAACCTCAAACTTATATTTCATTACTAGCATAAACCAAAACGGACGACAGATTACTGAAAAAATGTCTCCATAAATTCTTACAAAAAAATTTTTTTTGGAATGTATAGGAATAACAGCAGACGCTTAACTTGTTTTATCATATTATATTTACTGACTTCTGGCAACACTAGCAGTACTAGTATTGCATTTCAGCACAAAAGCTTGAGTTACTGTAGTTAATAATGGCATTCCTCTATGTATCAATCAATCAATAATCACTTTAGTCAGAAATTTCAAATATACCAAACTAAAAAGGCAAATATAAAAGCTTCGTTGCGCCCGCAATTATGGTTGTTATATTTTCATAAATTTCTGAAATAAATTATGAACGTATCTGAAATTTATAACCGCAAATATATGCGAGCATTAAGAATTTTGCAAAAAATAATAGAACTTTCTATTGTTGCATAGCAGACATGTATTTTGGTAATAAAAATATGGCAATCTAATAAAACAAAACTACAATTTGTGCTAATTTTACTACAACCGAGCTTTAATAAATTGCCAAAAATAATTTTCATTCTTCTTCCATGCCCAAATGAGTGAAAAGCTATTTATAACGAAAGAGTGGTCATTAAAAACGCATTAATTGGCAGTCATTTGCACGAATGACCAATATTTTGAGAGATATAAGATATAGATATAAATACTACATATAATATAGCGAGTGTATACATAAAAAATAATCGTAGAAGAATTTCTTCGTCTACTATTTACTGGAAATTAAGTCACTGTCGGATAAAATTATTGAATTGAGTGCTATTGTGCGCTATTTACTTTGCAAGTGTAAATAATTGAGTTTAAAGCGTTAAAAAAAATTGTAAAAGTTGTTGTTGCATTATTTATACACACATATGTACTGCAATACAATAAAAAAAAATCAATTTATGTAATGATAGCAAATAAAAAACTAAATCCAAGCATTTTGATTTAATATTTTAAGTATTAAACTCCGAAATAAAAAATACGAGTTTATGGAAATTAGTTAAGCATAATTTCTACATCTCAAACTATTGTTATTAAATATTTTACTTTAAATTCCTCCAAAAACTACTGTTTTTTCATCTTCATTGTCTAGAGCGAATTCCAATTTGAAAATATAAATCAAATAAATTTAAATATGTATACAAAAATATGCATAAACTTAAACTAAATTGAGGTTACAACACGTAGACTTATTTTTCTATAAATATCAAATCTCATGTATTAATAGAAAACTCCCAAAAAAGAAACATTTCAATGCCATTGAAGACACTTCCTTTTATAAAAATATACATACATACATTATTTAATTTTTAGCCATTGTAATCAAAAAATTTGAAAAAAATAAGTTAGTATAGCACAATGGGTTGACATTAATTGCCACTTGTCGCTTTTAACTGCCGTCACAGCAACCTCCAACACTCGAGTCTACACACATATACTCACGGCGGAATTTAAAAATGCGAAAATGAAATGGGTGAAAGTAATTTTTAAAAGCGTTCGCAATTATTTAGCATATTCGCAGCATCAATGAGTGATACTTTTGACTTCGCTTTGTTTACAAACACTCATACATATGTATGTATATGAGTATATGTAAGTAACTTTTAGTTTTTGTTTTGTGTTTTCTCTATTTCGTTCTTTGTTTTAGTTTTGTCACTGCCGTTGTTCATTAGCATTGTTGTTTTCTTTTCTGCAAAGTTCTGCTGCTTTATGAAAAAGTAGTAGAAAGTTATGCGTTTCTAATGTGTCCAATACACTCACATACACATATATATAGTACAAAGTCATGTGTGGAATGAAGCCATAATTTTTTACAAATCGTCAGACGTCAGTTGGTTGAAAAAAGCTTAAATTTTATGGCGCAGTGAAAAGGCAGCAGCGTGAATGCAGTAAAACTCATTAGCATCAATTTGAATGCAGCGAAATTTTAAACAAAAGATTAGAGTTGACCTATTGCCCAAACTCTTAGAGAAGATAAAGACAGGGGCTACTTTTTCCCAAAACAAATTTATGATAAATAGCTAAGTTACTATTTTGACCTGTATTCGATATTCGAAATATTTACGCTGTATAAATATTGAGTCAATAAATTAAATTGTACAATAAATCTCATATATCATATAAACGAATTTATGTATGTATTAATTATATTATTTTAGAGCTCAATAATGAATTGTTATGAATGTGATTATTTAATTGAAAATATAAAACCAACTCAGACCACCTCGGTTCTCATACTTTTAGACGTCCAGGTAAAATAGCGGAAATAGAAATAAAGCAGATTTGTGCTAGGTTCAAGGCACTTTGTCGATAGCTGATATCCAAAATAGCTGTCTAAATATTATTCCTAGCCATCTTAAGGTGTCAGCCATCTAACCAAACCTATATACCATATGTATAATCTGGCCCACTATCAAAAGCATAGCGAAATTGTTCATATGTGTGGCCAAATTTGTTACAAAAACGAGGAACAAGAAAAAAAAAGAAACGTTATCTTTTTTTGCATCCTTAACAAATACAAAATATGCCTTAGAAGAACTCGATTTCGATTGGTTAGTTTGTATGGCAGCTACAATATATGCAAGGGTAGTCCGATATCGGCGATTCCGGCATATGAGCAGCTTCTTGGGGAGAAAAGGACGTCTGCAGACGTTACGTCAGAGCGATATATTAAAAACTGAGGGACTAGTTCAGATGGACATGGCTAAATCAACTCAGCTCGTCATACTGATTATTTATATATATATTATATTTCCTTCCGGTTGTTACAAACTTCGTGACAAACTCTTAATATAGCCTGTTCAGGGTATAAAAAATTATTCTTTGACCTTAGTTGATAAAAATATGCTTAACAAAGTCTGCTAACAGCAAGTATTACAACTGCAATTCAGACGTCCAAACAGTCTTCTATTGTGAACACTATCCTTAGAACATCTTTCTAGCGAATTCAGTTTTCAATAACGTCTCCCTCTCCTAGACCTTTAAAAAAACAGAAACTATCGGATGATAATAATAAATATAAATAACTACGGCTTTGAGGGGAGGCACGTCTCTTAAAAGCAGCCATTTCCGCCTGAATATAAAAATATTTATGCGCTGTAGAACTTTGTATAGTTAAACTATTAGTAAATCATGCTCATCTGACATTAGTCATCTCAGCCAAGCTATATGTATCATATATATATTTATAACGGATTAAAAACAATAATATTTGACAATATTTTCAGAACAAATTAAACATGAAAAATGCCCCAAAATATTTATGGTATAAAAAAATATTTGCTAGCAAAAGTATACCGGCACCAACAATTCTTAGTAACTTGCCACTAAATATATATCATATATATATATATATATCATATATAGTTTGTGATGAAAAGCTAACTACCGAATTTCGCAATTACCAGTTTAAACACAAATATACATACGTACAAATTTTAGAGCAAATACAAACATATTCATCATAGCAAGTAGTTCTATTTCTCATTTGCTAACTCAAATCTCCGTCATTTAAATAACAGCGCGGCGCAAAATACTCGCAGTAACCGAAGCAACATTGCCATTACATGCGCATTTATGTAGATACATGTATTATATATTTTTGTAACAAATAGTTGAAATTGTTTATATGGTAGGTAAACACTATTTGTATGTATGTATATTTAACTGAAATTCCTAAAACACCGAAACTTGTCTATCAACTTCTGCGAATTTTTCAACTGAGGATTTATGATGTTGCACTTATAAATCAAACAGTCAATATTTAGAATATGCTTACATGTATAAAATATATAATATATGACCACTTTTGATATGCAGAGGAGTACATGGAAGTGCAAACATGTGGAATATGTAAGTTTGTATGAGCGTATTGGTAGTTAAAATACCTGTTCATGCCGCTGACTACTGAAATACTACAGAGTATATTTGTACTGATATACGTACATTTAAACCGTATATATATCTACAATTAGTTTGCATGTAAGCTCGCCTTTTTATATGAAAAATTTTAGTCACAAGATTGCCACAGTGCTTGAATGACCCACTAACAGAATCAAGAATAAATGCTTTGCTATGCCGGGGCCGCTTGACTTTGGGAAACTAGAAAACTTGACGGCATGGTAAAAACAAAATAAAAATACGGCAGCAAACACACACACACAGGAAAAATCTTGCCTAAGACGAATACCCTGCAGGAAAATGCAAATTCTAATGTATATATACCCACACCACACCACCCTACCGCCCAAATTTTACCAGGGATTTAACCAGAAAAAGTTCGAACCTTTGCTTTTACAAGCGTCAAGTGTAATAATCTAAAACTTTCCACCTGGTCAAAGCTCCTTATGAAGATTCTTGTTAGAAGATTTTATAGGTCATAAATGTTCTCAGCGGTTATTAATAATCCTCCAAACCATTGGCCTCTTTTGAAATCTTCAGAACTATTTACTGCTTGTCGCAGTCTGGAACTTGAACTAGCAACTCAAAGCTTAACAGTCGCACACTTAAGACCACTTCACTACATACATATATCATATATTATACTTCACTACAAACATGTATGTAAATGTATTCAACATTAGAATAGATTTTCTTAGAAGCGTTTTAGTCAAAAATAGTCGATTTTCCAGTCTCGTAACTAACGAAATGTGTCGCTGCAACCCAAGAGCACATAAAAAGTGCATAGAAATTGCGAAATGCAAACTAAAATATTTCTAGTCGCATACTTGTGGTTGTAGACCACCCAAAAAATGCAACAATATATGCAAACACTATATACAACACAGAAAATCGCCAGTGCACAAGTGAGCAACAGATGATGCTGTTACTGCAAGGAGAGACAACAGAGGCCACTTTAGCAGCAGTGGCTGTTAAAGGAAGCTATATGTTAACTGTTATTTGAGAGGAGAATAGATGTGGAATTTTCCATGAATATTTGAGCTATGATGGTATGTATATATAATTTATTATTTACGAGTATTTTCTAAGCACTTACTATGATATAAATGAAACAAATTGTGTAGATAAGAGTAGAGAGAGAGAGAGAGTTAGATGAATATTGTTGTTATTTATGTTTGAGCTATGGAAGATTTTTTAATTACTTTAGATGGTAAATATAAATAATAAAATAACAAATAACAATGAAATTTATTAAATTTTTTTAAAGAAATATATTATAGAAAATATATACTTAAATAAAATAAAATTAGAAGATAACAGATTTGAGTAGATTTTCTGAGTAAAAGTTCGAGAAATGTTCACCTTAAGAGATTTTTAGTACTTTAGAATGTCAAGGAACGCATTTCAGTTTTTGATTACATTCATTATCATTTTAGTATTCTTATGCTAAAGGAACCGGCCAATTGTATGTGGAGAAATATGCTAAAATTTTAGACACATAGGTTCTAAGGAAATCAAAAGCAAATAAATCTTTGTTGTTTAGACATTTGAAATTTTGTTTGTTACAAATTTTTGGGTTTTTGAAATTGTTTTTTCCATTAATATGAGCTTAAATATCCCATATTATTATTACCTAATTCTGAATTTAATAAAACCGTTCAACTATCGGTATCAACACAAATTTGACGGATTTTAATTTTTTGAAATACATAGGTGGCAACCTTTTTGCAGAACGGTTTGAGCCTAAAATATTCTTAAATACTTTCTATCTGATATCCGTATTTTAATAGATTTAAAATATATGTTTTCCTAAGTTATTTTGTATGTTCAATGTTTTAATAATGTGGCAACTCCGCTTAAATCACATTTTGATGTCTAACCATTTATATTGATTTTTTATTCGTAAATTATATTTTTAGACTGAAGTGGTGAAGCTTTTCGAAGAATTTACTATAATATATAAACTTTACAGAAATCCACTCCAGTCGAAATTAATGTCTCTTGAATGAAATTCCTAAAATTTTTGCGAAAACAGTTTAGAGATTTTTAGAGTCTATACGTAGCATCATAAAGTCAGTGAAGTATTTATTATTAATAATTAGAATTTTAGAAATAAATTAATATGGTTATATATAGGTATATTATTATATTCAATTTCATAAACAAAAAACCTTAATTAATTCTCTCAAAATATCAAATTTGTATTGCCACATAAACGTTTTTGTCATAAAGCGCCAAAGCTCAGTATGTTTGCAGCAATTAATTGTGAAAGATCCACCAGAGACCATTACATGAAATGCCTCTTTGTTTACCAAATAACACTAAGCCAAATATCAAATGTATATGTAGTATACTATAATATGCATGTATATATATATTCCTATCCGTATGTATTATGTATAAGCTTTTGTTTGTGTGCGCATGCCTAAAATGTCGTAAAGTATTTATTTAGCGAAATTCATTGCTGCCATACGGTTTAGAAAATTATGTAGGTCAGTTGGATGCCACTTGCAAGTGGCTGCCGCTCAATGCTTGCTGCAGTTGTAGTTGTTGCTGTTGTTTATACTACCGCTGTCGCGCTATTTTATCAGCAACAGTCAAGCTGCGATGCAATGGGGGCAACTCAGCTCAACCGGCATCGTCGATGCAGAGTTGGCAACACACACAGCTACGAAGCTGAATGAGCACATAGCGGCAAAAAGGTGGCGCACAGCGCAAGTGTACATGAAACGCCGCCAAACAGCACACACCTCATGTTTGTATGGATGTATACAAATATGTACGAATATATGTGTTTGTGTGTGTGCAGTTAAGTAGCAATTTTGCGTTTGTCGACTTATCGCAGCTGATATGTACAGCTAGGCCGGCGCATTGGCATAAAGAATGTTTGCTGCAGTGTTGTATGGCGATAGCAACAATAACAACAATAAATGAAATATGGTAGCGCTGACGCATGTTGCCACAAAATGTGGCGTCGTCACTTGTGCACGAATCTTTAACGAACGCATTGTTGCTAAGTTGACTAAGTCTATTTGTATTCAATTGTTTTTCCCGCTTTGGCACCTTCTTTGTGTTGTACGGTGGAATGTACGGTTGTGGTGGCGCAACGGTAAACTATTTGGGTGGATTCATTAAAATATCTATGCTTATTGAAGAACAACAAAAACAAAATGAATTTGTTTATCGGCTGTGTAGTCAGAAGCCCATAAAAGCATTGCTAAGCAAACGAACGACTTAAGCGACGAACTCGATTTCAATATATTGATGGCAAGTAAACGCTGCTGGAAAGAATATTTGTTGGTTTAAAAACTAAAAACAATTAAGAAAGACTTTGGTAATTGATTTCAAAGAAATTTTATAGTGTTTTCTGTATTATAGAAATGATGAATACAAAAATTCTTCTTTTTTGTTTTAATAATATTGTAGCATGAGAAAGTGGAAGTAAATTGAATATATGCAGAATTTACTGTATAATAAGTAGGTTTTTATTTTCTTAAAATATATATTTTTTTAATACTTTTTAAATTATTAAACAGCAGATTATAGATTTTTATTTTTTTTTAATACAAATTATTAATCTTATTTTATTTAATTTAATGTTGCTTTAATTTTTTTTTTAATTTAAATTTTTTTACTTAATTTAATTTAATTGAGTTTTGATTGTTTAATTTAATACATTTTATTTAATTTTATTTTTATTTAATTGAATTTTATTTTGTTTTTACTCTATTAACACATATATTATGTAATTTAACTTAATTTACTTATTTAAATTTTATTTTATTTTAATTTATTGTATTTTAGTTTTTCTTTTAATATTTTATATTATTTAATGTTATTTTATTTTATTTAATTAAATTGATTAATGTTTGTTGTTTTTAATATTTTTTAAATTATTAAACAGCAGATTATAGATTTTTATTTCTTTTTTTAATAGAAATTATTAATCTTGTTTTGTTTTATTTAATGTTGCTTTAATTTTTTTTTTATTTAAATTTAAATATTTTTTACTTAATTTAATTTAATTGAGTTTTGATTGTTTAATTAAATACATTTTATATTTACTTTATTAACATATACATTATGTAATTTAACTTAATTTACTTGTTTTAATTTTATTTTATTTTAATTTATTGTATTTTAGTTTTTCTTTTAATATTTTATATTATTTATTTTTATTTTCTTAAATTGATTAATTTTTGTTGTTCGGTGTAATACTCAGGCAATTTAAACAAAGTTTGGTGAATGTCAACTAATTGAAAATTTAAAGTAAAAATATTCTAAGGCCAAGTAATAAACTGGAGAAAACAGAAAATGTATTTTTTAGGATTGCCACGTGTATTCTTTTTTAATTAATTTAGACTGATAATAGTTATAATATTAATATCAAACTATATAAATTTAAGAATGCGCGCTGTTTAAATTTCTTTTGTAAAGGTTGCCATTTGTTAAATTTTTTATAGAAGTAAAATGAAAGATTGTAGATAAAATTTTCGTCGTATGTTTTTGTGTGAGAGGTTGGCAACTAATAATTTAAAAAAAAAATATAAAATATATCACAATATGGGTTTAAGAAACTTGTGGTTCTTTGGTCGTTTTCTACATATCAAGCTTTCAAATTAGTGAGAATTGGTACAAGAAATGTTAGTACAACAAAAAGGTATAGCAGTTCAAAACTAGTATTCAGCGATCTTATTTATAATAGACATATTTCTTCTTCAACAATTAAAAAAAAAAGCATGAAAAAGTCATCGAATTACTATATATCGCCGAGAGATAAATACTTAATTCGCTGATGAGTTAAAGAGTCAACGCATTCTATTTTATTATTTTTTTTAAATATAAAAATGAAATAATCAATTACAAATAAATCAAAAAATGCCGCTAAGTTCAACGGCAATGAATTTAAGCTGTTTTAACAGTATCCGATTATTTATATGGTGACTTGTATTTTAAAAATTTTGTTTTGCTACAGCGGTATTTTTTTAAATTTTTTCTGCACTAAAATTTTATAAAAATGGTAAACAAAATTACAGTTGAATTGAAACAAGTTTATTTTATTGCCCAATATATCTTCCCCTGCGGGTTTGGGGAAAGAATATGCCCGCGGCAAGGCATGCCTGTCGTAAAAGGCGACTAAAAGCCAATATGCACTATGACTGTTATTATATTCTTTGCCCAGTAATATCAGCATAGTATGTGGAGTGATAGTGCTATAATACTCAGCTTGAACTGATATTAGAAACACTTTAAATGAAAAAGCAAATAAAAAGACATTTGAAGTTCAAGCGACAAATGTCACCAGTCATTTGAGTAATGGGGAGCTCAACTGGCAGTAGTTTAGGCTACGCAGTCTGACCGGAGACTTTCCGGTACCACGGGGAGCAGAAAGCCCTTGGACTTCTGTTCAATCTGCTCATTGGGTTCGGCCCTTTGGGGAGTATCGTGGTGGCTGTGGTTTAAACCTAAATGCTGGAAGAACTGAATTTTCAGTTCGAAAAAAGAAGTTACATAAGTAACTGGGTGCCGTACCCGAAAACGGAAGAGGTTTTAGGTCGGCCTCGAATCATACCAAGATGGTAGTGTGGACCCAGACACACTGCCACTGGTATCCAAATAAATACTTGCATAAGCTCGTTTTGTTTGGGGCGCTGATCAACGCATTGTATTGATCCGTTGTGTTTTGAACACCGTGAGGTAAGGCCGTCGCCGGCAGGTACTCACGTAAATCTACAACGAAAGTTGCCCAATATATCAACTAAACCACATTGCTGATATGTATTAGATTTTGGAGCAGTTTTTTTGTTATTATAACGACAAAAATTAAAAAGAATAGGCAGTCCAAAGGATATACAAACTCACATTCATGCAAAAAATCCACTTTTGGCGCAAATGTTAAAAAAACAGAAAATTAAAACAAAAACAAAAACATGTTTTAATTTCAACTTGTTTACAGTAATGCTTTTGCTATTGAATTGCAAACCCATTGATTATCCATATTCGTAAGCCACAAAGTCTCTTAATTCACTGCTACTTATTCAATGAATCGCAAAATTAAAGCTTTTTAACAATTAGAGCCAACAACGCCAACACAAATATTTGCACAATTGAATATTGCCGAGAATTAGAATGAAGTATTTTTGTTTGAAAACAAAAGATTCGCTTCCCACACATCACAGTATATACATTCAAACTTATAAGTATAAATACAAGTACTTTGTCGCATTATTCTTGTTTGTGGGAGAGAACACCTGTGCGCATGCGCAAAATTGCGTTATGCTTGTGCTTACTCGGTACTTATTTGCATACGCTGTACTTTACGATATTTTACATACTCGCGTATATTTGGGTGCGTACATACTTGTATTTCTACAAAGCGTTCTTGTCTTTCATTAATTCAATAGGCATTTTATCAAAGGAAAAATATGTCAGTTCCGTTTTTTTGTTTTTGTTTTTTGTGAGTTATTTTGACAATTGTCTGCTGTATCTAATGACCAGTTGTTAGTTGCGTTGACAGCGTGAATAATTGGCGTTTCTAAGAACTTCCATAGTAATTTTTCTTTTGCGAAACAAAGTACAAGCAATTTTCATTAATGATTGTATTCATTTTACTTAAACGTTTCTTATTTAAATGCCAGCTGTGGTATAGAAAACTAATTCTTATGATTTCTAACTACTTCTTGTAGACGAGGTCATGGCAATTTTTGCTTTTATTGCTATAATTTTAGTTTCTTTTAAACTTATTTGAAAATTTAAGACGGCAGCAAAGTAGAACAAACTGTCGAATAAGATAAAAAATGATGCAAATTTTATGAAAAAAAGTAATTCATAATGAATGCAAAGTATTTTATAATGAAAAGTTCCGAAATAGAAATTTGTATTGCTTAAAATTTAGTTAAAAATATGAAGCTAGAAATAAGGCAAATATAGTTAAATTGTGCTAAACAACTGACTCAAAGTATTTTTTAGGACTACTTAAAGGTAACATAGGTATATTCAATATAGCATACATATGTAGCGTTGAAATTGAATTAAATAATAAATTTCCTAATACTTCAGTGTCAATGAATATCAAACGGGGTATATATTAAAGTGTATTTTTATATTTATCACGCTACGTATAATATCTGGTCTAAAGGTGTGAAATGGAAATCATATTTTAATTCATAATTCACCTTATAAAAAAGAAAGTAATACAAATTATTTTTTTATGTATGGCAATAATTATTTAAATCAAGGCGGCAATTACATGTTGTATGCAAATATCATAGCTATAATGCTCTTCTCTAGTAAATACTAAGATAAATTGATGTCGTAAGGGAACAGTTGGTAAGTGTAATTCAATGAAGAAAATTTATATTAGAGTATACGAGTAATAAATACTTAATCCACTTCCTAATAACGGAAGCATCAACTCTATACGGTATCCTTATACATCCTTATACCTGAAGAGTTAAATTGCTATCTGCTTCACTAATGTAATCTAGAAGGACACTGGTTTACATTCCGTTTCAGAAGAGATACGCCGCCGGTATATATAATATTTTCATAAAGTCCAGCAGCATTCTGGTACTTAAAAATATTTTATTTTTTAATTCCAACTAATAATTGCGAGTTATAAAGAGATTTTTTTGACAAGCTCGGAAATAGAGTCATAAAGCAGAAAGTTGACTTCTTGAAGTGAACTTTTGTAATGAAAAAGTGTATCATTGCCATCTGATCAAATTTGACCCGAACTGTTCCATTTAAACTGGGCACGCAAACCGAAACCTTAAAATTTTTATTTTCCTAGAAATAAGGCAAATGTAGATTGGTGTAACCTTTTTTTTATGTTTGAGTGAAGTTTTATCTAAAAATGTAAAATAATAACAAGTGTTTGGAAAATTGTACTAAGATTTGGCGTGCCTAATTTGAAGATGGTAATGAAGATTTGTATTAAAATACGTAAACATGTTTTGTTTTTTTAATCAGTCTGGGTCAAATTAGGTATTGCTGCTTATTCATTATATGAAAGTGTGTTTTTAAACAAATTTAATAATTCTCAAAAAAAAAAACATTAACTGAACTTTAAGAAATTTGAATGATTTTTGAATAATTTTTGTTTTTCGAAGTTTGTTCAATTTTAGAAGCAGAAGAAGTTTGTCAAATGATCTGTCAATTTATCAACTACGTATAATAAAGTTGCCGTAGTAAAATTCAAATTTTGATTTTCGTTCCAAAAATATATAATAGCAAAAGCTTCAGCTCATTTTTTGAAATTTTCTTACATTTTGGAACTATTTGTTACCAAAATATGTGTAGTAAAAACATTTGAATGCAATTCAGAGATTAAACTTATAATTAATCATTTTTATATATAATAACCAAAACTTATAATTTACAATATAATTCGTTGCCTTATACTACGATTTGTCGCTTACCATTTGCTCCAGTTTGTAAATATAATCCATATTCATGATTAGAAATTTATAGCAATCAAGCAAGAAAATCACTTTTTACACAATATTTTCAATATCACTATTTTGCAATCAAATCACAAAATGTTTGCATTACAACAACAAAAATAAATATATACATACAATTTGCTCATCAAAAACTGCGTTTATATAAAATAAAAACACAGGAACTAATAACAAAAGACTTAAGAAACAAACTTGATTGCAAAAACCACGTTTTCCGCAGTGCGCAACCGTTGTGACAAAACCGTTATATGCACACACAGACACACCAACAACAACGCTATAGCATCACCACATTTATAGTGTATTATTTTGTTATTGTTGTATTTTCATGAGGCATCCTCAGCTTAGAAGCAACAATGTAAGCAACATCATAGACGCCATTGTTTCCGTTGCAAGCGGACACTGCGGTCACTTACTCTGCAACAACGGGCAATTGCATTGCCTTGCAACCACCACTTAAATACAGTTAATTTCGCAAAAAGCAAACAGATAAGCAAGCTGCTAATTTTCAAAATAAACACAGCGCACCGATTTTATTAATAGATACAGGCGCCTACGTTTGCACGTTCACTTATTTTTTTTTTTTTTAATTTCAAAAAATTTATTTTTTATTGCACTACTACAACAACAATAACATTGAATTTCTGAGATGCAAAAGTGATGCGCTTCACGTCCAGCCGGCTCAAAAGTCGAATTGAGAATCATTCTTGGACCATCCTAGTACTGAGCACGGCCAGCAAAGTTAGCGAGCTAAGCCAAGTCAAGAGCGCAGAGCAGCGCAAACAATAAGAATCTACAACATGTGCGGGAATGTATGGGAATGCATGTGTGGCTCACAGACATACACACACACATACAGGTATGTATTTGCTTTGCATGTGTTAGTCTAAGCTTTGTTGCTTGTGCTGAGCATAGAAGAAAGTCATCAATGGACCGTTGTCTTTCTTTTCTTCCTTTAGCTTGCTGATTAATTTCTGAGTTCGCTGCTTTGTTTATTCACATATCTTCTCTATTTTCTTCAGTTGTGCTGCTCATTTAGCCACACTCGCTCTACTCTTTCGTCTCCTCATTTATTCTAATGCAAGCATAAGCACAGATAAGTACACAAAGCGGCGCAGGCGATAGCCAAATCGATGGCGAGAGTAGCGAGCATTGGTGAAAGAAACAGGTGGGCCGGCTTGCTACAATCTTAAATCGGCGCTAAAGAAGTAATTATCATTGAGTGGCAGCGTTGGCGGCGCAGCGCGCGGGCAGCTGTCATTTCTGGCATTTAGTTGCCAGTTTCCCAGTGTTTAGGCTTACATCATGCGGCAAAGTGGGCGCGTGGCTTTTTGCGCCACCATTGTTGTTGTTGTTGCATGTATATAGTACTGTATGCATTTCTCCAAGTAGTCGGCAGCGGTCGCATCGTTGCATGCGTTTTCCGGTTCTTAAGAGAGATGCGTTTTCACATACATTTAAACTAATATATATGCATGCACACATACATACAAACATACGTACAGATATATACATATATCATATATTGTGCACGTAAGAACTGCAGTATCATGCCGGCATTTATTTTATGTTTTATTATTATTGTTATTACAACATTTTTGTATGAACATATAATAATTTTTTTTTTTCGTTGAAGCCATATTTGGTCTGGCATGTTGGCTTGTTGTTTGTGGCGTTAGTGATGACATTGCATTTAAAGGAGTGGTAGAACAGGCACTAGCTCAAGCGTTGCAACATCGAAGCACAAGCGAACAATTATGAAAAGTAAATAGAGAAGCCACAATTTTGACAGCAGATTTGAACAACAACAATAGTTACACATGTAAGACAACAACAAAAAACAGCAAATGTATTGATTGCTAGATCGATGAAGATAAATTGAGTTCACCGAAGCTGCAACGTCATCGCTGCATCAATTGCGCCCTAACAGTAAAACTCTAATTTGTAGACCTGATTGTTTTTGTACAACAGAAAGCATACAAGTTTATTGAATATAAAAAATATTAAATACTGCAAAATATACTGGAAAAACAATTTTTATTAGAAATATGTACTTTATAGAGCTGCCAGCAAGTTTAAAAGGGTTGTTATTTGAAAATATTGTATAAAATTTTAATTTTTCTATACAATATGAATAAAAATTTTAAATGAAAAATAAAATTTGAGTTTAGTAAAATTGAGAACGTGGAACGTATTTTTTATAAAATTTAGTATATTAAATTTTAAAATTTGAGGAGTCGGAAACACAGTTGCCAACCAATTTTTTGAGATTGAAACATCTCGGTAATCACACTTTTGGCGGACCAAAATATTTGGCCGAAACAGATATTGGCCGTCTCAACAAGTTTGTCATAGGCACAAAGCGCTTTGTCGACATTTAAGGGACTATTGATTTGGCTCATAGGAGTTATGGGTACCACAACGGACCGGCGTTTAAGCTGTCCAAGTGTGATCCTCCTTAGGATCGACCCTCTAACCTAACCTAACCTAACCTGCTAACCAATTTAAAATTATTATTGCTTGCAAATATAATAAAAAAAATGGAGATTTTCTATATAACATGAGTAAAAAATTTTAATGGAAATAAAAATTTGACTTAATAAAATTTAAAACACGGTTGCCCAACTTTTTATAAATTTTGGTATATATATAAATTATATCATATTTCGAAATCAAAGTCGGCCCAAATATGTAGAAAAATTTAAAACTATTGCGAAAGTAAATTTATGGAGTTGCAAGCCGATTTAAAATGGTTATTTGTTAAAAATAGTATATAAAAAAATTAAATTTTTTATACAATATGGGTAAATAAGTCTAAGTAAAATTGTCATATTTTTTAAATTTTTGATATACTTAAAATTTAAAATTAAAGCATGAACCTGAGAAATTACATATATATAATTGCAAAAGAAAATGTATGCAGTTGCAAGCATACTTGAAATTGAATAAAATTGAAAATATGAAAATTTTCCATATTATGTGTGACTAAATTTTTTTAATATCTACTTTACGTTGTGAACCTACCATATTTGTGCGGTAGAGGGAGTGTTAATCATCAACATTGGAAAAAAAATACTGAAACAACGGGAAAATAATGCATGACTACATTTAAAATAAATATTTGCGGAGTGTTCTTAATCTCTATCAACTAAATATATCAATATTTTTGACAATTATCTAAAAAATGTGGTAACCAATACATAAGAAGGAGTTATATTGTGTTAAAGGTTAAATGAGTTCAATTAAAATATTTACCGTAAAATGCTAAAAAAAAAAAAAATAAAACAACCAAATTAAGAACCTTAAAAAGTTAGTGCTTTAAGTCTAAGAAAAAATTTTTTTTTTAATCGTCCATGGCACTAATCAACAAGCAAAAGTTTTGCCTTTAGATTTCTTACACGAACACAAGCTTCAACATATGCTTACATAAAAATTCAAATTCAGCTAAAATAAATTTACATTTACTGCAAAACAACAACATTTTATTGCTTGTTATTAAATTCAATGGTTCACACCTTGCTGAGGCTCTTTCTCCCATATATTAAGTCTGTGTTGCTTTCACATATCGAGCTTGTTGCTTAAGTCTTTAGTCTAATAATGACTTTTAGGTCGCATTCTAATTTTGTCTGTTGTTGCTGCGCCCTCTCTACAATTCGAGGCATATTAGCATATTTTTCAGCTCCTCATAAATCATGTTAGTAAATTATGCTTTTAAAAATTTTGTGGCATTGATTCTAAGCATTAGCAGTTGGTGAACAGGTGTAAGAAGAAAGGTTCAATTTCAGTAGTATAGGTATATGTATGTCTGTAGTAGCGGTAGCAGAGTATGCAAATTAAAAATATTTATAAAATGTGGACGTGTTAATTAACTAAATTAATGCACATAAAATATTAATAATGAAGACACTAAGTTTCGTAAAATTTTAATTAGTAAAAAGGGAATTCATATTTGGGTAAGTTGACCAAATTGTTGGGAATTCCAGCAGTAATAATTTGAAGATAAACAACTTTGGGCACGTTAGTAAAGGCTTTAGACCGCAACGAAATTGTGTAAAGTAACGAAATTCCATCACACTATTGTATACAGTCCACTGTCACAATGAATATATTTATATCCATATTCTTTTTTAGCATTATACGTAATAATACCATGAGTAGAAATTATTTAAATAGAATAACAATAATAATTTATATGATAAAATTACTATATGAATATCAATTTTAGTTATAAAAGTCACATTTGTAAGCATATTTTCTAAGGGATGCCACCTGTTTTAAAATTTGAATTCAAATGAATAGATAGCATAAACATATTATTACAATATATGTAAGTATCAAACTGAAGAAATTTAATTAGGACCCCCCCCCTTGAACTTGAAATTTAATAAAGGTGTTGCCACTATTTAAAATTTCGAATTCTACTAAATTTATTAACAAATTATGAAAAACTAAGGTGGTGGTTGCCGCATGTTAAATTTTTTGATCCAATTAAATTTAAAAAAAATTTAAATATTAAAAATATTAAACATAATTTAAATATTTTAAATAATAAAATAGTAAACAAAAGCGGCTAAAAAAATTTCTTTGAAAAAGGGTTGCCATCACAAACTAATATAAAAATTTCGTAATTAGAATAATGAGAAATTGTTGATACACATGCAAACGTTTTCAGTGAGGCCAGTAGTTAAAGTATCGTTTTTCAGTAAATTACAATCTATTAGTAAGATCTAAAATTTTTTACCTAAAATTAATAGTTTTTCTCACCTAGAAGCTGGGTGTTAGGAATTATGATAGCATACAGATTGGATCACAGTAAATAAATTTAAATTTTGATAAACAACACGAGAAGAAGCCCAAAATAAATGTTAACCTCAAAAGGGCTGCGTGATTTTATTACTAGTGCCACATGCAGGCAATTCACACCTTGAATAGATGCAAATGCCGCAACGCCCAAAAAGTAAAAAAACAAAAAACCGTTAACTGTACAAGTGTACTGTAATCAGAGCATAAATTACAATTTTTTGGTAATATTTGAAATAGGTGAAAGACACAATACATGTGTACAAGCGTATACATATATATGTAAATGAACCAAAAATACATAAACATATCCACATTTCCCCACAAAGCAGCCGCAAGTGCCTCAGCGTCTTTGCAAAAGCGCCTTAACGACAGCGGTCCCAAAGAAATGTAAAGAGAAAATCTCAAATTGAGTTTGTGTGGCAAATTAACGCATCGTAAACGGGCCGCCACCTTACAGCAGCATAATTTGTTGCGTGCGCACACATCGCCATCTGTACATAGTTGTATACAGCAGCGTGGCTTGCAGAGAGTTAAAGCACTGTTAATGATCTGCAGCCGCGATTCGCGTAAATATCTTTTTCATTGCTTTGAAAGGAGAAGTGGAAACGGCAACTATGCAAACTGGCAGGTCGTTAGATGCGCGAATTGCTTCTTTTTTTATATAGAAGCAAACGCATGTACATATATGTATTCTACAGTGGGCAGTGAATAGTGAAAAATTATTAAATTTAAAAAAAAATAATTAAATTTTGAAAAAATTGTTAAATATTTATCAAACCAAATAAGCAACATATACATATGAGAGAGAGCGAGAGCGATGAAAGATAAAAAGTTAAAGGAACAAACCTTAATTTAGAGAAGAAAAACGTATTGTTTTCGAAACAGTACAGTCTGTATGGAAATTATGGGAATTATGAGATTCGAGAAGGGATATCTTACTTAGGCTAACAGCTTCGACATTTTGAATTATTGATCGGCAAAACAATGTGTCTAAAAACTTAAAATGTGTTTTGACTTGGATCGAATTAAGATAGCCTTTTTGCCAACTTTTGAATAGTAGTTACTTTTTATGAATTCGAAAAGCATAGAAAAGATGTAATATATTAAATTTGCGATAGAATTGTCATGTATTTGAGAATTGGTTCTCATATACAATACAAAGAACTTGGACCTCCAAAGCCAATGTATTTATATTTTAAATTTAGAAATATATTTTTCAGCCTTAATGTTACTTTGTGAATGAAATGAGAACATGATATTTAATTTCACAAAATAAATTATTGAAAATATTTTTTTAAAAATTGTTATGGAAATTTAAACCAAAGTAATATTTTAAATAAGTTATTTGAATTTAAGTTCTTATTAAGTTCGAGTATCCGATTTGTTACTACCCTGCTCGTTTAGTTTGAGCTTTGTTCTCTTGCCAACAATATTTTTTTATGTGAGAGTAAATGTATGTAAATGTAAATAACTTTTTGAAGTTTGTTATTCTTATATCTCGATTTAAATAAGCCTCTTGTTTGTTCGCCTAGTCACTCTCAAAATTTTTTTGAATAAAATTAAGCAGTTTACTTTCTGTCTATACCATGACCACCTAAAATTCCCTCCCACAACTAAAATTTGTTGTGGCACATTGCAGTTTTATTACACTGTGCAACCTCATGATATGTATGAGTGTGTTTCTGTGAGTAGCGGTGGTGCGTGCGGCCTAAATGCGGCAAATTATCAGACGCATAATCATTCGCTTGTGTGAATTTATGTTGACGGCGCTACATATAAATATTTTAGCAAGTCACACACATGCTTAACAAGTGAGTGCCGAATAAAAAGTGTGACTGCAGACAAATCTCTAACATTTTATTTGACTATTTGCTTTGTTACATATTTCTTTTCAAGCCATTTAATTTCTTAAATATTTACTTAAAATGTTCATCTTCTTTTTTCCTCTTCTATAGCATCTTCCAATATTTACACTACTTTTGCTTTCTTTTGTTTTATTTTTTGAAGTTTTTTTTTTAGACTTTTATTCACTAATGTTGTTGTCTTTTGGTCTCTTCATTCGCGCATTTATGATTTGAATGTGCAATATTTACATTTAGCGAGCAAATATCACAAATAAACGCTTAAGTGTAAATTAAATTTATTGCTTGGCATAAATATTTCTTAATGAGATCTCTTGAGTTGTAACTGCGAGTACAGTGACTTTGAAACGCCGCGAATAAGCTGATTTTGCATTAACAACATTAGCGTGCTTATATGGCATTTAAAATAATTTTCATGAATACATACATCTATATATTTTAATACAAATATATATATATATATATATATAAATATATATATAAATATATATATATTTGTATAAACATAAAAACATAAAAGCATATACATTTGTAAATTGTGCTCAAACTTCTATAGCTATATACATATGTGATGTAAGCTTTGTATTTAATTAACATTAAATCAAATTCAGCTGAGCCGGAGATAAACTGTATATACACGCTACAAAAATTATAAAGATACTTGATAGCCATTAACAGATATTAGAGTGATTTAAGTGTTCCATTACAGCAGTTGCTGTCTTCAAAACAATTTCGTAATTGCATTTTAAAACTCCATTGAATGTTGCCTAATTAAGAAAAAATTATCAAAATGGATTATTAAATATTTATCTTTCTAGGGGTTCCACTTACTAAACATAATCGTTTCTTATTTCAAAATATTTCACTTTCATATTTTTATACCTGCAGTCTTTAATTGGTTACAGAAGTGTCAGTCTAAAAGTTTACGTTTTTCTCATTTCATGAGATTTTCTATAAATATCATGCGATTTTTTGTGTGTAAAAACTGTGTTGCCTACATTTTGGAGCGTATTTATAGTAAAAGGGGTCAAAATTAATTGTTTTCAAATACAAGAAAATCTATTAAATATGACAT
The DNA here is from genome assembly GCF_042242935.1 of Bactrocera oleae. Lineage (NCBI taxonomy): Eukaryota > Metazoa > Arthropoda > Insecta > Diptera > Tephritidae > Bactrocera > Bactrocera oleae. The sequence goes on along the minus strand of NC_091539.1, from coordinate 64,025,165 downwards.
TGAAGTAACTTTATGAATGGACAATAGTAATACACTATATAATTACATATAATTATTTATTGTTTGTTTTAAACTAAAAATAAAATATTTATTTCTCTTCCCAAAAAGCCTATTTTTATACCCTGAACTTTCCTTTTGGTTGCTACAAACTTCGTGACAAGATTTATATACACTAAGTAATGTATACATACAAGTATAAATGATAAGATAAGATAAGCGTGACGAACTGACCGTCTATATATAAGCGAACTAGTCCCTCAGTTTTTGAAATATCGATCTGAAATGTTTACACGTCCTTTTCTCATCAAGAAGCTGCTCATTTGTCGAAAACGCCGATATAGCGACCATACAAACTAATCGATAAAAACTAAGATCTTCTATGGATAACTTTTTTATTTAACAGGATATCTTCACAAAATTTTTTTGGGTGCAGACGACCTTAACGTTTTCTCTTGCCTTAATGTTTTAATAAAGAAATTTCGACACCAAAGTTTGTAACAACATCGAAAACTGCAAAAATAGTTCTCCAACACTAACAAAGTGTGCGTATGTATATACTTTTTGAGGGCATTTTAGTGAAGTCTCATGTTTTTTCTAAATTAGAATCTTAGATTCTATTGAGAATATTATGTTTTTATTTCGAAGATCTTAATTCAATTTTTTATTGTATATAAGAAACCTATACGATAAAATAATCTTATAGTATAGAGAATTGTACAAATTTAAGCCGAAATTTACGAATCTTCTCACATGTTCATATTCAATCAGGAACCTATTAGCTTGCGAATTTTAATAATTACGAATTCACATGCAAATATGACGCAAGCTCTTTTTACCCCATTATTCAACAATTTCTTCCCCTCCTCAGAACAGTTATTTTAAAAACAATAACTAGACTTTCCCTAAAAACAATTGCCGTAAATTCCATTAAATGCCTCAAATTAATCGAGTTGCAATTTGTGTGCCTCATCATGTTCAATTTAGAACAATTTCAGCCACAACACGCAATCACATCACATCTAACGGTCCAAAACTGTAATCTGGGTATAAAAACTGCAGTCCGTTGAATTGACCACGCAGTGCGGCTAAAATAAGTATTGAAGTGACATCTTAAAAAATTTATTTAATATCGGTAATACAATAGACTTTAAAAGCATGTTGCGCTTCATAGCCGCTTCGGTGCTGATTTGCACCGTTTATCATGTGGCAACCACAACTGCTGCACCGCATCCGCCAACAACAGCAGCGCCGCTGGTGGCCAATCAGGCAGCCTATGACACGAAATTCGATAACATCGACCTGGACGAGGTTTTGAGCCAGGAGCGTTTGCTGCGCAACTACATTAAATGTCTTGAGAATACCGGTCCTTGCACGCCTGATTCCAAAATGTTGAAGGGTATGTACAGATACACCGTGCTTATGCATATAAGAATAATATTTTTTTATTATATTATACGAAAATATATGTATGTATATTTTGAGGTTTCGCCAATTTCAGAGATACTCCCCGACGCTATATCAACCGATTGCGCCAAATGCTCGGAGAAGCAGAGGCTTGGCTCAGCGAGAGTGACGCACTTTTTGATCGACAATCGCCCGGAGGATTGGGCGCGTTTGGAGCAGATATACGATCCGCAAGGCAATTACCGTTTGGCCTATTTGGCGGAGAAGGACAAAAGCGATGGCATGGAGAAAACTACGGAAGCGGTTACTAAGCCACAGGCCTGAACCATTGCGCTATATTAACTGCACGCGAACATGGACCTTTATAGGAATTAATGGAACAGCGTTGTATTTTTCGAATTTATAGTAAATAGCTCAATTTTAAAAAGACATATACTTAATTTTAGGATTGCATTCCAAAAAGTACAAAAAAATATAAAAAGCAAAACTAAAACCCAACAAAAAAAGTCGAACAAATTATTATTGAACAATTTCTATAATTAGTGGTGTGCATGATTGCCAACTGTCTCCAAAAACAAAATTATTAGCGAATTTAAGTTAGACAATGAGTTTGAATGTTTCATATATATTTATTTATAGAGTAGCCATCTGACCTATACAATTTTAATGTTTAAAAGATTTATTTTTAAAAGCGCTAACCCTCAATCGGCATAACAATCATTCAGAGGTATGATGAAGATTTTCATTATTTTAAGTAAAGAGCTCGGCCAAGCATCTAGATACCTAAAAGGAAAAACTACTTGTCTTAGAGCAAGTGTCTTTATTTCTAGCGTAGAAAGCTCACATAAGAAAAGCAATTTTAAATCCAGGTAAAATTCCGAACAGAGTTGCCATAAAAAAATATTCCAGTATTTAGTTGTGGTAGTCGTTCGATAATTATTTTCATGTGATAGCTGCTAGGTGTGATTCCGAACAGAGTTGCCGTATATTATAACAAAAATATTCAACTTTTTAGTTATAGTGCATTTATTTGGAATTTATTTTTCTGAAAACACATTTAAATCCAAGTGTGATTTCGAATAGGGATGCCATATTAAAAAGTATTTTTTTTTAGTTCTTAGTTTAAGCTCTTAGGGTGATTTGATAAAGTATGTTAGTAGTTTTTATAGCCGAATTGTATATTTAGGTAAAGGTTTTGTACTAACAACTACACACTGTTCGTAATAATAAAAGATCAAATAAAGAAATTATAAATGGCGTTTACAGGGTGCCGCAATAATTTTTTTAGCTTTTCCGTTATACTGCAACTAACTAAAAAGTGATTTTGTGGTCTTTATAGTTCTATTTATGGAAAATAATTGTACTCTCTCTAACTCTAGAAGCAAATCATAACAACACAACATAAATAAGAAACACAACAAAAAATAAGGAATTACAACAATAAAGCAATTAATATTTCTTTCCCTTTATTGTGAAAAGCGTAAAAATACAAATCAAGTCTGTAAAAAAAGCATACATTTCTTTGAAAGCATATCGAATTGCTCACACATCGCAGCCATTTAGAATTAATTATGTTTTTTGATGTAATTAGTAGTTGTAATGAATCAAATGGAAAGCAAAATAAATACTCAAAAAAAAACTTAAAACAGGTCCAAGCGGTTTGTAGAGATGCACAAAGCCATGGAATTGTTTTCGCTGTGCATAAATAATCCGCTTGATTAAATAAGAAATGGGGTGCATGCTATATACAATATACTAAAATTAATAATAATTTACTAATATACGTGAGTATATATTCATAGATGAACATAATTCGTGGCTTTGAAGCAAATCTTGCTGCTAGCCATGCGCTATTCCCAGAAGTTGTACCCGACTTCGCTCACACGCTGAGCCTACCGCTAAGTGTGCTTGTATTTGGAAGCGTAAGTGTGTCTGTGCATGTTTTGAACCTTTTTAACTAATTTGCATTTGTCATCAGTACTTTTGTGAGCTTTGAAAGAAATATGTACTTCATTAAGGTGTCGGTCACCCATTTGGTTTTGTTATTATAATCTATTCTACTATTCGATTGCTTTCATTTCTGCAGCTTTTTGAGTTGTCACATACATACATATGTATATGTTTACAAATTCATATATTCATATAAAAAGATATGTGTATTCATATTCGTCTTGATATTTAAATTTTTATAAGCAATTTGAAGGCCATTAAACTAATACTACGCCAAAATATCCGAGCTATGATTGTCTTTTGAAGCTTGGCTTTCAGACTTTTATTTGTTTATTTTATTTTTGTTGCTGTTATCTTTTGTTACGATTTGGAAAGTTGGCTCACAATTTTATGTGCTGAAAGAATTAATTGATGCATTAGTAAAGCATCTGTGGGGTATTAAACAAACTTGTTAGCATTTACATATATATGTTAACGGTATAACCATGTAGTTCACCATGCAAGCTAGCATCTAATGTGTCAAATTGAAATCCATTTCATAGTTTTCAACTTCATTTGTCCAATGAAGCTGCACAAATACTTATAGATATGAGCTAAATATGAAAACTGGTAATGATTCAAGGAAAACTAGCAAGTATGTATCTATAGACATATATATCAAACATATAACTATTAATTTATGGAAGAATAGCTTATATCGATGATGAAATTTATTTAAATTGAATATTTTAAATTTAAATTTAAATTTATTCAAACTAGAAAGTATACCCTAAAAAGAAATAATTCTAACACACAACTTTTCCGAACAGAGTCCACTAAGAAGATTCATAAATAGAAATAATATTTTAAAGCTAGATCAGCAATATTTCTACTTTTTCCTCTAACAAACAACTATTGATTTTAAGATAGTGACAAAGTTCATCAATTTATCTGCATTGAAAGCTCAAATGATTGCTGATATTTTATCGGCTCTGCAAACTCTCCCGAATACAAAACTTGACCCGCCTTTTAGAAGTTAAAATTTAGTGCTAAAATAAGTTCTCGATATTTAAGGTATGTTTAGCTGAATTGTAATACTTTTGCTAGAAAATTTCTTCTTCCGACCTTCCAATTTTCCAACTTTGAAAAATTGCAAATTATTAATAATAAAATCCGTTTTTGTGTACTTTCATTTATCTAGTTTATCTTTTTAATACAACCTGTACCAATGGAATATTCCACAAAAAGCATTGTGAGCCTAATGAACTTATTAAACTGCAATGGTTTCAATCGAAAATGCCTTCTGATCCCTATTTCTAGACAAAAGTGGACAACAATGTCAAATTATCAGCTGGTAATGGTCGCCAATACAATGATTTGACATCTTACAATTTAAAAGATTTCTAATTATTCTGTGCGTGTAACTTTTTTTGTTCTCTAACCATCAGAATGACAAGAGACTGTTTGAAATATGGCTGAATTCAGTTCTGAATTGTATGAAATGGCAAAATATATAATATATCTATTTTCAACTCACTTATAAAACATTTTTCCATTATCGCGAAAAGTTATTATTGACTTATGTCATTTTGATGCTTACCTACAAGAAAAGAAAGAAGAGCAGAATAAGTAAATATATTTTATCAAAAAAGTTATAAAAAATTAAAGTACATTACACAGCTAAATTATAAATAAATTGAGATAGATAACAAAGGAAATTGCATTACTATAAGGAAATAAACAGAAGAATATCCAATGAAAGTAGTTGTAACTATTAAATTAGTAAATGATGACTAGAAAATGAGTAAAAATAATTACTTAAACAAATTATAAGTACAAATATCAGCTGAATATCGCGAATATTAGCGCATAATTATATACGAAAATTTTGGAATTTGGAGGTACTCAAGCACATTAATTATCAATTAGTCGCAACACATTAGTCGCAATTATTTGTTGTTGTCACGAGTATGGAGTAATAGCTAATCTGAAAAAAACATTTCCACTCGATACTATCAAAATTTAATGACGCTTATCCAATATTTGTAATAAAAGCTTAGGTAACATTCGACTAACTTTAAATGTATAATGCAAATATAAATATAAATAAATACTGGTATACATTTCTATAGAAAATATTTTTATAGGAAGTCGTAATACTTTTTGCAATTTCCATAATATTTTTTTAATCGTCTAACATTAAGTTCCACTAGACGCAAATAAAATAATTGCACCGCTAAATATGCAAATCTTACTCTAATCATAATTACAAACGATTTTTGTTGAAAGTATTCGTTATTAAATGCTAGAACCTTTTTTTTTTTAATGTTTTCATTAGAAAAAATGTGGACTAAATGGATTAAGTTCATAGGACAATATATAACCAATTTGTAGGCATTCAAATGGATTATTAGAAGCAAAGTCTCTTCTAGATAAATATTATTCCACAGGAACTAATCTGTTTGTATAAAAATAAGCTTTCATTCTAACTGTTACAATAATTGAAAAGACTTTAGAGCATTCAGTATTCAGACCCAATAAAATTATTTTAAGTTAACAATCGCCTTAAAGCTTTTGGAGTTTTTATAGCTAAGCTTCTTAAAAAGTTATAAAAATGAAGTGCAGCTATTATCTTTTAGTTCATTACAAAATCAAAATTTTTATAGCTTCAATAAATTTCAGAGCTTTTACTTTTCTGTCTCATTAAAAATTGTTTAAAAAAACCACTGTCTCAAAATTTCACACCAAATTTTGGTGCATTTTGAAATGCTTTTTAAAAATTGGAGCTTTTTACTCTGAGTTCAACAGAAAATCAAAACTTTTGGAGCTTTAATAAATTTCAGAGCTTTCACTTCTCACTTAATCCGGAAAGTTAAACTATTTTCAATTCTAAAAAAATTTTACATTAACAAATTTTAAAGTTTTTTCTCTTAATTTTATTAGAAATCAGGAAACTGGTATTAAATTTTAGTTGTTGCTACTTTATTCGTTTAGTATTTCAAGTATATTCATTTCATATTTTTCATGTAAAGGACCATTAAGTGTTACTATCCACCCTTCCTTCATAGTTTACCTATCACTCAGGCATGTCAATGCAAAGGTGAAAGGTGACAGGTTGTTAAACTTCTTAGTGCCAGTCATTGAAGACAGTGCATATGTTTCAACAAAGTATATGCAAATGCATGCAAATATATTATAAGTAGACAGCTATGTGCAATTTAGAATGTCTCAGATATATTTTAAGATGGTCATATTATGCAGCGAATAATAAGAATTGAAAGGGCATTTGAAGGGCTTCAGCCTAACAAAATTAGTAGCTAGAGGGCGGGTTTTTGTTAAGAAGCTTGTTACCTGTCTTTTGGTCTTAATGTAGTCATATATTGAATGTGTTAACACATGAAGACTTGTGGGCATGTAATTTGAAACGGACCCAATGCCAATCACTTATGATTTATTGTGCTGTGTGGAGCTCATGGATGTGATTATGCATATTAATGACAAATTTTTTAAAAAGCTTTTGACAATGGTTTTATGATGCACATAGGGGGTGGAAATTCGATATATTCATATTTTTAGCCTAATAGAATACGCTTAATTTTAGTTGCAAGCAAATTGGTCAAAATTGATATAAATATTGGTTGGTTCAATGGACATATTTTAACCCTTTTCAAAAGGAACCCAAGAACATTGCATAGTCATGAGCTAGTAATACTAACTATAAACTTTGTGTGGCTAGCTTTTCAGGTCTAAAGATTCTTGTGAAATTTAAAAATTACTTAGAAGGTGAAAACCACAAAAAAATAGAATGTTTATGAAACTCAGTAGAGATATCTCAGTATAGCAACCAACCTTGAAGCTATTAACGATTCTATTCGTTAAATAAATTTGAAAAGTAAATCTAAGGTTTAATAAGTTTTCAAGTTTTCAACGCTAATCTTGAAAAGTGTAATATGATTGAGCTTTAATAATTTCCAGAGCTTTTATGAAGAAAATAATTAATAAATTTCCACTGCCTAGAATTCTAATAAAATTCGTTGCTTTCTTAACCTTAAGATCAGCAGAAAAGCTTTTGAAGCTGTAACAAACTTTTCACGCTACCCTTGAAAAACAAAATTATTGAGCTTTAATTATTGCCAAAGTTTTGGTTGTTAAAATAATTAGTCGTCTTCATTTTGAGTTTTAAAATAATTTGGAGCTTTCACCCTTAAGTTAAACAGAAACTTTTGAAGTTTTCATAAAAACTCGGAATCGATAAGCCTAATTAGAAGAGAAATGAATGTCAAAACCGAAGAAACCGAAGACAATTTTTTCAATTCATTTTGTAGATTTGTCAGACCAAGCTGTGGTTGACTTTCAGAGCCCTTTACTGGAAGCTACAATTATTTTATAAAGCTCTACAAAATGTCGCTGGACCAAAGAAAAATAGGAAAATTACAAAAATCGTGAATTTGTTATTGTTCAAAAACCCTACTTCAACTTATGACAGCGCTAATTTCCTAAAGTAAATGTGAATGCGAAAGAACATTATGAGATTTAACCTTTATTGAAACAACCTTTGTAACATACAAGTATATCAAATATAAATAAGTTCCGGCAATTACGACGAACGGAAAGTGTAAGTGCGAAAAAGGCAGGAAATTAAAGCGACAACAGTTCAATAACCAACGCTAACGAGGTTATAACCATGTAAAAACGTTAAAAAAAAAACCGAAAAAATAGGTGCAAAGTGTATAAATGTATATATGTATGGAAAATACATATTTACTTACGTAAAAGTACACAGGTATTTACTTTTACATATTAATGCTAAACGACCAAACATAATTGCGGAAACATTTTCAGCGCTTTTACAGAAATCATGGAATAACATACTTATATAACGGTATAAAATAGGTGATTTTACCATAACCTAGCTAAAACACTTAAAAAAATATAAATGCTTCAATGAAAATTTTTCTTATATACCAATATTTGAAACTATGTACATATGTATTTTTAAACATTAAATAAATTATTGGTATATAATTTTTGCAATTATGTTAGTGAGTGAACTAAATAAACTATGTATATATGGTATATACATATGTACATATATTGTACATTCACTAACGTAACTTTCGTAAACGTTGCGACCCGATTCCACAAATGACGCCGTGGAAATGAGAACAATGGAGGAAAAGTAATTTGATAAAAATGATATATTACAAGCCACATACAAAAGCAGGTAAACATTCATAAATATATAGTAGAAACTATGTATAGTAGTATATATATATAAACATGTATATATGTATACACGCATCTACAATTATATAGATTAATAGTATGTATGTTGCTCTATATTTATGGCGCTGCCTAGTATATGACATGTATTTAGACAGCATAATGTATCCCACTTGTCACAGGAAACCAGAAATTGTTGGGGCGCTTAAGAAACCTGTTGTTCCACAAACAGCGAAATTAACTAGGATTGCATCGCCACAACTTTAGTTAAAGCACATACATATACATATGTTTGTATATACTTATGTATGCACGTTTTTCAACACACTTTTTTTTGTGGTACTTTTTTTGTGGCAGTGTCAACGTCTCCACCATTTATTGTGCGGAGTTTCGCGCTGCCAATTTACACTCAATGAAATATAGTAAGTAAAAGGGTTCGGTATCAATTAGCATAAATTTGAAGCGTGTTCCTTTTTTGTTGTCAATTCAACGCTTGACGGATTACTTTATGGTTTCCGCGCTGTGAGGAACACGAATTACAGGACCCTCCTTGAGAAAGATAAATAGACGAAGGGTTCGGCTATATGTACAATTGGTTAGTTGATCGGTACATTTTTATTATTTTTTATTTATATATAATTTTTGATGTCGGCACGTTTCTAAGTTCGCATTTTTATTGTAGTAGGAAGAGAAAAAATGTATTTTCTTCAGTTTCTAGTAGCTGATACCAAGCAATTGGGCCTAATTAAATGATATTTCCCGATTTTATGATTGTTGATGTCTTTTATTTGATTGACTTGATAAGCCATTAGTAGTTTTATTGGGTCTATAACTATATTCGTGCGGTTTGCCAAGAGGCTCGGCAGACAAAGAGGAACCGGGCGGCCAAAAAAGTTGAATATCAATTAGGATTATTGAATTTTACATTGGGTTGTGACTAATGATGAAAAATGTAACCTTTACGACAACCCTAAACACAAAAAATCAAATATCCATGACGCCAAAGCAATACTCTGTATTTGGTCGGATCAAAAGGGCGCGCTGTATCATGGAACCCGAGTGATACCAGTAATGAGGAACGCTACCGACAACAACTTATCAAATATAAGCAAGCGATTGCTGAAAAACGCCCGAAATTTGTGACTAGACACGAGACAATAATTTTGCATTATGACAACACTCAGCCTCATGTTGCAGGACTGATTAAAAACTATAACTATTTGGTAAACGGATGGGACGTTTTGCTACTCCCGCCCAATAGGCCAGATCTTGCCTCTTCCAACTACCATTTGTTCTGGTCGAAGCAGAAAACCCTCACTGAAATATGGTTTACATCAGAACAGGACATCAGTGTTTGAATCATTCTTGGCCACCAAGCCGACGCAATTCTTTTGGGATGGAGTCCAAAAAATGCCAAAAAGCTGGGAATATATTATAGCTTATATCATAATATTATTTGTACATATTTTTCTTAAATAAATCCATATAATTTTCAATATAAAGTGAATCGATAGTTTTTTAATAATTTTTAACGATTTCGATTAAGTCTTGCATTACCCACAGATGACAAAGCTCCAGCGCCATAAATAAAAAATATTTCAACACATTTACAGTTACGATTTAACTTCCAACAATTTGCTGTAAATTATTACAACATAACTTCGCATTCCTCATTTGAATTTCTTTGCAGATTTGCATTTTCATTTCCCTTTCGAACAACAGAAATGCCGACAACCAACCTTTTGAAATAAATTGCATTGAACCATGACGAGTAGAGGCAATAGGAAACGAGTGCAATGTGTAATAGGCGAAGAGGCGCATAGTAGCCGAGATTATGAATAAAAAATTCCAGCAATAAAAACATTGTTACTCGCTGAACTCTGAGAAGGGGAGTTCGAAAAGCTTTGTAGTGATATATTTATTATTAGTGTAAAATTACAGATTATACTTGTACATAAATATTTAGCCACGTTTTCCAAATTGAAGAGAGCAAACTTTTTTCAAGAGCGAAAATAACGGTAAAATGTTTAATTGGTCTGAATCGAACGGAAGCTATTTCAGAGAGCTCTGTAATTTAAATAATTAACAGTGTTTTTCTATACGAGTGCAGAGAATTTGCTAATTGACTAAATTAAGAGGCTGTCTGAAACGCCTACAAACTATGAAATAATCTAATCACACTGAAAAAGATCTAAAGATTCTGCAATGACAGCAAAAAAACAGTTGAATCTAAACTACAACCCACAAATCAAGCATATCATTAGAGAAACCAAAAATGCTCCACATATTTCACTCAACAATACTCGCAATATGCAGTTTTTCACCACCCCTCTGCAAATGGCATGCAAACAGCAATCATGTTGGCGGCATTCGATGGCTGATGGAAGAGGAGTGTCAGCCTGAGTGGCAAGTTGTTTGTAGTCAGTGAACTGGTTAGTTCAATTAAGAGCGATTGGATCGTGCAATCTACAACTGACGCTGATCGTGATGATGACAATGATGTTGATAATGATGATGGTAATGGTGATTATGATTACGGTGCACCGCAAAATCGCTCAGTGACAATGCACAAAATGTTAGGTGCTTGCTGTGGAATGTGGCACATAATAAATACTGTGCGCTACATTGGCGGAAAAACTAGATGTTTCCTTGCGCTACTGCAGAAGTCAGTGATAAGCGCATAACCGCAAAAGATTTGCGCTTAAATTACACTGATTTTTTTCCGCAACAGTTTATGACTATTGAACAAGTTCGAGATTTCTTGTGTGTGTGAGTATACGAACTAATAGTTATACGAGTATGTGGGGCACGATTGTGGATTTTGATTGGATATAAATTTTATCTGGCAATAAAAGTGTAGTTTTCTTTAACTTATGACAAACGTATAAGAGTATTTAATGGAGATTTCCAAAAAGAACTAAGAGGCTTGAAATATAGACTACTAATCTCTTAATTGTGTTGGGTAGTGAAGTTAATGACTTTTTTAGTGGGTTTATTTATTGGTTAAGCTTAGAAGAAACAGTCGATTTTATAGCTCAAAAACTACTGAGATTAACTCAGGCAGCAGAGACATCAGAGAGCAAGAAAAAGCTGATCACTTAGCTTCATACAGTCTAAACTATACAAACAACAGACTTTTATACTCCGATGGACTTCTCTAATAGGTTTGAAGAACCAAAATGTATTTGTATGTGTGAATAGATATATAGTTTTACCAGAGCTTTTTAACATTAAAACTTCGTAAATTCATTAAGCCAATACCCTGCATTAGCAATAAGCAAGTCCCATATAATGCCTCACCCCGCCTGTGAAAAGGTTGGTTGAATCAAAACAATGGGTGTCAAGTGCATTGATTGACAAACTATAAATATTACAGAAGTCAAAACTACAACAAGAGATGCAATATTCAGATAGATGCGTTGAAAAAACAGAGAAACGCATAAAATTGACAGGTTTTTGGTGAAACAACGCGACGAACTGACTACCACGAACCGGAAGCGCGATCAAGCGTACAGCAGAAGTTAAGCAAATATGAAAATAAAACTAAAACTTGTTTTTCGACTTTTCCATATATACATAATATTATATATGTATAATTATAATATACATTTGCCGTTGAAATATTTGTTCTTTTGAAAATTTTTTTTTTATAAATTTGAATTTTTTTATTTAATTGAATATGAAATTTAAATTTAATTTTTATATTCTGTGAATTTAGATTTTTCTTAATTTCAATACACATCTCAAATATGAGTATATTATATACATACTAGGGCTGTTAAAATTATTCGAATAACTCAAAAACCAATTATTCAAAGATCCAGTTTATAACCGTTCGTACAAATATTAACCAAATAGTAATGTTAGTCGTAACATTCGAATAGTTGTTCTTCTGCGACTATTCGAAAAGTTGATCTGCTGCGAGTATTTGAATAAATAAAAATTGTTTGAAATTCAAGCAGCCTTTGATTTTTGCCTTTTTTGTTTTTTTCTCGTGCTGAAAACATATTCAAATAGTCAACAACGAACGGTTAATCGAACAGTCGACAGCTTACGACTGTCTGGATAGTGAAAACCGAGAATTATTATTCGAATAATGTACCATCCGGTTAATCTGGTTAGTCGATTAGTCGAATACCAAGAGCTCTAATACATACATATGTATATGCTTGTCTAATATTACAATTTTTAAATAAAAAAATTAAATTTTAATTATTTCTTTAATTTTTTGAATATCATTTTTATTTTCTTGAATTTTTTTTTATTTACATTTTTTTTAAATACAAATGTTATATTTTGCAAATTGCAAATAAAACTCATATTTATTAATATATTCTTGTACATGTTGTTCCGCAAAAACTTACACATATCACAAATTTATTCTCTTCAGTGTTAACTCACAATATTTATTTTAATATACATGTAGTTGTTATTATTGTTGTTGAATCTAAAGAACAAGTTAATTTAGTTTGAGCGGTCACGTTCGGACACACATACACACTTAGATTTCTAGATACAGAGGTGGCCTACGTTAGAAAAGCACACAATAGAAAAGCAACAAAAACACACATTAAGAATAAAAATAACAACAACAATGACAACAAAAGCGGAAGGAAGACATATATAATAAAATGTTAACCGTTATGTATGTTTTACTGGCGGTTAAGAGATATGCTCCGTTAGCGTTTGCACATTTACACACATGCATGTGCATACGACAATATATATATGTATACGTATATACATACAACATATGTATAATTAATGTTATCGAAGCATTTTGTTAGCGGGTTTTTTATTATTGCAGCCAAGATAAAGCTTCCCATAATTAGTGACATTGAGTATGATAGCATTTGATGGTGAATGGGCTAATAAAAAATATAGGTTAAGTAAAAATAAACGGCACTAAAAAATTGAGTATTATAGAACATGATATTTAATTAAAAGCCTTCTGAGCTTTTATAAGTTATGTCTATTCTCATGTGTCTTAGATTAAATTAATTAATTAATATTTGTATTCAAATACAATTATTTCAGCATTTGGATTTATGTACGTATATTATATTTTAAGATTCTATTTGATTCCTATAAAAGGTACTCCAGCCGTAGAGACATTATAGAGCTTTCACTTGCCTCATTATTAAGGCTTGGAGAAAGATGAATTATTATTAATATTTTAAATTTACTTGGTAAGAGAATTTTATGGTTTCGAAATGTTTTTGAGTATTAAGATCAATATGAATTAACGAAAATGTAACACCCAGTATGTGATATAAAAAAAAATTCCGATACTGGAAACTTCCAAACATGTATTTGATGTTAATTTGGGATCACAATACTGAGCAGAAATGTTAGAATGAACCGAAAAAACCGACTATAAATTATTAAAAAAAAAATAAAGAAATATTAAAATAAATTGTTTATATGAATTATAGTATTTTTCATAATTTCAATAAACTTGAGCACCCCCAACACATACATATATGTAGTACTCAACGAAAACCAACAACACCCATCAAATACGTGTGTTCAAAAATAAAGCGTAGAAAACGCATATAATAAAGCGAAAAAAATGTATTTACATAAATATTTGCCAGCCACAAGTAAGGAATTGACATTGCTTAGAGTCAAGTCACAACCTCATTACTTACATAGATGGCATCGAACGGCGTCAAATATTTAAGGGTATTAATGGCATGAGCAGCAGCAGCAGCAGCTAAGGCCTTAAAAGGCTATTGACAATAGTGGTAGTGTCAAAGCGAGTTTGTTTACATAATTAAATTGGTGTATGACTGTGACAGCAATTAATCACAATTACGAAACTAATACTAAGTTGTCCATTTACACATTTTTTTACCCGTCATGCAAACTTTATTTATATTGTAAACACTGTTGGCTTGCTTGAGCTCTGCTTTCTTATGATTTATAAATATCCAATAGTATATGGGGAGAGCAGAAACAAAGCAAGCGTCCATAGATTATCCAGATACCTTATGTAGGTAGTACATCCCATTTGAATTGATTTTAGTAATCTCCTTCATTTATGCTCGATTCGTTGCTATCTAAATTTTGCTGAATGAAATATAACAAATATGAATGAGGTGAATTTATTTAGTGAATTACAATAGAAACTGATCTCATAAACTTATTAAAACCAAAATTTTTCAGAAAATGTTTGTGTATCATAAATTATGTGTCCAATCACGTCATCAGAAACTATTAGACTGATTTTTTATACCCTGAACAGTTGGAGACTTAGAAAGCATGTATATAAATCTGTCTGTATATACGCGAACTAGTTCCTCAGTTTTTGAGATATCGACCTGAAATTTTGCACACGTTCTTTTCTCTTCAAGAGGCCGCTTATTTGTTAGAATCGCCAATATCGGATCACTACATGATATAGCAGCCATACAAACTGATCAATAAAAACAAGTTCCTGTATTGAAAACTTTTTTATTTAATAAGATATCTTCACGAAATTTGGCATAGATGACTATCCAAGGCAAACTAGGTAACTATTTCGAACATATTGTATTGATCGGAACTCTATAACAAATAGCTGCAATACAAACTGTTCGATCAAAAACATGTCCTTGTATGAACAATTTTTTTATTTGACAAATTATCTGACCGAAATTTGGCGGAGATTATTTCCCAACAATCTAGCCCTACTTCTGTGAATGATATTATAGCTGCGGTGCTGTTGATGTTAATGTTTTTTCTTTGTAAATCAGTTTAGCACTTTTACTTAATTTTACATAATAAAACATGCATAAATCGCTTCGCAGTCTTGAACTGTTAATGCCTACAAATTAATATTATTATTAAATAAGCCTTTTATCTTAAAATAAGTTCTGATATTTTTTGTTAAGAATATGAAAATTAAGACATACTTGTATTTATAAATGCCCTTAAAACGTGCAAAGTCCCTGAGAGGCAATTGAAAGTCGTTGATAAAATCGCTTCAGCATGAGCACTCGTATTTACTTAAATGCCGCGAGTATTTATTGACATACCTAAATATATACACATACATACTTGTATATAGATAAACACACGCCAGCAAGCAGGTAACTATGTCGTAATTTTTTTTATATTTCGCTGTGATGCAAATATTTCGGCGCCTAAACCACGTTTTGTTATCTCTTTGGTATTTTACGTTTTTATTTTTATTATTTGTATATTATTCTGTAACATTGAAGCCAGCGATTTTCTAGTCAGTAAATCACGCCAAACATACCGACTTACATAGATACTTACACGCACACACTCAAACATTCAGGTGGTAGTGAACTTTTACTGCACTTGCCGTTGAGTGTTTGTTGTTGTTATTCCAAATTTTTATAATTTAATTGTTCGCTCCAAAAGCAGCGAGCTAAGTGAACTTGACATCTATACTAGCTTTTCTTTCGAAATAAGTTATTATTAAAGTGCCGCAACGAAAATTCCAATTCCACAAGCATACTTATTTAAACAGCTGTAAGCAGGCCGACATACATACATAGGTAAACTCTATATCTCACATATATATGTATATATTCTTTTTGAAATAAATGTTTGTCTGTAATTATAATATTAAGGCGAGCGTCGTTGCACATGTAATGCTCTTGTAAGTCTGTCTGCTCAATTAGCTTGTCTGTCTCTTATTCGGTTATCTTCATACATAAATACCTTAAATGCTTGTACTTGTACCCGAAAAGTCACCAGACCAGATAAGTGAAGGCTGGGATCGCAAGTTTAAGATCTTGTAAGGGATCTTCAACTTTAGCACACTAAAATTTATGAACAAAGTATTTACATTTACATACATATTACTTACAATTTAAAAATTAAATATATTTTTTTGGCGAGAAAACATGCTTTGAAGGGTAAAAGTTGAGAGGTTAAGGCTTTTTGAAGCAAAAATTTTGAAATTAATATTTTTTTGTATAAATGTTGTCAAAAATATAAACAAATAAAACTTCTCAAACCTTCATATTTAATTATACCAAATTGCCAACCTTAACTGACAAATATAATTTTATTTCTTTAATGTCATAATGCTTCAGAAGAATGAAAGCATTTTAAAATAGCTCAGCCAAAATACAAACTTGTGATCCTTCACGCATTTCATTTACTCAGCAAAATCTTACTACTATTTATAGACATGTAAACAATATACAGCGTCTTCCAATAGTAATTACGTGGCACGTGGCGGCCATGTTTGTTTACGGATTTGTGTAAAATTTGACCGGTGTGTTCAGTAAGGTTTGCCATTTCATCATGTCACATATCGCTTTAACACAACGCTTTAAAATTGTTCAAAATTATTACGCAAATTCTCGTTCACCGAAGAAATCACACATTCACGTAAATCGAAAAATTATTCTTTAATGAGGGCCATTTCTGTCTTCGTCAACAAACAAAATTGTCACTATTGGGGTGAGTTAAACCCTTGTGTTGTTCAGGAAACGCCATTGCATACCCAAAAATTGACCATTTAGTGCCGGTTGTGGTATGGCGACATCATCGAACCTTATTTCTTTCGAAATGTTGGACGACTTTTTTTTACCGGAATTGCATGAAATCGATGCGGACGATCTCTATTTCCAACAAGACGATGCGCTGTCTCATGCTTCACGTCTAAACATGGACACATTGCGTGCTAAGTTCGGCGACTCGTTAATTACGAGAAATGGCCCAACAACGGTCAAGAAGCTCGAAGACAACATTTATCGTACTATAGCCAAAATGCTGTGCTGGATCATTAAAAATTGGCCTAAACGGGAGATATACAAACGGAGTCGATGTTTTCATTTGGCCGAATTTTTGTTCAAATCATAAATGGTATAAAACTATTTGCATAACAAAAAAAAAAAAAAAAAAAACCCATTTTGACCAAATTTGAGTGTTTAATTTCATTTTAACATCATATCGTTCTTGTCGGTAGACCCAGTTACTTGAAAAGCGATTTGGAAACGACGCGAAGTGTGGCTAATTATTATTTTTATTTTGTTTACATAAAAAACGATTTAGAAATTATTGTCATTGTTTGACTTTTCAATTCTTTTCGTTGTTGTTTTTAATGAGCGGCGAGTTCACACGCAACTCACAACTACATGTCACATTCCACAACTTCAATTAATCGATGGAATGTGCAACTACGCGTTAATTGCCACCAAGGGTCATGCCAAATAACATATTTAACGCAATAAAAATTTTATTTTATCTGTAAAAGAAAAAAATGTGAGCACAATAAAAAGCAAACAAAGTTTTTCGAATTAAAAATTTCTGCTTATCTAAGATTTTATTATCGAATTTTGAGTCATTTGTGAGGCTTTGTTGGCTTAAGTGCCCGAAAAGAAACAAACAAAGAGACATACCATGTGTATATGTGTGATTATGTGTATGTATACGTGTGTATGTATGAATGTGAGTGTATGTATGTGTGTGCAACTAAATTAGCCAATCTAAAAAGTTGTCAAACCGAAACTAAATTTTTTCTCATTGAGATAGGCAATCAGGTTTTCTTTTAGGTGCAGATATACATATATCAACACCGATTCATTTGTTTTTATAGTTGTCTATACTCTTAAATATACACACGATAGTGTGCAAACAATTGCGCTCGCGTACTTACAAATCTGCCACAAAAAATATTTCGGTGAATCGCTAAAAGCGATGATATCTCTCTCCTTGGGTGCAACTTCAGCCACTTAGCGGCAAGTTTACTTAAATGTGTAAGTACGAGTACACGATGACATTGTAATGCTTATCATTTTGTTATGAAATTTCTATGGCTTTTTTCATTAAAAAAATATATTTTTATCGGCATTTCGAAATTGCCGACGCTTAAATAAACAACTCGTTTACAAAGATAAAAGAGAAGTTGCAACATTTACCGTGTTGGCTGATGATTTAATGGACTCAGTAAGACATCTAATGCAATAGGGTGCCAGCTAACGATTGACAGACCTTTAATAGGAAAATATCTACAGGCATAAATATGTATGTACCTGTGTTGTAACTATTTGTTATTGTAATAGTGTTAAGTTGATAAGACAATTGCAAGCGTTTCGTCATACATACAAATTGATATCGATGTTAGCTTGTAATGGACTTTAATGGGCTTAGGAAAACTTTCCATTTCAATAGATATCCATATATATGCATACATATACACTACTGATGTTGCAGTTGATTATCTTTACTTTGTGTATCTGAACGGCTTATGTATCCTGAGTGTTAATTGGTGACTGTTATAAAAAATTTGCCTTCCGCATTTTTCTCGCTTATAACCTCCGTTTTTTAACATGGCTTATGTGAGTCTGATTAATGCGAATCACTCAATCACTCTTTCAAAAGTCAATTTTCGTTTTGTATATATGAAAATCACTTGATCTTCACAATCGATATCGGCAGTCACTCAATCAATTCGCAGAATATAGATTCGACCGGCCAACTTGAAAAAATGTTAGTGTGATCATCTGTCAGCAGATAATAGTGAAACCTCCAAATATATTTCTAGCGTAAAAAGGTTTCAAAATTATAAGAAATCCATAATATTGTGGGAATATTGTTGAGTAATAAATAAAGTTGGAGGAAAAGCTCGGCCAAATAGTTACCAGAGGTGTAAGCACCAAAAGAGTCTGTCTCTGAAAAAGTCACACTATGCCGAGAGGAGGAGATATACTAATATAACAAAGGCAGAAAGTACCTTACAAGAATTTGAATTCTCATATATGCACAATCCTCGATTTTTATTCGAGGGCAGAACTTTCTGATCAAAGAAGGCTTTCCGGTTAAGTATACACGGTGCTAGAGTGAACCGTTTGTCTACTAATGTTTGATTTAGTTTCAGCAATTTATACTATTTAAAAGGAAAAATTTATAGACTATGTATACCTTCGAGAATATTTCAGAAAAAACGTATTAACTTTTGGTATTCATTAACTTTTCGAGTTTTCGCTCTGCCTTTAAAGATCATTTTAGCGATTGACACTTCACCATAACTCTCCTCTTATGAATTCAAAATCATTATTCTCCATGTCGCTCAACGTGTTTTACATGATATTAATGACATTTCAGTGTTGCGAAATTATGTTTTTTGTTTTCATTTTGAAGAATATGTTTTCAGCCGCTAGTTCATAAACCACAAATCTCAATAACAAAAAAAACTGAAAGAAATTATTATACAGACCTCCTCCATGCATTTTTACCATAGAAATTCAGCAAACGCTTTCTGCTTGTTAGCTAAGCTTGTTACGCCTGCTTTATAAGCTGCATACTTTGTATTTATTTGCTTTGTCTTCAACGCAAGGCATTTGCAACAGCCGCAGCAGCCAACAGCCAAGCGACTTGTTTGTCAGGCGATTTTCCTTTTAGTAACTATTTGTACAACTCACCATATGTGGCGTGAAAAACCTGAGTGAAATTCCTTTTTGCGCGTGCGCACGCATCAGACGACACAGCAGACGGCCAGACAGGCGGCGGAGGCGCACAACGCAGATACGAGTGTGTTTGTGTACGCACACGAGCGCTTTTGACTACATTGTTGGGCGACAGCAAAAGCGGGAAGTCGGCCTAGCCAAAAGCAGCGACCAGAATTGGCAAATAACGCACGACACCAACGTGTAAGTGCCGAACGAGGCGGATATGGTGGCGATGCTGTCTAAGACCAAACGGTGGAAAACAAACCAAAACAAAAGCGTTTCAAAGGCGGCATGGGCGGTACGCATTTATGCCGACGTATAAATTTCTCATACATATGCATGTAGTACAACGCCCCATATGTTCATGTAGAAACCCTTTTTATATCTTCTAGTTAACTTACTACCATTTTAATCAAAAAGGGCATTACTTTAAATGGCACTTGGAAATTATGGCATTTATTTGCGATTGCATGTATGAGCATACTGGACACCCAGTTGGAAAGCTCGTCAGTTTGTACCAAATTGGTGGACAATATGATATGTTTTTGGGGGCATGTGAAGGACTCGATTTTAATGACAACCGCAGAGTGATCAGCCTATAATTACATTAATGTTTGTTAAAGGCATTTAATTCGTGGAAGTATTCCCGTACTATCCTGTATAATACACTGCTGCGACCGGTAGGTGGCGCTGCAATCGATGTACCTCTTTTATGAGCCGTATTTATAAGTAATACGATTTTTATTATTTCCAAAAACTGCTTTATTATTCCTCAACATTAATAATGTTCTCATAAACTTAATATCAACTCTTATTTCAAATCTGAGAGCGCTTCCGATGGCTACTTTTTGGTTTATTCTAGAGCTCTCCCTTATAGTTGCCATTAGAGATAACTTCAATTTTGTACATTTTGTACAAAGGAAAAAAGTGAAGATGGTAGCTGAATGTGTTAAATATGATGGCTGAGATATGATTAAGGAGCTGTTTTGGATTTCTTTTAAACTACGTCTCAAAAATTTAAGAAAGTGGTAAGATAAA
The DNA here is from genome assembly GCF_042242935.1 of Bactrocera oleae. Taxonomy (NCBI): domain Eukaryota; kingdom Metazoa; phylum Arthropoda; class Insecta; order Diptera; family Tephritidae; genus Bactrocera; species Bactrocera oleae. The sequence continues at coordinate 64,004,157 of NC_091539.1, read as the reverse complement.
CTTTGGCGTTTTATGGAGCTTTACGTGTTTTTTCAATACGGGCTCTCCGGTACTCTATCGTACCTCCTTTATGTTTTGCGTTCGACGTGATAACCAGAGGCTTTATGCTATTAATGATCTTTTTGTGATAATCAGGAAGATTCCGAAAGAATATGGCAAAATCTACCTGTTCCTGGGTATTGGACCAAACTAATTTTTTTCGGGAAATTATTGAATCCAACAATAATCCTTCGAGACCAATTTGAATTTATATAAGGATTGTCATAACCTCGAAAATGCAATAGATCAAAACGAAGCAAGTTTCAAAAGTCCTGTTATGAAGATATTTCGGATTAGGGAGACTCGGCAACCTTGTAAACGAATGAAAATTGTACTTTTCTCTACACTGATGCCAGAGCCCAACACACGAACAAAATTCCTTTAGTTTTTATACAACACAGCTTCGTTTCGCTTGTCAAAGAAGTCTAAATGCGATTTTAATAGATTTGACAATTAACTACGCATGTACACGCGCAACAAATGATCAAAATGCTCAGCATACTGACTGTTGGTGCGAGGTACACACCCTCGCAGACATCTTCACTACACCTAAACACGTTAAGATTGCCAAGCAGCACATGACCTGTGTAACCGTCGTCTGCTGCAAACACAATTGTCGAAAAAAGTTCAATCGAACATTCTCAGTGTTGTTTTTGTTTAACGGAAACCGGTTACGCATAAGTTGCTGTGCTATCGATCTTGCGACCAACCTATCGCGGCTGACTCCAAAAACTTTCATTTAAAATTTACAAAATTTCTCTTTATGGCATTTTAGTGCAAAGCAAGAAGCAACAACAGCGGCAGCAACTCACCGAAATTGACAGGTGACAGCCGAAATGCATTGCGTAACATGACAGCAGGGCTCACCTTTTTCTCGATCGCACTCTCGTTTTCATTTCGCCGCTTCACTGTCTACCACTTGATTTAGGAGAAATGTCAATATATTGATAGCTGATATTGGGTTATGTTGTGTTGTTGCAGTTTCGTCATTCGTTAAGTATGATTACATGTAATGCGTTGCAACCAAAACAAGTGAAATCTCACGTTGAAGTTATTGTTGTTATCTGGAATAACAGCATTGGCATAACAAATGTTGGCGTGAGGAAGTTAGTCATTTAATTTTAGCTTATGAGGAGTTTCTTAGCTGGAAAGTGTTTCTAATAAAATTTCAACATATTTACAGACATGTATGTATGTATAAATGATCAGCGTGACGAACAGCGTTCGTCTGTCTGTATATGCGCGAACCAGTCTCTCAGTTTTTGAATCTTCTCTTGCGATCTAAAATTTTAAACAACCTTTTCTCATCAAGGAGCTGCTCATTTGTTGGAACCACCGATATCGAAGCTCTATAGTATATAGCTACCATGCAAACTGAACGATCAAAATCAATCAGTTTTTGTACGGAAAACCTGTCTATTTGACAAGATATCTTCACGAAATTTGGCATGAGTTATTGTCCAAGGCAACGGTACAATCTGCAGATAAATTGTTCAAATCGGACAATTATAGTATATAACCGCCATACAAACTCAACGACCAGAATCAAGTACTTGTATGGAAAACTTTTTTATTTATGAATGGTATTAAATCCTTTAGAGGCGTAAACCTTTTTATCATAAATATATCGATTGTAAAAACAAAATATATTTTAAATGGTAAGATCACCAATTTAGAGATAAATAATCGCTCTTTGAATACCATTATGCCATTAAAGTACCTGATTATCTTATCCCATGCCTAGAGCGATCATAAAATGTGTTTTAACATCTTTCATTTTTGTGAAATTTTATTTTTCAACATGAATACAAGCAGATCACAGAAAATGAGTATTTAGAGGTAGCTGAGTATTTGTACTTGTACTAAGTAAAACCTTTTCACAGAATATTCCAAACCAATATATAATTGAATACATTAACTTGAATAAGAATAGAGGGAACACACCACTTTTAAATTTAAAATAACTAACCGTACCACATATAAATTTATCACACCTACCACAGATGAACTTACCATATCTGCTAAGTTAGGCAGCATAGGTACACCTAAACGGAACACAAAAAAGCACATTCGGCTACTGTAAGCTTTACTATTCGAAAGGTTGACATCTAAGGTGTTCCATAATATTATATAATACACAACACTAAAATTAACTAACATCTTTTTGAGAAAAACCTTCGGCCAATTTCCATGAAATATTATTCTGTTTTATTTATGATAGTTTAAGCAATTTAACAATAAATTTAAACTAATATTTTTTATATCTTTTGAAAAATAAATGTTCAATACTTACTATAGCTTCAAATAACTTTAACCACATTTTCAGGCTTCCCAATCACCAAATAGCACGTACCAGTTATATTATAACTTCTATTTTTGTCTCTGGTAGCGGCGCATTCCTCGAAAATTAAATTTAAATTTGTTTGCCTTTTTCCATCGCAAACAGGTGCTTGCGTCTTGGATTGGTGCTACTTGTTTTCATCTCCGTCAATACGACGACTTTCACCCATAAATGTGACTATAGATTAACAAGTCTACTTGTCTAAGCCTTTGCTGGCAACAGTTAGTCAGTTGGCTTTAATGGTTGCCACCAAGTTTGTATTTACAAATGAACACACCTTTGTGTACATAAATACACATAGAGGACAGACGGTCACGGCGGAGCGTGTAAACAGCGGCGACTAGCCACAGCCTACGGGCAAAACGCCCAAAAACTATTTACAACCGGCCAAGCAACCAAGCGGAAAAGTGACTTTTTTGTGAATTTCAATAAAATCGATTGTTGCTTTGTTTGTCGCATAGTTCATTGCTTGACTTTTTTATTTGAGTTTACATATTTACATACATACATACATATGTATAGCTGTTTTTACGATTTGCTTATTTTAATTGCTAAAATATGGCAGGTGTAATGGATATGCTCGATTTGCTTTCAAATCACTTGTGCAGTAGCAGTTTCAATTACTAACACGCAATTCAAATATAACTTTTGTATACGCAGTAGTTCTGAATAACAAAATAAGTATTCAGTTTCATCATTCAGCTAGTTTATTTCTATACTTATTTTTGGTTTAATAATCTGTAATTTTGCGCTATAAAATTTATCATACTTCCAATATTGAGATTCCATTGAATAAAACAATTACTAACCGCATTAGCTAAGGGCTAATATATCTCATTGTTCCGTCGAACTGTAAATGTTGAACCATTAAAATAAATTTTTAGTTTCGAAAATTTTGTGTACACTTCCCTTGAGGGTTTTACTTATCGATAGTCTCCTGAAAGATTTTTGACATTCGAAAAGAATCTTCGAGTGCGTATCCTAGATCGGAACGTTATTGTAGTTATGAAAAATGAACACCTTATCAATTGTAAAGTATCAAACAACTACTCCACTCTTTTTGATCGCAATATACTCAAAGAAAATATGCAACAGAGCCTTGGATAACCTCTACAACTTCTTTGTGGCCATTGAATGTAGTACAAAAAAGTCCCCTTATAACTAATGCTGCTCACTGTTTCCCGCCTAAGCATAAGCATATTTAAATGTCTCTCCAAGTCCACCCCTCATGCTGTGCTTTAGCGTATGAACTCTTCTTAATATTTATTAATGACAGTTCGTATACCAATTATACGAGTATCTTTTCAACCACGCTTCAGACACGTCGATTGCAGTCTCACGTTACGTTGTACTTACATATAGCGTAAAAACGCAGCTCAACCGTTAAATTCTAATTACTTTTTAATTTTAATTCGCTAATTCAAAAATTGTCCAACCACATGCGGTTGCAAAAAGTGGGAAAATTAACATCAACTGCCAATCGCCGTTAGAGAAACCATCTACAATTCAGCGTGTGCCTGCTTCTTCGAAGCCGAAGTGCCAAAACGTCAAGGTAGTGGAGCTGAGACGTCAGCTTGTAAAATTTTCTATTTACTAATTCAATTTTCGCAATGCAAGGGAGTGGAGCATAAAAATTTTGGTCAGGTTGGCTTATCTGTATGTATGTGGGTGTGTCAGGTGTAAGCGTGAAAGTGTCAAACACTTGACTGGCTAAACAGATGTTTCACATTGCGACACGCAATCTAAGATGTCTTTAAAATAAATAGAAATGAAAATTTTCGTATTGAGAAAAACAAAAAAAAATTAAAATCTAATTGACTTAAGCCAAAATAAAAAAGCAACAAAATATGGAAAAATTTAAGTATTTTTGTCGTTTTATAAAAAAACTTGTGTGTGCTCGTAAAGTGCAACGAAATTTTACGAGACAATAATAGTTATCATCTATATTTTATACATATAAAAATATAAAATAAATGTAATATATAATCTGTGCAGTATAATTTCTTCCATCTTACTACAAATTTTAAAATGACATATGAAACAAAATCTAGTGCTGCCACAACGTTTTTAAACTTTATAATATATAAGGGTGGTTCAAAAATCCCTTTGCATTTGAAGATGTATCGAGACAAGTCGGAGTGTTAAAATGTTAGGAAACGCAAATACGAGTACTATTAAAAAGTCGGCGTCTTAAATCATACAAGAATATGGGACAATATATCAACCACGCTTAAACTACAAGTTCAAGGAACTTTAAGCACTCAAACAACTTTTTAAATTATGAGGTCTATAAAAAAACGATTTGTGTAGTATAATATGTATATCCTCATTTTTGAAGAATAGAACCAAATTTTTGGAAGAACTTTTTTCAGCGAATATAATGAAACACCCCTCCATTTAAGATGGTTGGTGTGGTGGTGTACTTCTATAAAAATTAATCGAAATATCATACTTTCTCAGAAAAATCCGTCTTCACCATCACCTAACCCCCAAGCCATTAGTCTACGTCACGCCACTGCATTGCCCTAACCATTTCTACTATTTTGCTTTAGTATGGCTTACAGCAAACAATAAAATATTTTTCTATATAAACCATACAAATTAACAGCATTTTGTAAAAACAATTCGCCAGCAAATTGCCAATAAAAGTGCGAGTGAAAAACACTCGCTCTGCAAACAGCGCCACAAACTGCTTCCACAACAAATCGTAAACTTGCAGAAAAAAATTAAAAATGAAAATGCGAAAAATAGCACTAAAAAGCGCTACAAACAATGTTTATAATAAATGTGAGTAGCTTTCACAAAATGCAACAAGTTGCAGCAGCGCAGTTGCAATGTAAGAAAAATGTACGACGGAGCGACGACAACAAGTTTTTGTTGTAGTATTCCAGCATTAAAGGCAAAAAGAAATAAAAATTATTTCGCGGAATATATTGTATATGCACACATATATATCTGTATTATGGATTGATAACGGTAACTTGTGTACAAAGTCACTTATGGCTATGAAATAGAAGCGTTTGGTTTTGGCCCCACTTGCTTGGAATTGGATTTCATTCACCAAATCGTGGTGATTAATCACTAATTGTTGAATGAAAACCGATTTGATTTATTTAGATAACTGTGTATGCATGTTACTGCTATTCTTTAATGTCTTTCAGCAGAAAAAGCTGAGTTGGCGCTAAAATTTGTTGATAAACAATTATGTACACAATTAATCACGCATAAGAAATCTGCAAAAGCTATTCACCTGCTAGGCTAGACAACAGGAAGAGAACCTACCCTAAAATGTCAGAAGCTTATCTCTTTCTTTTATTATTATAATTATTTTTTTATATTTTTATTATTATTATTTTTTTATTTATTTTTATTATTATTTTTTATTTGACGAACAAGTGAAAATTTCTTATCTGAGAAATTTCTGAGTACCTCTGCAATGGAACAATGTAAACGCTTTTTTTCACAACAACTAACGTGTGCTTTATTTTTGTTGCCATGTCATAACTTAGCCAACAAGTTTTCGTTTTTATTTTTAAGCTGTAAATATAACCAACAAAAAATTGCTTAAAAACTCTTTCGTTTGTGTTTTGTTTGCTGTTGTTGTCTACTGTGCTTATTTCTTCAAACAATTATTTTCCAAATAAAACGGCGCAAGCATTTGTCTTATGCAAATCTCACCTGTATTTCAAGATACTTGCGCCACGCACCAACACACAAACATCTACTTAAACATACATAGAAACATACATACATACATACATATAAATAAACAAGCGTTTGCCTCGTATGCATATAAATTTTGATCTGTGCGCACTCGCGTCAGCCCTCCGTTTTGCATTTGCATTTTTTGTACAACCCGTTTCGCTGCTTAGGACCACATAGTGGTGGCCGCCTTTCTTGGCCTGTTTTGCCGCTTTTTCGAAATCGCTTAATATCAAGCAGCAAACTCGGCTGTCGCCGTGTGTGACGAAACTATTGTTCCCGGAGCTTTTCTCGACATTTTCACTGTGATAACACCTATATTTATGTTTCTGCTGTCTTTTTGTCGTGTAATGGAATATGTAAATATTATTCAAAAATTTCTCTAAGACTGCGTTTTTAATGCAAAGCCACAACTGCATTGAGAGATTCATATCAAAGAGTCTCACCTTTATTTTATGACAAAAAAAAACACAGGTTTTGAAAAATGTTGCTTGAAGTTTGAGCAATTGAGAAAACTGGAAATGATTTTTATTAACACACAACAATAGCAAGAGACACCCAAAAATTGTATACTTTTATTGAAATGGCGTCTATCACATATTCCGAAGTTCCTACCGAAAATTAGTTATTTCAACATCAAGCTGTCATTCTCTTAACTTCATCTTACTCTCGAGTAAGTTAAGACCCGTGAATACCAAAACTGAATATTTTCGCAGACTCAACTTTCAAGAGCATCGCTAAAACTTTTGCTCACAATCACCATGCCTACAAATTTTTAGTAGGCTAAAGTTGATATACGTAAATAAACATTAAATATATACTGTAGATAATATCCTAATAAAATGTATAATCGAACATCCAAGCCATTAGGACCGATCTACGGTATGTAAATATTCAGCCTCTTAAAACTTAGTGATCTCCATTAAAAGTTAACTAAATTAAAAAAATAGGGTTTCCACATTAAAAATCTTCTCATCTCTAGAAAGTTTAGGAGATTCTCTACAACCATTTTTCTTTTTGTACCATATGTCAAGCAATTAGTCATTTAGAATTATATGGTCATGGTATTTCATTGTAATCGGATTTAGACCAGCGGTGACCAAAAAATTTATTTCTGGTGGCACACGACAACAACATCAATAAAAATTATAACATTATAGTTCTCAGAATGACAAAAAATACGTCAACTCTAAGCTATATTTCTACTGAACTAAAAACAAAGCAATGTTTGCCAAAGCTCAGGGGATGCGAGACAATGTCCGCAAACGATGAATGAATGACACTAGTTTCGAGCGAGCTACCGCGGGCCAGTTGTTTTTAAAAATGTTGCAAAAAATATTTTTCGAAGCCAAACAGAGCCGTTTGATGTTGTTGTGTGTGAGCAGCCCGCATTTAGACCGCCAAACCCTACTGGACAGCGGCAGTACTTACATATTCGTACACCGATTAGTACCGTATATAAAATCCTCGAACTTCATGTTTTTTGGCCAATTCTGGTGGCTGGACTACCGGATGTTTTCTGGTTTTACTGTACCATATTCTGCAAACTTCCTTCTGAACCTTAATGTATATAATTTGGAGAGCTGAACTCTTTCATGCCCCTAGCTTAGGTTAGTTCACTGTTTTCTATGAAACCCTAAGTATATTTTGAGAGAAAATTTATCTAGAAGCTGCTGGCAATTGTATAAAATATAATTATAAAGCTCTTCCTCTCGTATTAACATTTTTCAAAAATGCTTTCTAAAATTTCATGTCTCCTTTTGTTTTTCTTTTAATTATTGGCACATAAATTATTAAAATAGAGTCTATTAAATATGTTAATTGTCATTACAGTTAATTCAAATGGCTAATTTGTTAATAAAGAAATATCGAAATGACAAAACAAGCAGAATAAGAAAGTTCTAAAGCCATGCAAACTAATTGTAGAGACATAAAGACATTTTTGTAAAAAGCTGTAGCACAGAACTACAACAAAAACAAGAGCAAATATCAAAAGTAATTTTAACTATTTAATGAGTTCTTTCTCTTTTTTTAATTTTTTAGCTTTATTTCTGTTAATAATTTTGTCACGCAATGACGAATAAAGAACAAAGAAAAATTATGCTAAAAATAATAAAAAAGATTTCACACAAACATATTCTCTATAGCATTGTAAAAGAATAAAGAGTGGTCAGCTACAAAGTGTTTGTCGTAAAATGTAGCGACACAGTGAAAATATAAGAAATACAAAAATACACAAATACATTTACAAAGTGATAAAGAATTAACAACAACAGTTTTATAAGCCAACCAAAAATTATGATTTAATGGCAGCACAACGGTCTATAAGTCGCCCTCAAATTCCAAAACATCTACCAAGAGTTGTTAAAAACAACAACAATAACAACTACCAAACTTAGTGGGTAATGCAAGAAAATTCGTAGCATTGTGTGTTTGTTGTGGCTACGCGTCGTATGCAGCACGCACACGAAATTGGGCATCACGTAATTTCGGTGTTCGGTGTTTGGTGTTTGTGTTATCATAATTACGGTGTGAAGAAGCTCAAAGTTGGTGATGCGTTGAAGAGAAGCAGCGTTTTACAAAGCAACAACAAACAGAAAATTTAAAGCAATGCAATATTTGATTGCCGGCGAATTTGAGAAGACACAAGATATGCTCGGAAAATACATATGTATGTTTGAACAAGTGTGTATTGGGGACTCCGGTCAACTGCCCGAAATGCGCATAAGTAATTTAGTGTCAATAACCGAGTTACATACATATGTACATAGACATGAAGGTGCTTAGCATTAATACAAGTAAAACTTAAGAAGGGAATGAAATGTGCTTGAAGATGAAGTTGAAGCATTGACTTGGAAGTAGAGGTAGCTCTGCGAGAAAACCTGGATTAATTCAATTTACAATTTTTCCTTGATTTAAATCGTCAGTATTTTTATTGAATTTGGTCAGAATTTTATGCAGACACTACTGAGTTGTTTGCTGTGAAAAAAAGAGTGTGAAACATTGTTGCCTACATTTAGGCTCTTGTTCATATTTAAACGAAGTCTTACACCCAATTTTTAGAAGAAGTTAAATTTAATTTTAACTGCGGTTGCACCGAAATTATAATACCCTTCACAAATGAAAAAATTTCCATACTAGAACTTTATTTTGAACGATCAGTTTATATAGCATATATAGCCGATCTGAAAAATATGTTTGGAGAAAAAGTTTTCCATACAAGGATTTGATTTTGATCAATCAGTTTTAATGACAGCTATATACTAAAGGAATTCGATCTGAATAAATTGTTAGGAGATTTGAACTTTTTGATGAATTTCGTGAATCAAATATAACAGTTTTCCATACAAGATTGTATATGGACTTAATTGATCGATCAGTCTGTATTTCACTAACAAAATCATGAATCCGCTACTAAAAACATTATAGCAATACATATACACAGATTTTATATTCCTACAAGGTAACTCTGTAAAACGCCCACACCAAACCATTAATGCCACAGAGATTTATAGACCGGCATGGATTTAACTTGACTTTAGTTTCGGGACGCATCACATGCGGGAAATGTGCTAGTAATTTGACTCACATAATTTTTTTTGTATTTTCAAAATTTTAACTGGCAAGAAGCGCACGCATAATGACGCAGTTTGGCTTTTCACAAAAGGGTCAATGAATCATGTGGTCTATCGCCGGGCATCAACACCAACAGCAACACGAACACCAGCTGCGTTAATGGCAACGACGCGGCTCACAAAACTGTTTAAGACCCTTATAGGAATAGGAGTATAGGCAGCAGGCAAAGTAGTAGTCAGTTGATTGCTGGTTACTGGCATTTATTGTTGTTGTTGCGCTACTGTTCTTATGCCCACAACCGTAACCGAGACAATGAATGAGTTCTGAAGTTACCCGTTGGCCATCAAGTGGTTGCCACACTTGAAAGCACTTCACCAACACACACACTCCCTCCAAACTATCTCCGCGACAGCAGGAAGACACCTACAGTACTGTATGCACATTTGTTTTGTATTAACGTATTTTTTTCGTTTTTGTTTTCTTACTTTCAGCAAGTGCGATTCTTTTCACTTGCAAGTCCCTACGCTTCAGCGCCCGTTGGTGTTTTTTAAAATTAAGGAAATGCTTAATAAGGGAATAAATAACTCGGAAAAGCAAACAAGAAATGTGCATTACAAAACTTTATAATTAGTATTGGGTGGTGCCTTACCGACAACTGCGCGCATGCGCAGACGGCACTCGTCATTATCACATGTAATATATCATTCCCTCTTGACTTGCACGAGTATAGTACATAACTCGCAAGTGCATAATTATGTTTTCGTGTTCTGAAACAATCGTACTTATACTTTCTAGCACTTGTCTTCATACAAATACATCCCTAAAACGCCCATCATACATTTCTGGTAAGTGTTTTTCTAGATTTAATTGTCTGTGGTTACGCTTGGCTGAGTTTGCGCTGAAGCGTTCATCCATACTATATTAAAAAGGGAACCTCTTCGCGAAAACACTTAAATCTTTCCAAGAACACATTTTTAATTAAAAAATAATAGCATACTGTTCGCAAAAAATAATACAGGAGATTAAGTAATGACTTCTACAGAACAGCAACAAATTTTATGGAAATTCAAAAATGAAAAAAAAAACTAAGTATAGATAAAATTAAGACTTTTCTTTATCATAAAAGAAATATTTCAATTGTAAAAAAAATGTGCAATATTTTATTCTTCATATCATACGTTTTTTTGTTTTTTGAAATTGATGAAAAAATTTGTTTTTACCTTATCTTGATACTGATAAATTAAAAATTTTAGTTCGAAGGTACTTATGTTTTTAATACAAAAATATAAACCGAGTGAGGTTCAATCAAAATTGTTTGAAAATTCTAACTTATGAACTATGATAACTGTGAGAAGTATACCTACACCGAAGCTAACGATTTTTCCTGTTTCAGGTTGAGATTGTTATCGATAACAATTGATGAAGTATCGAAAAGAAATTCCTTCACAAAATTGAGTTGCTCTTGATTGATCGATAATATTTTAGTGTTAATGGGAAATAAAAGTTGCTTTGCTGACGTTATATTAGCGAATGCCCTCAATAATACTGTATTTTATTTTATTTTTAGTTTTCCCTCGAAGATTTGTTTCCTTTATATAATTTAAAATATATTCCAGCAGCTTTTGCACTCAGAAAATTATTTAAACGAAATCGATTCCATATTTCCGTACAGTAAATCATACTATCAAATCAAAAATAGTACAAATACCTTAGAAAAATATTCTTCAACAAGAAAATGTCACATTAATTAAGTATATAAAATATTTATAAGCTGATCGATTCACACATTTCAATCAAATACAGAAGTAAAGTATATTTAAACTAAAAAATTGTACATCATCGTCGATAAGATTTCAGACAGCTGATAAAAGCGCTTTACACAATTTTTTTTATTATATCTACAAAAATAAATAAATAAATATAAATTTTATTTTCCGAGCGATTTTCATAATCAACTTCTACAACCTGTTTGGTATTGCCTAAAAACCACCTAAAATATTTTAATTACACATTTATATACAAAAGTGCACTGCCGACTATCAAACCTGTAAATACCCCAAAATCATTCATGCGGTAGTTAATCGAGCGGACGCAAAACCACAACATCAAATAGCATTAATCGCAACTTACATATAGGTATATGTGTACATATATACATACATATATATATTTCATATGGTACGTCAGATCAAAATCATTTGCTGCTGAACAAAATAGGTAACAATAAAAATAAAGCCAACAGTGGACAACAACAAACATAATCAAAACATTATACATGAACCTGCATACCTTATGTACAGATAAACAGTGTATATATATATGCACAAAAGTATTTACTTGCTATGTGAATGTTGAGTACAATCACAAAGACTGGTTTTTCGGTGGAGATAAAAAGCCTCACAGACTGGCTGGCTGGCTTGCAGGCCAGGCGTACCAACCAATACTTAGCCTCAGCTAGCCATTGTAAACTGAAATGAATTTAAAATAACAATAATAAAAACAAAACGCGTTCATGGCGGCAAAATAGTGAGTGGCATATTTTTGCTTTTGCACACATCAAAACTTCAATCGCCTGCTGCCACCAAAAGCGCATAAAATGTGGAGCTGAAAACGGTGAATGAAGTGTACGACTCTCAATTCCTCAGATACTACGTTTATTGGTGTTTAGTGAAAGGGAAAGTGCGATTATTACTATTATTAGTATTATTATTATTGTTTTTCTTTTATTTTATTTCGGTTGTATAATGTTTATTTAGACTTAAGTGAGTATAATAAAAATACCTAGAACAAGAAGTTAGTAATTGGCACATTTGCAAATTTTACTCGGAGGCAGTTACAACGGATTGATGGGAAAAAGCATGAAAGTGTATAAAAATTTGTATACTACAAGTATATTTCATTTAATAAATTCTTGAAGTTTGTGGAATTTAATTATGGCCATGCTGTATATATGCAGTAGCGTTGCTGGAATTTTTAAAATAGGAGTTTCACGAAAAAGTTATTGGGTTTAAAACATTATTAAATTGGTCGATTCTTTGGCGAATTGCATTATATAATAATGGATGCTAAAAGTGCAAAGTAATTTTACAAAAAATAATTTAAGCAATGTGTATTTGGGGAAGGCAAAAACTAACCTACCGAATTTATGGATTAAAATAAATATATACATATATAGAAAAAAATACTCTTAAAAGTCATGAATTTTAGAAGTTGTCGTTGAACGGTGAGTATCACATATTTATATCGTAAATTACACGTAAAAAAATATTTTTTCATTAAATATTTATTTTTTCTCCTTATATTGACCAAATATTTCATACTAATTTTCAATCAAAAAATCTCATGTCGAAATTTCAGATTTTCTTAAAAAGTCAGTCGGTCAGTCAGTTAATCGTTTTTCAGTTGTTTAGTGGGGTCTTAAATGTTTTATACCATCAGAAAGTAGATATGGCCTACTGACTTTTAAAAAACAACTGAAATTTTGATTTAAGATTTTTGATTGAAAATTTGGGTTTTCTTCATATTGGGTCAATATAAGCAGAAAAAATAAATATTTAAAATTTAAAAATATACAGGGTGCTTGGAACATAAGGTAGGTTCACACCAAATTTCGGAAAAGGAAAAAAAATTTTTGAATTTTCTTTCAATCTATTCTCGATTTGTTTTCCTTTCGAATGAGAATGAAAATGCTTTGCTCTCCCGACATGTGAGATTTTCATTCGAACGTTCAAGCAGTTGGTATAAGTCTGATCATTGATATATATTGTGCGTTTATGCTGAAACTATACTACTTGTAGAATTTCTGATACATAGATATCTCGTTGACCTTACTAATAGTAAAATGAGGTATTGAACCAATTATTTGTTTTAGAAAATAATTATAGAAATGAAAAAGTTATTTAGGTATTTATTACTTGCATACTTATTAATCATATATGAAATTCAAATTCAGTGTGACCAAGGAAATAAAAAAAAATGGGAGGTTAACCTAATTACTTGGCTTTAAAATCATTTTACTACTATTTCCCATAAATTGTTCGTAAACTTTTTCGAATGTGATTGCAATCACTTTTTAATAATGATTAATGAACGATAATTACAAAAACTTTTTCTAATTCAAATACATATAATCGATTATTGTTCTTCATGCAGTTTAATTGCTATAAAAATTACATACACTCACACATTGGTATAAGCAAAAAATTCCTTTCCTTAAACACAAATACATACACATACGGATAAAAAGTGAAACTCACCCGAACGAAACTGAAAGATAAATTGGCATCTGAGTTGTTGCTGTTGCCGCTGCTGCTGCCGCTACTGTTGGCCGTATCGGCGGTGCTGCTTGAAGATGTATTATCCATGTTGCTGTTGTTGTTTTTATTAGTGTGCTCACAGTACGGCTGGAGTAGATGCTGTTATCTGTACACCAACACCGTTATGTTATTCTGTTGGCGCTATAAAGTATTAAAGAGCCAAACAAAAAAAAAAAATCGCGTGCAGAAGCGAGTAACTGCGCGTATTTTAGCTAAAGTTGTTGTTGTTGTTAATTTTCTTTTGTTTTTCGTGTTGTGCGAAAGTAGATACCTCGAAGTTCCGCAATGGACGTTGGTTTTTCACTCTCACTCGCGCACCTGTTCACGGCTTCCTCGTTACTGCAAGTATTTTATGCACTCGCATGCACACTTTCACAGCTACTCGCACACACACATACACACAAATGGCTGGCTCGCAGATGCATGCAATATGCATGTGTATGTGTTAAGCGATAAAAATATTCACTTTCAGCGTGTTGCACAGCAGTTGCAATTTTTTTTTTTAAGATTTCCTTGCTTTGCCGTTAGAAAAGCAAAACAACTGTTACTTGCTTATTTCTGCACTAAAAACTCACTTAATTCTCGTTTTCGATTTTGTATTTTTGTTATTTCTAATTTTCATTTATGCACATGCACCGATTTTTAATTACTTTCCATTGATTTACACAAAATCAAGCACAAACACACGAGCAAAGCACTTGAAGACCAAAAAACATGTAGTGGAACCGCGGAAACTCTCACGAAATGGTCTAAACACGATTGTGTTGCGTGAGACTTTATAAAATTTGGTTGTTTTGCGGCTTTTCTTGTTTGCCAATTTCTTAATTTCTTCCGATTGGAATTAATAGCAACTATATTTCAAGTTGTAAGCAACAATATTCATTAATTTGTTCTTATTGCCTGATCTGGAAAGTAAAATATAAAGAGATTAATTTTATTAAAGTAATAAGTTAAAAAGTATTCATAAAAAACATTAAGATAAGATATAAAATAAGTTTTATAAAAAATATTTTTTGATCTGCTCAAAAATCGAATTTTGGCAGGCTAAAAAACACCAACATTTTGGTTAAAATTCACATTTAAAAAAAAAACGCCGTAAGTCATTGAATGGACCATATCCTCTAGCAGCGAATTTTTTTCAGGTTTCATCCACGGAGAAGTCTAACAGACTGCAGCCGTGGAAAACCTTTTTTCTAAATTCGAAAAATATTAAATTCTTTTTTTTTATTTTCATTGTGTATTCTTAAAATATTAAAATATTAAAACATTTGATACAGTAGTTTTAAATTCCCAACAATCGCCATTTTAGGCTCTCACACTAGGTGTGCCCTTTAATCAAGAACATGAATAATCTTAGTACTAACAAATCATTAATATACATTTTTGTTGATAATTAAATAAAGCAGTTAGATACCGCCAATTAAAAGCTTGGCGAATGGCGAATAGAACATACAACAGGTATAAGTCAAATAAACTGACGTAGATCAAGTATAAATACCACTTATACATACCTCTTTAATAAAGTATTTTACTACTTTGTATTAAAACTTAATTGCAACGTTTGATTGTTAAGCAAAACAAGATGTGGTGAATCGAATGTGCCTACTATAATATATTCATAAAAGTTTAAACCTTTTTCTAACAACTACCTATAAAATGTTTACTTTTTGTAATGACCTTTGCCTTCACTCATTTGATAGCTCCCTTTTCACCATGACTTAAAAATTAAAAATTTTATTTGTTTTTAATATTGGTATAATAAAGATAAGAGTCTACAAATTTGTAGACACAAGATTTAGTGTATGAAGAAGTACAACTAGGCAGAACAACATGGCATTCCATGAAATGTTGAATCAAAAAAATACAAAAAAGGCTAAAATTAAAATAATTGATTATCGAACAAGATAAGTACACATAAATAAATGCCCTGATAAACTTCAAGGTTGTTGTTAATAATTTCTTATCATATACCAAATATTACGATGCCAAAACAATAAATTTAATATTGTCAAAATGTAAGTCAAACAATTTGTTTTGGTGATCAAAATTTGTTGCCTTTTTAAGTGAAATACCTATGTAAAAGCGCGGTTAATTGCAACGACATTTTGTAAAGCAAAAATATTTTGTCACGCTATATGTATCCTATATTGAATTATAT
Organism: Bactrocera oleae; assembly: GCF_042242935.1. Taxonomy (NCBI): domain Eukaryota; kingdom Metazoa; phylum Arthropoda; class Insecta; order Diptera; family Tephritidae; genus Bactrocera; species Bactrocera oleae. The sequence continues at coordinate 63,988,025 of NC_091539.1, read as the reverse complement.
AACACACTCTTTGATTACATTGGACCCGGACTGGCCCATTTAATCTCCGCTCGCAAACCGAATCGATAAAAAAAATTTTCTACATTGGTACAACCTTCTTTATGTTCGTGTGAAGTTTTTTTTAGATTTTTAAGTGAAATATTTTTGGGTGCGGTAGTAAAATCGATTAATTGCAAGTCAATTTTGTAACCCAAAAATATTTCCCAGGCCACTGTATGCATGTATGTACTGGAATTTTTTAAAGAAAGCTAGAGGATTTCCAGCTGCTATAATTGAAAGTAAAACTAAGATAAAGAAACATTTCATTCAGAAAAAAGAAAAAGAAAAGTTTATAGCTAAAAATATTTTTAATTAGCGCTGCTACCTGTTCATTTTTTTTGAACAAAATAAACTATTTAGAATAAAATTATAATGTGGGCATCAAAGTATTTAGATTAAAAAAATTTTCAGAAATATTTGAGAAGGGTTGCCACCTGTTGGAAAATTTCGATACAATTAAATTTATAAGGTGAAGCAATTATTTCAAAATAAGTAATAAACTTAAAAGATTCGAGAAGTGTTGCCACTAAATTTTTAAATTTTTATGTATTAAAAAGAAGTTAAATATTATAATATAGGCGTCTATTTAGATTGTCTTAGGAAAGATTTATGTCGGAAAAATTTTTAAGTGGGGTTGCTCTCTGTTTAAAAAATTTGAAGTAAATAATACCTAATAAAAAAAGAAACATTTCTATGAAATTGAAGAGGCTTAAAGAACTTACAGTCGAAAATATTTTTGGAAAGAGTTGCCAAATATTTCATAGTTAAAAACACAATTAAATAATATGGAAAAATAATAATTGCAATATGGATATAAAACTAAAGTGGATACAGAAGGGTTGCCAACTAGCTAACAAATATAATATTTTTACAAATTTAGCAAATAAATTTAGCAAATAAGATATGAATAAATGAGAATGAAATAAGAGGTTTAAAAAATATTTTTACTGAATATATTTTTGAAAAGCGTTACTATTTGATTATGAAACTCCCGGGAAATTTTCACAACTGTCACACGGTTTATCCTTTCTTTTTCGGCTGATTTTCGTTTTTATTTAACATTCAATGACTAAGGTGTACTTAGACTACCTTCAGTTAATATAAACACTTATGTCCTACAAAGTGCTTTAGTTAAGTATTCTTATCACGAGATATGCGAGTGAATGGCAACGAATTTCGAAACAAACGTTGTTGTCTACAAAACAAAACTACTCAGGTACTTGAACCATAGTGTCGGTTATCGCTCCTTAGTAGTAAATAATATGAACATAAACTTCAGAGCAATGGCGCAATCTCTTTAATTGTCATTAAACTGACCGTTTACACATTAAACGCACAAAGACTAATTACGAATACAAAGTTACGAATATCTACTAGAAATAATGGATGAGTATAAAATTTATTTAACGATTTCCCAACAATCAATCAACAATTAAGCGTCCAACCACCTCACATTAAGTATTGACGATAAATCACAACAGCAAAACAAAGATGAGGCGAACTACTCATCCGCAGAGGACCACACCCACTAACTATAAAGGCGTTTTAATTCAACTGAAAAACAAAGCGCAGAAATATAAATAAAATATATATGTATGTGTGTGGCATTAATAATTGTAGACACATTTCGAATAGGCAGGTAGTTAGTACCTACCCGAAAGCTGCGTGAGAGGAAATATTTGTTGTTAACGTGTCAATTTGATATGCTTTAACCCTAAGTTATTAAGTCTCCTTGAACTTGCCTAAATTTTGATGCGGCAAACGCTTACGTCCATTTAATTACACACACACGTACACATATACATATACACAAAGTGTAAATTTATCTTTGAAAATATTTTATCTCGCGGCCGATCGCTGACAAAACTTTACGTTGGAGATTAAATTCTTCTTAAAGCTGTTTTCAAGCATCATTGCACATGTGTGTGTTTATTGTGATGTATTTGCATGTACCTACATTAAGTTTACTTAAAAAATTGATGATAGCTTCAGGCGCCAACCCTTCTTCAGATATTTTTGTGGTGTCGTCATTCAATTTCTGATGAATTAAATTAACACTCAAATAATTTGCACAAATTCACATAAACAATTTTATGTAAATATGTATCAATGTAGTTATTATTATTATTTTTTTCTTCAAAATGACCACCATAGCAGTGTCGCCGTGATGCCTTATGATGATGTCCCGCAGGCGTTGATTTTTTCTGAGATATATTAAAATGTAGGTGTGCGAGTCATAAAAATTAAAAAAAAAAATGTTTTGAGGCACTTTTATATAGTATAAGTAATAGAATTTTTTATATTGCTAAAAATGCCTAGAGAAAGATAAAAACTCAAGAGCTTAGGGAGATGAGTACAAGGGATCGCTTGTTCACTTGTAGACTACTTTTGAAAAAACTTGCCTTTAGGCAACATAAAATCTTGCAGTGTTGTGAAAGCCTTCGAAGCCAAACAAACTTTTTTGAAGTTGAATGAGGTTCTCTCACGTTAAGATACACTTATCTAATAACTTTCTATAGATTTTTCAGTTTTATGTCAGGCTTTAAACACTTGTTTTTGAGTTTTCGGCTGTCTGTCACCAATGGAGCTTTTTAGTGGAACAAACTACTAATATAGGCTTAAGCGTTTCAAAAGTCGTCAGGTGATGAATTAGAAGCAATTATTGGGGGTTCTGGGACCAACCAAACTCCAGATTTTCCTTTCTCGGGATCTTTAATTCTCAATACAGAAATTATATGGATATCAGCAGTGACCGAAAGAGGTGGGAGATCGGGGAGAGCTCCTCTCAGGCCCGAAGTACTCAGGTCGTACCGCTGCTTTGAAATAATTGTTTGCTAATTTATTTCTCCAACAATTGGTGATTAAGGGGAACCATATCCAATATGTTCCTCGGCCCGGTTTTCTCTCTACGGCCCTAGATATCTGTGATAGTATAAAGATAAACTTTCGCTCTATCTGGATTTCAATTATATTAACCTCTGCCTCAAATTTCCTTTTTCCTTTAATGCCAAGTGTTTCATTTGTTGATAAGTTTAAAACCATATATAGTATATTTAATATAACTGCAAAATGACTCACTATTCATATTTTAACTATATTTATACTAAAATAAATAAATAAACACTTCTACTATATTATCATATTAACTATCATTTATATAATTCTTATCAACAATGCTTATCTCTTTATAATTGGTGGAAACTTTTAGCTGAAAATATGATATGAATGAAATGATGTGGAATTGTAAACAATTTTTTTGATAATTTCCCTTTTTGGTGAAATAATTTTAATAATACATATTTTGTTAAAAAATTAATGAATGAAGAATTTATGTCCACAGTAAGGATTTCAAAGCTTAGTTGCAGTTGAAGTCTGTAAAAATGATGAAAATCTAAGTTTTACATCGGAAATTGTTAGAAAATCAAGATCAGCTCTAAATTATTCATAGGTAAAGACTTCACAACTATAAAAACTCAAGGTCATACAATAAATATTATTCAACATACATTTTGGAATTTGAAAATAATTGTTACAAATAGTTGTCAAATGAAAAAATTTTGGATTTTCCATTTGACATTTTGTTCAAAATTTAATTTTTATTATATATATTTTTTATTGAATTTTTTTATTATTACGTTTTTTTTTTATTTATGAATTGTTTTGAGTTTTAAAATAATTAAGATATAAACTATCCTATCTTTTAAATTGGTTAAAACTGGACACAGCGTGTTATATTTTACTAAAATCGGTTCAGTAGTCTAGCAGCTTACACCGAACAAAACATGTATATAAGCATAAACAATTATTTTTCAATCAAATCGACTTTTTGTCTTGATATTTGCTTTTATAATCATTTTACATATCATATTTTTTCGATTTCTTAATAAATTTTATTTAATTTTTCACGAATTTATTAAAATTTTCTTCGAAAAACACTCGCTCAAAAGTTTTCCACACGATTTCTCATAAATATCATTAACAAGCACTTCTTAATGCGCTAAAATTCGAATAAATCAGACACATACACACAAACTACCACTTTATTGCTGTTGCTTTATTGTTGTTGTAGTCTAACCAGCAACATTCCACAATACTGGGGATCAATTCACACCCACAACTCAGTTATTTGCACTGAACGCGCCTTAAACTATAAATGTTGGTATGTTTTGCTACATATACTCGTATGTATGTATTATACATATTATATATTACATACATACATACTTGTATGTATTTTATGTTTGACTATGTTTGTATAATTGCAGCCTAGTTTCCCTACAATTAAGTGGGCTGCATTTGCATTGATATTTATTTACATAGCACACATGCTTATGTACATATGTTAATATACATATGTATATATTTTTACCTTCCGGTGAGTTAAATAACTCTTCCCAACCGTTCACAGTTATTTCACGCGTATATATGTATATATTTATGGTTTGTTGTTGCACTATTTTCCACATCTAGTTATAGCCACGCTATATGGTACTTGTCGCCATTAACTGTTATTGTTGTTATTGCTGTTAGTATACCAACGATTTTTGCATGTATTTGAATTTTGTATTGTATAAAAAACCATAAGCATAACTTAATTACTTTTATTTGTTTATTTTTTATTCGAACCGAAACTGTAACACAACTCAATCGTGGAATTTGATACCGACTCGGCACAGAGCAGTGCGCCCGCTGCTCTGGTTGACAACCACTTGTAAATAAATGATACGAAATATGAAATGAGTTTGGGTATGAAAAGGTTATATGTTGATACAACCGCCGCCGTATCGAATTTTCACGTCCGCAATTGTCGCTGATTCGTTAAAAACTAAACCGAATCGTTTGGCTTACCGTCTTAACTGTGGTGAAATGTCAGTTGATTTAAAGCCATGCACGTAAAGTTTCTCACCAGGTAAGTTTCCATCAGTTAATGGGCAGCCAGCTAAAGGGAGAGAGAGTGTGTGAGTGAGTGTGATACAGAGAGTGCAAGTGGCTCACCTGTTGTTTGTCGACGTTTTGAAGCCACTGTGGCACCAACTGCTGCAATTTTATATGCAGTTCGGTGTGGGAGGGCTTGCGCTCGCTCATATTTTGCTAAACTTATTGAATTGAAAGATGTGAGGTAGCATGGTACAACTATAAGGACACTGTTCCATAAAAGTTTGGTTACAACTTAATTATGATTATGTTTAAATATATAAACAAATATACATTCTTTTCATCTATGTATGGTTAAACATGGTCCCCAAGCATTTGGACGTCCACCTAGCAAAGTTGTTTCTGCAACATGAAAGGGTAAGTCATTGTTGTTGTAGCGGCAGCTGCATTTCTGATATAATTTCGAGAAATGGTACGGAGTTGACAGTCCTTGGACGGATAAAAATCCGGGTCCGTTACGGTAACTTAGACCCGACTGTCATGGAAACGAGGGTAAGTCGTCTTATCAGTTACCTTACGTGCTGATAAAACCTTCGCTCCAATTGCGACTGAAGCCTTTTTATGCCACACAGTTTTGCATCGTTAGACAAAAGTTATAGCATTTAGATTTAAACGTGTCAGTATCGTTTAGATATGAAGTCATGGAGAAGATGCATACAGAGTGATATTTCGACAAATCTAAAATGGTGACGCTATTAGTCGCTAGTTTTCATGAACCAGACAGGTGTGGTGTAATAGATTGTATATCCACTGGTTTTCTTGAAACAAGCCAGTTTCACCATCTTTTTCCCCAAGTACAAACCGAAGAGCATGGGCATTTGACCGGGATTGGTGAGAAAGTTATGTTCAGGTACTTTGTAGTCAGAATTCTCAAGCTTCCTGCGGATAATTGGCAAGACGCAGGTGTTAAAATAATGGTGGGAATAAGCTTAGTAGCAAAAAAGAGGGTTGTGATCAAAGAATGAAATTCTGTAAAATCGAGTGTTTTGATTGGCTAGAGATGGGGAATAGAATAGAATTCTATTCTAAAGATGGGGATCACTTGCACACTTTTCAAAAAGTTGAATAGTTAAGAACTGTTGATTTGAGCTTTAGGAAATTATAGACGCGTGCTACACCTTATTGTTTTGGTATAAAGTAAATCTACTTTGTCCGCGCGGTTTGCAGATATTGATGAAAATTGAAGCGTATTCGTATAGCCATCAGAATGTCCATCAGAATGTCCATGCGCAGTTCTTGTAGTTCGCGATAGTTTCATAAATTTGATGGCGGTGTGTTTGCCATATTGGGTCAAGTTCGACAAGGGCTAAATTATGTTCGACAGTTTAGAGGTACTGTTAAGATTACGAGCCAAGATGTTTCATTTGGCCTGTCTTACATTATTTGGTCGCCCTAACCTCCAAGTCCCACCGCTTTTGTTCCTTTACTAGAATGTCAGGGATGATGTTTACCGCTCTGGTGGTGAAATCTGCATCTACTGAATACCGCACAGCTCGTAACCAAATTTGAAGTAACAAACTTCGTTCTGGTTTTTGTTGTCGCCTACGAAGGGACTGCTAATGTTCGGACGAACCACTACCTGTTAGATGGTGATTGACGGAATGTATACTTAGACGATCTGTAGTATTGTATGCGGTAATGAATGCGAAGTTTTATCATGGACCGAATTCCCATCTACGAATCGCTGCTGAATCGCAACAAAATCGTTCCACTTCTGAAGCTGATGGTTACTGGTGATGAAAAGTTAGTTCCTTACGACAACATCCAGAGCAAACAGTGGTGGTCGTCTACAAGCCCTAGATGACAATTTGTTCCATAGTGTAGGTTAGTTAAGAAAACGCATATATTTTTAGAAAAAAGGATTTTGTTTTATTGAATCAATATATCATTTATACAAGCTCTTGCCGCTTATAACGTTACACAAATATCTGTTGTTTTATGTAGAGGCAATTTTTTTTTTATGTATGTATGTCTGCATGTAAGTATATATGTAAATAAAAAAAATTCTTAAATATTCGAACAAACGCAATGCATTTTGTCTTTGCTAATATGAGTTCCACAATTTTTCTATAAATAATTTTCAATTATTTACTTTTGTTAAATGTAAATTTCTGTTTGTTTCATTGCATATCTAATTAAAATTTTAATTGGTTTATGTATTTCACTTGGCTGCTACTGCTGCTCCTCCAGCACATACAAAGTAACGCCATATCGGAGCGAGGGTGTGGGGAGCGCATGCGCAGCATTGTTTATAATTTTTACTTGTTTTTTGTTTTTTTTTTTTAAGTCAGTCGGAATTATTTACGAGCAAATTCTACATTTGCTTTATTTAGACTATAGCATATAAAACTTCAGTGAATACAAGACGCGGCATAACGGAACGAAACATAAGTAAAGCTTATGTTGCACGAATGTTGCGTAGAATGGGTGCAAAATGTTTCAACTTATAATTATATGTTTAATATAATAAATTCGCATTCGTAACGTTTTCTATGTGTTGCAACATTTTATGTGTATGTATGTATGCGTCTTAAAGAGTTTCGCGCCTAAATTTACAGTTGCTATGCATAAAGGAAAGTTTTCATTGTTTCACTTTTACAATTTCATGTATGTATGTGTGTTGGTAATTTGTTGCTTACATATGTATGTGTATGTATAAATGTTAATGTTTTAGTTCTAACGGTTCATTGTTGTGATTAAGGTGTTTTGCAAAAATATTATTGGTTTTCACATAGTGCTTTTGTAACATTGCTGCTCAGGTACATATGTAAATATATATATATATATATATATATAAATATATGTAAGTATGTGTGCGAAGACACTAAATTTAAAAAAATTAAATATTCGAATTTTAGTTAATTTTTCTACTCAGCCATAATTGTAATTTTTTAAATGGTTATTACATAATGAAAATTGTATATAATATAATTGGAAAATATATTTAGTTGCTAAATTTTTTTTGCATACTTTTTATTGTTTTTTTTCATGACGGCACAAACTTCACTCAGTATTGGAGTTTTTCACAATTTTATTTCCTTTAAAATTTTGAAAAAAAAAAATAAAGTAATTTGTATTGCATTGCAAAAAAAAATTTTATATAATATAAATTGAAATTGATGCTCTTTGCATTAATGCATCCATTAGTACTTGAAAATCCTTTCAATTGTTTTGAAAATTTTGATTTGTTAAATAATGCTAATGTTTACTTTAAAATGTTAAAATATTTTTCGTTTGAGATTAGGTATGTATATAAAGTAATGTGTATAAAAACCAAAAAGGCCAATTTCAGTAGGTACAAAGTTAATTCAATGTTTATTTTGTGATAACCCTATAACCAAATTTGTAATATTTTTTCCATTTTTTATTTTGTAATTAAAAAAAAAAAAGAGAAACGTAAAAAAAATTACAATTTAAATTTAAAATTTTAACTTTAACATATTTAAATTTCATTTACGTTTTTATTTATTTAACATTTAATATTATTTAAAAACTAAAATTTATTTATTTAAAAAATAATTTTTTTACAGATTTCAATGAGAAAATTGTTTACGTTTCCAATTCGAATATTTATTTCTAACATAAATTATCTTTTTTCACGTTCGCATTGAATAAAGTGAGACGAGACATTCTGTAAAAAAATTAAAATCTAGTACGCCAAAGCTTGTGCAAAAATTATTGATGCAATACAAAAATAGAAAAAAATATTTTCAGGAAAAGTTTTTTTTTCATAATTTTCATATTTTTTTTTTATTTAGCGAGTAGTGAATATTTTTGACTTATAAATCATAATTGTCTTCTCTTAATATTATTTTAGTGGTCTTTTAAAGATGGGTATGAAAAAATAAATAAACCCTCAAACAAAACCAAGATTTCTTTTACTCTAATACAGCAAAATAGTTTTTACCAAAAGCTAAAATATTGAAACAGTTTTTCAAACAATTTGTAATCTTATTTTTTACTGAATTTTTCACTATTATACGCACACTGAGCAGCAATGTATAAAAGCTAGAATTAGTATTATTATTATAATTTCTTCAAAATTGTGCATCTACATATTTGCAGTTATGAGGAGTTGTATATATGTATATGGGCTTATAACTTCAATACATTATTGCATAATTTTTCTTCAATTAGTAGCAAAATAAAATATATATGTATGTATGTATGTTTTTTTTTGCATCTCACATAAAGTTACAAGAGCGCCTAGGCGCGTTTAATAAACTTAAAAAATACATATTCAAAAACTGTAATATCATTTTAATAGCAAAATATTCTATATAACAGTTGCTGATTATTATTTTCAGTTTTTCTCTCAATTTTTCTCCTAATATGTACTTTATGTGTGTTTGTGTGTAACTTCTGACGTGATTTGCATCTGCAACTAAGCTGCAGCATTCCATAATTCTAACGGCAACGTGACGCCTGCTATAAAATTTACATTTGCATTTTCATTATATAAGTAAGGATTTACAGTATTGTTTTTAATATATTTTTTTTTTATATTTTGCTATTGTTATTTTTTTATTTTTTATTATTATTAAGGAAACAAATTGTTTTTTTAATCACTCGACAACTTCACATTTAACGCGTTTTCACGTTGCTAGCATGCTACTTACACCAATGCTGAATACGTTTTTTATTTCTTAAATAAATTTTCAAATTTTCACAAAAAAATATTTTTTTTTGCAGATCTGCGCTTCTAATGAACTAATGAGTTAATGAAACATATACTGTTATAATATCGTTTTTTTTTTATAAATTTGCAGTTATTCAAGTATACATATATTAATATAAATATGTATATGTGTGTCATTGTGAGCGACTACTGAGCATGTGGTTAACTACGCATTGCTTTGTTTTTGCTTTTTTTGTGTGCAACGAACGCACTTAAAGCGATACAATCATTGAATCATTGATGATGTTGCTTGGTGTTAGCTGTGATTGCCGTCTGTTATATCGAAAGTATTACTTGGTGAACCCTAAGGTGACAATGCTGATGGTTGTTTAAAGCGGGCGTGTTACATGAGTGTGTGTTTTGGTGATGATGGTGGCTATATGGTGTTGGCGCTTGAGGGCGGTGGTTGTGGTAGGTGGTACGTTTTGTGAGGGGGACACTATTACGCAAAGTCTTTCGCTATACGGTTTCTAGGGTGGTGTGGGAGGATGTTGGAGGTGTGAGAATTCGCTTTCTTTCTACTTTAAATTCCGAGACTGCAATTAAAGAAACAAAAAAAACAAGTAAGAAATAAGAAAATGTATTAAATTTTAATAAGAAAAAATTGTGATGATATATTTAAAATTTTATGTTTACTAAATACTACAATTTTATACACAAAAGCAGTGTAAAAACACACTTACGACTTTACTACAATACAAGCACACGTTAATATTGAAGACAGGTGTGGTCCAGCATGACGGGATGCATGTATGTGCTAATTTTTAGTAATAAATGATTTATTAAACTAGAAAAAACGTTAACCTTCTTTGGACCGAAGCTACAATACCCTCTACACAAGAATTTGATTTTGATCGGTCAGTTTGTATGACAACTAAATACATACATACATATATGCTATAATGACCCGATCTAAACAATTTGTTCGGAGATTGAACTGTTGGACCTTGGACAATAAGCCATGCCAAATTTCGTGAAGACATCTTGTCAAATAAAAACGTTTTCCATACACGAACTTGACTTTGATCGGTCAATTTGTATGGCAGCTACATATGTATATGCAAAAGTAGTCCGATCTGAACAATTCAAAGATTATACCGTTGCTTTGGAAAATAAACCATGACAAATTTGGTGAAGATATCTAGCCAAAAAACGTTTTTCATGCAAGGAATTGACTTCGATCATTCAGTTTGTATGGCAGTAATATGCTATAGTGCTCCAATATCGCCAATACCGACAAAAGCGTAACAATTCGGCGAAAAAAGTATGCGAGCGAAATTTCAGATCGATATCTCCAAAACGAAGGAACGACGTATATACTGTTGATTTAAATGCAAATAGAATGTAGAGATTTTTCAAAAAGATTAAAATTTCATTATGCGGAATGTGAACTTATTCGCTTTCTTCGCTTATGAATTTTTTTTTAAGAAATATTAGTTATACATTAGAAGCAAGAGTCTTCAGGTATTTTTGTGAGATCTTCTTTAATACTTTTTTAATGTTTGTCATTTGAACACTAATATATATAGAAAATTGCCGATAGGGCACAACTTAAATAATTGCAATAGACAAAAAAATTAATGAGGAATTTGGTTTTCTTGCGCTTTGATTTAGAAAATCGCATTAAATTGCTCGTATCTTTTAAATTGAAACTACTTAGCTATACATAAAAAGCTCGATGACTTATACTTAACCATAGCTATACTGCACAAACTATTTTCCAGTGTTAAATTTTCAACAAAAGTCTGCACTTGATCAATTGCTACAAACTAAAAAGCACAAAATACACATTTGCCTACCGGATATATAATTTCAGCGAAAAGCTGTAAACATTAACGTTTTTCAAACTAAAAAGCGGTGAGTACTATTAATGCGCACACATGCACTCAAACATACATTCGCATACGCATACAAAAAAGCTATAAATCGCTTACACAACTAACTATACATATATAAATATACAACATACATTATATATACAAATATACGCAAAATTTAGTCTTCAAATTATTGCTTTTTTGAAAATTATTTTGAAGTTGTTAATCGAAACATAATGGTTTCACTATGGTGGCTATAAAAATCTTACTAAGTGACTTAATATTTTTTTGTGTTTAAAGCGGTTTCAAGATTTTCATGATTTTCAAGGCGCCAATACGTGGATGAAAGCTGCAACAAGTGCGCTGTACAGCTGCATAATTGCTCTGGACTTAGTAATTATGTATCTTATGCAAACACTATTCCACAGAAGGTTTAATTATTGCCTTAAATATACATACATATTACTATTTGTGTATATTAATTTGTTTTAGCGATTATTTGAATATTTTCATGTTTACATGCCCTAACTTATTTGTCTAGATAATCTTTTGGTTTTATTTTAATTATTTTTTCTGCATTTGTTTTGTTATTTTTTTATTAATTTGTATAAGAAAAATTTATCATAAACGAGGCATTTACTTGGATTTTTTGTGCGTACTACATTCACTACCTCCCCGCGGTACAATCATTTATTACATTAGTTTGTTATAAATAAAATAAGGGCTAAAAGTGGCAAACACGGCGATTTAAATGCCATTTGCAATTTTATATGAAATTTTCAGAGAATTTATAATTATGTTACATATCTTTGATTCTCTTATTTTACTTGAAATATGCAAAAAATAAAAAAAAATTATGTGTAAAAGAAAAGTCGAATACGTTTAATGTTATAATTTGATTTGATTTGTAACAAAGCTTTATTTATACATTTTTCACAAATTCCCTACTTATTAATAATAGCCCACCTAACGTATTCACATTTGATCCAACAATGAATTTTTCACCACATCATCGGTGGGGAACTAATTTTGGTGGCATTAATCGTATTCAGAATTTAATTATATTTTCTGCATATTGAGTTTAAAGATTTTCAGTCCACATTTTTCGAATATCAAAAGCGATGATTGCAACGGGGTGCTAAGGCTACATTATCAGTGTTACAAACGAGATAAATTATCTATATTATCTTATACATTTGATTGTGTCAATGTGATAAAACATAACCTATATTTGAATTTTCAACTAGCAAACGATGTTGTTTAAATACCTCTAAATAAAAATGATTAATGATAAGTTTACGTTAATTAAATGTGTAAAACTGAATATAAAAGCTAAGAAAATGTTAAGGTAAGGAAAAAAATAAAAATATAACCCATTTTTGCAAATCTAGTTATTAAATTAACTTGCATCAAGACATTAATGTAGTGACTCTGTTAGCGAAAAGTTAACTTAAGAAGTTATGAGCGAGTAATGAAGTGCGAATCTACCTTATAAGTTGCATATAACTGCGCAGTAATCAACTTACTACTACCCGTCATTATAATGGTAAATACGAATGCGCGCAATTCACTAAAATATACGATTGAAAGTGTTACCTTCCACGCACGACAGGTTTTCTATATAAATTTTGCAATAATCTGCATTTATCGACTACCCAATACCACACACATAACATGTATGTATGTATTATATAAAAAATATTGTTTACTTAATAAATACATATATACGACTGCAGTGATGAATTATTAGTTTGAATACACAAATTCTTACATTCTAGATCCTTTCTGCTGTAGCACTTTGGCACGATCGTTCAGTTCCAATTCACGACCTGACGTTGTGCCGCATTCTTTTGAGACTACGCATAAAAATTCATTATTTTCGAATGGCCCATAATTCGTATATTGCATTCCGACACTAATTAACTGCTCAAAACGCCAACCGTCCGATAATGTTGAGATCATCTATTTGCAAAAAAAAATTAATTACAATTTAATATATAAACTTGTATTGTATGCTTGTATTTACCTGTGTTAACTCTTGCTCACGACATTGCAATACACGATATACACGCTTTTTATCGGCTTGTGGTCGCTGAAGTGAGTAATTAAAATCATGAAATATAAACATTGCATAGCTGCTGTGTGAATAAATAAATTTTAGTGACACCTACCTGATCTCTATGATTTATACACTCCTTCAGTAATGTTATGAGTTGTGTGACATTATAAAATTCGGCTTCCTCTAGAACGCCTTCCTCGGATACACCGTCTAAAACAAGTTTACCATGTCGCAAGTAGTTCAACACAGGCGCAAAATATTTTGGGTCTCTATCAATCAAGTAAGCACCTGTTTCATCCTACAAACAGACCAATAGATAAAATACACAGTAAACAAAAAGAAAAGAAATAAACTAATGAAATAGCCTTAATTCAGTTGTAAAAGTGCATTAAATGAACACTATCACTATATGTGTTTATTTATGTATATATTGTGTTGAGATGAAGCAAAAAACCAAAACAAAGATAATCAAAATCATTATTTCAGAAAATTTCGTTTGACTTTGAACTAAATAGCGAATTGGGGGCATTTTTGTTTATGTGGTGCTAAATATTCGCCACCCCTACTTTCGCCCTGAATATAATGACCTGCTTTAGCTCACATAACTGCACACATATCTAAGTGGTTTTATTACTCGCGTGCTGCTTTTCGAATTGTCAAGGAATTGAATTTAAATCAATAAGCATTATGGTCACTATCAAAAACACATTTAAACTTTTTTACACACGTAAGTTGATGGTTACCTATTTTATCACTAATATGAATAGTTTTGATTCTTACTCGGTCTGATATTAAGTCACAATCTTCTTGTATTAGACGCGATAGAAACGAATTTGGGTCACGGGATAGCGTAGTCTTTGTTGTAAGGAAATATGTGCCACCCACATTAAGCTTCACCCACTGGTCTGTGCCCTGCTTTTTCAGCATTGGACTTTTTCTTGAATTTATATTTATTGTGGTCATAATTAAATCGGAAAGTATTGAGTCTTAATTTGTTTTTCGGATGTTTCCTTGCTTAAGTGTGTAGCACTCGAAATCTGTAAAAAAAAACAAAACAATTGTTAAATAAATGAAAACACATGAAGAATACAACAAATTCCACATGTTTGCGCACCTGGCTAATAGCTGTGTAAATTTTGTGGACCACGTACTTTCTTTCAAGGTTTGATTATATACCACAAAATTAGTTGCAACTGCGAATTGGTAGGACAATTGGTGCCAATTAACCTTCAGCAGTTATGGAATGTTTTCCTTAGCTTTATTAAACTGAACTCTACCCGGACAAAGGTGTAATTTATGGAGCACCTAACTGCAATTTTGCTTTTTTTTAATTGATTCAAAATCTGTGGTACTGAATAATGCTACGCAAATTCTTTTTATTCTTATCAATACGAGTATGTTATCTTTAAAAGGAAATATTTGTATTTTATCTTATAATTCTTCACAATCAATCTTGGTAATCAATTCCGCCACAAATTACTTTTAATTTATTAATAATACAGATTACATTCCTATTCACCACTCTTCATTCAATAATCACTCATTTACTTCTTTTTTCTTAAAAAGAAATGTTTTTCTTTTCTACCATTCATTTACTTGTCGAGTTCATTCGTAGTATATATAGTCTTCTTGCTCTGTCAGGGCTCACATTGTTGCATTTTGTTCACTAAAGTGTTTTCAGAACGATAATTCGATAAAATACAGATATATTATTGTTTTGTTAAATTTCCCATTGATTTATTTTGAATAATTTTAAAAACTAAAAAAATTGTATCAAAACAACTAAGATTTCTTTTCAATTGACGTCAAATTAATATATTTACTCTTAACTACTGTGGAAATTTGTAAATTATTTTCAAACTAATCTGGCTAAATTGGCCAATTCACACACATGGGAAAAAACACACCGGCTAATTTCACTTATCAATTATACATCAGGCGTTAAGCTCACAGTAGGTACATTTTTTATACGTGTACTAATTTAATACTAAAATTATATCTATATAGTATTTTTTTTCTAACAATTGTTTGCAGTTCTAGTTCTACAAAGAATTTAACAATCTACAATATGGCCAGCCAAGAGGTAAATATACATTTTTCTTCTAGCTAACGGGTATCAGGGTGCGGTCACCAATGGCCTGTTTTTTTACATAGCTTAAACTTTGACCTTGTCTCTTTCTTCACAGGAATTTGATAAAGCCGCTGAGAATGTTAAGAACCTAAACTCTACACCATCCGATAATGATTTATTGGAATTGTACAGTTTATTTAAACAGGCAACAGTAGGAGATTGCAATACAGGTATGTCAGCAACGCAGTGATGTGCATTTATGATTTTATTTGTATTACAATCACTCCTTATCTGTAAATAAAAATTTTAATTCGATTATGATTAAAGTAGGGAATTGATAATTTTCATTTATAGTTTTATTAGTTTTATATTCACTTTACCAGAAATTTGTTAAACCCGTTATATATAACTTGGCTTAAAGATTTTACTGAATTGTTATCTGCTATAAGTATTTTTAAATTCGCCGCCTTCAAAACTGTAAATGTAGTAATAAAATTTTTCAACGTATATTGACATACAGATAAGCCCGGTTTCTTGGACTTCAAGGGCAAAGCTAAGTGGGAAGCATGGAACAATCGCAAGGGTACATCCCAGGATGAAGCCAAAATTGCTTATGTGGAGAAGGTTAAGGCTTTAGTACAAGCTCATGGGCTAAAAGCTTAAGAATATTATATAATAATATACATCTGAAATTTTGAACCAAAAAATATGCTATTGCATAGCATTTTGATCATTTTAGCAATATTGCATTTGCTATAAATTGGTATTTAAATTTTGCAAATATTATACACACTAAGATAAAAGCCGTCTATTTTCAAACGCACTTTAATGCACAATTTTTTATAGGTTATTAACATGAAAGTAGATTTATAAATATTTGTATTCTTTAGTAAATTGTAATAAAGGCAACGATCACAAAATAATTTACGTACATATGTCTCCGAAAATATTTAAATTAAAAATTAGTTGAATGCGGAATGTGTAGGAATATATTTTTATTATATGAATGACAATCTCATGATTATGAAGGAAATGCCACTATAACACGCATGCACGGTCATATGTATACTATAATGCATTACACTTTTAGTGCAAAAATACCAATTAATGTGAACATTCTATGTCATATAATTAAGAAAACGTTAAGAAATTTAGATTACCAGGGGCGTTATTCTATCCTATCTTTCAATGTATAGCAAATTATAACATTGTTTTAAGCCTAGTTGGAATACTTTCATTTGTAAAAGAATCTCGCTATCATTTATCCCGTTTATAATGTATACAAATTTTGTTTCGTTAATTCTCCATTAAGTTGTTTGTTTGCTTCTTCCCGCGTCCTGATTCAGTTCTCTAGAAGCTCTTTGCCTTTCGTAGAATTCTCTTTGCAGCTCTCGTAAGTTTAGTTCTAATGTCTCCACTACTTCGAAATTCATTTCCTGTCGAGCTTGTTTTATGTATCCCTTAATAATATTTATTTGCTCAATAAGTGGATCTTCACTTTGTGATATATTTACTGGTTGCGCCGACCAATTATCTAAAGATCGCAAGTCAGACTGCAAAGAAATAAAATAACAGTTACATCATGCGCAACAATATTTTTTAAAAAAATTACCCCGTAAGCATAATCGTTCTCATTATTTACTCTGGTTTGACTGGCGCTGGCGTTATTTGCTAATGTTTGTCGTTCATATGCTTCCATTGCTTGACGCCGTTCGGTTTCTATACGTTGCTCTGCTTCCATTCGTTTACGATCTTGAATTTTTCGAATATCTTCCTCCTCAGGTAGGGGTGGTATTGACAGAATTTTTTCTTTGATTAGTTGGCTGCATGATAAACGTATGGCTTTTTTTAAGGCTCCTTCTCGACTACCTTCTTGACAAGGTATAGTTAATATACGTTTACTCCGCAAATCGATAGCTTCAGCCACATGACCAATTTTTCCCCTTAACGCACTAGCGTCGGCAATGGTGAAAATTGACTCTCCATCATAGAGACTACTAACAATCTTTAAATACATCTCTATATCGGGTAATACGTCCTTGCGCAATTTTTGTATATCGGCATAAATTTGAGAAATAAGCGGACGGTATGTTCGACTTTCATGCATTTCTTGCCGAGTTTCTAAAAGCCACAAACAATGATCACAGGAACGGATACCATGATGCTGGGGATTTGATTTATTCGATTCAGTAGAATTTTGCATTTCCTTGATAGTTTCGCTTTGTGATGTAGCCAAACTGGCAAGTTGCACTAAGTAATGAATATAATATTTAGGTGACAAAAGAAAAAGGTACAATCAAATTACTTACAAGCAGTTTCTATTGGAAGGAACTTCGAACAATCATTGCACATAATACTTCCGCACAAACGGCAGTGATGTTGACGGCGAGCAATGTGAAAGTTTTTAGCGCAACTAGGGCATAATTTCACTGAGCTTCCATCCAACCATGTAACAATCTACGTATTCATAATTAAAGAAAAGTGAATAAACTTTTTTTACGGATTAAACATAATTCTCACATTGCGTTCATGTTGTTTTCGTAGAACTGGGTCCATTGGTAAATTTGTTAATAATTTATGCAGCCGTATAATCAATTTATTCGTTTCACTTGCATATCGCTCCAGTCGTGGGTTTCTTATTGATTGAAAATACTCCAAATGGTTATACTCGGCGCCAACTTCTTGGCGATCCATAAAATTGAAGACATTCGTACGTGTCCGCGCATTACTCATATTTAACCCATTATTATCTGCCTTCGATATGGCATTTGTCGCAATATTACCTGCTGTGCCTCCACTACTAGTGGCTCCGCTAATTGCCGCATTCTTATCGAAGCTTCTGGAGAGGTCAAATGTTTCATCAAAATTAAGGATTTTATTTTTAGCTTTGGTTATTATGTCTTTAAAAACTGATTTAAGAGCGTCCTGCTGTTCTGCATGAGACCTTTCGAAATGCACAGTTAAAAATTCAGCTGATTTCAGATCTTCTCTACATATTGGACAGAGAAAACCTTCCAAAATTTCACAAGATTCGTCATCATCTGGTTCTCCAAACGGATTTGACATTTTCTTATTTTTAAAAATTCTGTCCTCTAACTTATTAATATAAAAAATGGATAAAATTAGAAACCAAACACATTTATTCAGAAGTAAATAACAATTAAAAATATGTGGGCGTTAAATTGCAAAATCGCAAGTAAATCAGCTGTTTAGTGCATTATATCGAGAAGATATCGATACGTCGTTGAAATATGTATCGAATAAATTTGTTGACTTTTGCTGTGTTAATAAACTTCAAGAAATCGTAGTTATGGAACCAATAAGACATTCTTATTCAAAAAAATATAAATTTATTTTTCTTGAACAACATGAAATAATCTAAACACTCTTATCAAATTAAATATTTGTTATAATATTTGTGTATCACTAGCGAGAATCAATCATTTCTGACCATTGTGAACGAGTGACTTTAGTCACGGACTTTCTTTTTCCTCTATTCGGATGGTTGATTAAAATTTTACTCGTATTAAATATGGTTTTAAAACGTACTTTAATTAAATTTTAGTATTGTATTTTAACGTTGTCCGTACAAAACCCTTTATTCGTAATTGAAAATGCACAAATATTTGAGATTTCCCAAGTGAAAATATAAACGAAAAATTGTTATGCTTCTGAAAAAAATAACACACAAAGTATAGTGCGAATAATAGAGGTGGAGTATTTTGATACATCAAGAGGGGCTAGTGGGGGAAAGTGTAAAAATTTAGTTCGCTGCTTCATGGAGCTTCACTCAAATGTAACTACTATTTCAAAGCGCAAATATCTGTAGTGACACAGTAAATAGATATCAAAATAAGGTGTACTAATTTTGTTACTGGTCACATCGGATGTAAATGATAATATTGGATGATAATTGTGCGTAAATGTATGTATCTGTGTTTGTGTAAATGTTTATGCTACCTTGACAAGTGTATTTTAATATTGTTATCCTAAATTGCATGGTTCTAATATTTTTTATTTTTAGATTTAAATGATCCTTTTCAAATGTACAATACGCCAAATACACAAAAAAACTGTACGAGTGCAAATTTTTATTCGCATATGTGACTAATATTTCATTGATAACAAATTCTTACCAGAGGCTAAGCTGATATCTTAAGCCAACGACGACTGCTGCGTTCAATTATCTATAACTTTTAAATACATACTAAATGAGTTGGCTACGTTCTAGCCCCCTGCGGCAGAGCTTAACACGCAACAGCGGGAATGGTGTATCATTTCTCTCTTCAATCAATGGTAATAGTACTGGTGTCTCTAGCACAGCAACATCTTTCAGGCAAAGGCCAATCGACGCTGCAACAGATTGTGATCCGCGAGCATGTTACGATAGCTTTTGTAAACATTGGCAACAAGCCTACGAAATCATACAACGTTCAGAGCCAACACAACGACTACCGTCACACGATGATGTATTAGGTGTGGTTTCACATTTGGACTTTATGGTGACACTGCTGCTGGTGGAGTTACATCATTGCAATAAAGTTACACTACCTACCGCTGATACTGCACCTCCGCCTGCGCCATGTTTGGAATATATGCTTAGTGAAAATCTGCTGGATAAACTCTATGAATGGGGCTGTACAACGGGACGTTATGCTAATGCCGTACGCCTAGAACAACTAAAATTATATGAACTACTTGTTAGTCACTCGCGACATCAACTACTCTGTCATGAGCCGTTCTTAAGGCCACTTTTGAAGATACTCGCATCAAGCCAGGGTGAAATTTTTCCGCCAGATTTGGAAAAACGTTTAGTAATATTGCTCAACCAACTATGCGTAGTATTAATGCAAAATGTGCATCTACTCGATCTATTCTTCTTCTCGGCGGAGCAGGAGCAACATAAGCAAACAACCAGTGGTGATGAGTTACAACGCTCAAGTAGAAACAGTTCTGGCACCAAGTAATTATACACATATTTCATTTTTTTTAATATAATTTAAATTTTTTTTTTATTATATTTTATTTACAGTTTCATAATATTCTCTTTACTTATACCGTACGTACATCGTGAAGGTAGCATCGGGCATCAGGCGAGAGATGCACTATTACTTTGTATGTCGCTGTCGCAGAAAAATTCGAATGTCGGCACCTACATTGCTCAGTATTCATCCATGTGCCCGCTTTTGGTAACCGGCCTAGGCGGCTTGTATTCACGCCTACCGAACTCTATAGAAATAACATCGATAGATTGGCATCGCATAACACCCGACGATGTGACGGAAATATCCGAACTGACATTGTTTATGAATGCTTTGGAGTTTTGCAACGCTGTGGTGCAAGTGGCACATGAAATGATAAAGAATCAGTTGTTAGATTTTCTATATCAGGGCTTTATCGTCCCAGTACTGGGGCCGGCAATATTACAGGTAAGCATATCCATTCTTTCTTCACATTTGTCGAATTGTCTTCGATTTGTCTGTGGTGTTGGTTCATGAACAATTTTATTACTTTTAATTTATGATAGGTTAGCCTTTGTCTTATAATATACTTGTATTATCTTATTGGGTCCAAATAAATATTTAAGAACTCGAATCACCTATGGCTGTACATATATACATACAAACATAAATATATGTAAACGTTTGTTGTACACATTTGTAACACACTATTTGCCGAGTAAATCATCGATTTGAAAAAATTTTAAGCAATAAATTTTAATACCAATGATTTATAATGTCGTTTATGACTTTGTTACTAAGAAAAGAGTTACAAAATATTTTTATTGCCTATATTTATTTGAATGTAAAATGTTTTTAAACATATCTATATCATTGCTTATATTTTATTTTTGTATTAATTTTTTTATATTTTGCTAACTACTATGTGATTTTATGTATGTATGTTATTCACCCATATAAGTTTAATCAACACCAAGCGAAAAATCGAAACAATTCATAAATAATTTTTACAGACATTGAAAGGCAAACATTTCCAGACAAACATAGAATCACAAATATCGGCTATGTCCTATTTGGACCTTATACTCAGATCAGTAACCGAGCCCGGTTTACTGCGCGCTTTTGTTAAATTCCTTCTGGACACTGAAAAATTCGATGGCGAACGCATATTAGACACATTAATCGACCGTTTGGGCGCCACGGACGCGAATTTGTGTATGGTAACAATGGCGTTATTTGACACATTGATTAGTCTGCATTGTGAGGATCTAATGCTGGAACTGCTATTGAAGTACATACTGCCCGGCAAGCATGTACCAATTTCACATCGACACAAAATAAATAAAATCGATCCTTACATAAATACTGTCGAATTCTTTCTAGACCTTACGCCGGACGTAATGAAACGCGCCCGCGAATTGACCAAGCACAAATCACTTGGCGATACAGTGACCACACAAACATCACACGCCGCCCTGCCATCGCCAACGTCGACAATGAGTAAAACGATCGGTGCGAATTGGAATTACTATGGCGTACATACGGGCACCAGTCTCTATGCCAACTTCCATGCGTATCTGTTCGAGGCGCACTGTCGCATCACGCAATGCAAAAACGCCTGCGCCAAATGGGCTAATGCCTACAAATATCAAAAGTGGCCGCCAAAGAATATACGCGCTCAACAAGCACAAACACTGGAGCTGGTCAAACAGTTCTTCAATGAATTTAGTGTGGGCGCCTTGTCGGACCCGTCGCATGTAAGAGGTGCTGTGGAAAAAACAGCACAGCCGGACAGCCTGCAGTCCATTGGTGAGTCCAGTGGCTACGAATCGTTCAGGTGGCGTCCCGTGGAAGATGATGGAGGCGAATGTAATGACTCTGCTGCCAATTCTACCATGCAAATGGTAAGCACGAGCACAGGCGAAGTTGAGTTGGATCATAGTGACAGTAGTAACGGCAATGGCAATAGTTTGGGTACGCTACAAAAGCAATATAGAAAGGAAATTTGGCGCGTCTCAAGTAATCATAACGAACTAGTGCTCACTGACTTGGACTTTTCGGAGGATCTTTTCGCGCAAGGGACAGTAAGCTTAGGTATTTGCATTCAAACTCATAAATTGAAGTACAAAATGTATATTATAATAAAACTAAAATATTTCTGCTTCAGGTCCCTTCTTGAATGCGATATGGGGTAAACTGCAAACTTTCACCAGCAATACCTTATACGTAAATTTACATCTTACTGGCTTGATTACGCGCCTCTCCTGCTATCCGCTACCCCTGGTGCACTCCATATTATTGCGGCCAGATATAGTGATTACTTCGGATACTCCATCGTTTCATCAAATGTTACGCATACTTAAACAACAAATCGATGCCGAACTGCCCATGTGTGAGGATTCATTGGAAATTGTCGACGTGGCGCGCTCTTATCTCATTGATCGCGAATTCCGTTTGATAAACGCTCGCAAAGCGAGTGACAATTCACCAGTGCATATTGCTAAAAATACGCTGCCACCGCAGCATCAGCAGCAACGACTCGGTCAACAAACGACATTCGCAAACATATCGTCAGCGTCGCCAGTACAAGTGACGCCCTCCTCGTCGTATGATCCCTTTCGTCGTAACGATAATAAGCGTAAAAGCATCAGCAAGTCCATAACGAATATGTTTAGTCGCAAAGCTAGCGGTAAGTTGTAAACGCCCACATAATCCGTTATACGTTATTTTTGCCACACATAGACAACACACATCACAAAGTTGTCCGCGTCTCAATTGAACTAATTAGCAGCGCAGTAACTTTTTGTTAATGGGAATAAAATTTTTTATTATTTTTACATATTACCGCTGTTAACTTATCTCGTCTTTTTTTTGTTTTTTTTTTTGTTTTGGTTATGGCTCACAATCATAATTTTTATTTTCTTTGTGATTCTAATGTATGGTTTCATTTGCAGTATATTTTTCACATACAAATAATTTAAAAATACTAAATATCTCACCATATGGCTTGGTGTTTTGTTTCGTTTTGTTTTAATATTAGTTTATTAATTTTTCATATTTTCCATTCTAAATGCATTTTCACACATTGCACACAGTTGAGTATTGAGTTTGGGTCTTGACAAAATTCTAAGTAAATTAATTTTTGACAATAATTTAATAATTGTATATTTATTTGGCTATGAGTCTTGTCAAGGCCACTATGTGAAACATACATAGTGTACTTGTATGTATGTATATGTGATTTTTTGACTCTTTTGAAAATCCAAAAGACCAGTATTAAAATAGATACTTATTTTTATTATTTCTTGTATTTTCTGAATTCCTAGCTTCATCTGGCTTATCACAAATTTACGCATTCTTCACCGGTAAATATTTCACAGTGACAAATTACGTGATTTATCTATATGCATACTATGTAATCGTTCGCAATTTTGATATTTTATACTTTTCGCCTTCTTATGCGTTTGTAGTTACTTTAATAGATTTATATACATATGTTTGTTTGTTAATATCTTTATTTAGAACAAGTATGAGTTGCAGTTGCTGTATATATTGTTATTGCTTACTTGTGTGAATTTGCCTTGCATTGCTAAAGTATTGACATTTAAACCTTTCATTATAGCACAATGCCTATCAAATTGTCGTACGAAGTTTTTACTGCAGTTTGAAGTGCACTCTCAATTCGATCGAGTTTCGTTAGAATGTTTCAAGGAAAAACAAAACAAATATTTTTTTATTTTATGATTTATATTGCATTGTAAAAATATTTGGGTCTTCATAACATTTATATCTAGTATCTAACTGCTTTTATATTTGTCAATATATTTTTTTAATTACTCGTGTTTTTTAAATCCCTACTGAGTTAGTTGTTCAATTCTTTCCTTGTTTATTGTATAAAAAATATTTTTAAACATCATAATAATGTAGATGGTAATGGAGTTTATTAAAAGTAAGTAAAATATTATTTTTTTAGTCAGAAGCTCTAACAGATAGACTTATTAGGTGGTGGATATTTGGTAATTTACAATAACAATTTAGATACCTTCATAAGTGCTTTTAATGTAATTTTTGTAAAATTTTTCAAAATAGAATAGATTTTGCTTGAACGAATAATTATTAAAATATGTACATAAACCAACTAGTTAATAATGCATGTATTAATGCGATCAAAATAACAACTGTGGAAAAAATATATCTAGCGGTTATGTAAATGGAAGCAAAATTAATTTTTTAAATAACAAACAAAAAAACACTAACTTCGGCTGCACCGAAGATATAATATCCTTGAAGGTACATAAAAGGTAAAAAAAAATGTTTTCTTTGATTTTGATCAGTCAGTTAGTATGGTAGCTATAGCATATAATTCCAATCTGAACAATTTCTTTCGTTGTCTTGGATAATAATCCACGCCAAATTTTAGAAAGATTTCTCGTTTTTCATACAAGACTGGATTTTGGTCAATCAGTTTCTATAGCAGCTATATGCTGTAGTAGTCCAATCGGTGACTGTACCGTTGCCTTACAAAAAAATCCATGCAAACTTTCGTGTAGAGAATTCGTAAAATAACGAAGTTTTCCTTACAAGGGCATGTATTATCGCTTTCAGTTTATATGGCAGATATATGCTATAGTGGTGCGATTCTGGTTTCGACAAATAAGCAGTTTCTTGGGGAGAAAAGGCTGTGTGCAAAAATTCTGATAGTTATCTCAAAATATGGGGAACTAGTTCGAGTTTATACATGATCATGGCTAAATCGACTCAGCTCGTTCATTTATATACATTTTAAAGGGTATTAGATGTATCGTGGACTTCGTGCCGCACTTAATATACCCCATTCAATGTATAAATATATTTTTGTTGTTATTTTGATCATAAATATGATAGAGCTTAGTTGCTTAACCTTTAATCTCCATATTGCACTTGTAAACTATTCACTTTCGTAAAATTTGCAATTCTCCCACTTTTTGCACATATCCGTAACATATATTACTCACTGCATTTTGCATATATATCTTATGATTTTAACGCCTGCCGATTTATTTTAGGTGGTTCAACGGGATCTCCTTTCGCCAATAGCACAACAACACAACAACAAAGCGGCGCAAGCACGCGTGAAACAAGTTTAACAACGATACCCTCAACGGCGTCTTCTGCAGCCGAACAAACAACTGAAGTCGCTGGAACGCACAGCAGCCAAATGCAAAGCAGCACAATACCGTCCGGTTCATTCTCTACGAACATCACGCACAATACGCAAACAACATACACACCACACGGTGCGAGCACGCTACTCGTATCGAATAGTAGTGTCACCACGCTTGGCGGCTCCGGCTCGGAACCTGTCTCCTTGGACTCGCTCTCATCCATGGGCGCTATAGCCAATACAAGCGGCACAGAGCGCACACGTGATCTGGCTCTATGTGCTGTATTACTTGACGAATGGCTAAAGGAGTTGGCAGCGATTGCGCAGGAGCAAAGTGTGGTTTTAATTAATGAAAATATTTGATGGTTGTGTAAACGGCGTCGCAGTCGAAAGGTATGTTGCTGACTGGAAGTGATAATTGCGCGCTAAATTAATACACATATAAATTTATATGTACTATATGCATACGATTGTACAGATTCGTATATAATAAAAGCTTTATCCTTAAGGAAAATTTTGTAAACGGTGAAAAGAACAATGCCAATTAACAATTGATGATATACATATATAATATATTATACACTAAATTGGTCGATAAGCAATTTCCAGTTACATTGTACCTATATTATTTAATTTTATTGTATATTCCCATTTTATATGAAACAAATAATAATAATAAATATTAATTGTAAGTTTTAGCTACACAAAAATTTGTACACAAAGTTAATGATGCTTTCATAAATAATTTCTGAGATTCACCGCTTGCAACATATGCAAAGTATTTTATTATCATGTTTAATTATTTTAATATTTGTTATAATTTAAACTTTATATGAATGCGGTCTATTGCATAGCATATATGTATATTGATAACGAGAAGATCAAAGAATTGTATTTCGCTGTTTATGATTTGTATTTGATATAGAATAATAAATTAAGATTAGGCGCAAAATATAAAGACAAAATCGAACAAAGCAGAAAGTGCCTCATGACTCCGTGTGTACTTTTTTCTACGCAAACAAGAAGTAATATAAAAAAAATATATATAAACTATGCTGAGGGCGAGGTATTGTCAAATATAAAGAAAATGTGGTATTTTTTGAAAAAATTGCTTATACAAAAAAAAAGAAATAATAACATTTACATGTAATATAAATATATTTATGTGTAGTGGTATGGTAAAATGCACTTTGCTGTAAATCCAATTAAAAAAAGTATTCAAACAATCCCATAAATAAGCCAGATTTAGTTAATACGGTATAACATGATTTTACATATTGTATATTATTTGTGTGAAAATTAGTTATTCTTGATTATTTTGAAAATGCATGTAAAATGTATATATAAAAAAAGATTACATCGATTTACTAATAAAATTCAAAATAAGCAAGTAGTATGATCCCTGGACCAATAAACAAATCGATTCTTGTTTTTATGTTGATCAAATTACATTGTTGATATTATTATTTCGCTGCTTTTTGGGAATGGCGCCCAATGATGTGTCAGGATTTCGATGTTCACTCTGCGCCTGCTGTGACACATCATTTACAACATCGTTTGAACTAGGTTTTGAACCTCGTGCAATCGTTGAACTAAAAGAAAAGTATATATATACGATTTTTTTACAGGAATACTATACTATTGAAAGTCCATACATACTTACCGCATTTTGTTTGCTGCATAAAAAGCGCCCTCTACAGTGGTAAGTTTTTCCTTCAACTCCAACCTCAAATATTTTGGTTCCATCATTGCATCCGCCGCATTAGCATTTTCTTCTTTATCTTGAAAGACAAAGTGCACAACGGCTGTAGGTACGAAATCCAATTCCAACAGCGTTTTCTCCAAGGGCAAAATATATTTCGGAGGTATAGTAACTACAAAAATGCAAAACGATAATAAAAATTAAAATTAGTTAATTTTATCATAGCATGTCTGTTCATCAACGCAATGGTAATAATGTATAACATTCACTCACACAAATAAAAATCAGCTTGATCGTCATGCAAAAACTTTCGCACAAAGTCCATGACATCGGAAACTTTATCAATGGGCTTGAAGATACCCTGCAGAACAAGTCGATCTGGGAATTGAATTCTTATCACACAATTCTTGTACTGCGCAATTTTATTTAGCATGGTTTTCTGTCCTTCTAATTGACGCAGACGTTCCGTAAGTAGCGGTGCATCTTCATCACCTCTAGATGCCTTTTTTAAGTCACGCAATACCAATTTAAGATCTTCAACGGTTAAATCGAAAAAGGAATCAGGCAATTCTTCAGCCTGCGTTTGAGTCTCGTCAAGCGAATATAGTACGGCGTTTCGTTCGCCGATCTAAATTTAAAAAATCATAGTTAACATTGATGATATAAACAAATGATTTGAGGAACTTACGATGTTTACTTCCGGTTCAATATCCATTTCGGCTGCATCGTCCTCATTCAAATTGTTGAGGTCCTTTGCGGAATCCTGCTCATGCCTTGAACTTTGTATGGAATAACCGACACCTGAACCCCAGTCATATTTGGGTTTTTCCGGCTCATTCTCCTTGCTCGTCGTTGTACTAGTCGTATTTACTAGTGCTCCATCCTTTTCAGTGTTGGCATCAGACGTGGATTTCTTTAGAGATTGCACCAAATCTTTTGTTATTTTGAAACCACCACCACTACCACTATTTTTGATTGAATTTTGTTGAGTTAGTATTGCCTTTTCTTCATCTTCATTTGGCTTCTCTTTAACCGTTGGCGGTATGTAGACGTAAGCTTGACTTAAAAGTGGAAAAGGTCAATAAATCATATAAAGATAAATTCTGTTACACACTTACGACTTCAAATCTTCAGCGGTTTTATTTATAACACGCACCATAGCACGCCCTTCAATAATACCTAATGATTTCAGTGTTGTTTCAGCCATACGTTCCTTTCCGATAATTTCTTGACGCATATAAATCGCGACAGGGCTAGAGTAGCTTTTTAATGCATCTGAGTCAAGCTCTTCTATAACCTGCCATAGGCTATTGCTTGGTTTAAACTCCCCTTGAACTCGAGAACCATCTTCTAGTTGAATGCAGATGTTCACCACAGACTCGGTTCTTCTGCGTTCGGTTTGTGACATTTCCAATAAGCAGTTGTTAGGTAGTCCACTGAATCGGAACATTTGCGTAAGACCAACCTCTTTATTATGATGCTTTAAACAATATTCATGGCTGTCTAAGCCATGCTTCAGACAAACCTCTTCCAAAATCTAAAAATTTCTAGTTGAGCAATGATCCAAAGGAATGTGATTACAAACAATATACCTGTAGAATGGTTGTATTAGGTGTGACTTTTACATTTTGTCTCCGAAAATTTGGGGTCAATACGGTCACCTTTCCTTCCATATTTTCACTTGATATATATCTATTTAATTTTACAAACCACGTCAAATTTCGCCTGCCGGCTTAATATAAATTGCAATCAGACAAAAGGTAGTATAATATAAATTGAAATGTCAAAAAAGTGCATATATTTGTGATTGTACTATTCGAATTGTAATGTTGTTATTGTTTCGTTAAGAACACTTCAAAGGAAACTTAAAAAAATAAAGGAAAATGCCAATTCACAGCTGACTTCAGTGTTGAATAATAGTTTAAAAAATTTAATATAAATGAAAATGATTATGTACACATTTAGAATTATATTAATTGTCATTATGGATTTTGAAACGAAAACAACTTATAATTATTATGTCAAGCCAACTATGTTCATAATGCATACAAAATTTTGGCCACATAATGCTGGCTTCATAAAATTAAATTATTGTTTTTATTAAAATAATACGATTTGGGTATTATTTATTGTAAATAATTAACTCTGTGACCTTGGAGAATATATAAGGCATAATTTTGACATAATTATAATCAAAGTTTAAAATGAGCATCTCTGTAATATTTACAATCGATATACATAGGCCCTTAATCTAGGTCAATCTCATCTTTGTTTTTTCCGTAAACAAGCTAAAAAAATTTCTCAACTATCCTCTTCAAAAATTAAAATTTAAAGTGTTTAAAAAACTTGTAGATAAACATCACTCTGCAATTCGCAGAATGGCTTGGCGATCAGTTGGTGCAGACAATGCGGATTTAATTCGAAAGATGAGGGGTAGTGTAAATACGAACTTTTGCAAATGAGGATGTACATTTGTGTTATTCTACTTGTTGCAGATTTTGGAATAATTGCTTCTGAAACAGTAGCACAGGCAATGATAAAAACAGATAGAAAGTATTATTCCCCTCGAAACCCGTATATGGATGCACCACAGTCAATTGGATATGGTGTCACTATTTCAGCTCCTCATATGGTAAATTAATAATTTTATGAAATTTTTTCAATGTTTATTGTTTTATTTACCAGCATGCTTTCGCGTTGGAGTATCTGCGTGACCACCTACATCCTGGTGCTCGTGTCTTAGATGTTGGCAGTGGTTCCGGTTACCTAACAGCTTGCTTTCTGCGATATATTCAAGAAAAAGGAGAGGACCCTAATACGAAAGTCGTAGGCATAGAACATCAGCCTGAACTTGTACAACAAAGTGTAAAAAACCTCAACACAGATGACCCAAAAATGCTAGATTCAGGAAGGTTGATTATTGTTGGTGAGAATGATAGAAAAATTAATAAAGTTTTTCAGAAATATATATTATAAATGCATACAGAGGGCGATGGGCGTAAAGGTGTTCCACAATATGCTCCCTATGATGCCATCCATGTCGGTGCAGCTGCAGCTATAACACCAAACGCTCTCTTAGAGCAATTGGCAAATGGAGGACGGTTAATTGTTCCAGTTGGTCCTGAAGGTGGCGAACAATATATGACTCAGTATGATAAGGACACTGATGGAAAAGTAAAAGAAACACGTCTCATGGGTGTTATGTATGTGCCGCTTACTGACCTTAACCGATCTTGACAAGTATTAGCTTTAAAAATAAGCATCGGGTTGCTAATTATGGGATTAATCATCTTTAAAATATGGACAAAGCTACCAATCGAGGACAGAGCTTAAATATAGCATATCGCTATCAGCAAGTATTTTGGTTCAATACAATATGAAAAGGCTTAGTTATTGCATGTATCAACAATATGAAAACATCTTTACTTAAATAATATATTTATTGTTAATTCTGCTTGGAATATAATTATTCTTGTTTTTGAAAATATTCTAGGTCACGACATAAATATACTTGTAAAGAAATGGTGCCATATTTTTTGAAAATAAATCAAGTCATGGCAGAAGCAGATTTGCAAAGGACCTCTTAAACTATTTCAGTTATCTCACTTAATAACAATAAAAAATATATCGATAACAAAGTTATAAATAAATTGTTGCAAGTAGAGACCTGTGGTAAGATTGTTTGAGCAACCCTGAATTTCTCATTTGTTTATATTAATTTGAGTTGTGTAGGTATATAAATTTCAATGTTTTCTAATTCGCAAGTCTATTTGTTGAAACCGGTAATTGAAATATTTCACCGAAAATTATTCAGGATAAAAAGAACATCGAGTTAAAAACGAAAGCGACATAGCAATTAAACGAACACAATATAATATTTATATATACTTCTTTCAAGTAATAAATTTAAGACGATTAGTATGAAATTACCACAGAAGGAAGTTGAATGTAAAATTCAAACATCTCCACCCTCTGCTCAAGAAGCCGATGCTCCCGAAAGACCTGAAGAAAATGCGGATATATTGATAAAAAACCTTTTGTTGGCTTTCCGGAAACTATGTATGCTCAATTTTATGTTCTTTCCTGATTTGTATTTGCACGCAATTTTTATACTTATAGGGGTCCAAGTTAAGCTTCTAGCATCATTTGTAATGGTTGATCTTGGCGGTTATCAATTGCTCGATAGGCTTATACAATGGAGTGTCAGAAATCCTCATAAAGCTATTTGTATTTTGGCAGCTTTTTTGGCCTTTTTATTACCATTTTTGTTAATGTTGGGTATTGGACTTTCGACTCTTTTGATGACACTCACCGGATTTTTGATTTTAGAAGGTATATAAATATGCATATCATATATACTTTTATGAAAAGTAAATTTAATGATATTTTTAATTTCAAGGTGTAATATTGACCATAATTGCAATGCTACTGATTGGTTGTTTGGGAACTTTAATTTTAGTGGTGCTATTTTTAAAGCAACTAAATCGAACATAAAATATATTTCTAAGACATTTTATTTAAATTTCCGAAAGAATTAATGGAGACAAAGTTAATATTAGAAACAATGATTAAATTATTGGAATACATTCGAAAATTGATTATTGAAAATATGGTATATCATTGAATTATATACGATTATAAGTGTGTAAAAGACTATTTAATCAGTAAGAAATACATATTAAATTTACATATAAACAAATATTATTATAATTAATTTATTAATTAAAGTAATACCAACAGAAAAGTAATACAAATAAAAAAAATTTAATGATTTTGTTATAATTTTACCAACATATGTTATACATTTGCTTTTCTTTTCAGACATTTTTTAGTATTTTAGAAGGAAAATAAAATATTTCTTAAACGAGAAGTGGTTTATAACGCGATTAATTCTGTAGTTATCGATATTGTAAAGAATTCATAATCAGATTTTGTAAATGCAACTCTACATATTCAGCACTTTCACGAATGATGTTGAATTTTTTCAGCTAACCATTCGTGTGGTTTGCGTGAACTCGTATTGTCTCAAAAGTTTTCTTCTCCGTGAAAATTTGTTTTTTATAATAAAAAGTGCATTAAATTAATTAGAAAGTGTGAAAAAGGGTGTTCTTATATTAACTAAGCGGTAAGTTAATAAATGTGATAAGAGATATAAGTTTTTTTGAGCTATATCGATTTGTTGGGTATTTGGAAGTGAAGTGTATTTGTTGGAGGTGTGGTGCATAAAAGAGGTGTAACGAAGTCTCGCACTTGATGTTGTTGCTGGTTCTGCTGGTGCAATGCTTTGTGTGTATACATGTGTAGTCATATATTTGTTTTTACTTGTCGTTGCACTCAGCATTTCTTACACATTCCATAAGCAATTATTTTGAGAGAATTACAGTACGTATTTATAATCATGGATAATCATTATCCATGTTTATAATTTACCTTCGTTAATATATCCCTATCTTTCTGAAATTGTGGCAGTATATATACATTTTTGTCTTTTCGCAGGTATTTTGTGCTATTTTCTCTAAAAATCGAAAATGCTTTCATGAAATAAATTGTAAATATTCATAATACAGAATAAATTCCCATATCATTTTCTACCTGCATTGTAAACATGCATTAATTAACCTGCGGCAGGTCTTTCCGCATTTACATAGTAGCCATCTTGAAACTGCTAAAGTTAGTAATTGGTGCCATCTTGTTAACGAAATGTGTCGGTTCAAGCATGTCTGCAAGAAGATATTTTGTTTATAACTGATAGTTTCAAAATTAGACAAAAAATCTCCTTTAAAAGGAGAAGATATGTTTAAAAAGTATTTATATGTTTCTCATACATCTGTGTTTCAATATCATTGTGCATTTACATTTGTTTTTTATTGAGTTATTGAATAAGTAAACAGAGAAAAAGTAATTGCACAAATCTCGAGGACTATTTTCTGCAGATAATAAAAATTGGAGACAATAGAAAATCATACCCTGTTCTTTAGCTCCAATCGTATTTAATAGAGTTGCCGACCACCTATCCCAAAAATATTATGTCACACTCTATAATTATGATAAAGTGCACTTCCGGCCATTTATTTATACGTACAAACACATTGGTGCATAAATTTATTCATAAAAGGTTATGCATTTCCACTTAAACGAAATTTAAAGAATCGTATGCTCTCGCTTTGGTGGTAACTCTTGCGTTGACTGACTGACCTGCGCTTGTGCACAATTCTTGCCTGCTTCATTGTCTTGCACGGACCGATTGTGTTTGGGCTTCTTTGGCATTTTTCTGTTTTACTCAACTGTTCGTTGTCGGCTTGTATACATCAATAAACAAATCGCTAAAGCTTCGTATAGTGTAAAACGTGAGTTAAATTAATATGTTATTTTGAAAAATATATATGTACGTGAAAAAGCAAGAAAAAACATAATATTTTATTTTGTTCTTTCTGTATAAATACATACAGATATTCATTAAAAGTGAACAAGTTTTTTTTTTGGTTTTGTGTGAAAACGGATATACTTTTGGAGTGCCTATAGCACTTTCATTAAATGTTGACATTCGGTACAAATATTAGTTATAAAGTTTGCTACTATAGTGTAGTAAATGAATTATTTTCGGCCCTAAGTTTTTCTTCAGAAAATATATACTAGTTTTTATTAACTTAAATTTACTTAATAAATGCCATTTATTTTTATATTCCAGGTGTGGTGTGCTCTTCCTAAATCACCAAGATGAGTTACATGCCAGCGCAAAACCGTACAAGTAAGTTGAAAATTAAAGCAAATGCAACTTCACTCATTGTTAAAAATATCGATGAGTTTAATAGAAATTTAAAAGGAAAAAATTGCCAAAAGACTTATTTACATATGTACCTGTATTAATAAAATAGAAGCGTATTTAAAACCTCCGTTCAACATACGTACATATAGAAAATGTGTTTCGATTGTTGGAAACTATTAATAATATTATTTTATTAAATTATTTTTTATTTTATAAAGTTTTATTGTTTGGCATTTCTCAGCCGGTAGGCTAAAGTACTTTTCCGTTAAAATGAACTATATTTCTTCCATAATAATTTAAGAAATTACATCCTTGAAAGTCATTAATTTGATTACACACTCAATTTCATTTCCAGAAGATTATAAAAGAAGGGTTGTGAGGTTACACATACAATCACATATAATGCTCAACATAATTTTTTCATATGCACAGTTGTGTTCACGAAAATAGCAACATGTCTTGAGTAAGGTCTTGAAGTCAAAAAGACAGCATTGTGAATGTATTATATTACTTAAACTAAACGAATATTATACAAGAAATATTTATTTAGCCTAACATTCATGATATCGTAAAAATCTGCCGATCTCTAAAATTATATAAATGTAAATCGTTTATACTAATACAATTGTATGAATGAATGCAACATGTGTTGCCATTTTTCCTGAGCAAAAGCTATATATTTACTTAAGTACATGCATATGTATGTACATATATGCGTACAACATATGTATGGAAAATATTAAATTTTTGTCGACATAACGGAAATGATTGAGTTCACATAGTACTTGTAGTATGTATGGTTTGATAAAAAGTGCAGTATGAATAAATCGAGTCCTTAAAAAATATGTTTGTATGCGTGACTGCTTGTTAATATTGCAAACGTAGACTTTTCACGACATTTGGTGGAACTGTGTTTATACTTGACACGAGCACACAAGTGGCTACATATGTATGTATGTACATATGTACGCATGCGAACCACCCCCATTTTAGTTCGATGGGTTTTTATGCCAATACTTTATTTCAAAGGCAATTGATGCGTACTTTTGCCAGCAGGCATTTTAAATTAACCACTGTCAATGGGAGAAATGCATGCGCATGCACGCGTACGTTTCTGAAATCTTGGTACATATTTGCATATGAACCTAAAAGTGCTTTGGGTGGCATATGTCGGTTGGAAATTTTTCTTTATTATCAAGCTATCATTAAGCCTGCTGAAGAGCTCTTGTATTGCTGTAATTTGATGAAGGCGCATTGCCAGCAACAACTGCAGTATTCAAAGGAAACTGATGCTAGTATATTACATTGTGCTGCTCTATAGATTCATGTTGGCCATTCACACTGCAATGTCTGCGCTTTTTACATGCATCAATGTTTGATTTTTACTGCCAGTTTTTTTTTTGGCCGACTTACATAAAAATAGGAATTTCACGCTTTGATTAACCATAGTTTTGCTCCTTTGGAGATGAATACAACACATACACACATATATAGGGTGCTCATT
Organism: Bactrocera oleae; assembly: GCF_042242935.1. Taxonomy (NCBI): domain Eukaryota; kingdom Metazoa; phylum Arthropoda; class Insecta; order Diptera; family Tephritidae; genus Bactrocera; species Bactrocera oleae. Next base: position 63,952,350 of record NC_091539.1, on the reverse strand, counting down.
TTTGATACAGTTGAGTTGTCCTTTCTACCCTGATTGATAGATAGCAAAATCTGTATGTATGTATGTACATACATAGTAAACATTTATATTATATGTTAAATAAAAATCTTCTAAATAAATAAAAAACACTAAATTTGTTTAGCTATATCAATATTCCCTTCTAGGCATATCAATTCACAATTTTATGTAAATAACATGTATGGTTGTGTGTTCGATTTGCAAACAAAATTATGCAATTTAATGTAATATAAGAGTGTGTGTGTGTGAACCCACTTAAGCTGGCATACGCTTTTTTATTCAATCTCTATTTGCTTATAGTTACATTGAATTTATACCAGTTGCTGAGCTGAGCAGCATGTTATTGCTTATCCCGGTCTCTTTAATTTATGCCGGTTTGTTCGATTCGCCACTTAAAATTTATCCTATTGGCCATTTTATATGCAGTCATTTGATATGCTGTAGTGGCTCGATCTTAACAATTGTTTGGAGATTGTACCGTCGCCTTGGACAATTATTTATGTCAAATTTCGTAAAGAGAACTCGTCAAATACAAAAGTTTTCCATACAAGTACTGGCTTCCGACAACGAGCAGCATTTGCTTCTGGGTGATACAAATTTCGTAGCGATAATATGCTCTGTACAGGGTATAACAAAATATTAGAAAATTAAAATGTAAAAGTTTACTTCTTCGCAATAATTCCTCCATTTTAATATATAAAAAGTATTAAAAAGGAAAAAATAATAATTTTTGAGCTTCTAACGTTTATATTAAAAGTTACACCACAATACTTTTCTCGCATTTGCTTTCGTGCCTTCAAAACACACAACACACTCACACCATTGCCACACCGCTGCGTTCTTTTTAGTGTTGTGTGGTTTTGTTGATTTGTGTGATCCTTGAATTTGAAACTGTCTGGCTTTAAAAATTTCTTTCCTTTCAAGTGTCGGGAACAGCAGACCAATATGTCTGACAGCATCAATATCATCAAACACTTTATGCACACAAATGGGTTTGCATCAGCAAAATTGTGCTTTTTTGTTCTTTTGATGGAAATTCAATATGTATAAATGTATCTGAAGAAAGGTTTGAACACCACAAGGCCTTGTATATCGAAACGTCATTATCAGCAGCAAAATCGTCATCATTATGATTGCAATAATTATGCGCTGTTCACTTGATAAACCGTTAAAAAAATGTACTCAGCTTCACACTGCCAAATCTTCTACTTCTATTAATTTTTTATTCGCTTGCCTTGCCAACAACCCCCATTTCCCCATCTCGGTTGGTGTGGGCTGCCAGTAGGCGGTGCGGTTGCCAGACCTTTGTCAGCACAATGCAACTGTTGTCACTCTAACAAAGTGTGACGACTCGACTGCCGGCTATGCTAACACACCTACATACAAACACACACACATATATATATATATATATATATATAATATTATATATATACGTATCTACAAACCAGCCTGACCAATGCACTTTGGAGTGCTATACTTTTTATATTTACATATATATGTACATATTTTTATATTTTTCTTAACTTTTTCCCTAAGATTAATGTATGTGGGTACTGCGTACTATGCTGTCAACATATGTATCTGTTACCGTTGTTTGCATTCGTGTCGCTTTGTAATCCGAGTTCTTGTCACTGCTTTGTAATGTTTTAATGTCAATGCTGGTTTTGTTCTTTACGTTGTCATTTTGTGACAATGTGTCGTAATATCCGTAGTCGGCCCTTCTGGCCATTTAGTTTATTTTAAAATAATGTTCTCATTCACACTATGCGTTGAGTTTTATCTATGTGCTTACATAACTGTTAACGTAGACTTGGTTCAGAACGTGTCAGTGGCTGTGCATGCACTCTTCTGATTTGTTGTTGTCTTAAATTTTTTTGTTAAAAATTTAATGCGTTCACAATAGAAGATGCTGGGTGCTTTTCTAAAGTGGAATCTTAATTAATCGAAGTAAAATGTTATTGAAACTGATGTTTAATAAAATTTTGTGTCCGTACCGGTAATATAGATCCGATTAAATTGTGAACGAAACGATCATACCCATTTGGCAGCTCTACAAAATAGTTTCGTAAAAAATATGTCGGAAAAGGGACTAAAGTTTGCTACATTTTATTCAAATGTTGCCTACATTTTGGCGTAAATATAAAATCATATAATAATATAAAATGCCATGGCAAAAAAAGCATTAAAGAAATTTTAGTTTAGTAAAAATGTGTTATAAAAATTAATTGAAAAATAAAATTTTTTTTTGGAATATAAATTATAAAAATCCTTGAAACTGATTTTAAACAATCTTAAAAAATTAAATGTAAATTTATTTATGTATTAGATTTAAACTTTCTTTATGTCTCCGCTTCATTTCAGTGTCGCATAACAATCAATACAATCCTCCGGACCTGCCGCCCATGGTCTCGGCCAAGGAGCAAACGTTAATGTGGCAGCAGAATTCGTATCTGGGCGATTCTGGTATTCATTCCGGTGCGGTCACACAAGTACCATCGTTGTCGGGCAAGGAGGATGAAGAAATGGAGGGTGACCCACTTATGTTCGATTTGGATACTGGCTTCCCACAAAACTTCACCCAAGAGCAGGTGGACGATATGAATCAACAACTCAGTCAGACACGTTCGCAGCGTGTACGTGCCGCCATGTTTCCAGAGACTTTGGAGGAGGGCATCGAAATACCATCGACACAGTTCGATCCCCAACAGCCCACTGCAGTGCAGCGCTTGTCAGAACCATCACAAATGTTAAAACATGCCGTAGTAAATCTTATCAACTATCAAGATGACGCCGAGTTGGCCACACGTGCCATACCCGAATTGATAAAATTGTTGAATGATGAAGATCAAGTGGTTGTCTCACAGGCAGCCATGATGGTCCATCAATTGTCGAAGAAAGAGGCTTCTCGCCATGCCATCATGAATAGTCCCCAAATGGTTGCCGCTCTAGTGCGTGCCATTTCCAACAGCAATGATTTGGAGAGCACCAAAGCTGCTGTGGGCACACTACACAATTTGTCACATCATCGACAGGGCCTGTTGGCTATCTTCAAAAGTGGTGGCATACCGGCTTTGGTGAAATTACTCTCATCACCTGTTGAGAGTGTGCTCTTCTACGCCATTACTACACTACATAATTTGTTGTTGCATCAGGATGGTTCGAAAATGGCCGTACGTCTAGCTGGTGGCCTACAGAAGATGGTCACTTTGTTGCAGCGCAATAATGTGAAGTTCTTAGCCATCGTTACGGATTGCTTACAAATTTTGGCCTATGGCAATCAGGAGAGCAAATTGATTATACTAGCTTCGGGCGGTCCCAATGAACTGGTACGAATTATGCGTTCGTACGACTATGAGAAGTTGCTGTGGACTACTTCACGCGTGCTGAAGGTACTTTCCGTATGCTCGAGCAATAAGCCAGCCATTGTTGATGCTGGTGGCATGCAGGCTTTGGCTATGCATTTAGCCAATCCATCACCACGTTTAGTGCAAAATTGCTTGTGGACTTTGCGCAATCTATCCGATGCTGCCACCAAGGTAGATGGTCTCGAACCACTACTGCAATCCTTGGTGCAGGTATTAGCCTCAACGGATGTGAATGTTGTCACTTGTGCCGCTGGCATACTTTCGAATTTAACTTGCAATAACCAACGCAACAAAGCTATCGTTTGTCAAGTTGGTGGTGTCGATGCACTTGTACGCACCATTATAAATGCCGGTGACCGTGAAGAGATTACCGAGCCAGCAGTTTGCGCATTACGCCACTTAACTTCACGTCACGTGGACTCGGAATCGGCACAGAACGCCGTACGTCTCAACTATGGACTGTCGGTGATTGTAAAGCTATTGCATCCACCATCACGTTGGCCGCTAATCAAGGCCGTCATCGGTTTGATACGCAACTTGGCCTTATGCTCGGCCAATCATGCACCACTGCGCGAACATGGCGCCATACACAATTTGGTGCGCCTGCTGATGCGCGCATTCCAGGATACTGAACGCGTAAGTAGTCAAATATTTTGTTAAAAATGCAAATCTTTATTAAATTTTGTATAATATTTATATTATTTAACTGCAGCAACGTTCATCTGTTGCCACGACTGGATCCCAACAGCCGACCGCTTATGCCGACGGCGTACGCATGGAGGAGATCGTCGAAGGCACCGTCGGTGCTCTACACATATTGGCACGTGAATCACATAATCGCGCTTTGATACGCCAACAATCTGTCATACCGATATTTGTCCGTTTACTCTTCAACGAAATCGAAAATATACAGGTTAGTCTGTCGTACACTTAATGTATATGTGTGTCTAGTTAAATCAACAATGTCCATTGCAGCGCGTTGCCGCCGGCGTACTTTGTGAGTTGGCTGCCGATAAAGAGGGCGCCGAAATGATCGAGCAAGAGGGTGCCACTGGTCCGCTCACCGATCTATTGCATTCGCGTAACGAAGGTGTTGCCACCTATGCAGCAGCCGTGCTATTCCGCATGAGCGAGGACAAGCCGCAAGATTACAAAAAGCGTCTTTCTATTGAATTGACAAATTCATTGTTGCGCGAAGACAACAATATGTGGGGAAATGCTGATTTAGGCATGGGTCCGGATCTACAGGTGAGTCGTCAGTGTAAACTTAGTGCACTGTAGTACCGTTTGTGAGTTTTTAGCGTGTAAAGAAAAGAAACCTCTAAGCTAGCGTATCGTAAATTAGACGCTTATCTCTTTGTAAGCTTAGCAAAAGTAAACAAAAAATCAAAAAACAAAAAATCAACGAATTGGTCTGCTCAATACTCTCTGTATGCGTATTTAAAGTATTACAGCTGTTTACTTGTGTACATACATACATACATACATAAATAAATTACCCGAGTCCACGATTTTTATTTCGCTTCAACATAACCTACATTTTGTTAGTAACTTTATTTACTTAGAGCTTAGCGGAAATTGTAAATATAAATAATGTAAGCGATTATGCTTGGAAATTATTATTTTAATTTAATTAAACAATAGAACACATCTAATTTATTATATATAAATTTTTCACGCAAGTAATAGGCGATCCGCAAAGAGGTTCACGTCTAAATTTTTAGTAGAGTTGAGCACATTTTTTTTATACCCTAAACAGTATTATATTATATTTGCCACGAAGTTTGTAACACCCAGCAGGAAACGTTACATATATCTATAAATGATTAGAGTGAGGAGCCAAGTTGATTTAGCCATGTCCGCGTGTCTGTCTGTCAGTATATATGCGATTGAGTCCCTTAGTTTTTGAGATATCGCTCTGAAGTAAATATTGCACACGTTCTTTTCTCCCTCAGAAACTGCTCATTTGTCTATCGAAATTGAGTGCTTGTATGAAATTTTTTTTGTTTTACAAGATAACTTCATGAAACCATTGTCTAAGAGAACGCTACAATATCCGCAGAAATTTTCCAGATCGAACCACTATAGCATATAGCTGCCATACAAACTGAAGTATCAAAATCAAGATAAAGATGCTTTTATACCCTTTTATGCTATAAAAATATACGTCTGTGTAGGGCATTCTACCGCAGTCGAAGTTTTTTTCTTGTTTTAATTATATATGAACGATTGACAATTATAAAAACATATAGAAGCTTAAGATTTAGAAACTTACTTATCTCCTAAAAAGCAGGTTTGAGGCCAAACTTTTACACCTGACACATTCTCTATGCTCTCTCTTTTAAATTACTAATCGAGCGTTGGCTTTAAAGCACCTTGTCTTCAGGACCACTATATTTTTATAGGCATAGCGTAGTTATTAGTTGATTTTGCAACAGTTATTTAGTTTTTTCCTGTATTAGCTTTTATTTTATTATTTGTTATTATTATTTTTATTAATTAACTTATATTTTTAATTTCTTCTTTGTTCCTTTTTTTATGTACTTCGTTTGTAACACAATCACAAAAACAACCGTTCACCTTACTACCATAAACACCGTTGCATATATGTTGACAAAACACCGAAATTTGTGCTAAAACGTTGAAAACCTTAACAATTCGCATAACCATCACGAAATCACAACGACTATCGCTACATATCAATTGCAATCAATGTAATATGAAAAACAAACATTAAACGTTTAAATGCCACAATCACCATATCACCACTGAAACCTTATCCAACACCTGTCCAATTGCACTTCCTTGGAAATCATTTGTATCCTAACAACTTTTTGCAATTTTCGCAACGTCATACAGGATATGCTTGGACCCGAACAAGCATATGAAGGTTTATATGGGCAGGGCCCGCCGAGTGTACACAGCTCACATGGAGGTCGAGCATTCCAACAAGGTATGTATGATGAGTTCCCAGACCCTCTCATCAGTTAAAGAAACATAACAAAATTGATTAAATAAATACAAGTTGAAACATTTTCCGTTAACATGCGGTTTTCGTAAATATGTAAACTCGTTACGATAGCATGATGCGTTCCTTCGTCAAACTAATAAAAAATGAAAACTAAAAAACATAATACGAAATCTTAAAACAAAAAAAAAGGAAATCAAAATTAATTAACAGCGTAATTACGTAACTTCGATTGAGAGCTGCGAAACAAAATTATATCATAATTACGCTAAATCATTAAATATGTTTTTTCTTACATTTTCTTGAACTCACACATAACATCGTCCTTCACTGCCAGATTTAAGTAAACGTCTAATTACCCTTTAATCATCTACCCCGTTTAACTAAATGTTATATAAACCACTTGAAATGCGGTTGTATAAGCTTGTTTGACGTTTTACCATCCAAACAAATAAAAATAAAGTATCTTGAAAAATGCTTCACATCATCCGGAATTGGGCAAAGCACAGTTACATAAAACAATGCACACAAATCCCTTGCTAAAATATACGTTCAACCTAATAAATATTAACATATTTTTAATCCAGCGCCAATGAAGTGAAATATTTGAATTATAAAACGTTTTTTAAAGATGAGCATTGTTTACATTACTGGCAAACAATGAAATCGCTAGCAACTCTTTGAAAGATTTATGCCTAAAAATATGCTACCATTTTTCGAACTTCAAAAATTATATGTTTGACTACATTGAGGCGTTTCTTAATGAACAACTAAATTCGAAATATAAGTGTTGAAAATTAAAAATAGTTAAAGATAACATGCTAAAATTTAATTAAAATGTATTAAAAAAGTATATAAGTTTACTAATGGGTTTTTCGAACACTATATATTTTTAAGTTTGAAAGTTTTAGCTAGTTATATGTACATATATTGTTATTAAAATGAAATTTTGTAATATAAATTAGTATCTTAGTTTACTAATGCATTTTTCGCACACTAGAAACTTTTATGTTCGAAAGTCTAAACTTGTTACACACGTATATCATACAAGTTTAACAGTTATTAAATGAAAACTTTGCAACAGTTGTCTGTATTCACAACAAAAATATTTCACTTCAAGTTGCTGTTTTAATACCCCTAAAAATATTTTTGAAAAAAAAAATAAATAAAATAAACAATAGCTTGATACCATACATCCATGCAACCTTAACCAAGTCACATTTTCCCATCGCAAGTTGTAGTATTGAAAGATTCCTATGAAATCCACGCATTTGAGAGTAACGCTACGAGTTCATACACCTTAAAAGAATGCGTTATCTCCGTTATTTCTGCTTTTTTAGTTAATTTCCACGATTTTTTTTTAGTTATTACAATACTATTGCTATATCTAACAATTAGTGCGTATGCATAAATTAGTAGGGGTTCAATAATCATTCATTTGCCAATTACTCACTCATGCCATGCTTTACCATGCCATGTATTGATATGTAGAAGAACGCTCACAAAGTTAGTAGTAGTACAACCAACCAACATCCATCCATTCACCAATTCACTCATCCAAAAAGCCAAGTAAAGCAATCGATTCAATTACCTATATGTAGTCGTAAAATGTGCAAAAAAAATATCGTAACGAAGAATTAACCAAACGTTCTCTCTCTCTCTTTCTCTCTCTCTCTCTATCTCTCGCTCGTTCACTCTACTCGCTATTTCTCAACGGATCGCTTGCTTGCTCGTTAATAATGTAAATTAAATACAAATTTAAATTGTGTTAAATTAATAAAATCTAAACAGTTAAGCCAGCCTAACATATATCATCACTAAAAATAAATACAATCTCTGAACGATAAACGAATTTAAAGCAAGAAACAAAACCAAAAAATAAAATTATTTTAAAAAATATTTAATTTAAAGACAAAATATAAAAGCAAAAAAACTTTTAGTCAAAGATGAGAAGAAGTAAAATTAGTAAGCTTAAGTAAAATGTATTAACTCGTATACATGTATACATTACTCAAAGTATTCGTAGGCAGTAAGATTTAAGATTTACAAGTTTTGCATTGCGAGCAAGCATTCACACTGAGTTTCGAAACCCAACGCAAGAAAGTAAAAATGAATCAAAATCAAAAAAAAAAAAAATCAACTGTAGCGTACCCGTTGAATGCTGTAAAGCTAAGATTACTCATTCGAAATCAATAAACCAAACCACCAGCCAGTCAAACAAACAAACAAACCAAACAGCCAGCCAGCTTAGGAATGGCACTCGCTTTGCGCGTACAAGCTATGACAAATTCCTCCACATAGGTGACTAAAAATGAATTTGTTGTGCTTTTTGTTTTACCGTACCGTTATGAGATTTTGATTTTGCTTTCATTTTATAATTTATCAATTTTATAGACTTTCGGTATGTAATTTAAATTAAATTTAGTGCGTAGTAAGTTGGCAGTAGATTTATTTCGAAAATTTTAATTTAATTTTAACTTCTTTTGATTTCGACTTTAAGGATTAAGCATACAATTTTAGTTCTTCGTTAGTACTTTTGCAGCCTTATTTTGTACATTTGACTTTTGCACACGTTATTGTTAAATTTTTGAAATGAAATTTATGTACATACTTATATACATATGTACGTACACTCACGTATATTATGTAGATGTATATTCCCTTAGTGCTTAAATTGTAGCAATTTTTGTGCATTCATGTTATGCATGGCTTTATTGCACTCTCTTAAGTTTTTGATAGAAGGAAGTCCAACAGAATTCATTGAATGTATTTCAAAAAACTTGACATTTATTGCCTTCTGATGTTTAATCGATTAATATTCGATAATTGACATCACAATTGCTATAACGCGATATGCTTTCAAAACATAAAAGCTGTAAATTAATAAAAAAAATTAATTAAAAACATGTGTTTGCAATACTTAAAATTGTTATATCGCATCCAAAGAAAGAACGCTATTATACTAAGTTCACACGTGCCCAGTGTGTCAATAATGTGATTATTCTAGTCCCTAGCGTGTAAAGTTGCTATTAAAACTCAAAAATATATACACGAAAATAATTTCCAATTCTTGCGATCTTATAAGTTAGATTTACAACAGTTGTTGATAACTTGGTAACTTACTAGTATCAAGAATCACACTTCTGTCTGCTTGAACATTTACATAAATTCCAAAAGACTTTACAAGAAAGTGTTGTTGTTTTAAATTTGCATGAAAATACTACGAAATTGATTTGTTTAGTTTTTGTTTTTGCTGAACTCAAATTATATTTTGCGCAAATGACACCTGATTTTTTTGCATGATCTCGTTATGTAACCAAAACCAAGTCCACTTGTATAAAAAAGTGAAAGTACGTTTAAAATAAATATAAATCAATATTGATTACTCACTGTTTTACGCCCATTCTTTTTCACAGGATATGATACTTTACCAATAGATTCAATGCAAGGCTTGGAGATAAGCAGCCCAGTTGGTGGTGGCGGCGGCGGTGGTAACAGTGTGCCACCAAGCGGCGCACCAACTTCACCATATTCAATGGATATGGATGTTGGTGAGATCGATGCTGGGGCCTTGAATTTTGATTTGGATGCAATGCCGACTCCACCAAATGACAACAACAACTTGGCCGCCTGGTATGACACCGATTGTTAATAAGCTAATATTATGAAAACAAAACAAAAAACAAATTTTAAAGTCGACTACCGTTCTTATTTGATTATATGAGTTCGTATTCTTTATTTACGATAGTATTAAGTTTCTGCTTCCATTCGAGGATTAAGCTTATGAATTACTCCTTTTACATTCATACATACATACATACATACACTATTTACATTTTATAATTACATATTGCTTTTTATTAAAACACACATTTTTTTCGGCATCTAAAACGAAGCATGCATTTTTATTTCCTGCAACGAATTGTCGCTTAATTAAGAAAGGCTATTTACACAAGAACAAGAATACGTACATACATACATATAAACGCATTTAGAAGATTCAAATATTTAATGGGCTCATTCAAGTGCATCGAATCTTAAGTCTTAAAGCATATAGTTACATAAAAAACCGATAAAGAAATTTAAATTTGAAAATTAAAGAATTAAATTACATAAGAAATAAACAACACATCACTGTAATCCAATATCTATGAAACAAAATCAGCCACAAGTTAAAAAAGAGTATTGTCAAGAATTTTTGTAGAAGGAATAAATTAAAAATTACTTAAATGTACAAGCATATCCGCAGATCAGACACTTACATACATACTTACTGAACTTACAAATTACACATTTACATATGTGTTATTTTTTTCATGCAAACAAGAAAATTCTTATCTGTAACAAGTGCAACCGTAAGCGCGATTTGAATAAATATGTGAATGTTTTCACATTTTATGGAATTAAATTTCAAGTTTTTTAATTAAATATAAAAATAGTCAATGGATATCGTAAGTATAGGTTAATCAAAAGCATTGAAAATGTGACATCTAAGTTTTAATGATGTTCCTATGACAACTGGCAAGGACGGTCATCTCGTCAAAATAATTCAAGTATTGTTTTACGCTGTTACAAGAAAGGACAACGTGGTCCGACAACAACTTCCATTACAGTCATTCTCAAGACAATCAGGTCTATGTAGCCTAAACGATGGAACTATCAACACCTTAACCGACTCCCTCTTAGTACTTGCGAGTCAAACCACCACCCATTGCAGACGTGAACCATGCATCGAGTCTCCGCTCTCCGCAGGACACTAACCACCTCTTTGCATGCCCAACGAACCGTACTCATCTAACATCTTTCTCCTGGTCCGACCCCGTCGATACAGCACGTTTTCTGCCCTACCGTTAGATGACTGACGACAATCAACCTGATCTTCACCATCCAAGCGGGGATTCGTTAACCGCTACTACAACAGCAACAACTCATCCGGACCGTCCTCCCGACAGTCGAATCCGGAATTTTTATCCGGCCAAGGACTGTCAACCCGACAGTATTCCTCCAAATTACTTCAGGAATGTTGGAATTCGTATCAAGAGCTGTAATATCGACAATTAATCTTTCTTCGGTACTTGACTACTAAAAACCACTGTAATATATGATTTTATTGAAGTTGCCCGTAAAAAAATGTATGTTATGCACATTTTTTTACGGGTGAATTTTTTCAAAAAAGAGTGTCTTTGCCAATAACGAATTTTTTAGGTAGCTGTATGTACCGTAGTTTTAATAAACCGCATAAAAATCCATTTTCGGTATTACAATGTTTCATTTGCGTCACCCTGTTATTTGGTTTAAGTCTATACCTACGATTTCGACATTCGGTATTATTGCCACATTTATACAAATTAATATCAAAACTAGTTGGAAAAGCTGAAATAGCAAATTCTAGTCAATGGAAACATGCTTACAATAAATATTAAAAATGGATAAAAATATTTTTTTCTAATTTTACTTCGTAATGCATAAATTGTTGCATTACTGTGCAATAGTAATAAAATTATAATAATATTACGTTTTACAAAATCGTTTGTAAAAGTGTAGTGGCAACCCTTCTTGATACAAAAGTGCTGTTCGTTTGAAAAGAAATCGCCCCACGGATTTTGACGTTAGTCATCGCCGCAGAAAAGAAGTAAAGAAATTCCAATTGTCCACGAATTTGTGGCTGACAATATAATTATATTATTTTTCATCTATTAACTGTGAAGTAGAAAGTGTAATAGTGTATAAAAACTGGATAAATATCGCTGCGGTTGGATCTGCAAGAGAAGAATTTGATAGCAGTAATTGTTGGTGGACAAGTCAACATTACCAACAGAGGAAATGGATAGCAAGGGACGCAATGTTATCGTGTGCGATAATGGAACCGGTGTATGTATTATGGCTTATAGGTCTGACCACACCTTTACAAATTTTATTGTTACGCGAAGTGTTTCTATAATATTTACAATATAAGTTTACCTTATCAAAATTAAGCTTGTGCATTAATGTCACTT